>NC_060075.1:1217500-2467500 GCF_922984935.1 Meles meles | reverse complement strand
CGCATCTCCCATGTTAACCAGCGTTGGGCCCACTTGCATGATCGAGCCAGGCTGGATTCTCTAGGGTAGAAATTCAAGGTAAAGGGTCATTTCCTCAGGATTTTGAAGGTCATGGTCTTCTGGTGTCCTTTGTGGCTGATTATTTGCTCCTGGACTATTATTGCTCTGTTTGGTAATAATCTGTTTTTTTGTTGTACGACATTCTAGATTCCACGTTTATGCTTTATCTCTATTTGGCACAATACGTGGGGTATCGTGTATCATCCACACCACGTTTATTCTTTACCGTTCATGTTTTACAGTCTCGTCGTGGTGGCTGTCGGCGTGACCCGACTTCAAGCTCCTTTGTTTTCCGAGTGCATTTTTGATGTGAGCATTAGTCTTTCTCGATTTTGGAAATTAGCCATTCCTTTTTCAAATATTTCTTCTTCACAATCTCTTCTTTGCGTTCAGAATTCCTCTGTGACCTATACTGGAAATTCCCTACACGTTCGTAACTGCCCCTCCTGCCCTTAGGCTCATGGTCTCCGTCCTTCGCTCTGGCCGGAGACCTCGCGCCCGCCACTCTCTGTGCCCAGTCTCAGGACACTCCACGCATGGTGTTCATTGTTTTACTAACTGTATTAAGCCACAGCCCAGCACCGGGATTGGTGGGATCTTAGCTTTCAGTCCTAAGGCCATGCTTAAATGGGGATCCCCATTGGGGGTTGGGTCCACAGTATTTCCTTAGAGAACCTGGCCCTCTTATGGCCAGGAGCTCACCTGGAGGACACTCTGCCCACTTCTGAACATCAAGAACTCTGAAGCTTTTCCATCACTGTGTCACCCAGCCTTTGTTTCAATCTAAATTTTTGTTTGAGCGAGAATGCGGACATCACACAGAGGTCTGCGTACCCTTTACCTGGTTCCCCCAGCAGTGACCCCTTACAAAACGACAGTGCATGACACAACCAGGAGCTGTCCCTGATGTGGCCAAGACTCGGAACGTTTCCATCAGCACGGGATGCTTGCATTGACAAATCCGCTTCCCTCCTGCCCCACCGACTTCTTCTTTTTTTATAAACATATAATGTATTATTAGCCCCAGGGGTATAGGTCTGTGAATCGCCAGGTTTACACACTTCACAGCACTCACCGTAGCACATACCTTCCCCAGTGTCCATAACCCCACCCCCATCTCTCAACCCCTCTCCTCCTGGCAACCCTCAGTTTGTTTTATGACATTAGGAGTCTCTTATGGTTTGTCTCCCTCCCAATCCCATCTTGTTTCATTCATTCTTCTCCAACCCCCCAAGTCCCCCATGTTGCATCTCCACGTCCTCATATCAGGGAGATCATATGGTAGTTGTCTTTCTCCGATTGACTTATTTCGCTAAGCATAATACCCTCTAGTTCCATCCACGTCATCGCAAATGGCAAGATTTCATTTCTTTTGATGGCTGCATAGTATTCCATTGTGTATATATACCACATCTTCTTTATCCATTCATCTGTGGATGGGCATCTAGGTTCTTTCCATAGTTTGGCTATTGCCCCATCGACTTCTTAACCCTTGGGCCCACTCATCTGTCCTCCGTCTCTATAATTCTGTCACTTTGGGAAGGTCACATAAACATATCATGTAGTGTGTAACTTCTTGGGGTTGACTTTTTTTCACTTAGCATAATTTTCTGAAGATTCATTCAGGTGTTTGTATGTATCATTACCTCCTTTTTATTGCTGAGTTTATCGCATGGTGGGGATGGACCACCGTTGTTCAACCACTGAAGGACATCCACTGGACACGAGGTTGCTTCCGACTTGGAATTATTATGAATAAAGCTGCTACATTTGTGCCCGGGTTTTTGTGTGAATGTATCTTTGCATTTCTCTGTGACGAAATCCTAGGAGTGCCATTGCCGGGTTGTATGGTGGTTGCATGATTAGTTTTTAGTTTTTTTATTATTACTATTATTATTATTATTGCTCTTTTTCTTTTATTATGCCATTAACCCTTCTTTTTTCTTTTTAGATTTTATTTATTTATTTGAGAGAGAGAGAGAGAACAAGACAGAGCATGAGTAAGAGTGGAGGGGGGCAGAGAGAGAGAGGGAGAAGCAAACGTCCCGCTGAGCAGGGAGCCCAATGCGGGGCTTGATCCCAATCCAGCTCGAAGTGGGGCTGGGATTATGACCTGAGCTGAAGGCAGATACATAACGACTGAGCCACCCAGGTGTCCCCTACCATGAAACCTTTTAAAAATACTAATATTTCATGTTCTTGTGGTTTTTTTTATATCACTAAATACCCTTGGTAACTCTAATCACAATGGTGTCATATTGAATATGTTATTGTTTAAAATTTAAATTCTAGTTAGTTAACATACAGTGCAGTATTGGTTTCTGGAGTAGAATTCAGTGACTCATCACTTACATACAACACCCCGTGCTCATCACAACAAGTGCCTCCTTCATGCCCATCCCCCACCCACGTCCCTCCATCAACCCTGTTTGTTTGCCTCTCTCCTTTTTTTCTTCTCTCTCTTCCCATATGTTCATCTGTTTTCTTTCTTACACTGCATATGAGTGAGATCATACGGTATTTGTCTTTCTCTGACTTATTTCACTCAGCACAACACAATCCAGCTCCATCCATGTCGTTATCAATGGCACGGTTTCATTTTTCTGATGATTGAGTAATATTCTGTTGTATATATGTGCCGCATCTTTATCCACTCGTCAGCTGGCGGACATTTGGGCTCTCTCCATAATGTCGACAATGCTGTTATAAACATTGGGGTGCGTGTACCCCTTTGAATCATGTTTTTTGTATCCTTTGGGTAAATACCCAGTAGTGCAATTGCTGGGTTATACGGCAGCTCCATTTTCAACTTTTGGAGGAACCTCCATGCTGTTTTCCAGAGTGGTTGCACCAGCTTGCATTCCCACCAACAGTGTAGGAGGGTTCCCCTTTCTCCGCATCCTCGCGAGCATCTGTCATTTCCTGACTGGTTAATTTTAGCCATTCTGACTGGTGTGAGGTGATATCTCATTGTGGTTTTGATTTGTATTTCCCTGATGCCGAGTGACGTGGAGCACTTTCTCATGTGTCCGTAAGCCATCTGGATGTCTTCATGTCTTCTGCCCGCTTTTTAACTGGGTTATTTATTTTTCGGGTGTTGAGTTTGATAAGTTCTTTATTGATTTGGGATACCAGCCCGTTATCAGATATGTGGTTTACAAACACCTTCTCCCATTCTATAGGCTGCCTTTAGTTTTGTTGACTGTTCCCTTGCAGTCTTGATGAAGTCCCAGTAGTTCATTTTTGCTTTTGTTTCCTCTGCCTCTGGCTGGCAACATGTCTGGTGAGAAGGAGCTATGACCGAAGTCAGAGATTTCTTCCTATTTTCTCCTCTAGGATGTTGATGGTTTCCTATCTCACATTTGGGTCTTTCATTTTTAACTTATTTTTATGGATAGTATAAGGAAATGGTCCAGTTTCATTCTTCTGCGTGTGGCTGTCCAATTTTCCCAACATTTGTTGAAGAGACTGTGGTTTTTTCCATTGGACATTCTTCCCTGCTTTGTCAAAGATTAGTTGGCCATAGAGCTGTGGGTCCATTTCTGGGCTCTCTACTCTGTTCCATTGATCTATGCGTCTGTTTTTGTGCCGGTACCATACTGTCTTGATGATGACAGCTTCGTAACTGAGCTTAAAATTCAGAGTCGTGATGCCTCCACTTTTTTCTTCCTTTCAGAATTGTTTTGGCTATTTGGGGTCTTCTGTGTTTCCATACAAATTTTAAGATTGCTTGTTCCAGCTCTGTGGGAAATGGTGGTGGTATTCTGATAGAGATTGCATTAAATGTGTAGATAGCTTCAGATAGTATAGGCATTTTAATAATGTTTGTTCTTCCAACCCATGAGCATGGAACGTTTTTCCATTTCTTTGTGTCGTCTTCAATTTCTTTCACGAGTGATTTGTAGTTTTCAGACTACAGATACTTTACCTCTACAGTTAGGTTTATTCCTAAGTATCGTAATTGCTTTTGGTGCAGTTGCAAATGGAAACAATTCCTTGATTTCTTTTTCTGGGGCTTCCTTTGAGACCTGCTCTCTCAGTAACTTCCAAATATGGAGTGAGGTATTACTGATTGTGGTCTCAGGCTACTGCCACACCCCTGGGGGCACACAGGAGCACCAGTCCTTTGTCGGGTGCGTGGTTTGTGAGTATTTTCTCCCTTCCTCTGGCTTGTCTTTTCATCTTTTCCAGAGTCTCACACACGTTTTCCATTTATGTTTATTATTTTTTGTTTTGTTTTTATGATGCTTTTGCTGTCAAGTCTAAGAACACTTGGCCTGGCTCAGATCCTCAAGATCTCCTGTACTTTCCCTCAGATTTCATAGTGTAACAGTTCACGTGTGAGTCCGTGGTCCATGTTCGTCTCCGGTGAGGGAATCAGGTTGACGTTTGTTTCTCTGCAGACGAACATCCGATTGTTCTGGTGCCATCTTTAGGAAAGGCCACCCTTCCCCCACTCGGTTGCTTTTGCGCCTTTGTCCAGCACGAGCGAGGCACATTTGTGTGGGTCTATTTCTGGGCTCTCTGCTCTGATCTGTGCCCCTGTCTCCATGTCAGTACCACACCATCGTGGTTACTGTCGTCATGTAACACGTCCTGAAACCAGTAGACCGATTTTTCCACTTTAGTCTACTTTTATAAAAAAAAAAGTTTTTGGCTATTCCAGTTCATTTACATTTTCATATAAATTTTAGAATAATCTTGCTCACATCTACAAAAAAAATCTTGCTGGGATTTTGATAGGAATTGTGTAAAAACCTTACATCAATTTGGGGACAATTTGACATCTTCACGATGTTGAGCCTTCCAGTCCAAGAACATGTTACGCCTTTTTGCATCCAAGTCCCATGCATGTTTTGTTAGATTGACTCATAAATATTTAATTTTTCTGAGCAATCGTAAGTGGTGCTGTAGCTTCACTCTTGCTATCCACGAACTCACTGCTAGCCTGGAGAGAGACCATTGATTTTTGAATGTGTGTCTTTTCTCCTGGAACTTGCTGGCCTCACTTATTAGCCATAGAAGTCGTTTGCAGATTCCTTGGGTTTTCTGCGGATGTAACACCATCTCTGAATAGGGGCAGGCTCCTTTCTTCTCTGCCAGTCTGTATGCCTTCCATTTCCTTCTCTTGCCTTATTACCACGGCTGGGACTCCCAGCTCTGTGCTGAATGAAAGTGGTGAAGGGGCGTTCCTGCCTTGTTCTCGATCTGAGGGAGAAACATCCTGCCTTCTGCCATGAGTGTAAGACAAGCTGCAGGGTTCTTATAGGTGCTCTTTATCCCAGTGAGGAATTTCCCCTCGATTCCTATTTCTCTGAGAGAGAGAGATCAGTTTCTTCATCAAGATAGCTTTTATGTAACCAGATGATGAAAAATTTTCATCCTTGTTTTCTACTTGCTCTGCATCAGTAAGAAATCCACTGGGGGAGACGGCGAGGAGAGAATAAGATGCTAGGTCTGGCGACCTCTCCAGAAGCCACTGAGGAAATTATTGTGATGCGTCTGAGACTTGTGTGTCCCGTGAACACAGCTTCCCCTACTATGCCCTCTTCTCTTGTAGATGGGCAAATTTTAATCACCTAGATAATTTACTTAATTGTAAACTTTGTAATGATGCTGCACAAATGAGACATTGTAAACCGTGCGAGCCCATTTTCCATTTTGAGTAGGAAGGTGGCCCATCCTTGGCACATGTTTAATGTGACCCCATCAGGCTCGGCCACGTGTGAAGTCCTCGGCTCAGGGCTACCCCTCCTGGCTGGTTCTTGATGGGTCTCTGTCCCTGAAAATGCCTCCGGCTTACCAATGTGGTACCGTCACCACCCCACTACTAATTTGTTTTTCTAAAAAGAGGGAGGAAGGGTTGTTCTTGCTGATTCCCAAAGAGAGCACCAAGGCAGGCCTGGCCAGCAAGGGGAAGCAGAGGGAGGCAGGGCATCTGCAAGGAATGAGATGCTGCCTGACCTCATCCCGCCCCAGCACTCACTGTCAGGACGTTGGGGTAAAGCTCTAACAGGTCCGTTTGCCGGTCAGGGTTCCGGAACCAAAGTAGCAGGTGTTTCTTGATGTTTTCTGCCATGTTTCCAAAAAAAAAGTTCCGTATGGGAATTAATTCAAATTATAGACCAGACGGAATGTTCAGCTGGAAGGCCTAGGAGGGCAGGGGGAGGACAAAGAGCACATTGAGCTCCGTACAATCTTGGCTCGTCTGACCCCTCCCGTGTCAGTGCTGCTCTGGCTGCCACTTATCATTTGTGTCGGTAGGCTCGGGGTTTTCTTGTGAGCAGAGAAAAAGGTACTTAATCTGTCACCAAAGCTGGATTCTCCCCCCTCCCCCCTGCACGTAAATCTGCCAATTAGGTTGATAATAGAAGCAAACTTCATCATGAAATGAAATCTCCCCCAATGTGTAGGACGGTACAGCGGGCTCTTTGCCTAATTGTATTAATAAAATTTTTAGCAACATAGTTTTGGGGATCAATGCAGCGAGGCCCTGCCAATCAAAGACTTTTCGACTCACTGAAAACGTGCTAGACTTTTTAGTCTCTTTGTGACGGACTAAGGAAAGGCTGAGTTGCCCCCAGAAGATTAAATCTTTAATTTCACATTATTTCCAGCCATGTCTATAGAACAAAGTGGGCTTTACCTGTTGAGTATGGGGCTTATAAACTTGAAGCACTCTCGAGACATTAAGAGGCGGCCGTGAACGGTCTCTGAGATTTAAGCTGAGGGGCATTCTAAAGGGATTACTGCTGCATTTTCCATAAAACGAGAAATAAAAACAGACTTAATGCATGATCATAAATGCATTCCCGCTGGGAGGGAGAGCCCCGTTCACACTGCCGTGCTGAGGCCCCGTAGGAAGGCCTGCAAAGGCGCCCACACTTGTAAGGATTTGCGCGAGTCCAGCGTACAATGAAGTTAGGGCTGAGTGCTTTGGAAAGATTGGCTATTAGGAAAAAAAAAAAAAAAAGATACTCTTACATTTTCTCTGGTCCAAAGGTGAGAAATGCATACATTATTTTGACATCATTAAGATATCTTTTGTATGGAATGCCAACCTGCCTGACCGGAACTGGGTAATTCTATGAATAAAGTAAGAACAAAAGTCTTCCTGGGAAGAATTTCGTGACCGATTAACTACGTGCGATGAAAAAAAGTGATGTCTTCCAAGGACTAAAAGAAAACGGGGACCCCAATTAAAGTCCCAGCATCCTCCCTAATCAGCTTAAAGACTCAAGTAAAACAAAAATGCAATTAAGATGCGGGACGTTCTAGAATGCATCACAGTGATTATCCAGCAACACACGTTTGATATAAACCCTGGACCTATTTATGTCAAGGGCAGATCCCGGACGACGGAAATACAATGAAAGGAAATTAGAATAAGTTGCAGACAAAATAGCAGGGCCGGAGTGGAGAACTGAACTTGTCCTCCTAAGTATGTTAGAAATAGTGGTTTTCTAGATGTGGAGGAGTTAGGAGAATATAGGGTAAAGGGAGAATGACCTCCCTGCGGCCGTTGGCCTCACTTAACAAATGAGTTATGTTAACTCATCCATCCTGATCAGAAATTTTTTAATAGAAAATTAAAATTTTATGAAATGTTGCTTCTCGCCTTTCCTGCAAAAGATTTTTTTCACAGCTTTCCAGCGGACGCGTTTCACAGTTAAATCCTTCCAAACCTTCGCTTCTGTGATTCTAGGTAGGACCTTGATGTTTTCCAGGTACACAGACGCAGACCAAATATGGAAACAGGAAATTTAAGAACTGGGTGATTGTCGGAGTTGAGCCTTCTAGGGTTTTAGAATTCGGAGGACCAACCGGCTCAGGATCGCAGATCTCGTTAGTGGCAGAGCTTCGATGAGAGGCTGCTAACCTAATCTGCGTGTCTGGGCCGCCCAGGTGATCTTCAAGCACGGCCCCAGGTCTCCCTTCCTGAGGGGTCACAGCCGTGGAGAGCTGAGCTTGTGGTCACACCCCTTCCTCTGCCCACGTGGAGGGCTGGTCCCGCGGGAGGCCCCTGGCTCAGCCCCGGTGCTGATGCGAGGAAGACACCCGAGACTCCGGGAAGACAGCTGCCTCTGGTCCCCAGCTTCTCGTTCCTGCCTTCCTTTCCTGCACGGTTCTGCAGAGCTGGACGCCGCCCTGCCGGCACGGCGGGCGGAGGTGGGGGTGCTCCTTCCTGGGAAAGACCCCACTTTCCAGACCAATTTCAAGCAGCATCCGCTGGCAGGGTCCACACGGCTGG
The DNA here is from genome assembly GCF_922984935.1 of Meles meles. Taxonomy (NCBI): domain Eukaryota; kingdom Metazoa; phylum Chordata; class Mammalia; order Carnivora; family Mustelidae; genus Meles; species Meles meles. Next base: position 2,459,189 of record NC_060075.1, on the reverse strand, counting down.
CTCCACGCTGCCCCATCCGCCAATGCCTCCCGCATGGGGCGCTCAGCCATCCCTCCTGTCGCATGAGATTTGCCTGCGATCAAGGCCCCGAGGGGGCAGGACGCAGCGGGTCATGCACAGTGGGCTGGGCGGGCTATAAGAAGTGGAAAACAATACCAGAGCAGATGGGGTGTGCAGGAGCCGTTGTCATCCGGTTCTGGTTCCGTCCCAGGGGAGCAGGAACCCCACCCCCAGCCCTGCCCATAGGCCACTACTTGTCCTTGATGCTTTCCTGCTGGAGGTGAGCTCCCCGGAGAATGGGCCTCTCCGGCAGGGCACTGGTAGGCTCGTGCGTCAGTCCCTGCCTGCTGCGTCCTCACCGTCCCCCATGTTCTATGCTCTTGGGGTCGGGAAGGACCCCGGGACTCAGCCTGCAGGTGGCTCAGAACGTTTTGGACAAGGTTTCACGAAGACACCTGTTTCCTGCATTTCTTCAGAACAAATCAAGTCCCCCCATCCTTGGAACCCGTTCCCAGGTGACACGGAGCACAGACTTCTCGCACTCCTGCTCCCCTCCGCCGTTCTGGTTTGTCAAGAACCCCTTGAAACGCAACCCTGTCGAGGGAAGACGACGTGGCGGGGGTTGTCTGAGCAGCCGAGGGCGGGGCGAGGCTCTGGGATCCGAGCTAAGGCGCCCGCGCTCTTGCACGTAGGCTGCCTCGCGGGGAGCCCTCCGTCCCGCCCCGGTGCAGGAGGTCTGAGCCTGATCTTTGCGGAGGGGCTTCCTTTTCACTTGGAACCCTGAGAGCTCGCCCTCGAATTCAGAAAATGTCCACTCTGAACAGGGAGACTCGAAAACGAAGATTTAAGCCACGATTAGGTCAAACCTGGGACGTGTGGCCTCACGCTTGCACATGCAGCCCTCGTTACTGTCCTTCGCCGCTGACCGAGAAGCACACGCGCGTGGCAGAGACTTGGTGCTCGGTGAGAAGAGCTGTCGTGTGCTTTTGATGGGGTTCCTGTCTGGGCTGGTTATGAGGGAAGAGGGGGTCAGTGGTGCTTCAGATTCCACTGACTTCCCGGAAAATGTCCCTGTGTCAGCCCCTCAGGGACTCCGTTTTGCCTTGGACGCCCAGCTCCCCGCACGTGATGCCGCCAAGGTCATAAGAGGCTGTGGTCAGGGTCTCAGGGCCCAGGATTTCTCGCGTCAGTAAAACGGGATCCAGAAGAACCCCGCGGTCACGGTGCCACATTCGGGGAGAGCTCGCTGCGTCCCTGGCCCGGGAGAACATGCTCCTGCTGCTTGGACTCCAGCTCTGAAAGCATCAGCAGCCCCACGAGGCGGCCAGGTCCGCGGCTGCATCGCTGGTGTGGGGCATCTTGTGGGAGAGGCCCCTGTGGAAGGGGTGGACCAGGAGGGCTTCCAGGAGGAAGGGGTCATTGAGGGAGGGCTGAGATGTCACCCTCAGGGGCAGGGGCAGGGCGGGCCGAGCAGCTGCCAGAGCCAGAATCAGGAACCAACCAACAAAGGCCCCTATGCAAGCTCGGGCAGGGGCGGGCCTGGGAGAGCCCCGGGTTCTGCAGCCTCTGCTGGAGGCCCGGCCACAGGTCTCGAGACCTGGACGTGGGGCCGGCTCGCTTCTGTACGGTGGCCGGGGCGGGGGGGAGGAGAAGCCAAAGCCACACGGAAGAGAGGGGCTGGGTGTGTCGGGACCTCCGGCCTGTTCGCACAATGTTATTCATTGTCCCAGTGAGGGTTGGAGACAAGGGGGACTTGCAGAAGGGGCTTCGGAAGAGCGGGGGAAAGGGGGGGGGGATCCAGAGTCATGCTGAGCCTGGCCCGGGAGACTAGGAGCACGTCAGCAGTGAGCACTGCGCTGCTGGGACGCTGTCTGGGAGCCGTGCTCCGGCCGCTCCCCCGTCCGCCTGCATCCTGCTGAACCAGCGTCCGGGCCGTCCTGGCTGACATCACCTCCAGACGCAGGTCTCAAAGCAAACAGGACACGGGGTGCACCATCGAGCCACGCGTCTCATCAGGACATCGGAGCTTCTGAGACCCAGAGAACAGGTTAGGTCACACCTCCTTGGTGTGGGTTGCCAATGGACCACCCTTCATGAATATGGGGTTTTTCTTTAGTTTTAAAGATGTGGAGAAATGTCCTGAAACTCCAAAACAAAACACGAATCATCATCTCTGCTTTGTTTGAATCTTGGCCTGTTAACTTTTCCGGCATTTGTAGAAGCCACTAAAAAAGTGGCTACAAAAGACACAAACGGTATAAAGTTAAATAAAACTTCACTTAGCAGAACCACAACAGAGCTGAGAATTCCTGCGGCTTCACTCGGACACACACAGCGTCCGGAGGGTGGGGGGTGCTGGGCAGCGCACGGGGCTGGTTCTCGTGAGACTGATCCAGCTGGACCAGAGATGCAGAACTGACTCGGGGCCGGACACTGAAACAGAAGACTGAGTGACGGGGAGGTCATCCCACCGCAGGGCACAGAGCTCTCCCCGGGCTCCTGGACGGGGGCTCAGGGAAGGTGACTGCTCTCGCCCCTCGGAGGCAGCTTTATCCTGCACAGGGACGTATCATCTCATCTAAGCCCTGAAGCCAACAGATGAGGGGCCGGGGGGCCGGGAGCCCCAGTTTACCTAGTGAGACACACAGTGCTATTGCTCAAAGCAAACACACAAACGCGGCCCCCACGGGCACGAGAAGCACGAGGAGCCCCGCACGAAGCTGCCCTCGTCCTTGCCCACAGAGCTTCTGACCCGTGGTCCCGCCCGGGCTCACACTCGCGCTTCCTTTTAGACCCCAAGGTCTTGAACTCCCGGGTCTGCACAGCTTCCGTGGGCCACACGGTAGGACCCAAGCTTTGCCCCCGAGAGCCACCGGTACATACCCTGTGCGTGGAGCCACGCCCCCCTCTTGCAGCAAACCCGCTCCTCTCCGGCTGACCTTCCAGTCCACGCACCGGTAATCTAGAGCCGGGCTTCTCGGCTGCTCCACCGTGAAACACGCCTGGGGACGTCGGAGAAGAGCTCACACCTGCTCCCCAGGCTCCAGATTCTGACTTATTTCATCTGGCTGAGGCCTAGGCCTTGGTATTTTTATACAGGGTTTTTGTTTGTTTGTTTGTTTTGGACGATTCTAATTTGCAGCCAAGAGTTCACGTCACCAACCTGCAGAAATTTGACGTCATCACAGGTCCTCAGGCGATCTCATTTACATGGGGGCGTGACCCAAATTTATCTCCTACGAATGAAACAAAGACGGTGCCGTGCAAGCAGCGTGGTAACCGCCGGTGTTCACTGAGCCTCTGCTACGAGCCGCGCGGCGGTGAAATGGTGCGTCCGCTCTGTGCGGTTCGCTCTGTCCGGAGCACAGGGGAGGAAAGGAGGCCGGTGTGCCTCGGTCCCCTGGCTAGGAGCGAAGGACGTGGCTGGTGTTGAGCAGACCCAAGGCTCCAGCCGCCGCAAGGATCAGGGCGCGCGACGTGCTTTTGTTTTGTTGCTGCGAACCCGCTTAGTTCGGGTCGTGTCCCAAAGCGGGCCGGGGCCGAGGGTGCCGTTCAAGGCGGCCTCAGAGGGCACAGTCTCCGGTCGCTCCCCGCTCGGCAGGCAGTGAGCTCCCCATGGCCGGGAGCTGGGAGGACGGGGGGCTGCTGCTTATGTGGCAGAGGGTTTCATGTTTGCCGGATGGGAAAGTTCTGGAGATCCGTTTCACAGCAACATGACAACACTTGGCACCGAGGAGCTCTCTGCCCTTGGAAAGGCTTGAGATGGTAAGTGTTACACGGGGCTGGTAGGTACCACCGTTTAAGCAAAGACCTTCAAAAACTGCTGACCTGAGCCGCAGGGGCTTTTGAGGGTGTGGCTTAGTCTCTGGTGTATTGGGCAGATGGTCCCTGAGACCCGACGTAATGCACCAAAATAGCATTGACCTTTCCGTCTAGAACAAACAAACTCTCAACGCGTCTCCAGGAGATCTCGTTTAATGACGATTAATGACTCAGATGCTCTGTCCTGCCCTCGTGCCCCAAAACAAGGGAAGCCCAAGAGCTCTTACCCTCAGCAGCCGAGTCAGCCGCAGCCCTGCCCTCCCCTTCTCTCTCAGCGCTCACACTCTCCTGTCCCCGCCTGGGGGAACGCGCACGTTCCAGATTGTCCCGCTTCCTGTGCACATGGAGTGCGGGCCCCGGGGGCGACGGGTGTGTCACTGATCTGAGTTTGCATGTTTGTTGACCTGGTACTTGCTGAGGCTGAGGAAGACTCGGACTTCCAAACCGTAGCGCTCTCCCTCTCCCTCCGTCTCTCGGGCTCTTGAAAGCAGTGAATATTGATTAACTCATGGATATAGTTCAACTTGGAAAACGCGACATGTTTGTTTTTCCCAAAAGAAGACGGGGACCAGCGGCAACATCCTTCGTGAGTTCTGAATCGCGCGAAGAGCCTTCCCCTTCATTGAGAGCAAAGAAATGATGGGCTAGAAAGCGGTGGTCTCGCTGCCCACTGAGCAGCTGCCTCCGGAGAGGCAAGCCGGAACGATACTTGTTCTGTTGTGCAGACAACGATCGCAGGTGATCACATGTTTTATAGCTTAAAGACATTTTTGTCATTTTTAATGTCTTACTATGAGTACTTTATAGAACGCATGAGATTATGTTGACATACGTTGTATGGCAGGGACAGCCTCGGCGGCGTTCAATGGATTACTGATTACAAAGAACTCCTCGGGCTCCCTTTGCCTTTTAACGGGGGGTGCCACGTTGAGTGTGTTTGCTGTACACCAGGCAGAGTCAGAAACAGTAAAGGCGGACGATAAGCCGCGGTCTTCAATATTTTGCTGGTTTCTCAGGAAGCCCTAAGAACCACTAGGAGAGCACGAAGGGGCTCATTCGTCAATGAGGGAGAAACGGGACACGGTTCTCGAAAGTGTTCCTTAAAGCATAACAGCAGAAAAAACAACCTGGTATTTGGTATTTATTTACTTACACAAAGACTTGGAAAACTTGTTTGTGCAATTTTGATGAGATACAGTAAGTTCAGATCAGCTCAGACCTGCAGGGAGAAATGGTTTCATTTGGATACAATGTCTCAAAGTTGAGGAAGAAGAACGACACCGGAAATTTCCTTCAGTTTGTCTTCCAGCGCCTGGGACAAGCATAGGGACATCCCAGGGCGTCCGGATTGCGTGTCAGCCTGGGCTTGCTTCCTCGCACCCCCACGTCTTCCTGATTCGATGTTTTGGGTCTAGGTCAACAGGCTGAGGAAAACCGCCGTAAAGAATAACGAGTCACACGTTGCAGGGAATCTGGTAGGTGATCACCAGGGCCTCTCGATTCCTTAACCTCTTTTCTCCCATAGATGTGGGTCTGCAGTGGCGTCCGTCTAGCGCGTCCAGATAAATAGAGGCTATCCCGTGGTTTGTTTATTTAAATTTATTTATTTATTTGAATTTTAGGTCAATGACCAATGCTTCGAGGGACAAAGTCACACCAGAGAGTTCTTCATTGCTCATGTGACGTTCACGTTCAGCTGCACAGCCTCCGTCTTCAGGTGCAAGGTCTGGCGGCCCCGTTCCCCTGTGCGTTCCAGCCAGAGAAGCCGTTTCCGGGCAAAGGCCGGCTCTACTCCGTGACCACTGAGAGTCGTTCCACCATGGCCTGGAACCACACGAACCCGCCTGGGGAAGCAGCTCGCGGCGCAGCCACAGACGCAGCGGACGGTGCGCTCTGCGGACACTTTTTCACGGGATTCTGACTCTACCTTGAAGAAGTTGGCGTTTTTATCCCTGTGTGGGACCGGTGCGGAGTGAGGGGCGGGGCCGGACACTGACCCCACAGTCCCTGCGCGGCCTGCGGTCCATTAGGACAGTCTGCGCTGTCATGGGCGTGCGGGGGGGGCAGCCTGCGTCTTACCGACTGAGCCCACCGTCCAGCTGTGGGAGCCACACGGAGGTTTAGAATCCGCGTCTAGAAAGACGTCTGAGTTGGCTAACAGGGTACAACCCCGCGGTGACGCCAAATGGCAACATAGAGGAGCCAGTGGGCCTCGGGGGAGGACCCTGGGAGAGTCAGCCGAAACGCACTCCTCTGAGTGGGACAGAAATTTCGGGGACTTGGATGTCCAGCACAGCATCGTGATGCTGCCCGCGGATGCCGTGGAGAGAGGGAGACGGTCCCTTCAACAGGACGGGAAGAAAAGAGGGCCGGGGGAGTTTCACGGACTGCATCCACCCGCGCCCGCCCAGGGCTTGCGTAGGACGTACTAGTGCGCAGGGGAGAACCTTCCCAAAAGTCAGTCCGTGCAGAAATCCAGGCACGGAAGCCAGCCCAGAGCTGAGTGCGCCGGAGGGCAGAGAGGCCAGTGAAAAGTGACGCTCAGGGCTGCTTACCGGAGGAGGGACCGTCCCGGGACTTCAGTCATGAACCCACTGATGGGAAATACTTTCAGAATAAGTGGAGGGAGACAAACTGTAAGAGACTCTTAATCTCACAAAACAAACTGAGTGTTGCCGGGGGAGGGGGGGGGGTTGGGAGAGGGGGGTGGGTTATGGACATTGGGGAGGGTGTGTGCAATGGTGAGTGCTGGGAAGTGTGTAAACCTGGCGATTCACAGACCTGTGCCCCTGGGGCTAATAACACGTTATATGTTTACAAAAATAACGAAATAAATAAGTTGAGGGAAAGTCTGCAGCTGGACCACAGGAAGCTTCCAGCAGGTGCTGTCCTCTCCTGGACAGAAGAGCCCGTAGACGCTCCAGATTTGTCTCGCTGAGGAGCCCCAATGCCGCTCGCTGCTGCCTTCCCTCCTTCGTCACATCACAAACACCCTCTGCCGCCGAGTCCTGCGGAAACGATGGGACACAACGTTGGCCGGAAGTTGTGGTCCTGCCTTCGTGAGTTTGAGTCAGATTGGGGCTCTGCAAACCTCAGGGACGGGCAGAGGGTTAGAGGCCCCTGGCCCCACGGGGTGTGGTCTCTGCCGTAGTTTGTCCCGTCTAGACCTGGACAGCCGGACACCGTCTGGGAGTGCACAAGCACCCTGTAACAGTTACACTTTGTGAACCTGAAAATTATATTGTATATATATTTGTATATTGTATTGTATGTATATTGTATATGTTTGTATATTGTATATATATTTGTATATTGTATATTGTATTATATTGTGTATATATATTGTATGTTCATATACCATAAAGTATTTCTCTTCTCTTGTTTCTGTCAACCATTTAAAAACGGAAAAACCAGTCCTAGTACATCGATCATAAAATCATTTCTGAAGGCAGGATGGGCGCATGTAATTCCCGTAACCCAAGGCGGCTGAGCTCCTGGAGGACGGGCCCAGGTAAAACCACCTGCGGCGACGTGCAAAATGCGGACATGGCCCCCGCGCAGGGCAGACATGGTGTGGGAGTGGTCAGCGTGCGAGATGGCAGAGTGTGACCACAGACACGGCACCGTGACCCAGGCCGGTCGTGCGGAGACTGGAGTGTGGACACGGGGCAGGTGTGCACGGCACAGGCGTAGACAGTGAAAGTGTGGGAAAAGCAGATCAGGACAGGTCGTCTGTGGACGGTGCAGCCATGGGCACAAGCAGGTGAGGACAGGTCATGTGCAGGGAGATATGGACGGTACAGGTGTGAGCACAGTGCAGGTGTGGGCCGCGCGGGTGAGGACGGTGCGGGTGAGGACGGCGCGGTGAGCACTTCCAGGTGCGCACTGTGCACACGAGGATGATGTCGGTGAGGACAACGCAAGTGCCACTTGCTGGTCTGGATGACGTGGGACCAACCAGGGCTATCCCCAGGCCCTCACAGTTGAAGGGTCTGTGCCCTGTGCCCCTCAGAGGCAGAGGACAGGTCATTCCTTCCTCCCTCCCTTGCCCACTCCTGGACATACCACTGCTCCGGCGGCCACGCTGAAGACGGAGGTCTGGACGCAGACCCTGAAAGCCCGCCGTGGCCCTGCAGAGGCACGTTGGAAGGAGCGTGTGCAAGACAAACATGGCTCTCGAGATCAGAGACGCACCACTCGAGCGCGGGCGGTGAATGGCTCCGGATTAGCAGCAGATGAGTGATTGCCGGGCAGAAAGCCAGACGGGAGGTAGACGCGGAGAGGCTCGCAGATTGCCATTTGTGGGTGTCTCTGATTGATTGAAACAGAGGGGAAATCAACTGATTTCTCGAGAGCAGAAATTCTAATGTGCGCCTAATTTGGACTCCCTGCAAAGCAATTTGCCCCGTGCTCCAGGCCGGTCTGGCCGCCCTGGGGGGTGCATGGCTTGTCTGTAGCTGCTCTCACCTCCCGGGGCGCTCGGTCCTCGCTGGCCCCTTGCCCAGGGACCCCGATGCCTACCGCGCTGTGCATCTGGCCTCCTTGCGGGCAGCGGCCCTTTCCCGGCACTCGTCTCCTCTCTTCCCTTCCCAGCTCCTGCCAGGCCTGCTCTGAGAAGTCGGTTTCCATTCTTTATGGGCGGACTATGGCCTAAGGAGCTCCCCCGACCTGGAACTATGATCGATTTGTGGAGGATTTGTGTGGCCTTTGCTGGAGGCCTCTTGGAGACAGCGTGGGGCCTGGGGCAGAAGGGCCTGCTCGCTGGAGCCCCTCCGCAGCCTCCTCCAGCTCCGGAGTGAGAACGGGACTACTTCGGGTACCATCGTCCACCAGATGTTTGGAATAGAGGAGGGGGGCACCCGGGAGACACAGGGAAACGACTAGTTGAGCCCTGGGGACACGTCTCCCCTTTGACAGGTGACCAAGGTGTTACGCAGTCATGCTGACTTCCGTAACGCATCCACACGCCCGACCGGCATGCTTGGGTGTCGGGCTGAGGGTCCAAAGCCAAAAGCAAATGACACCAGAAGGGGCGAGAAGAACGGGAGGAACCAGCCCCACGGGCTCTTGGCCACAGCTGCGGAGCTGGAGAAGGAGGGCAGCCAGAGGCCCGGGGCACCAGCCCGGGAAGCCCAGTTTGGCGGACGCTGGTGTCGACAGTAGGAGGGGGCGGGCCGGGCACAGACGTTCTCCCAAAACGGTACTGGAGTTTGACCCCGACGCTTTGCTCCTGCCCCATCTGGTGGAGATTAGCAGCTGGGCGTCCCGATCGGGAGCGGGGCCCCCGGGGCAAAACCACTTTCCTTCCTGCCCGGTGGAGACGTCTGCAGATGGGATCTGGGGCAGGACCGGCCCGATCCGCGGGGACATCTCCAGGATGAGCGTCCAGCCTCAGGAGCCGCTGGGATTTCCCAAGGGAAGACAGTTTTCTCGTTAAAGGGAGCGATGGTTTCTGTGGTGTTGTACTTTCACACGCGTGTGAGCATTTCCGTCTCAAGTCGTGCTGCTGACTAGCCACAGCCACGACGGGGACTTCCAGCCACGTGCCCCGAACACCAGCAGGACGTGCCTAACGCTGGCCTCGACGTGCAGACGGAGTCCCAGGTGGGGTGCTCCGGCCACACGATGGGCCCCTGCGCGGCAGCTGCAGGGCCGTACAGGTCGGTGCTCGAGCCACAGCTTCCAGCGACGGTGCCTGCAGACAGGAAGCGGGGGCGGCTGAGGAGTTTCGGGAAAAAGCATCGGGAATTTAGAGCGGTTCTGCCCAGTGCCGGACCTGGGGCTCTTCCTGCACGTGGCAGGCCTGTAAGCCTGTTTCCCAGGACCCAGCCCAGAATGACCGGAAGGAAGTTCGCAGGCTCGCTGATCTCTTCCTCACGTTTGCACACACTTACTACAGACAAGCCCGGCATTAGTCCTTTAGCCGTGTGCCCTGGGGTCCCCAGAATGACTTTCCTGGACCGAGTCGGGGAACAGGAGCCAGGCTGGCAGGGACAGTGGCCTTTGGTCCAGGGGTCGTGGTCTGCTGGGAATGGGGCTTCCTCAGGCTCCCCTTCTCACCGATCACCGCGGGCGAGAGGAGATCCCATCCCTGTCTTCCCTGGCTCACCGTAGCGGGTAACTTCCCAGACCGCTGCAGGGAACGAGCTCTAAACATTACATACTCCATATGCGAAGGTCATCTGGTGGTGGTGTTGTCCTCGGCATTACTGATGGTGATGCTAACCGTGCTTGAGACACTCACCCGCCTAAAGGCAGGGGGTGGCCAACGGATGGCCTCTGACACTTCCCGTCCCTGCCTCTCAGGGCTGCTGCCCTGTAACAGGCAAGGCACATCGTCAGACTGCGGGAGGCCAAGCAGGGTCCGCTCCGTCTCTCCAGCCAGCGGTTCTCCTGGACCCCAGGCGATGGGCCTTTGATAAACGAAGCGCCCAGCATGGCTCCCAGAGCTTGGTTGTGTGAGCTCCATTCAACCTGGTGCTGGAACCTTGGAATTAACCAGGAAAGCACATTTTCTACTGCCATTTCCATAGGGGAAGTCAACTATCATGATTTGGCATAAAATGCCCTTGTCTGGGCGCCTGCGCGGCTCAGTCGGTGAAGCGTCTGCCTTTGGCTCAGGTCATGATCTTGGGGTCCTGGGTTGAGCCCTGAGTCAGGCTCCTTGCTCAGCGGGGAGCCTGTTTCTCCCTCTCCTGCTGCTTCCCCTGCTCCTACTCTCTCTCTCTCTCAAGTAAATACATAAGTAAAACCTTTTTAAAAAATGCCCTTGTCTAAAGCCGACAGTGAGGCACGAGGGTGACCGTCTCAGCTCCTCTGACGGTTTCCCCGCCGCCGCCTCATCCCAGCAGAGCCGCAAGCGCACGGAGCGCATTGTCCAAGTGGACCACACGTCCAGTCGCTTTCCTGAGCCCTGAGTTTCGCATCCGTCTGACCACCAGGTAAAATGGGATTCTCATGACAACCGCAAACAGCAACGCAGACTGTAGCTTTGGAATATCCTCCGTTCTGCCGCAGGACCCGCAGGGGCCGCTTACTGAAACGGGAACACGAGCAGGACGGCTGCCCTGGCCACCCAGCGGGGCGGGCCAGCGGGCGCTCAGGAGGATGGTGAGCCGGGGGGACTGCTGGCAAAGCTGCCCACTGCCGGGCATCCACCTGACACCCTCTGTGGGCGCCTACAGCTCCTCGCAGGTGTGGGGCGAGGGCGGCGTCCCCAGCTTGGGCCAGGCCCCTTGCGCACGGAGCAGAGGGCTGCCCGTGTGCGTGCCCGCGTGTGCGCATGTAGGCGTGGGCATGACTGGCAGAGGCTCAAGGAAAGCCCCCTCCCAAAATCCCAGACCCTCCGGGTGGTGACTCACACTTCCCACACCTTTTTTTGTGGTCCTGGGCACTCTTTGATGGCAAAGAAGTATTTCCCTTTAAAGAGCAGAAACCCCCAGTGTTGAGCTGTTAGCGAACATCCTGGGCGCGTTTGCTGGGCGGAGCTGAAAGGGGAGGCGAGCGGGGTAGCCCAGGGCCTGGATGCGGCGGCTGCCCGGAGAGGATCGGCTGGGGCCCGGACCCAGGAAGGCGACCGAGGGAGCCAGAGTGGTGTCACAGCTCACGGAGCGTGCAGCTCAGCTCTGCTCCAGACTGTGGGGTTTCTGCGCTCTCTCCGTGAGGAGCCCACGTCGCTCCGTGGAATGGGCTCCGCTCCTGGGGAGGGACCACCACCCCACAATTGAGCTCACAGGCTCCCCGGAGCCCTGGTGTAGTTTGCATGACAGGGAGGAGCAGGGAGGTCCTTTCTGTCCCCATCCAGGCCTCTCCCTGCCCTGACTCTGGGTGCAGCCTTGAACAGGTCCGGAGAGTTGGAGCAGAACCCGCGTGGCTCCGGATGGCTGTGTAGACACAGGAGGAGTTGAACGACAGGCTCCCCAGACGTGTTTCCGTCTTCTGTGCACACCTCCTTACGGTTCTTGGACATCAACCACTTCAGGGTCTCCCCGGGCATCGGTAGGGAGGACTCCCCGAAGCATGACTCAGACAAATGGTGGGGCTTTGCGTTTGCGAGGACCAGCTCTTGACCCTGAGAGTTTCCAAAGAGGCCATGACCGTGTCCCTCACTGTATCCATCCCGTTGGCCCCTGTCCAAACCCAGCACTTTCTTCAAGACCCAGCTCAGAATTCACGGTCCTCCCGAAGCCTTCCCACGTTTACTGTCTGAGCACATTGGACATCACCCTGCACTTGGCTCTACCGGCGAAGCCTGCATCCGGATGTCACGTTCTGACCACCCCACAAAGCCTCTTCGCTGGGGCCGCATCATCCTTGGCTTTCACACCCACTCGGCGCACTGTACGATGGGCCCACGGCAGGGCATCAAATACCCGAAGGAGGGTTTGATGAACACAAGTCAGCGAGTCCTTATCTTAAGTCAGAGGACGTTCTCGCTACTGAAAAGCGAATAACCTTGACAAGGATGGCCATCGTCCGCAAAGAATGTTCCGGGGAGCACACCAGCGGATCCCACCTAGCTCACCCCTCGGCACGGCGGGGACATGAGGAAATGTCACACAACAGTCTCTGTCATGGAACTTACGTTTCTGGAGAGACAGAGGCCCACGAGAGGCGTAAGAACAATTGTGGAATGATGCATTTCAGGACGAGCTTGCCGAGGTGTCGGTGGGAGCGCCCAGGAGAGCCTGTCCCTCTGCTTGGCTGTCTCTCTCTCTCAGTGACAAAGAACAGGGCTTCATCTCTTGTCCTCATGGCCTTGAATCTGCTTCCCTCACCCGCCCCGCCCCTGATTCGCACCATGCCCCCTCCATGGGCCACCTCCCCCGACCCCACCAGCCATGCATTTTTGTGCATTGTGACCCCCGGAGAGGATCATTTCTAACGCCTTACTCCGCTAGACAACAAGTGATTTCCAGAAATCATCACATAATAAATCAAGCAAGAATGATCGTTTTCTTGATTTGTTCTTTAGCGTCAAGGCAAGCAATATTTGTAAAAGAATGAATTTCAATTTTAAAGATATTATTCAAATGCGGTGGCGTATCTCACGTATGAACAAAAAATTTGTACTTACCCAACAGAAATCTTATCCCTCTGCCGTTTGCAATCTGTTTCACTGTTTTGAATTTTAAATAGAAACTTAAAACTTCAAGTAGTCAGATAGGAATAACAGAAACACGGGGTCTGTGTCTTTGTCCTGATGGTGGCTTTTGTTGGGGTCTCCTCTCTTAGTTGCCGGGTTTGGAGATGCGGGCTTTGCCGGAAGTGGACTCAGACGATCTGGACCCATGGCGACCTGCTTTCTAGATGAGATGGACCCATGCCAGGGACTCTAACCGGGGGTTCCCCAAGTCACTGTCCCCGTATGTAAAATGCTTAACAAAGAACAAATGATTAGAAATGAGCTCACTTGAAGCTTACCTATACGGTAAGAAGAGTGGGCAGTAACCACAGCAGCTGTCTAGAACAAAAAGACCTTTTCTCAGGGAGGTTGGTTCTAAGCACTGACATGCGCTAGAATGGGAGGCGCCTGGTGAAGTAGAAAGCAGACTCGTGTCCAGCCGTGCTGGAGGCCACTCCCGTGGCGGCCCGCTCCCGTGGTGGTCTGCTCCCGTGGCGGCTTGCGTCGCCCACCCCGGCTCACACTCCCTTGCCTGGAGCTCCTTCCTCTCTGTCCGCTCTAGAAACCACCACGGCCAAAACCTCCTGCATCGAGTCCCAGTGTCTCAGCTCCGAGTTGGGAAGTCTCAGCCAGACGCCCCCTCTCCGAGCCAGTCTCCCTGCTCCCCGCTCAGCACATGTCATTCCTAGGCCAAGCCCATTTCCCCGCAGTCTCCTGCCTGTGGGGCTGATTCGACTCTTTACCTGAAAAGCTGTCTCACCTCTGAGCCAGATTCCACCTGTCTGACGGGACGCTCTCCCTGCGCTCCCCGTGGAGTCCCATCCTCTCGCTCTGCGGGCAGCAGTTTTGGGTGGTGACAATGTCTTATCTCCATGGACGGACATCTCTGCATTTTCTTCAATCAGAGGATGTGAATCTGAATGTTCACTTTAGATCGCTCCCATAACCCAGGACAGTTCCAGACACAAAATAGACGCTTCCCGGAACTTAATACGAGTATTTGGAGCCAGAGACGTTGAAGGAAACAGCACATGGGGGGAAATACCCGCTTCACTTGGTTTTGCCCCTGGGTGGTCCGTCACCCGTCTCCTAACGTCCTGGTACCTCAGTTTCCCCTTCCCAACATTGACATAATGATATTTATTTCCCAGGGTTTAATTAATATTTTCAAGGTACTTTGATATCCTGAGATGAAAGGAGATACAGCAAGCAAAACACCGTCAACGTTTGCAAATCTGTCATTATGGTTATTGCTGCTGTTCATAGAGATTATTACTATGCCAATAATAATAATAATCAGAGGGTTGCTGCAGGGTCTTGCCATGTGACCTTGGGCACTTTTGACCCTGGGCCGTGGGGCGGGGGGGCTCGGAGGCCGTCTTCCCGGTCTCTTATGATTTACCCCAGGTTTGCCCAGATGTCTCGAGGAGGGAAAATGCATGTCGCTCCCCAACACACGGCAGATGGGGGACCACCTCCAGAACGTGGCCTTGAACATTTCACTCCAGAAACGGCCAGTGGTTCCCACAGCACATCCCAGAGCATCCCTGAGTGGGAGGACCTTGGACCGTGGGTCAGCCGCGCTGAGCCCCGATCCCGTCTGGCGGGTCACATCTCTGGGACTTGTTCTGCTCACCTGGGAAGTGGGGACGACAGGTCACCGCACAAGGTCGCATGTGATCAGCAGTGACTGATGCGAAACAGCTTCAGGTTGAAATGTCTCAGGAAAAGACACTTTGTGCACCAAGCCCAGAGCACGGTGATCGTGAGCAGGCTCCGCGTCCACGGGCCCGAGCGTGGGCGTCTCCATCACTTTTCGACGAGCGGCACTGGGAGAGCCTGTCATTTTCTGTGCCTCAGCATCGCCTCCTATAAACCAGAGACAATAACAGTATTTGCTTCATAAAACGAGTTAATGCCAGAAAAGTGTGTCCAGTGGAGCCCGACTCCCCTCAGTCTTCTCCCCACCGCCGCCACAGTTCCTGCGACCGCAGTCTCCGCGCCGCCGGGCTCGGCGTGATTGGACGCAGAGAACAGCCCACAGACAGTAACTGTGGCTCATAAAGCTTAAATGTCACACACCCCTGCCGCGGGCCTCTGCCGTCCTGCCCCGAGTGCGGACCGGGGCCCATGGAGGCTCCAGGCGGCCGCCCTGGCAAAAGTGAGCTCCTTGGCTGCCATCTGCGGAGTTCCAGGCCTCGGTGCCCTTGGCCGAAGGCCGCCGTCCCTGGGACTGCAGCTGGTCCCTGCCGGCGTCCTCCCCCGCCCACGGCGATCCCGGCATCATCCAGCAAACTGCACCCGGCCGTCCCAGGCCTCTACCGGCGGCCCGCCACGTCCCCGGGCCTGCAGGGACACCACAGCCATCCTTCAGGTCTGGATTTTCTCACCTCCTGTCTTCCCGCAGAGCCCAGCTGTGCTGCGTCGTCTCTGCCCCAAGACACTGATGCCGGCGTCTCCGGGGTGGACCCACGAGGGCTCGCTGTGGGTTTCTACACCTGCCCCTGACGGAAGCTGCCCTCGACGGCTCCCGGCAGCACTGAGCTCACAGTCCATGGGGACTGCGGTGAGAGACCCAGGCTTACCTGCGTGCCTGGAAAACTCCAGTTCTTTCTTCAAGGCCCAAGTCAGATGGCATTTCCTGCCGGAGCCTTCCCTTATCCCAGCAGCAAGAACAAACCTGCCACATCCCCAAGCCGCGCTCACCCCTGCCTCCTGGAGCTGACCCGAAGCTCCCACGGTCGGTGCATCTCTGCCGGACCCCGGATGCTCCGTCGAGCATGGGCAGGACCAGAAGAGCTGGGTGCGTGGCTGGCTGGCGGGCTGCGGGGCAGAAGGCAGGGTCGGGCCCTCAGCCCTTTCTGTGGACTATCCGAGGGCGTTAGAGATGTGTCCCCAGTGACACGAAGCCGAGGTAGATGAGGACGACACGCGATCTGAGAGCATTACCACTGGACTCTGAGCTCGGGGTTCTTCCCCACTGTATCCTCTGTTGGGGCTCTGGCTGTGCCCCGCCAGGAAACTGGCCGCATCCCCCGGACCTCCAGCCCTCCCGCAGACAGGCAGAGGAGGGGAGGAGCGGAATCTGCTCCTCAGAACCAGAGCTAGAACGTTAAGGAAGAACAGAGCATGTAGGTGCCGACTGTCCAGCATGAGGGAAGCCTTCAGCTTTCTCAGCTGCCGAGGACCTCTTGCGCACCGTCCTGGGCCTCCCCTTCCACGAGGGCTGGCTCAAGGTGGGGCCAGATTTACTCTGTGTTTTTGTCCCACACTGCTGGACAGGTCATGTCAGCGACACCCATGGGTCCAGGTGCAGAGAGGGAGGCGGCTATTGGCCTGGCGGAGCCTGCGGGCAGGGGATGCACCAGCCCCCGCGCTCCGGGCCGCTCTGCCTCCACGGGAAGAGCCAGGGGCTGAGTGCAACGACCCAAATGGGTGCTCTTATTCCAAAGGAAAGATGTTTCCGTTTGTGCTTCGTGGCCCGACCAGTGCTCGTTCGTGGGCCCAGATCAGGCCCACGGAAGCCCCGAGCCCAGGCCGAGGCTGCGGAGGCCCCGGGAATGTGGCGGCCAGGCCACGGGCCTCGCTGCTCCGCGGATGAGGGGCTGCAGGCGAGACGTGGTTTGCTCCAAGTCCGCCGTGAGTTCGGGTTCCAGTTCCCGGGCAAATCGTGGGCCTCGCGGAGCCAGAAAGCGCCGTGGACGCCGGCGGTGGGCGCGCTGTCAGCTTTCCGCGAGGTCCGGGCCAACTTTCAGGCTCCCTCAAGGGTCTTGACTCGCTGCTGGAGCTAGTGCCGACGTCCAAGTCCCTGTTACACAGAAAGCACACATCTGAGACGGAACATGCATTTCAGAGAGAAAGCTAGTTCAGGGCTTCTAAAAAGTGTTTTGCTTAAAAGAGTAATTACACCGTTCTGGAGCCTTTGAACTCGTGCGGGGTCTTTCATCAGCTCCGTGCAATAACACAGCAGGCTGCATGTCCTCTGGGTAGATATTATCGGCCAAGGGAGCCCGGCGGGAGGAAGCCAGTTGGCAGCGGCCGTGGCGGCGAGGGAGCCGGGAGCCGAGAGCACGGCCCGGGACCACGGCGCTTGTTCCGGGCACTTGCTCTGGACAGAGCGGTCTTCGGAGTGACCGAGTCCCCGGACACCAGCAGGGAGGGAGGGCGTCTGTCCTCGGAGAAGGGCCCTGCACGGCGCAGACAAGACGCGGTCCACTTCTGCCTCTTCCCAGCCGGGCCCCCCGCCACGTCACCTACTGTCACAAACGCTGGGGACGCCGTTTGCAAGCTCCGCCCGGTGGCTGCCGTGGGCTCATGCAGTCGCACACCTGGCCGGAGTCCCCGCGTCGCCAGGGTCCACACCGGCAGCCCCGCGGCTGCCTCCTGTCCGCCTCTCCCCTCCCCCGGCACCCCGCGGACTCCACCGAGCTCTCCCAAAGGGTCTCGTGCCGGCGCCGCGCCGTCCGCCCCCGCGGGTCCACCGGTGAAGCACAGGCTCGCTCCACCAGTTCCTCAGAGATAAGGCACTAGCAGCGCGGTACAGTGTGTCCCCACAGTCTGGTGGCCTCTGCACTCCGGAGAGCGGCCCCACAAGGATGTGGGGACAGTACGGAACAGGGGGTGCCCCGAGGGCAGATGGGGGCGAGACCACTTCCCACAGGCTCGCCTGGGACTCTGCGGCTCAGTGGCCACACGGCCATGGTCTAGGGTGGGGAGGGACTGGACGACTGTGACCTCGTTAGAGTCCCTGCAGGTCAGGCTCCCTCAGCGTGGGCCCGAGGGTGGGTGGGGTCTTCGGGGGGCCCATGAGTGGTGCTGGACAGAGGAACGTTCGGCTGGAAGTTAGAGACTGAATTCTGTTTTCTCCCCACATCGCACATGCGTTTCCTTCCACAGGTCACAGACACCTTCGTCCACAGCGTCCTCGATTGCAGACGAGAGACAGGACTGAGCAGCACCCCGAGGCCCGGCTCCGTCTGACTGGCGCCCTTACCTGGGAGTGGGGCCAGCTCTTCCGTCTCCCTCCCTGCCGTCCCGAATTCCTGAGGCTGGTGATGAGGGACCCAGATCCGAGGCCATCTGCTGGGCAGTCTGGACTGACCTTAGAGACCCCTGACAGCTGTGAACCGCTGGTTCCAGTTTCCACTCTCAAAATGCCTGTCTGCGAGGTGGGGAGGCAGGGCTCGGCCGCTGCGCTCGAGGACGCCCCATTTCCGGTAGCAGATGGCACGTGTGTCATCCAGCAACAGCCGGCGGGGCAGGGGTTCGGGGAGAAGAGTGAGGTCTCGGCATCCCTGAAACCCACAGACGTCCCGACCCCCTCCGCCCCTCACACAGCTGATCCCGTCAGAGCCCAGCTTGTCGTCGGCTGCCAAGGAGAGGCCGGTGCGGGGACCCTGAAGCGTGTGAGCCCCTCCCGGGTGGATGCCATTGGAGGGGACACACTCCTGCCTGCCTGACAGACGACCCCCCTTGCTTGTCATTCGGCCCCACCCCTGCCCGGGGCCACAAGGTCTTCCCCGCTGGGCGCGCGCGCTCAGGCTCCGCGGGTACACTGAGACCCCGCCAGCTGTCCCGACCCCACCAGGAGGAGGGACGACAGTGGACGGAAATGGCCCCTGGACATCGTGGTGACCGGAACCCAGGGTGGCCAGTCCCTCGGGCGGGTCCCACTGGTGTCTCCGCTCCAGCCCCTCCGTGCCCGTGTGCTCACAGCTGCTGCGGTAACACAGAAACCCACACGGCGCAGTCCTGGCATGGCTCGGGACGTCCCACCCTGGTGTGTCCGGAATCATCCATGGTGAGTGTTCCAGAGCTCAGCAGCTATGTGCCCCCTCCTGGGACTCAGACAGCAGGCGCATCCCGCCCGCGTCTCACGGCGCGCCTCCAGCCAGCCCGGAGCCTCACCGTCAGCCTCGGCTCCCTTTCCTGGAACGCAGAGAGAGCTACTGAGAGCAGTGCCCCGCGGGTGCCCACGGGGACCCCAGCAACCAGGAGGGGTCCTCAGGCATGACGAGCAAGCCGGCATTGTTCTCCGTGGGGCTCGGCACTCCTGTGCCAGTCCCTGACTCGGAAACCCACCCAAGTCCAGGCCACTCTTCTAAAATCATCGTCACCCTTACAGGCGACAAGAAGTAGCTTTCCCCTTCTCTCTGCCTACGTGGCCCCCACTCTTCCCTCTTCTGTGACCTCCTAGATCACCTCCTGTCTCCGTTCCTGGCCTGACCCCCAGCACACTGCTGTCTGTGGGGATCCGCGGGCTACACCTGCCCTCAGCACTGTCCAAAGTAAACAGAAGAGGGGACACATACGAGCCGCTCCCTCTGAAGGGAAGGGGAGCGGGCGGTTCGTTTAACACTTCACGTGTCTAACCCACACGCCCAAATACTGCTTTTCCACACTCCGTGAACCCATGAGCTCAAGGATGCAGCTGATGGTCTCCCTCTCTTACTAAGTCTCCGGCACGCAACCCACCACATCCCAGCGGGACCGGCCGTGTCCTGGGTGCCCGCCGGCCGCGTGAGCCCGGCACGGTCCCGTCGGACATGAGAGGGGGGTCGTCTCACACCATCGGGCCCGGAAGCATCTTTCTCTGGACGTGACGGGTTCCTCCCGAAGTGCCGTGTTACGCATTTCCATGACCCGTGGCAATCCGTGCTGCGTTGGAATGACTTCACGCGCTTCCTGGCACTTCCAGGGGGCTGTCCACGGCCGAGGAGGCGTCCAGGCCTCGTGTTTATCTCGTGCGCTCCAGAGAGCCCTGCCATCGGGCTCCGAGCGCCCTGAGCGCCGTTGCTGGCCCGTCCCACGTTACCGCCAGACTTGCCTGAGCCTCTAACGTACCAGACGGTCCCTGCACCACAAATGAGAGCCAAGAGTCCCACACGGCAACGCACCCGTGGGGACCCCCCGCCCTGGTCCATGCAGGGCGACCTCTCCTCCCCCGGGGCTGTCCTGCACCCGCAGAGCTGACACGTGCCCTGCAGCCCCAGAGCCCTCGGCCGGGGGAGCACAGAGGCCGGCGGCTCCGCGCAGTGTGGGAGCACGGGGCCCAGGTGAGGGGCCAGCGGGGTGGCCGGCGAGGGGACGTCGCGGCTCCACGCAGAAGCAGCTTCACGTTCACGTCCGCGCGATTCCGTGCCACCGACGTTTATTTCCGGTCTTCCAGGACGACACGACAAACTGGAATTTCAAGTCTCCCGAGGGGGTTTCAAAGGCAAAACTCCAGAATTGCCCCACAGAGTAGACGTCTGGGTGATGTGTAAATTGTTGGTTACACCAGAGGCATCAAAATGCATCCACACGCTCAGTTAGGAGAAGAGCTTCCCGTCAGGGCGGCCGTGCTGCCGGCAACAGCCAGCGACCCGGGCCGGAGCCGCTCTGCTGCTCGCCCGCTGGGCAGCCGGTTCGCACCCGAGTCCTGGCTCCCGTCTACACACCCCGTCAGGGAACATCACTGAGGTGTAATCTCTTTGATGGTGTTTGTAGAGACACACAGGTCCCTCTCGAACGACAGCGGATGTTGCCGGGTTGGACGGCCGCGTCTGAAGGCTCCAGGCGTTGTAAAATGAAAGAGTTATGGCTCCCAAAATCCCCCAAATTACAAACAGACGCTGCGCCTCTGCATTGGCCTCGGAAGGGAGACCACAGCCTGCCTCAGCAGACCACCAGGGGCAGCTCCCTGGCACGCATGGGGGTGAAGACTGACGGGACTCTGTATGCTGCGGGGTCCCGAGAGAGGGGTCGGTGTCGCCTGTAGGAGGGAGACCCCGTGCCGACCCCAGAGGGGGGCCCCAGAATGGGGTCACCTGCATCTTCCCACATCAGCTCCCTGCAGGCCAGCCAGGCCGCCCCTGACCCCCTTCCCCCACCACCCCCACCCCCCCGCCTCTCCAGGCAGGAGGCACGGTGGCGACGGTCTCCCCCTCCCCTGCATGGCTCCTGGCTCAGCGTTCCTCACCCCTCCCAGGAAGGGGTCGGGTGGAGTTTCTCGGCTTGCAAAGGGGGGAAGGTGCGCCGTAGGCAGGAAGGTCCTTCTCCGTCCATTCCTCTCCAAGCCAAGCACACAGGCCGACCGTTCTCCGACGTCCCGCAGACCCCCAGGGACGAAACTGCCGGTGGTCCCACCTTGTCCCCATTCTTCCGCCCCCCGCAGAAAGACAAACACAGACTCCCCGAGAGGGAAGCCCTCGCCGCACGCAGCACACTGACCCCGGGGCTTCAGGCTCTCGACCGGGCCGAAGTGTCTTTCCTGCACAGAGAGGAGACAAGGCCGGGAAGCAGCGCCCGGGCAGGTTGGGGGGACGGGCAGCTAGAAGGGACAGCGGATCGGAGGAAGCTCGGGCAGCCTGTTTTCCAGCCGGGACCTTGTAGGTCGTGACTGCCTGCCGAGGCTGAGGGCCGGGGCCAAGGTCGAGGGTCTGGGGGCCAGAGAGAGCTTCGCCTCAGCTGGGTTAACAAGCGTCCTGTTCTGACAAGCTGTGGGACGAGCAGTTCAGCTAATCATCGATGAGGCCGAGAACTGGGATTCGGAGGGCCTGGGTCTGGCCTTGCCCTGGGTGAGGAGGGCTTCCCCGAGACAGCTTCGCGGCACCCGGGGAGGCTTCCCGAAGGAGCCGTCTCCCAAAACACGGGAGGGGGCTCACAGGGCTCGGGGAAATGCCCGTGTCCCTGCGGAGACCCCAGGCAGGCAGGAGGAGAGGGGGTACGTGTAGGGATAAGTGAAGACCCTGCTCGGGACGGGCTGGCGGGGCTCTCCGTCCCTGCCCCAGCGGCACTGTGCGAGGCGGTGGCCTCCGGCCCGCCTCCCCGGAGAGGGAGCTCCAAGCAGCGTTCCTGAAGGACCAGAAAGCGGTTTGGAAAAGGAGGGCAGCAGGTGCCTTGAGGCAGAGGAGAGATTGGGACCAAATTATCCCGAGGGTGAGTTGGTCCCAGCAAAGCCCCAGGCAGGCCGCGGACGGTGGCCCCGGAGCGCATCGATCTGCCGCCATACGCCGCGTGGGGCCGTCACTTCTCCAAAAGGACCAGAGTCTGAGGACACCGGTGTGGGGGGATCCCAGTCTGACGACCACAAGTCATAAACCTGCCGAGCAGGACGTTCAGTCTCTCCGTATCCCGCTCTCTCTCTCGGGGGACAGCAGTCCTGGCTGGGGGCGGGCGGCACAGCCCACAGCACACGTCAACCCTTCCACACACAGGCAGGCGCAGCACAGCTTCCTGCAACGCTTTGTCCCCGCGTCCGGGGGCCCAGGCTCCCTCCCTCCTGGGACCCCACACCTCTGACTCCCGCTCTCCGCCTGTCCCGTCCTTTGGAGCGGCTGGAAGACCTCCACAGCGCCCCTCCGGCTGTCCCCTCCCCCCGTCCCACCGCCTGCAGGACTAACGAGAGGCCCCAGGAAGACACTCCTCACCGCTCGTGGAACACGTAAGACCGACACAAAACCGAGTGGCCCCCGTGAAAGCAGGAAGGTCCAAGGCCAGATGGGAACCTCCCATTCTGCTTTGCTCCTCCGCGGCAGGCAGGGGCTGTGTGGCCTCGAGAGTGAGTCCTGTGAGCCGTGGGGACAGTCGTGCCCGGGGATGCCCACCTGGGAGGACCTGCCCCGCCCGTCCCCCCACGCCTTGCTGGTGCCCTCGCTGGGGCAGAGACCTCCGGGGTGAGGAAGTCCTGGCGTGAGGGGGTTCCTGGGTGCAGCGAGGGCACGGGGACCCCGCCTTGTCCTTGCTGTCCTGCTGCTGGTGGCCTGGGTTTCTCTCTTCGTTTCGGAAAGGGTGAGCACCTGGCCACGAGGGCCCTGTAGCACTCGTTAGCGCTCAGGGACGCGGGGCTCTGCCCCAGACGTCTGAAGACCCAGAGTAGCCCGGGCGGCCCATGCTCTCTTGTCCCCAGTTCCTGCTGGGAGTGTGTGACGCCTACTCGGGGACCACATGGAGGGTTCAGGACGGGCAGCTGGAGCTTGTCACACCCGTGCGTCCTCCCCGTCTGTGCCGACTTACCTGTGAGCACCTGCGCCCTTCCACCTGTCCCGTCCTCCCTCCCCCTTCTCCCCTCTGCGGTGCTGAAGCTCATCAGAGAGAAGCGACTCAGGACCGAGTGGCAACGGCTGGTGATGGTGAGGTGACCCCCCGTGGCACCAGAGTCTGCGAGTGTTGCCCCCAAAGGAGCAATAAGGGGGCACCTCCGATCCCAGGGTCAGGCCGCTGTGGTCTTCCAGAACGCCTCGATCGCTGCCACGGGGCTTCTTATGGCCAGAAACAGAAGCAGTTCTCCGTCTGAATTATGGACAAGGAGAAAATGCTGTTTTCCTGGGGATCAGAACTCCCCGTTGCAAATGTCCCCAGTACTGAGCACCTGCGCCATGGCTCGGCGTGGAGCGGGCCTGTTTGGTAACGGAAGGTTGTGGGGACGCCGGAAGACCGTGTGTGGGTGCCCAGGCAGCCGGGCATGGCTGGCGGTGACCAGTTTCCCTGTCTCCCCGCTCTCCCCGCTCTGTGTGTGCCCGTGAGTGCGCACTGCGTGTCCACGAGGACTGGCCGGTCCGGCCCTTCTGTTGGAGGCCCTTCTGTTGTGTCCGCAAAACTTACAAGCGCCTCTGCGCTAAGTGGGGTCCGTAAATGTGTATTGAATGGATGGACAGATGTCCAGCCAGTCTCTAGAACCGAGTGGACCCGGGTGTCCTCCTCCGTGAGTCGGGGACCTCCCCCGACAGCATCCGGATGCAGCTGGATGGGCCTTCGGCCCCGGCGGGGGCTCTACCTGTTTCAGCTCAGCTTTCCCGTCCTGACGACCGGTTGCCAGCAACGAGCGCCCGGTGCCTGGTGTGACCGAGGAGACCAGTAGCGGGTCGCCCCGCAGCCTGGAGGAGCACCGTCCACGCTGAGCTGTGTCACCGGAGTGGCCTGGCTGCAACGCTGTGGACCACAACAATCCCTGAGAGCTGTTTCTGGAAGGTTCTCCCGCCCAAAGCTGCTCTTCTGCTGAGAATCTTGAGGGAGCTCAGGGAGCTCTATGATGATACCACAAACTCCACCACAGGGCGCCACGTTGAGTCTGTCAGAAGGGAAGGCCTCACCGGGGCAGGGAGGGCGAGGCTGAGAGTCGCAGGCACAGGGAGACGGGGACGGGGAAGCGAAGAAGGGGCGGGTGTGCTCTGGATGGGGGAGCTCCCTGGGTGGGCGGGCAGGGGCCCAGCCAGAGGGGCAGTGTGGGGCAGGGAGAGCAGAAGGGGAACGCAATGGGAAACCCCACGCAGCCCAAACTGCCCCTGTCAGGACAGCGGGATTCAGGCTCTCGTCCTCGCTGAGCCGGTGTTTGTGGAAATCCAGAGGCCCTCGCCGGTGCGGGCAGCTGACCCCGGTGGGCCTGGCCACACAGCCCGGGAGGCAGCATCTACACCTGGGAGGGTAAATTCCTCCCCCACCTTGAAGGGACGCAGGAAACCCTCAAACCACAGCGAGATATGGGACGTCTGAGAGCCACGCTCAGAAGTGCTTTTCCTTGAAGCGCCCGGGCCTGGGCAGCCGCGCCGGGGATGGCGACGGGCGGGGCTGGGCGCCGTGTCCCTCCGCGGGAGGCCGGTCCCCTGCTGCTCTGGGCCCCGGCAAGGAGGGGAGGCACGGAGGGGTCCACGCCGAGGCCGCAGGGGTCTGCAGGCTCGCGGCACGGGAAGTTTGGCTTAAATCATTTGTCTGGGAAAACCGTGAGCATCCCACGAGCACGTTTGGAGTCGGACACGAATGTGGACTGTGTCTAGGAGAGGATGAGGGACGGCACACAGTCTCCCGGGTCTGCGGCGTCATCTTCCCGGGTCTGCGGCGTCCTCCGCTCTGCGCGTCCCCTTCCACCTCCGCCCGCCCGGAGCCCCCCTGCGTCGTCAGGGCGCCCGACCCTGACCCCCGCGTGCACCATGGGAGCAGGACGACAGCTCAAAACTCTGCCTCCCTGGCTCCCCACCCTGGCTCTCCGGGGCTGCCTTTCCCCCAAAATACATCCGTGGGACCAGGACTTAAATGAAATCGTAACCCTATCCAGCAATGTTTTGGGACATTTTCTAATTTTGTGATGAAGAAACAGGTTGGTTTATTAGTTCCTTAAACACGGTTCATCTTTCTCGTGACACAAGAGGTTAAGGGAAGGTTAGGTTCGGCGTCTGGCGGTGAGGCCACTGTTCAGTGCGGGTGCCCACTCGTGACCTCGGCCGGGCAAGGGGTGGTCACCCCGGCGCCCCCAGCTGTCGGCCTCCACCCTGGGCTCTCCCCGGTGGCCCCTTCCGAGCAGGCAGTGTCCAGGGCCTCCCCACGCTGGTCGGGGGGTCAGGCCTGGGAGGCTCACCCGCGGCTGTGAATCCCTGAGCGCACAACCGGTGGGCTGCGGCCCCCAGAGCGCCGACTTCCACCCACACAGACCGGAAACGAGTATCACAGCTTGCAGCCAATGAACGCCCGTTCCGCCCACACTGGGCACACTGGCCTTGCTGGGCCGCCGGCCTCCCAGTGAAAACCAACCACTGACCCCTTCCAGAGGCTGTCAGGGGCTCCCGTGAGCGGCCAGTGGTCCCCACGGTCTCTGTTCCAGGCACTCAGCTCTGCCACGGTCGCAGAGACGTAATATGTAACCGAGGGAGTGTGGCTGTGTTCCAATAAAACTTTATTTACAAAGACGAGCTGGGAGCCAGATGTGGCCCTCGGACTGCAGTTTGCTGCTTCTGTGTTTCTTCCTGGCTTGGGTCACCAGGGGATACTGAAGATCTCCAAGGCCACTCAGCCCATGGCTTCTTTTTCATGTGGAGACGGTTGTCTCCAAAGGCACACGTAGCTGGTGAGGGTCTGGTCTGGGTCTAAGGTGCCCGCGCACGCAGAGCTCTTCTCAGACATGTCCTCCTCCTCTCGTCTCGCCTTGGTTGAATCATCGTGGGAAAGCGGGTCGCCTGGCAGTCAGAGAAGCTCCCTTGATGACGTGGGACAAGAGACACATGGCTCGCTCTTGGGTGAATGGGACCCACACTCTGGCCGGAAGCCCACCATTACACACGGCTCCCTCCAAGCTCAGCTTCTGTTAGGGGCTGGGTGGTGTCCTCCAAATTCACTAGGTAAGTGAGGTCCTGACCCAGAACCTCAGAATGTGACTGTGTTGGGACAAGGCCTTCAAAGGGGAGACGAAGGTAAAGCGAGGTCAGGACGGTGGCCCTTCTCCATCTGACGAGTGTCCTTCTGAGAAGAGGAGGTTGGGACACAGACACACAGGCGATGACCGTGTGAGGGCACGGGGAGAAGACGTTGTCCACACGCCGGGGAGAGCAGCCCTGGAGGAACCAGCCCTGCCGATGCCTGGATCTCGGACTCCTGGCCTCTAGGACCTGAGAAGGATAAGTTGTCTTTACAGCACCGTGCTGTGGCCCGTGGTTACCGCCACTCCCAGACACGGGGATGCTGGCCTGTGGTGCACTGATAGGGCTAATGACCTTGGCTCGAGGGAGCGAGGCCGGGCCTGGATGTTCACTGGACGGGGTGGGGGGTTCTCCTGGCTCCTCCTCGGACGGCCGTCCCCTCTCCCCTGCTGCCGGCTGTGAGCAGGCCCATCCTTGTGAAGAGACGGGCAGAGGCCCACCCCGGCTGCAGCGTGCTCGTGAGAACGAGGCGGGACGGCTGCCCTTGGGGCCCGGGAGCTGCCCACCCCCCCCCGGGCGAGGGGTGGGACGGCGGCGGGGCGCGGAGAAACGCGCGAGCCCAGCGGGGCTGCCGGCGCTGCTCCCTGTGAGCCCCGCCCGGAGGGTCTGCAGGTGTCCGGACGCGGCGCGGCTGCGGCTCCTGCCGCGGGAACCTACGCGACAGTTGTCCGGCGGGAAACACGCCTGAGCAGGAGCCGTTCCGGTCCTCCCGGAGGAGGGCTCCTAAATTGAAGCAAGTGGTCAGAATGTCCTTGAAGACTCCAATCTTTCTAATTTTTCCGGCATCTTCTAGGACGACAGTCATTCTGAAACGCATGGAGAATGACACACCGTAGGCAACAGTTTCCCTTTCTCTCCGCCCCCAAGACACAGGCACAGGCAGACCGCGTCCCTTTAAGACTCCAGCCCGAAATTTCGCTCTAGTGGTTTTCAAAATAAAAACACGTGATCAGTCCTTTTCTTTTTAAATTTTTTTTTTAAAGCAAGCCTCAGAAATACTGTGCTCTGTGGGGTCTGTCCTCGCCCAGAGCGGGGAGAGCGGAGGACAACCTATTTTGCTCTGCAGAAAGAAGGCTGCCGGGGGGAGAGAGTGGGTCTGGCAGGTGCCAAGGGCTCGGAGGTGTGGGGCGGCGAGGCTCGTCCCTCTGTCAGGCAGTGCAGACCTGCAAATGCATAACAATATTTCCCAAACACTCCAAGACGCTCTGTGTGCGTGCGTCAGAGAGACAATGAGGACAGACGGGATGGAGCCTCTGCGCCGTGGCCCCGTGCCAGTGGCGGAACAGCTGTGTAGTGCATAAGAATCACAGCAGCTGTATTTAAACTAGAAATTAAATCTCCTTTTATTTAATGTGCACAGTCTTTTTAGTTATCAGAAAGGAAACATTAGCAATTAGGGAGTGCGTGTTTCACGGACGGCGCTGGACGTGCCGGTTTTGTTTGGGATGTCTCCGGCAGGAGGACGGCGGCCGCCAGGTTTCTTGAAAGAGAAGAGCTTTTCCTACCTTTCCCTTTGTTAGCAGACGGGGAGTTTCAGACATGCCCTGATCCCCGCTTTGAGAGAGGGCTGGGGACACAGCAGCCGTGTTATTCCTCATCGCGCTTGGTGTTGGTTCGGAATGCTGAGGTCACGGAGGGGAGGGGAGGCGGGTGGGGAAAGAGGAGGGGAGGCGGAAGGGGAGAAGCGAGAGAGAAGAAGAGAAAGAGACCCAGTCAGATGAGCGTCTGCTTCGCCCCGCAGGGCCCCTGCCGGGAGGTCGGCACGCCGGGCGATGCGCTCAGGGCCAGGCGGGCAGAGAGACGCTCGTCCCCTGCTGGACCCCGGCGCGTCCCACGCGGGCCCACAGGAGCCTGTCCAGAAAGGGGAGGCAGAGGTGGGAGGGAAGGGAGCGGTGGAGGAAAGGCTGAGGTCCCTCCGTGCCGCGGGGTGGGGGTTCTGACTTCTCGGGAAGAAGGGAAGAACCGCAGGCGTGCGGACCCTTCCTTACACCCGCGGCCGTGGCGGCGGCTGAGCCTCGAGGCGGAAACCTGGAAATGCCGGGTGCGGCGGCAGGTCCTTCCTGGCCAGTCGGGGTGACACCCGGGCTTTCTCTGCCGTTTGTACTTGACGCTCGTTCTCGCTCCGCAAATACATTCATGTCCTTCCGTCCGAGGGTGTCTTGTAAAATCGTGGGGACGGCTCTGGTTTCCGCTCCGCACACAGGAAGTCCAGTCGGAGAAGGAGAAGCATCCCGGTGTTTCTAGAACAACAAGCGAATGACACAGAAAGCTGCTGGCAAAGGTGGGGCAAGCGCCCAGCCCATGAGCAGCAGGTGGGGCAGCAGAGGGGGGCCGGGTGGCCGCAGGCACTGCAGGGAGCCCGAGGCGGGGGTGGCCTACAGGAGGGGGAGCCCGGGCCACCACAGAAGTAGACTGTGGTCTGCCTTCCTCATGCCCTCACCCTGCTCTCCACGGGTGCCGACCGCGGGCCACACTGCCAGACACCAGAGGGCAAAGGCACTGGGTAGTAGGGTTCCCTGGGGTGTAGACCACAGCTGGGCATGCGGGACAAGGGATCCAAGGGTTACGGCAAGTGGTGCACAGAGACTCAGAGGGGTGGTCTGCGTGCCTGCAGTCAGCTCCGGGTGACTCTGACCGTCTCAGGCTCTCTCGACCACACATGTGTCTCGGTCAGGGTGAGGGGCTCTTTGCCTCATCAGCATCAGAAGAGAGGACGGTGGGCCTGGCTGGGACGCACAGAGTTGCTCGGTTGCTGGTAGGAGCAGAAGGTGCTCACGACGGGACCGAGCTGCTCTGGGGCGTCTGTGTGTCTTCAGTGGACGGGAAGGGGGCCGAGGTGGGGGCACCTTCCCTCTTCCTCAGCAGGAGGTGGAGAACCCTTCGTGGGTGCCGGCACAAGTCCCCAGAGCCTGGGACATCCCACCCTTTCCTCGGGTGACAGACCTGGCCGAGCTGACCTGCCAGGCAAGGGTGGCTTCAGCCCAAAGCCCCTCGATAGTTACCAAGGAAAAGGGCCTTGGAACGCCACACTCTGGGCCAGTCACTCCTCTGCGGTTGGAAGACTCTGGAAGTCTGGTCTCCAGAGACACAGTTCGCAGTCGCGCCCAACATTTGGCCCCAACAGAACTGCCAGCTCGGTCCCTGGTGTGTTCCGGAAACCTGTCTCCTGAGGATGGTCCACTCTTCCCCAAGTCACACGTGGGCTTAAAGGCTTGACATCTGCCGCCGTGAAGGTACTCGTAAGACCGTGCCTGCACCGAAGCCAGCGTCACAGAAAGATCTCCAGGACCTACTGTGAGCGAAGAAGCGGCATCCGAGTGAGGCCACAGCTGCTCTCGCGGGCGGAGGCCCCCCCAGGACGGTCCGTTCTCGTGGGTTTGTTAAAACCCCTTCTCCTTGCTGTAGGGCAGTGTACGGCCCCGGTCAGCGAAGGGGTCCCTTGGGGAGAGTCAATGCATGCAGGTCAATGGAATGGGGCTCCTTGGGGTTATGAGGCTAAAGCACGTGACCCCACGGACAGCACATGCCCCACGGCTGCTGGGAAATACCTCCTGGAGGGGTGACGGCTGCGTGTAGCTTCACAAGATGTCCACACTGGGCCGAGACAAGAGGCAGGGGGAACACAGAAGGCTCAGATTCCTGAGGCCCCAGGAGTGGGAACTGCGACGTGATTCAGAATGACACAGGGGACAGCCTGGAGGGATCCAGAGTAGAGGCAGGGGCCCCGGAGAGCTGATCCCAGGGAGGACATGAGCACCCCAGGCAGGTGGCAGGAAGGCGGAGAGCAAGGAACCCCTGAGAGGTGGGCGTGAAGGCGGGCGGGACGTCCACACGGACGTGTTGGGACCCCAGGAAGGGAAGCAAGGGAAGCAAACGCTTCAGAGACCCCGTTGTTTCCTGTCACCCACCTTGCCCGCCCGAGGTGCCCACCCTATCTTATCAAAGACAATCTTTTAACCCTCCAAAGCACATGGTGTTTGTGACTGTTTGTAGGTGAGGTTCTATGAGCATCCAGAGTTCTCGACACCCAGACAACTAGAGGTAGGACTCGCCCTAGCGGTGAGGCAGGAAGGACTGGGTCTCTTGCTCCCCCTTCTCGGGGCAGTTGCTGAAGCTTTTCTAGAGCTCACCCCTTGCCCCATGATCCTGCCCAAATGCACAGACATCTGGGCAAGGTCGCGGTGTAAGCTGTGGTCCGTTCCTTACACCTCGCTTGGAGTAGAGGGCTTGAAGAATGAAGCGGAATCATTGTGTTTGCTTCACTAGTTTGGGAGGGGCATAAAAAATCCGCAGTACGTGCACGAGGGAGGACTCAGGGGTGTGGTGGAGCGTGCCCAAGGCTGATGTGCCTCGTGCCAGAGCTGGGCCCACAGAGCCTCCCCTGGTTCGACTGTCACCAAACCCAGGGTCCAACACGGCGGTGGAGATGACCCGGTGACTCCCAGGAGGGATGAATGTGGGTAGGGCTAAAGTCCAAAGTCCCTTCCAGGCAATCAGTGTTTGAGCAGGAGATTCTGCCCTCGGCTTATGGATATTTCTAGAAGCTTTTTCAACACGTCTAAGATGGCGTGGGAAGGAACACAGTAAACCCTTTGGTGAATGATTTCATCAGAAGTCTGTGACTCAGTTTCCTACCCAGACTCTGAGGAAACAGGACACAGAGGCAGGAGAAAGTTTTGGGGCACAGAGGACCTGCCTCAGAGTAGAAGCTGTGAGTCCCTCCAAGAGGCCTTGCCAAGACAACCACCAGTCCCAACAGCGTGGCCTTCTGTCACCCGCCATCATCGGAGTGTTACACAATGTCGGGGTTACGCCTCCTACTATGGGCACGATAGGAACACATGTTTCCAAACGACCAGACTGTTGGCTTTTAAAAAAATGTAGTCCTCTGGTCCATCACGTTTTGCAAATCCAATATCTGCACAGTGTCTGGTTTCCTGAGTTTCCTGAACTGTCCATGTTCCCGCTGGTGGGTCTGGTGCAGCAAAGACGTGGTAACAAGTAACATGTCCAGTTCAACCATGTCACGTGGCCACCGCAGCGACACAGAGAAGACCCGATTTTGGGTTTTAGATCCCTTAAGTCATTCAGTTCACGGGATTACAAACAGGATCATCCAGGGAACAGAAGGTTGGTCTCTGGGATCCACGCTTGGACTTCACACCCAACACCTCATCAGCTTGAACAGCCACACGCAGGAGGGCGCGGCGGCTGGCGGCGGAGAAAGGCCACCGCTCGTGGTACAGAGGATCATGCTTGTGGATTACGTTTAAATTCTGCCCTTAGAGTCCACCTACAGAGAAAACCTGTTTTACTATAAACGGACATAAATCTTAATTACACACCTCCGTGCCCATGTTCCCCATCACCTTCTGACCAGGCAACCTCGGACCGTGCGTTTCCATAGAAGGGAAGTCGGGACAGCTCTGGTCGAAGGCCAGCCTGGGGCGGGCCGGGCAAGCGGGAGGGGAGTGGAATCAACAAGCGTCCTGAGTGGGACTGACAGTGCCCTCCCCCCACCCCCGCCGAGGCGGTCGTCAGGACGCACTGTGTGCCCAGCGAGAGGAGCAGGCGCACCGCCAGTCTACAGAACGCGGGCCCGCACGTGCGAGATCCAGGGCCCTTAAAACCCAGGCGAGGCTCAGACAGAAGAAGCAGCCACAGTTGGGATACACACAGACTAGGAACATTTTCCTAAGACTATCGCTGTGGAGCTGACCTTCAGATTAAAGCCATCTTAAAAAATGCAGATATTGGGGATGCCTGGGCAGCTCCGTTGGTTGAGTGTCTGCCTTCAGCTCTGGTCATGATCTCAGGGTCCTGGGATCGAGCCCCACGTTGGACTCCTTGCTCAGTGGGAAACCTGCTCTCCCTCTGCCCCTCCCCCTGCTCATGCTCTCTTTCTCTCTCTGACAAATAAATAAAGTCTTTTAAAAAATCCAGATACTAGACACAGAGCAAGAATAACAGATGCTTTTCCTTTTTTCCTACAACCTGTCGGTGAAGACTTACAGGGTATTGGAAACCCACGCAGAGAGGGACGAACACTGGGGTTGCAGACCAGCGGCTGTCCTCACAGCCATTGACCTGTAGGTCCTGGGAAGTCCCATTCAAACAAATAAGCTTCCCCGGGTCCAGGTTCTGCCTGGCTTTCAGATGGTGTTCGGGGACAGTCCCTTGTGTATTCCCTCCTGCCACCCTCCTGCTTCTGCAGGACCAGGGCTGAAGGCCAGCACACCACAGTGGGGAACGTCAGGACTAGGAAGGAGCCCACTCGCTTCAGCCTGGGCTCTGTCCGCTGCTCCCTAGCACACACGGAAAATGCACAGTATTTGAAAAAGTGGTTTAGGAAGCTGGTGATGGTCTTTCAACGAGGCTCCCCCCCTTGCAAAAATCAGGCGTAGTTTAAGGCGGAGGACATGAACTCATCTGTCTCCTTTGTGATGATGGTTAAATTTCATCTTAACTGACTGCAGGTCATCTTTTCATTTCAGAACTAAGAAGCAATACCAAGCTGCCACGAAGGGTCGCATAAAGACCTGACCAACGGGGGATAGTAACATTACTATTTCAGGACATAGAAAACTCATTTTATAAAGTCAACATAAACTTCTAATACAAAAACCCAATAAAGATAATACAAAAAATTATGGGGTAATCTCTCTTAAAAACATAAAGGCAGAAATTATGAATAAAATATTAGCATTGCATTAAGAGAAGAACACACCATCACCAGGCAGAACGCAAGAATAGACCGATATAAAGGAGACTATTGACACAGCCCATTACCTCAGCAGACTGTCATAAATGGGGCTTTAAAAATGTTTGAAAAATACAGCAGTGCTTCCTAATGAAAATTTTCTGTAAAAGAGAAAAGAGAAAAATGTAAGTCTACCGTATTTAATAAAACCTAACAGCAGATACTTTCCTAAGTGGTAAAATATTAAAATCTTTTCAATTAAAATCGGGAACTAGAAAGAGATGTTCATAATAGTGTTAACAGTTTAACACTGTCTCAGGTTCTTAGTGAATTCAGTAGGATAAGAGAGTGAATTAACTTGTTTAAACATAGAAAAAAAAACAGAAATAAGTCATATCTGGTTGCTGAAGACTGATTTGGTAATGGGAACACAGAAAGCCTCTATTATAAACTAAAATTCATTGAAAAGCTTAGTAACTTGTTGGGGTGCCTGGGTGGCTCAGTGGGTTAAGCCTCTGCCTTCAGCTCAGGTCATGATCTCAGGGTCCTGGGATCGAGCCTTGCATCGGGCTCTCTGCTCAGCGGGGAGCCTGCTTCCTCCTCTCTCTGCCTACTTGTTATCTCTATCTGTTAAATAAATTAAAAAAGAAAAAAGAAAAGCTCAGTAACTTGTCATATTGATGTAAATGTACAAAAATTAATAACTTTCTCCACTCTAACAATAGGAGTGTAAAATGAGAATGAGATTCAAAGAAAAATTATACTCGCAATAGTGACAAACACTATAAAACACGTAGAAATAAATTTCACAAGAAAGGTACAATATCTTTAAGATAAAATCTATAAAATCTTTTATAAAGGCATAAAACAAAATCTGGGCCAACAAAACAATAGTCATGTTCTAAGATGGGAAAATTTATTATCATAAAAGCAGCAATTCTCCCCAAATGAATGTAATGCAAATTTAAAGTAATTCTGGGTAGAACGCAATGTTTTTAACCAGCTAAAATGATGTTAATGTTTTTCTAAAAGAACAAGTGCCAAGAAGAGTCAAGAACACAATGGGGAGGAAGCCCCATGACAGAGCTCTCTGCATCCTGGTCCTGACATGAAGGGACTGTGATGCCGGTATGTGAGGGGCAAGGAGGACAGTGGAGTGAACAATGAGCTCAGAGAGCTGTCACTGTGCCCCTAAGGACATCATGCAGGGCAAAGCTGATGGCGTGTGTCCGCTGACAGAGAGACTGGTAAGAGCTCCTGACATCCCTCTGGAAGGCTCAGACAACACTGTATCATCCCCCACAACAAACAAACTCTAGAAGAAGGATGTGAAGGAGGAAATGACTTGCTGGTGGTAACAGCCCAAAACGTCTCCTAAGAGGAGTCTTCATACATATAATAAGTTTGTAAAAACGTATTTGTGCCTTGGATGACACAGAGTCAGTACCCACAATGTGAAATGAACTGCGATGAAGATAGCTAAATTTAGAAGTTAAATAAATAGCAAAGAGTAACCAGTGGACAAATGTTTAAAGATATAAACAGTGGCCAAGTGGCCAAGAAATATGAAAAGATATCCACATCTATTAATGGTGAGAAAATACTGATTAAAATGATAGTCAGTATTCCTTTACCTCCATTAGATAGGCATGAATTTAGAATTAGCAGTGATATTACAGGAGGAAGAAGATGCACACATTGTTGAGGGACTAATATAAAGTGTTACAGGTTTGGGAAGGAAGAGAAGACACCATGGGAACACCTATAGAAAAGGAGGGCACGTGTTGTAATGAGCACTGGGTATTGTACGCAAACAATGAGTCATGGAACACTACATCAAAAACTAATGATCACTGTATGGTGACTAACATAACATAATAAAAAAATTAAAAACATATTTACTCTTTGGCCTGTAAATCCTCTCCTGAAAACCCTTCATGGAATAAAATATTTGGCATGCAAGGACACATATTCTAGAATTTTTAATAAACATTTTATTTATTTGACAGAGATAGAGACAGTGGAGAGGGAACACAAACAGGGAGAGTGGGAGAGGGAGAATCAGGCTTCCCGCAGAGAGGGGAGCCTGACTTGTGGCTCAATCCCATGACCCCGGGATCAAGACCTGAGCTGAAGGCAGATGCTTAATGACTGAGCCTGCTAGGCATCCCCTAGAATGTGTTTTGCGGGATTGTTCATAGTAGGAGAAACTGGAATTGTAGAGAGTGCCCATCAAAGGAGAAACTGTCTAAATCAGTGATCTTGCCCACTCCCTAGGATGTAAGGCAGCCATAAATACAGCAAACTAAAGCTAAACAAGGTCACTTGGCAGGACTTCCGTGAAGAGTCACTGGAGTGTTACCCAGTCCAGTCTTCACTAAACAGGCAATGATCCCTGGCTCTGTGGGACTCTGGAGACAGAGCAAAGAATGTAAGGATGCTGGCTGGTTGTGCACACGACTACCCAAGAGCTACAGAGTGTCGGGGCCGGGTGGGCAAGAAGAACCACCCTGGAAAGGGAAAGCGACACCACAACAAGTGAAAGTATGTATTAGGTCATCACTTCCCTTCATTTATAAATTATATACTGCACCTATCTGCATCTATCTAGAACTGAGTAGAAATTAAAGGTTATCAGAGCAGTGACAAGATCTAAACGGAAATTCCATCTCTACCTGGGTGTCTAACAGTGGTCTATTCAGAACAAAACATGTCAAGAATGGCATCCTTTATTTTCCACACGAACTTCTCCAAGATGCCCCCCTTTCTGTGCCCCATCCATCCAGTGGCTGAGCCCAAACTCCAGGAGTTATCCTTAATTTCACGCCTCCCTCACACTGCATCCAGCTAGCTGGGAACTGCCCAAACCTCCTCTCTTTCCACCTCTCTTCCTTTTGTTCCCATAATCCCTGGGAGCCTGCCTACACCATCACGATGGCCTCCGACATGGTTCCCAGCCTCTACGCTTTCTCTCTTTTTTTTTTTTTAATTTTTTTTAATTTTTATTTGTTTATTTACAGCATAACCGTGTTCATTGTTTTGGCATCACACCCAGTGCTCCATGCAATACGTGCCCTCCCTATTACCCACCACCTGGTTCCTCAACCTCCCCCCCCCCCCCGCCCACCACCCCTTCATAACCCTCTGGTTGTTTTTCAGAGTCCATAGTCTCTCATGGTTCATCTCCCCTTCCAGTTTCCCTCAACTCCCTCTCCTCTCCATCTCCCCATGTCCTCCATATTATTTGTTATGCTCCACAAATAAGTGAGACCATATGATACTTGACTCTCTCTGCTTGACTTATTTCACTCAGCATAATTTCTTCCAGTCCCGTCCATGTTGCTACAAAAGTTGGGTATTCATCCTTTCTGATGGAGGCATAATACTCCATTGTGTATATGGACCACATCTTCCTTATCCATTCATCCGTTGAAGGGCATCTTGGTTCTTTCCACAGTTTGGCGACCGTAGCCATTGCTGCAATAAACATTGGGGTACAGATGGCCCTTCTTTTCACTACATCTGTATCTTTGGGGTAAATACCCAGCAGTGCAATTGCAGGGTCATAGGGAAGCTCTATTTTTAATTTCTTCAGGAATCTCCACACTGTTCTCCAAAGTGGCTGCACTAACTTGCATTCCCACCAACAGTGTAAGAGGGTTCCCCTTTCTCCACATTCTCTCCAGCACACGTTGTTTCCTGTCTTGCTAATTTTGGCCATTCTAACTGGTGTCAGGTGGTATCTCAATGTTGTTTTAATTTGAATCTCCCTGATGGCTAGTGATGATGAACATTTTTTCATGTGTCTGATAGCCATT
Source organism: Meles meles (assembly GCF_922984935.1). Classification (NCBI taxonomy): domain Eukaryota; kingdom Metazoa; phylum Chordata; class Mammalia; order Carnivora; family Mustelidae; genus Meles; species Meles meles. The sequence continues at coordinate 2,422,559 of NC_060075.1, read as the reverse complement.
TGTATGTCCTCATTGGAGAAGTGTCTGCTCATATCTTCTGCCCATTTTTTGATATGATTATCTGTTTTGTGAGTGTTGAGTTTGAGAAGTTCTTTATAGATCCTGGATATCAACCTTTTGTCTGTACTGTCATTTGCAAATATCTTCTCCCATTCCGTGGGTTGCCTCTTTGTTTTGTTGACTGTTTCCTTTGCTGTGCAGAAGCTTTTGATCTTGATGAAGTCCCAAAAGTTCATTTTTGTTTTTGTTTCCTTGGCCTTTGGAGACATATATTGAAAGAAGTTGCTGTGGCTGATATCGAAGAGGTTACTGCCTATGTTCTCCTCTAGGATTCTTACACTTTCTCTCTTATAGGCAGCTCTACACACAGGAGCCAGAGCAGTCTTTTGATTAAAGTCTCACATACATAAGATACATTCAGTACATTTTACTGACTTCCCAGATCTGTGTAACCACCATCCAGATCAAGATATAGGGTGTTATAACACCCTACTTTCAAGATGTCATTCCATTGTCTTCCAGCTTCCATCACTTCTGTTGAAAAGTCATCAGTTTTCTTAATGTTGTTTACTTGGAGATTATGCTATTTTCTCTGCCTTCTATTAGGATCTATTTTTGTCCCAATTTTTTAACATTTTGACTATATTATCATATGTATTTAATGCAGTTGTCTTTATTTTTGTCCTGCTAAATTTTTTCAGGCTTGACTTTGTGACTTGTCTTGCAACGACTTCAGAAAATTCCTGGCCAGTATCTCTAAGACTGCTTTTGCCTCCATGCTCTCTTTCCCACCCTCTGGGACTTCAGCTACACGTACATACCTTTCTGCACAGCCTCTGTGCTGGGTGTCCAGGTGTGGTGTGCAGACTGCCCTTCAGGAAAGAGCTTGCTATTCACGTAAAAGGACTGCATTCATCTGCCCCTGCTAACTTGGTGTCATCAGTGTCCACCTCATTTTATACCAGTTATGCTCTCCCTCGGAAGTCAAGTGCAGGATTCCTCTAATGGGCAGTCATCTCTCTGTTGCTCCGTACTGGATTCTCCAAAACTTTGTCAGGTTTGCAGGCCCATGGCTGTGCCTGGTCAAATCCATCCTCTTCTTCCTTTTTCTTTCACTGGACTCAGACATGCATCATGGCACCATTCAGCTTTCTTTCCCTTTTATATTCCATGGATATTATCCTCAAAAAATTACTTATGCTCTTAATTTTATTTCAGTGTCTGCTTCCTGAAGGACCTGATATAATGCTTGTACATTTTGTCAAGAATTAGCTAATTTCCTGGAAAGAAATCGTGGTGGGGGTGTAGAGAACACCTCGATTAATATTGCTTCTTTAAAGCTCTTGGGCCTCAGTCTTGGCTGCCCGCATTGCTCCCTAGTGCCCGCCCAGAAATTTTGTGGTCATCCTTGGTGGGAGGATGGTCTAAAACCAGCTGTTACACCATAGCCAGGATTGGAGCCCCTTCCACTAGACTATGTTAAATTTCAATTCACATTTGGTTAGCTGCTGTTAGGATGTCCTACAACTGTCTTAAAATTGCTTAGGAAACTTAAATAGTGGGTATCTTGTAGTCCATGATGGCTGAGTAAGTCTTTATGAAGAAGTTAGGCCTTCCCTAAGGGAAGTGTTGGATCAATATAGCCATATTTATTTATTTTAGAGCTCACATCACTTGTCCACAAAGTTGTTCCCCCTAAATCCCAGGAATTTCTTCCCCAGTGGAATTAATCAATTTACCCAAGATTACTGAGCATCCAGCCTGTGCCAGCACACTGCCCATGGGAAAGACCCAGACCACAAGACTCCAACAACACAGGAGAAGCAAGGTCTGAAATTTGATCTTTATAAAACATGTTCTGCCCTTAAAAGAGATGCACGAATAGTTAAGCCAGAGAAACCAGCATTCTTTTATTCTGGAATTCCTGTTCGTCAGATAAAAACAAACAGACCACTAAATGTTAGCAGAGCTGTTTGTCGCACAATGACCCCAGTAAAAGTCTAGGCAGGCTGCTTGGGTAGATCACAGACTTCCTACGCTGCCTACCCATGTGACAGTAGGTGAATGACTTTACTTCTGGACCACAGTTTTGCCTCCTGTAATATTGAACTGTTAATAGAACTCATTTCAAAGAGTTGTCACGAGGATTAAATGAGTTATTTAATAAAGCAGTCAGAAAGTGCCTTGCATTTCATAGGAAGTGCCCTACATAAATGATTGATGCTTTAGTACTATTATTAATATCACTAACAAAGAGCATTTCTGTTCTCAAAGCTGACTGATCTTACGGAGATCATAACTATGGCTAATTAATCACCACAGATGAAAACTATCTAGTGATGGAATCCTCTTAGATGCATGTGAGCTTTTCTAGTAAAAATAAAAAGAGGGACGCCTAGGGTGGCTTAGTCAATTAAGCGCCCAACTCTTGGTTTCAGCTCAGGTCATGATCTCAGGGTCATGAGATCAAGCCCTGAGTCAGGCTCTATGCTCAGTTTGGAACCTGCTTGGGACTCTCTCTCTCTCTCTTTCTCTCTTGCCCTCTGCCCCTCCCCCCACTCCCACTTGTTCTATCTCTAAAATAAATTTAAAAATAAAAATGGTCTTATTTGAGCAATGAGACATGATAAGTGTTAATACTGTCTTAAAAATGCCTATAAATGTCACTGCTTTGCTGCATTGTCCTCACTCACCCAGCCGGCTGTTTCTTCTGCTTTTAGCTATGTAGGGCACACGCACTCAGAAAACACCATTAGGGAGATAATGGTCACATAAAAGCTAGCAGGACAATGGTATCCTGAAAGATTTTTGGCAAGGTCATCAGTTAAGTTCACTGGAAAACTACTCTCAGGACAACGTCGAGAAGCCACATGGGGGACAGAAGGCACTTCAGGCAAAAGGGCTGCTCTGCCGAGCCCAGCCAGGGGAGGAACCTGTCCTCAGAGCCCGAGCAAATCAAGAACATTGGAGCCCATAAAGCTGGAGTCCTCACTCCTCAGAGGAAATATCATAAGGAAGAGGGACACATAAAGCCAACAGCAGCAGGGCCACTAAGTTTGAAGAGGGTTGGACCCTGCCCTACAGACTTCCTGACCCCAAATCCCTAGGACGGTGCCACAAAGGCCCTAGGACATTTGGGGGGTACATTTTGCAAATCATGGAGATAGTAATTTAAAAGACTTTCATTATCTATAAAATGCTACTCAACATAAGGTCTTCTGAGTTCTAAGTAATAGTAGTAATATTATTGGTGATATGGTCTAACATCACACATTTGACAACTTAGCAATGGTTTGACTCTGTTAATAATCAAATAGATGCCATTGGTGGAAGTGACTTACTTTTTGTGCCTTGTTAGGAAGAAGGAATTGCCTGTCTAGTATTTATGCCAGTCTTCCCCTCAGTTACTCCTAAGCTACAGTCAACATCTTTACTGTTTTAACTTGATGAATGAATATACATTGTGTCAATATTGATTGTATCCAGTCTCCCTATTACTGGAAACAGGACAAGAGTCTCTGTCCAGTGGAGTGTTGGGGGCAGATTGAGAGTTTCCTTGGAAAAAAAGAGTCTTGGAGCCAAGAATGTCTGTGCTCAGATTTATCAAAGATTGGGTCAAAAATTTTAAAGGTTTCCTAACATGACTAGGGGAAAAAAAGCACAATTCCAGAAATGATGTTTCTGATTTTTCAAAAACCGTTCAAATCGTCATCACAAGACAGGTTCACTAAGAAATAGACTCCAAGACAGATTAGTCTGCAAAAGTTTTAGGGAGGGGATCCCTCAGTAGAACTCTTAAGAACAAGGGGAAGCACAAATGGGCAGAAAGTCAGGTTATGGTGCACGAGCAACAGAGATGCTACAAAATCCCGTGGGGAGTTCTGAGTGTGAAACGGTCTTTCAGAGTTGCCCCAATCAGGAGAACAGGGCATCCACCTTGACCAGTCACTGGACGTGAGCTGTGCCCAGACCGGAGGGGCATGATCTTCAGTGAGGCATCTCGTTCAGCTGATGGCAGTTCCTCGTTGTTGCTCAGCGGCGAGCCCCCAGCAGCCAGCAGGTCCAGCACCAGGGGGATGGGGCATCCCAGGGAAGGGAATATGGGTGTGGGTGCCCACCACGGTGCTGGCTGCGATGTGCTGCTTGCGTGTCCCAGACACGCTTGCTTCATATACGAAGCTTACCCTGCCTGGGAAAAGCTCCATGCATTTGGATGAGTCTCTAATCTTGCGCAAACTTCAACCAGAAAAGTTGGGGACTAGAAGTTCTGCTGCTGAAGCCATCTCGAGGTTGCTACAGACACTTCTCATTTCCCCTCTCCCCCCGCTAGCACCCTTGCTGATCTAGGCCGGCTAACGCCTGGAGGAAAACCAGATCCTCCTTTCTGGTCGTTATGTTCCTCTTAGGCTGTAGCTGCTACACTTAACATTCACCATCAAAGCTGGGCAGGGCACCAAGAGAGGCTCCGGTGAGTCACCTGCATTCCAGACAGAGTCTCCATGGTCGATGGGATTCGGGAGAGGACCAGCGTCCGCCATCATCTTATGCTTGCTGCCATGGCTTCTTCGGGAAAGGTGGGTGCTTTCATCCAGGGAGATGCTCCGCCGTGCACTCTACCAGGAGACCAAAGCTTCCGTCAGTCTGTAGGCATGCGGGTCTCCCCCTTCTTGGAATACGTGCTAGTTCCCGTCAGGATGAATCACTGCCCTTTCCCACTGTCTGTGGAGTGGCTGTCAAGTGTCCTCTAGAGGAGGTGCTGGGTGGGGAGGGTCGACGTCTGTGGCTGGTTAGTGGGGCACTTGGCAGGGGCAATGCTGGAAGCTCCATCAGGCTTGGCGGGAGGGACCCAAACCAGGGGCCCAGGGGCGGCTCCCACCCTGGCCGCCATGACTGTCCGTGCCAGTCTGTGTGGGCCAACACTGCGGTGACCGGAAGAGGCTGGCTGATACCGTGTGGTGGCGGTCTGTGTCTGTGTAGATTTTATGTAGATTTCAGTGCACCTGCCACGAGGAGAATTCTCTGCTGGAGGTTAATGCTGGAAGCCAAGATACTTGCGCGTTGTGCTCACTGCTGTATGTCCCCCAGAAGCCCGATGTCCTTGTCCCCAAGAGAACAATCTTTCTCCTCCGTAACTCCCGACAGAATCCATCCAGGCCTGTGATCCTTGGAGTTGCTTCTCCAGAACTTCTCCGGTGCCCGAGCTGTGGCTCCTGCGGTCCCCTCCCACGGACGCGTCGTCTCTCTTCAGACCCGCAGAAGCGCCAGCCACGCGCCCGGTGGCCGGCTGGGGCTTCCCGCACCTCCCCGAGCACCGACGGCGCGGTTCTCGTTTCTGGCTGCCCAGTGGGGGACTCAGCTCCAAAAATCCCATTTCCGAGTCTGTGCCCACAACCACCCCTCATATCAACCATAACGCCAGGTTCCCCGGCAACAGGCTGTGAGACGGAACGGAATGGGCAGAGAGCAGGTGACGGGTGGAGCCCCGAGTGGGGGCTTTTGCCAGTCCTCAGAGAACCCCGAATTGGGATGAGCTGTAGCTCTCCCCCGCTCAGGTGTGGTGATGGGCCTTCGTGCCTCTGATCAACCCGTCGGCCACTGTGGGGCCCCGCCGGGAACGGGTCCTGGCCTTGGGCGAAGCGGTTCCTCCAGGGGCGGCTGAGCTTTGGGGGCCCAGCCTCCTGCCCACAGGGGAGGCACCACTCACTCGCGAGGGGCCCTGAGTGACGCATCACCCTGTCCACCACGTCACGTGACAGGGACCCCTTCAGTAGGCTGGAGTATCCATACAGAGAACGCTATGTGCCCTCACCCATGGCATTTCTATATTTATTTTATTCTTGGGTGAAAGCTGGTCCTGTCATTTACTGCTTGTCTGATTGGTCCGGGCGGCCCCTCCTGTCCAGTGGGTCTAACAGGATCTAATTCATGGAGGGCTTTTGAGGTAGAATGAGAAGATGCATGCAAACCGTTCAGCCCAGTGTCCGGCCCCCAGTTAGAGCGGGTCACCGAAAGCTGACTTTAACAGACAGGTGCGCACCCTAGAACGCTTTTTCTGGACGTGCAGGGGTGAGTCTTGTCGCCGGGAACCCTACTGACCTCTCTTCTCTCTCCTCCCCAGCTTGGGCCTCGTCACAGGAGCCTCTGCTCCCAAAAACCATGTCTGGGCCTCGGAGCATTTTGACAAGCCCTCTGGGAGGAAAGACGGCTGGGGCAGAACGTCCGGTGTGGGTTTCCCCTGAGGATGAGATCCAGCAAGGACCAGAGCAGCCCGAGCTTCATCCGGGTCCTCCTGCAGCCCCCCATCCGTCACAGGGAGGGCGCTGCCAGGGGTTTCCACGTGGAGAGCCCCGGCGTGGAGGGGAGGCACTGCGCGGGGAGGACGCTTGCTGCTGAGACCTGGGATTTCTTCCCGCCAGTGTAATGGTCTAAGGACAGCCTGTCCAGAGAAGTCTAGAGAAATCACTTTTTAGTACTGATGAAAGCTGTTTGATCGGCTAATATCACCACTTGGGGAAAGTTGAATCTTTCCCTCCCTTCTCTTTCTGCACACGCCCTTGTACACCTGTACACACGTGTGCACACACACGTGCCCACACCCTGTGGACACACGCGTCAACCCCCGTGTCCACTCCAGCCCCGTCGGAATGCTTTCGACAGAACCAATTTATTTTCCCTGGTTTTACCACCAAGATATTAGCAAGAAGACTCCACTAGGAATTTCCTAATGGATGGTAAATCACGGTTTGGGGCGTTAGAGAGAGTAATTAGGTCATTGAGTAGAAGTGGTACCACGCAGCGAGTCTGTTGCTGACAACCGTCTTTGGAAACCCACAGGGGGACAAATTAACGTGACTAATTGTGTCCAGCTTCAGGACAAGGAATGGAAAGACCTCTTGTTATCTGAGGCAAAGCGAGTTTCTCTCTGTCAACTGCCCTTAAAATAAGACTAATTCAGATATAACTACCCTTATGTGCAGTAGACTGACGACCGGGCTTGTCAAAATTGGCTGAATGTCCAAATTAACTTGAAGTTAATCCATCCCTCCCCCAAAGGCCTATAAGAATCAGATCACAAGTCTACATAATAAATTCTTTGTGCCAGGAAATTGTTTTAAAGTAATAATGTTTAGGTAAGTAAAGGAAAAAAGGCTTCCTACTGAGAGATATTTTCTGAACAAAATTAAATATTATAAAACCATATTATTAAATTCTGTCAAAAAGGTATTAATCTTGCTACTTTGGCACGGAAGCCTTGGCTCTCCGCACTTAGGGGCCCTGCAAACTTAACCTTTCCTGTTATCTCATAGCCGACATGCAACATGGGGTTGGGAACAGTGGAACAGAAAATCAAAAAGATTTCTGAAGCATTGTGAGTGTGACCATAACTTTGTGAGTGTGGAACTTGTGAAGTTTGCATCTAAGGGCATTTTGGAAGTCAGGCACACCCCTGGACACACACTGCGACCCTGTTATCCCCATCCCCAGAACAAGCACGGTCCTGGTCCCGGCACCTTCGTGGTCTGAGACGCGGGGTCTGCCTTTCCTTCTCCCGTGTTTCCGGTCCTGGCGCGGGGTCCACGCCATGGCTGGTGCCCAGGTCACATGTGCTCACGGAGCCATGGGCTGTGTAAGGTGAGGCCGGACGGCTCCGGGGAGGCCCATGGCGTGTGCCGCAGGAGAAGCCCCCACGAGAAGCATGCCTTTCTACACCAGCTCCTCTCTCTAATCTGCCCTTAGCATGTGCTTTCCTCGCCGGTGTGCCTGACGTACGAGCTCTCGGCCTCCTGCTTGTGCCCATCAGGGTGCCCCATGCTTAACGAAGCCACACACGCCTCATTTCGCTCCTGCTGTCGGTGACTCAGCTGGATTTACCATAAGCTGACTCATCACAGGGCCGACACGGTCTCCCGGGCCACAACCCGTCAGAGACGCTCCCCCAAAGTCCCCACTCCACCTGCTGCTCACCTTGACCGGAATGCGCCCGGGTCAGCCCACACCCCACGGCTTTTCCAGAAGCATCGGCTCTTGGCCTAGTCTTCAAGGGACTGGACTGCCATTTCCTAAAGCAGAACGCGGGTCCAGACCCGGGTGACTGTGAGCACTTTGCGTGAGAAAACAGGACCACGCTGAGGGCAAACGAAGAAGTTACTCGTGAGACGGGCGATGAGTAATCTACAGGTCACTCCTGTCTCGAGGACATCACAGGAGAAGAAGACATTGGTTTGTACTTATCAAGAGAGGAAGACTGCGGGGGGCGGGGGGGAAGGGGAAGGTTGTGTTTTAAATGAGGAAAAATGGGGCCACAGGAGCCGAAGGTCGGAGGCCCCGGGAGGGCAGGAAGTGTGGTCAGGCATGCCGCCCGCCTTCTCCCTGCTTGTGGGGGTGCCGGGTGTGCCAGCTGGACCTGCCCTGGGCGGTGTCCTGGGCCCCCCGCGGTTGGGAATGCCCCTGAAGACAGCCCTCCCTGTCAGCCGGTCGGGAATCACGTCGGAGAGGAGACCACCCTGTTCAAGCTCACACCTCCTCCAGGAGCTGTTCGCACCCGAAGACTGACCGACACGCTGCCCCTCACTCAGGCTGGACACCCGACTCCGGGGGCTCCGGGGCCACGGGCTCCCAGCCTGCCTTGGCTCAACCCTGTTCCCCAGGCCTCCACACACGCCCTCCTCACGCCCTGGCCAGCCATGGCCACCGCAGGCCCGGCCCCCCGAGCTGCCCAGCCTGCGACACGTCCCTGTCACACCCACTCTCACTCCTGTGCCCCAGAGCTGCGCCTGGAACTGTGGCCTCCAGATCTGTGGCCTCTCACTGCTGGCGTGAGACTCACCCCGAGCCCTCATGAGGACGCAGGCGCCGGGCCCGCCGGGAGCCGGCTTCTCCAACAACAGGCCCCGAGCCCCACGGTTCCAGCCCCGGTAGCTTCGCCGCAGAGGGAAGGCAAGAACCGCGTCTCAGGACGTGTGCACGTGTGCGGAGAGAAAGGAGCGTCGTCACGGGGCTTCGTCTCTAAGTCGCCTGCACGGGACACCAGGCACTTCGTGAGACACTTGCTCCGTCCAGGAGACGCTCCTGACATGTGGCCTCGTGGCCTCATTTGCACTGTCCAACGCCGCGGCTCTCGTTTGAAGCGAAGTCTGTGCGTGTGGACTCGGGGCGCTTTCCGGTGGGGGCTGTTGCTCTCCTCCTTCCTGTGCCTCCTGCGGGGTGGCTGAGGTCCTTGGAGGATGGGCTTTAACCCGTTTCGGAGGCACGCAGACAACCCGCCCAGTCCCACGCGGTATCCAGCGGTTGTAAGCCCGAGCGAGGTCAAAGGCCTCGCCAACCAACTGTCCCGGGCCACGGGGCCGGGTCCTTCTGCAACGGCCCACATCAGCCGCTCCCTTTCCTCCAGCTCAGGTCCTTCCCCAACACTTGCTGCCCTGGACGTGACCGCGTCTTCCTTTGCTGGGGAAAGAGGAAACGACATGCCCGCATCGTTCCGGGTCATTCTGTCCCGAAGCCACGTGTCCGGACTCACCTCAGGTAGGGAGTCACCTTGTTACTCTTGCCCTCTGTCCCGGCACCGACCGTGGTTCCGTCTGCTCGCTGTGACCCCACGCCCCGGGCTGTCGCAGAGCGAGCCAGTCGAGCGCGTCCCTCTTGCCTTCTCTCTGGCTCTGTCGCCGACGGCGGCCGCTCACGGTGTGTCCTCAGGATCCGACTTCGGGGTCTGCTGAGTGTCCAGTGACCTCACGGACTAACGGATTAGTTTTCCTACCAGTAACGTGTCCAGAGACACAGGAAAGGCAAAGTAAATTATAGCCCCCGCCTTCCCTGCACGCTTGTTCGAGGGGCCCAGGACGGCAGGGTGTGGGTCTGGGTGGGGGTGCGCCTCGCCGTCCCGCACTCTGAGGGGCGACGAGCCCGCGGGGGGATGGCCCCTGGTCTGCCGCTGCAGCCGTGCCGCGGTGACGCTGATTTGCTGTGGCACATGTCGATATGCCGGCGAGCCGTGCGGCTGTAAACAGAAAACGGTGGTTTTCCCTTTAACCAACCTAAAATTGCTGTACGGAGGCTCCCGCAGACTGCAGAGGAGTCAGAGACAAGACAGTGAGTGTCTGGGGACTGGGAACAGCTCTGGCTCTCGTGCTGTGGGACGTTAACCCAGAAAATGACACGGAGGCGGCAAAGGGATGAAGGGTCCGAACCAGGGCTCAGCGAGAAAAATAACGTGGGCCCCTGAAGCCGACCCAGACACTTGAGATGGAAACCGTGTGTCTGTTTGAAATGTCCGGATAGTTTGGGGAGAAGGATCAGAATTCTTGGGCTTTCATTAACTCGGTCTCATTAACAAAGCAGAGGACGCTAAATGAACCCCAAGAATTCTCAAGGACCGTCCAGCGCTCAGCGTCGTGGGTCCCCACGGCCAGACAAGCCGTGCCCTGAATGCCCCCTGCCGCGTCGGCCCCCAGAAGACATTTGTCATCCATCTGAGCCCAAAGAGCAAAAACAAACACGAGCATATTAATTCGCCCTGGGAACGCCGAGCCTCTGAAATGCGGAGATGAAAGGCCGCGCTTCTCACCTTTCATCATGAAGCGAACACCTTCAGGAAGCCGGCTTACGGGGATGCTGATATTTAAGAAAGAAACCAGAGGCCTGTTATTACACAACTTGTTTTTACAAGGATGTTGCATAGATTAAATCATGCCCTTTGGAACCTCACAGCCCCCGCCGTCGGAGTCAGGAGGAGCAGACGCCGTGGGAGCGGGAGTCCGTGTGCGGCCCCCGCGGCGCGTGCGGGGGAACCAGCCCCTGGGGGTCAGGGGCGCCCACGTCTGTAGCATTTGCCCACTTCTGCGGTGCAGATCATCCTGGGTATTTAACCTCGAGGCCTTGAAGATCATCCAGTGATCTCGCCGTGTGGGAGCCGACAAGCATTCACTCACAACCGGCAGCGGGCCTCTCCTCACTGGCCGCAGCCTCGTCTTCACCATCCGACCACGCGGAGCTCCTCGGTCATTCCCGGCTGCAGTGGAAGGTGGAGATGGAGGGGTGCCGGGGTGCACACAGAGGCCCCTCGCAAGGGACAGCACATGGGGCTCTAAGCGGGGACAAGCGGCTGCTGTCGATGTTTTAGAAGCACCTGCCAGGCCCAGCCCCTCTGAGAGGACACAAGCCCCTGTGTGTGGGGCTCCGATGTCCTCGTCCCACTGACCCGCTGACACTGCCTGTCCCCGCCAGGAAGACGTTGAGCGTCCCTAGGTGCAAGCAAAAACACGTAGGTATGACTTGGTGGCCGGCGCCTTCGCTTCTTAGCCCCAAACAGCCAATCAGACCCAAGACTGAGAGGAGGGCTCCAAGCTCCACGTCCCTGTGCACGGCTGGCAAGAAAGAGGAGGCCGGCTTCCAGGTGGAAAAAAGAAGAGTCAGGAAAAAAGTGACAGTAAGAGGAAGGAATTACATCTTTCCTTCCGCAGGCATCGTGCTTTATAAACAAGACAACGTTCCGGTGGTGTTTCCAAGACACCGGAGGGTGACACGCCCCGCCCAGGCATCTCCCCGACTTCCTCTCGCCGCATCTCCTCATCTCCACAGTTGGGGGACCAAGGCCGTCCCAGCAGGCTGCATGCGTGGCCACCGCGCCCGTCCGGCCTGACATTCCCGTTTGTCTTCAAAGAGCTGGAAGCGCTGCCGGGCGGCGGGTCGCGGCTCCGCATCCTCTGCCCCCTCCGCCGAGCAGAATTTACTTAATTAGTGTTTTTCATGGGAGTGTCTCACTGTTCCCATATATTTACTGAACTATTTGCCACTGCAAAGGAAAATGATTGTTTTTATTTATCCGAACTTCTGAATGTCGTCCATTGTCTGTTTCGCTATTCGAAACGCCTGCACTTTAATAATCTTAGGCTATGTGAGTTGAAAATCTGTGCATATTCATAATTTTATCAAATAATTGTTTACTGGGATTATTTCAGTCTGTAATTGTTGCTCTTTTCGTCTGTGAACAGCCAGTGCCCCCGCTCCGTTACCCGGTTCTCAGGGAGGGGGGAGCGCAGCCTCGGTTCCCCCAGAGATGAAGGCAGCAGGGACTCGTCTGCAGCTCGGGAACGGTGCTCCGTTGCTCTCCCTGCTGATCCCGGGGGCGGAGAGCTCTGTCTGGAGACGGACACGGGAGCTGTGGCAAGTTCCCTCTGGCGCCAGGTAGCGGGAGGTCAGGCTGCAGAAGGCGTCTGGGTCCATGAGCTGCAGGAAGGTGCGGGGCGCGGGTGGGGTGCCGGCCGGCTGGGGGGCCTCCGTGAGACGGCCCCCCCTGCTCCGCGCGGCAGCACCCTGCTCCCTCTGGGTGGAAAAGACAGAGCGACACGCCAGCCTCAAACGCAGCAGGGCAGGAAGCGAGACACAGACTCGCTGTGCAGAGCAGTGGGCGTGCGGTCCGTTGGTCAGAGTTGCTCTGCCCTCTTCTGGGTCGGGAGGCGCTGGAAGGGGCGGCCAGGTTCCCAGAGCTTCAGCTGCGACCTGGCCCATGGGGGCTGGTCTTGTCCCTGGGCCCACCCAGCAGTGGCAGGAGGCCGTGCGCTCAGCCCCCACCCCGGAAGCGCCCTGGTTTCTTTGGGGGGCATCCTCACGTCCCACAGACCCGATCGGTTCAGAGGCTCCCAACTCCGCCTCCCACCCGGGCCAGCGCCACCCAAATTCATCCTGGCTTCGCCTCCCAGACCGCCCTGACCCGCATCCCTGTGGATCTCCCGAGAGCTCAGGACAGTGGTTTTCAGGAGTGAACCGACAGGCATTTCTTTTTTCTTCCAAGTTCTGTCTACGGAATCATCTCCACAGGCAGAAAGAGAAGGAATAGAGAAAACCCGGTACCCTGGCTGAGACTCACCGGCCAGCCGGCCCTTGACATCCTCCCAGCGCGAGGCCTCCCCTGACCGCCGCCGCACGCGGGCCCCCCGCCCCTCAGGCCCAAGGCGGAAGGAAGGGAGAGGCTGCTCCTGCCCGTCAGACACACCTGCCCCTGCAAATAAAAGGGACAGGCCTGCGAGGGAGCGCCGAGCCGCCCATCTGCCCCACTGGCCTGACCCCAGAAGCCCCAGGGTAGCCCATGTCCTTGTAAAGAGACCTCAACCCGCGTGGAATTCAGTCCCGAGTGGGCTTCCTCGCAGAAGGGGTCCTGTGTGTGGACTGCCCGGTCTGTCCGTGCAGTCGCCTCCCACTCTCGCCAACAGTCTTCTCCTCGCGCTTCTGAGCAGGGGCTCCGACCCCAGGACGGCCTTCTTGGCTCGTCAGCTGGTGTCCCGGCCGCCGAGCCTCTGGTCTGCAGGCCCCCTGCCCCACCGCCGCCCCCAGGCTGGGCAACGCCGGCCTCAGGTTTTCTAGCTCTTTTGTCTCCAACAGACCTAGAACGTGTTTCGGTTGCTTCAAAGTTTCAGAATTCCATACACATTAAACCTAATAAAACGCCGCATAAATCCTAGAAGGAACAAAGAGGGCGTTTGAAAAGTGATTTCCTGAGGCTCTAATAAAGGGTTTAAGTTGCTTGGGAGAACGAGAAGAAGCACGGGGCCAATTCGGTTCTGTGTTCGAGCTCGAAGGACGGTCATGAGCTGCTTCTGACTCCCGAGGGGCAGTCATCGGGCCGCTCCTCTCTAACGAGGACACCGGGGCCGGGCAGAGCAGGGGGCCCGGCGTCTGCGTTGCTGGACGCGTCCGTTCCACACCAGCATGGGGGGTTTGCGTGGACGGCGGGGCGCGGGAGGCGCGCCGACCGGTTGGGGCTGGGGGTGGGTGTGCAACGGCATCCGCCCCGCAGGAGGGCAGCTGAGATAATTCCGTTCTCCGGTGACTGTCGTCCTCCTGGAAGAGCTTTCGTCACTCATGTCAAGCGTCCGTGTCAGCGTGTCCCGCCGACAGTCTTCGATTTCTCAGCGCTCGTTTCCTAACTGCAAGGCTGCTGGGATCGAGGCGGACGCGGACGGCAGGAAGGAGGGCCGGGAGGCTGGAGCGCATGGCGTTCGGGATGAGGGTTACTTTCTGCCAGGTTTGCTGTCCTGTTTGAGGACGGATGAAACGTGCTGCCCCGCTCAGCCCCACAGACGCGAGCCTCACTCCCCGCCCCCGAACGAGCCCGTACCTTGGCCAACCCACAGACACATGTCAGAGGCAGAAGGGCACAGGCCAGTTAGGGACTGCCCATACCACCTAATGGCACCCTTGCTTCTGGATCCTTCTACCAGGCAGGGGTCCTTGAAATTTCTTTTACTAGGGACAGTCTGTTCTCTAGTGAGAGAAGCTTATGAGCAAACGCTCCATGTGAGGGGGGACAGAGGGACGACCTCCACCACACCATGGGTGGCTTCTCACAGCAGGCAACCGTGGGAGGGGCACGCGGAGTCCTCAGGAAAGCGTGAACACCCCAACGGCACGACCCCCCAGCGCTACAGTTCTGTCCCAGGCCAGCCCTTCCAGGCTCCTCGGGGCACAGGCATCTGTCAGCTCCTCCGAAAGTCACACCGAGAGACCCCACTCTCCTCCACGGGTGCCTCCAGGACAAGGGTCCCCGCCGACACTCGGGTGCCATGGTTCACTGGACTCAGTCTCTGCTTTACAAGGTGGGGAGGAAACTCTTCTCCCTTCTGGTGGCCCTGACCTCTCTGCGTGGCGGCTGAGGCCAGGCAGCAACTTGTACTTGGGAAGACCCCTGGGGGCCTCGTGGGGAAAGTCCCCTCTGGATCCGAGCTGCCTTAGTTTCCCTCCCGTGTTCTCCTCGGGCAAGCGTGCTACCCGTTTGCGTGCAGACATGCAGGGCCCCCAGCACCGCAGGCCTCTCCTTAGGTGACGCAACCTCAAGAAGGCCCAGGAGCCGGACTTACCGCAAGAAGACGGTGACTACATGGCCAACAGCACCTCACGGAGGGAGGTCCTCCCACAGGAGCTGTCCTCCTTCCGCAGCCCCCACTGGCCTTCTCCTGGCGACGCAGGATGGGATGACTGCCTCGGGATGAAAGTGCTGGAAAATCCGCAGAAACAGGCTTCCCATCCCCGCAGCTACGAGCTCGATGTCCAGAGTGCTCACCGTTCAGGAGAGCAGTTTTCTTCCAGGGTCCAGGACACTCCCCAGCCCTGGACTGGAGGCTCGCCTGCCCCAGACCACTGAGGTAAGTAAAGGCTAATGGGGGGGGGGGATCTCATTCCCGAGGAAAAAGGAGATGTCGTATTTCTGCCTCCGAGTGGAAGTGGGGGGCATGGGGCACTAGGGGAACCAAGACACAGACCCCATGGGACACACGGGCCGCCCCGCCGAGCAAGGTGCCCACCCGGGGAGGTGCACGGAGAAAAGGGAGAGGGACAGATGGCCCACGTACCCGCTCCCACCCGGCCACTGGGGATGGCGATAGGTTTCTGGGTTCTGTCTTACCTTCCCTCCTGTTTCATATTCTATAAAAAGCACTTTCCTCTCCTGTGTCCTACTAAATATACAGTGTGCATGGACATTGGGAAGATTTGCCTTTGACCCAGAGGTTGCCACGTCGGGGCAGAACTGTGCTAACGAAAGCGGAGCGCCCGTGAGCACGCTGGCAGCCGCAAGCCGGAGAGCAGCATCACGCCAGGGGCATCGACACAAGGGAGAGAGTGGCATCGAGCTGGACAGCCACCAGGAGGGCCCGGCAGCCGGCCCCTGCCACACTCTCCCAGCAACACTTTCTGGCCCCCCGATGTCCCTAACTGATCTAGAATCCTGGAGGGAGCTGCTCATGCACAGAGTTCACGGCGGCCTTAATTCTTGGCTCTGCAGGAGACACTTTGAAGACAGCCTATCTGGGACGGTCTGGAAGGTTCCAGCAGAGGGGCTTTTCAGTCCAAGATTTTCATCTGCTTCCAGCAAAGGCCTCTCTTGGTGGACCATGGAAAGAGCCCCGGGAGGCTCATCCACACCTTCGTAGGTCCCAGAACTGTAGACAGCTGACTCCTGGGTCCCAAACTCACCCCTGCAGGCATGGGTGCTCTACTCCCTCTGGGGCAAAGAGGTGAGCTTGGAACCAGAAGTTACCAGACATGATTCTCTGGGTCTTGGCTGGTCCTTCAGTGAGAATTGCTTTTGGGCAACTTCTCTTTCTTATCTTTGGAGAAAGGCCAAGATCAGAGGCGAAAACAGTCTCTGGCGCAGATTGCAATCTTGACTTTTTGGAATCAGCACTTCTGTTTTCCACGGCTGGGAAGCAGGGAGAGAACACCGCAAGGAGGAAAATCATAAGAGATGTGAGGGTCTGTCCTCCCATCTGCCCCTCCACGTGCCCAAGCCGTGACCCTTCTAGCGCCAGGTTTCTGGATCCTGTTCCCCAAGGATTAGGGAAATTTTCTGTACTTTGACCCAGACTCCAGGTCTGGCTGTGAATTTCCTAGGATCCCTGATCTGCAATCTTGATTCCTGCTACTGTATCCCCTGCCCCAGGGCACTGCCTTTCCAGCCACGGGAGAGCAGGAGGATGAGCCGCCCATACCCGACCCACATAAGGACTCTGGTTCCCGCCCACGGTTCAGACCCGTCTCCCAGCTCCCATGTTTGTCCTCGTCAGGAACTGAGTTCATGGCTGAGACCCCTTCTCGCCCAGAACTTCTGCGTCCCTCCGAGCAAGCTGCTCAAAATAATCTCATCGTTTATAAGGACTTTTGTCTCCCGTACCCACCCAAGACATGGCATCACATTTCAACTGCCAGAGACCACGGTTGTCGGCTTTTTCTCACGGAGAAGTTGCAGAGAGCGAGACACAATCAATACGCTTGAACGAGCACACGGTTGAGTGAACGGACTGTGCCGGGGACGCTGAAAATGACAAAACGCACCCCGGGGTCGTCGGCCTGACTCCCGCAGCAGGCGATCGCCGGGAAAGGGTACGCTGCATCACCTGGGAGTTGTGGTTCAGGTGAGGGGAAGTGAGCATCGAGCACAATGCCTGACACACAGTCGGGGCCTGGTAACGCCCGTGTTGCTTGGGAATGAATGAATGAGTCAGACCCAGGCAGGAAAGACAGCGGGGAGGTTCACGAGGAGGTCGTGACGCAGGGCCGTTCCGGGGGTTCTGGTCTTACGTAGGCTCTGCTGGTTTCGGTCCCTCGTGCACGGTGGGTACAGGGGAAGGGGCTGGCTTCCTGTGGGATTCCCAGCAGACGCACAGGAGGCCAAGGGGAGAGACGGTTCTAGCTCACAGGCGTGGTGACAAGACCTCCATCTGATGATGATGGATATTGATTTTTTCCTCCTTTTCTAGGCCTGTAATGTCCTAAATCACTTCCCTAGTGCAATTGCCCAAACACGTGCCCTGCCTTCCACGGCGAGGGACCCGAAGGTTACGGCTCCGGGGGGCGGGGGTGGGGCAGGGTGTCCGCATTTCGAGTGGCGAGGGGGATCTCGCCAAGACGGGCAGATGGTGCCAGACAGAACGTCCCATACTGCGCGGCTCTCTCCATAATGGAATCCACATTAAAAACGATATTATCTTCACTTTTAAAGGCCCTAATGGATGATATTTATGTCTGTGAAATATGTCCCCGGCCGAGCCCTACATGGCGCATCGGGAACGCGCTCAGGGAGATCGCCGCTTCGGAGAGGAAAACAGTTGTGGATGAATTTCTTTCCCAACCAGCCAGTCAGTAAAATATGTTTTAATACGCAACAGAAACTGTCGCTTGTCAGTTTTCCCCGCAGAGTCCGGTGCGTCGTCGGGCTCTAATGGGAACTGACAGCCTCGTGATACTTTCCGCCATCCTTGTTCCTCACAAAGTGCTCTGGAAAGGCCTCCATCATTTATTTATGGGGCCTGCCGGTTAACTCACGAGTGACCAGAGTGCTTCCCAGGGCACGATGCCTGCAGCCTTCCTCCTCCCTCTGGGAGACGCTGCCGTCCACTCTCTGGGGAGCCAGGGGCCAGCTTCCCGTGCCCTTTGCCAGACACAGAAGCAGACGAGGACGGGGGCCAGATTACCCATGTTCACGAGATCAATTCAGGACTCAGACTTCCACATTGAATAAATTACACTATTTACCTAAAAGCTCAAATGCTTCAGCTCCTTTTCATTAATGACCTAACATTTACCGAGAAGCAGAACGATCCGCTGGGTGCTGAATTAATAGCATTTAACATTAGTACATCGCTAACATCCAAAATGTCAGTAAAAGAAAAAAAACAAAAAACAAAAAACAAACCAATGCTCTCAGAAACTTGAATTCTGACTCTACCACGGGACACCTGAGAACAGGGGCCTGAGCTCAGTCTGACTCCTTAACAGAGCTCCAGGTAGAGCTTACCGAGGGAGATCAAGAAATTGTAACAGACCCACAAAATACTCCATTGTTGAGTGCCAAAATAATAATAACAAGAAGGAGGAGGAGGAGGACGTATTTTGCTCTTATTTCAGCCCAGGACGAACTACGTCCACA
Source organism: Meles meles (assembly GCF_922984935.1). NCBI lineage: Eukaryota > Metazoa > Chordata > Mammalia > Carnivora > Mustelidae > Meles > Meles meles. The sequence goes on along the minus strand of NC_060075.1, from coordinate 2,404,141 downwards.
AATCGAAGAGGAAACCGTGCCGTAAGGATCATCGCTGTTATTAACAACCAAACCAGACCACTAATAAAGAAGAAGCCCCGTCATTAACAAATAAGCAGATGACAAGAGGCGAATGGAAGTCAGTGTGAACAGACTCCACCCCGCACGGCCCCTTGGGGGCTGGCAGACCCGGGGGTCCGGGCCCCGGGTTTTGGTGTGTGCTTGTAACTTTCGCGGCTGGATCCCTAAATTTGCACGTTGGCTTGAACGTCAGACCTGTTGCTTCAAAGGCGCTCTGTGCAAGCGCTGGTGCTGTGTGGATGCCCTCCAGGGACCCCGGGGTCTCCGTCTCATTCTCCATTTACAGGCGCAAGACGCAGAGGCCAAGTGTCTAAATTTACGTCATATGCTCCCTTTGTCACAGACGCCAAATGTGTTACGGACTGTCCCCTGGAAGGACGTTCTGTTTCCTGGGAAAATGCCTGTGAGAAGCGCGACGGGGGAGTGGAGTAGGTACCGCGTTCAGGCTTCTGCCGCTGGGCCACGAGCCTCGGGTTTTAGTGCGAGTTGCTGCCGCGCCAAAACCTCTCCTTGACTCAGTCTGGAGTCACACACGAGTCCCGAGGGTATTAAAACGACGATTAAAAAATCATTGATGATTCGGCCCTTGTTAATAAGCCCAAAGGGTCAGCTTCGGCCCCGACCAAACCTGGCTGGTTTGGTACTTTTCTGTCACATTCTGGACAGTAACTATCTGAGCGGGCGGTCCCCTTGCCCGACTGGCCGGAACTTCCGACGACGCCAGTAACAACTGTGGGGACAGCCAGCGCAGGGCTGTGGGTCTGGCCCGTGTTCGCTGCTTTACAACAGCCCTGGGCAGGGACGTCCAACCCTCACCTCACAAAGAAGAACACAAATGCCGAGAACGTTTCCTGACGCCCGAGTTGAGCCCACAGCTGGTGAGAGACAGGGTAGGAGTGTGAGTCCTGGCCATTTGCTTCTGAAACCTGCTCCCCTAACCCTCCGTCATGGCCCCTGAACCCCACAGGAACAGCAATGTACCTGACGGTCAGGAGAGAAGACGCACGCACGAGTGCCTTCCGGACTTTTCAGGGTGAGGCGAGTGCCCATTATAAGGACATGAGACGCCCCGGTGAACACGGGGCCTCCATGGGGTCTTGTCACCACGCTGCACAGGCGGGACAGCTGAACGACACGTCGTAGGAGGAACCAGCAACGAGCATGGAGCCTGCTGCCCGGTAGCAAGGACCGAGTGATGGTCTCCGGTCCCGAGTGCATCACAGAGCCCGTGCTGGGCCGGGGCGGCCTGCCCAGTTCATGGTCCTGATGCTCTGTTCCAAGCTCCTCATCGGGAAGGGAAGAGCTCTGTAACCAGGCGGCAAGGACGCCCACGATCAGGCCCAGCCCTTTCCCAACTGTGTGTCTCTGTCCCTGGTGCTTGAGCGATCTGGCCCCTGAGCACAGTCAAGGGTCCGGAACCTCACGCTGCTTTCCGCTATTCCTTCGGCCAGTCTGGAGTCGGTGTTTCGATCAAGACCTGCCTTCAGAAATAATAAAATATGCCCGACCTTAGAGAAACCTTACAACCTCTCGTTGGGTTGATTCCATTCTTATCGCAAAAGGCAGACTGAGAGAGGGTGACCTGCCAAGCCGATGGATGGAGAGCCAGGACTTGCACCCGGACTGGCACCGCCCCAGAGCCTAGCGCTCACCCCCGCGGCACGGCCCGTAGGCCACCGCCCCCGGGAGGGCAGATAAGAGCTCTCGGGCTCGACTGACTTCTCGCTCTGTCTCAGAGCATTAAGGACGGCCAAGTCTGGCAGCTGCCCTTCCCCCTGGGGCTGCTCCCCTGGGAGGAGGTTGTCTGTCGTCCCTCCCCCCTCTCTCCCCGTGTGATCGCTGGCGCTGGGCTAGCGGCTCCTTGGGAGTGGATCCCGGCACCATTACCGCCCGTCTCCACCGTGGGCACCTGCGAATCACCTGCCGGCCCAAGGCTGTGTCCCAGAAGAAGAAGAATCCATCATGCGGCCTGTCCTAGCATGGATTTGGGTAGTGTTGTCAGAAGTCAAAAAATAATTTGCAACCCCCCCCCAAATTACCCTGAAAGCAAATGTTTCAAGTTTCCAGCTTTCTGCCCAACACAGGAAGCCAGGCTGCCCCTGCACTCCCGGCTTGGTGGCGCCGGGACCCTGCGGGTGAGCGACAGCCTGTTTGAGGGACGCTCAGAGCTGGCTAGCAAGGTCCGGACGTGGTTATGCTCGGCAGGAAGAGGGGGTTCCAGCGTTGGGCGGGCTGAGTCACCCCCTCCGGGGCTTGCCGTGTGTGGTGTGGCCAGAAAGTCGTCACGTGAGGAGCTGGAGAACATGTGAAGTCCTCATCCAGCTCCTGGTGTCGGGTCAGTGAGGGGGAGGGGATGGAAGAACTTTGGATGGAAATGTCTCGTGAAATACAGACCCCAGTTGTGTGCGGAGGCTCCCCAGCCCCACACTTATCTGTTTTGGGAAAACCACGGGCACGATGACTCCCTTGATCGGGAGGATGTCAGAAAGGACTTGTTTTAGAAGTGAAAGTTTAAATGCTGCTAAAATCCTGGTGCACTGCACGACTGGGAACGGCTGATTGGCCCGTTGGGGGGAGGTCAAGGGAACGACCGGGGGCAGACCCTGACACCCACGCCTTCACTGGGTGGTCCAGGCCAGTCGGGCAAGCTTGCTGTCTCCGTTTCCTCATCTGCAGATGACGACAAGAAATCATGGCTCTGTCCGTCCCACAGAGCTGCTAGGACCTCCGGGTTCTAATTACGTGAGTTCCTTAAAGAGCAAAGATCCGTGAAAACACGAGGGGGTGCTGCACGGCCATCACCATTGCTGGTGTTCGTTCATTCGTGTGCTCGACAAACACCGCTCTGTGCTGACCACAGTCCAGAGCTCGGGGCCGTTCCCCGGGGGTAATTTCATCCGCATGCTCACCGAGACCGTGACTCGAAGAGAGGAGCAGTGGCTTCGGGGACCCTCACCTGCACGTTCCGGGTTCAGCCCACACCTCCTGAAGCTTGGGGTTTTCTGGGGACATCCCAGTGGCACTGAGGTGGGCTCACGCTGGCTTGAGAGAACCAGTCCTTCACGGTCAGGGAGTCAGCGAGCCTGTTGTTAAGCCTCCAGCAGCTTGAAGCTTGGTGAGTATATTTACATTGTGGACATGGACAAATGATACAAATAAGGGCCCTCCCCAGGCCCCCAGTCCCCCAGCCCTGGCGTGGCTCCGCGGCCCCCACACGGGCTCCTCGGGGCAGCAGAAAGACAGCCGAGGACCTCCTACCTGCCGACCCCCACTTTTTGCCAAGTGAGGGCCTGACCCCACGACAAGCCTTCCGGGAGGGGACACCAGGGTCTGACCACTGCGCCTGTAACCCTTCCGACAGGGAAGTCTTGATTTACCCCCGCTGGTCCTGCTCTCTCCTGTTTTACTTCATCCCTCACCGTGGGGTTGGGCGTGAGTCGCCGTTTCCCTTTGCAGGGATGAGGACCTCACCTAGCTTAGCAAGACTCAGCAGATGACTCGTTCCAGAACGTTTACTGATAACCCACAACACGGCTCCGCATCTGATGCCGAGCCCCATGGGAAAGCCGGAAGAGAAAGAAACACGTCCGAGTCGGGGGAGTTCGGGGCTGGTCGAACTGCTCACTAAACACGCAGCTTGTCCCTCGCTGGTCGTAACTCCCGGAGCTACGGCTCTGCTCGGGTTCTCCTCACTCTCCGGAGGCCTCGCTAAGACACACGCCGACTGGTCCCTGTCCACACAGCGACCCGAGCTCGGCAGGATGCCAGGAGACTCGGAGAACGCCAGCCAACTCGACTCCCCGGACCTGGTCCCCCCAGCGGCTGCAAGACTGAACAAGCCACAGGGTCCTCTCGCCATTGGGCCCCCAGATGTGACGCGGGACCGTCCACAGACCCTTCCTTCCAAACCCAGCCACAAACCCCGAATGCTTTCCAGGCTCGCTTAGTGTTAAATTCTGTCCTGAATTGACAGGAGGCTATTTTTAGTCTATTTATTCCACTTAACGTGAATATTCATGTCTCGCTGCAGAAGTAATCATGTGCTTGATTCTGGGGTGCTTCTCCCCTCCCCGGGGTTTGTTACTACCTTTCTAACACCTGCTCCGTCTGGGTTCTGAAACACAGCTGGGCCACGTGAAGCCCACCCAACGCCGCCCTCGCCGGCCCCAGAGACAGAACGGGCCCCGCGTCCTCGGATGGCTCGTTCCCCCAGCTGAGCTCCTTCCGCTGTAGGATCCACGCAGAAGCTGGAGACACCCACCGAGGACGTTCAAGTTACAGCCTATGTTCTCCACCGTTCTGCCCGTGGGGTCAATGTCTCCGGGTACCATCAGTCAGGGACAGTCTGATGTTGCAACACCCAGGAACAGGGGCAAATGCGGCGCCAATCAGCTCCAAGGAGACCCCGAAACTATGACACTAAGCATAGGTTTCGAGTCATGAAAGGGATACAAGAGAGCCGTCCGCATTACTAACAAACTAAGAAACTCCCCGAGGGAGAACGCGGCAGAGTTCGGCCGAGGAGAAACCGGAGGGAAGTAGCCTGAAAGACGGGGGCAGAATGTGGACTCGGAAAGAATGGTTCAAATTTAACAAATTTTTAAAAATCTGTTAGGAAAACTGATGCTGCTATTAAATTTCTCCGGGATGCTAAGAAATGATTCTCTTTGGATGGTGTTACGGAATTCCAGGGAGAAGCGGACAGTGTCCCATCGCGCGATCATACAGCCTCGACGTAATCAACACTTGATTTATTTATTTATTTATTTATTTATTTTATTTATTTTTTTTTTAAAGATTTTATTTATTTATTTGACAGAGAGAGATCACAAGTAGGCAGAGAGGTAGTCAGAGAGAGTGAGAGGGAAGCAGGCTCCCTGCTGAGCAGAGAGCCCGATGTGAGACTCGATCCCAGGACCCTGAGATCATGACCTGAGCCGAAGGCAGCGGCTTAAACCACTGAGCCACCCAGGCGCCCCGATTTATTTATTATTTTTAAAATCAGCCTCGTTGCGGTCATGTCCTGTTTTATCGACTGGAGGAGAAGAATATGCGTTTTCTAACTATTAGCTTCAGATTTACTTTCTGGACAGATTTCCAACCCGCCCCCGTTTTTGATGATTTACCGCAGGTTGTTGGGTCCGTCTTCCCAGCGTGGATGGAGCCGGGACGCGAAGGGCCTGCTGTGGGTGTGCCCGGACGCACCGGCTCCTTCCAGCCCTCTCTCCTCCCGCCGCTGCAACCACCGCTCGGAGCCTGGAAGCCCGGGAAACGGGTGCAGGGCAAAACGGCCCCGCTGGTGCAGGCGGCAAAGTTCATGCAGGGCCAGGCCCTCGGGAAGGGAAGGAGGAGGACTAGTCCAGAAACCCCAGCGAGGGATCCACGCCCCTTCTCCTAGCGGCTGGCGCCCACCACCCCACCAGTCCATGTGCAACGGTCGGTCTTCTGCTGGGCAAACTGTGTCCATCCCGTTGCTCTGGCTCTGGGTCTCCCATGTGAGCCACGACAGCCTTCCAGCACCTAAAGGCTCCTCTCATACCCCCCACGGGCCTTCTCAGCACACATTTCCGCCGCGTCTACGGCCCGTTTCCAGAATCTTCACCGCGGCCTCGTCCCCGAGTCTGGGCCCGGCTCAGCAGCGCGCCTCCAAGGACGCGGTGAGCAGACCTGGCGCGACCCTCAGACGTGCTCTGAACTGCCTTCATTGCGCAGAATGCATAACGGTGAAGAGCTTCTAAAGAATATTTTTGGAGAATATTTTTGGAGAATTTAAGTCTCATCGTTAACTTGTATTGAGATCACAGAACACAAAAGTAAAATCACTTGTAAAGTAATTTCTTACTTAATTTTTTCTTACCTTTTTTACTTTTTGACAGAGTTAAACTTTTTTAGACCAGACTGAGGACTGTCTCACCGCCCCAGGCTCCATTTCTCGTTGCGTTTTCGTCACCGTCAGAGGCTGCGGAGATGTGCGACACCCCCCTCTATTTCTAACAGGAGATCTGAAGGGCATCAGCACGACCCACGATACCCCACAGCATGTTTTTCTAGATCGCTCTCTTTCTCGATCTCGTTCCTTCCCTCCCTCTTTAAAACACAAGCGCATAAAATACATAATTGATACGTTATACCATGTACTGTTTACTTGCTATCACACTGTGAATATCATTAAACGTGCTTGTTTACAAATCGATTCTATTTTGTTCTGGAGACCTATCGCAGCTTACTTAATGAGGCCCTTATTGCTGGACACTGAGGTAGTCCCTAATTGTTACAGAGTCCTAATTAATCTGCGAAGATGGACCTGTGCATGAATCATTTTGTGCATCTGATTATTTTCTTAGTATAAATTGCTGTGTGAAATTAGTGCACAAAGACACGCAATCTTTAAAGCTCTTGCAATCTCTTGGAGACGAGATTAACTATGCAACATGTTAATTTTGTATGATTTGCATATTTGATAAATATTCTCCAACTTAAGCTAAGTGTTCAAAACGCAGAATCTTGTGGCAAATGAGTATCTCCGATTTTACCATTTTATCCGGGAATTTCACTCATTCGTCCTCTAGGTTCAGGACTGTTGGGCGATGCAGCACGTTGGCCCCTGAGAACGGCTCCCCTGAGCCGTCCGAATGGAGCCTTCGGTCTCAGTGGGCGGCTGGAGTTACTGCCCTCACCGCAGAATGGACACGGGGATCCCAGAGCTAACTGCTCCAGGCCGTAGCTGGGGGTCGTTGGGGACAGGGAGGGCCCTCAGAGCTGCTGCCTGTCCCCACGAGCATGGACACTCGGGTGCCCGAGGCAAGATCCCATTCTGACAGTCGGCCCAGGATTCCAGTGGATCTCAGGCTCCTTCCAGCGCTTGTCGTCCCGCGTTGGGGGGGTGGGGGCATTGCTTGGCCCCATCCCAGGCAAGCGCCCCTTGCAGGACCGCTGCCCGCGCCCCCGCACCTGAGGGGCCCTGGACGGCGGGCTCCCCTCCTCGCACTGGTTTCACGCGTCTGGGTACCCTGGCTGACACTCGCATTACGTCTCCTCTGGCTCCTGGAGGTCCCCCTCCTCCAGCGTCACCTGCGGAGTCCCTCCCGTTCTCCACGGGGCCCTGGCGGGACGCGCTGGCAGAGCCCCTGCCTCCTCCAGGGAAGCCAGACTGGAGCGCACTGACGATGTCTGCACACACAGCGCCCGAGGCGGTGACGTGAGCGTGTGTGTCCGCCCTGGGCCTGTGGGGCCTCTGACCTCCCTCCTTGCCGGGTGGTGACGGGCCGGCCCACAGCATCGAACACTACTGGTCCAGAGACTGGTGGACACCAAGGAAGGCTCGGGAACTCCGGAGTGGTCTCCACGTGTCTTTTGAGTTCTCTCTGCTCTGTCTTATGTGGCAGACACGCGGGCGAGAGAACTGGGAACATCTGGGGACAAGCTCAGAGAGTTACCCCAGGTGCTGCGTGGTGTTCCCGGGCTGTGAACTCACTGCTCCAGATGCTCGAGAAGGGAGGCAGCTCTCGCGGGTGCCGTGAAGACAGTCCCAGCCCTGGAGAGCTGGGTGCCGCATGGGAACCCCGTCTCTCCCAGGAAGACGTGCAGTGATGGCGTAGGGTGTCTCCGGGACCGGACGGGCTGCTCCAGAATCGTGATCTGTTGGACTGAAATCCGGACTTCGTCTCTGCTCGGAACGGACAGTCCTGGCGTCACTTTCTGGCTTCAGGGGTGTCCTTTGCCTCCTTGTGTCCGGGTCCTCTCCACACAGACTGTCTCCCCCTCCGCTCCCGAATGCCGGTCTGCAGGGTGCAGGGAGGGTCACGCCCCGCGCCCGGAGCGTCAGTGTCTGGACCTCACTGTGACATGAACCACAGCAGGACGGGCGACACTTCCCTGAGCGCCATGTGTCATACGTGCTGGGGCTCTCGTGCACCAGAGGCTGACGGGGGCACCTGCGTCTCTGTGGGCTCTTACTCACCACCACCTGCTGAGGGCTGGCCACGCAGATGAGAACTCAGTCACCTCAGGCAGCTCAAGTGTTGGGGACAGGAGGCCCCGATGACGTCACATGATGTGTGTGAAACCATCGCCGTCGTCCTCGGAGGGAGGGTCGGGGACGAGACATCGTGGAGAATAGGCCCGGGGCGCCGGACCTTCCAGCCACCGGCGGGCTCTGACACGCGCATGTCCTCCTGTTTGGGGGAGCCGGCCGCACATACGGTCTCAGCGCTCAGGCGGGTGACCTGGAAGGGAAGGGCCACGAGGCAGAAAGGCTTGTGTGGTCCATGTGGACGGGGTCTGTTCCGTGGGCTCAGAGCCCGTGAGATCCCATAGCCTATGCGTCTCTCAAGGGCTTTGAAATCCGTCGGGACCGTCCTGTGAAAGGAAACACCTGGATTGATCACTTTCCCCTTTCTAATGTTGGTATTGCCTTTGGCCTAAAAATGACAGGTTCGAAGACTGTCATTAGCCTAAGTTGCAAACAGATTATACGTTGATATAATAGATGTTTTACCTCTAATTTTTGTTTTAGTATCTTCTTATAAATGGGTATCAAACCATGTTGAACCTATTTATTAAAGCTTTCCTCTGAAAGATGCTGTGGTTGCAAAAGAAAACCTTTCCTCCTTATCAGAGGTTCCTCCTCGCCGCCGGTGGAGCTGGGAAACAGGGCTTTGGGTTTGGGGACTGAGGGGGGTGGCCCTGATTGCCAGCTCCCCTGCCTCACCCCCCAGAAACACTACTTTCTCCTCCCTGCCTTAAAATCTCGTTCTTTATAGACCCTGGGATTACGGGCTGAATTGTGACCCCCTCCAAGCTGGTCTGTTGACTCCTGACCTCAGGTCCTCAGGATGTGGCTGTATTTGGAGATGGAGCCTTGAAGAGGGGACCGAGGCAAGGCCGTTAGGGTACATCCTGAACCAGCACAACTCGTGTCCCCATAAGAAGAGGAGACAAAGACACACACACATAGAGGGATGACCGCGTGAGGATGCGGGGACAGAGGGCCAGGAGGAACCAACCCGGCCAGCAGCTTGATCTCAGACACCCGGCCCCCAGGATGGAGAGAAGGTAAATCTCTGTCCCCCGGTCTGTGTGCTTGATTATGGCCGCTCTCGAAAATGAACTACCTGGGCACAGGACACTTTCACGGGACACCACCCCAGAGCCGGGCTGCCCAGAGCGCACAGAGATCCCCAAATACCAGCAGTGACAGCAAGTGTGTGTCCTCCTCCTGGCCTGCTGGATCCCCTGAGGACAGGCTTCTCTTTTGCTCCTCTCTGGCCACAGAGCCCAAGGCCCGCACGTAAAAATGTCCTGTGCTCACCGCTGACTGGGGTGCGGAGGCTCAGCCCCTCCTTCCCTTTGAAGACCCGCGTTACCCCCACTGCCCTGCCGCACACAATGCCCACCACCTGGCAGCTCTCGGGCTGACCCTACGGTGACTGCTTTGGCTCAGGCTGCACCGGCCGTGGAAGAGCTGTGGGGGGTGTGCATCGCAGAGACCATGGGGTCAGGGCCTGCGGTGCTCCTCGCAGAGGCCGGGGCCTGGCCGCATGGACACTTTTCTTCTGCCTGAAAAGCGGCTTAAGTGCTGGGGAGAGGGCTTTGGGATGAGAGGAGGGGCAGAGGTCTTTGGCCCAGCGGGAGGCAGAGGTAGGGTGACAAGGCCGTCCGACCTCTTCCTGTGAAGAGCAGCAGCCAAGCTGGGCCGCTGCACGACAAGGCCAGACTCACCGCGGCTGGAGCCCGTCTGCAGCGTTGGGGGAAGGGGCGTTCAGCCCGCTGCAGCAGGACCTTCCGTCCCCGCGGGGTCTGAGCAGACTCAAACCGAGGCTACATGAACGTCATCACAACTGATGTCTGGGAGTTACCGACTATCCATGGACTAACCCCAGAGTCACAAAGGGGAACTCGCTAGAGGCTTATGTGATTGAGCCGTCATCATCCCTCACGCCTCCCAGCGTGAATAGTTGTCCAAGTATAATTTGATCGTCCACTTCCGTGACATCTTCCCCTTCCCTTGCCTTCTGCAGAGGAAGAGGCCCCACTTAGGATAAGACGCACCAATAAAGAGACGCACAGACCGTTCTCCAGAAGACAGACACACCGACGCGGTTCTGTCTGCGGCGCCCCCGGCTGCTGTCACACCGCTGGTCTGCTCAGTCATGGCTGCGGTCTTTGGAGCCGGCAAACCACCGAAGGGGCTCTCGTCCTGCTTGTCAGGAGCACTGGAGAGTTTGTCCCAGGTCTTGAGTTCAGGTCTTTCCTCCATTTTGAGTCTATTTTCATGTGTGGTGTAAGGAAATGGTCCAGTTTCCATCTTCTGCATGTGGCTGTCCAATGTTCCCAGAACCATTTGTTGAAGAGACTGTGCTTTTTCCATTGGGCATTCTTTCCTGCTTTGTCAAATACTAGTTGACCGTAGAGTTGAGGGTCCACGTCTGGGCTCTCTATTCTGTTCCGCTGATCTATGTCCGTTTTTGTGCCGGTACCATACTGTCTTGATGATCACAGCTTTGTAACGGAGCTTGACGTTCAGAATTGGGATGCCACCAGCTTTGGTTTTCTTTTTCAAGGTTGCTTTGGCTACTTGGGCCTTCTGTGGTTCTGTACACACGTTAGGATTCTTCCCGTTCTGTGAACAATGCTGGTGGTGTGGGAACATTGGTGTTACTGTTGCTCACTGCTGGGATGCTAATTCAGGACAGACAGCACAGCTTAACAACAAACATCTTTTGGAGTCTCATGTTTTCTGCTCTCTCCCTCTCTCTCTCTCTCTCACACACACACACACACACACACATGCATACACACTTGTTTCCATCGGAAGAAAAGCAGAGAATCAGGCTAAGCTTCTCACAGGAGAACACGCACACTCAAAGTCTAAAGCAAAGTGCTTTCAGGAGTTTTCTGGGTGGTGGGGAACAAGACCCTGCCCCCGCCTCTGCTTTCTGGTGTGTGCAGGGAGAAACTCCCACCCAAACGCCGGTCATCATTTGCTGTTGGCTTCAGGCAACTTCGGAAACGGGGGTTCCCAAGCCTCTGGAAGTATGGAGGCAGAATCTCCAGCCAGCAGGAGCACTCAGGCAACTTCCTAGCCGATGATTTCCACTGGCAAATGTGCAGGTTTGCATGGAAAGTCATTCATTATCTCCCACTTAATCATCCATTTTAAGAGTTTCTGCGGGTTGGATAATTAAAGATAAAGGATTTTATGGGGATTACTGCAGTACATAAAATCCCCAGCCATGGGCCAGTGCCGATAGCGTACATCTCAAGACCTTTAGAATCTGTCTCGGATCGTGATGAAGCATTCCCAGGCCTCTATTGAGGCTGGGCTCAGACTCCCTTCATGCCCGCAGCCTTCAGGCCTACTCCCAGCCTGAGAGAGTCTCCTTGGAAAGCCCTTGAGCATCTCAGCTCCCAGGCAACGGTTCCACTGTGAGTAGGAGCAGCGGACAGCACCTCCCTCGCCAAGACCACCGACAGCCAAACAGTGAGAAAGCATGGCAGTTCCCTGAAGGCTGGAACGCAGGCAGCCTTGCTGGGGGAACAACTCTCAAACATGCTCTTCAATGGCCATAGCCTCCTTCTCATGCTCTAAGAGTGTGGGCTCTACCCAGGGACTGGCTTTTAACAAACAAATCAAAACAGATGGGACGTCTCTTGTATGGGTCTCTCTACAGACATATGGGCTGGCGTGCTTGATGAAAGAAGCTGCCATCTTGAAGCAGAACCAAAGCTGGCCTCCAACAGACCCTCGAGGAGCTGGATCCCACCAACAGCCCCACGAGTGGGCTCAAGAGTGTATCCTTCCCCAGCCGAGTCTTCAGATGAGACACAGCCCCAGACGACACCCTCACTGAGAGACCGTGAAACCGAAGGTCCAGCCAAGCCATGCCCGGATTCGTGACCCACAGAAACCGTGAGATAACAAAGGTTGTTCTTTCCGGCCTTGAACTTCACGGTAATTTGTTACACAGTAATAGACCGTTGAACCCCTCAAACTAACAAAAGCTTATGACCATCATGAATCTTTTCATTTTCAACACCACAGTTTTTCAGAGGGATGCACTTCTGGGTACAAGAGTCGTGTGTTCATTAATACATGCTGAACTCCAATTCCACATGTTGATGAAGAGGAGGCTGTCCATACTGGACCCATGACATTTCTCTTCCATTCATACCTGTTAATATGTCACCCAAGCTTGCATGCTGTGAAAACAGGGCCCAGTAGAGTCTGTGAGCCCTCTGATTTCTCAGAATCCTCTGTTTCCCTTGAAAACAGACTACTCTGTATTTTATTCACACCAGCAGAGCAAGGACGAGAGAAGAAGTGCAGCTCAAACCTCACGTCCATCAGGGATCTTGACAAGGGCTTGGATGCTCATGCAGAGTTTTAGGAGCACATTGGTAGGTAAGATACGGGATGAAGGTTCATCCTTCAAGGCTGAAGGCGGAGCAGGTGAGGGGAAAGGAGCTCAGCCCACCTCACGGGCCTGCCTGCCCTTCTTAAGCCTGGGGCTCCACTGTGCAGTCTCCTCCCGTGGCATGGCGGGGGAGACGGGCTGGGGACAGCAGGTGCCAATAGCTCAATGCGGACACTTATTTCCTCAACTATAGACTGTGAAACTCGAGGCTCCTTATGAATTACGTCAGAGAAGTTAGCTTGACACCAGTATGAACGTAACAATAGCAACAAGGTCTCTGCTCCCTCATTTGGAGATGTTGGCACCGAAGGGCCCCTAGTACACGCAGGCATCAGAACAGAGCGATCCTAGAGGCCCACCCATAGCAGAACCATGTTGCGCCCCTTCAAACACGGCAAGGCAACCCCCCATGGGAAACAAGCACGCAGTTCACGAAAGGGCCAGCTTTTTAAACATGGGTCTCTTTCTCTTTCATGTTTTGCTCTATCTCATCTTTAAAATGATGATCGATATCTTTTCCTTCTCCACCTAGCCTCCAGAGCTATGCGGAAGGCCAGGCTCCGAGGGGGCAGGAGCAGGAAGCATGGACAGGATCCCTGACCTAGAGCACGTGGGATGGCTTCTGTCCCCTTTCAGGCTGGTTTACATGTGCAAGGACCGCCAAGCGGAGGTCTTCTGTGTCTGTGGGTGTACGAGGCATAGTCCTCCAGCACCCGGTCTGTCTTCTGAAACTCAGTGCGTGGAAATAAAGCCGCAGGCCCTCGCTGGTGCTGCCCTAGAGAGAGAAAGCCCCGCCTTACCCATTCGCTGGCCGAGCTCACTCTCCCAGAGCCTGGCTCATGCCAGCTTATGTGGCCGATTGCTGAAGTTCAAATCTTTCTACGCTGTAGCTCAGGTTCACCTGCAAGGTAGATGTCCTGCCCACGAGCGACAACAGACAGAAACTGGAGAAGACCGGGAGGCTAGCTTTACCTCCAGAGACCGGCCTAAGGCAGAAGACAGAAGGGAGCAGGCAGGGTGAGGGCACGCGGCCGGCTCAGTGTCCAGGAGAGTCCAACACCACCATGAAAAGGACCACAGAGCGGGCAGAGGAGCAGGGTCCAGGGTCCTGTCCGAGGCAGGCCAGAGGGGTTCAGAGACAGGGACAGCGACACTGAAATCCCGGTTTCTCAGGACTGACAAAGAAGTAAGAGCAAGACAGAAGCCAGTTCTGCTTTGAGGGGATTTGATCACCCAGGTGACCTTGACCTTTGGCTCCTATGGTGCGCGGGGGGCACGGAGGAGTGGACGAAGCGGACACTAGCCTTAGGCAGAGGATGTAAGAGGAGCTCCCTTCATAAACGTTTATCGTCCTCACCAAATGACTTCGGCTGAATTAGGAAAAGTATCTCCTAAGAGAACCCAAGTTTTCTATCTTGAGCGAAAGGGGCAAAAATAGCTCCTCTGAGTTTTCAAACCACACGCTGTCCTCATACATTCTTGTATTTCAGATTCGCACAGACCACCTGGTGATCCAGGAAATCTCAAGCCAAGATTTTGTCTCTTTCTCTCTCTCTTTTTTAAATTTTATTTTAATTCTAACATAGTTAACATACAGTGCTATACTAGTTTTATGGTGATCGGGGCTTGGGAGGACACTCAGCCATTTGAAGCAGCAGGGAAAGTCCTCTCTGGAAAGACCTAACCTCAAAGCAGGACTCAGAAAAATCCCCACGGATAAGATCCCAGATAAAATGGGAGCTCACACTCAACAACGAAAGGGCACATGAAACGGTCACCACGAACAGGGACGACAGTGGGGGCTCCCAGATAATTAAATCCGCACGGACTTCTGTTACCGGGGGAACCGGACACAATTGTTCCCCTTTGCACGCAAGGTGGTGGACCGGCCTGCGGGAGGGCTAACGTCGCAGGTGCTTGGGTTCTGCTTATCTCGCGTGCATGGCTGACGAGAACAGTGACCAATGCGTGCGGGGAATGAGAGACCGGCGTCAAGGGCAGCTTTCCCGTTAGGATGGTTGGCGCGTTTGGCTGCCAACGGAAATGATCCTAAGGGAGGTAAAGGATGATGCCGGACAAGGGAGATGGGGGTGGGGCGCTGCCTTCGAGCAGGGAAAGGACCGAGGGTGTGGAGGCCTGAGCTCAGATGGGACCCACCCCCTTCACCCGTCTCTGGGAAAGGGTGGCTATCAGCATAAGCCCTTTGGTAGGTAGGTGTGGTATTGGGGGTGGAGCCGGGAAGGAACAGGTACGGGGGATTGAGAGAAAAAGCAAAGGCCGTGAAGCAGTCCAGGAGAGTGGGAGAGCGGAATGGTTAGGGAAACGGCACAAAATTGCCAGACGGCGCGTGAGCTCAGTGGGCATAGATGCAAAATGAGACCCGTTCCGCGTGAGTCAGCAGCCGGAGGGGCCTGAGCAGCAGGCAGAACACGGGGTCCTCGTGGACGGGAGCCGTCCTGGAAACGGCACAGAGCAGGGACTCCCTCCCGAGACACAGCTGCGGTGGGGGAGACGCAAGTGAAACGGGTCTGCTCCGAGGCCCAAGAAGGGGGCGAGACAAAAACGTCAGCTCTCAGGGCGCGGACCAGCGAGGCCAGTGGACACACACACATCTCCCCAAAGAGAAGTAAAGTAACATGGCAGGACGACGTCTGGGCGCAATTTTCTTTTTTTTTCTTTTAAGATTTTATTTATTCGACAGAGAGAGATCACAAGCAGGCAGAGAGGCAGACAGAGAGGAGGAAGCTGGCTCCCTGCCGAGCAGAGAGCCCGATGCAGGGCTCGATCCCAGGACCCTGAGATCATGACCTGAGCCGAAGGCAGAAGCTTTAACCCACTGAGCCACCCAGGCACCCCAGGGCATAATTTTCTAAACTCTCCCAGAAATAAAACAATTGTTACACCTACGGTCTTGGAGGCTTAGCAAAGCAAAGCAGTAGTGTCTTACCGAGGAGGAGCAGAGGGGCGCCTGGGGATTCTGTCCGTTACGTGTCCACCTTCGATTCCGGTCGTGATCCCAGGTCCTGGGATCGAGCCCTGCATCGGGCTCCCTGCTCAGCGGGGAGTCTGCTTCTCCCTCTGCCTCTGCCCCCCCACCCATGCACACATGCTCTCTCTCTCTGGAATAAAATCTTAAAATAAATAAAAGGTAAGCAAAGAAAAAAATGATAAAGACCAAAATGACAGAATCGACACGTGCATGACCTCACGGGGGGACGGCCACAGTAACCAAACACCCACAACTTAACACACAGGACAAACTCCCACATGTAGAGGGGGTCCGGAGGTCGGCGTCTGCGGCCGCTACCTGACACAGGGTCTCTGAGATCCCGAGAGGAGCAGGATGGCAGAAGATGCCGGCACATACGGTGCAGACAGCCAAAAAAAAGACACGGAAAAGGAGACTCACCGCGCCCCTTGCAGAACAGACCCTGGAAGGAGCACAGATCCTCTCCAGCGCTCTCATTCACAGTCAAACTACCATTATCAGAACTTTAGTACTGACGCGTGAATGAGTGCACAGTGTGGCGGACCGGAACGTCCTTCGGGAGAACGCGCCCCTCCAGACGCTGGTGCAGAGCAAAGGTGGGATTCCACGCCCGGACGAGGAAACACGGGCGACCCTGCCTCCAGACCCCGGCGGGGCTGCCGTCCACAAAGAACATCACAGCATGGCCCGCTCCTCACACAAATGCTCAACTTCTACATTTTAAACCCAAACTGCAAAAATACTGCAAGAAAACCCTGAGTGATTTTTTAAAAATCTTAGAATACAGCAGGACTTTCTGAGTATGACATTCGGCCGTTAAACCGGGGAATTACACTCAACAGACACAAAAATGATCTTCACAGGGAAAACTCTTGTGAGGACGGCCAAACACAATGCAAATTCGGCAAATAGGAAATATTTCCCAACATATCAGAGAAAAAGAGAAACTACTTATCTATCCGATTTATTCAGATCAGTAAGAAAAACCCCAATTAATACAATAGAAAAAGTGGCCAGTTTTTGCAAGTACACAGACAAGGAAATCCAGGTCCCTGTGCGTGTAAAGAGAATTCGGAACCACTCGGAACAAGAGGAATGTGAACTAAGAATATGAAGCCGCAGTTCTTAAAGCCTGTGGGTTCGGCAGAGATGAAAGCGCTTGTTCACATGGTAGGTGGGCGGGAGGCAGGGAAACAGATCTGGGGTCTCTGCCATCACGATATCATGATGGTGCAAACAGACGGGCTTCCAGGGGGCCCGCTCGGTGACAACTACGGAAACGAAATCGCGGCACACACAGCCCGGCCGGCCAGCTTCCCGGAACTCACCCCGCACACGGGAACGGCCTGTGCACAAACGCATTCAGCAGAACTGATTTTCATTGCAAAAGCCTGACTGCATCGCAGGAAAGAGGCGAAGCGAGTGGTGACCTCACGTTGCAGACGCTGAGAACGAGCCAGCGCCAGGCGTCTCACGCAGAACAAACGTCCATTACGATCGCTGAGGAGTCATTGACGTCACCGTCTAAGAAAACCCGTGAGACACGTCGGTAGAGAAGCGTATGGAAGGGAGAAAAGAGTGAGTGTGAGAGTGTGTGTGGGGAACGTATTTCTGGAAGAGGCCAGCACGCCCCACGGAGGGGACCCAGTGGCAGGGTCCAGAGTGGGAGAAATTCTTTTTGTTCTATATTTTTCATAATTTTTGAATTCTACTTTAAAAAAACCTCAAAATATAAATTAAGCTATTAGTTTTGTTTTGTTTTTAGAGAAATGAATCCTTTAGGATTCCTGGGGGCAGGAAGGCTTGCGATCTGGCTGAAGGACCAGCCAGAGGTTCTGGAGTCTGGCTGGCCCCCTAGATCACGCTGTCCCGGAAAACACAGCCCCTGCACAAGGCCAGCAGCCAGCATGCAGGCCAGAGGTGGCGGCCGTGCCCCGGCTGCTCCCCGGGTAACACAGGGCCAGGGGGCATGTCCACCCTGTGGGGTCCTGCGCTTTCTACAGACTGAGGACAGATTTCTGTGTGATGCCGCACCCGTGGCAGGAGCTCACCTGGAGGTGGGGCTGCCCCGGGAGGGGAGGTCACCGTCTGTGTCCCATCCATGTGTCCCATCCATGCGTCCCATCCGTGCGCCCCATCTGTGTGTCCCATCCATGCGTCCCATCCGTGTGTCCCGTCCGTGCGTCCCATCCATGTGTCCCATCCGTGTGTCCCGTCCGTGCGTCCCATCCATGTGTCCTGTCTGTGTGTCCCGTCCATGTGTCCAGGCTGTGCCTCTCCAATGGCCGGTGCTTCCTTCTGCGGAGGCCACGCTCGCTGGTGCTGCGGCCGGACGCCCCTTCCCAGCGCCGCTCCCTTCTCCCTCTCTCCTCGGCCTCTGCTACTCGGCCGAGCTCATCCCCAGGTCTGTGGCCGGAACGTGCCGCGTGGCTCTGGGTCTCACACAGGCGCCGTGGGAGCCTCGGATGAATGAGACAGTCATGCCTGAGGCACAACCGCTTCAGGTGCCACGTGGCCGTCTCACGATAGCTGAGAAAACCGTAAAAGCACGGGTCCATGGAAGCTCCGACTGTTTCCTCCTGTGTTCGCGGTGGGAGAGGGTGAAATCTGAAATCTGCGCGACGTAATTCAGGTATTGAACCCGTCATCCTGAGTGAGCCTGGGCGGCGCCCTGGTGTCTCTGTTGATGGAGCATCCGAGTCCTGGTTCGTGAACTCAGGGTCGTGGGATTGAGCCCCGCGTCTGCTCCATCCCCTGTGGTGAGGCCGCTTGAGACTCTGTCCCTCCCCCTCTGCCCTTCGCCCACTCACGCTCGCTCTCTCGCTCTCTCTTTCAAAAAATTTTTAAAAAACGCAATAAACTGATCCTGGAGACCCAGAATTGGGACAGGCGTGAGTGTGGGTTGGAGTAAAGCGCCCAGGACAGAGGCTGGAGGGGTGGGAGGGGTGTCGGGGCTGCAGGCCCCATGGCACCCCTCAGGACACCAGCGGCTGGGCCGGGCTCTGACTGCGGCCTGCTGACCAGGACCAGGGGCTTGACCCCCTTGTTCTCCTGCCGCTCTGCTGCAATCCCTCGACTGAGCTGAAATACCAAACGCTGTCTCCTTCTCCTTTCTTCCTCCCCTTGTAGACCTGCCTTCCCCTCGTGCCCAGGATCCCACGGGCCACGGCACAAAGCAGTGACGTGCAGCCCAAACAGACAATCACAGGGGACATCCGGGAGCCACAAGCCCCACCTTGGCCCCGCCTTGGGGTCCCCTCTCCAAGCACCCGGGGAAGGTCCTGAATAAGCTTTCTTACTGAGCCGCTGGTGCGACACGAGATCCAGAAAAGACGAAGCTGGGAAAGCGTCGCGTCTTCCCATCCGTTGCTGCATTCGGAAGGGACTTGATGGCCTGACTCAAAGCTTGTAATTTAAGCTCCCATTTTGGGGTCCCGCCTAGACTTCTGGTCTCACCTTATACTTCGGAACATCTCCCCTGCCCTGAGGCACATGTGCATACATACACACTCACACACATTTCTTAACACAGTTTTGGGGAAAGGTGGGGTTTAAGCTCCCTGGGGACACACCCTGGTCCCAATCGCATTCTGTGCCTGCAGCCCCCGCCTCAAAGGGAGATTGGGCAGGGACTGGGTGATGGGACTCTGGCCTCCCGGCTGGCCCCTGATATCCTGGGCCGGCCGACCCCGCAGGTGCTGTCGTGGGTCGGGTGAGGGGCGAGTCCACGCCGTCCAGCAGGGCTGAGCTCGCGGAGGCAAGCGTGCATCCCCCGAGCCAGGAGCAGCAGATGCCGGACGGTGACGAGGCGGCTGTTCTTGCTGAGTCTGAAGAATCCCTTCCAGAGCCGCTAATCAGAGTCACCGCCGCCCGCGCTGATTGCAGACTGCACCAGAGTGTCAAGGACAAAGGGACGGCACTCACAGGCAGCGTGATGCAGCCCCGATGCGAATGGGAGGAGAAAAGACCGGGACCAGGCAGGGCGTCGTGGGCCCGAGCCCCCTGGACCTTTCGGGATGGACACGTCCCTGGCTGGCAGAGGCGGCGGCGGGCAGGAGGGGTGGGGAGAGGCTGGCCGAAGGCCCAGGCCTCCAGGCAACGACCACACTGGATGTATTCCCACTTGTGTGCACAGGGCGGGAGGGAGACAGCCTGAAGACCAGTCCTTTTCCTGCCTGCCAGCCGGGCAGAGGGGGCTCAGGACGTGTGAGCAGGGCGGACAGGTCTGGGGGCACAGGAATGAGAACATCGGGCTCTCCATCTCGCAGGTGTTGCGGTGTGAGGAGGCCGGGCGCCAGGGAAGCTCGCGGGGCCCATCGGAAGAAGATTCTGGGTGGAGGCAGAACACAGGAGAACCGTGGACGGAGGCAGGCATCCCAGCAGGGGGGCCCGGGGGTGAGTGGAAAAGAGGGAAAGGGCCCCGTGCTGGTGTCCGTCCACGGCTGCCACATCCTGAGCCCTCGGCACGCACAGGAGGCACAGACAGGGCTCCACGGGCTCCCACCTGCGGGTCGGCCTCTCCCCCACGCCACCGGGCCAGAGTCGCAACACTAAGGCCGCTGCTGGCGCTGAGACGAACACTAACGCTCGCGCCGATGTCAATACCAGGACCGGCCCTGGTGCTGGTTCTGCCGCCAATGCCGTGCGTCTGGTGCTGACCTTGACACCGAGTCCCGCGGCTGAACGGACGCGGATGCAGACCCCGGCACGGATGCTAACATGGACCGCGGCGACACAGAGGTGACACAGGCTGCTGTTCGTGCCGAGAGCTCCCGCGCGTGCACAGACCCGCGTGAGCACCGACGCCCGCACCGACAGCTCCCGCGCGTGCACAGACCCGCATGGGCACCGACGTTCACACCGACAGCTGCGCGTGGGCACCGACGCCCGCACCGACAGCTGCGCGTGCACAGACCCGCGTGGGCACCGACGCCCGCACCGACAGCTGCGCGTGCACAGACCCGCGTGGGCACCGACGCCCGCACCGACAGCTGCGCGTGCACAGACCCGCGTGGGCACCGACGCCCGCACCGACAGCTGCGCGTGCACAGACCCGCGTGGGCACCGACGCCCGCACCGACAGCTGCGCGTGCACAGACCCGCGTGGGCACCGACGCCCGCACCGACAGCTGCGCGTGCACAGACCCGCGTGGGCACCGACGCCCGCACCGACAGCTGCGCGTGCACAGACCCGCGTGGGCACCGACGCCCGCACCGACAGCTGCGCGTGCACAGACCCGCGTGGGCACCGACGCCCGCACCGACAGCTGCGCGTGCACAGACCCGCGTGGGCACCGACGCCCGCACCGACAGCTGCGCGTGCACAGACCCGCGTGGGCACCGACGCCCGCACCGACAGCTGCGCGTGCACAGACCCGCGTGGGCACCGACGCCCGCACCGACAGCTGCGCGTGCACAGACCCGCGTGGGCACCGACGCCCGCACCGACAGCTGCGCGTGCACAGACCCGCGTGGGCACCGACGCCCGCACCGACAGCTGCGCGTGCACAGACCCGCGTGGGCACCGACGTTCACACCGACAGCTGCGCGTGCACAGACCCGCGTGGGCACCGACGCCCACACCGACAGCTGCGCGTGCACAGACCCGCGTGGGCACCGACGTTCACACCGACAGCTGCGCGTGCACAGACCCGCGTGGGCACCGACGCCCACACCGACAGCTGCGCGTGCACAGACCCGCGTGGGCACCGACGTTCACACCGACAGCTGCGCGTGGGCACTGACGCCCACACCGACAGCTGCGCATGCACAGACCCGCGTGGGCACCGACGCCCGCACCGACAGCTGCGCGTGCACAGACCCGCGTGGGCACCCACACGAAGGCTCACACTAATGTTCACGCGCAGAGCTGAGGCCGCGGCAACACGGGTGCCCACAGCTGATGTGAACGTCAGTAGCTGAAGCCGACGCTAACACTGGGGCTAATGCTAACGTGAAAGTGTCACTGACGCTGAGCCAGAGCGCGTGCTGACGTGACTGCTAACAGGACACTAATGCCAACATGGACCGAGTTAACAAGACCCGCGTGTCCTGTGCAGGGCACTGTCCTATGTGCTTTAGGGGCACGAAAGCGCATAATCCCCCAGAGAGCCCTGCGGACCCCCAGCCATTGCCGGCATTATCCACCAGCGAGTGCAGGCGCGGTGACGATCTGTACCTTCTCTGGGCTGCACATTTGCCGGACGGTCTCTGGCTCATCCCCGACCTCAGTGGCTCAGAGCTGAGGCAGCTTGACTGCAAGAAATTGAGAGTTTTATCCACCTCCCGTCTCACAAATACATCCACAGTCCCTGCGGAGGAGGGTCCCGGAGTCTGTCCCTTCTGTGGCCAAATGAGCCAGGACTAGTGGCCCTAGACCCCATCCCTGGTGTGGGGGTGGGGGGTAGAGACTTCAGTGCCTTTGCAGGACCAGTGCCCCTGACACTCAGCCTGTCCCCTTGCAGACACCTGGGGGACAGAGTCGGGTCCCAGAGGCAGAAGAGGACCATGAAGGGCTCCAGCAGTGTGGTGGGCAGCGACACAGCAGGGCACCCTCCTCGGAGCCGGGTCTGTCCCCGCCTCTGGCTGCATGCAGGAGACCTCATGATGGACAGGTCTGAGTCTTTCCTAGGACTTCCTCACAGCAGAAAACCAGCACATGGGGGAGAAGACGTATCCCCCAGAGCCCCTCATGGCAACATTTCAGCTCCTGTCCTGACCCCCACGCCTTCTGCGGGGGCGTCGGAGCAGAGAGACTCTCCGGCCAGCAAGACGCTTGCCTCAGGACCTACCTGAAATGGCCACTCGGGCTATCTGACTACACAGAGTCAATGCATTTGTACGAACTTCTGTTTACAACGTCACGGAGCTGACGTACAAAAATGAGGAAGAAACCAGAAGTAAAGGTCACTGTAGCTTGCGGACGTGATTTGCACGGCTGATTGTCCTCATTGACTTTAACATACTCTTACTTTCCCCAACAACTTCACGCATGACAGGGCAGACACGCCGGTCCCCGGGCAACGGGGTGCTCACGCCAGCCTGAGCGCCTAAGCCTTCGTGAGTCTGGTGTCCTCCGGGCCGGCCAAGAGCAGAGGCAGTGGGGACAAGGGGGCTCTCCCCACTTGGAGCGACCATCACATGGACGCGTTCACGTTCACACCCATCCAGAAGCCCACTGCCCCGTCCCCAACCTGAGTTCCCTGTTACATTCTGCAGAGAGGCACCCGACCCCTTACCTTTAGAGACTGATTCCCGCTGTGAGGGTTTTGGGCCACGATCAAGTGCTTCTCTCCTGGCCGAGAGTGATGGATGAGGCCACTGTCCCCCGCAGCCGAGCTCAGGGGCAGGGCTTGGTGCAGGCGCGCGTGGACTGCGGGGAGCGAAGGTCACGGAGCATGCGGCAAGGGCCTTCCCTTCTAGGGGCCCGATTCCCCATCTGCTCAAGAGTGCATGACCTGGGGCTTCTCTCAGTGCAGACCTGTCGTGCAGGGGAGGTGCCGAAATGCAGGCCGGCTTGAAAACAGTCACATGGAAACCCACGTGGCTTTGGAGTGAGGAGAAAATCCAGGCAGCGACGGCACTCCTGTCTCAGTAACAAATCCCACGCCCCTCGGCCTGCCGTTCGGGGAGGGACGGCTGCTTTCCTTCCTGAGAAGGTGACTCCTGGGCACGGATGCACTGTCCTCCAAGCCTGGTGATGGGCACGAGGCCAGTGGCGCCTCCCTCGGGGGTCCTGCTGGAGTCAGGGAGACCGGGCAGCCCACCAGGGCAGGGGCTCCAGCACCAGCCACAAGCCCCGAGCTCCATCCACACCCGGCAGTGGCGGGCCGTCTGCCTCCATCTCCCAAGGAGCGGGAGTGCGGCCTTGACCTTGACCGCCCCCAGGTCCCCCGTATGTGCAGGGCGAGGAGAGGGGGTGGGGCTCTGGGGCTTCTTATGGGGCCCCTGTGTTGCCTCAGCCCAGCTTCCCGATGCTTCGTTTTGCCACTTGGGGGGCGTGAATTAGTTCACGCCGACGGGCACCCCAAAAGATGCGCAGTGGTGCTCAGCTGGGTGCAGGGGGAGAGGGGTGCTGCCCACGGACCCCTGCAGCCGGGCTCCTCCGGGAGCTACTGGACGGGCTGCACTTCCCAGCCGGACGTCGTCCCCCCTCCGTCCAAGGACCCCGCAGGAGCTCCAGCAAACAGCTCCCAATGTTGGCAGCCCCGAGTCCTCAGGAGGGTCCTCGCCGTGTGTGTGCGTGCGGTGTGGAGTGTGGTGTGCGTGTGCTGTGTGCTGTGGGTGTGTGGGGTGCGTGTGTCTAGGGTGTGTGCACGCTCATGCGGAGACCCTGGTGTCCGGCTGCTGTCCCGGCGAGCATGTGGTGGCCGCCGTCTGGGGGCCCGGCCGCGCGCAGGGATGGCCGTTGGAGAAAGGC
The DNA here is from genome assembly GCF_922984935.1 of Meles meles. Lineage (NCBI taxonomy): Eukaryota > Metazoa > Chordata > Mammalia > Carnivora > Mustelidae > Meles > Meles meles. The sequence continues at coordinate 2,380,257 of NC_060075.1, read as the reverse complement.
ACATCCGCGTGTCCCCGAGGGTGCTCGGGGTCAACTCCCCCCATGGCCACACAGCCTCGGCCTCGCATGCTCCCAAACAGTTCTGGCCATCAGAAAAGCGCGGTTTCCCTTTTCCTGAGGTAAGAGAGTTCATTTTAGGTGATCCGGCTTCACAGCCTAATCCCAGGAAGCGGTAGCCGTGACGATACTGACAAGGGACGCTCTCTCAGTCATGATTTAGGTCACAGCTTCCTCAGATTGGCTATTGCCATAGCAACCGGAGCTTCTGCCTTTGCCCAGGGACAAGCTGCACGATTCCTCAAGGTAGAGGAAAATCCAGAATCCTAGGACAGAGCCCCAGCACGCCCGCACCCTGCGGCCCCCGAAGAGGCCGTCAACCCCATCGCGTTGGGCGGCAGACTCACCCCGTTTTCCTAAACACTGAGACACGAACAGCCGCGCTCCTGGAACTAAACAGAATCCGTGTTCCGTGAGGTCTGGGGAAAGTCAAGTTCATGTGAGATCACCAAGGCGCGAACACGTCTCCTCCTGTGGTCCCAGAGGTCACCCAGGGAGCCCAGGGAAGGAACAACCACCCCGTCAGGGTGGCCCCTCGGCCTCAAGCCACAGCTGGGAAGTGTGCGGGATATGTCTTCAGCTGCTGGTGCGGGGGCACCCAGCCTTGCGGGGAAGGTCACACCCGCCGTCTGGGAAGCTCTCCGGGAGTCCTGTCCCGTGATGCTCTGGAGTCCAGCAGAAGCAGCGCCCTTCCGGCGTCACACATCCCCAGAGGCTTAGGGTCCAGCAGACAACCCAAGGGCATGGCCCAGCCGCGTGTGTCCACCCACACCTGTGAACCCACACCCAGCAGGGCCAGGCCCCGCTCTTGCTGACGAGAGTGCGTCACAGCCCAAATGCGTGTTCGTTGTAGAGATCACCCGAAGGGCTCACGGTGAAGTCCCCAGAGCACCTGTGGCTCTGGGGCGTGTGTGAATGGAAGAGTGGCCTCTGGCATGAGCCACGGCCACACCGATGCAGTTCCCGGGCACACGCCCACCTGGCGTCTTGGGAGCAGGACCCCACGTTTGTAACTGGCCAAACTGTGGCCAGCTTCACAGCCCCATCATCCCCGTCACGGCCCCACAATGACGGTCCCGTGGTCTTCATCCCTGCTTCAGCGAAGCAGGCAGGGACACTGACCACACAAACCTGATGCAACCAGACAGTATCCCGAGATCAGTCCTGACCCCAGGTGTGCAGAGAGAAGGCTGAGGTTCAAGATCCTGGCCCCTGGTGCGTAAGCCCTGTGTGATCGCCTCCGCTCCGATGTGGGGAGGCCTGCGAGCTGATGGGGTATCCCTCCCAAGAGTAGGTTATATTCTGTAGCAAAGGTGCTGGGACCTGGCAGCTGTAATTAAGGTCCTCATTCAGCTGACCTGAGTTCATGCAAAGACAGATTGTCCCGGGTGGGCCTGGCCTAAGCAGGTGAACCCAGATTTTTCCCTGAAAGAAATACTTGAAGAAGTCGGAGACTCTAACCCTAACCCTAACCCAGCAGAGCTGAGCGCAGACCCTGGCCCACAGAGATGGAGAGATGTGAATGTGTGCCGTCTTTGTGGTAACTGATTACGTTGCCATGGGGAGTTGGGGGACCCATCCGAAGTCCAAGTCCACACCCTGACCGGGAACGATCTGCTTTCCTCACGGTGGAGCTGCCCGCAGATCGGGGTGAAACCATCCGCAGTGTCGTGTGAAGACAGTCAAGAGAGGCCGAGGGACGATCCGTGGGGCGTCTGCAGGAGCCCCTGGCAGGAGGAGGGTTAGACCACTGCGGGTTTTGCGATACTTCTGAGCAGTTGTTATAATGATAATTTATTCACTTGAGAAGCTCAAAATAAATTTATGGCTCCAACTCTTCCTGTAATATTCATGCACCAGAAGTTATCCCAAAGCTGAGAATCCAAGCTAAACCCAAGCGTGGGAGATCAGTCACTAAATATTCCCCACTGCCTGTGCTGGTCAGGTCTGCTGCCGTAACAAACAGTCCCCAGCTCTCAGTGGTGGGTCACGGCACACATTCCTCACCTGGGTTATGTGCTGGGCTGCTGCGTCTCATCGATGTCTTCTCCTTCTCTAGCCCAAAGCAGAGCCCCTCTGGAGACACGTGGCTCTCTGGGGACAAGATCAGGATGGCCCAACTCTGCACGTCGTGACCCATGTGCCATGGGCCCAGAGGGGTGGACGAGTTTACCTGCCAACAGAAGGGCTCCGCACGTCTCGTGGGAGTGCAGAGGCCTCCGACACGGGGTGGACCCCACCTGCTTCGGGACCACATGGCTGAGAAACAAATGTGTCCACGAACTTGCACGTGTCCTTAGTTCTATGACCAGACTTCCCTGACGTCACTTTCAGTTTGGTTGCACACACTTTCAGCCAAGCACTCCGTGACGTCCATTCACAGTCATTTCACGGACAGATTGACTCTGAGGCTAAGACGATCAGGCTCTTGCTTCTGCTTTTATTTACCTTTCCACATTCCCCATGACTTGAAACCTTGCACGGACTCCCTGGAACTCAAACATGGTCATGAAGCTAACTTGAACATTTCGAGGACACACTCAGTACCCCGTCTCTCGAGAGGACCATTGTCCAGGAACCCTGACTATCTAACGTCTCTGAGGAGGTCACGGTAAGCGAGGACGGCTTCTGGGCAACAAGGCTGAGGTCAAGAGCTTCATGCCCTGGCAGTGAGAGGAGCCTCGGTTCAGCTCCCTGCAACTCCGTTTTACTGAGAAATACTACGAGCTTTGTTATTTAGTTTCCCACGGTACAAGAGAGTCGTAGTGAAGGAGAAGAGAAGGCAGGCCTGCTGGGGCAGCGCACAAAGCAGATCATCTATCCACAGATTAACAGGTGGAGAAGAGAAAACGCTCCCAAAGGAGACGAAAGCGTTCAGAGAGCAGAGTGGAGTGCCATCCCGTATGTGGCAAAACCATCCTCCTGCCGGCCAGCCCTAAGGTTCACGCCCCCATAGCCCCCAAGTGCGTGGCCCGTGCCGTCTCCAAGGACACGCGTGAAGAACACAACCTCTGGGCTCAAGGTCAAGCCTCGGCGTGCATGGTCAGCCGTGAGCTCTGTGGGACAGGTGCTGCCTTGCTTTCTCCAGGAGGTGGGCAAACACGGGTCTGCCCGGAGGATTTCAGGACAGAAGACAACGAGGCGACAAGCGGAAGCAGCTGGTCTGGAGGCTGTAAGGCCCAACTGAGGTCTGGAGAAGGGCCGGTCGTACAGGGTTGAAGACTTGGGGCATTTGGGGAGTAAGGACTAGGCTTGTAAGGCACTGGGCAGGGGGTGCGGCTTGCCAGAGCTGAGTCGGCTGAGGCAGGCAGAGGGCCACCGTGGAGGGCCTCTCGTCGGAGTCGGGGGTGGTGGCTTGCCCCTGCGGTCGGGGTCTGTGGAGTCTCATAAGGCTGGCGTAACCAAACCCACACGGTTCCAGGACAGCTGTGTAATGACAGTTCCGGGCAGACTGGGGCAGGGCCGTTCGGACGGAGAGCGGCAGGCCGGAAGCCAGTGCAGTAGCTCGGAGCCAGAGTGGGGCGCAGGCAGGGCGCAGAACCAACAGGCCTGTGGGAGCTAGAAACACGGGGGCAGGAGGATCTGACCAGCGATTGCTTATGGGACAGAGTGGCGCCTTGGACCGTGACAGAGACCCCGGAGGTCCCGTAAGGTTTGGGAGGAAGACAACAAGTTCAGGTTTAGGAATCCTCATTCTAGAGGCTGTGGGTCATTCACACTGATGTTTGCAACAGCAAGAAAGCTCAGGTGTGGAACCGGGAGAGGTAGCATGGGGCCAGGCGCGAGCACGTAGATTTCTGAATAGAGAAACAGAGACACCGCCTGGAGGGGTCTTGGAGAAAAGGCCAAAGGTCAGTGGGAGGTCTGTCAGGGGGTCTGAGTTAGTGCTGTAAGAGGGACACGTGATCCGAAGCCCGCAGGGACCCCCATGAGTGCGCCCAGAAGGACTGCCCACCATTGCAACAACCTGCCTGCCCTCGGCAGCTCCCAGAACGGTGCCATTTCTGTATCACTGGCCAGTGCCCTCGCCGTCATAGCTGGCTTCTCGGTCCGTGGGGCCTTGACGGGCTGTGCCGGTTCTGATCCATGGCACAGCACGAGAGGAGGCAGAATGTAATTGGTTCGATGCTGGGGATTGAGCCAACCAGGCCTTCTGCACCAACCTCAAAGGCGGGCTTCCTCCCGCTTGCAGAGAACGCAGGGAATAGACCATTTCCACGAAGGGAGGGCTGGTCATGGCCAGGGCGGGTCACGTAGGTACCAGAAAAGCAGCCCACAAAGGCCGGGTCCAGAAAAACCAGAAATTGACTCAGACAAGATACCAACGTGCGCCGAGTGCAAGCCGCCACGCCACGGCAATGCGGGACAGGCCCACGACAGTCCCGCCTCCAAGAGGACACGTGCCAGTGAGGAGACATGGGAAGAGGCTTGGAGGGGAAGGAGAGCCGGTGTGGCCGCAGCTGGGGACTCGTGCGTGGGTAAGGAGGAGGCAGAGCTCTCGTGATAGGAAGGTGCAGGGCTTCCAGAAAAGTGCCCTAAAAATGGGCATTTCAGCTTGCAGTTTAATAGGCAGACATGATGGTGTTAGCTCAGAGCAGGGGCGGGAGCATGGTGGCGGAGGCGACAGTCTGGCAATGGCACGGCGTCGGGGACGCGGCTAGCCAGCTCAGGGCCTCACAAGAGAGGCCCATCATCCTTGGAGCACGGCCCGGGGGGCAGGTGTCTGGGTAAAGCTGAGCTCACACTGAAGACCCCGGCGTTGGCCAACACGTGACTGGGTACACGGCCACGGTGGTGTCCCGGGACACGGTGACATACCCCACGCCCCACGTGACTGCAAGCCACAGCTGCCAGTCTTCCCCCGGCCCAGAGGCCAGGTGTCATGAGGTCGGCCCCTTCCTTCCTGCCTGTCCCCTGACCTCTGGCACTTGCTGCGTCTCTACCGATCCCTGGGTCTCCGCACGCCCCGTGCCCACGCCCGCTCAACACTGCCCCTGGGCAAGGACACCAGCCTCTGGGGCTCAGGCCCACGCTGAGGACCTCACTGTCCCCTCACTAATCACATCCACTGTGCACAAGGCCAAGCGAGCGTTAGCAGCACCATCTTAGGGCTTTGGCTCCTGCTCCCGTCCCGGCCCCGAGTTCTGCCCCACGAGTCCACCCGGCCCGTTGCTCGACATTGTGGGCATCCAGGAGTGTCCGGCATCCACTCCTTCCCCACAAGAGATCCAAGTGGGAGTCCCTTCCCCTTCTGCCCTTTCTGCTACTTCCCCACCACGGTTTCTAGAAAAGTGCCAATGAGGGACTCAAACACGTCAGACATCCCCTTGCTTCCAGTAAGGTCTGGGATTGGTGGCAAACGTCACTGGCGGATGCTCGGCCTATAGGAGGGGCAGCTGGGACTGGAGGCGAGGTCGGGGGGCAGGGGGACGGAGCCGGGCCGCGGAGGCAAGGGAGGGGAACCCGAGCGTGGCAGAAACGGCAGTGCCCAGGGCCGGGTACCGAGAGCTCGGGAGGTGCAGGGGGGCTTCTCCTCGAGCCACTGCGCGTCCAGACCTCCGGGGCCCGGGCGCCTCCCGCAGCACCATGATTTCTCATCGACAGAAGACACACACCATAACCGCCTGGAAACCCAGGAATGAGAGTCCCGTAAGAAAGCTGTTCTGTGCTCACTGCGCAGAGAGACGCGGCTGCGACTCGCCCGGCTTCCACGTCTCCTGCCGCTCGCGAGCACAGGAGCCGCCGTTGTTGATGTGCCCAGACGCTCGTCCCAGCGTGAGGACCACAACAGAAGTGACTGATACTCACAGGCGGCCGCGCACGTTTCTGTTGCACCGCGCTCCGCTCGGGGAACGCGAACCAGCACTTAGGCTGCTATTCACAGAAATTATGAGCGCGTGTGTATCGGGACCCGGGACTCAGGACGAGGGACTCCGGTTCCCTCTCCGTGACAGGCGTGCGAGCTGGAACCCGGAGACCGGGGACCTTCCGAAACAAGGAGCTCAGAGCGTGAAGATGCCGGGCAGGTGGTCTGGGTCGCCACGGATTTGGGGAGGGGGAGACAGAGCGGGAACGCTTTCGGAGAGAATGCGCCAGTCCTGCCCCGAGCCAGCGCCCGGTCCCTGGCCAGGACCCCCGGCCATGGCCTCCAACGTACTGAAGCAGCCTCACTGGCTGACGGGGAAAGTCCGCTCCCCAACAGCCTTGCCGCTTCCTGGCCCCATTGGAGGCCCATCCTTGAGGCTGTGCCTCCCCCCGGGGGAGATGGGGCCCTTCGGGGGAGGACAGCCCCTGGGCCGTGCGCTGGCATCTGGTCGGCGGTGACCACAGAGCAGAGGGTCCTCTCCGGCAAGCGCATTCGAGCCGCCTGAGAGCTGGAGCCGCCAGGCCTTCCTCAGGGCGACCTGGAAATGCCGCCAGCGTCCCCGAGAGAGAGCCCAGCTGCGTCCGGGACAGGCACGTGGGGGACGACAGGACGTCACCGAGGGACGGGCACCCCCGCGCTGACACTGCCCGCAGCCGTGCGGCTTCAGCAGCTGAAGCTCCCTGGCCCTCAGCTTCCCCATCTGCACAGCCCGTTGGTCCCCAGGTGCCTTCCAGCCGGGGGTGCTGGTGACGGTCACGGAAACCATGCCGGCTGGCAGGAGCCGCGTGCTGAAGGGAGCTCACGGGTGGGTGGGCCCGGGAGACCCCACAAGACCGGGGACTGGTGCCTCCCTTCACACAGCAGTGTGCCGGTAACCCGCATGCGCCCACACGCACTCACACGCACCCACACGCACACACGCGCCCACACTCGCCCCAGAGAATCCAGACGGACCCACAACCAGGGCGTGGAAGACGGCGACCGCGCGAGTTAAGTCTCCCTGTCTTCGTAGGAAACCTAAAATGCAGAGCTTTTCAGCCAAGGAAGAGAGAGTCTACCCCAGGATGAAATAATACGCAAGGTCGTGGCCCTTGTTTTCCAGCTCCAGCGACCTCACGGCCCCCACACCTCGAGGGCAAACCGAAGGAAGCCCCGCGAGTCTGCCGGGAGGCGCCCTGGCTGCCAGGACCGAACGCCCAGATGGCCTGTCCCTGAGCACGGCAGAGGCTTAAATGACCACAGGGCTGCCTCCGACGGAGTGAGGGGAAGCCATCAGGGATGTCCCCTGGCCCCTGTGGCCCCACCGCCCTCCCCGGCACACCACCTCCCCCACCGGTGGCCCACGGGCCGCTCCAGGTACCGACGGGCTTTGTCTGAGGGCTCGGTGCGCTCAGCCGGGAAGGGGGGCAGGAGCAAAGCGTTCTTTCCCGGGGCGTTGGTTCATTTTTCCAAGAAGAACACAGACCCCGGGGACCTCCCAGGGGTCTTCCCGGGCCCCTTCAGCACCCAGAGAACGGGAGAGTGTGAATTCGGCACCCGGCCGGCCCGGTGTGTCTGCTGACGTGTTTGGTCGTCCTGCGGGGCAGGGGTCTGCGCTGTGGGCATCGGGTGGGCAGAGACAGGGCGAGCGTTAACCGCTCCACGGCACGCAGGACAGCCCCCAGGTAGGGAACTGCCCTCCCCAAGGACAGTGGCGCTGGGATTGAGGGGTCCCGACACACGGGCCACGATCTATGTCTTGGGGATGGAGAGCAGGTGCCTTCCTGGAGGCGCCAGGTCCACAGGCCCTACCCAGTCCCAGCTAAGGTCTTGCTGTGTGATTGGCTCTGTGGCTGTCGGCAGCAGACGGGACGGCCCCGTCCTCTGGCCCCTCACCCCGGTCTGGCCGGGAGATCACAGCGAGTCCTGGCCATGTCACATCCGCCCGCGGCGTGCGTCCCGTCCTCCTCTCCTCAACCCCCAACCTCCGTGCCCAGCACAGCCGTGAACGCCGACCCCCGGCTCGGACTCAGAGACACCGTACTCCTCTCCCATGACAAGCACCTGAAAACGAAGAATTTGTTTGGGATCTTCCTCGAGTTCCCCTTAACAATTAACGTGGGAGTGATCGTCAGCAAACTTAAGTAACACCGCCTGGACCTCGTTTCCCTCCCAGGCCTCCAGCCGGGAGCTGCCGTCGTCTTCGGGAGCTCAGTTTTATCCCGAGCTGTGGTGGGGTTCCTGGCAATTTTCTTCCCCGCCTTGACATACGCACATCGAGCCACGCAGAAACTCGAAGACTGCAATTATGTCGGCCAAGCTGCTTTTAAAATTAAAAGACACTTAGGAAATAGGTTTATGTAATGGAATATTTATGCTATGTTTTTGTTCTGGTGTCAAAAAGAAGCAACAAGTCAATTAACAGTTGAAGTTCGTCAGTGAGGGAGATCTCTGTGTCTCTGGGGCAGCAGGAGTCCACCCGTCGGGGGCGTTCCCGGAGTGGCTCAGGGCAGTAAGAAATTGCACCAGACCCCGTTAAAGTCCGTTTTGACCTAAGACTTTTGGCGCCTGGCTCTTTGCATTTTTTTTTTTTTTTCTGAAAAGCGCTTCTTCATGTAGCCTGTCCGTTTTTCTACAGACGGTTAACGATGTCCCTTCAACAAAACCCACTATGTCTATCTGATTGGCAAGGGTTAGAAACCCGTCGCATGCGACATCGACAAGAACGCGGGGTGGACTTGCGTGTGCTGTGGTGAAAGAGAACAGTTTCTGTCCGAGCAGCCTTTGGCGGGAACTTGAACATCATTTTAACAATCCGAAACGTGCACAGCCCTGGACCCAGCATTTTCGTCACTAAGAATTCGGCTACGGACGCACTCAAACGGGCGCAGGTGTGTACGAGGCTGTTGGTTACACCCGCGGCACCAAGAGCCACTGCCTCCCCTCCACACCAACACCGCGTAACCGTTCCGCCAGAGCCAAGCGGTGCAACACCTTGTGCCTGCCTGACGGGGGAGGCCACGTGTGTGCAACACCATGGAGGGACATCCCCGGTGCTCCACGAACCAAAGGAGGCGACCGTCAGGGGAACCCCTGCATTTCCACGTTGGGAAAAGACCACGCAAGCACGCGCACACGCACGCGCACGCTGCCTCGGCGAGGCGTCCAGGACGTGGTCGGTGAGGGGCACACAGGACCCGGAGGGCCAGGCAAGAGGCAAGACTTGCCCTTTGGACTTTAAGTGCCTCTTTATTCTTCCGGTTTTATCTAGACAAAATGTTTCAATGTATATAAAAAAAGAACAAATAAAAAATCCACAGATTCTAAAGATTTAATGAAGTTTCGAGGAAGCTCTAGTGAAGGCAAGTGAAAAAGGAGCAAAACCGAATCAGACACTAAACCCCCCAAAGGTGTTTTCAGATGTTTGAAATTAATTGATTTTATCTAATAAAGTTTCAAAGAATTTTTAAAATCCCGTCTTGACGACCAAGACTTTGCTGGGAGCTCAGGGAGTGGTCGGGGGTTCTAGGACGTGACCCCGTTTGCTCCCCGAGAAGAGAACTCACGCGGTTCAAGGCTGATTGACGACAGTGACCGTGACTAATGGCAAGAACATTCTGGCTGTTCCAACTTGAGACACTGTTCTGTGCATTAGTTTTGCCGGCTTCTGTACATACGGACTCATAACGGCTCGGTCAGTGGGGAGAAGCTGGTGCGCAGAAAATAACTCATCTTGCTTCCCACAAAAGCGAGGACGGCTTGTTGCAGAAGCTCAGGTTGCCTGTTTCCTCACAACCCCTGCTGTCCCCTTGGTCCAACAGCCGCCAACTCTAGCAAGACAGGTAGCCACCCGCGGTGAACACGTTTCCCAACCCCCCTTGGAGCCAGCTGGAGTTCTCTGAGGAAGTCCAGCGAGCGGTAAGTCAAAATGGGGAGTGAAACTTCTAGAAAGGGGAGAGCAGGGAGCTGACCCAGCGGACAGCACGGCCTGTTTCATGTTCTGCTTTTGCTCTTCTCTGTGGCTTGCAGCGGGAATGTGAGGGCTGGAACGCGGCAGCCACCTTTCACCACGAGGATGGAAGGCTGTCCTTACGCACCCTGAGCAGAGAGGGCAGAAATATGACGGGGAACATGCCAGAGCGGCCAGACCACTCACAGAGGTCACGTCTACGTGCTTTTCCTTGAGCGAGAGAGAAAGAGAGAAATTTAGTGGTTTCCACTTCCAGGCCTGGCTCCTGAAAGTCTTCTAAGGCTCCCTCTGCCCTCTCCCCTTGGCCATCTGCCAGCCGAGCAACAAAGCGAGGGGGGCCCTCAACAAGGCGGAGCCACGGATGGAAGGAGCCCAAGCCCCCCGTGACCTCACGGGAGTGACTTCTGGACAACAGCCTTTCCTGCAGACAGGACGGCCATCTCAGCTGACACTGAGAAATGGAGGCATGCCTGTGTCGAGGCCGCCGGAACGCAGGACCGCATGTGGGGCTCCAAGCGGAGGTGTCCTGTCTCGCCCTCTGGGGGCCGGAGGAGGTGGAGGCATCCACAGGGCCCAACTCCCTCTGAAAACTACACGGGTCCTTCCTTGCCTCTCTCTGCGCCTGGCCTCGGCAGTGACCTCTGCTTACACTCCCCCTCCTCCGCCGAGTGGCCTCTGCCTCTGTGCCCCACGGGCTTACAGCCTTCTCCCCACCTGCCTGCTTCCAAACTCCCCCCTACACGCAGGGACGCCCATCCCAGTGCACAGGCCCACCCGCTCCAGCAAGCCCTGCACAGCAAGGACGTCGGGCCACCTCTCCCAGCGGACGTCAGGACAGGAGAGCGAGCCAGCCTCGGTTCCGATCCGCAGCGGCTTCTGGGGCAGGCCGGCCGTCCGTCCGTCCAAAGGCTGTCTGGGCCACGCGGGCGTCCCTCCCTCGCACATAGGACCGCCCGTAGGAGACGGAGGGAAGGACCCCAAGCACGACCCGTTTTTCCAGGACTTGGTCTCGAAGTTGGATGTGGCCCTGAGAGAAGTCGATCGGAAGGAAGATAACAGAGAAGCTCCTTTAAAGATGGGCGGACGGGCACGTGCCCCGGCGGCAGAAGTGCCCGGCGCAGCTCCGGACGGCTCCCACCCGTGGGCCTGAGCCGTAACGAGCCGCTGGAGATCTCTAGCAAACGGAACCGGGCCGAGGATGGACACCAGCAAGGAGTCAGTGATTCCGCACAGGAAAAGGGAGGACAGTTCGAAGGGTGAGTTTTCACGGCGGGGCCCAGAACGACCACCCGCCGGAGGCGCGACGGGTCTGAGGACGTGGAGAGGCTGAGCCGTGAGGAGCAGGGTGCGTGGCGAGCTCCTGCTCACAGACCAGCGGTCCAGGCACCTCCGGCCTCCCACACGCCGCTCAGAGCCTGGGCTCCGACAGCCAAGACCCCCAGCAGGCTCTGGGGCCAGCCTGGAGAGCTGTACCCAGGGGTAGCCTCTGACTTCGTGGGGAATCCGCGCTCCCCGACGATGCTCTGGCCCCACCCCTGCTCCCTCCGAGGCTAGGGCCCCTCGCTCCGCAGGAAGAACGGCTGCCTGGGTGCCCGCCTGGCTGGGGACACACACCCCCTCATGCAATCCGCTCCTTCCGGCCCCGTCCAGAGAGCCTCACCACACCCAGGACAGAGCCATCCGGCGTCTGGGAAAACCAACAACTGAAGGAAGGTGCCAAGCTCCGTACAAAAACAGAAATATCTCTTTAAGGAAAAAATGCTTCTCTGAGTAATGGAAGAGAGTGAAACAGAACACTGACGGTTAGTACACTCGGAGAGATTGACGAGGACGCCCTGCGCATACAAATAGGGCGGCAGACAGGGAAACTACTGAGCAAATCTGTTACGAATTGAAAGTTATGATTCCACGAATGAACAAAACCATCAGCAGAAGGTTCTGGGAACAGGAAGAGTGGGGTTTGGGGTCCTGGGGGGGCCCAGGGAGCCTGGAGCCAGAGGCCAGAGGGGTGCTCGGGTCACGGCAGACCCGGGGACAGGAGGCGTTCTGGGAAGGGGGCAGACGCCGGGCCACGGGAGGCAGATCCGACGGCAAGCAGCGAGAGCAAGTGTCCAGCTCGGAGGGGACCCTGTGCGCAGGGCGGAGAAAGCAGGGCTGGAGACCGACGGGAAATGCTCGGTGAACAGAGCTGCGCGCGGACAGTGACGTGAGCAGACGAAGCGGAGCGCCGCGTTCTAAATCTCGGATTGTACACAGGAGACGTGGAGAGCTTCGGATCTCTAAAGGAACCTGAAGTTTCGGAAACTGCCTTCCCAAAGCGCTCGGCGACCTCCTCCTCCCATAAAGCAGCCTATTTTTAGGCAACAGTAGAAGAAATAGTGAGTGCATCAGCCTTGATGTTCAGGGGACTTTGAAAAAAATGAGGGAGGCTCTCACCCCAATTTCACGACTGGTCCCCACACGCATGGTGTTACAGCTGCATTTTCGGCATAAATACGCCTTGTGGGCTCTCCTAGGAGCCTTGCGCCATCTGGGACACCGTTTTAGGAGAAGGTGCATGTCAAGTGATCAAATCACACAAAGTGTGAAGATGAAAACCATTTTAATAAGGGACTGGATTTTTTTTGAGCATCTCTTTATTCAACAAAGAGCATTTGCATATTTTTGGGCAAACGGCTTCTAAATAAAATGCAAATCATCCATCAGAGGATCCATGCTAGTCTCCCAGAGTGGGAGGGTTTGGGGAGAGGCCCGCGCAGCCCAGCCCAGCCCAGCCCCGCGGGCACGTCTGAGAGGCAGCAAGGACCAGAACTCAGACTCACACACCTGCCCCTTGTCTGGTTCTCCCCGGGCGGGGGGCGCAGGAAGGGTGGGGACCCACGCAGGAAGTCCTCCGTGATCTCCAGCACTGGACACCGTCCGAGCCCATAAAACACCCACCAGACAAGCAGCTCCAAGGTCGACAGGTTTGATCGGGGGTGAGGCTTCGGCACGTCCGTTAGGATGCCCATACGCAATTATTCTCTTTTGTTCCTCTTTTATTTCCTCTTTAATGTTTCGCAGCAAACTAAATAGCTAAGAAATTGCAAATGTGGAACAGCACATAATTCTTATTATTATGGTTAATTAAATAACACTCTCTGTGACACGTCATGATAATTATCTCCTCTCCCCTCTGTCTGCTTTTCCTGTTAATTTAGTTCCTAAATTTATTTCTGAACTATGGACTTTAATAGATAGTTATTTTAATGAGGTCTTTAAAAATGCGTGTGTTGTTGATAAGCTTGCTGTTGAGACTCGGTTTGAACATGACATAGATTTCAGGTAATTTAAGCGTGATTTAAAGGAAAGCCCTGCATTTCTTGGAAAATAATTGAGAAAGAAATGGAACGGACGTTCGTGATTTAGGAGCGATCCGTGCCTCAGCAGTGTCCTCTAAATATGGGCTTCTCCGCTACGGGGGCTCATCCAATCTGAATTCCTCTCTTGTCCCTCGTCTGATCCCTGCGCCTCGATCCAAATGCCTCGTGTATTTTAAATGCACATTGTCCTGGGAGCTCAGTGCAGGGCAGAGATGAGCCCAAGATCCGTTAGGGACTCGGAGAGCTTCACCCTGTGGTGGGGCTGTGTTCCTATCACACAGACCCCCTCCGTGTGCTCGCCGCCCAGCCCCGCCACACTGTGCCCCGGGAAAGGGCCTCAGTCTCATCCACCCCGCACAGTCCCCACCCCCACTCCAATGGCCCCGCCCCCCAGACAGGTGTTTCCACAGGATCGAACCAACCTGGGTATGGTATTGAGCTTTCTTCATCTAAAACAAAACAAAAGGATATCTTCATAGAGGAAAGGAGGGGAAGCTCTTGAATATGGAATTACATTTCCCAGAAGAAATCAAACCCTGCACACACATTTCCATCTCCGTGATTTGTACTCGGAGCCCACAGAGTGTGCTGGCTGGGCCCGTCCTCCCTGTCTTCCCCGCGGGCTGGAAGGTTCGAGGCCGAGCCCCCTCCTGGAGCCAGTCATCATGTCTGACAGCGGCTTTCCCTTCCATACTAGATGTTCCTGACGCTCCCTCCCCACGTCCAGCATCGGTTCGGGACATCACACGACCTTCCCTCAGTCCTAGGTTCTGGTCACCGGGTCCCTTTCCCTCGGCAAAGAGCCCCTCGTCTGTTTGGAGGAGCGTGCTCGCGTGAAAGGCTGCAGCTTGTCCGGGGCGGGCGGGCGCAGGGCGGGGAGCAGGGACCCAGGCACGAAGCCTGGCCAGGTGAGAAACGCTGGGGCCCGCCCAGGCCTCCGTGGAACTGGCCGGCCCAGCCCTCCCCCGACGACGCCAGGCTCCTGCGGCTCGTGTGGACCGTCTGTCTGGCTCCATGGATCTTCTGTATGTCAACACCCACGTTCCCGGGACCCAGATCCAGCCAGAGAACATTTCCTGCAGCCAGAGGCCCCCTGCGCACCGCCTTCCCTCCTGTGTCCTACCCCACCCCAGGACAACTGCTGCTCCCGCCTTGCAAGCCCTCGTGTCGTCTGACGTTCTGTTCCTGTGTCAGCCCTGGGACAGCCTTGCCCATCACAGGCATCTGCCACAGCACGTCGCAAGTGGGGGAAAGACGCCCGCTACGTCCCGGGGAATGCCAGCCTCTGGACACAGGTCGTCGAAGCGTCCGTCAGGAGCCACGTGGGACTGACGGCCGCAGACCCGCCTCCACGGCTGCCTCCGTTTGCCTTGGTCCTACGACAGTTCATTTTGATTTGTCCTTCGAGGCCTGTTCTGTTTTCAGTAGTAAATTTCAGAGAAAAAAGGAGAAGAAGGTGAGAAAGTGCAAGAGGGATGAGAGAGAGCAAAGTTTCCGGACACGGCGGCTTCCAGACTATCCTCCGTCGCTGCTCCCCGCCCGGGACGGCCCCGTCCTCCCCTTGCTCCTCCACGCCGGGGATGGCCCTGTCCTCCCTCACTGCTCCCCGCCCGGGACAGCCTGGTCCTTCCAAACCAGCCACAGCTACAGCAGGAAAGCACTGGGTCTCCCCCAGGTCAGCGGCCCCTCCGTGCTCAAAACATAACCAGTTATGCTTACTTTATTATGATTGGCCAAGGCGGCTGATTGGTGATGTTTCGAGCAGGCCGTATGCTTTCTTGTGCAGAAATCACCCCAGACACTTGGCTGCACGGGCCAGTTCCGACGGAGGCCGGGGAAGGACTGCCTTTCGGAGGGCTCACGTGGGCCTGTGCTGTGCTCCTGCGGCCCGGGTCTCTCAGGAAGCTGCCGCCGGCCAGAGATGGGACGAACCCTCTCCATTGATGTCTTTATTCTGCCATGAAAGAAACGCGGGACCGTCCATTCTCCCTGCTGTCCCTCCCCCTGCTTCTCTCCGTCCGCCCCCGCCTCTCTCGCATGGTCGTTAGAAGCAAACAGAGGACCACACGTCTGCCTTTTAATTGGGTGTTTAACGGGGCAGTGTTTGAAAGCAATTAATGGGGAAAAACATTTTTGTCCTGTTTTATCAATTGGTCTTCAAGAAAAATGCCAGCCCAAGGTAACGATCCCGTGTGAGCCAGGAAACTGCTGTCCTTTTCAGTTTTCCCAGGCCACATGTATTCATTTCATTCAGCCTCCGAAATTGCTGCCGGGCCAATTATCTCCGTGTGTGCGGACGCGGGCTCCGGCCCCTCCGGCGCTGCCTCCCTCTGATGCCCGGTGGCGGCCTTTCTTCTGTACGGAGCAGTGTGCCGTGTGCAGAGAAAGGAGAGGGTCTTCCCAACTATGTGGAGTGGCTGGAGTGGCTTCTCGGTACCTGTGAAGAGTCCCCTCAAGGAAGCTTAGGGGACAATGGCCGATGGCGTCTGCCGAGGGCCTATTTTGTCCACACGATCCATTTCACACGCATCCAGGCAACTGCTGAAAGGAGGATTAGCACCGGTTTTCACCTTATTGAAACGGGGGATTCAAAGCAAACAGATGGGGCTAACTAGTTAGAATATGAAATTAAAGATTCGCTAAGACCCTCCGTTGTCCTTCAAGCCACATTCACACTCCACTGAAAATAGCAGAGATGCACACAAACAGCGGGTCACGTGACTGTCCCTAAGGCCGTTTGATCTGGTGGGAGGCTCGTTGCGAACGCGGACCCGATCTGCCGCATCCCATAACCCTCCCCCGTCGGCTGGGAAACGCTCTGCACCTGCATTGTCCGAACCTGAATGAAAACTGTAATTAATCCGTGTGCGAGGAAACACTAAGATAAGGGTCTCTTGGTTATTCCGTCTTGATACTAAATTTAAGTCTTTAATTGTCGCGGTTCATCGGAAACCGCAGATACTGCGCAGGCCGAATTCTAACTGACGCGGCTCCCACTGACACGTTCGGTTTCTTACTCTGCAGCTCTGTTGGTCACAAGCGCTTTCGAATCATCACAAAGTCATTGTGCTGAGGTCACGTGGCGATTAAAATGGGTGTACGAGACGTACACACGGACACACGGGCGTGCACGCACACCCACCGCACAGGCACACACTCCCACGTGCCACCCAAGCCCACACGTGTCCACGGAGCCCCCGGATGGACTCGGCGGAACCGCCGTGCTGGAAGCCAGCGCGAGAAGGAACCGACTTGATGAGCATTTCGGGCTCAACAGTGCTCTGGTCACAATCACAGCCGCTTTGATAGCCTAAATCAGCAGCTCGTTTCTAAGCCTCCTTCTCAAGCACGACCAGACCGCGGGCTCCATTTCCTCCCGACCCAATATTACCGAGCATTATTGCAATAAAAGAAAACACATCCTGGGGGAAACACTGACAGGGCTTGGATATGATCATTTATAGTTACTGAAACGAAAAGTTTTTTCACATTCATTAAATTTCATTTTCACTTATTCGTCTATTTTTCAGTACCTATGAGATGTACTACGCAGGAAACGAAAAAATTAAAGAAACAAAAAAATTAAAGAATCTTGGAAACCCAAGATTCAACAGAGAGAACAGACATGCAGGTTTAAAGCAATACTACGTGGTTTAGGACAAGTCTTTGACGTTTAAGGGTGAGAGTGGCTGAGTCCGTGGAGCCTGGGAAGGCAGAGCCAGGAGGACAGGCTTGCTCGGGCTGAATGAGGAGCGAGCTCGTCGTGCGGACAGCCTGCTCTGGTGGGCGGAGATGACGGACGTGTGTTCCGGGAGCTGCCCCTCACCCATGTGCGTGAGGACACACCTGAGCCAAGAGCCAGGATGGCCTGGAGTCTGTCCCCCCTTCTGAGCACAGAGCGCACTGGACTATGAGGCGTCTGCCCTGAGGCAGGATGGATCACCCCAGGCCTGGGGAAGGAGCTGAGTCCTTGCACCTGCTCCCACGCCACACTCCACTCAGTCAACACGCGACATGGCAGTGAGGGCTGTGTGCCGGGCCAGGACCACACGTCCCCAGGGTCCCATGCCCCGTCTCCCATAATTTGGCAGAAACCCCTTTAGAGTGTTTCGCTCTCTGCAGGCCTCCTTGCCTGGACGCCTCCACCCTGCCCAACTGCACGGCAAAGTTCAGCGATCCGCTCAGGGTCCCGTGACTCCCTTCACTTATGTCTTTTTGTCCCAACCCCCGTCCTCCCTTTGGGATAGTACAGTGCGGGCTTGAGGAAAGTCGGTGTGAACTGAATAGGACGTGTGTGCGGCAGGACTGGCAATCTCAAAACCGTCAGTCCTGCAGTCAGTCCGCTTCTGCAGCCCAAGACCCACGAGGACAGCCTGGGTCACCTGTCGCTCTCCCAGGGCGTGTGGATTCACAAGACGTTTGCTGGGCACCAGTAATTACGGAAAATGCAAGAACTCTGCTCTGACCCGTTGTAACAGGCGCATCGACTGAGGGAGAAAGAATGGGGGACTGTGTCTTCCAGAAGCGATTTCTACCATAAGGGCTGTAGATGTCTACACTGCTTCGAAGGGAACATGGAGGGCAGCGTCTCGCCATCACGCGCTAGCCATCAGAAAGCATCTCAAAATTGATTAAAGTGTTACTTATCTTAAGTACTGTTGACCTATTTTCATTCAAGCCTGTCGTCTAGATCTCCAGGATGCACAGTTTGTAAGGAAACAGACCGTGAACGTGGACGCCAGGAGCTTCTCCGCCAAGGAGGGCAGGCTCCGTCACGGGTCGCCGGCACCTCACACCGAGGATGTGTAACAGGAAAGGGTGTCTCGTACTCGTGCAGGGCAGGTGTGGGAACCCGTTCTAGAATTCTTCGTTCTAGACACCATTAATTACTCCTCCTCCCTCTTCTCTGACTGAACTCACTAGAGGTTTGACTAATTTTCTTATCTTTACAAAGACCCAGCTTTTGGTCTTTCCGATCCTCTTCAACGTGCCTCTCCAAGTTCATCAACTCATGCTTCTAATTTCGTCCACCCTCCACTTCCTTTGGGTTTAGTTTGCTATCGTCTTCCAAGTGCCCAAGAGAGAAATTTAAATGATACATTTCAAGCCTTTTCTCTGTTAAAAACACATGCAGAGCCATGACTTTCCCGGTAAGCGAGGCTTCGTCTGAGCCTCGCGGGTGTTAACATATCACATCTCTGTTATCATTCAGCTCAAAAATATTTTCTCATTTGCACCATGACTTTTCTTTTGACCCGCAGGTTATTTAGCGTTTATTTATGTTTCAAATGAATGTGTGGGATGTTTCTCGTTATGTTATTATTGGGGTTTTTTTGTTTAAATAAATTATGGTCAAAATATACACTCTACGATTTTATTTCATTGAAATACGTTGAGATGTGTCGGCTTTATGGCCAGAATCTGGTGAGCTTTCCTTTTTTCATGCATCCAAAAAATAATATGGGTTTTGCAGACATTGGGTGAGTGTTTAAGTTACACCCACAGGGTCAGGTTTGCTGGTTACTGAGATGTTTTAATCCTCACTAATCTTATAATTTAAGTAAGTGTTTTCCATAATTTGTAAGTTGTTTTATCAGATAACAGTAATGATTTTTTTTTAATCCCGACATGGTTATGATTTTGTGTTGCCTGTCCTCCTTCCTGTAATTGGGGCCACATCAGAATTCTTATATCTCCCAGGAGACGTGAACTTTTTATTATGACGAAGCAACCTGGGTCTCTCTCGTACTACTTACTTCGATGTGAATATAGCTATACTTCGTTTTGTTTAGGGTCCCAAACTCCTCTGCTCACAGTCCCCGTAGGGTCTCAGGGACTGCGTCAGGACGGCTCTCGGACGAACATAAGACCCAACTGTTCCACTGCTTGAACCGTTAGGCCCAAACCATTTGGTGAGGATTTATGTTCTGTAAATTTTGCACGTGTCCGAACAGAAGTTCTCAGAACCTCTGATCAGGTACCACCGACCACATCAGCAGCAGCATCGGGAACACAGAGACCATCAGCATCATCGCAAGTAACTCGGAGACCGTCGGCGTCAACGCAAGGAACACAGAGATCTTATGCACAGCCCACGACTACCTTGAGCTGGTAATCCGTGCAGGACCCAACAGATCTACTGTGTTCCTTTAAAAATTTAAAAGGTCCCATGTCAGCTCCCTAGGCTTGTCCTGGCCTTACAGGATAGCTCAGTGCACAGCTTGGGAATTACAGGGTTGCTATTTGCAAAATATATCTTTTCCATCCTTGTACTTTTTCTGTGCCAAGAAAGAATTAGCAGGGAGAATTAGAAAATAGCTTGAATTGGGGTGCCTGGGTAGCTCAGTTGGTTAAGCGACTGCCTTCAGGTCAGGTCATGATCCCAGAGTCCTAGGATCGAGTCCCGCATCGGGCTCCCTGCTCCTTGGAGAGTCTGCTTCTCCCTCTGACTTTCTCCCCTCTCATGCTCTCTCTCTCACTGTCTCTCTCTCAAATAAATAAAATCTTTAAAAAAAAAAAAAGAAAATAGCTTGAATTGAAAAGGAAGACACAACATAACAAAACTTGTGGGTTGAAATTAAAGCAACAATTTGAGGGAAACGCATGTCATTGAACACTCCCAGGGCTAATATCAACCTTACTTGTAAAAGATGAAAATTTCCCCTGTGACTATAAACCGTAAAGTTATTTTCTTGTTGTTCTTACTCAACACTGTGTTTGAGGACCTCACTGTAGCATTACTGTAGGGCCAAGAAGTAAGAAGAATACGATCTGGAAAAGAACAGGAAAAACTGATTTTATTTGACGATGACATGATTGTCCACATAGAACACACTAAGGAATTTACATCCACCCCAAAGAAGGTTCTGAAACGAGTAAGTGAGATAAGCAAGTTCGTATGATACGAAGATACAATCACCCACTTAGTGAACAATTGGAAATTAAAATTTAAAACCATTCTAACAGCATAGAAATATGAAATCCTGAGGGATACATGTGTGCGTACGTGTGTACATACAAGATGTGGATCCTGAGAAATATAAAATATGACTGAATCTTTTTTAAAGCCTAAATAAATGGAGAGACAGACCGTGTTTCTGTGTCGGAAGGCTCAAAATTGTTGAGGTGTCAATTCTTCCCAAATTGATCTACAGATTTGAGGGAATCCCAATAAAAATCCCTGAAAGCATTTATGCGGCATGCTGACGTGTATGTTCTCAATTTTCCATAGAACTGCAAAGGACTTCACACAGTCAAGGCAAT
This sequence comes from Meles meles, assembly GCF_922984935.1. Lineage (NCBI taxonomy): Eukaryota > Metazoa > Chordata > Mammalia > Carnivora > Mustelidae > Meles > Meles meles. The sequence continues at coordinate 2,359,760 of NC_060075.1, read as the reverse complement.
TTTGAAAAGCAACTCCTGTGGGGACCTAACTAGCTGATCCCAAGACCAAGCATCACAGTGCACAACACAGCGTAGTTAAGGTGCGAGACAGCAACGGAACTGCCGGGAGTCAGAAATTAACCCACACAGACGTGGTCAGCTCGTTCCACACATTTCCACGACAACTCAGTGGGGCAGACTCGTCTCTTTGGCGAGTGGTGCCAGATATCACACGTGAAAAATAGCAATAAACTTCTAGTCTTGTCTCGTACAATACACAAGTTAAGTTGGAATAAATTAGTCATTGCTAAATGACTTCCAGGGTGCAGGCTTTCAGGACCCTAATGGGAGGTGGCTCACTGGGTCCCCTTGGCGGCCTGTCCCCCGGCCCAAAGAGCTGTCAACTCTGCACACATAGGCACAACTGGGCCCTGTGGCCACTCGGCATCTTCTCTACCCGCCCCCTAGAATCAGCACATTCCCCAGGGGGCCCGGCCCCCAGAGCTCCGGGATTACCTGTCGGGCGCCCGCTCACCTGGGCCCAGGGCTTCTACATTTGTTAACTCTCCTGATGCTCCGAGATGTGCGTGTGTCTGTGTCTGCACACACGGTGGGCATATGGGTGTGCGTCTGCGAGCTACAGTCTGCGCAGCCTTGTTCTTGTTCCCAGCGTGAGTTCTGGTCTGAACTGCCTGGCACGCCCTTCCTGGAAGGGGCTATGTTGGCTCATTTCCTGTTAGCCATCCGTCAGCATCTGAGAGGTTGTGCCCTGAAAGCAAGCGTCTCTGCCTCATCCATCCCCCCCACATCCCTCGGTGTTCGGTGAGGAAATCGTCTTTTCGCCACACCCCCTGTGTCCCTGACCACCGGCTCTCCAAGCACACTTCGACTCTCCCCACCCTTCACTGCATCCTGGGGAGGGCAAGGTGACTTTTATGAGTCCAACCATCTTTGATCTTTTTTTACAGTTTCTGTTAAGTTATACTTTATGAAAACTTAAAACTCCTCCTCTGGCTTCTCTCAGCTTCACATTTCTAGGGTGCATATCATCTCTTTTTGCTTATTTCCAGCCCTTCTAAGTCCGCTTTTAATATTTGGGGTTTTAGTTGTTTTTAGTTTCTTTGCTTCAGAGGTAAAGTTTGGTGATTCGTCAGTTACAGACAATACCCAGTGCTCATTACATCACGTGCCCCCGTCACGTCCCTCACCCGGTTACCCCATCCCCCCACACACCTCCCCTCCAGCAGTGCTCAGTTCGCTTCCTAGAGGTAAGAGTCTCAATGGTTTGTCTCTCTCTCTGGTTTCATCTTATTTCATTCTTCCTTCCCTTCCCCTATGTTCACCTGTTTTGTTTCTTAAATTCCACATATCAGTGAAATCATATGGTATTTGGGGGCATCTGAGTGGCTCCGTCCGATAAGCATCTGCCTTCTGCTCAGGTCATGATACCAGGGTCTTGGGATCGAGCCCCACATTGGGCTCCATGCTCACTGGGGAGCTTGCTTCTCTCTCTCTCCCTCTGCCCCTCCCTCTGCTTGTGTTCTCCTTCGCATGCTCTCTCTCTCTCATGAGTAAATTTAAAAATCTTTTAAAAAATCGTATGGTGTTTGTCTTTCTCTGACTTATTTCACTTCACACATACCCTCCAGTTCTACCCACATCATTGTAAATGGGACTACACCAAAATAAAAAGCTTTTGCACAGCAAAGGAAATTGTGAACAGAACTAAAAGGCAACCTACAGAATGGCAGAAAATATGTGCAAATGTCTTATCACATAAAACGCTTATATCTAAAATCTATAAATAATTTATCTCACTCAATACCACCCCCCAAAAGAAATTCCAGTTAAGAAATGGGCAAAAGACACGAGCATACATTTCTCCAAAAAAGACATACCAATGACTGCCTTCTGGATCCTTTTAAATGTAAATCATGCTAATGATATATTTTTGTGCTTCTTTGTTTCAGAATTTTAGAATCTTTTTTCTTTTGATCAATGAGTTTATACCATTTACATTTATGTAAATACTATGACATTGAGAAATTTATTTCATCTCAATTGCACATTTTCCATTTAGAAAACTTCTTAAATTTCCTTTCTCTTTTTCTGTCTTACCTGGAATATATACATTTGTCATACTGGTGTTATTTATTCTACTTTTATTTTTGTTATTGCTACCCACAAATTGTTAGGCCCTGATATCTGATTATTTTCCCTATGAGATGTTTGCGGCTTATCAACAAGTTTGTCTTTCATGGTCTTTCCAGTGTAAGAGGAGACCCAGTCACTTTTTTCAATGCACATGTACACTTTGCACGGTGTCGGCTACCTGTCGTTATCCCAAACTTTAGCAGATTAAAACGACCGACATTTTGTCTCTCTCGGGTGTCTGAGGACTGGGAGTGCTGAGTCGCTCTGCTGAGGGCTGCTGGCTCAGAAGTGCTGGGGTCATCATCTCGTGGCTTCACCGCCAGAGGACCGGGCTCCAAGATCCGGCAGGTCGCCGCAGGCCGGCTGAGGTCCTTGCGAGCTGCGGAGCGGGGAGTCCGTTCCTTGCCCACAGTACCCTTCATGACAAGGTGGCACGAGTACTGCAGAGAGGGTGGCTGAGAGAGAGAGGGAGCCGGGGACACAGGCATCGTCTCCGTGAACCCTTATCTTTTAAGCAAAAGGTCACTAAATATGCCAGGTTTTATTAATTAGAAGTGGATCACTACGTCCAGCCCACATCCAGCATGAAGAGACACATGAGCGTGAGCAGCAGGAGGCCGTGGTAGGGGGAGTGCTCTGGGCTTTCCGTCGCTGTGGAATGGTGTGTACGATTCCCCAGCTGCGGCGCTGTACCTCATGCACTGATGACCTTGGGCCATAGACAAGTAAAAGCCCTTCCCATATTTAAGACCTCATTCCTCAATATATAATACCCCTCTCCTTCTCTCCACCTGTCTTTTGGTTGCTCTTAATATTTTCTCCTTATCAATGATTTTGGGCAATTTGAGCAAAACTAGCCTCAGTATAGGTTTTTAAAATGCTGCTGGTGTTCATTGTGTTTCTTGGAACTGTGGGTTACAGTTGTCCTCACGTTTAGAAAATGTGGGCATTATTTCTCCAAATGCTTTTTTTCTGTACCTGCATCCTTTGGGGATTTCATTTCTTAAGCTGCTCAAACTTGTCCCATGGCTCACTAATGCTCTTTTAATTTTTAAAAATTCTCATTTTCCTCCTTTTTCATTCAGATAGTTTCAGCATTAACACCTTAACATTCACTGGTCTTTCGTTCTACAACATCTGATCTACTATGTGTCCCCTCCGGAACATTTTTCATCTTAGACATTGTAGTTTTCACCTCTAGAAATTCTGTTTCTCCAGAATGTTTAACTCTTCAAAGTCTCTACTTAACTTTAGAACATACAGAATACAGTTACAATAATCAATAATACCATGTCCTCTGTTATGATAAGACTTGTGAGTTCTGGATTAGATTGTATTGGTTTTTCTCTTCGCTATAGGTCTGCTTCTTTTTTTTTTTTTTTTTTCATTTTGGAGGTAGAATTCAGTGACTCATCAGCTGCATGTAACACCCAGCGCTCATTCCATCACGTGCCCTCCTTCATGTCCGTCCCCCAGTCACCCCATCCCCCACCTTCCTCCCCTCCAGCAACCCTCAGTTTGTTCCCTAGAGTTTAGAGGCTCTTATGGCTTATCTCCCTCTCAATTTTCATCTTATTTTATTTTTACTTTCTTTCCCCTATGTTCATCTGTTTTGTTTCTTAAATCCCACACGAGTGAGATCACATATTTGTCTTTCTCTGACAGACTTATTTCGCTTAGCATAATAGGCCCTAGTTCCATCCATGTAGTTGCAATGGCAAGCTTTCATTCTTTTGATGGCTGCATAGTATTCCATTGTGTAGATATACCACATCTTCTCTATCCAGTCATCTGTCGATGGACATTGGGGCTCTTTCCATAGTTGGACTTTCCTGCTTCTTCACAGATGTGCTACTTGGAGTAGAGCCCAAGGTAGGGGAATTATTTTTGTCCACCAAGGCAGCGCCTTCCTGAATACTCTACCTGACTTCCCATGAACCGTGACCTTTCCTAGTTCAGCCACTGAGCACCAGTAATTTCTGGGACGTATGCGTACCAGACCCTCCGGGATCCAGCAGCATTCTCACACAGGCCCGGCCCCAGCTCTGGGCTTCCCAGGCAGCCCTTCCCTCCAAGCTCTTCTGAGACCTTCAGCCCTGGACTCCTGGCTCCATCTCACACAGACCACCTCAGTCCTCCATGCAGGGAGCTTTCTCCAGTCTGCTTTAAGGACCAACCCTTCATCCCTGATGCCCAGCTTCTTAAAAACCATTGTTTTATTATATTGTCTGGATTCTCTTCTTTTTTGGCAGTTTCCAACAGGGAATTAATTACATGGCCCCAGTGGAAACGCATGAATGTTTTATGAGTAGCCGTTCGCTCACGCCCAGCGCCCTCGTCCATCCTCACAGTCTGTTCCAGCGGTCGTGGCAGGCTGCCATCCTGGCTCTTCCATTTTTCCATTATTCCTGCTGTCCTCTGGCGGAGGCCGCCGCCCTTCCCTCATTGTCTGTCCCCTCATACGTCTGGCAGAAGGTTCATCTGAGTCCTGCATCCGACCAGGGGTGGGAGAGACCACTCAGGGTGGGCAGCCGCCAGCTTGTTCGACGGCTACTTGACCCACAGCCAGCTTCCACTTGGCCCCGATGGTGCGTAGATCCCTCCAGCTGACGCTGTGGCTTTCCCAGCGTGGCATGGGCTAGATGAGGCCCAGACGGGGCTAGGTGGGGAGAGGGAAGGAAAACCAGAAAGACTTCGGGTCCCGTTTCTCCCTTAGGTCTTGATGCTCGCAGCCCGGACCCACGTCCCTGGACCCTCCTGCCGCGGGCCCCCTAGAGAGGACGCCCTGTCAGCTGCTGGGACAGACAGCCCGTCCCCACAGCTCCTGTGGCACCCCCAGGTGTGAGAAAGGCCAATGGCCCCGATTTGTTCTTCATCTTATCCAGACTTTTCCCTTCTGCAGATAACTTAATTATTTAGCTATAGGATTCTCTTGAATTGTAATTCTAAACTTTTATTCATGATTCCAGTTGGTAATCAGCAGGTAGAAAGTGTTCCAATTAGGAAAATCAAATTAATTCTTTTTTTAAATAAAGAGGAAAAACTACTTATTCTGTACTCCTGGGAAGTAGAAATTAGGTAGAATTCTTAAAATGAAAGAGATGATTATATCTCCCTCATTTATCCCATCTTCTTTCTCCCTCTTTTCCCTCCTGTGTTCTCTGCTCCCTGAAGCCCAAGAAATTACTAGGGGAGGAAATCATTCCTCATATTATCCCCCCGGCCCCCAGACTTCTGCAATAAACCCAATTCTGGCACGGCTTTCTAGATGAGAGTCTGAAGTCCGTGAGTTGGGAAATCAGCATTGGACCCTCTGCGGGTAGAGACAACGCCTCCGCTCTGACCAGTCTTGTGTCTGGCCGTGGCCTGCAGCAGGATGAAGAGAGGACACCTGCTCTCGATGGCCTCACCCCTCTACCTCCTGCCCTCCTGGGCCTCATCCCAGTGCTGCCTCCCCGACCGGGGACTCATTATATCAGAATGTGTCCAGCAAAATGTTGTGATTCTTCTCACAGCCGAGCTACTGTGGATCTGAGCACAGTTATAATTAGTCCAGCCAAGATGTCCTAAACCTCAAAGGTCATTTTCTTCAACTTCACAGCAACATTCAGGATGGAAACAGCTGGGGAGGGGCCGGGCTCTGGCCTTCCTCCCGGGACCATCAGTGAGGGTAAATGTCCTTTTAAAGAATTCTCAGCTGTGGTTTCCTGATGCTAATTATCTCGTCAGCCTCCTCTCCCTGAGTCCTCACGTCTGCAGCCAGCCGGCACTCTGTCCCAGACAAACGCCGCATGACAATCGCCATTTCGGTGGATGTCTTGTGAACTTATTTTAGGCCTAGCTGCCAACCATGCATTCTTATCTAACCATCTAATGATTTACCATGGGAAACTAAGACACTGTGCTGTGTTTTTAAAACAAGATAAATCCTGGATCATTCATTGTTCCATCTGGAAAGAATCCTCCGAGCCAGGGTTGGGACAACATGGCAACCCAGTCTCCCAGGCGACAGCGATCTCTAGGGACACGGGAAGCTGGGCACTCAGCACGGTCATTCTCCCAGGGCTGGGGAGGGGGACACGGTGCAAGCAAAGACCTCGATGCATTGGGAGCACAAATAAGAAAACAGGATTTCCAATCGTGACAACCCAACTCTGAGAAGAGGAAAACAGTTATAACTGGTCGACCCATAGAGCCAGAAAAGGGATGTGGAATAACTCTGGGGCTTTGGGGTGACTTCGTAAGGAAATCGGGGCTGTTGTGCCCTTGCCGGTGAGTCTTAGAATGGTCTCAGGGTTAGCTCTGGAAGACACCAAGTGTGATCCCAGGGCCTGGGAGCGCCCACAGCTGAATATGAACCAGGGAGGAGGGCAAGACCCGAAACATCACCTTCTACTCCCCTAGGACCTTAGACCCCATGGGGTGCTTTCATTCCCTGCTCACTAGCCTGCCCGGGGCAGCTCTGCATCGAGGCCAGGCTCTCCATCCCCCTTCCCACACAGTCGGGGCCAAGCAGGTGAGCCAAGCAGGTCTCCGCCCACTTCCAACTCGCCTCCCCCTACCATGGTTCTCCCGTTGCCTTCTTCCTTCTTGATTTAGGGGAACCTCTCTATATTTACTTCACTCAACCTGACAGCATTTTCCCTCCTGGTAGGCAGGAAAACAGCCTCACTCCCCAAAGATTCTGTGAAATCTGTGAAAATGGTGAGTTCCACCGCAAAGGGGAATTAAAGGGCAGATAGTTGTTAGCCAGATGACCTTAACTTGGAGAGATCATCCCAGAATATCTGGCAGGCCCAGCGAAACCCCAACAATCCTCTCGGAGGCGTGGAGCAGAGAGGTGGCGAGGTGGAGAGGGAGACCGTGCACCAAGGAGCTGGTAACCTCCGGGAACCACAGCGGGCAGGGAACTGGCCTTCTCCCCCACAACCTTTCCCACCAAGTCTGTCTCAATATCTTGATTTTAGTCGTGAGTCCCAAGGTGGGCTGTAAACTACAGAACTGTGAGACACTAAGTTCATTTGTCCTAAGCCGCTAAGTTCGTGGTCATTTTCTACAGCAGCTGTAGAAAGTCCCCCCCCCCCCCCCGACTATGACGACGACTCTGTCCTGCAGCTCGGCATAGTCGGTTTCCTCCCAACCTTCCAGTCTCTGCCAAATCTTCCGAAATCTCCTCACCCCTGGCCTGTCCCTCAGACACCTGTGCCTCACATCCGGCCTGGCCCTCAGTTCTCCTTATCCCACCTGCCCCGGGCTGCGCCCCGCCCCCACACTCACACAGGGAGCTCCGAGCTCACGCTGGGTCACGGAGACCATTCTGCAGGCCTACTGAGTGCAGGGCTGCTTTTAGAGGAATGCCCCCGTGACTCAGGCACACGTGCTCGCGACAGGACAGCATCACCCGCTGCACGCTCGCCCTACAGACACCGTGCTGAGCTCTCTATGTAAGCTCATAATTTGATCCTCGTGCCCGAACACGGAGCATTATCCTTGCCATCTCCTTTCTCCAGATCTGAAAAAGTTAAGGTCCTGGGAGGTAGGGTTACTGCCGAAGGTCACGCAGATCGGGTGACCTGGCTAAGCCTGGAAGCCAGAGCTCCGGTCCCTACCCCTTCACCCCGATGTCCCGAAGGAAGTGTGGGCGCCAAGCGCTGCAGCCACTCACCACCCGACAGTTCCCAACCCCAACCCACTGCATCTGCTGCTGTAGACTGGGGCGGAGGAAGCCCTCCCTGGCGTCCATCTGCTCTGACAGAGCCAGGGGCCTGTGCCCTGCCGGCTGAGCCCAGGCGGGGGTCCCGCAGCAGGGAGGGGACCGTGCGAGGACATAGCTGCCACCTGTGTGCACGTGTGTGGCCACGAGGTCACCTCTGCGGTCCTGACATGGGGTACACCAGGGAGATGCCGCTGCAGCCCACCCCCCCTGCCCCCGCTGAGCCACGGACCAGTGAGTCAGTCCCCTGCCCCCACCAGGGCTCACGCCCGCCAACTCCACCAGTCCCAGGTCCTCAGCGGCCTGTGGTTTGAGCCTTTCTGTCTCCGGCGTTCTTCCTCTGCAGGGGTGGCAATTCTTAAGTTTCCAGCCAGAAACACGGCCTCGCTCCGGGTCCTCTCCCGCTGTCTCCCCGCATCCCATCAACCCTGAGATGCTGTCCCTTTCCCAACTCAGCACGCCCCCCTGCCCCTCCCTCCGGTGCAGCCTCAGCCGCCAGCCCAGCCCAGCAGCCCGTCCTTCTCCCGTGCCAAGGCCTCAGCTCCCCAACCCACTCAGGCTCTTTATTGAAGAGAGTTCTCTTCCTTACGCACAAATCTGGCTTTCCAATGCTCTCCGTCCCTTCATAACAAAACCTTGGTGACTACGAGGTCCCAGGAGGTCTGTCCTTGACTGTTACCCCACGTCCCCTCACGCACTGTGACATGGAACCCACTGAGTCCCGCCAGCTGTCATCTGAAGCATAAATGTTCAGGCCTCGGACATTTGCTGACGCTGTCCCGTCTCTCCAACATACATCTTTCTTCCCTTCTACCTTATTCCCATTTGCCCTTCAGGTTTGATTCTATGTCACTTCTTCCAGGAAGCCCTCCCAGGCTCCTTCTCAGTCTGAGCTAGATGGCCATACAGTGCGCTGCTTGGGTCTTCTACAAAATAGTCTTTTAACAAAGACAAATAAGAAGCTATTGGTTGATGAACTTAAATTCCTATTTTTAAAAAATGACATAAGTGCTCACCGAGCGTGACGTGGCTTCGGTAGAGAGTAAGGTTCCAGGGTGCCTGCCTCCTGTCCCTGCCCCTTTGCTCTTCCCTGCAGCCGGGGACGGCCCCTGCGCTGTTCTCCCCATCCAGGCACTGTCCACCACTCGTGAGTTCCGGACGGTCGTGAGGGGTACACACCACGTCCTCTGTAACGTTACAACAACTTTTCCATTCAAAATGACCCAACTTTTAAACCCTTCTGGTCTTTGTGGTGATATTCAGTCCAATAAATGAGTGATTTTCTCATTTTTTCTCATGAGCTAGCTTTACATCTCCAACCACTGCCCGACACGCCCGGCAGAGCCGCGTCACATGCACACTTGCCCCTGCAGCGCTGACGGGCACCTCGCAGCCTCTAAATTAGTGCCCGTGAACGTTTGCTTTCGGGCAGTCTAGGCAAAACGCCCAGTGTCATCGCGGAGGCTTGGAGCTGAGGAGAGGCCGCGTCCCTCTCCTCCTGCCGCTTGCCCTCCGGAGTCTTGACCCGACGGTGCGTGACGGGCCCGAGGCTGCTCCTGGGTGCGCACGGCTCCTCCCCGGCAGCCCTGGTCTCCTCCCGACGTCTGTTCTACTCGTACACGCAGATCCTACACGCGGGTGGGCAAGGGTCCTCCGAGGTTCAGAGAAAGTAACCAAAGCCACCATTTTCCTTCATTTTTTAAAACAACGGTTCCATCAAAATTAATGTTAAGACTTGTGCTTCGGGTCAGGATGGAGTCACAGGACTGGACTCAGTTTCTGCAGGAAACAATGAGGAAACTGGACGAAACCGAGGAGACGGCAGTCCTTAAAACCCGGGTGTCCGACAGCGAAGGCAACAATCCCTCGAGAAACAGGTGAGGCCACACCTACTCCTGCCCCGGCGGACCTCGAGCAGAAAGTTCCAGGCTACGGGGCAGGAGGGAGGAACCGTGAAGAAGCTGGCGGTCTCCCCGAATGCAGGGACCAGAGCTGGAGTGTGGGGACACCCAGGGAGATGCAGTTCACGGGGCAGGGTCCTGGGCGGGGCGCGCTGCACGGGAGAATTCCAGACATCTGCACGGGGCCGTCCGCGGTGGCAGCTAACACCGATCACCATCGCAGGCACGTGGTCAGGGAAGAACCACCCCAGAGCTTAGATCAACCACATGCTGGCGAGGAGGCGGAGCCCGCGCCCACGCCCCGCTGGTCTGGCGCAGCTGCCGTGGGAGGCCGTTTGACCGCCGCCTGCAAAACCAAACACGCCCGTAACACCGCACTCGAATTGCCCGGTACTTAGCCAGAAGAGTTGAAAAAAACTTATGATCACGCAAAACCTGCCCGTGGGTGTCTATAACAGCTTTACTCATAATTGTCAAAACTCGGAAGCATCTAAGAGGCCCTTGAAGGGGTAAATGAACTGTGGTCCGTCCAGACAATGGAGTATTAATCAGCTCTAAACAGAAACGCGCCATCAAGCCTTGCGGAGACACGGAGGAACCCCGGAGGCCGATCACTGAGTGAAAGCAGCCCGCCCGGAAAGGGCACGGCTGTGTGACCCCGGCTGTAGGCATCCTGGGAAAGACGGTGGCACAGAAAGCCGATCAGTGGTTGCCGGGCGCTCGGCTGGGCAGCGAGGGATGAACAGGGGACCAGAGCGGGTTTTTAAGGCCGCGCAGCTACTCTGCAGGATAACGGCAGAAGCACGTCATTATACTTTTGTCCGAGCCCAGAGAGTGTGGGACAGCCATTGTGACCCCAGTGTGGACTACGGGCCCGGGTCATAATTACGTCACCGCAGCCTCGTCAGTCGTCGCCAGCGTGCCACGGGGGGGGAGGGGACGCTGGTAAGGAAGAGCTGTGCATGCGGGGGTAGGAGGGGTACGGCTCTCTGTACCCTCCCTTCATTGTTCTGCGAACCTTAAACCACTCTAGATCGAAGTCAACATGAAGACGTTTTTAAAAAATGAAGCCACAAACAGCCTCCCACCCACCTCCCCATCCGTTCCCCCACCCGGCCGGCTAGTTCTCCACCCGGGAACCTGAAACACCGTGAGCCCATCCTCTGGCCTCCAAGTCCAGCGACACTACAGGGCTTGTCGACAATGTTTAAAAGAGACCGCTCCGCCTGTGAGACACTATTGCATATAGGGGCAGAGTCAAGCGTTGGCCTCGGCCCCCAGAACCAAGGTGACCCTCAGCCGGCCGAAGACACGCACGTCACCCAGGCGGGCAGAGTGGAAGTCGGGGACACTCCACAGGGAAGCGCGGGGTGCGAGCGGTGCTGAGTCACGGGTCAGTGACTGCAGGGTCCCCGGGGCGGGCGAGCCAGCAGACTGGTGGGGAAGTCCACGGCCCCCACCCAGGCCCAGCGCAGAGCGTGGAGGAGCAGGGCCGGGGGAGGAGGTAGCGGGGCCAGTGGGGGAACAGGGTTGGGGGGAGCAGGACCGGGGGGACCCTGAGCTCCCCAGGGGAGGGCGGCCTTGGGGAGGCAGGCCGGGGGAGCTGAGCTCAGAGGGGAGCGAGGACGGGTCCCTGGTACCACCCGCAGTCGGCAGGACTCATTTCCAAACCAGCGGTGAGACGTGGAGGCCTTGGTGCCAGGTAGGCGCCAGGCCATGGGACGGAAAGCGGGTTCTCTGGAAACAGGACCGACTTCCTGACGCCCAGCGTAATGAGAACTTGTTGTGTGTCAGGCCTGTGACATCGGGAGTCCTCCCGAGGACCGGAGACGACAGCCAGCAGGTCCTCCGCATCTCCTGGGGGTTCCCGCAGACCCACTCCGAGTGCTCCTCCCTGAGACCCTCCCCTGCTCGTGGAGCCCCGGGTCACCGCCCCCGAGAAGCAGAGAAGCAAACTGTCCTTCCCGACCTGCTCGCTGTGCTGGGCAGGGAGTCGCCCCACAGATATACGGGTCTCAGGGTGATCCTGGGCCACCAACCATGGCCGGGGGCCCTGGGGACCATGAGAGACTCTGGCTGGACTCTGGGGAAGGCATCCCCGAAGCTCTCCCTCCTCCGGCTCGTGTTAGCCGCCTCCTCAGGGGAGAAGAGCAGAACCCGTGCTTTCTCCCCGGGGGGACATGTCTCTGCTGAAAGGGAATGGGCTCGAGCGCTAGGTCTGTAGGATGTGACCTTGTGGGTGGCGGGGAGCCGGCCAGGGCCCTGCCCTCTGTTTTGCAGCCTGGAGTCCCGGCCATCGGTGCCACCACTTCCTGCCACGCCCTGCTCATCTAGAGAGTGACCCGAGGGCTGCAGGGTGAGAGTCGGGAGCCTCGCGGAGAGGCTGGTCCTTCCGAGCGAGCAGGCTCAGGCTCCCCGGAGTGTCTGCCCAGCCCCATGGGGCCGCTGCAGGCTGGGACCGTCCGGCCGGTTAGTGCCCCTGCGCCCGGTCCCCACAGCGCGCCACGGGACACAGACGATCCGGGAACAGTCTGTGCCCCAGAGAAGCCAGGCCTGCAGACAGAGAGACGGAGCGGAATTGGGACGGGGCTTCGCGGTGGGAAACGCGGCAAATGTGGATGTTGTTGTCACACTTCTCATGTCCCCAAATGTCAGCCGTGATGTTTTGCGTGCAGACTGTGTTCAGTGTTTGCTAATTGATTAAGCTGCACTGACTTTGGCAGGAAAACGTGAATGTTTTCTGGCAGCAGGGAAGAAAATATATTTATCTGCGGAGTAGGAATTCAAAATCCTGACGTCCCCTCACCAGTGGCCATGCCTGAGATGGGCACCCCCACTCCCACACCGTCTACGGGATCGCAAGGCCACCCCAGCGTCAGGAGGAAGAGCAGAGGTGCTGGGACACCGTGTGGGCAGGGGCTCGGGGCCGAGGCAGCAGCCCCGGGAGGCGCCCCTCGCGCTCTCCCGCACACTCACCGACACCAGCAGCCCCTCCTCGGGAGGCGAGCCCCGGGCAGCCGTGGGCCGATCTCTCGCTCCGTTCCAGGAAGCTACGCAACAACCCACTCCATCGCCAGCCGGGCGGCCCTGCCAGGCCAGCGGCGGCACAGGCGGCGTGACGTGCCCGGGCAGCCAGCCACGGTGCGGGCAGAAGCCACCGGAACAAGTCTGCAGCTGGGACGCACCGGCCTCCCAGGCGAGGGCCTGCTGCTGGCCGGACGGCAGCCGGTCAAGCTGCCGGGAGAGCCTGTCCCCTCACTCCTTCCCTTGGTCCCTTTCACTCAGCACCTCCTCGTGGGGTGGAGGCCCACCTGTCCGCTGCACAGCCGCCTCTGTGACACCACGGAGACGATGTCTTGGCCCAAATGCAGGTGGGAGGCCCACGCGAGTCCGGATGTCGTTGTAGCTGAAGTCTGGCGTACGCCGCGGGCTGGGCTCCCGAGGACGTGAGAAGTCTTATTTTCATCCTTAATGGGCCAGTTTCCAGAAAGGGGGCTGTCGGGGAGTCCTTGGGCGAAGGACAGGCGATCTCACGGGAACGGTGCAGGGAAGGGTGCGGAGCCAACGCTCTACCGGCAGCGGGGCTCCCACGGGCCGCGTGACCACCCGCCACACTTCAACCTGTCTGTGCCAGCATCACGTGGGTCCAAGCAACGGTGGAGAGACGGCCCCGACACCACGATGCGGAGGTTAGGACATCGGATGCATCCCCCAACGCGGAAAGAATAAAGACCCACAGCGGCGTCGCGGCTCCTGCTGCACATACCTGAGCTCAGGGGTCCGGGTGGCGAGGGAGTCCGGTCCAGGGAACCGGGCCTGGGCTGGGCCCCATCTCTAACGCTGGGGGGGGCTGCAGGAAATCGCCGTCTTCATGAACAGGAGACAGATATCTGCAAAACGGGGCTCACGGCCCTGCCTGCTGCCTCCAGCCCGGAGGGGGACAGCGTGCCCGCCCGACCTCCCCCTGGTGTGACCTCGCGCAGGAGGAGAGCCGTGACGCCGCCGCCGGAGACGCACTTCCAGGTCTGGGAGGGACTCGAGGGTCTGCGCACAGATTGCGGCCCCTGGACCTCGAGGACGGCACAGAGGCAGGACGTAGCCCACAGAAAACAACAGAATCACTCACGCGGCAGACGCTCAGGAAAAGGAGAGAGTGGTGGGGAGGAGGGGCCGGAGCAGGCCACTCTTCGACTCAGAAATGCTCAGTCTGGGGAAGACACTTAAAGCGAGTCGGTAGAAGGACCGACACCTTGAAGCTCATATTGGGGTCTACAGGGGCGCTGGTACCCTCCGTCCTGGAGCGACACAGGGGCGAGGCGGACCGAGGGCCCCAGGAGCCACCCTGCCCGCTCTGACCTTCCCGGTCCCTCTTCACAGGAGGCCGCTGTCCCACAGTGCCTCGGCGGGCCCCACGGCCCAGACACGCAGAGAAGGGGCTTGTGAACGCAGCTCTGGGTTCCTCAGGTCGACACGGTGCCTCCCTCACACCAGCAGAGTCTGAGAGGCCCTGGAGCGGCCGTCCGGTCTGCAGCGCCAGCTCTGGGCATCCACCGAGAGGCCAGGGCCCGTGTAGACACGAATGCGTACCTAAACGTAACTGTTCATCCCGGAAATACAAGCCGCGAGCTTACTGTCGCTTACAGCTAACCGTCGTCACGCCCCATCGGTGGGGACCAGCAAGTGGCCGCCTTCCGGCTGGCACAGTGGTTGACCTGCTTGGTCTTCCTGTATCAAAGTCTCCTGAAGGGCATCAAGATTCTCAAAGTTGGCTTTTTTCCTCGATGACACAAAGCAAACTCAGGGACAACGACCCACGGCCAGACGCATTTTCCATTTGAAACATTTTTTTTTTTAAAGTTTATAAAGCTTTATTAAACATTTCAAACAGCTGTGCAACGAACACACCAAAAATAAAAGCTCCGGAATAGCAGTCCACATGTTCCCCAAGTGTGGCCTCACAGTCCCATTCCCTAGATGGACTGCCTCCAGTTCAGTCCTCTGCCTGGCACACCGCCCTTCCTGCTCAGGCAAGAGAAAGATGGATGATTGAGACTGGACGGACAACCATTAAGACATTTCTTAATACATTTGTTTCCTTTTTTGTGTTAATCCCTCAGAGTTACTCAGTTTACTGCGAGTGAAAGATTATCAAAAGCACCTTCATAGCTCGGCGGAGGAGCTGCGCCCGATTTAACTCCCCGGTCTCTGGGAGGGGGAGATCCACCCTGAACACTCGTGTGCACAGACACACAGAGCCACCTGAATGCACACAATCCGGTTTTGTTCAGGTTAATGCCACAACCAAACTGAAAAATAAAAAACCACCTGCACAGAATAAAAATCTCCAAGAATGGGTCAATAGCCATTGAAAGTAATGTTGGAACAGGTGTCGTAGGAAAATCTTTGATCTTCAAGACCCTTTTAAAAATGTCAGAAACAAAGTACATGGTTAAGTCAAAGAGAAAACCCGAAAGTATTGTTTTCTAAAGGGAGGTTTCTTGGTTTAATGTAAACTTCACTCTTTTGCCTGATGTTTCATGGGATACACTTGAAAAGACAAAATCCAAGGGAATTAAGCACGTGGCATGCGGGGACGCTATCCTTTCCTGCAACCACTGCTCTCGTGGGGAACCTGCAGGACAGAGTCCTGGGTATGCTCTGGAAATGAAGCTAAAACGCAGGCCGATGTCTCCTTGTTGACCGTCGCAGCTGCGTGAGCTCGTTCCATAGGCAAAGCTCCAAGCAGTGAGAAAACCGGCCAGGGGTCCCTGGGCTGTGGGGAGGGTGCACGGGAGAAGAGTGGAGGAAGGTTCTTTGAGATTTTTATTTTATGCAGCTCTGGGGCTTGGCAGTCGGTACCCACATGCTTAGCTCCGGCTGCCCATGTCCCGTGGCCCAAATCCCTTCCCCCCCGAGAGTGGAAGGCACGTGCTAGGTCAGGCACTCTCACCTTTGGGAGAATTCTTGCTACCGTGACGCGCAGGTGCGGGCCAGGTGCGCAGAATCGGGAGCAACAGGACCTACCTCCGCGCCTACGTGGGCTCAGGGTGTCACCGGGAGCAGATCACGGAAGCGCCGGGCCTCCAACATTCGGCCACAGCACTGCTTCCTGTTCCCGCAAATGACAAAGGACCCCGAGCGCAGGTGTTCACGTGTGTTCCATAGGTCAGTATTTACTATATTAACGAAACATTTATTTATTTATTTGTTTATCTAATAATTAAATTAAAGCAGAGTAGGAAATGTCTATGAATTTGTTTTAAAATAGTCGTACAAGTATTTCATGTATTCATGTTCTTAAATAGTCTATGTCCTTGGTCCCCTGTGTAGACTGGGGCCGTTGCGACTCGCTAAATAATATTTATTTCCGTTGTGTGCATTGACAGTAATAAAAATGCTTAGTGGATTAAAAAAATAGCCTATACTTCTGAAAAATAGTTACATTTTCCAAAACAACATAAAAATACCGAGTGGGACTTCATCACACTGAAAAGCATCTGCACAGCCAAGGACCCACCAGTAGAATGAAAAGTTGTCCACGGAAGGGGAGAACAAATTTGCAAATCATATATCTGATCCAGCTTAGTACCCAAAATACATAGGAAACACACAATTCAGTAACAACGAGGACCAATGTGATTAATAACGGGCAGAAGACGTGAACGGGCATTTCTCCAGAGAAGACATCCAGACGGCCAACAACACATGAAAAGGCGCTCCACATCCCTCGTTACTGGGAAATGCAAACTAAAACTGTAATGAGACCCCTCGCACCTGTCGGAACGGCCAACATCAAAAAGATCAGAAACAGGTATCGGCGAGGACACAGAGAAAGGGGACCCTTGTGCACTGTTGGGAGTGAAAACCGCAGCAGCCATCATGGAAAACAGTGTGGAGGTTCCTCAGATGTTAAAAATAGGAGCACCTGGGTAGCTCGGGCGGTTCAATGTCTGCCTTTGGCTCGGTCACGATCCCAGGGTCCTGGGATCGAGTCCTGCATCAGGCTCCCTGCTCAACGCTGTGCCTGTCTCTCCTTCTCCTTTTGCCTGCCACTCCCCCGGCTTGTTCTCTCTCCCTGACAAATAAATAAATAAAATCTTTTTTTAAAAAAAATTAAAAATGGAGCTGCCCTATGGTCCAGCAATCGCACTTCTGGTTCCTCTCCAAATGAGACAGAAATACATCTGCACGCCCCTATTTATTGTAGTGTTATTTCCAATAGCCAGGACACGGACACACCCCACAATCCGGTCAGTGGACGAGCGGATAGAGATGTGAGAGGTACGTGGACGTCCACATACGATTACTCACCATGGAAAAGAAGGAAATCCTGCCATTGGCAGCAATGTGGGTGGACCCGAGGGCATTAGCTCAGTGAAATAAGTGAGACAGAGAAAGACAATTATGTGGAATCTAAAAAAAACCTAATTTACAGAAACAGAACAGATGAGTGGTTGCCAGAGGCACGGGACGGGTGAAGGGGGCCAGAGCTGTAAGATCAACGAGCCCGGGGAGGCCACGTCCGCACGGTGACCACGGCCAACATGCTGCTAAGACGGGCGGACCTTACACGTCCTCACCACAGGAGAACGCACGTGTAGCTGCGAGATGACGGACATGAACTTGAGTCACCCCGTGCCACGTTCACCGGACATCCAGCACTCCTGGTAAGTTCCCAGAGCGTTACTGCGTACCCCTGAACCAGCCCAGGGTCAGCTCTGTCTCCGCAGAACTGGGGTGGGGGGCACGTCAGTGAGACGAGCGCAGGGAAGGGCAACGCTGTGTGGCGCTCCCCACGGCCTCTGCCGGGCCCGGCTTCCCGGGAGACGCGGGATTCTCATGCCCCCGCCTACGATGTCTGGTAACACAGCGCTTTGATTGATTGGTTGATTCCCGAAGACAACCACCTTCCCACAAATGTGTGGTGGGGAAAGGAGCGGACTTTCTTTCGCACTGCCCCACATCGGACAAGCAGCGTGCTTCCCGTAACATCTCCTCATTCAGCATCGGACTTGAGCGGTCTCAGACACACTCGTGATTCTGCAGCCTCACACGGGATCACCTACGGGTTCGGCAGATTTCCAGACATGGCCTCCACTCACGTCGGATGTCAAAAATCACATTGGTTTGTGTCCCCCGACCTCCTCGTAAATGCCTTTAGCATTGGGAAGTTGTCAGATTCATGGTGGCAAATTCAATTTTTCCAAAATTCTAGCTTTCTCTTCAAAGTCTGAATTTTACCGGGGGCAACAAACACTACCCACCGCCCTCCCTGCCGTGACAGGCTGACTTCGTCCATCTTCGGAACAGTGGGATTTCCCGACACCGATGTCCAGGCACCAGCTTGTCACCGGTTCTTTCGTGTGAGGACAGAGTCCAGGACCAAGGCGGCTAGGACGGCACAAGCCCCACTCCTCGTGGGCTTCCCTCGGCTGGCAGGGCTCCTTCTTGGTCTATGGCTTTTCTGGGTCGTTATCGACTGATCGATTTGAAATTAGAGTGTAAGTGGGCTGCAGCGTAAGTCAAGTTACCGTATCTTCAGATTAAATTTCAAAGATGTGTGCGTCTGTGTGTGTGTGCACGCACACGTGTGTTAGCTTTAACTTTGGAGTCAATTCTGTGTAGAGAATCTTCCCAACAGATTACTCGAGGGGGGCCCCGTGGTCTGGAGTGGATGCCACATTCCGGCAGTGCTCGAAACCTCGGAGCCGGGCAGGCTGGCCAAGGCAGCCGCTGCTGAAACGGAATGGCTGTCCTCGTCCTGGCAAAGTCTTAACAACTTCGGTTTTCTAATACAAAGCAGCGTTTATCTTAGCCTCAAAGCGTCTCTGAAGCCGTGCCGTGAGAAGAATGCTCGAGATGCCCCAACACCAGAAAACGCCTGTCTGATGTGTGGGAACGTGAGCTGGAAGAAAGCTCGTGCGACCAGGGCCTTCATTCTAGGGAAACGGAAGTGAGAGCCGGGGGCCCCGTGCCGCAGCTGGACCGCTCACCGGGCTCCCGCCAAGACCCAGTTCAGGGGAGCTAGGGGCGCTCAGTCGGATAAGCGACTGACTCTTGGTTTCAGCTCAGGTCCTGATCTTCGGGTCGTGGGATCGAGCCCCGTGTCTGGCCCCACACTCAGCAGGGAGCCTGCCTAGAGGAGTCTTTCCCTTGCCCCCTCTCTGCTCACTTACCCTTGTGCCCGTGTACTCCCCCCACACCTCTCTTTCAAATAAAGAAAATAAATTTTTTTTTAAAAATACCCAATTCAATGGACTCTCCCGTAGGAAGCCTTCTGTGAAGCCTCTGCTCAGAACCAACCACGCCTTTTTCTGAGCTTCCCAAATCCGTCCTGCACTGAGGCTTCCTCTGCCCGGTGAGACCGCACACCCCTCCCCCAGCGATGCCATCATCCGAGTCCCTGTCCGCAAGCTGCACCCCCGTTCAACTCCACATCTTCTGAGGGACCCATTGTCTTCTTCATCTTCGTTTCTCCACGTGGACAACACAGAAGGCTACTCAAGGTAACTGTTCAATAATTGCTTATTAAATTATACCAAGTAATTTCTTTTTCAAGCTCATGTAACCGAAAGTGGCAAAGCAGCATTTGATTCAGTTTGTAGTTCACTGATGTTTCCTGCACAAAACATCCCTCCTTCCACAAGATCAGCTCCGTGTTCAGCAGCTATAAACCCACCTGTAACTGTCAATCAAATCGGACATCTCCAACCTCTTTACACAGAAGTACAGTGTGGCAAAGTCCAGAAGGACAGTGACTCCAGGAACCATATATAAACTGCACGTCCCAATCTCAGCTCCATCAACACATACTGTCAGACGCCAACACATCCGATCTGACACTACGAGACACCAACACATTCTACCAGGTGCCAACGCGCCCCGTCGGGCACCACCAGACAACATCGGATGCCAGCGCATACCGTCAGCCACTCCAGATACCGGCACACAGACTGTCACATACCATCACATACGGCTAGATACCAAACGGTACCATCAGATACCGGCACATTCCAACAGATACCATCCGACGCTGCCAGATACCGTCCGATACCGTCCGATACCGTCCGATACCAGCGTACAGCAGAGCCATACTGTGCTAAAGGTCATACTGCTGCCTCACCAAAAACCTCCTCCAAGAGCTGCCGTCCAGATTCCCTCAATGGAGCACAGACTCCCGGCTGCCCTGTAGAATCTGACGGCAGCCACAGATTTTTCAGGGCAGGTCACCATCTACGTGGGCCTTAACTGCTGAGTTGACTAGCTGGGCTGTAATCCCAAGGGGAAAGCAAGTCTAGACACGGCATTCACGTCCACCGGACGTCCCTATTGGAACCGGTCACCCTTTCCTGACGGCTGGACTCGGGAGTTTTCAGCAAGGACACCACGCTTGGGGATCACCGCACTGACCCCATCCCACTGTCAGGCTCACCCCCAACAGCCTGCTGCAAGCTTCCACGGCCAGAAAGAGGGATTTCCACACAATCCAGAGTGGCTAAAGCCACCATAGGTCCGCATTCCCAGAGGTGTCTTGTGCAAACATTCGGAAGCTTAGCGGGGCACTTAATTGGTAAGGTCTGTCTCCGGGCCTGTGTCTGCAGTGAAAAAAGCCTCAGCCCCGAGGGATGACAAGAGCAACCGTCACAGCTGGGCCCGAAAGCTGACCTGGCTCCCTCCGGAGCCCCCGCTCATTCAGGCCAGAGAAGCCATTTTACAAGCAGGCACCGTGCTCTCACGTGAGCCCTGAGGCTGCCCGCAGCCAACGAGGGCTAAAGACGGACTCGGGCCTCTTTAGCCTGGGGCTGCACTTCAGCAGGGGGCGGGAGGGGCAGCAGCGACAAGAGCTCAGAGCCCGTGTGAGGAGGGACCCCCCTTCCCTCCTGCGAGATTCCCCAACTCCTTTCAGACCACAAGGAAAACACGAAGCTTTGCCGCACAATCCCTTGGGTCAACTTAGCGAGGACGGTCTTAGAGACTCCTTTTCACATGCTCCTGCTATCGGTTCGACTTGAAAGTCTTCTTTACCGTCTGGAAAGCAAAAAGCAAATTGAAGAAATAGTTGAGGACACTTTGATGGGCGTGGGAGCCGCTCGGGGCCGGCAAGGTGCAGCCTGGAGCCTGGAAGAAAAGCCTTTTGTAGTCGGGTGGTTGCCCTCAACCAAATGCTCGGAGCCACCACGCTACCAGAGGACACTGCAACCCTGTGGGAAAGCTGCCGCAGGCGTCCTGAGTCACATTATTAAATGTCGGCGATAATTAGCCAGAGCCGGAATCGTTCCTTGCTTCCTCCTGACTGGAGGAGGCAAGAACAAATAATGGACTTGTTGGTAAAATTGGAGTTTGGGAAGGGGTTTCCCCCGTAACTCGCCTGTTCCGTTGTCCATGTTCTAAGTGTAAGAGAACCGTGAGAGTAACAAGCATTAAGGAGAACACTCAAGCAGTAAGCATCGATCCAGAAGCGTGTCCCGCTCGTCTGTAACAAACGCGGAGATGCACTTCCGCGAGGGCGTCCAGGCAAGCGAGAACGCGGCAGAGCGTCCAGAACACAAAGCTTTGCTAGGCCCAAGGCCGGCGCACGCAGGCACGGGCGGGCACGGGGGGGCGTGGCACGAGCAGAGCCGTGAACGAGCTCCCACTCGCCGCCGCGGAGGGGATTTCCGTGAGCTCACAGTCACCGTAGCTCAGCGGACACGACCCGGCCCACAGCAGGGTGATGAGAATTGCACACACATCCAGAAGTGCCAGGCGCTGGTCTGAACACCTTGCGCAAGCTAAGGAACGAACGAAATCCTTACGGAATGCCCCATGGCGGGCGTCATCTTCTAGCGACTCCACGGCCCTGGCTGGAGCTCAGCGATTCATCGCGCAGCTTTCTCTCTGTGCTAGAGGACTTGACGGTGCTCCTTCGCGTACGACGTCTACGCAAAGCCTTCCTGAATGAATGATTCCGTTGTTGGTGAAACGCTTTTATCTCCCGGGCAACAGGGGAGACGCTCAGCTGGGACGTGGGCATCGCAGTCCCCACCCCTCCCTCCGGCCTCTTCCCGGCCACCCGTCTTCTCCATCAGAGTCTGCTCTGAGATCTCCTGTCTTCACTAGACTGGGAATGACCGGCGCAGTTTTAAAGGCTAAGACGCCTTCTCTAAACAGACCAGGACCAGGACCAGTCCCTTGCCTGTATCTGAAACTCTCCTCCTTTTGGCCTCACAGATTTCCTGGTCTCTTGGCCTCAAGTCCCAGGGAGGCTTGTCTGTCCCATCTTCCTCTGACTGTATGTCCAGTGACACACTCCAGTTCTTCGGACACAGCAGGCAGCAAAGCACAGCCTGACTGTCCGGGGTCTGCCTGACACGGCCAAGGCCAGAGCAGGGGCCGGAGCCCCAGACGGGGCTCACCCGAGCTACAGGCGTGGCTTCCGAAGACCAGGATGGTAAGGGGGGACGACGTCCCATCACGGTTTCTGCAACAGCGGCGCGTGGGAAGGTAGTGTTTCGTACACTGCACTGAGTGAGAGACTGTATCATTGCCATAATTTCACTCTGTTTTTACACGCTTCGTCTATGCTGGTTGCCACTGAATGTACAAGCACGCGCGAAGGCTCACACCCTGAGCCTGTGGGGCAGTGCCCGTCTCTGTCCTCCGGGCGAGAACGGGCTAGCGGGAGGCCAAAGGCTGAATCTCGGGGCGGCCGCGGGAGGCTCCAGGGGCAGCTCAGGGAAGGCACGGGGTCCGCTCAGAGCTTCCCTCACTGTGTAGACGAGGAGAGAAAAGAACAAATTCGTACCTGGTTTTGTAAGCAAAGCAGGGCAAGGGGTTCATTTTCCCCGTCCACGGTCTCCCGAGCAGCCAACGCTCACATCTGCCTCGTGGGGAGCCCAGGGGCAGGGACCTACCGCTCGCTGCCCAGCAGCCCGAGGGAGCGAGATGGGAGACCGGGGCCCCGCCGGCTTCGCCAGCCCAGCTCCGTGGGGGAGCACAGCCAAGGCAGGTGTCAGGCCCGGCCCCGGCCAGCCTCCAGGACAGCAAAGAGGCCGGCTCGGCTCAGGCCCCCAGGACTCCGCTCTGCGACGCCCAGAAAGTGGGGGAAGGAAGCTGAGCGTCCAGTAGAGGAGACAAACACGGGTGGGAAGCGATGGGCAGAAGACTGGAAGGACACAGTGACCTGGTGCTGAAATCGCAGAGGCAACGCGTGCTCCACGGGAGGGAGGGCCAGGGCAGGCGCGGGCCGGGCCCAGCCAGGGGCTCAGGTCAGGAGCGGCTTCGGAGCCAGACCCCACCTCTCCGCCCTGGACTGCCGGTGCCGCTGACGTTAGACTGAAAGCACCGGCAGTTGGTCTCAGCAGTCACCGCGCCTCGTCACGTCCTAGGAAGCCGCTGAGTCGGGCCGGCCAGGCCGTGGCTCCCAGGAGAGAGACAGGCCGTTCCCGCAAGGCTCTATCGCAGCCTTTTCATCCGCTGGCGAGTACAGAATCTCGTTTATGCGTGTTTCTGTTTCAGAGACTTTCCGGGACGCATCCGGCCAGCGCACTGCGGCCGCACTCATGCCAACCGCCCTGTGGCTCAGCCTCAGGAAGCTTCCCTCACGCGCGCCCCCCGCGGGCACGAGCAGCCTCTCGGGTTCAGGAAGCCCAGACTACTCTGCGGCGTCAGGCCCGGCGGCTGCTGGACAGGGAGACGCCAATGTGAACACGACGTGGAACACACGGGACGCTAGACCGCGAAAGGGACACCTGTTCCCAGGATGTGCGGACACCAGATAGCAGAGCTGGGAAGGGGCGGCCCGGCGGCTTGACGGCGTGAGGCCCTGCGCGCGCCTGTGAGCACCCAGCGCCCTCCCGGCACGGAGCCTGGGGCGACAGATGAATGTGGGCAAGTGAGTAATTCACAACCAGGGAAACCACGAACGACGAGGAGCTGGTTGGTCTGACTGTCCTTGGGGTTCTTCTCTCACTATGAAACACGGCACCGAGAAAATTCCTTAAATAACGGAAAGTATGGAAAAGAAAATAAAAACCGAACCGTCACATTTTACTTCAATTCAGTCCTTGATTTACGCTCTTACCTAGAAATTAAAGACAGAGGGTTTATGGTGTGTGTCTACTTTTTCTTGCATCTTTCACTTGATCTCATCAGCTTGTCTCCATGAAAAGTACTCTTTAAAAATAATCTTTAAATACAACTAATTTTTATTACAAAAATAATAAACAATCACTATAGGAACACTTGAAGCACAGGAGAGAGAACAAAAACGGAAATTAATATTGTTCCTTTCCCCCTCACCTTTACAGGAAAGCCGGTGGAGCGTTCTGTTCACTTCTTACAGAATTTTCGTCCTACTGAGCTGATACCATTAATGCCAGCCAACAGTTACCGAGTATATGCAGCAGGCGGTTTGCAATGTATAAAACGTAATCCTTGCAACATGCCTGATGTGTAATCCCTCCCGTTTCCTGGACCAGGAAGGTGAGGCTTGGGCAAGCGAATTAGCCTGTGAGTCCCGTCTCTCTACGCGTAGCTAAAATCACACACCTAGTGATCTGCCGAAGCCAGAATTCCAACTCTGCCCCTTCCGGTTCCAACAGCTGTGGAACTGACCGCCCCGAGTGTCCTCGTGTGGTCACGACAGGGTGCGGGTCACACCACGGCGTCCTGCAGAGCACAGAGCCTGTGACTTACTTCTCCGTGTCATTCTCGTTTCACACTTGCACTCTTCGCAATTTTCACTTTTATAAATAAAGCCCAGGGATATCTACTAATAACGATGATGCACAACCCTGGATTCTGCCACGTGGAAATTGTCTCAAGACTTTTGATAAATGTTAGGAAATTTAATTTCCAGAAGTTTATACCGGAGTGGCCAAGTTTTCACTTGTTGGACATTACCGTGGTTTTTTCTTAGATTTGACAATTTGATTAGAAGAGAGTGCAATTAGGTTAGTATTTCATAAATGACTGATTTTGTTTTATAGTTTATTTTGTTACAGCATTGGCTGTGAAGCGGTCCTCACGGGATCACCTCCAGGGCGGCACACACATGCACAAGCGTCCACGTCTGGAAGCCATGGCCCCCTTCTCCAGGCCTTCCTCCTCCTCCTGTCCAGACGAGGAGGGCGCAGTCTACCAGAGCAGTCTCCTTTCTGGGATAAACCAGTTTTTCTTAGCAAAATGGAGGGAATTTGGTCTTTTCTTCTCTCTCTTTTTCCTCAGAAGCACAGTTTCAGGGGACATCAGGGTGTGAAACGGGAGGGCCCTGGTACCCTTGACGGAGACGCTCTGTCTTTGCTACCTCCCACCCCTTGGGTCAGGAAAGCTGGGCTCTCCCCAGTGTCCTTTAACAGCAAGGATTAGAGTGAAGCCAGAACATTCTGTTGCTGTTCTGCATCTAGAGACGCTGGAAGCAGGAGTTACGGACGGTTTCCCGCTGTGCAGAGGACAGTCGCAGAGGCTGCCGAGGGCGGGAGCTGGGGCTGCCTCCCGGTCCAGGCCGCTCACCCCTGCTTGGCGGATCCCGTGAAGGCTGCTCTGGTCAGAAGGCAAGAGAAGTCCTCATGCCCCCCAGCAGAATGGTGCTATTCTTTTGGACCAAATACTGTCAGAGCATTTCAAAATGGGTTTTTCTAAAAGGTTCCAAATGTCCTGTTTCCGGGGAGGGTACAGGCCCTTCCGAAAATGGCCTCTGAAGAGCCAGTTAACCAAGTGCTTTGTGGGAGGGGGAGCGAGGGCTGGGGCGCGCTGCTGTGCCATATGGTGTCAGCCAAACTCAAAGGGATCTTAGAGTCCAAAGGAAGGTGGAACAGCGCACACCAAGACCCACATAAAAATCCATTTAAAAATCCATAAATATATTAATAATAAATCTCAAACCTGCCTTTTCTATCCCTCAAACCTGCCATTTATTATTGTAAAAGCATCTAACAAGCTAATTTTATCCTAACGATTCACTGTTCTGTTTGGCCAGTGCTTCCGAGGTCCTAGGAGCGGGTAGGAGTCCCCGCAGACGGTCTCCAGAATCGTTTCACAGCCATCAATGTATTTGGACTTGACCACAAGCCAGTGAGATCATTTTTAGTTCTCATCTCATTAATGAGGAAACTGAATTTTGGGGAAAAAATACAAGGGATTTACTCAATACGACAACGTTATGGGCAAAGCCGACACCCAAATCGGGTTCCTGGACATCCGTGCTCTTCTTGAGGCCGCACGGCGTCCTGTGACCCGAGGGCTGGATCCGGAGCGAGGAGCAGGCTGGCGGCAGGGGCTCCAGGCCCGCCTCCCACCGCCTGTCATCAGACCCCGCGTCCTGGCCAGAGGAAGCTCCGATCGTTGGGAGGGGCTTTCTGACTTTCCTGCGCCACGCGAGCAGGGGAAGAACCTCTAACAAGGGAATTTCCCGGGGGCGGACGTGGTGAACGTGGGGCACATTCCAGCTGGTGTCTCCGACCCGCAGCAGCTGGAGAGAAGTCCGAGTTCGCAATCAACGTGCGAGCTCCCAGGGGCTTGCGAGGCAACCTGGACAGGCATCTCCTTCTCCTGGGGTCGCATCTGGACGTCCAGTAGGCCCAGGACACACACCACTCTTCCCAACGGTTGAGACGGAGGCTTTTCCTGCAAAAGGCATTGGCTCGGCAGCCAGGAGCGCCGCACAGCGCCGCAGCTGTGTGTGCTGAGACCCGTCCTGGCCACGGTGCAGCGAACGTGGATCCCCACAGAGGAGCGGGCTCGCTGGAAGAGCGGGGAGAGGGTCTGCACCAGCGCACGCGCACAGAGCCACCCTCAGATAACGGGGGACCTTGTGTCGGGTGCAAGACAGGAAGGGGAATCTCGTTTTCTTCCCTTCTCTTCCAGCGACTTCTCAACAGAAAATCCAGCAAACTGAGATCTGGGAAGATTATGCTGTGCCGAGGTGGACCTTGTCTTAAGACCCCCAGAGCTCAAACCAACAGTGTGAACCGAGATTTGGCCACAGGGAACGCTACAGAAAAGATCTAGAAAAGAACACAAATGTAGCTTCTGGGCCCATTTTCCAGGGATCGAGGTGCTCGGTGTCAGGAATGGTCCTCCCGTTCCACGCACAGGGGTCCTGCACGGTTGCCGCAGGCCAGCGAGTCCAGGTAATTCAGACAGGCCGGCCGCACCTTCCACCTCTGAGCTGTACGGAAAAGACTGGAAGCGGAGATGATCTCAGAGTCAGCGTCAGGGAGAGGGTCACCCGGGGTGTGGACTCTCCACTTGGCTGAGCGTTGGAGTCGCCCGAGGGATACCAGGGTCCCGTCCCCAAGACCCTGAAGTCACTGTTAGGGGCCGAGCTTGGGCAGGGGACTTCTGAAAGCTCCCCGGCCGGTCTTAGGACACAGAAGCCTTGGGAGCCGCTCAGCGTCACAAGCTGAGAACCGCGTGGACGGTTCCTCAAGGAGCTGGAGTCAGAGCGAGTCTGGGAAAGTGAACCACCAGGCAACAAAGAGCCACGGCAGGTCGAGTCTGGATTTGTCAGGCTCAGAACCCAGACACGTTCGGTCGCGGGGTCACACTCAGCCCCTCCTGGCACCGGAGGAAAGCGTGCCACACTGAGCCATGCGCCACGTTCCCAAGGGCCCCACACGCAGGTGCCTGGAAGCCAGCGGCCCTCCCAGCCAGGACCGCAGCCCCGGTGGCCACCCAGCCCTCACACACACACACACACACACACTCGCAGGCACAGTCGCAGACACACTCGCAGACACACCCGGCCCTCACACACAAGGGCGCCCGCAGACACACATGTAGACACCCTCATGTAGACACACGCCGGCAGACTCGGGGCACGCCGCGTTTCCTCTCGGGGCTGGTGCTTGTGTCCCCGGGGCTCTGAGCAGGCCACACGGAGACGCCCGCGAGCCAACGGCTGAGTAAGCGCAGCAGCGCTCGCACGAACTTCCCCGTCGGAGATGGGTAGATTTTCACCCACCAAGCCCGGGTCTGGCTCGTCCTCTCAGACAAACGGAGTCGAAGACGCTGAGGCGTGAAAAGCCGTGGGTCGCTCCGTTTACCGTCTGCAGGGGCTGTTGCGCGGGTCCGCAGAGAAAGGTCGCGTAGGGCCAGCAAGAACGCCGAGCTCACTGCCCTGGCCCCCCGGTGGCTCGCCTTCGAGAACCCCGGAGAAGGGCTCGTGCCCGCCGGGGTGTCGAAGGCCCCCCCCCCCAGCCACGCGCTCCGTGGTGACGACCTCCCGCCCGGCACCTCCCCGCTCTGTCCCCGCGGCCAAACATTCCCGAAGGCGCATTGCAGCGTCTCGGCACACACGGGCCTCACGCGCGGCGCGGCCGGGGGAGCGGGGCAGGGCGCGTCCCTCCTGCTCCTCCGGACCGAGGGCCTGGCGTGGCGCGGACACGTGTTTGCTGGACCCGCCGGAGCCCACGCTGCCGCGTCCTGTGCTTCTGACTCCCGTGACGCCTCTGCCGTGATGCCGCGGGACCGGGGACGCGTAAGGTCATGTCTCTTCTCTGACCTCCACAGGAACAGGACTGGAAAACAGCCCGGTGCACCCCCCCCCTTCACGTTCCCACGAGGGGGGATGGTTCCAGAATCCGCGCTGGTCTCCGGGGAGGAGCCGAGGTTCACGTCAGAGCCAGCAGCGAGGGGGAAGGGGACGGAGCCAGGCTCTGCCAAGCCGCCTCGGCTGACGCAGAAGAAGGGCCAGGCGGTCCCCGCCAGGAGCCCCTCGGCTGGGGACTCTCCTTTCATCCAGGACCAGCTGAACCCTGGAGCCCGGGAGCCTTTGTTGGGATTTTTGCTTGAGCTCCAGAGTGGGCGAGCCCGAGGGAGAACCACTTGAGCCATCTTGTACCGTGGCAGGGGCAAACCTACCTCAAAGGGGTGTTGTGTGGAGCTTAATTAATTAGTGTTTGGAAAGTGCTCTGGGCTCCCTGGATGAAAGGGTCCCCGAAAAGTACAACGTATTATTATTAAAATGTCCTGGCGCGGGGCCGCTGCGGAGCGCAGATAGACTCGGATAAAAGATGGACCACAAAAGAAGGAGAAGTTAATAGAGATGTTTCGGGCGTGCAGCTAATGGTCTCGCTGAAATTACTTCTCTCTCCTGTAATGATGATTTCGAGCAGAGATAGGATCTCAACTGCTTGCAGAACCAAAGGGTATTTCCCTGGCGGTCGTTTTGAGGACGCAGAGACGGTACAAAACAAGGAATGCCCCGGCCCGCCCCGCCCCTCCCCGCAGGAGCAGAGCTGGCCCTGTCTCAGGTGCACCCCTCTGCCGCGAGCCGGGGGAGCCCTGCACCCAGGGACCGGCATGATCGGCTCCCGCCTGACGCCGATCTGGGTCCCCACGTGGTGAGCTACACGCCGACGTGTGCAGATGACGGGAGAACGCAGGGACGGAGCCGAGAGTTAAAATGGTACAGGGAGGGGAGGAGAGAAAACTCCCCACCGCTGGTCCCCGTCCCCACCGCCCGCCCCACCGGGGAGTGCCGGAGCACGTCGGAACAGGCACGCCTTCATGAAAGCACACAGGTTAACTGTCTCCTGAGATGGTTGGGGCGTTTAGACGTGCCACAGCTGAGAGAAAGCACTTTCTTAAAGTCCTGGCACACAGTTGCCCTGAGTAACATGCATCTGTTTCTGTTCCAGGAGAGCAACAGGCGAGGGCAGGCGACGGTTCAAACGCGGGCTCCGGGCGCAGAGCGGCTGCTTCGGCCTCGCAGCGCAGGGGGAGGCGAGGGACACCTCCTGCCGCGTTGATCCCATGGACTCTGGCAGGTCGGTCACCCCGGTGAGGTTTCAAATGAAGACACAGGCCCAGAGACCACGAGTCCCCACAGCCACGGCTGTCTGGTCCCTGGAAGGACTACGATTCAGCCTGGGGCTCCTGAGGGCCCTAAGTAAAAGTCGAAGGAAAGACCCCTTTGCTCTCTTGATTTTCAAACGGAGGCTGCCCCGTGGAAGGCGGCCCGGGCTCCCGTCCATCTTTCCGAGCTCTATTAGCAGCGACCACTGGCTCGGGCCGTCCAATGCCTCCACGTGCCCTTTGTGTGACCTTGACTGGCCCTGGAGAGAAGGTTCTAGTCATCTTCCCACCAGGATGAAGGCTCGATGGGGCAGGTTCGAGGAGGACTCACGACCCCCCACTCTTGGCCCCAGTGCGGTGCTGGTGGTGGTGGCATTGGGCTCGTCCCTGCCCATGGCTTCTGGCCTTTCTCGGTGCCTCGTGACCAGGGCTGCATGCGTGAGCGTATCGCGCCTCCCTCCTGCGAGGCAACGGGCTTGACGGCAACGCCGCGATACCCACCCCTGAGGTTCTCTGCAGGGATGAGTAAAACAGACGTGTCTGGGGACTTCTCCGTCTCTCCTCACAGATATGTCAGCACATGGGAGGGGCAACCCTCTGAATGAAACATGAAAGGGGCATTTAGGAGAAAAACACAAATGTAAGTGAAAGTAAGCTATCTGTAAATATTCACGAATGAAGCGGAGGTCAGAAAGGGTCCTCGGGTGCCCCCTACCCCCGCTAGCCCTCACTCGTCGAGCGGTGTCTGAACCCGGAGGGATGGTGGCTGCCACAGGGCTGTGTCTGTGCCCAGTGGATGCAGGACCAGGACACAGGTGTCTGAACACTGAGCCCACCATCCCCAGAAGGCAACAAGGGACTGACCCGTGTCCTCGCGTGCCTCCTGCTCCCAGCGCTGGGCCTCCTGCATTCTTGCATTCCTGCAGCATCGTGATACCCGCCAGCAGCGGGGACGGATCCAGAGACGCCCTGAGATCCAACTGGGTCCCTCATTCTGCCACCCGTTCTCCCAGCTTTCGGAGAGCAGGACTTGTAGAAGCACGGCCGAGTCTCAAGACCAAGGCCAGTTACGTCCTGTGACTGCTGTAGAGGACGCTTCATTTCTCAGAAGGGACGTGTGCTCTCAGGCTTGCCAGGAGTGGAGTTTTTGTATTAAAACTCACACTTCTTGGGGTGCCTGGGTGGCTCAGTGGGTTAAGCCTCTGCCTTCGGCTCAGGTCATGATCTCAGGGTCCTGGGATCGAGCCCCGCATCGGGCTCTCTGCTCACCAGGGAGCCTGCCTCCTCCTCTCTCTCTGCCTGCCTCTCTGCCTACTTGTGATCTCTCTCTCTGTCAAATAGATAAATAAAATCTTTTAAAATAAAGTCACGCTTCTCCAGTGGGACTTGCTTATAGAATCAGAGACACGGTCGTCACATGTGGCCGCACACGTACACACGCAGGCAATCCGCCTCCAGACGGTCGCAGAGCGGACGGCGGGAATGATCCCATCACACAGGGACGATCCTCTGAAATCACCACTGAAGAGACCCACAACTCCATCTACGGGGCATCTAGTGAGTCGGGCACTGCCAGCCCGGCTTTGCTCGTCTGCGACACCGTGGTGCTCACTCTGGTCTTCGCCTCCTGGCAACGTTCAGAACCGGCTTGTTGATAGCACAAAACACCGCGCTGGGCTTCTGACGGGGACTGAGTTGAATCTGTGGCTCGAGCTGAGAACAGACATCTTAAAAATAGTGAGTCTTGTTGTGTTCTCCTTTCTTGATAATCAGAGAATGACCATAACTCAATCAGGTCTGAAAAATTCTTTACGTGATGAAAGGGGCCGTGTGAATCAGGCAAGGAAAAAAACAAAAACCAGAAGTCTATAATTTCTGCTGGGAACAAAGAAACTCTAGCTATAGGTAAACATTTTAATCAAAAAACTTAATTCAACTAGTACAAAACCTTCATAGTTTCTAAAATTCATGCTAAGTTTCCACATTTCTACTCATTCATTTCTAAGTTATTATTAATTTTAAGCATTAAATAGTAAAGTTAACATTAAATTGATTTTTATCCTATCAGACCAAAATAATTTCATATTTAATAATCATTAATATTCTTAATTACTAATAAGTCATGAATAACTGAAATTAATTTAAAATATTGAACTGTTCATTATTAATCTGTTTCATAAGTTCTTAAATTTATGATGATTTCTCAGAAATACACTAAAATATTATTTCCATCCTAAGTTACCGATGCTACTTTGGGTACGTTCATTTTTCCCATGTTTTCTGTTCTTTAAGCCCAAATTGATCTCGGAACAACACGGAGAGTGGCTCTTGGTTACAGGTAACCCACGTTCCAGGAAATCCCAGCAGCTGCGGAAGCCACGCTGTGTCCAGGCCGTAGAGACCCCACCGCCCGCGGCCCCTCGCTGCGGCCCACCTGCCTCCCATCAGCGGGGGGAGGACCGACCTGATACTCACGCGTCATCGCGCTCGTCACTTGGCCTCTGAAAGCAGACACGGTGACCTTCGCATCTGCCATGGGCTGTCATGAGGCCTGTAGGCGGATCTCCGTGACCGTTCCATGTCACGGCATGAGCGCGAGGGCTTCTTGCGCCGGCGAGTCCGAGGAGAACGGTCCCAAGCTTTAGAAGCATGTACTGCAGGAGTAAATCATCACTACGCCTCAGTCCACTCTAAAATGTCGCTGCGGGAGAACAGCCGAAGAAAGGATGGAAACATTTCCGTAAGGGCAGGTCGGAGGCCATTTTACCAAATGCGGTGTCCGTATCCCATGCCCTCTACACCCCCATGAGTTTGAAATTTTCCTGAGCTGAAAACACTGACATCCACTTTATCCAAAAAAGAGCCTCGTGGGCTCCCTGGAGCTGTGGGCAACGTGGCTGACGGGCCCCTCCTCCGTCCGACCCGCCAGGGCTGCACCACTCCCCCAGCACGATGGGCGAGACGTTGAGACTGCTGAGTGCTTCGCTTTAGATGCTCTTCAAAGTGTCCAGAGCAAAAGTAGTAACTGGTTCACATTCGGAGGGCGGCTGAAGGAGAATGATGCCAGCCCAGCACATCAGGAAAAGGCTCTGCCCTAAAACCACACGAATCAGAGAAAATGAACGATCACGTGCGGCTCGTTCAGCCGTCCCGTAGGCTTTGGAAACCGAGCCCTTCTGGTCATCCCACCACCACAGCGTCGATGAACACCTCTCCCCTGCTCGTCTGCCTCCACACACCCAGCACTGGCGTCTGACCCTCTGTCTGTCTCTGCCTCCAGCAGTCATTACCCTTATGTCTGCACCTCCCACCCCCGCCACGGGGCTGACTGCTCCACGGAACTAAAGTACAGAACATGCCATGCAGTGCTTTCCTAAGAGCCGTTGCAAGGAACCTGGGATCCAAGGACACTTCTACAGGAGAGCCGTGGAGGCACAGGAGAGAGCGGTTCCTGTCACACTCGACCTTCAACAATGACATCTCTGCTCACCCGAGGGCCACGGTTCTCTTTCTTTAATCTAGTCAGTTTCTTCCTGACCTCCCAGAGGTCACAAAAATTAGACAGGACATAGGAGATGGAAGATCTCACTGAGGAATGACACGGAGAAACGGGCGTAGGTCTCATCAGGTTGAGTCTCCCACCCGTGTCTTTTGGATTTACAGCCTCGTATTTTGGTTCCTTGCTCTCCTTTAAGGGTGAGGGGCGGACAGTGAGACGACGGGTGTCTGCAGGTGCTGACTTCTGCACGTCCCGGAAAGGACAAAGCCCGGGGCCACGCCGGATGTTGACGCACGTCCTGCCCTCCCGCTGCGGCAGTGGCCTGCTCCGATGATCTCGCCTTTCAGGCTCTGCCGGGGCGCCGGCTTCCGGAGACGTGCCCTGGATCCTGACTCCCCTTCAAGGGAGTCTTGCCGTCCCTACTGTCAGAGACTGTGGGTTTGAAATACCAACAACATGTCCTTCTGTTATTCTAGAAACCTGTGTGCTCCTTTTAAAGTATCGTTGCTATTTACAGGGTATATTGTGACTTTTTGGGTGTATTTGCCAAACGTGTCAAAGACATGATTTAAGTCTTTTGAAGTCATTTTAACTCTGGAGGTTCTTGACCGGCGTGTGCTCGGTTCTGAGTGAGCTGGCTGTTAACTGCTCCAAGTCGGCTGCTCCCTTGTTCAAAGATTTTTCTCCACGTGAACACAGTCCATCCACGAATCTGCATGCTGCCGTGTGTAAGGTCTGTCTACACCCCAGAGGTATTGGAGAGCATTTACAGCTAAACAGGCTTTAGTCCCACTGGCTTATTTTTTTTCCCTTGTAAGTCAATAATGTCATAATAGATGCACAGGAATCGAAATAACCTGTTAACATATTAAGACAAAATACTGTTATGGGAGATGGTTACGTGTATATTTAAAGGTGTGGGTCTTGGAAAAAGAAGCTTTGGTATGCCTAAAATCCTTTTCTAAGTTAAGAACATTTTATTTTTTATTCCTCATGAAAGTTACATATTTAAGTTGTACGGCATGATGATTGGGCACATGTGAAATGACCGCTTCGGGCCAGCTAACTGAGACGCCCGTGTCCATGTGCACGTGCCAGGAACGCCTGGGTGTCCTGCCCCAGCAAATTCCCAGCGCCCTGCACGGCACCGATAACTACACACGTCTACACTTCCGGCATCCTCGCCGGGACCCCCGGTGACGCAGCTCTACCCTCTGCGCCTGTGACTTGGGACTGTTTCCAACGCCACATATGAACGAGATCACACAGCGTGTGTCTTTCAGTCTCTGGCTTATTTCACGTAGCACAGTGGCCCCCGGGTTCATCCATGGTGTTGAGAACGGCGGGATTTCCTCCTTTCTGTGGCCAAGATTATCTGTCCACGCTGTGTTACCAGCCCGCCCACCGCCAGACGCACGAGGTGTCCGTGCCCCAGGTGGTGCGAACGATGCCAAGGACCGATGCTGTACGGCCGAGACCATCTTCTCCCCAAGTCCACGCCAGCGCTCTGAGCCCAGGGCCATCCCCCCATGCCTGCTGCGGCTTCTGGTTTCTCGGTGGTCGGACACTGTCCATGTGTCATCCTGTGCAAATCCAACTGCTCTGTGTCCTCTTGGCCTCGCTGGGCCCTCAGGCGGACGCTGTCACCCTGGAGACTTTCCTTCGGCTGTGTCTCATTGTCCATGAAGCCGTTCTGTGGCAAAGCCGTGACTTTTCCTCCTCGTGTCAGTTTTGTGGCTCCAAACATGCACTCTGCTGTCCGCACACGCATTTTCTCCACCACGCATTTCCTGTGTTTTCCGGAGAATTTTCTCTGGGACAGTCCCATCCCCGGAGCCCTGGTCTCTGCCGGGCCAGGCCCCTTTGCACTTGTGGGCAAAGACAGCTAACCTACGTTCGTGAGCAGGCGCGGCCGAACCTGGGGCTGCAAACGGGCGTTGGAGGAAGCTCCACGGCGCGTGCATGAGAGGAGAGAGCCCTTCCCTAAACTGCTACCATCTACACTAGCCAGAGGCGGGGCCGCTGGTTTACGGGCACGAGGCAGAGCTTGCTTACTTCGATGAACTCGAGAGCAAGGTCAAGTATTTTGAGGTCTCTAAAAGAAAAATGAACTTTTCCCCGGTCTTATTGCCACTGCCTCTGGCTGACATTGGCCGAGTGATCACGTGGGGCACTTTTCAGAGAGCCTTCCCAGAATCGTCCGAGAGCGCGGCGCGGGGCTTGCAACATGAGCCAGCTTTCAGCCTGCCCGTGCCAGCGGGCCAGCGAAGAGGCACTCTCAGTGCACGCTAAATGGACATCTTGGCCCAGGAAACAACCATGTCAGCACTGGCGGCCGCATCGCTGGAAACGAAGGACAATGAGGCAGACCCAGCGCGCCTGCCCCCAAGCCCCCCAGCACGGTTCTAGGTCCCCGGGGCCCATACGCCCACCTCCTCCGTGTCTCACCGGGAGGACAGCTTCCCTGGGGCCGGATGTCTCACTGTGTCTTGGGTGACAACAAGTAGTTAAGGGATTCCAAGAAAATGCCAGCTCTTAGCGACGTTTTCTCTGATAAAAAGCAGTAGGTTGAGGGCTTTAAAAATCGTGCCACATGTGGCTCAAGACAGGATCCAACTGGAAGGAACCGAAGTTGGGGTCGTTACGATCTGAATCAGTGAGACATGACCAGAGAAATCAAGATTCCCTGTTGAACAGATTTTCATGTAACATGACCGCATAGTACACGTTTTTGAGGATGTTGAAATAGTGATTCATGACCTCTAAGGGAGGAGGGTAAGCACTGCCGGACAGCATGAGAGAAAAACACAAACGGAGACAAACCGTAAGAGACTGTGAACTCCAGGGAGCCAAGTGAGGGCTGCTGCGGGCGAGGGGCGGGCGAGGGGCATGGAGGACACGTGACGTGGTGAGCCCCGGGTGTTGTACACACCAGTGAGTCCTAAACTCTACCCCTGAGAGGAATAACACACTACACGTTAACTAAATTGAATTTAAATATATATTTTTTAAATTTTTACAAAGAGCTTCTGAACAGGGACAGCGGAGAAGAGAATATTGTAATTAGCAAAGAGAAAGAATAGGAAATCCTTGGTCCCTCCCCACGTCACTGCTCTGTGAGCACGACTCGGTAAGTGGATTTTAAGTGACTTTTCTTGTTGGAGATGCAGCAACGTGACTCAAGGTCATTGTTT
Organism: Meles meles; assembly: GCF_922984935.1. NCBI lineage: Eukaryota > Metazoa > Chordata > Mammalia > Carnivora > Mustelidae > Meles > Meles meles. The sequence continues at coordinate 2,323,541 of NC_060075.1, read as the reverse complement.
GGCAGCTCCGGGCCGACCGCCCCTGCCTGTATTGTGGGGGTCGATGTCGAGGGCAGGGGCTGCCGGCATCACGACTCGGGGACGCCGTTTACAGGATCGTGCGTTTTACTTATTTGCGCTTTCATTTTCAAAGGGAACGTGTCCCAGAGCGGGTACTCCTGTGCCTGACGCGGCGCCTGCCGCGGGACAGAAGGCAACAGTAGTCTCTGCCTTTGTCTGCAGCGAGCGTATCACCGCACTCTTTCCTGAAGATTCTCTCTGGGCTCCGCTTCCAACTCAGAGAACGTCTGACCACTGTCCACGTTATAAGGGCTGATTCCTGCAGCCAATCCAAGAGCAAGTCATGGTCAGGACCACGCCGGCTTGTCCGCATCCACACCCAGCCCCTCCACTTTCTAGGCTATGATTTGGGACAAGTTCCTGAACTTCCGGAAGCCTCGCTCTCCCCGCTGTAAAGTAAGGGCAGGAATCGTACTCGACACGTAGTTCCCTCGTGATAATTTCGTGACATCTCTTAGCGCGATGCTCTCGGCAAATTCCCACCACCGTCGTTACTGGTAAGGCCTTGTGAGTAGACAGGGCGCGTTTGTGACGTTCTGCCTGCTGACACAGGGCGTGATGGACAAGAGTCTGTCACACGCATTCCCGGGGAGCTGAGCAGGGACACAGTCCAAAGGGTGCGCGGCCCCGCACCCTCCTGCAGGAAGGTCCGCAAGGCAGGACTCGGCGCCAGGCCACATTCCCTTTCGTACACTTGCGGGCTGACAGGATGAGGAAATAGACGGCCTGTCCTTGACTGAAAACAAATGCCTCCTCCAAGCTGGAAGGTCGTGTTCTCCAGCTGAAAGCACATTGAAGGAGAGGTGTGGATGCTTGCTTTGCAATCCTTAATGCGGATCCAACCCCGGTGATCGATGAAGAAAAGAAATTGCAGCCAGATCAGCCTCAAATTTTAAAATAAAATATGCTCAGCAAACTGCAGCGGACGCACAGCGCAGAGAGGCCGCAGGAAAGTCAGGCAATCGAGACTCAGCCGCATCTCATAGCTGCGCGAGCAAACCTACCGTCCGGCCAGAAGCAGCAGAACAATCCCGCCCCCGGGCTTTTAAAATCACTTGCCAACCCCTGGGGCCAGGAAACCTAGCTTCACCACAAACAAACAAAAATCTGAGGTTTCAGGTGGAATGACAAATTCCAGGAGCTTCCTGGTTGTGCAGCCCGTGCAACAGGAGGCTGCTGGGAATGAGCAGCGTCAGGGTCCACGGGCCAGCGTGCAGATAAAACCGTGAACGAAACCAGCACACCTCGGCCCGGACGGACATTCCACAAATAGCACGCTCACACTTGCACGTCTGATGGGAAAGAGGCCCGGGAGCCCGCGGGATGAGTCTAGGGTGGGACAGCAGAGGACAGGGCAGGAGCTGACGGTCCTGCTGCCATGGACGGCCACGCGCTGCACGGTCACAAAGACTTGCTTGACTGTTCTCAGAGCGATCCCCTTTCGACACGGGAGCCCCCAGTGTAGGCTCATGAGCGACTTCAGTAGGTCAGTGACGATGCCCGGCCTCCTGCTGGTCAGGGGCCAGCCCCACGCCTGACTCCGAGACCCCGGTCACCTCCATTATGCGAAATAGTCACAGCCAACAAGGATGGTCATGGAAACGGGGAGGGGACAGGTTGCGGGGAGGGAGTCACACTGACTTTCTCCAGAATTCTGCGGTGCCTTCCGTGCAGCTCCAAGAGAAAGAACCAGAAGGATCAGCAAGCAGAAGCGGCCACGTTCTGCAGCCGCGGAAGCAAGGACGAGAGAAACGCACCTGCTGTCACGGAGCCGCCGCGTCCATCACCGGAGGGTGGACGCAGGTGCACCCACTCGCCAGGGCTGTTGTCCCAGGGACCCTGCATTACGTGTGATGCTGGCTGTGCTCCTTCCCACTCTTCGGATCTGTCCGTCCCCCAGACTACACGGGGCAGTGTCCTCCCACCTCCCCACGCCGGCGCATGGCCTCCAGCTTCACAGGTGTGTGACCGGGCCTCGCTGCAACTAACGAGTGAGTCGGAGGCTCGGAAACGTGAGCTCTTCATCCCTGGGGACCGCTCCCACGCTCATCAGGAAAGCAAATTTTGTACAACGTTCTTGCACGTGCAACTTGTCTGTAAAGCACAAGCAATACCAGCATTTCTTGTTTAAAAAGTCAAGTTTCTCCTTTCGCCCTGTTTTATGCCTCAGGGTCTCTCCGGGACCACCACCGGCGAGTTAACTATTGTTATTTTTTTTACATCAATAAAATCTTTTCTAAAAAGAAGCCATTGCTATTTTTTGTATTGAAATCTAGGCTGATAATTGCTTTACCGTTTCTCTCGTGACCAGGTGGACAGGACAAACCCGACCTTCGACGCTCTCGGGGCCGTCCACATTCAGATGGGTCCGGTGCTCCCGCAAACGGGGAGAAGACCCGGGATTGGGAGGAGCAGGGCGAGAGCCCGTTGCCTCGGGTGCTTAGAGTGGGGTCCATGGCTGTGCCTGACGGGCCAGGGCGAGCGGCTGACCCCACAAGACCCCACCCCTTCTCTCCACCGGAGACCGCACAGCAGCTCCCTGGCTCACTCCTCCGGCGGCTGCCTGCAGGGAAGACGGAGCTCTTCTGGAAGAGTGGGGAGGTTGGTGTGGGAGTCAGGGGGCATGGAGGGGAGAGGAAGTGAATCCTTTCACTTCACGTTGACATCTGCCTAGGCTTTTTCTCCAGATCCTGGAGGAGGCCGCGTGGCACTTTCAATCATATTAAAATATTGTTATGAGACATATTTAATCACCATCAAATGTAATGAGTCCCAAGTTCTGAAAATGGAGGGTTTAGTGCCACAAATGGCCGCTCATTATCCGTGGCTAGACTTTTATGACAGATGTGCCTATTACTTAAATGAACAGAGGTTACACTTAGGACTGCTAAGATAAAGAGAACACGGGGGCATGGAGGTCAGAGGACTACCTCGCGTCTGAGATTCAGGATGAGTGAGGAGGGCTGCTCTGAAAGCAAAGGGTAACGGGGCACACACGTGGGGCACCTGCCTCAATCAACGTTCGCTGGTTTTTAAGTGTTGATCGAGAAGCCACTACGTGTCACTTTCCCCGGTTCCACGTTCTCACTGGCGGGAGAGGGAGGCCCCGTCCGCCAGTCCCGGGAGGAGGCAGATGCTCCAAGAGCTCTCACTGAAAGGGGGACACCGCCGCGGAGATGCTGGGCACCGCAGAGGAGAGACAGCGGGACGTGGGGGGAGGAGGGATCAGGGAAAAGCCGGCCTCACAAGAGACAATGCCGAAAATGGTATTGTGTGTGCCACCGTGTGCCACCGAGTGACTGGCCATTCTCCTACGAGCCGGCCATGATGACAGGCCACAGAGAGTCCCAGGGTCCCCCAGTGCCTGGGCGAGGTCCAGGGAGCAGACCCGTCTCAGCGGGTGGGGCAGTTACAGCTGCCCGTGAGAGCCTTCTGCCCTGGGTGGGGCCCGGCCTGCCGGACAGGCATTAGAGACCCACGCTTGGGGTCAGCGGCCATGGGCTTCCTGAGGCGGCCACCACACCGTGAAATCCAAGACCACAAGTCCAGGACTTAAAAGAGGAACCGAGCAGAAACCTGATGATTACCCGTTCATTTAATTTAACTTGCAAAGTTGCACCCACGCAGCCCCAGGAAACAGGCTCAGAATTCTGCTGGACCAGATGCGTCTCTGTCTCCCCTTGAAATAACTTCTGAGCGACCGTGAGCATTGGCAGTAGCTTGTTAATTACTTGTCGAAGGAATCAGGCAGAGACGTTTAATGCGTCAGGAGCTGAGGCTGATTGAAAATCAATCAGAAATTAGGGTAGGATTTCCTTCTCTGAGGTTATTACCCAGTCGATAAGAAATGGGTTTGGATTCGGAACAGTCCATTTTCAGGCAACCATTACGATGACGTCATTTCCGTGAAGTCAACACCTGACTCACAGCACACACCTAAAAATAGACAGCTCCCGCCGAGCTCGGCTGGTCCGTGGGGACCTTCCCCATCCTCTCAGCCAGGAGCCGTATTCAAGGTCATTTCAAGAGCAAACAAAACGACCACACGTAAAGCCAAGTAACTGTGCTCAGCGGAAAGGAAGCCAGGCTCCCCGGTTCTGCCGCGCCCCGCCCCAGCCCAGCCACAGGCCACAACAGCAGAGACTGCGGTGGGGGAGTGTGTCCCCACGAAGCTTCAGAGGCCAGCCGGCCCGGGAGGCGGCTCTCCTCTCCCGCACAGCGGCGGCCGCCCCTCGGGCATCCTTGTGGCAACACGAGAGGAGGCGGGGCCCCGGCATGGCCTCTCCTGCCTGAACGGACCTCGCCTCTAGCCTCCCCTCCCACGCTGAACACGGGGCAGCTCCGGGGACCCCGCAAGCCAGGCCGCAATCCGCTGCCGTCCACGGGAGGTGGTGGGCACTCCGCGCCCTCCTGACAAGATCAAAGATTCCATGCGCTTTATTTTAGATTTAATTTAACTCTTAAATACGAGCTATGTGTGGCTACGGGTCTATGCCCTGATCTGATGCGCACAGGCATAGTGACAGGCTCACTCCCGTCAAGCTCATTAAGATACCACCTCTTCGCACGGTTACTGTGTGTGTGTGCGTGTGTGTGCGTGTGTGCTCACACACGCGGTGGGAGCACCTGAACGGCCCCCTCTAGCAAACCCCCAGGACTCGGCACAGCCCTGCCAACCATGGTCCTCGTGCTGTGCGTCAGGCCTCCTAGAGCGCTGCCGCTCCGTACCCTGTGAGCATCTCCCCACCACCACCCCCGCCCCGGGACCCTGACAGCGACCCCCTGCGTCAGGACTCCCTGCGAAGCGTGATCATGCAGGTTTTCCTCCCTGTGTCTGGCTGCCTTCACGCAGCCTCAAGACTCTCCTTTCCTAAAGGCTGAGTGAAATTCCCTGCGTAGGTGCGCGCGTGTCCAGCCCCACTTCTTGTCCTGCACTCAGGCTGCCCGCGTGTCTTGGCTACCGAGAACAAGGCTACAACAGACATGGGGCTGCAGACGTCCTTTCCTTTGGGAACACCCAGAAGCGGGGCCGCTGCATCGCACGGTCGTTTCTGGTTTCGGGGCCCCCGTCCCGTTTCCGTGATGTCAGCACCAAACTGCGTCCCGCGCACCGTGCCTGCGGCCCTGCCCTCCAAGTCCTCGCCAGCACCTGGACTTTCTTCCTCGGTCACAGCCGCCCAACCGCTGCGAAATGCTGCCTCGTGGTTTGATCTGCGTCCCCTGATGGTCTTGTCCAGAAAGATAACTCCCGAAACACACCAGCCTCTTTCTGGGGAAAGGGGCAGACCATGAGCACTTGGCGACCGGAAGGCAGCGGGGAAGGCGGGGGGCATCAGGGAAGCCGTGCAGGGTCTCGGCTGCAGCGAAGCCCCCGACGGTGGGCACGGGAAGCCGGGAAGGAGCTAGAGCAGACGCGGAGAGCGACCGCACGGCCGGCGCTAAGGTCCTACGTGGGCGCTGGGCTTGTGTCCGTCTCTAACTCCATCCCACGCGTGTCTCAGAGATGGGAGCCGCCGGTCTCCAGTGGCAGACCTGCTTGCGGGGTTCCGCTGCCACGTCCCCGGGACGCAGAAACGCCCCCAGACGCGGTGGCGTCCAGAGCAAGAACGGCCTCTGACGGTGTGGGCGGCGGGCACGGGGCGCCCCCAGTGGAGAGCAGAGGTCGCGTCCACACACACCCGCGCAGGCCGCAACCACTGCAAACCAGTCTAGCGCCTCTTGGGCCCCCAAGGAATGGAGAATCGGTAGTCGCTGGGGTCGGGTAACCACACGGTCACCTCATTGCTTGATTGGCTCGGTCGCGTCGCTGAGGGAGACTTCAGCAAGGCGAGTGACATGACCAGCTGTGGAGATGTCAAAAGGCATCAGAAAAGTGTCCGTCACGGGAACCACCACGGGGTCACCGTCTTTACTGTCTCAGGAGCAGCGCCACGTGCCGGGGACGCAGAGAGTGGCTGGGAGCGTCCACGTCGTGGTCACGGGCCTCGGCCACGGCCGCGCCGCTCCCTGACCGCGAGGCGGAGAAGGCCGGCCTTCGGGTCCAGCTCGGGATTCCTCGTGTCATTTTGCTCCATGAGCCTGAAGCCCCTGACGCGGGGTTTTCCAGGCAGACACGGAGACGCGCACCCAGAATCGCCCATAATTGTCGCCTCCCCTGGGGAGGCCACTTTGCTTCGTTCCCTCTGGGCTCAAAGGCAACGCTCCGTATGGGTAGAAAAGTCATTGACTCCATGTGGGAGGCTGGAGTCATTATTTTAATTAAAATATTTTAATAGGAAATACAATTCTTATTACCTAAAACACGTGGAACTACAGAACAGACGTTTCCAAATCTCACGAAGTCACTAACAGGACTTCTGGCAAGACCTTGTCTGAGGACAGCGAGGCTCTCCCTAGCATTCTTGGTGGTTACGGAGACGAGATCACATTACAAGGGGGCATTTCAAGGTGCTCTGATTGTAAGGGTGACCGAGTGACAAATACGGGGCCCAGGTCTCGGGGCCCGAACGCCTAAAGCACGGCCCAGCTGGTCTGGGGACTGGAGCCAGCCGGGGAGCCACAAATCTCCGTTTCCCAAAGGGACTAGGGAATGGGACAAGAGAGACAACCAGGAGTTCTGGAAATGACCCCGGGAAGGTAGCACAGTTCAGAAAAGGTTGTGGACGGTGGGGTTCGAGACAGGGAAGGAGCCCGGCCCGAGCCGCGGGATCCCGAGGGTGCCTGGTGCGGAGGCGGGGCAGGACCCAGCTGTGGGGTCGCAGGTGACAGATTACAGCTGGCGAGTGAGGAATGTCGGTTTCTTCACCTCTGGTTGGAAGCCCGCTGACCGCGTGACGGAGGGTTACCAACACACCCGGCACAGCTCACGCCCACGGGGTGCTTGGTACGAGCAGACCCTCCTCCCTTTACACCCCTGCCTAGGGCCACGTTCACACGCAAATCAGGGATCCCAGAGAAACCCAGGGTCTGCTACGCGGCTGGCGGGGTGCTTCCCGCAGAGCGACAAGGACCCATGTGAACGGGCCCCTCTCATGCAGCCAGACGCAGTGCCTCTCAGGCCACTAGCCCCAGACGTGACACCGGCTACCGCACAGCCCCCGCCACGGCCTCGTGTGGTCACTTGTGAACCCGGTCACACAGTCACAGGCCCGGGCGGATCCATGGGGCAATGCGGGAACAGCTGAGCTAGAAGCCTTGCCCAGCTCGTCCTGGGGCTCCGCCCGGCTCTCGCCCACCGCAGTGACCAGCCCCTCCCTCCGGGAGTCCCACACCCGGGGCAGTGAGCCCTGACATCTTGACGACTGCGTTGGTATCTCAACTCTCCCCAGCTCTCCCGGGAGTCCAGGTGCAAATGCTCGACTGGACCGAACTGATCTCCTTGTCTCTACCAGGATTTTCCAGCGATTTCAGCGAGGGCCTGTCCCAAGAGTGCATGGCGAGCAGCCCTGGGACACTGCCCACGTCGTCCAGTGTACCCAGGAGCTCGGCTGGCAGTTTTGCATGAGAACCGGAACAGCCTGACCACTCACCCTGTGCCGTGGGTGTCCCTCTCTAAAATCGTGATGAGGGAGCTGAGACGCGGCGAGGACAGTGGCCGGTCCCGAGCGCTTCTCTCGTCAGACCAACAGCACGGGCACCAGGCAGCTCTGCGTCTTCTGATGCTGAGCTTGGCAGCTGGTGGCCCAGGGCTGGGCACCCGGTCCCTCAGCAGCCAGAGGCGCTGGACCCACGAGGCAGGGGCCTCAGATCCTAACACCCACTAGCTCATGGGGGACATCTGAGTTCTTGTCTGCCAGTGTGGACCAGAGGAACCGCCAAGAGCCAGATGGGCTCCCGCATCTCATGAAACTAAGGTGTGGACTGCTGAGCTCCCCTCCCCTCTCACTGCCAAGGACCGAACACTGCTTGGGCTGAGCTGAGAGCTGACCATTGAGTGACACATGGACTTAGTTCCCGTGCCCACTGACCACAGGGAAGCAGTACATCGGGAGCATTGGGAGGCCCAGACCACCCTAGATGCACGGTCTTTCTGCTTCATCCTCTGAGCACAGAGACAGTCCTCCTCACTATGTCAGTGGGCTGCTGGTCACCCCGATACACTGCTCACATGGGATCGCCCCACCTCCTAGGACACCCCCTTTTGGGAACACATAGGGGATCGCCCTGCCTCTGAGGGCACCCTGGGGTACAGAGGGATCATCCTGCCTCTGAGGGCACCCCTTTTGGGGCACACAGGGGATCACCTTCTGGGCCACACCTTGCTGGAAGGAGTCAAGGAGAGACTCAGAGACTTAGAGGACGGAAACAACGCAGTTCAGCGTTCTCTGGAGCCTTCTATTCCAAGTGACCCGCTGTCCCCACAGCCGCTTGTTAAGATGACACGGGGCATTCTGCACATTTGTCTTCAGGTCACTGCAGACACTCCTCAGCCTGAGACTGTAACAGGTTTCCAAGTTTGCTGCCAGAAGTGACAGGCCGCACTTCCAGGGACACCTCTGCACGGACAAGGTCAGGAGGTTTATTGCCATGAGAGCAGGGCGTGCACACCACAGGCAATGTCCTCTTTGTTCTTGGTCGAAGCACTGCGCATCGGAGCTGGAAGGGCCGCTGCAGACATCTGGCCCCATTTCTTCATTTTACAGAGAAAGAAGAGACCCAGGGAGGTTTGGTTATTTGCCCAAGGTCACATCAGTTAATGTGAATATTTGAACAAAACTCCAAGCCTCCTAATTGCTATTCCTGTGTCCTGTGTCCTCACAGCCTCCAGCACTATCTGCTGCTACAACTCTGGGAGGGACACCGTCCTCACCTTACAGACGGAGAAGCGGGTCTGCAAACACAGTAAGAATCAATGCAGAGCGCACTTCCGAAGCCTGACGTTACCAGTGACTCCAAAATAAAGAACGTGTCTACGATACAAACTAAAAAAGGACGAGTCATGCCGTGAGCCCAGCTACCCACAGGCACAACCCCAACGGGACCCCGATTAGTGAGCACAACCCCTCACGACACTCAGCCACCCGGGAACAAGGGACCAACTGAACAGGGAGGCCCCTGCGCCCACGGAAGCGAACAATAAGCCCAGCCTGTGCATGCCTCAGGGGTGTGAGGTAGAAGTCAAAGGACCACCAGTCAGCCAGCCAGCTGGGCTCCAAGCTACTGGCGTTCAAATATGGCCACACCTTCTCCACGAAAGCCCCCCTGGCTCCCGCCTCTGCAGAGCTCCCTCCTGACCAATTCCACCGTGGCGCTGCCAGGCTGGACCCAATTTTTGCTCCTATGAGGTTAAATGTTTGATATGACTCAATTTATATTCTAATAATAATGTACTTGTTTCATGGAAATTCACAGCATTGTGCACCATTTGCTTCTAGCTACCTGTTCAATGGGAATATAATGGCAGAAATAAAAATACATAATGCATTTTCTCCGCATCAACCAGCCCATGCTTCTAATAGAGATGACAAGGCAGAAATCAAAAGCAAGTATGCTGTAATCCATGCTCAGATAAGCTGAGTAAGTAGAGAAATAAGAGGCTAGTTAGGAGGAGGATGAATGGGTACCGTCTGGCGGCCTTCGGCAGATCCCATCACCTTTTCCAGGTCTCGGTTCCTCCCTCTACAGAATTTAAGAATTTAATTCCTAATAATGCCACTCCTGGATCTTGGATTCTCAGGGGAGGACTCTGTAGGTGAGTTGGGGTTTAGGGGTTAAATGGAGAAAGGGACATAACAACCATGGTGAAACCCCAGGCTTTGAATCCATTTTTGCCAAAGCTGGGCATATCTTTCCCTCTGAACAGTAAGAGAAAACCTCTAAATCTCTTCATTAATTCTGCTGGGGAAAAAAATCTTTCTCTCAATCTTTAATCTTTCATTAGGAGTATTGGTCCTACAATTGGGATGCCCGGCAGAGCCAGGAGGCAGAGGTGATGGGCATCAGGAGGACGACATGTGTTGGGTAATAATTTCACTTGCCAGACCCAGTTCTTTGCTCTCCAGCTTCATTTTCCATTGTAATTTATCAGTTAAGCCAAGACTGGCTCAGCTCTTGAAAAAACAACCCCATCTCCATGTAGGAGACACTGCCAAGAGGTGAATATTTTAGAGAGAACGATCATAAAGCATCAAGGATGGAGAGGGTATTTTAGGGAAGGTGACTCCTCTTTTCTTAGGATTATACTTCACAGAGAATCATTACCGTTCCCCTTGCCAAAGGCTTAAAAACTCATCTCTGCTTTCACTTCAACAGCAATTATTAATCTACACCACTCACATTTCCGTCCTCCTTAAACCACCAATATGTTAGCCTGCACGTCCCCTAAATCAGGTATGGATACACCAGGGCAATGTCAGAAATGCAAACACAATACCCTCTGTTAAACAGCGGCAAAGTAGTTAAACATAGTTACAGAGCTTTGCAGTAGCAGCGCTGCTGGTTAGCTGGATGGCCTTGCTTATGCTTGCCCCGTGGCCGTCCCCTCCACTCGAGTCCATCAGTTAATAAAAAGGCAACTATCAAGCCCTTATTCTTTCCTCAGCCTTATTGCAGGTGTTGTTTAGACTGCATTAGAAAAGTATGCAAGGAGTTTATCATTTTGATAAAGAGCCACGACTGTCCAAGCAGAAGAATCGGAAGATCAGTGCCCTCCATGAGCATCCTGAGGGAGAAGAGATTAGGATTTGCAGAGGTAGGTGAGAGGATTTGGAGGAAGAGCAAATGAGGCAAGCCGGTCTTGGGTTGTGGGTTGCACAGGAGTGGGGATGAGTCAGGCAGCAGAAGCAGCACAAACGAAGGCATAGGTAGAAAGCAGGGGCGCATAGGAGAGAGGGCTGCAAGGGATCTCCCTAGTTGGAAGCAGAGCTCACGACATGGGGTAAGAGTACACTGCGTTTAGTAACAACGTAAAATACTTGCGAGACCCTGTGTGCACCCTGCTAGAAAGGATAAAAATAACATAAGACACACCCCCAGGTGTCGTGAATCAAGACAAGAATGGTTGTAACATTTGCCACATCTCTACCGACTCTGCCCATGGACACTTAGGTTGCTTCTCTGTCTTGGCTGTTTGCTGTGAATAATGCTGCCATGAACACGGGGCACACCTCTTCCACACCTCCATCGCATCTCCCTTGGTCATATACCCAGAAGGGAGATTGCTGGATCATGTGGTAGATTTACTCACCTCTGTCCTGAAGTCTGGCAACCTAGCATTGATTATTACCTGTGATTAGACCTTTTCTTTTTCATGAGCTCTTATATGCTGTATTTGTGCTCTTGTTTTATTGAGGTAAACTGTGGGGTTGGTTTTGAAAATTCATGATAATGTGCTTGCTCATGATTGTTGCTTACCTCTAGGCAATGTTTTTCAAATAGGAGTTTCACTTGCCATCTGTTCATCCTGTTAATTTAATATATATCTCTTTCTTATTTCAAAATAGATGTTTTAAATTATAACTTATTACTGAATAAGGAGATGTCTTCCCATGAACCATTTGATTGATGAAGTTACACATAATGGAAATTCCAAGGTCATGTCCTTAGCCAATGGGAATTCTCCTTATGTGCAGAGTTGTCTGTAGGAATAAATTCATGTAGACTCACTTTGTTCCAGCCAATCAAAACAGCCATGCAAGCCTGTCCTAACGTAGCACTTCCCTCTGCCCTGCCTCACCAACCTACCCAGATCAATATATTTATACATCACAAATACAGCTAACTGCATCATTGTTCAGTGGGATCCTACCTGCACTGATTCTTGACACTGGACACCACACAGCACCCAGGAAACGCCTGCTGCCAGCACAATCACCTTCCCTCATTCCAAAGAAATAGTTACTGGTTTTCCCCAATCACTACGTCACCTGTTTTGGAGAGGATGGCTGTGACTGTGTGTCCTGAGATCTGCAGCTGTGGGGGGGGAGGGGGTTGCTCCTTGGAGGTCTCTCTGGGCCTCTCCTTGACCTTCTCTCTCCTTGGCAGCCTTCCCTCCCATATTGTATTTCAGGCTTACAGATGTCTCCTGATTTTGTTGTAAAGATGGCATTTGCATTTTTATTTTTCAATTTTTTTGCTGCTTTCGGGTGACTTTCAGGATGAGAGGATGGAAAATGCCATCTTCACATAGCTAATTCTAAATAAGAATCTCTCAATAAATTCTGAGTGGAATTTTAAACACGGAGAGGGAAATGGGTAACGGTAAGACTCCCCAAGGTCCTGAAGCCATGAATGCCTGCTGAAACCTCCAGGCAGGGGCTGGGCTGGGGCAGGAGACCAGATGCCTGGTGGTGGACTGAGGAAGGGGCTTCTCTGCCCGGGGCCAATGCTGAGGCCCCAGCACTATGCAGAGGTCAAGTCTCACCCAAAGAAACTAAAAACTGTGTCCTCCTAAGCAAAAAGGCCAGATTGAGAGACAGCTCGAAGGCGTCTTCCAGCTGGTGGCAGTCCGAGCTGTGCCTCCCCAGAGCCCAGGTGCCAGGGTCATGACAACAGCAGGGTCTGCATCTTAAACCCTGCTTTGCCTTTTATTTAATTTCTTTTTTTTTTTTTTACCTTCTAGTGAAGCTCCTTTTATAAATTTCAGCCTTTCTCAGCTTTCTCAGAGTTAAATAAAAAATATTTTCTGCTTCCTCTTGTCCATGGTCAGGCCACGGAGCGCCCAGAATGACTGGATTCAGGAATAAACATATTTCCAAGTTGTGCGGGTGTGTGCTTGTGTTGGAGCGTGTTTGTGTGTCCGTGTGCCTGTGTGTGCACATGTGTGTGAGATAGAGGGGACGGGGACGAGCCAGACTCTGTCCGCATGGCCGTCCTCTGGGAGCAGACTCTTGGGTTCCCGGCCTCACTCCGCTCTGCGAGACGAGCCCGGTCAGACGCCATCGGCGAGGGAGACGTGAATGTGAATAGACGAGTCTGGAGGGACAGGCCGGTGAGGCAGCAGAGTGGCGCGGCCCGTCATAAGAAAGTGACGAGCCCAGAGCGCTGAGCTAGAGAGAGGACATGAAAATGGCCATCGTAGAGACTTTCACAGGTTCACGCCATTGTTCCCACCTCGTTCTCCCACACAGCTCCGGTGTTCTCCACTTGGCGACAAGCAAACAGGCTGTGAATCCGTGCGGTCACGCCGCTGTGCCTCCCAGGGCCAAGAAGGGGGCCCCGTGCCCTCGCGTGCCCCATGCTCCTGCAGGCCTCCGATCCTCACGCACCATTACTAGCGGGACAAGCATGACCCCACGTCCTCTCGTCCAGCTTACTCGATGACAAACTTCCCTTTGTAAGAAAATACCCGGCTTGGAGACAGACACTCGCCAAAGCAAGAACCACGCCCTCTGGCTTTACCTTCATGCACAGCCACGGCCAGAGCGTCCATGCTGCAGGGCAGACCCCGAGGACGCTGCGACGCGAGCCAGCGCCTCCTCAGAGCCCCACGTCCCCAGCCAAGCGCGACTCCGGTGGGCACAGCAAGAAGCACGAGCATCCATGGGGAGAGCGCGCAGGTCCGCGTCGCCCCTGCAGCCCACCGCCCCTCGCGAGCCGTGGTGCTCCGTGTCCCTCGGGCTTCCTGCCAGGAAGCACCGGGACCCTCCCCAGATTCCAAACACGTTACGATTCGTTGAGCTGATGATGCTCCGGCTTCCTTCCCAGTTTTCCATAGAAAACGTTCCCTGAAAGGTGTCACGTGACGGCGCTACGAACCAGATGGGGAGAGGGTGGTAAGTGTACGATTTAACTACGCACCGTCTTCACCAGTGACAGAGAAACATGCCAGCCTGCACCACTGCTTCCAGAAACCCACACGTGAAGCACCTTTGGGGGGAGTCACGGCCACGGTGGTTTGGGTTTTGAAGTGGAGTTTTGTCTGTTCCTCGTTTGCTTGCTTGCCGTGGGACAGTGTCACTAGCAAGCCATTCGTGAGTACAGATACCCCATATTCTGCTCAGATTCCAGGTCCGGAGTCCGCAAGCCCAAGCTGGAGGCCCAGGCCCGTCACCAGGCAGCAGGGTGAGTCCTCACCCGTCGGGGCTCCAGGTCCTCACCTAAAGGACGGGGCTGCGTTCACTCACCACATGCTCCGCGGATGCAAGTCAAGGGTGTCTGAGGGGCCGGGCAGAGCCCAGGGAGGGGACACAGCATGACGCATGATGGGAAACTGGCATCTTCCGTCTGTAGGGCCATTTTGTGTCATACCCCAAATTCACCGATCCCTCTTGTGGAAACATTCTGCACGGGAAGGGTAGGCCCCCGAGCACTGGCTGACAGGACGTGCCTTGTCTCTGGGGCAGGACCAGCCCTCCTGAGGAAGCGACCAGGACTCTGAGGGGACATGGCTTTCACCATCTCTTCCTGGAACGAAACTCAAAGACACACTCTTCTCACCAATAACCAATACGGGGAGGACTGCGGCTTTTCCCCTGAAACAGAGTGGAATCACTGTGGACCCGAGAGACCGGCCCGCCCGTCCCCACGCTGCTCTCACAGCGGCGTCGGCATTCCTGTAGCACAGTTGAGTTTTCGACGTGAGCTATGTGAGGCCGCGTGCATTTCATCTGCGTTGATTCAAGAAACTACGAGTGTCCTAATACGCAGTGATAGAAATTGACATATCAAAGGCTTCCCAGGAACACCACAAAAAATAAATCACCATTTCGCGGCCCCTCCCCAAAACTGAATTCCTCATTTTACAAAGACCATATAATCCTTTCGTTTTCAAACAAATACCACGGCATCACTGTTATTCTAGCATAAGCTCGCATAAATCTTACGACAAGGAGCACGTCCAACGAGCTCTTTAATGGCCCTGCTCGGGGGGCTCCTGCCTGACACGGGGCCGCGCCGGGATCCGAGGGGATTACCTGCGTCAGCCCCGTCACTTGGTGGCAACGGCAGCACAAAGGATGTACCCGGGACCCCCCCACAGGAAACTGTGCTCTGTGCTTTCCTGCCTTGTAAAAGTGGGGGGGGAGAGCTATTAAATTAATTGGCACTAAAAGCATGTAACAGTTATCTAATCTATTAATTTTTAGTTGACGATTAAGTCCAGCGTCTGCCATGACACGCATTTGACCCACGCAAGGGGCCGGGTCACCACCTCCGTCTTTGAAAGGAGACGAGGGGTTGGGGGAGCGAGGGGGAGGGCATTCTTTTGCTCTGACCTTGTATTCGAAGACTGTGTTTGCTTTCAGACAAGTATTGACTTTCCATGGGGCCAGCCTCGTTGAGCCTGATGCGGCATGTTCCTCCATAAAGTTTAAAGGACCGCAGGTTCAAGAGGTAGCTTTTAACTCTCAGACATTTGAAAAAGTTAAGGTAATACCGTTGCTCTTCAAAGGAGGAGAGAGCATTAGTTCCTAAGGAGAGAGGGTGGGAAGCGTCGCCCAGGGCCTCCCGATGGGACAGATGACGATGCAGAGCCTGAGGTCTGCTCTCCCCGTGCTCCCCCGGTCTTCTAACCCGCATTCCAGGAGGGAGCATGAGCTTCGGAAGAAAAATCATGGCAATAACCACCTTGTGATTGGCTTGTGCTTTTGAAAGATGCGTCTAAACCCAGAGTGATCCCTGAACTCATCAGCTTCCTTTAGAAGGAAAACGGTGAAAACCTACACAATTCCCTGGAAACTATTTGATGATCTGAACCGGGTAAGGACTTCCTGCCTGGTGGCCAGAGGTGCCGGGACGGGCACAGATGGCCTCTGAGTGTGGGCGGCCAACAGGGGTTCTCAGGCTCCCCAGTGACGTTTCTCACTTCCTGGGCCGGCATTTTACAGCTTGCGTCCTGGAGCTCAGAACTTCCAACCTTGGGTTCCCAGCACGAGGAAAGTGGGGTATTTTCACGAGCAGGGACTGTCTTGTTACGGAGCTCCTGTAATGGACAGCGGCATGCCTGGGTTGTCCGGCAGGGAAAACCGAGGCCCTCTTCTTCTTTGGAAGGAGGCATCGTTGGCCATCTAACCCACGCAACGGAAGCCTGTGGAGTCACTGCGCTGCTCTCCATGTGTCCTCGAACAATGCGACGCCTGTGGGGCAACAAGGCCAGCACGCAGATCTCCCTGGAGAGACGGCTGTCTGTGAGTCAGAGACCACCTGTCGAAAGGCCATCATCAGTCCTGACATCTGACGTGTTTGCAGCCCCCTTCCTCGCTGTCGGGGGGAGTCTCTGACGGACCACTGCCCCTCCACGATGACAAGTTGGAGGAACCCAAGGCAGAAATGCCCCTGGGTCCCACTGGGTCCTGCAGGAGTGACCTGCAGGTGCTCCCCGTCCAGAACAGCAGGGAGAAGCCCCGGGCGGTCCCCGCACTCCCAGCAGACCGCAGTGCGAGCTCGGAGCCCTGCGGGGCTCAGCCGGCAGGTGCGGCTGGAACAGATACTCTTAGTTTAAAATGACTTTGCCAACTGTCATCAGATCCCAGCCTCCACAGGTGGCGCGGTGTCCCCGGTGAGTACGTTTTCGTCCCGAACATCAGGTGAGACTATAGAATGGACTCGTCGGGCCCGGCAAGGGCTGCCCAAGCTCGCCGCAGAAACACACTCTGCACCGCAGCCTGCATTCGGACCACCTCCGGGGACGTCGTGGCCGGGGGCATGACTCTGTGGGCACACCTTGCTTTGGACGCCCGCCAACACCTGCCCGGTGGGAAAGACCCCGCCGTGAAGGTCAGAAGGGCTCAGACACCCCTACCACGGTCCCTGCTCCTCCGGCAGCCCCCCAGGCCCAGCTCCTGAAGAGAGGCATGGGAGAGGGATGCCAAGCAGCGGCGTGAGCCCCCAGCGCACCGGCCTGCCGTCTGTCTGTCTATATTTTGTCTGGCGCCCAGCTTTGGACTGCGTGGAAGTGCCACGCGCTCCCCCGGCGGAAGCAGGAACTACTGCCTGAGATCGGGATCGCTGGCCCAGGGGACTGTGCACGAAAGCAAGTGCTCGCGAGTGGGGGCGAGCGCCTCGGCCCACCACGTGTCCCCTTCCCGTCCTCGTGGGTGACCTCGCTGTGCCGCATGCCGTCTTCCCGTGGTGCCTAAGTTGCCACGTCAGACACGGACTCCCTCACTCACCCGTATGAAAGAGAAGGTCATTAGCCCCACTTTTGAGCTAAGGACCAATGGATGTGCCCGGAGGGCCAACGGCACATCGGAGAGCGAGTGAAGGGGGCTGCGACCCACACGCCGGTCTCTGTGAACTCAGAGCGGGTCCCCGACCAGCCGGGGAGCTGCTGGCATGTGTCCCTGTTGGAGGGGCAGTGGCAGCCCCTGGGGCCCGTCAGCTGGAGCCCATTCATCAAGCCGCAGGCCAGGCTGGCACAGCGACACTCTGCTCCGTGGCCGCACACGGACCTTGGCTCCAGCGGCCGGCTCAGGAACGAGTCCCTGTGTGTGCACAGCTCCTTCCAAGGCTCCGGCTGCGTGCTGCCCTTCCCTCCTAGGAGGACAGGCCCCGCGGCTCTGATGGCTCCTCCCCTCTGGCCCGAGTGTGTTGTCTGTTTTTGAATAAAAGCGATTTCTACCTCTGCCTGACCAGGGTCACCTGCTGTGAGTGATTTTTTCGGAAGTTAGGATGCATGCCTAGTTCTCCTCATCTCTGCAAGTGCCAGGCGTCCTGAGAGGGAGCCAGGCAGAGAGCCGTCCCGCCCTGGCCAACTCCAGGACTCCCGCGCCGCCCCCCGCCCAGATCCAACCCTTAACGCCGGCCGGACCCGAGCTCCCCTGCAGGGGACGAGGCTGTTTTTCCATCAGATGCGCTGGAAAGGGAAAGGATCTAGAAGGAAACCAGTGTCTCAGCTGTAGCGAACCGTGGCGTCTCCATGGAGGCTGATTTCACTGACGTGGAAGCGTGTTGTCTGTGTCGTGGCTGGTGCCGTGGGTGTCGCACGCTTCCCCAGACTACCTGTGCGAGCAAGGTGCTCTCGGGGCCTCCGAGCACTGGCATCCTGAGGCCTACGCCCTCCTGGGGAGTGGGGAGGGCTGCATCCAGCCGAGTACAGCTCATTTACGGGGCCCAGCGCGGAGAACAGCTGCCTTTCATCATTTCCCTCCAATTAATTTGGGCAAGTGTGTCTCCTCCGCAGACGGCTCCACAGACAGCAGGTGCTGATTATAATCACAGGCAGCAATATTTATCAGGTGCCAAAATCTAATGGCTTCTGCAAAATCAAGACGGTTTTGTAGCTCACAATCAAGTGTCCATCCGCGGCGGCAAGAGTGTGCGGTCTTACATAATTCTTGGTTTATTTGGGCCACGCAGAGAGGTGACTCCGAGGCAGGCCGTATTTCTCTAGAATTCTCGCCCAACCCAACAGCAGTGTGCTTCCCAGATAAGAGCCCCGACTTTTGGAAGAGGTGGGGAGTTCCAGGTATGTTTGGAATTCAGAAGGACAGTGGCCTCGGAAGTGCCTGTCTCCTGCCCAGCCCCAAATCCTTTGCGACGGCATGAAGGGCTGACATGGGGCAGGAACTGGTCTCTTTTCCTTTCGTGTGGGCAGAAGCAGGTGTTTGTAGCAGGGCTCACTGGAGAGACGATCTGCAGTCAGGCAGACACTCACTACCCTGCCAGGACACTGTGCGCGGTCCCCATAGAGACGACACGACGGTGTTCCATGCTGTCGTCTCTGCAACAGAAAGCCACGTCCTCTCGGGGCCACAGACCAGGCTTCCGTCCGTGCTGCTCACCACGGACAGGTTTCCCTAACTTCGTGGGGTCTGGGCGAGGTGGTCTGCGACAACGAAGAGAGCTCAGCGCGCGACCTGGAGGACGAAGGTTGGGAGGCGCAGAGGCGCTGAGAGCTCTCACGGGTCCTGCCAAGAACGCTGCGTCCAGAGAAGCCACCCTCCAGCAGCCCTCGCGCAGGCCAGTGTGCACGGGGGTCGTTATGAATGGGGTGTGCCACGGGCAGACACAGAAGTGAGCATGCCCTGCTGTTGGCACGTGGTGTCTCAACAGTCACCGGCACTTCTCTTGATGACCAGGAGTTCTCCACCAATGGGCCCTGCAAGCAGCAACTTCCTTCTTCTCCAAGGCGTGCCCAGAAGGTGAAGTGCAGGGCCCTGCCCCGCCCCCTGCTCCACAAGGGCTCCCTGCCTCCCCCCACCCGCCCACCTCAGTCCTCAAGCGGCCTCAACGTCGTCCAGCCTGGGCAGCATGTGTTCACCTCGCCTGTTACTGTCCGGGGGGCCAGCAGCACGCTGGGCAGCACGTGGTCCTGCCAGGCAGGGGGAGAGGGACCCAGGTGTCTGTTTACCGTCCCCTACTCACCACCCCTCCCCGATAGCCACAGAAAAACATACTTAAAAAGAAAATGATGAATCGGTGCTTTTAGAAATAAGTACAGCACAAAAAATAAGATTCCTAAATGAGCACAATAGGAACAAAGAGGACGGACGGGGACAGTGAGATGAAGCGGGAGGGACGGGGCACAGCCGACATGCTTGGGGTCCTGTAGTGTCTGAGCGGGGCCCACGGGTCTGGGTCCAAGCGTCTAGTGTCAAACAAACGGGAACCCTCCGCTCTCCCAGGCGCCGAGGCAGCCCCTCAAGACACGGGCGCAAACAACACAGCGGCAGCCTCACGGGTTCACGGCCGTGTCCTGGGTCCCCTCCCGCTGTGGCCTCCGTTGCTAAAATGTCACTCAGAAAGGAGCACTTTTTAGTCCTCCAACAACCAGGGAGGACCCAGTGCCCGGCTAGCAGTGGTCGTGCAGCGAGGACAGGAAAGTCCCAAGATGCTGATGGTCCAGCAGGAGACGGGCGGCAAGCACGCAGGCTGCACAGACACGCGGCGCGCGACCAGCGTGTGCAGGGATGTGAGCACACGTGCAGAGGGCGGCAGGGATCCTGGGTGGGGCAGTGTCCTGAGCACATCCTGAAGGCCGAGAAGGAGCCACTCATGCGGGGGGGGGGGGGGCTTTCCAGGGGAGATGGGAGGGTGAGCGGGTGAGGGCACTCTTGGACCCCCCGGAGTCCAGCAGAGAACCCGGGGGTCTGCGGACAGATGTTTGGAAAAAGCACATCTTTATTTTCACTAAACTTTCACTGAACTCTGGTGTTCCTCCAGTGATGAACATAGGTGACCAAGACGGGCATCCCTGAGATCACAGAAAATTTCACATCTGATGACCTTGCTGAAGATCTCACAAAACAGTGCTCAGACTCAGCGCAGCCCCAGGGCCAGGGGACACGAAGCCACCAGGTCCGACCCCTGAGCAGCTCTGAAAGCAGAAGCGTCCTACGCCACCGATAGGTTCACGTTCCTACAACACACATTTCCCCTGAAACAGCCAGTGCCTGTTTCCTGACCGCAAAATCTTGTCTTGAGAAGGGGCCCACCCCCGGTCTGTAGGCAACTGATTTAAGAAATAACGACATATTTAAGAAAATGCTACATGCGCTGAATCTCTTTCAGAGGTTTCTCCATCAACGCCGTTGTGGGCAAGTGACTTTTGATAATAACTGAGGAGCCGCGGGGTCCAGAGTAAGTCGACACAAAAATGAGGAAAAAGAAGAAAAACTACCTGTAATGAATTAAAGATGGTGAAATCCAGAACCAGTTATTGCCTGCTGCTTGCAGGAAATGACCAGAAGAAGACGTTCTCCACCAGATAAAAGACATCTTCAAGAAATCGGCATCAAACGTCGTCTTGTGAGCCGCAAGCGTTCTCTGCGAGGCAGGGAGCGGCGTCCATCCCGCCACTTCCGTCCAGCACGGCATTGGAGGCCTGTGAGCTTCAGGAAGACGAGAGCGAAACCGAGTGCGGAAGAACGGAGAGGAGAAAAAACAAGATGGTCCATACCCACAGTTGGTATCACTTCGTAAGTCTAAAATCCAGGAGACTCCATAGATAAAAAGGACTAGAACCTGTAAGTGAATTCAGGGGCTGCTGGCTGTGGTCGACATACACAGGTCAACTGGCTACCTTCGTCCTGAGGGCAAACACACACACAGTTTGGGGGGAAGAAGAAAGATAACGGAGCCGCTGCTCGCAGTGCCTTGGGCGGCGGCCGGCCGGCTGGCCCGACTTCAGCACAGCGGCAGCGGACAGCTCCAGGCGCGCGGCCGGCCCACAGCCAGCACGCGTGTGGGGTCTGCTGTCTGCTGCGGGCATCCGTCCAAGCCCTGGCGTCCTCTCGGTCTGCGCACAGAGACGGGCAGAGGCACGGAGACAGAACAGCTCTGGAGGCAGCCCTCAAGCGTGGCGGGAACGGGATCGTCGGCCAATGTCCCAGTCTGTCCTCTGGTGGGAAAATCCCAGGACCCTTTCTCTGCTTCCCATGAGACGGAGTCCCCGCTGTCCACAGGTGCTCACGAGCACCTGCCTTCCTGGCTTTCCTCTTTCCTGTCCCGCAGGCGCTGCTCTGCATCCTGGGGCCAGGTTCTAAGTAAACTCCCTGTGCCCATATCTTCGCCTCGGGCTCTCCTTCAGGACAGCATGAACAGAAACCACGTACAAGAGCTTCAGATGAGTGTGTGACTATGAACGCACCTTATGGAAGACATGCGAGACTTCTCTGCAGAAAACCGCGAAAGAGCATCATAAAGCATTTGTAGGTTGGAAGGACGCGTATGGTGACGATATCCAGTCACCAAAACTCATCTATGCATCAGACACAATGCTAATCAAAACCCAGAAGACCTTTTTTAGAAGCTTGACACGCTGATTCTAAAAACGACATGAAAATTCAAAGAGCAAAGAATAGCCAAAATGTGCTCGAATAAGAACAAAGCAGGAGACGCGCTCTATTCCACACGAAGGTCTTTTAAAGTCACAGGAATTAATGTGCCCTAGTATTGATGACAATGGACAATCAGAACAGAACAGGCAGCCAGACAGGCCCCTAAATGTACAGTCACTGTAACACAAATGTGGCAGTAAGACGGGGAGAGTTGTTCTTTGTAATACTAGATTCTAGGACAATCAGATGCAAAAGTGCAGAGAAGTTATTTGTAATAGAAGATTCTATGGCAATTAGATACAGTATATATTTTTAAAGGCCCTGATTATTACTTCACTGTGCATATAAATCCATTACATGTGGACTGTAGAAAGAACCACAAGAAGAAAAACAAGGAAGTTGGTTAAAGATAACATAGGGAAAAATTATTATCTGTCTACTTATAATCACATTTATTGTCTACCCTTCCGTAATTGAGGGGCATTAAAGATTAATAATTGCTCCAATGGTGTGGCTTACTTTACCTTCTTATATGACACTCGGTCTCACGTCATGACTTTGGCTTTTAAGGACATTTTCGTGTTAATACCATCGCTGAGTCTCTCTGTTCGTGTTTTCTTGATGTACTCTTGCCTACCCCGGCTCTGACATTTTGTTTAGGTATGTATTTTACGAGTGGCTTGTTTTTCTTTCTGGGCCATGATGAAAGGCTTTGGTTTTCATTCAAAATCTTAACCCATTTGTATTTATTGTCAGAGCTGATATTTTATTTCTCTTGTTAATAGTTACGTTTCCATTTGATGACTTCTCGTTGCTTCTTTGTTTTCTGTACTTTAAGGTCTATAACTTAAAAGGTCTCACTTAACAAGAAGTTATAGCAAAAACAGAAAATGTAGGACATCTTGGGGAATGTGGGGGACGCTGGAAGCAGATTCAGAAGCTAAGCTGGGAGACATGAGCAAGGCCTTCTGCAGAAACGGCGGGGTACAGCGTCACCGCCACGTCCGTTAAACGAAGGATTATGCCACGACCGACGTTCCTCAGGTTAGCTCGTGTGCATCTTGCAATTTCAATTTCAAATAGCTTGATTGCTGTTTTATAATTTGATCAGTGAATCTAAAATGTATATGAAAAATAATCTGGCAAAAAGTGAAACGTAACTGAAAATGTCAAGAGAAAAGCCGCACAGTCTGATGGGGAAGAAGGGGGACGAGGGAAGGAGCGCGGTGGGAGCCCGGGAAACGCTGGCGCTGGCTCCGGAGGGACCACGGTGGTGAAGAAGAGCCTCGTGGGGCCACGGCACACACGCGTGCCTACGGGGTCAACGCGTTTTAGCAATGCCGCGCACCGTCCCAGTGTTGAAGCCTCAGTTTCTGGCCTGTCCCGTGGGGGCTGCAACGGCACCAGAGGACACTTAGTTACACCATGAACACGCGGGACGTGCTCAGAACAGGACTGGCCGGGTCGCCACCGCTCGGATGGGCCGCCCACGGCTGCCATCACCCCCGTGCGCACAAGCACACACAGACTGAGAACTCCTACAGGGGAGAAGGTTAATCTCGCTCCTCCCCAGCTTCCAGAGGACGGTTTGAATGGAGCAGGCCTGTTTCAAACCTGACATCTCTTCGAATACCACGTACCCTTGGCCCCGAGCCCTCCCAGGAGTGAGAATTTAGGATGGGATAAGGTGGACGTCCAAAGTTAGTGGGGCAACAAGTAACCCTTTTTTAAATGATACAGAGAAAACTCGACCGTCTGGAAAGAAATAAAATGAGGACCTCATTCCAAACTGCATAAAAACAACCTGCAAGAATCCTAAATGAACTAAGAGAGCAACAGACTAGAATAAGTGATAATGAACTGACTGATTAATTGATTGATTGAAAACACACCACAAGACACCAAGGAAAGTGTAGTTTGTTTTTCAGAAAACCCTGTTCTAACCTTAAGGTTGAGGTTGCCTATGGCAGCACAGCCTCAAGGGAAAAACCGAAAGGAAAACCTTGACAGATTTATAACATGATCACTTGTCAGTTCTGCAAATTAAAACATGTCATAAACACAATGAAAAGGAAAACTAGCAACCTTTTGAGACATTTGCAGCTACAATCACTAAGTACACTAGGGAAAGTATGGCCCAAACGGGAGGTCATTTAACGACAGGAGATGTAATATCCAAAGTGGTATTTAAAGCAAGGTAATTCAGAGAAAAAAAATCAGCAAGTCTGCACTTCCCCCATCCCATTGGCAAAGGCTAAAGCCCACCCTCGTCAGGTGTTTGGGGAAGCGGGACGCATCCCGTGCAGACGGTACAGGCCTAAACTCTGGGGAGGTCCATTTGGAAACCGCAGCAAAAGCTTTAACAACACGAGGCAGCCTGGTCTGGGGGCTTCGGGCCCAGGGGTCTGAAGCTAAGACGTCATGGACGGCCGCAGTCTGTCAGCCAAGCAGAATCCTGAACCGGAAGCTGGAGGAACGGTGTTCACTGAGAGGCTGACGGGTGGTATCCTTACAAGAGAGTCATGTCATGTTCTAGAAGGACATTTCAGCAGTTGGGAAAAGGACACATTATTGGAAGGAGGGAAGGAAGGAAGTTCAGAAGGAAAGGAGGGAGGAGGGGAAGGAGGGAGGGAAGGAGGGAGGGAGGAAGGAGGGACAGAGGAAACCGTCCCTGTGGTGCGGGGGCAGCGGGGAGGCAGAAGGGGACAGAGGCAGCAGACGGACCGAGCCCTCGACAACAAACTGCCAGCCGTGACTGGGTCTCCTGTGCAGCACTGTTTCCAGAGGAAACGCAGACAAACAGACCTCAGACTCCTGCAGAGCCGGGCCGGGGCTGAGGGTTTGAGGACGAGCAGCTGGAAACGACACGGGCAGAGGAGAGGCAGAAACGCCCCGAGGGCCCGGGGAGCCGGCGCAGGAGTGCACTCCAAGGGGCCCTGCCTGAGACGGGAGACGCCTGTGCCGTTCATCCACCCGGCGGCTGCCGAGGACACCGGGGACACCAGCGAGCCAGCGCGTCTGACCTCCGCGTGGGGCTCCGCGTGGGGAGAGCAGGCTGAGCCGCAGGTACCAGCGGTGACGCCCCCGGACGGAGGAAGGACGCTCGGGGGCCGGGCAGAGCACCGGCGGCTTCTGGGGAAGACGGCCAAGAAGAGGGAAAAGATGATTCTTGCAACCATATTAACAAACAGAAAAAGAAAACCCTATTTGGGACATACTTAAGCAGCGTACATGACCGTAAGGGGACAAGAACCAGGTCACCCTAGTAGCCCGTGGTGGACTCATGACCGGGCATCTGGGGTGGGCGGCCAGGCCTTCGAAGAGAGGAGCCAGGGTGTCCTGCCCCTGCCAGCAGGGTCCGGCGACAGACCTGTGTAGACACAGGCCCCACCTGGGAGGGCAGGCGGGTAACGTTGTTTGCAGCTCGGATTCCAGCACAGCCGCAGGGGTGGGTGTGGACACAGACCTCCGATGCCGGACCTCAGGGAAGCCAGCTCAGCCCCGGGCCACAGGTGACAGGGCGCGCGCTCCGGGGCCGAGGGCTGCCTTCCGCCAACACGCTGCCACGCTCACGCTCCGCCACGTGTCCTCCGTTTGACCCCTGCTGCCTCACAGGTCTTCTCTCACGAGGATCCGAGGCCCGAATGGAGAGGACGAGAGAGACAAAATACCCACGGAAGGCAGAGTGTCTGCGAGGGTGGGTGCGGGCCGCTTGGGGCCACCCCGCAGGGCCACACGTTCTGGGGACGCAGGGCACCTGGGCAGGAAGGACAGCGCGGCCGCTGGGGTCAGGCTCAGAGCTCGCCTCTGTGGCTTCAGCCCCACGGGGGGTCGTGGGTAGTGCTCAGGCATGTCCCGACAGGGGTATAGGATGACAAGTGATCCCACGAGAGCTGAACACAGACGCCGGTGATGGGTATTTTGGCACGGGCGTGGGCTCCATAATGCCTCTAAAACCCAATCGCGAATTTGTAAATCAAATCAAAATCTGTGAAATGAGCCCAAGTGGGAGAGATAAGTGGGGATGAAATCAAAGGAGGGGTAACATATTGCATTGTGAGGCTGAATTTAAAAACGAGAGACCATCTTGGAGGGAACTAATCACTTTTTGGCAGAACAGTTTCCCTCCGGTGCAAGTTCCGACGCAGACTATCGAGTGTTTCTTGAAATAGTTTCTGCCTCACGTCACCATTATCCCGATCTTCCTAAAACCTGCCACGAAGTTTGGCTTCACTGTCACGCCTTTAGCACAAGGTTGGTGCAAACAGGGCTCCCGCGGTGGGAGTGTGTAGTCAGGTACGGGGCAGTCAGCGCGGCCGTGGGCTGGGGTGCAGCCGGCTCCCTCCCCCGGCTCGCCCCCGGCCCTGCCTCACCCCAAACCTGGAAGCGGAGAGAGCAGAGCCCACAGGCACCACCCCTGGACTGGGGATCCTTGGGGCTACGCAGGCGACTGGCCGCTCGTGGCAGAGCTGTGCACACCTGAGAACTGTTTTCACAAACATCCATGGACAGAAAGCTCTTCGGGTGATGTGCAAAGGGGCAGCGGCCACGGCCTCCTCCTCCACGCTCCCTGCCCGGGAGGCTGGACAGGCCCCAGGCTTCTTGAAGCTTCACCCCGTGAAAGCAGTCAGGGAAGTAGTGATGGGACGGACACGAAGCACAAGGTCCTGTCCCCTCTCTCTGCCCCACCTTCTGTGCACGCAGGCCCACAGCCTGCCCACGACCTCAGGGAAACCCAGGCTGTCTTCAGACACGAAGATTATTTTGATGTCAGCCTGGGGCCTGTAAGTGAATGAAAATATTTTTTAAAACTCACACATTGGACGCGTGAGTGGGTCCAGGCTCGCGGGCCGACTCGCAGGGCGCAGCCATGTCACTGAGCAGAAGCGGCCGCTCCCTCCGCTTTCTGCTTTGGCCCTGGCATGGCCACGCTGACTCCGGGGCCCAGATCTAAGAGGCACCCACTCTGCGTTCCTGGGAGCAAAATCTTGGGGTAAACGGGCAGCGCAAACCCAACAGACAAAAGCCCCAACCCCCACAATTGGACAGACTTGGCTTTACGGGAGCCAGAAGCCGTCTCGGCAGCTGCCCCCTCTCTGAGGCAAGGGTGGCCGCAGGCGGCCGTGTGCGAGGACGCGGGACATCTCCTGCGCCGGGTGACTTTCATCGGGCTCTGCGTCTTGTGGTCCCTGTGTGGGGCCCGCCGCTGCTGTCTTACCCCGTATACTCCTTTATTCCTGGTGCCACTCTGGAGCAAGGGAGCCCTTCCTCTCCTGGGTACATACGGGGACGGTCTGATAAAGACCGTATTTTTCACTGAAGCAGTGCGCGTCACGTCTTGTTCTCCCTCCGAATCAGAGCTGCAGGACACGGCCCGCATTCACGCCCGCGCCCTGGCGTCTCCAGCATCATGCTAGGCACCCAGCAGGAGCTCGATGAGTATTTGTTGATTAATGGAACTTGAACCATGAAAGACAGGCCTCTTTGGGGAGCTCCATCCCTTAAGTGGGCCAATTAGCTTGTCTGCTCCCCATCACCGCTGATGGGATATTGTGAATTACCCGCGTCTACAATCAGCGGATTCAGGTCTCATCACCGTGAATAGCTTTCCACTCGTTCAGCCTGCCGAAAATAGCTGTACAGTAAACTCTCATTACAGAGGATGATGGTAGGATGGGGTGTTCTAATTAATTAAACATTCGGGTCAGTAAAAGGAGAACATATATATGCAGAAGGCCAGCTTCTACAGAATCAGGATATAATCAGATAGACGCAGGCCTACAGTCACACCAGGCCTGACGCAGCCGCACGATTCCAGAACGACCGGACAACCTCGTCCGGGGCCGCGTGCTGCACGGCTGGGCAGCGGCTTGGAGGAAGCCTCTGTCCCAGAAACGCAGCGCGCCTGAAGGAGAAGATTAAGTCTTCCCTGACTCCCGATCGTCTGTGAAACTGCATTTCAGGTGTCCGAGGGCCCGCCGCCTTCACCAGCCGACACTTCAGCGCGCTACGCCGCCTTCCCGGCAGCTCCGGTTCTCGACAAAGGGTAGTTAAGGAACACGGTTTCCAGGCTTCAGGAGGAACGAGGAGAAAGTTGGAGGAAATTTGCAGGGAGCCGGAATGTTAGGCGTTTCCTCACTCCCACAGTTTTGTCTGTCTCTCCTTACAGGAATTAGTTAATTAGTATTCTCCCTATAAAATTCTATTTTGGTCACACATGTTAACAGCCATCTCAGCAGAAACTGAAGCAGTTAAAATTAAATCTGGCATATTTACCCGGCTTTTCTTCAGCTTCATATCCATTCACTCGAAGATTATCTAATGAACAGAGAAAGAATGTATTAACTATTGTTTCGGGGTTCGGGCTTGGGACATGTAGGTTAATTCATGCCTCTGTGCTCAGAAGCACTTGATTAGTAAGAATAACTTCTAAATGAAGAAAATGAGATGAAAAGGTCACGCAGTCCAGTAAGTCTGCAGTTGTTAACCTTGGCCGTGCACCACGAGGACACCGATGACCCAGGAGTCTTTTAAAAAGACCACACCCAGGCCCGTGCCTGAGATTGTTTTTTTGTTTTTTTTTTTTTTGGTAATTTAAATGTTCTGGGTTGGGGCCCAGGCGGGCGTACCTCCACTGTTCAGGGAGACTCTAACCCGAGTTGAAACCCAGGACTGTGGCGGAGAAAAAAACAATCTTCTTCGCTGAATGTGTATTAAAACAAGAACGCTCTGTCTCGTCTGGACAGGAGAGGCGACCCCGTCTCTGTGGGCGCGGATGGCCACGTCCCTGGAGGAACGGTCCCCAGTCGCACTGCCCAACGTCCAGGGCCGCCTCCTTTTCCAGTCTCAGCAGACTCCCCTCACCTTGGTACTCCAGACGCAATCCCAAAACCTCAACGAAACACGAATCCACAAGCCCTTCTCGTCTTTCTATTAATTGGGAAGTGGCCGGTTCATCCGTAATCGGTTCCCACATTGTACACCGGGCCGCGAGCTCGTGAGCCTGATAACATCTCGGTGCGTCTGCGAGGAGGTGGCTGGCTATCACGACATCAAAGCCACTGGGAGATGAAAGGGCATCTGTGTATTTGCATCATAAACAAGCCTCACATACGAGATATTCCAAGAATCTTTCATTTTAACAGGTGGAAAAACAAGGACCGAAACACCCGTGTCCAACACAAGCCTGCCCTGCGGCTGGTGACTCAGTGGGTGGGGCTTTGATCGAGCCCCTGCAATCAAGCGGCTGATGAGCAAGGACTTGTTCGGCTCTTTATGAGGTTCGCAGTGTTTATGGATCCCTGGTTTATGGGATAAGTCAATCGGCATCGGGCGCAGCTGCAAATAAGTTTTCATGGGGAGGATTTGTATGCTGGGGAACAAATTCCAAAATTCTTACTCCCTTTCCTGAAGGTTTGCATCTTAAAAGGGGCAACCGGGTACATCTCACCTTTATGGTGGCTGCTGACGACGCACAGCGTCCGGGACCGCCTCCCCGGGTCAACGACGCAGGAGCGGATGCAGGCCCGGCAGCGCAGTGAGTGGGGACCGCCACACCTGCCCTCGTAGGGGACAGGCTGCTCTGTCCGGGCGGCAGGCCACCCTCCTGCTCTGGTGTGAGGCAAGACCTCAAGCATGATGCAGGACCCGACCAGGGGCTCTCCCTATAACCGGAACCCCACTGGCACCGGGTGGGTGTCTGAACCACAGAAACACCCCTCTGAGAGAGTTTCCAAAGGAGAACCCGGTGATGCGCTGGACAGTGGGATCTACTTTCCACGCAGCAGTCCTGGACACGACGTACTGCACTCACACACCTCTCCACTTAGAGCAATGTTGTCTAACACGGCCGCTTCTCCCTCTTTCAGAGACAATGTTTGGAACACAAGAACTTGGAAATGTCTAAATATCAGCTACTTCATGCCATCATGGGAAGACACATTCCACAGCAGCATCCTTAAAGTTACGTTCTTTCATCAAATGTACAAAAGAAATACGAAACCAACAAGCGCACTGTTTCGAGCGCCACACGTCACCCTGGCGAAGGCAGCCGGTTCTGGCTGGAGCGGATCCCAGCCCAACGCGGCCCCTTAGCGTGCAGAACTGACCCGCTTCCTTCCACGCCGCTTCCGTCAGCTGATCTTTATTGGGCATTTATTTGGGGGGCTTATGCTGATTGCTGTTCGCTAAAATAAACATAAAAAAGATCCGTGCACTCAGAAGCCTCGGTGTCCTCCTGGAAGAAGGGAGAGCCGGGATCAGACCGCGCTCCGGGGCGCCGGGCTGGGTGTGGTGTGGCCGGAACACGCCCAGCGTTGGCTGAACCCCTAAGAAGCCAGACTAGACGCCGCAAGGTCAACACCTAGACCTGAGGCTCCAGACCTATTCCTGCCGGGTCTGCCCCTCCCGGAGGGCAAGAACCAGCAGGGGCACCTGGGGGCCGTGGCTGGAGCGGGCCGGGCTGAGGGCCACGGGTCGACGGCAGAGGGGGCATCCGGGCTCCCCTGTTTCGGTCCCGTCTATGGGGCAAACGCACGGCATTTCTAAGACGTCCGCGGTTTCCGGGACCAACATCAGCAGGACCGAAGGGTCCTGGTACCCCGGGGGCCCTCCAGACGGCATCACGGCTGACCCGCCGGGGCCTGCGGCTGGTCACGGCGGAGCAGCAACCAGCTCTGAAAACCCCATTCAAAGGTCTCTCTTTCGTCCCAAGGTGCGGCCCCTACACTGAACCCCAGCCCCTCTGCATCCTTCGGCAGGACCCAGGGTGATGACGGGAGGCCCCGTCCCTCCCTGTGGACCCAGGAAACCCTGGAGTCGGGCCTCAGGCCGCGCACCCACACCCCGGCCAGACCCACACATGCTGTGGCACCATCTTGGCTCCAGCAGCAGCGCTGGGGGCGGCGAGGGGACGCCCTTGCCCTTGACTCTCCCGGCAAGCGGTGTCCTCTGGAACCTCCGCCCTGTGGGGCCAAGACAGGGGTGGTGTCTTCTGTTCGCCTCATCCCGCTCTCCTCCTCCCTCCCTTCCACAGCCTGAGGGTCAGGAGCACGCGGTTCTCATGCCTGTGCCTCCTGGCCTGGGCCTGCCCCTTCCGGCGCGTCGCTGCTCCACGGCCTGTTCTCCATAGCCTGGACGGAGGGGAGGACCGTAGACAAGATCCCTCTTGACAAAGCCTGGACTTTATGGTTATTTTGTCTTCATAAAAATCCTATTTGGGGGGCGCCTGGGGGGCTCAGTGGGTTAAGCCTCTGCCTTTGGCTCAGGTCATGATCTCAGGGTCCTGGGATCGAGCCCCGCATCGGACTCTCTGCTCAGCAGGGAGCCTGCTTCCCTCTCTCTCTCTGCCTGCCTCTCTGCCTCCTCGTGATCTCTGTCTGTCAAATAAATAAATAAAATCTTTTTAAAAAATCCTATTTGGGATGACAAAAGTTGAAAATCAATGCCCTTTTTCTTCCCCCCCGTAAGAATGCCAGTCATCCCCTAAGGAGTAGCTCTGGGAGAAGGGAGAGATTTTATGCTTTTTGGTACAATCACACCTGAACTTTTTATTTTATTTTCCACTTGCTCGCTGCTAGTATATAGAAATCCAGTTGTATTTTGGAACGTTGACCTTTTATCCCAAGACATCGTTAAGCACTCACACGGATCCTATAAGCTACTACTGCCGTCGACAATGCAGAACTTCCTACGTGATCAGGCCGCCTGGACGCGCACGGCCTCACTTCCTCACTGCGGATTCAGAGGCGTGCCCCCCCCCGCCCACCGGCGAGGACCCCCAGGACAATGCTGAGTGGACGTGATGACAGCAGACCGCTCTGCCTTGTCCCCGTCTTGGGGGACGGCACCCGGTCTTTCAACATGGGCTATCACGTTACATGAAGGGCTTTGGAGCTGCATTTTACCGGATTGGGGAAGTTTCCTCTATCGCTGGTACCTGAGATTTTCTGTCCTGAAGGGGTTTTAGCCTTTTTTTTTTGTCTGTCTTTTTTTTTTTTACTTAAATTCAATAGCCAACACATAGTACATCATTAGTTTTTTTTTTGTTTTTAAGTTTTTATTAATTTTTTATAAACATATCATGCATTTTTATCCCCAGGGGTACAGGTCTGTGAATCGCCAGGTTTACACACTTCACAGCACTCACCCGTAGCACACGCCCTCCCCAATGTCCATAACCCCTCCCCCCTCTCCCCACCCTCCTCCCCCCAGCAACCCCCAGTTTGTTTTGTGAGATTAAGAGTCACTTATGGTTTGTCTCCCTCCCGATCCCAGTGTTTTCTGCATCTATTGAGATAAATACACCCTTTTCTCTTTATTCAATGACTGTGGTGGAACATATTGATTTTCAAACATTAAACCAACTTCGCGTTCCTAGGATGAAGCCCGTCTGGCCCCGAGGTACCCTTTCGCGGTACTGCTGGGCTCAGCGGACCACCACCTTGTGAAAGATTTAATCCTGTGTGTGCCTCAGAGCTAGTGGTCTGTAACTGTCTTTTTCCGTGATTCCAGCGTCAGGTGTCCCAACTACGCTACCCTCAAAAAACGAGTTGACAATCATCTTTCTCTATTTTCTTTAACTTTTTTTAATTTATTTTTTTACTTTTTCAAGTTTTTACTTAAATCCCGGTTGGTTAACAGGCAGTGTTGGCTTCAGGAGTAGATTTTAGTAATTCATCACGTACATATGACACCCAGTGCTCTCCCAAGTGCCCTCCTTGATGCCCGTCAGCCACGTAGCCCATCCCCCAACCACCGCCCTCCAGCAGCCCGCAGTGTGTCCTCTAAAGTTAGGAGTCTCGGGGCACCTGGGTGGCTCAGTGGGTTAAAGCCTCTGCCTTTCGCTCAGGTCATGATCCCAGGGTCCTGGGATCGAGCCCCGCATCGGGCTCTCTGCTTGGCAGGGAGTCTGCTTCCTCCTCTCTCCCTCTCTGCCTGCCTCTCTGCCTAGTTGTGATCTCTATCTGTCAAATAAATAAAATAAAATCTTGAAAAAAAATAAAGTTAGGAGTCTCTTATGGTTTGCCTCCTTTTTTTGTTTCCCTTATGTTCATCTATTTCGCTTTATAAATTCCATATATGGGTGCGATCACGTGGTATTTGTCTTTCGCTGCCTGACGCATTTTGCTTCTCTGCAACCATGTCATCACGCATGGTGAGATGCCTTCTTTATGGCTGAGTAATATGGCATTGTTTCTAGCCACGTCTCTTTTTCTAAACCTACTTTTTATGTTCAGCTAGCCAACATACAGTACCTCATTAGTTTTTGGTGTCATGTTCAACAATTCGTTAGTTGCATATAACACTCCGTGTTCTTTCTCTATTTTCTAAAATAATGTTGTAGGACTGGTAATATTTTTTCCTTAGGTGTTTGAAAGAATTCGCTAATAAAACCATTTGTGCCTAGAGTTCTCCTTGTGGGAAGTTATTCTGAGAAAGTTTAAGGTTTTTGATAGCTATAAACCTATTCAGACTTTTCCTTTTCTCTTATGTCATTTTTGATAAGTGATTCTTTATAAGGAACTTGTCCATTTCAACTTGACATTTATTGACCAATTATCAATAAATTTATTAAACTTATGGGTACAAAGTTGTTTATAATATCTCCTTATTATACTTTTAATGCCCATAGGATCTATAATGATCTTCCCTCTTCCATTACTGAAATTATTAATTTATGTTTTCTCTTTTTTCTGAGTAGTTACAGCCAGGGTTTATTCTATTATTATTTCCAAAGGCCTCACTGGGTGTTGTCATGTTCTCCATTGTTTTTGTCCCTTCCTACTTCGTTTATTTTCTTCCTCACACTGACTTCGGGTTTCACGTGTTCATTTTTCCTGTAGTTTCTTAAAGTGGGAAATTAGATCATTGATTTAAATCAATTCCTTCTTACAATAAACATTTTAGAGTTATAAATTTCCCTCTGAGTACAGCTTCAACTATGTTCCATAAAATTTTATATGTAGTATTTTCCATTTTCATTCAGTTTGAATTATTTCTCTTTTCCACTGTGATTTCTTCATTGACATTTCCGTTTTCTTGAAGTTCATCATTTAACATAAATATTTGTTGTTTTTCTAGAGCTCTTATTCTTATTGATTTCAAATGCAATTCCATTGTGGTCATAAGACAGATTCTGTAATATTTCAATCTCCTGAAATTGATTAAGTGTTGTTTTATGGCTCAGCATGTGAATTACTGTGATAAGCATTCCATATATGCTTGAAAATAATGTGGATTCTGCAGCGTTGAGTGGAGTTTCCGTAAATGTCGATTAAGTCATTTAGATCCTATAACTTAGATTTATAGTTTAAATGTATAGATTTATAAATGTATTGATTTATAATCATCATTTATTATTTGGATCTTATATCTTTACTGACTTTTAATGTTTCGTTTTTATAGATTATTGAGAACAGAATTTTACTATGATACTGCATGTATCTCTCTTCTTTAGTTTTTTGGTGTATTTTGAATCTCTGTTACTAAGTTTATGTAAATTTTAATTTCGTCTTGCTGATGCAGCCTTTCCTTATTGTAAAGTGTCCTTCTTTACTTTGGGTAATGTGCTTTGCCTCAAAGTCTACTTCGCCTAGTACTACCGTAGCTACTCCAATTTTTTTTTCTACTCCAATTTTTAATGATTACAGTTTGCAGTATGTTTATATAAACACACACACTAAATTTAAATATATATAAATCTAAAGTGTATCTCTTAAGATAACATACAGTTGACCTGGCTTTTTTAAGTCTGACAGTCTATGCCTTTTCATTAGTGTCTTAGTCATTTATACATCTACCAAGTATTAACATGGTTTCATTTAGGTCTACCATTTTCTCTTTGTTTCTATGTATCTTTTCTCATTTTGGTTTCTCAGTTTCTCCTTTCTTGCCTTCTTTTAGGTAAATCACAGATTTTTTTGGCATTCTATTTTAATCTCTGTCTAGGCTTTTTAGCTATATTCTTCAAATTTTTTTAGTGGTTGCTCTGGAGATTACACTGTACATGTGTAATTTATTACAGAGAATTACTTATATTCGCTATTTCATCACCTCCTGTGACATAGAGGGATCTTACAGTCTGTGGTCTCCTCCCCTCAGTGCACTACTGCTCATTCATGACAGAATGCTCTTATAACTTGTGTTTTTTAAGATTCTTCTGTCTTTCTTAAGAATTAAAAGAAAAATATCAATATAGTCTTCACCCACGTGTTCACCATTTCCAGGGATGTCACTACGTCTTCTAGATCCAAGCACCCCCCATTATTTCTCTTGGATGGGAAGAACTTCCTTTAGCATTTATGAGTGTGACTGTGCTGCACATGGATTTTCCTAGAGCTTGTGGATCCAAAATGTCTTTCACATTCATTTTAAAAATTGTATTAATGTTTTATTTAACTCAGCATATCTAGAATATCATCTCAACATGCACTCAATGTAATAAAATTAATACCGATATAGTTTACCTTATTTTCATTCATGCCTCGTCTGTTAAATTTGGCTTATCTTCCACCTACATCTCCATTCAGATGACTCATATTTAAACGCTCAGTAGCCTTCACTCGTGGCCAGCAAACTGGACGGCACACTCCTGGAACATCTCTTTGCTTCAGTGATGAAGACTAGCTTCATCACTATAGAATTCTAGGTTGATATTTTTTAAAGATTTGTGAATTTATTTTAGAGAGAACGAGAGCATGAACAGAGGGAGGGGCAGAAGGAAAGGGAGAGAGAGAATCTCAAGCAGACTCGGCACTGGGTGTGGAGCCTGACATGGGGCTCAGTCTCACAACCACGAGATCATGATGAGCAGAAACCAAGAGTCGGACTCTTGACCAACTAAGCCACCCCTGTGCCCTGACAGGTTTTTTTTTTTATTGCATTGCTTTAAAAATGTCATTCCATTGTCTTCTAGTTTCTATTGTTTCTGGCAAGAAATCTGCTGTTAACTGTAGGATCCTTCACCTTATGTAACATGCCAGTTTCTCTGACTGCTGTTTAATACTTTACATCTGTATTTTAGTAACTTAACTACCATACGCCTACTTGTGTGGGTTTGTTTTTTTCATACGCAGAGTTTCTGAGCTTGTTGGATTTGTAACTTGATGTCTTTAATCCAATTCAAGACATTATTAACCATGATTTCTTCAAATATATTTTTCTGTCCCATTATCTTTTTCATCTCTTTTTGGGACTCTAATTACCATATATTAGATGACTCAGTATTTCTCTACAGGTTTTGGAGGCTCTGTTCATTTTCGTCAAGGTTTTTATACTTCTGAACTGATTATTTCTATGGACTTATTTTCAAGTTTGCTGATTCTTCTGCCACCAACGTTCCTTTGTTAAGTCAACTCTGAATCTTTCATTTCTCTTATTGAACACTTAAGGTCTATAATTTCTATTTTCAGTTCTTGGCCATAGTTGCCACCTATTCAGTTATTATGCATTTGGTTTCCTTCAGGTTCTAGTACATGCTTTATTAAGGCTTTAAAGTATTTGTCTGCTCAATTACAATACAATTCTGTTTCATTCAGAGTTGGTTATTTGCCGCTGCCTTTTTCTTGATTATGAGTCACATTTTCTTGTTTCCTCGTGTATCTAGTTTTTGATTTATTATTAAATACAAGTAATTATGAGTAACACATTGTAGTCTCTGGATTCTTTTATGCTGCTCTGGACAATGATTTTTATTTTAGAAAGCAGTTAATTAGGCAGGCTCAAACTCCACGCTCTGCAGCAGACAACTGCTAACATCTCTGTTTAAGGACGTTGGCTTTCAGATGCTGCCTTCCTCCAGATTTTCTGAGATCTCCCCTGCACAAAGCATTGTTAAGTGGTTGGCCTGTTATCTGGGTGGATTTTAGGTGCAGATTTGGGGCACTCTCTCTTTCAGGATTTTCCCTCTTTCTAGATGATCTTCCAGCTCCAAATTCTAACAGCCCAGTCCAGAAACATGCAAAGTTTCTCCTGTGCAAAGCCACAGACAGTGGAGTACCAGAGGCAACGATGTGTGAACTCCAAACTTTAACCAAATCAAGTGCTTGAATTGAAAAGGTAGCCTCCCCTCTAGTTCTACTATTTACCAGTCACACTCCTTTAAGCCTCCCCCACAGACACACATACAGTTGTTCGGACCCTGAGGTTATCTATGGATCAGTTCATCGGACTGAGCTCTTCCACCCTTCGCACAAATTTCAACTTGCACATAGTGGATTCTGAGTCCGGTACCACCATAAGATCAATAATTCCTACAACAAAACTCGAACCTGAACCAGCATGAGATGTTTCTCTTCCTTTACTTTTCCTAGCAGGAGTTCTCACAGTACTGTGAGCAAGTCCAGTAGACCGGACCGTGTCAGGACCCCTGGTGGAGAAATTCTCAGACCCTGAAGCCAAGCCAAGTAGAGCAGTACATTGAAAAGTATCAGAGAATTCATCTCAACTTGCCATCCCCCTCCCCAGAAAGGTAACCACAACCATCTCCCATAGACAATACTTTGAAGGTCATATTAATTGTATCCCCTAAAACTCATTTGGGTTAGGAAAAAAATACCCTGATGAATTGAGAATCTTCAAAAAATCTATTTCTGGAACGAAATGACCTTCTTGCCCCCTTTTATTACCTGGTTTAGAACTAATTAACCCTTTTTATTGTACTATTCATTAAAAATATTGTAACCTGGGCTTCTTGTTACTAGAGCCTAAACCTGGGAAATATTCAGCCATGTTTACTAGCCCAGCTAATCATAACAGTGTGTCCAGGATTTATCAATGTTTCTTTTTCCTTTTTTCTCTATAGGGCAACACAAACTCAAAATGAGAATAAAATTCTTAATATTTAATTCTGAGATTTAAAAGGAAAGTAGCTACCATTGCTTTGTATCTTGATGAAAATAATATGATAATGATTTTTTTTAAATAACGGAGAAAAAGAAATACTCACAATGAAATACCACAGTACCCCATTAGCTTGACAATACCAAGTGTTGGTGAGATGCGGAGTGTTTGTGATTTTCGTCATTTCTGTGACACAAGGCTACAGAAATGGGACTTGTGGGTCAGGCTGTCCCAGTACTCATTCTAACGCAGAGGTGCAAGAAACATGAGGGCAGGAGGTGTGCTGAGAAGCCGGTGGATGTGAAAATTGCCATACCATTTAGGAGAATATGTGGACATCCACTGGCAGTGATGAAATTTATAAACAGCCCACGTCTCCCCCACACTTAGTACTGTCAATCTTGTCAACCTGTAGTGTTGAACACAGATATACTCCTCAACCCAGCAATGTCACTCTCATTTATTCCCTAAATAATCTCATGCGTATGTACAGCAAGGCCCATGTAAAGGAACATTCTCCACAGTGTTTTTGTGCAATAACCACAAATTGAAAGCAGCACCTAGTGATCAATGGGAGAGGGGATAAATACATTCTGGTATGTTCAAACAATGGAAAACCAAACATAAATTAAAAAGAAACCATATGGAATGAAAAGCAAGCTATGATGACAGGCAACAATATGGATGTACTTCACTAACACGATATTGGGTGAGAGAAGCAAGACCTGGAAGAATAGAGACTACATGATATAATTAATCTAAAGTCCCCAGTAGACCTTTCCATACTGGTGGTTTCAGGAGGCACAAATGGGTGGCAAAATGATAAAGAGAACCAAGGAAATAATTCCCACTCACGTCAAAGAAATTGGGGAGGAGAAGGAAAAATATGGTAAGAGTGTAGATCCACATACTTTTGCTAAAATTGTTTACCAGCCTTCCTTTACAGTTCATACACTTTCTCATCGATCTACTTCACAGTAACGTCTTTAAACTGTAATACAATTAAGGAATGTCAATGGCCCTGAAAGCCACGAAATATTGAGTACGTCAGTGCTTTCGGGGTTTTAAGAAAGGCTTGAAATACACCTGCTTGCCGCCATCACTGTCCCTACGAGCACCGCAGTGCTTTCCTGGTGGTTCAAGTATTCCAGACGGGTCCCTGTTACACACATTTACATGTCAGAATGTTTTGTCCAAATGCATATCATAGATGGCTGATGAGAACCAGTGAAGGCAGTTATGGAAAATCTTTAAAATACTAAGCATTTCTCCTCTTCCTCACCTTTATTAGCTTGGCATTAACATAAATTGTCTTTTTTTAAATTTCATTTTACTTTTTCAGTGTCCCAAGTTCCATTGTTTGTGCACCACACCAGGGCTCCACGCAATCCGTGCCCCCCTTGATACCCACCACCAGGCTCCCCCATCGGTTATGTTGAATAAAGGCCATTGTGTTTTCAGAGCAGGCTCAGAGGGAAACGTTCCCATTTTCCTCATGACAACCATTTGGACCCTCTGCCGCAGGTTGAAACAGCACCTCCGTCTGGGTGGGACCACTCCCCCGGGGTGTTTGGTCACTGTGTACTCAGGGCATAAAGTAGCTGGCCCAAATCTCAAACCCCTTCAGCCTCAAGGACCCATCTTATGCTTCACACACACCCGAATGCTCATTTCTGATGAGCAGTCCCCACAGGACTCCGGGCCTCCGCCCTGCTCTCCTTGCTCCTGGCCCCAGCAGTCCTGCCTGCCAAAGGCAAGTCCCACCTGCCCGCACATTCTCCTCCTGCTCCGACCACAGCTGGTGGTGCTCCGGGCACGCTGCCCTCACGAGCTGCCTTCACACGACCCCATGCCCTCCCTGCACGTGCAAACCACCTCCCCCTCTTCTGTAAAAGATTTGTTCAAGGACACAGGAGCAAACTTGGCTACCCCTTCCTATTCTGTGGCTCTCCCTTCTTCATGGCTGAACCCACCACCTCGATCCGCCCTGCCGGCTCCAATACCAGCGTGCACCGGCCGTTCTCCACAGCAGCACTTACCAGTATTGGGGGACAGTTTGTGTGGGTGCTGTTGTGAGAATCATAGGACGGGGAGCACCATCCCTGGGCTCTGCCCACTAGGCCAGGAGCCCCTCCCAGCTGGGACACCCCAAAATGTTTCCAGATGTTATCAGAGGCCCCGAGTGACACTTTCCACAAAGATTTCTTACTTTATCCTATCTGAACTTTTAATTCTTTAACCCTCTTAACTCTCACAATCACATCCTCTGCCCACGTGAGACACCCTCAAAGGGTAACCGCCAGACCACACCACTTCCACAGCCTCAGCCTGGACTGGCTGCGGCCCCGTCGCCCTCCCAGTGCGCTGCTCACACTGGCCGGGTCTCCGTGCGCCCTCGGTCCCTCCTCTGGCTCAGACTCTGAGATTTCACTACAACTGTTACTAATAGCTTTACTTCCCTTGCTCTCCTTTCTGGATTAATTAATGCAGATTTGGTTTACCTGGAAAATCGCTGATTCTGGTCAAGCCCAGCTACCTGCTTGTGTGGTACCTGCATCGGATCAGGGGACAGTCCCTGGAGAAAAATCCCTCGACCTAACAAGACTCATATCAAGTGTGTGGCCAGTGGTCCCAGGACGCAGGCCAGTGTTGCTCGGCCCCTTGTGAAACCCACGCCCACACGTCACTGACAGCCAGTCCCTGCCTCCTCCTCCCTTCTAAACGTCCAGGTACCCCATCCTCCAAAATCAATGGTCCGTAACGGTCCTATGTCCCTCTCACCTGCCGACCCCTCATTACCTGCATCTTTCCCCGTGTCCCCTCTCTCTGCTATTGCACAAACAGAGGGTCTAAGACCAACCCTCAATGTGCACCCGCCGGCTCACACCCCTACAACCACGCTTCCCTCTCCCATGCTGCTGGGTCTCTCTTTTGTACAAGGAGACTCCCGTCACCAGACGAATGCTCCCTGAGGGCACTCAACTTAGAAACACACAGACGAAACCCAAGCCGGGTCCCTTCTGCTTCTCTGTGCTGCCCACGGGCCACCCACCAGCTGGGCCCCCACCCAGCCAACCCTCCCAGCTCCTCACTCCTGCCCACTGGCCTGCTGGAGGGTCCGGGTCACCGTCTGCACGCGGACGTCTGGGCGGCACCCTCCCCCCTCCCCCTTCACTCGGCTCTTCTGCTGCCGTTTAAAACTGCAGCCCTTCTCCAGCACGCCCGACTCTAACGTGTTACACACCTTACTTACTTGTTTCGCTGATCGCCCTCATTACACTAGAAGAAATGCTCCGTGAATAGAAGAATTTTTCTGCCTTGTCTACTGCTGTATGCCCAGGGCCCAGCGCAGAGCAGATGCTCAATAACTACTTGTTAAGCTGACGAGTAAATGAATGAAACTGTGCACGCGTGCATGACGCAAGGACGTGTGCATCTGTTTATTGTCTCGTGAGAGCAGAGAACAGGGACTGGATTTTATTCTTTACTTCTGTGCCCACAGTGCCCGACACACACAGCTAGATGCTGAATATCTAATCAACTGATCTTGGAGTGGTGGTCTTCTTTGCACTTTCAGGTCTCTACTCGGCTAGAACAGGACAAGCTTTTGAATGTTCTGTGTTGCAGGGAGAGCGTGTGTCAGACTGCTCAGTAATGATCTCTCCCGTAAACAGGGAGACACACAGCAAGTTCACCAACTTCACAAAAACAGTACAAGAGTTTTCCCTTGGATGCGATTATAACTTCGGATCAATGTTTTAAAAGAATTTACACCCCAGATATCCAGGCAGCATTGTGACCAGGAAGAATGAGACCATGTTATAGATGTCCCTCCTGAGGGACGGGTCATCCAAAATGACCTCCTTTGCCCCCAAATTTATCCTTTAATTTAAAATGGCCTCCTTGAATGCAAAAGTCATTCCTCCTTTTGAATTACAAATAGCTTAAAAGAAGTAACTTTGAACTGATTCTTGTTGCTAATGTTAAGGTAACCGGTCGCCCCATCCTTCATGCACAACCTGCCCATGCGGAGCCACCTCGCCCCCACCGGCAGCTCCGGGAAGCTGGAAGCATCTGGCCTCAGACGGCAGAGCGTGCACGGCCCCGGGCTAGCACCAGGTTCTGGCGTCGTTCTCTGGTGCGCACCTGCCCACTACTCTGCTCCTTGACGCCTCCACTCCTCTGTCCTTGCAGATCCCCGTCCCACGCGCCAGCCCAGCCAGCGACCGTCCTTCTATCCGTGACTGGCCTCTCCAGCACTGGTTCCCTACCAGCCTCTCCAGCTACCCCAACGGTGGTCTTTCCAGATTTCAGTCAACCCAGGGTATGTGGTCTGGGCACAGCTCCTCAGATGACAGCCGCTGCCACAGGACGGGGTGCAACATCTCCGGAGAAACTAGCATCTGATAGAGACCACAGAGGGTCCCGGGATCTCGTACGGGGTGTGCGTGTGCATGCGTGAGAGGCACCAGCCAAGGCGTCCCTGAGGCTCGAGCCAGTGGCGTGAAGCTCCCTGGACAGCCACCGCCCGGACAGCTCTCCAGATGGCTCCGCACCGACATGGCCCCAGGCATGTGCACAGAGTCAAATGTCCCCGGGGGCCCACAGGCACTGAGCAGCCACCATGTGTCCCTAAAGCCACACTATTCAGTCCTTTCCAGGGAAGAACGGAAATAAAGGACAGAAGTCTGCTCCTGTGCCCTTGTTTATTTCTCTCTGAGAGACGAGGCCAAGAGTGAGGCATGAAACCAAGACCGCTGACAGGGGTACGAGGTGATCTGAACACAATGTCTGTGCCTCTGTCCAGGGCTGGACCCCAGCTGCATGCCCACAGCTCCCTGGCAAAGTCCAACGACAGCCAGTCCCCACGCCCGTCACCGCCGTCCTTCCGCACAACGCACGCGAATACAGAGAAACAGCACAAGAGCGTGTTCTGGGGAGCAGGCCCAGGACTGGGGCTGTTCGAGAGTGGCTGGTAAGCAATCATGTCTTTCTCCTGGAGTCCCCTGTCCCGTGGCCTGAGCCCGTGGCTGTAGGTTACCTAGTAATGAGCACTGATCGCTTTGCGTGAATTGGTCTAGACCCTTCAATTTGACCACAGACTCCTCCTTTGTGATCTCCAGAGCCCCGAGGAACAGAACTCCAGAACAGGGTTCAGCCACAGGGGAGTCCTTCGTCCTAAACCCATGTTGGTTTGAGGGCGCCCAGTGTGGGGACATGGGATTTCCAACCCCACCACCTACGTGATGCCCGAGGATGAGTCCTTGGCATAATCCTGGAAGAAGCATGAGAGGTTCAAATTTCAGATCTTCATGACACATTTGATTTCAACTCTGGTTTGAAGCTGAGTGCCCCCTACGCATCAGGCGCTCTGCTGGGGGCCAACGTACACACTGATGTACGACACAAGGCTTGGTCTCTGGTACCAAGAATCGACAGTCCAGTGGGGAAGAAACAAAACACAAAGTAAACGTAAGTGAGAATGTGATGAGAAGTACCATCAGTGTTAGAGAAGGAGGTGGGCTGGGCGAGACCAGTCAGTGTGGGGGAAGTGACTTCCCAGCAGAGTGCGTCGCAACGCTCCAAGGTCATCCCCGAGAACCGTGACTTCTCCCTGGTGGGGAACGACAGCGCGCCACCAGGCAGACGGGCTGCGTAGCCACAGTTCCAACTAGGGCCAGAACCCTTGTGCCTCCAAAACGTAAGACTCCTTCCCAGCAAGGGCCTCTCCAGGCTTGTGAATATTTCTCTGCTCCTACCCTCTGCTCCTCACACGCATGCAGTCTTGAAACCCGCCTGAGAAAATGAGGCCATGCAGTTAAGGTTATCGTTCAAGGTTGTGCAAACACTCAGGTCGGGCAAGGGGAGAAGGCTCTGAGTCTGCCCTTAGGGTTAGCGGCCCGCTCTTCATTAAGAAACGCAGGAGCGTCGGGGCGCCTGGGGGTCAGTCAGCCAGCGGCTAGCTCTGGGTCTCCGCCCAGGTCGTGATCTCAGGGTCCTGGGTTTGAGCCCCGGGTCAGGCTCTGCACTTGGTGGGGAGTCTGCTTCAGGATTCTCTCTCTCCCTCTGCTCCCTCCCGCATGGACTCTCTCTAATAAATAAATAAATCTTTTAAAAAAAAAAAGGGGGGGGAAGAAATGCACGAGCCCTCAAATAGCCAGTCTCGTTGTCTGAGATATTCACTACTCATTCAAAGCCCAGGAACAGAGACTTGACCAAAGGGACAGCACCTAGTTTCTCACAGGGCCCAGACACCCCCCGAACGACCTGGCGGGTACCCTGCGCTCCCTACAAACTTGGCTGCGTGTATTCCCAAATCCAGCTCTGAGGCTGGTAAACTATGTCTCCTCACAATGCACCAAGACGT
This sequence comes from Meles meles, assembly GCF_922984935.1. Lineage (NCBI taxonomy): Eukaryota > Metazoa > Chordata > Mammalia > Carnivora > Mustelidae > Meles > Meles meles. The sequence continues at coordinate 2,279,618 of NC_060075.1, read as the reverse complement.
AAATTCCCCAGCTCAACTATAATCAGCAAGTATCTGAACATTACCTCAGTGATTTGGTTTCCCCATTAATAACTGGATCTTCAGAATTAACCTACAAGGAAGCCTTCCTTCAGACACCGGATTCTGGTTTCTCAACGAGCCACATGAAGAATCCCTGTTTTCCCATCAATTTCAGACTTTCTGAGAGAACGGAGCAGGCATGACTCGGGGGGACACGGATACCGTTGCTCCTGTGGTCATCCGTGACCGTCACAACGTGCCTCCTTCTTCTTGAGCAAACACAGGTTATTTATTGGAAGATGTTTAAGAGACTATTGATCAGGCCAAAATTCAAGCATTGTGAACCAACCAGAAAAGTAATTCGCACAAACCACTGGGTTTTGATTCCAGTAAACCAGCATTCCAGTCGACCCCTGTTTCCAACACGGCTCCTAGAAAGAAACCCGTGTTACACCAGTAACAGACTGAACTATGCTGACGAGTGTCTTCCTGGTAGGAACTCTCCAGTGGTCTGCCACAGGCTCCGTGCGTGGCCCTGTTCTGATCATCTCTAACAATTTGAGTAAAATATTAGAAAGTGTGTCCATCGAGTGCATATGTAGCAAACGGAGGACAAAGAGCACCTCGAATCACAAACACTTCGCAGGCTAAACGAAAACCAGACAAAACTAACTATACAAAAAAATCCTCTCTTCCAGACGCTCAACTGCAGGATCTAGGGAAGACTGAGGACAGCAGTTTGTGTGAGAGAAATAATAACATTTCGGAAGCTGTTTTGAAAGACATCATTTAAATGTGTCCATTCGATGGCGGACCATTATACTCCTGACCCCCAGAGCTCAGGCAGCTCTGCTCAGGGTCGCGTCCTGGCAGCACACGCTGGGCACGCGGCGGGTCTGTGCTGAGTGAGTCAGGGTGCAAGGCGTTGCACAGGGGCCGCTGAAGACGGTCTGGCGTGGTCAGGACGTGACTAGTCTGTGCAGACGAGGCAGGGAATGGCCCCCTGAGACCGACACCTCCAGGCGGGAAGCGAGCCGACACAGTGTGGCAAGCGCCAAGATGCCGAGAGGCCGCTGGGCAGCAGAGAGAGAGAACTCCGCCGACGCCATCCTGCGGGGCCCTACCGCCACGTATTGGTACAAGCCCAGCGCGCACCCCCTGGGCTCCACGACGGCTCCGCGTGATGACGACGTGTCCGTGAGGCTCTGCCAACCACGCCACCGCCACTCTGTGACTGACGCCTGCTGTTCTGGGGGGGGGGGCACCGGAACTGTCCCTGCATTCTTCTCCACGGCGCTGTGAACCCAAAACTGCTCTAAGAGAAATGAAGTCTTTTAAAAAGATGAAATCAGTGAAGAAGCTCTCGATGTAAATGTTGGGAAAAGTAAACACAGGCAAAAACCAGAGCAGGCGCCATGACGGACCTCGCTGACTTGAAGGGCACAGCGCTCTCCCTGCAGGGCCGAGGGGCTGACCCCAGGGAGGCGTATTTCAGTGACAGGAAGAAGGAACTTTGTCCAAATGTGGAACTGCCTGACCGTGACACGTGCTGGCCTGGACAGCGGTCATTTCTGTCGCTGGACCCATCGAGGAGCAATCCAGCAGCCCGCAGCAGGGGCTCGTCTGTTCCCGCAACAAAGCACACAATAAGTGCCTGCTGTGTGCCTGCTGTGCGGGGAGGATGGACCGTGCAGAGGACGGGGACCTCACGGAGCAGCCCTCGGTGGCTCACTCAGGGAGCTCGCCCGGGTCACGGCATGAAGGGAGAGGCGAGAGGCTCGTGCACCATGGACAACCTCCTCCCAGGAACCTCCTCCCTGCAGAGTCAGAAAACAAAACGTGTTGCAGGCACACTGGTACTGAGTCACTGAATGTTTCAGAATCTTCCAGCAGGATGGATGGAAGATAAGACCACAGGCCTGACAGCGTCCTCACGCAACACCCGGCGCCCGTCGCCTGCCCTCCATACAGCGGAGCTTCCAGACGACCCAGGAACAGAGCCGTGAAGGGCTTCCGGCTCACACACTCCCTACAGTCACACCTGGGAAGCACGCATCTGGGGCAGGCTCACGCACAAAGGAAGGTAACTCATGGAGCTCATCACGTCTGCTCATTTGAAATCATGGGGTAAAACCTCCACCCAGGCCAGTGGCCCTAGAGCGCAGAGGACGAGGCCCTGGGCCCTTGCTGCCACCTTAATACGGGCAAATCCAGGTGTCGTTCCACTCCCGGAAGAAACGGAAAAGGTAAATCCACCTTCCTTTAGGAAACAGAACATTCAAGGTCATTGGATCACGTGGTTTCCACCCAAAGACCTCGAAGCAGAAGCCTGACGCCAAACATGCCCACGTCCACAGTGACGCCGCCCAGCAATGACGCGGTGACCCCCACCCCCGTGCTCTATGGGTAAGTCCCTTCCAGGTGCGTCTGGGGTGAGGAAAACCACACACTGTGGCTTGCTCATGGAAAAGCTGTTCACCACTGAGGCCACAACGGCCTCGTTTCCCACGCGAGAAGCTCAGAGGAGCCGAGTTGGCAGGCTGGTGGGCTCTGCACAAAGCTGCTGTGTGGTCAGATGTGAGCATCCGGGGTCACGGGAACCAAGAGCCCCCGTGAGCAGATCGGCTGGAAAACGTGGACTCATTCCCTTGGCTTTCTGGGAGGACCTGCGATTCACCTGTGTTTAACCAAGGGCCGCCCAAACGCACGAGATCTTAGATCCTTTTTACTCCCCTGGGAAGGCTCTGTTTGAGGAACAGGGACTTGGGCACAGACAGTTGAAGCGCCCACCTCAGCGAACGCCAGTCTCCCGTCACGGAGACCGAGGTCCAGAGAGAGGCCCGGCCAGGTGCCAAGGAGGCACGTGATGCGACGGGTGGCCCGGGAGTGTGGCCCCTGACTACCGGCCACGTTCTTCCATATCCGCGCCGCCGCTCTGCGAATGAAAATCACCCCACACAGAGCCAACACACACACACGCGGACGGGTTCCCGGGCCACAGGTATTTCCGTAAGCACGGTGTAATAGAAATGTAACTCAGAAAAGCATTCCGGCTCCCTACAAAGGCTTCAGAGGCAACCACTAAAAGGACTTGAGGCCAAATCTGGAAGGGGGGAGGGACAGCCGTATTATGCAACAATTTGTTGTCCTTGCCAAACACCGGTGCTTGGAAGTTAAGAAGAGACCGCAGGCGCACCTGTGTCCGTTGGCATCGAGTTGAATCGATCCCAAAATTAGGCCAACAGCCAATTACCTGTCACCCAAAGATTCACTTAAAGGATTTAAATAGTTTTTACAAGCATGAATTTAAATTTTCTGTGCTCCTAAGGTAGTCTTCCTCAGATATTTACAGAGACATTAAAATTTTATGGTATCACTCATGAAAAAGTAGGAAGTTACAATGTGCATCTCCGGCGCCTGCAGCAGCACGTCAGCGGCTCCCTGGGGATCCCCAGGTGGTGGGTGAGAATCCCCTCGCCCCTTGCCTGCATCTTTGATGTTTCTGGTTCCCTATAGGGACGAGCACGCGTCGCTGACGTTTCTCTCTGGCGTGCTGATGGTTCTTACTCTCTGCGACAGATTTCGTCCCTCCTTCATGGCTCCCGATTCCCACTCTCTGCCCGTCACTGCTCTGCGCCCCCGCAGACAACCGAGCAGACAGACGAATTACCCTGTCCTCACGAAGCTGGACACCGCGGAGGGCTTATTAACACAGTCACAAATCTTGCTTTGTAAACAAAATCTTTTTTTCCATTGTCTTCAAAAGCAGACGAGGACGAGAAACGGAGTATCAGGGAAATACACCGTCAACCTCCTTCTAGCAAAGATATTCCCCGGAACTCCAGGCTCCAAAATACATGCTTGCAAGGAATCCCCACGATCGACAGGCCGTGGTGGGAAAGACCTGTCACAGGTGTGGGTCCCCTCGGGGGTGTCAGCTACCACAGCAAGAAGACAACACATATTTATTTCTCTCCATAAAACTCAAGAAGCAGGTACTTTTAAGAAAAGTTTTAAGGCAGTTTTCATCTTTTTCTTTGTTGTAACTTAGTAGGTAAACAACAGTAACCGGGGCATGATTTCAGCACTGTGAAATTTCTGAAGAACTTTCCAGAACCACGTTGGCTGCGAGGCACATACAGCCGTATGGGGTCAGGTGGGGTAGGAAATCCCCCACCAACAGGCACACACAGACCCCGAGCCTTTGACCAGGGTGACGCTGACGATGGGATGTTCGGACCTTGTCGTGTGGTGAGACACCGATTCCCCTCCTGGAACAATGTTTCATTGGGGTCACTAAGAGAGATCGCACACCCCAAATCCTTCATGGAACTCGTAAGGGTACAAATATGAACAAATTTCTGGCCATGTTTGTGGTCGTTGCGGACACGGCATGCTACCCGTCTGGGCCTGACAGAAAGGCCCAGCGTAAATGTTCTTTAGGTCTAGTTCTCAGAAAAGGTTTGCTTCTCCTGAGGAACTAAGATGTTTCTTCCTTTCTAATGATGAAAATTCTGGTTCTCACCGTGGCTTCGTTTTCACCTTGCATTCCAGGAGGCTCAAAACCAAATGTGAGGCAGAATTCTCACGTCTCTGTGAGCTTTTGGTCTACTTGGGCTCTTTTCCTCCTCTACCAAACTGCTTCTATTTCCATCCTTTTAATTCTTACTAACAGTGTTTTTCTGTTGCTGGTTTTAAGCGGCCCCTAATCCTTTTCTGGAATGAGCAGGACCCAACGATGGTATGCATACATTCACATAAACCTTCAGCTGACCGACAGGGAAATTATTGGTACAATTTCTAAGTGATGGGGCCGGAGTAACAGAACCTGGACGGACCCAGAATTGGAACCCAGATCTCTGCAAAACCAGTCTGGGATTTTTACTATGCTCCCTCCCTTCCCCTTGTCAACTTCAAGGTAAACACCCAAGACACCTTGCACAGGAAAAGTGTCTGAACTTAACAGACCACACACCTTCCGTCTCTGAGACTCCTGCTCCCAAGCGGACCTGGTGTGACTGGACCGCTGGCGACGGTTCATCTACACCGATCCGAATCACCAGCAGTGATACAATGAAAACGCCCTTTGATTCATCTAAGACCCAAGTAGGTTTGGCCCAGAATGGATGAGTTAACTAGAGGGTTTCATTCCATCAAGAATTAAACTTTAAGAAACATAGGCCATAACTAAATTTTTTTTTAAATCAGTTGGCCATAAATTCCACTGATGCTGACACAGATCTCTATGACCTCCTGGCAGCTAAAGATAATCTTTTCTTTTTAAAGTTTTTTTTTTAAGATTTTATTTATTTGACAGACAGAGATCACAAGCAGGCAGAGAGGCAGGCAGAGAGAGAGGGGGAAGCAGGTTCCCTGCTGAGCAGAGAGCCCGATGCGGGGCTCGATTCCAGGACCCTGAGATCATGACCTGAGCTGAAGGCAGCGGCTTAACCCACTGAGCCACCCAGGTGCCCCAAGATAATCTTTTCTTAAACGTTTCCTCCTACCCAGCAGAACCCCCTTGGACGTACTTAGGTTTATGCCCAGACACCTGGATTTCGCCTGGATGACCTGTTCCTGCCTCGGAATGAGAGCGAAAGCAGTCCTGTTGGTTAACGCACTACAGCTGCAAGAGAAGCTCTCCCGCCCTTCTACCAACGTCCGCGCCCTGGAGAGGTGACCGGTTCCCGAGTAGAGGTTTACTTGTCTGCCTCGCCGTTGGTCTAGGGGCGCCAGGGCTGTGTCTCCTGGGGGGCCGAGCACCCTTTGCTGAACACACTGATCCTGCGATCCCGTCAAGACAAGCGGTTGCCTGCACTTTCAGGCCTGTCCACTGCAAAGACAGATTTCTGCTCAATCTGCGACCACTTCAGGTGTCGACTTCGTCACGACGATCATCCCCTCGCCTGCCCCCTCTGGCAAACCTTTGTGATTTAATAATAATAATTACGGAAGTTTCAAATGAAGAATTACAAGCTGTCAGACACCCATGTGAAGAGTTGACCAGTCTGCGATCTTGGCACGTACAACAAGGCCCACAGTAAACTGGAAACATAACCTTTTTCTACTTAGAAATGCAAAATGTTTGATAAACTATTTCAACCAACAGCTATTTGTCAAGGCCCGTCTAAGAATCGGACTGGGAATGCGTGGCTGGGGAGGGTGTCGCAAGCATGAAAGACAAGGCCGTTTCCAGGTGAGCACATTCACCTGGGTTCGGGTGAGTGGGGACAGAGGAATGGGCAGGATGGGGTGAGGGGCTGGAGACCCCGAGAGACAGAGTGTCTGCGAGCGGCTCCAGAGATGAGAGGAGAGTAACCAGACAAAGGGACCGGACGAGTGCCGAGCCGGGGGCAGGAGGTGCAGGGAGAGTGAGCACAGAAAACAGGACACGGCAGGTGCTGGCAAGGATGCAGAGACCCGGGAACCCCGGGCACGGTCACTGGGAACGCCAACGGGTGCGGATGCTGTGGATACTGTGGAAAACAGGACAGAGCGTCCTTGAAAAACTAGAACCACAACTCCTGTGTGGTCCAGCCATCCAGCTCTGGACGTTTGCTCAGAAGAACCAAGACGAGAATCTTAAAAAGCCGCCTGCTCTCTGAGTCACGGCACCTAGTTGCGGAGCCCGGATGCAGAGACGGCACCCACCGGCGCACGACCGGAGGAAGACTATGGGCTGCACACGCTCTCGGCGGCCCTTAGAAAGAAGGGACTCTACAACACGCCACGACACCGGGCGCCTTGAGGACACTGTGCTCAGCGAAACGAGGCAGCCACAGAAAGACCAACACGGTGCGTGTCCACGCCATGAGGCACCCGAAGCAGCCAAACTCGTAAAACCACGGAGCAGAGTGGCGGTTGCCTGGAGACCTGGAGGCTGGGGGGGGGGGGGGGCGGCTCACCGGGGGGCCCGGGGTGTCCCGCGGAGCCCGGCAAACAAGCCCCAGGGCTCCTGGCACAAGCGCAGACCTGCGGTCACCCACATGTATTGTCACTCGAAAAACCATTAAGAGAGTAGGTTTCACACGAAGCATTGTTGCCACAGCAAGACAGAACCTTAGAAAAGAGAAGAAAAGAAAGGCCTCGGGAGAGGGAACAGGTACCCCGTCAGTGAGGCCACGGGAGGCAGCTCAGAGCCCCGGCGACTGTGGTTGGGAGCTCGGGCCCCCCTGCGAATGCCGTGAAAGGCCCCTTCAAAGTCCGGTGAGAAGAGGAAGGAGACCAGGGTGCGGTATTGCGTGCGATCGCGGTGAATTCCGTGGAGACGGGGAGAGGAGGAGCTAGAGCCGGACCAGCGGAGACGAGGCCCGGTGCCAGGCACACTTGCCACCGCCGCTCTCCTCGCCGACCCCGCGGCCCTTGCAAGACATGCGGCCGACGAGAGAGCCTCGGGCGCGGCTGGGAGGCAGGGAGCGGGGCGGTGCTGGGAGGCTGCGGACGCCCGGCACCCGATGGCGGCACCCGGTGGCCCGCACAGCCCCTTGCCGGAGTCTCTGCCTCCCCGCCCCGCCGCCGGCAGATGAGCCCGCTAGAAAGAGGCCCGCGAGGAAACCATGACAACTGCCGGGCGCCTCCTACCCGCTGATGGCTCTGGCCCTCGCCACAAACCCAGACGAGACACTGATCGCTCCGATCAGCTTGCGAGCAGCGTCCGCATGACAAAGGCAGGTTCCCATGCGGAGCGACGCGGACCCGGCCTGTCCCCACCGCGGGGCGCAAGCCCGTCCACACGGTCCTGACAGGCAGCGGCTCTGGGCATGGGGCTCAGGGGCTCCACGCCTCAGCCCTCAACTCACCCTTTTTGTCACTGAGGCTCTGAGTAAGATTTAATTTTAAAATAAGTTTCCACTATCCCCCCACATCCTGAGAGTCCCGTAAGTAGTGACCTCAGGGGACACGTACCATCTGGTGACCTGTCCTGTGTCACCTGGCCTCGCTTGACCTCAGCGCTGCTGTCCAGACTGCTAGTGACTCACCTGCTAGTTTGGGTCAGCTGGACATGTCCGCCCCGCCCCTGGGCCCAGCAGCGGCCTGTGACCTGACGCTTCCCCCCGTGCCCCGCAGGGCTGCCCCTCGCGCCCCCGCCTGCGACCCCAGCTGCCACGCGCCCGTGCACTGTGGTGTTCACACGTAAGCCACCAGGCACCAACGTCAGCCTTCTGGACGTGGCCCGCGTGCACCCCGGCAACTGAAACCCAGCAAGGTCGCCGTCGAGCACACAACTCCTCCCAGAGCCTGGCCACCTCCTGTCTCCACAGTGGCTGCAGCTGCTCCACCCCTGCCGGAACCCCTGCACCCCGCGGGGCCACAGGTAGGGACGGGTGCTCACTCCTGCACACGGGTGCGTCAGCACAAAACCGGCGTCCTCAGCCGTGGCGAGGCTCGGGTGGTTCTAAGCTGGTTTTATTGTCTATACTGTATGATAAAATCATTCCGTGATCCAGATGACGAGCTGTGGGCTCCCCCCCTTCCTCCCCCTCTATCAGCGCCCCCCAACTCAGCAGCCACGGCCTGGGACCTAAGCCAGAAGCAGCCAGACGGATGAGCTCATGTGACCATGACTCGGGGTGAAGGGGGGTACGGGAACAGGGACGCGTCTGGATTTTAGAGAAGCTTCTGGAAGCAAGGGCAAACCCCAAGTGTTCTGCTGCTTCTTTGTGGAAGACCTTCGGCCTGGCAGAAAGCTGGATAAGCAGAACTCGTGTCCTGGGAGCAGAACACAGGTGAGCGCCATGTTCCCCGGATGGGAGACGCCTGCTCAGCCGAAAGCAGGTTGTCGGTCCCCTGCCACCTGCCGCAGCTGGCTTCAGCCCACCGAGGCGGCACTGCGGTCCCGCGGGACAGCATCCTCACAGCACGCAGGGTGCGGCCCGCACGCCCACACAGGTGTGGGCCGGAGCCCAGCAGGGTGAGCAGAGGGAGAGCAGTCCGCCCCGCGGTGAGCCGCGCATCGCACACCGAGACTGCACGAGTCCGGGCCTGCGCCTTGCGGCCTGTGGTCAACCAGCACACAGAGACCCTGCAGCCACTCCAAGCAGGATTTCGGGACAGCAGCGACAAAGACTTTCTAACCACTCTTCATCGCTGCTGTGCAGACTGAGGACAAGCCCCAGGAAGTGACTGTCCCCCATGTGTCGTTCCAATACTGCGTGTGTTTGCTTTCCATCAGAGCCCTCTTCACTGTTGGCCACAGATCATGAATATGGGCCAAGTGCATGTCCCCCAGACCCATCTGCTTGAAACCGGACCTGCAGGCTTAGGTCATGAGGACAGGGCCCCGGGCTGGGATCAGTGCCCTGCTGAGACGAAGCACCCGAGTGCTGTGTCCTCTCTCCACTCTCGGTTGGATGTCCGGACGTGGGACCCCAGCCCCAGCAGACCCCAAAGCTGCGGTGCCCTCCAGATCTGTGAGAGGGAACATCAGCGAAGCCGCCCAGACCAGGGGCATTCTGCTTGCATGGCCTGAACCACGACGGGCACTGCGGCACGAGGCTGGGGGCTGCTTCTTCCCCATAACACCGCGCTCTGCCCACGTCTCCCCATGCCACAGATGCGATCTCCACACCCACACACCCCAGTGGTGGCTTCTGTCCCCTCACAGCACCCACACGGTTCCGAGTGTGCTTGTCCCCAGCACAGAGAGCCCGCGCTCAAAGCACTGACTAGCTAGAATCCACCAGAAATCACTGGAACACTGCGGTACTGAGCACAGAAGTTCCCGCGTGCAGGACGTTCTGAGAAGAGCCGGGAGAGCAGGTCCAGGAAGATCCGCACCACCTCTGTCCCGAGACGCCCGCGGGGCTCCCCCGGCTGGGAGAAACAGTCTCATTCCCACACACGAAAGGAGGGGGGCTGACGACTCAGCTGCCCGGCTCCCCATGAAGCCTGGCCCCTGACCTCAGGCCGCTCGTCTGACCCCGGGGACAGCCTCAGCACGTGGGTGAGGTCACGGACCGTGGAAGCAGCAGCCCCCCTCCTGCACGGGAGACGTGCACAGCAGAGACCCCTCCGTCGCGTCTTACCGACACGGAGACTAATCAGCCACCCACAGCGCGGGTCCCACATCGTTACCCGCAGAGACACTGACGGACTGAAACCCGCGCGAACTCTATTCGTTGACCGCGGTGAAGCCTGAGGCCTGCGGGAAGGTCTTCTTGACAAATAACACTGTCGGCCACTGTCAGGCCCGGTCCCTCTTCCGGGATGCGACCTGAGATTTCCAAACATCCTGTCGCTACTGGGTTATTGTATATAAGAAACGCCCAGAAGAGCCCAGTGACAGGCACGAGGCTATCGAGGGCTGCCCTAGCCTCGTCACAGTCAGACACCCATGTATCGGTCAGACCGAGCCCCACAGCACCTGCCTCGCTCCCAGGGGTGGGGGGACACGCTGGCTGCAAGCAGCAGGGTCCGTGTCCACCTCCTCCGAGAATGGGCGGGCTCGGGACTTCCGCCAACACAGCATAACTGCGTAACTCGAAGCAACATCACATCGGTCAGGGTCTAGGCAAGAGAGAAAACCCACACAGTCCCCCGAACGGGGAAAGTTTAGCATAACGAACCCCAGACCATAAGCAAGAATTCGCACCATCGCGGATTTGCTAGCGACGAGTAGGGAGAACTCCTAAGAACAAAGGACCGCAGAGCCCGGAAGCAGCCCCAACCCCACACCCACCCCGGCGGAGACCCAGGCCTTCTCGGAGACGCAGGCCCATGGCTCGACCACCCACGGGAGCTTCTGGGGGGCCACGGCAGCAGAGCTTGTCCAAAGCCCTCCCTCTACGGAGCCTGGGAAGCTGTTCACAGGGAAGCATCTGCCAGAGGAGCTGTGCCACGACAGTGACCGAGAGGACGGCCAAGGGAAGCGGCGGCCACCATCCGCAACAGCAGCCGTCCCTAGGGGTCACCCACCCTGCTGGGTGCAGGAAGGGCACGCGTGTGCACAGGTCAGCACTGGGACAACCCTCCCCGCATGGGAGACCCGTGCCAGAAAGGCTGTCCACGCTGCCAAAGCCACGGAGGCCGCCCGGCCATGGCGGAGCCAGGAGGTCAAAGCCCATCCTCTTGCAGGGCCTCTCCACCGACCTCTGCCAACAGAGCTTCACGTCCAGCCGGCGGGCAAAGGAGAAGTGGTCCGTGGGCCCACGTCCACTTCGGCAGAGCGGGCAAGGAAGGGTGAACGTGGAGCGGAGCGGCAATAAATCGGTAACTCGGACATTCCGCCACGCAGCTGCCTCCCCGCTGCCCCGCCCCACCTCGACCCTCCACTCAGCCAGAGTGACGCTCCTCAAAGCTGACCGGATCGCCCCTCTCCTCTCCGGCCCCACGCTTCCAGGGGCCCCGGCCGCCTCTCCCCGTCTCAGCCGCCCTCCTCTCTCTGCCACTGCCCGTCCCCCGCTCTCTGCCACTGCCCGTCTCCCGTCCTGTGGAACTGCGTTCCCGGCCCCAGCACACGCGCCTCGTGATGGCTAACGTGGGGTCCACGTGACCGCGCCACAGGCCCCTAGACAGCCGGGCTCCCATTATTCTGGCTGCATCTGAGAGGGTGTCCTCAAGGAGACGAACGCTGGAATCGGGAGACGAGCAGAGCAGACTGCACTCCCCGTGTGCGTGGCCCTCCTCCAGGCAGATGGAGCCCCGATTGGGACAAAAAGGCTGGCCTCCTCTGGAAAGACAGAATTCTCCTGCCTGGCGTTGAGCAAGGACTGGCTCCGGAGTCTGGACTCCAACAGAAACCACTGCTCCTCCTGGGTCTCCCATCTGCCCCCCAGACATCCTGGTGCTTCCCACCCTCCATGATCATGAGACCCGACCCCTTAGAACGCGCGTCTCCGATACCGTGTGGACAGGTGCACGGCAACCAACAGGGTGCGGTGTGTATCGTTCCGGATCCCCCAGGCGCTGGCTGGCTGGGGCCCCGTTCATCAGGACAGCGACCTGGAGTAGGACGGGAGACAAGAAGTTCATCTGGGGGTGTCGCAGCCCTTGTGGGACATGCAAAGAGCCACCCAGCTGGCAGGTGGGTCTGGGTCCAGCTGGATGGGAGTCAGCAGCCGCTAAGCTGTCAGAAAGGTAGGTGTGGCCCCACTGCGGGTCGGCCAATACCCGGGACAGAAGCCTGGTACCCAACAACGTGTGGGGAAGAGCCAGAAGACACTACCTGGAGGTGTTCTGAGGCAAGCTTGGAAGCAAGGACAGCACAGAGCCTCGGAAAGGACACGGTGGCCAACGGCAGCCGCACGGGATAAGGACCGAACCACCCTGGGCCCAGCGGCTGGCCCGGGACGGGGACGGGGGCTGGATCCCGTGCACTGGCAGCGTCTAAGCAGTGGGGGCTCAGCGTGACCAGGCGGGAAAAGAGGAGTTGAGGGGGTGGAGACCCCACATCGGAGGCGCCCTCGGGGGCTGAGAACTTTTAAATACTGTCAGAAGCGTCCGGAAAGCAGGGACATTGCAGAGGGACAGAATGCTCCATGAGGGCTGTCCCTGCAGCGGCGGCCGGCAGAGCAGCCCCCCAGGGGCAGGTGGGCCGTGGCAGGAGCTGGGAGGGGGTCAGCCTTGGGGACACATCACCCTAGAGGACAGGCAGGCCCTCTGATGAGGATTTGGGGAGAAGGGAGACGGACAGAGGCGGTGGCCGTGGTGGGAGGCGTCCAAGGGGGGCACAAGAGTGGGTGCGCGTCACCAGGCGCTGCCGAGGGGACCGAACACTGCAGCCGCCTGTGACTCCTGACATCGTGGCTTCAAGCCCACCTTTCTGTGGGGGTTTCGTTTTGCTCCCTACTTCCTGCGACCGCGACCGGCTCCTTCCACGGGAACTCAACAAGTCACATACGCCAGCGGAGCCCGCACGGCCTGACACAAACCCCACTCGGAGAGCCTCCGTCAGGACAGCCCCTGTCGGACAGACGTCCTCCCGGCAGCCAGACTCCACAGACAGCAGCCGCCGCAGCGATCCTCCGGGCTAACGACGAGGAAGCCCATTGGGTTCTCCCGCAGCTCACCCAGCGGCTGGGAAGGCCAGGCCAGCCGCGCGCCCAGGCTGGTGTGGAGCGTTCCATGCACGGCTGAGCAACGCGGTTAAACGCGTTCTTGGACGAAATGCATCCTTTGCAGGAATCGGAAGTGAAAGCACCTCGCGTATTAATTACACCCACAGCTGATCAACGCACGGCACTCCCCACCGTCGCGGGCTGGGAGCCAGGCCAGGGCCAGAGGGGCAGCTCGCCGGCCGGTCTCCCGCAGCCCCCTCCCCCAGAGACCCACACCCCTGCCCTCTGTGGTGGCGCCCGGCTCACCCCTGCTCCAGACCAGCCCTTCTCTCCTCCTTGTCGCTAAGGAATAGCGATCGCCGAGCTGGTTACTCCCGAGTGGGTGAACGACCAGGCTGCCTGCCTGCGTGGGGCGGGGGCCTCACATGCCTTCCTGCAGGGGTACCTCTCTGTTCACAGGGGAGTGCTGGAGGCTCCGGGGTTGGACCCAGGGCGTCCCCCAGTTGGACCCGAGGCAGCCAGCAGCAGAGACGCGGGTGCAGGAGGAAGGACCCGGAGCCTCCTTCTCCTGGCTATGGGAAGGCTTTAGACCCAGCACAGAGGGCGAGCGCCGCTAAGAACGGAGAGACATCGGGGTGGGCTCAGCAGTGACAGAGGCTGTGTGGGGACACAGGGGACAGAGGCTCAATGGCAACAGAGGTCGGCTATGGGGACACAGGGTGGCCTCGTGCAGGAGGCAGCCACCCCAGATGGGCCTTATGGGTTGAGCAGACACGGTCAGTAGCGGGTGGGGCAGGAGGACAGGCCAGGCCTGGCAGAAGCAACAACCTAGGTCAGCTCAGGGCGCTGGCCCAGTGTCTGTGGAGAAGGGAAACGCCAAGAGCGTGAGGCCACGTGCGGGGGCTGGAGGGCAGGCACTGCACTGGGCTCAGAGCCAGGACACGCGGTAGACACGGCTCTGGGGTGGAGTGCGCCTGTGGAGCACCCTGACATTGACGATGAGGTCCAGGTCCAAGGGCGGCGCAGGGGAGTTCGGAGGAAGGCAGGGTTGGCCGACAGACTTGGCGTTACCAAGTGAGATTACAGCTGGCGGGTCTGGAAGGATCCTTGAGGAGTGATGTTTGAGTGAGGGCTCAAATACAAGCCCCCCTCGAGGGAGGTCCCGCAGAAGTGGCGGGGTCACCCATGCAGGGGACTGTGGGCAAGATGGATGCACAGGAGAGAGCGGACTGAGCCAGGATGGATGGAAAACACAGCGCCTTCAGCTTTTATAAGCATTCACATAGAGCCAAATGCACGCATGAACACGCGCACACGCACGCACATGCACACACCCACACGTAATCCGAAAACACCCTGTGCCCAACATTCTTTTCAGATTTAATACTATGCAATTAATTAACTGCAGAAGTGGCCTGCCATGGCCCAGCCAGAACGCGAAACAACGTTCAGGGAACGCAGAGCGAGAGCAGCTCAGAGGAAAGCCCAGCGGAAGGTGAAGCGGGCATTTCAGTACGAAGGAGGAAAGTCAAGTTGGATGACACAAGGCACCTAGCTCTTCATCCCAAACCAGAGAAAAATGAACAGGTGTTTGCCAAGAAGATGCTTTTAGAACCATTGCCTTCAGCATTCAGTCACTGTCTTGCAGAAATGATGACAGAGACAGGAATGAAAGTGATCACGACGACACAAACCAGCAGTCGGATCTCGAGTGTCCGCCACGGCCGGGCCCCACAGCGCGGGCTGCACACACCGTGGCCCATCCCGCTGAGCTCTCACGGCCCCGGGATCTGGTACTAACTACCATCCACTTCATACAGACTCAGAGAGGACACCCAGCTCTCAAGGTCACAGAGCTGGGATCACATAAGTATTATTGCCGACATCTATTAAACTTCCATTTTTGAAACAAAGAGAAATAATAATTCAATGGTTTAGTTCTAAACCTCCCTCACTGTTTGCTTTTCTCTTGAGCTAGAAAAACCCCTTTCCTGCTTACTGGCCGGGCCAGCGCTCTAACTCAGCACCCCGGAGAGCGGCATCCTTGCCCGGGGCCTTCCCCTGGGCTCTGCGAGGGTGTGCAGGCCAGACCCTTGGAGCCCACAGAGCACGGGACAGCACCCTCCTCCTGTGAGCCCCACAGCCTTTCCAACCTGGCCCTGCGCTGTCTCCTGGGTGGGAAGGATTCCGAGGCCGGCGGAAGCTGGGGAGGCCACCCCCGAGGCCACACAGGGAGGGAACATGCCCAGGGGAACAAGTGCCCCCCCCACCATGGCCCCAGGCCGTCTCCTCCCCCGATAAGGCAGTGTCCCCAGGCTCAGTTGCCTCAAAGGGAGGAAGTGACAAGTGGGGGCAGGAACTCCCAGGTGTCCCCGAGTAGATGTCCCTTCACTGACGAGAAGCCCTGCCATCACATGGCCAGAGTCCTCAGCGGAGCATGGCCCCGACCCTCCGCCCAGCTTTCTCATGCGACGCTCCGTGAAAGCCGCGGCAGGCTCCCCACTGACATCCGTGCTTTCTCCTCAGAGATAAAAATAGCGGGTGAGCCTTCTAGAAGTTCTGCTCCCGTTTATTGAAAGCGCCATCTCAAATGAGCTTCTGTCCTAATTACGGAGCCAGCCCCTGAGGGTGGGGCGCTGGGCGGGAGCCTAGAGCCCGGCTGGGGGCTTCCTGACCTTCTGTCTGACTCGCAGACGCTGACCGATGCCGACCGGGCAGAGGGTCCCCGGGCCAGAGTCCTTGGCTTCGCCACGTGGAGAAGAAAGTTGGAAGGTAATGAGGGACAATCCTAAGGAATAAGAAGCCTTAATTCCACATCTTAAGAGACAGCTCGTTTTCTTAACCCTCCTGCCGGCTTCCTGGACCCCCATCCCTGTTCTGCAAACGTTGAGCAGGGAGCTCGGGCGCTTTGGCGAGACGTCCGTGGAGGCCTCGTCCGAGCCTCGGCTGGAGCCGGCTGCTTCCGGAGCCGTTCTGCTCCACGTGAGGCACGCCAATGTTTTAATTTCTCACCGCCAAGTCTCGTGGAAGTCTATTTTTAAATGTATAAATATTTATGCGCTCATTTACAAAATGCTTAGGCAGTCATTTTTTGTGGAGATGCTGGCCGGAGCCCACAGCCAGCCGAGGCGCACTCAGAGCCCCCGGGAGGAAGCCCCTTACCTGGGAAGTGGGGGCGTCCAGCCAACCACGCGGCCATGGGCGCACAGCTCGCTGGCGACCGCTCCCGCATCTCCCGGCAGCCGCCTTCCAGCCCGGAGCTTCCTTCGCGGGGAGAGTCCTCTTCGCAGAGACTGAAATACTTAACCACATCGAAGACTTCCTTCAAGTGCCCCCACGGCAAACTCGCGGGAAACAGCTAAACCCTCGTAAAACAGCGGCTCTCTCCTGACCCAGTGATGGATGAGCAGGAGTTCGTTTATTCGGCAAATATTTATTGAGCCTCCACTATGTCAAAGGCCCATACCAGGTGCTGGGCTATGCTATTACACTATTAAATGTTCCAACAATTAAATTTTTCTGTGTCTAGAATGGTTTATAACTTACTCAAAGTGCTCTGTGCAAAGGACCCCGGAGCGTGCAGCGAGCCAGCCACAAAGATCCCGTCACTGACGGTAAATCACACGGCATAAACAAATAAGAACATTATTTAAATGAGAGGCCCCTTACTTACAGAAACCATATCGCAGGTATTTTCTTTCAAGATCTAATTAGATTTAAAGCTTCATTTGGGAAACAAGATGAAAATGAACGTCTTCTCCTAAGGGCATCTGGACGGGAGTCAGCCGTGTGCATAATTTTTTATCGTATAGCAAATTTGCCCAGGTAATAATCAAACAAAAGAGCTCTGTTCTAGGAGAGGAGTAAAAGGTAAGAAAAAAGAAACCAAGCCATGCATTGGGATGGTGCGTGATCCCGCCAGGACACCCCTGACCGGTCTCACTGACCACCAGTCACAGATCGTGACCATGGATGACCTGCCAGCACACTCCTGAGCGGTCTCACTGACCACCAGCCATGGATCATGACCAGGGACGATCCCACTAGCACATTCCTGAGCAGTCTCATTGACCACCAGGCACGGATCGTGACCATGGACGATCCCACTAGCACACTCCTGGCCAGTCTCATTGACCACCAGGCACGGATCGTGACCATGGACGATCCCGCCAGTGTGCTCATGTCTGATCTCACTATTTTTAACCACTATTGGAGGAAAACTCATACTGTTTAATTCAGTAAATCCCTGTATGCTTGGAAGTTCCTGAAGCAAACCACCTTCACGTGTACCCGTGCATGCCCCGGAGTGCTCTGGAATTAAAAACAGAACAAGGATAAGCTCCACCAACCCTAAAAGAAGTGGGATGTGCTGCCTAACCCTTCACACGGCCGCTAAGTATCGAATGCGGATGAGCACAGACCAATGAAGCCTGCTGGAGCCTGCTTGCTTTGAAAGGTCACAGCTCGCCCTAAACTCATTATACTAGGCCCCATTATCTGTCTGAAAATCATAAAAATATAACTGATGTCCACTTTGATTTAAAATAACACATGGGGGTTCCTGGGTGGCTCAGTGGGTTAAAGCCTCTGCCTTCGGCTCAGGTCATGATCCCGGGGTCCTGGGATCCAGGCCCGCATCGGGCTCTCTGCTCAGCAGGGAGCCTGCTTCCTCCTCTCTCTCTGCCTGCCTCTCTGCCTGCTTGTGATCTCTGTCTGTCAAAGATTTTTTTTAATTTTTTAAAAGATTTTATTTATTTATCTGACAGACAGATCACAAGTAGGCAGAGAGGCAGAGAGAGAGGAGGAAGCAGGCTTCCTGCTGAGCAGAGAGCCCAATGTGGGGCTCGATCCCAGGACCCCGGGGTCATGACACAAACTGAAGGCAGAGGCTTTAACCCACTGAGCCACCCAGGCGCCCCAAAAATATTCTCCACTTTACAGGAATTGCTGGGAAGTTCTTTCGAGCGTTGAACTCCCGAGGGACCTGAAACGTTGGTCACAGGGCAATGACTTTCAGACGAAACTTGTAGGGAGCTGGTGAGGCAGAGAAAGGTGGGCTTGGAGGAGCTGCTGCTGAGCGAGGACCAGGCAGGAGCGAGACTCCCACGGCCTTCGGGGAGAGGACGTCCAGGATCGCAGTGAGTCCCACCAGGAGATGTCCCGCCACGCGCCTGCCCGGGGCTCGGTCCTGCATCCCCGCGCAGGTGTCTGCGCGCACGCGCACTCTCCACAGCCTCATGCAGGTGACTGCGGACAGTTGGAGACATAAGGTTTGTAAGACGCAGAGAGAGCAGGGCCGTGTGAGGCTCTGTGCGCCCGGCGCTAGCGCCCCTGCTTGCCTCCCCTCACCCCGTCAGCTTGCCTCTGGCTTCCTGATCCTGACCCTGGGCCCAGCTCCACGTGAGAGCCCTCGGCAGCCCACAAATGTCCCCCTAACTTGACCTGGCCCCTGAAGAGCAGGGCTGCGCACCAGACTGCTGGGAACCGCCTATTAGGACATCACTTACCGCTGCCCTTGGCTCTGGGCTCTCAGCCGGAGCCCGGATGCCTGGGCACCGACCACAGGTATCAGCCACGAGGCACAGTCCTCAGAGCCACGTCCCTGTCCCACAGCCGGGCCTGGGTGAGGTCAGGCTTGGTCATGGGCAGAAGATAAAGGAGGGACTCCAAGGGTGGTCCCGGGTAACCGGCCACCGTGAGCCACAGAGACCGCAGACAGCCACATGCCAGTCTTCACGCTAAGCGGCACGGACCGGAGAGGGTCGGGTGAGAGGAACGGTGTTCACAGCACAGGGGAGGCCCCAGGGGACGAGCACCGTCCCACCCGCAAATCAGGGAGGACAAAGCCTGCACGGTCCCCGACGAGCACTCGTATTTGTGGAGAAAAAGAAAAGATGTCTGCGAATGGAAGCGTCCAGCTCCGTAAACATCATTATGTGGCGGTCACCAGTGAGGTTGGCTGTCAGGTAAGTGACAGGGGTCCCAGACACTCTGCCCTGGGACCCCCACGTCGAGAGAGGATTGGAGCTGGAACAGTGGGGCTCAACGGTCCTGGGGGCGTGGTGTCCGTGGGAGGGAGACCTTTCCCCCAAAGGAGGGCAGCCGCTTGGCCACCACGGCTCCTGACGCCTTCTTGTTTTCCTGACTTCCACGATGGGCATTTTCTACGCTTCCCTGGGACAAATCTCGGACCATATTTTTGCCTAATTATCTCACACTTGAGAATTCTCACAATGCAAAGTATGGTGAGAGCCTGTGAGCGTCCGGGTCCTGCCTGCAGCCTCCAGCTCACGAAATGCCCACAACTTCCATGTCAGAGTGTTCCGCACCCACCCCCAGCACACCAGCCTGGATGGCCCTGTCCTCCCAGACCCACGGCCTCAGCTGCCGGCTCCACTAAGGGCATAAACCCCCCCTCTTCGTGGGGATCCGTGTCTCAGCCAGCCCCACAAGCCAAGGCCCGGGAGCTCCTTCCACTGGCAACTCTCAAACCAAGCCCAGATTCAAAGTCTAGCTGTTAATAAGTCCTGCCACAGCTTCCCAGTAAAGGTCTCCATGTGCTTTACATTGCTCTTTGGACAACTTCCCCCACCACGCGTGAGACCCTACACACCTCACCTGCCCACTCGCTGGCACAGGATGGCCCCAGGCCCCCTGAGATCCAGTCTCTACCCAACAGCCAGGGGATTTTATGACTACAGATCTGAGTTTGTCATGCTTGTGCCCAAAACCCTCAATGGCTTCCCAAGACCCCATGAATCAGTTCCACAAGCTGCCTCCTGCTCCTGTATGAGTCTCCACTGGCCCCACACTCCATTTCTGCTGACATACTGTGACCCAGACACGCTGACCTTCTGCCTCCTAACAGCTGCCTGCACGCACCTCGGGGCCTTTGCACACACTGTTCCCTCTCCCCAGACTGCTCTCCTCTTACTTCCTGTTCTTCTGAAACACCACGTCCTCCATGGTTTCTACCAATTTCTCTCCCCTTCTCTACAGTTTCATGACACTCCCTTCTGTGCAGCACGTACCATAGACCGTGGTCACATTCCGAAGGGATTGTGGGATCACTGTGCATCTCCTGGCAGGAACGATGGCTCGTCACACCTCTGAATCCCCCGGGCCCGGTGTGTCCCAGCTCCCTACTGAGTGACTCCTGGAGAGATGGACCAACAAACCAATCGAAACAGCTGGTAAATCCTTTCACCTCGCATCACACCCACCTGGGCTAAACCACAAGAGGGCAGTTCCTCCCAGAGGCTGTGTGTCCTCCAGCTGGTGCTGAGGAGACCATTGCAGAACCAGGATTGAGGACTTTCCTAGGATGATTTGTGGCCACCTTGGTCAGACTGTGACATGAGCGCAGAAGCAACGGAGAGCACTGGAGTGTCCGCAGAAATATGGGGATGTGGGGGGCTGTAGCGGGGGTGAAGAGGGCACCACAGGCGTACCCATTACTCCCCCAGGTAAAGGGCAAGGGACAGCATGGTCCCCAGAGCCCGCTGGCCCTGGCCACCATGACCTGGCAGGGAAGGAGCCCCCTTTCTGCCTCTCCGGGGCCACCGCTGCTCAAACCCAGCAGAGGTCAGAGGGCGAGGGGCCCAGATGATGAAGCCAGCGATGTCAGCCCCCGGGGCCCAGCACAGGGCTGAGGAGGTCAGCGAATGGTCTGGAAGGCCAGGGAGAGTGTTAGCAGCACCTGCGACTTCCGTGCTGTCAGACGAGCACTGGAGGAAGATGGGGGCCCAGGCCTCGTCGCGTGTCGGTCCGACGGGGTCCTGCCCAGTGAGCGCCCTATAGGCAGCAGCAGGCGGTGTCCAGGGATGCTCCCAGGGGCCTCTCCATGCGGGCACATGCCCTGCTGCGGCCAGGCCCACCCGGCGCTGCCCTGACCCTTTGCAGCACGGCCCACCCACCGCGGAAGAGCTCACTTCCCTTCTCCTTTCCTCTCTCACGAGATAAGAGATGAAACCAGAGCCATCTGTGAGCAACTCACGCCCCTGACAAAATGCTCAGCCTCTAAAGCCCCTGGACGTCACCAAGCGGCGGTTCTGAGCTCATCAGATGAGCCAACATCACAGCACAAAGGGCGAGCGAAGGGCTGGCCCCAGACGCTCTCCCCACATCCCTCCTCCAGCGCATTAAGACATTTTAGAGCTGGCTTGCAAGTTCCAACGTTAAAGTCCTGATTATTTATTTATGCCCTTTTTGTCTAAGAAGTTAAATCCCCAAAGCATCTCAATTTAGATCAAAAGCAATTTACCAAACTTCAGCTGGCTCACCTGTGCCTGTGATTTGTTAATTACCTGCTTAGCATTTCCAGGCTGTGAGGCGGAGACGCAGCCTGGCGGGCTGCGGGGGAAACCTCTGATACTCCCCTCCCCGGATAGAGCCTTCCAGAACGCCCGAGGTGTTCAGTGGGGGAAGCGATCCCACAGCCCCCAGCTAGTGAGCCACATGCAAGTCCTGCAAATTGCTTTTCTTTTCCAGGGAGAGGAGCTCCACGCTGAGCAAACAGAGGCACCAACGCCGCGGAGCTGCTGACATTTCTTGGCTACCTGATCAAATTATGTAATGGCGCTATCTGATCCGCAGCGATCTATCACGCATGGGATCATCAAGGGCTCGCACCCATTTATCTCCCCCGTGCCCCTGGTTTACAATTTGGCATTAGGATATTAGGAATAACAATAATTACTTGCTTGTACATTGCTTCAAACGAAAGAAATCATTAAACGGCACACATGAAAAGATGATCTCATTTCGAAGGCGGCTTTGTTCGCGTTGCTTTCTTGTTCTCTTTTGCTTCTTCCCGCGTTCCCGCCTTCCTTTCCCACCCCTCTCTCATTCTTAACAGTCGTCTGCGTACGGATCACGGCCGTAGCCTATACGCAGTGCAGAGGAGTGCCAAGCAATGAAGAAGACAGGGAGTTTAGAGCAACACAACGTAAAATGTTTTTCTGGTTTTTTTTTCCAGTTTTCCCGTGAAGAAATGGAAAGCATCACCTTTTCTGAGCGAGGCAGAGAAAACGGGGCTCTGTAAGTGGGCTGCATCTCATGCGAGGAGTTTGAAATCTTAATTTGCTCGCTGTTTAACTTAAACTCTGAGGGAGTTGAATACGCCCCATGCTTTGAAAACATCTAGAAAATTAAGATTATAAAACGTATTGGCCTCTGGGAGTAGGTAACAGAGCTTTAGTTCACTGCCTCTGGGCACCGGCTTTCTGATCCTCCCCCCTCCCGCCCATGCTCTATTTTTATCTCTCCATGAAACCTGCCACGTTTTAACTTGCGTTATAATTGTAATTATGTCCCAGCTCGTTCCTTACGCTGCAAGTCCCTTTAAGGCCAGATCCTATCGCAGATCCTCTCTGAGTCCCTCCCCCAGCCCGCACCCGCCCACAGAAACCACTCGGGACGCACAGGGGCTGCCGGGAGCCAGCCAGCGCCCTTGCCTCCCCCAGGCTTTGCATCTTGCCGGTCTTTCCTCCGCTCGTCTCCAGGAAGAGCCGTGCAGCGTCCTCCCAGAGGAGCGCATGTCTCCAACACGGCTTCGTGCTCCAACACGGGAAACTCCGCCGAAATTTCTTCACAGTTTCCCCTCACTCCAGTCAATCCTATGCCAGGCCTTGAGGTGTTGGGTTAGAAAAAATGGTACATTCGAGAGAGGGACAGGAAGTGTTCTACTAGTCACAATTAAATGAATCCTACCCTTAATAACGCCACGTGAACGATCTCAAAAAACACAATGAATAATGAATCTAGAGCCGCTGTCTGTTTCCCTCTGTGGGGCGCGACACGGCAGAGCTCCCGATCGGGAATTGCAACCCATGTGGACGATGGAGCCACGAAACGCCACGCTCGCCGGGGGTCCTAGAACACGGGGCTCAGGTTCCCTCTTCCGGTACAGCCCGGCTCGGCCGCCTCGTCTTCTTCCATCACTGACCGGCTGGAGGCAGGGCCCTGCAGGCTGACTAGTAACGGTCCCGGAGAGCTTCCGTCCTCTGCAGACCCCCCAGAGCGCTCAACGGTCACGTAAGAACCGCGGCCACGGGAAGGCAGGGGCACATACACCCTCTGGCTCAGAGGCTCTGTGGGACGGCACCCATGGGGGGCGGGGGGGGACAGTGACCCAGGCGACAGGCACTCAGACACACCAGGTTCCAGCCAACCGATACGTGCGAAGGCGTCACCGTCAGCGTTCCATCCTTCTTGGAGCAGCAGCGCGAGCGCACCCTGGCCCCCAGTCTCCCCCAGGGTGAGCTCCAGGCACAGCCGGCTTCCCAGCAATGTGTGCAGGGCACACTCCAGCCCTCCTCCCTGCCTACAGTACGTGGCTCACGCTGATGACAGCAACAAGAGAAACCATGCCGTGGACCAGGAGGCACCCCACCTCTGCCCCCCAGAAACACCCTGAGACTGAGCTCAAAGTGAGTCATGCGGGGCTCGGTGCCCCCACGTCCCTGCCCCCTGCCTGGCAAGGCGTCACATGTTTGTGCATTCGTGTCCTAGGGCTGTTGTAACAAGTGAACACAAAGACAAGAGAAATTCTCTCGCCCAGTTCCGGAGGACACATATGCAATGTCAAGGTTCCAGCAGGGTTGGTCCCTTCTGAAGACTCGGTGGGGGGGGGGCAACTCCTCTCTCCTGCTTCCCCCTGCCACCACAAGCACAGGCCTTGCTGACCCTCTGTCACCACATGGCCTTCCTCCCGCATCTCTGTGGCCCTGAGTTCAGAGCCCGTCTAGTTAATCCAGGTTACCCGCTTTGAGAGCCTGAATTACATCCGCAAAACCCTCTTTTCTAAATCAGGTCCCCTGTGGATGGACATACCTTTGGGGGATGGGAGCCCCAGTCCACCCACCACACACACTCCTCTGAAACCTTGCACACCCCTGCCTCGTTTTTCCTGCACCGCTCAGTGAGTCAAACAAAGCCACAGTCTCCCTGAGAAGTGCGCGGTCAACAACACGGACAGATAACATAACCGCTAACCAGCTTTTCCAGCAGAGCACGCTGGTCTTGCCTTTCCCAACTCCTGGAGAACAAGAACAAAAGGTTTTTTGTTTTTTTTTTTTTTTTTAATTTCCATAGAACAGGCCCCCATCAGGAACTTAATTTTTTTTAAGATTTTTATTTATTTATTTGACAGAGAGAAATCACAAATAGGCAGAGAGGCAGGCAGAGAGAGAAGAAGGGAAGCAGACTTCCCTCTGAGCAGAGAGCCCGATGTGGGGCTCGATCCCCGGACCCTGGGATCATGACCTGAGCTGAAGGCAGAGGCTTTAACCCACTGAGCCACCCAGGTGCCCCCCCCATCAGGAACTTAATGTTTTAAACTTCTCCTGTAATTGCTTGTAGTTAGTTGCATTATTTCCCCGAGATTCGATTTTGTGGATTTGGATCAGGGATGAGAGAGGAGCGGAGAGTGGAGAAGTGTTATCCTCGCGGACATTACAGAGAACCGGCCATCCACATACCCTGCAGGAAGCCTGGTTCGGAAGAAGAGAAAGCCAAGTGAGGACTAACTGGGAGCACGAATGTGTAACAATCCACTCTGTACAACGCGATACGAGGATCCTGCAACTCCGAACAGAACACCAGGGCAGGAGGCAGCGCGTTCCATGGACAGAATGGAGGGATAACGCCCCAGAGGAAGTTCAAAGAGAAGGGCATTTAGAACAAAGGACGAGTGGATAAAAACGTAGAGAGAAATACGGATTTGGAGATCATGCAGGTGTGTGTCGGGGCAGAAAGTGGAGGGAGCAAAGCTTAAAATCCAGATGGAAGCCGGTTTGGAAGTTGCCTTAAACGCACTTTGAACTTCTGCCCTCTAGACAATGGGTGTTCTAAAGCTCCCCACCTCCCACACTTGGGGGAGACCCTGCCCCTGCCAGCACTTCTGTGCATAAAAGTGCAAGTTGTGCACTGAAGGACTCCGAGGCTACCATTCACGTGATGGTCTGGGAGAAAGACCCCGCCCCCTGCAATTGTGCAGTGTTGGACACTGCAACCATACAGGGCCATCCTGCTCTTCATTCTCTCTTCCCACCCAACAGCCTTCTGTGTGAAAGGCAGTTAGATATTTTGGGACTGGAAGCTAGCGCTGGTAATACATCAGAACTGATCAGAATAAAGCATGACAGACTGTCATAAAAGCTTGCTTGGTAATTCATGCTAGCATTTATAACATATAAATAAGTCATGTATAGCGTAGCTGTGCAGAAAGCCTGCAATGAGAGAGTAAATAATAAAATGATGAAAGGTTGCCAAACTGGAGTGTGTCTATCAGGGTATTACAGGAATTATTTTAAGGTTTCATTTAAGAAGAGAGCATAAGAACAGATTTATGAAATGGAAGGAAGTCCAAGCTGATCACTGGCACAAACTCGAGAGCAAGGCAGTGCTGTGTGATGGGGAGAGCTGGAAGCAGGCAGCCGACCCAGGTGACCTGAAGCCACTGCCTGACCCTCTTCCTGAGGTCACAACACCCATGAGACAATCAGACGCTGACCATTTTACAGAGTCACTGTGAGGCTCTCATATGAAAACTGGGAAAACAGAAGGGCATATATTCAGGTAAATCACAGTTTTGTCAGAATCACGCTAAATTCTTAGGCATTGGAAAGGAAATGGAGAAAGTTACCCACTGTGAACTTTTCCCTCCTTCCGACTCAGATTTCAGCATCTCATATATTGGGAAGATAATTAGCAATAATCCTGCATTTAAAAAAAAAAAAAAAAAAACAGAGTCAAGAGAGCGCGAAGGATCTGAGGTATCTACAGTTAGAAATGTAGGAGGGGGAGCCGGGCTTAATTTCAGGAGGCCTGGGCCCAAGCCTCAGCACGCTGTGAGGGTACATCGGTGAGTCTGTACCCATAACAACACTCCCTTCAGCTCCTCAGGTCGGCAGCTCAATACAAGAAAGATCGACGATTTGGAAGTGGTTCAGAGAGGAACAGAGTAACAGCACTATTAAGGGGCTGGTTTCAAGGACTGATTTAGGAAGGAAGATTAAGGGCGCTGAGTGTGCACGGCTTCCCTAATCAGGGACTCAGTGAAGACAAGATAAACATCATCACATATTTAACGGGCAGAAGTCGTGAGGATAGAAGGGGATTATTCAGACGAGATTCCCAACGTCTGCGACACACTGTAAGCTGTTGTACAGAGCTAGAGGATGAGGACTTGGCTCAGGGAGAGGAACTGGAAACGCACTCAGCCGAAACTGGTTTACGAGGCCCGCTTGCTTCCAGAAGCCTCTACCCCAGACATTAAAATGGCTGCAAAGATGAAGTTGATCTTCATTTGTGGAATGATGGGCTGTGCTTACACTAACATAAGCTGGCACTTTGGCAGGGAATAAACTGGAATAAACGGATTCGGGCACAACGCCAATCACTCATCCCGGTCTCCGCAGTCTGCTCGAGGGAGCCACCATGCAGGAGAGCGGAGCTGCAGTTCTGCTCCTGTCTCTCCACCGAAGACCAGCGTCTGACTCCGTCGCTCGCCCCCACTCCCTGCAGGTCCACTGGTCTCTCCGTTCTACCGAGACCTCGCCCATCACATCAACGTTATTATTTATAATCAGCGTGTTCCGTGGACTCGTTGCTTGCCGTTGCCTCTGGCCATCTCTCGAGGTGACTGGATTTCGTTGCTGTGGTGATGATGGCGGTGATGGTGCTGACGAGGGAGGCTTCACCCCTGCAGTTGCTGGGGGTCTTCCTTGCAGATTTCCTTACTTTAAATCTGTACGCATGGCACTGAGCTACGGACCACATGCAGCTTGTTTTGCTGCTGCTGCTGCTCCGTGGGTTGACTCCATGCTCTCAGGAACCGTCTCCACCGCTTCAGGGAGGTGTCCCTCACAGCTTCCTGCCGGGCCACGGTCTGCAGCACCCAGCTGCCACCGTGTCACTTAGCCATGTCCTAAGGGACAGACCTACCAGGTTGCCTCACACTTCCCAACACTACGTTCAAAGCTGATGCAGAGGTCACCACTGCACGGCTGGACCGGCCGGAGTTTCTCTGGGCCACGCCCAGGAGTGGGATGGTGGTACCACGAGCCACGGAGTACGGACGGGCTCTCGCTGCAGAGTCCCAGACCACCCTCCGCGTGGGTGCCCCGCCACCTCTCCTCTAAATTAGGGTAACACCCATTTCCCCACATCCTTGCTGACACTTGATATTAGAAGATTGTCCACGTTTTGGTAATTTTATGTATGTATCATGGTATTTCATGATTGTTCTGATTTTTATTTCTCTACTAACTGGAAATCAAGAGTATCTGATCAGTGGTACACTTTCCGAGTCAGAGATTGACCGGATCAGAGAAACCACACTAGGTATTTCACAGGAAGGGGGTTTAAGTTAAGGAACTGGTTACAAAAGTGTCGGAATGACGGAAGGAGTAAATCGGAACGGGAGGAGGCCCAGAGGTGAGCTCCTGAGGGAAGCCGCGCCCTCCGGGAGCTGGAGGGACAGGGAGGGAAGCGCACAGGACGGGGCGGTGGGAACTGCAGGAGGCCTTGGGAACCCGGAACCACGGCGGCCGGGCCCTGGTGCCCCTGAGACCCCAGCAGCAGGCACCAGCTCTGCCCTGGAGCCTCGGCCGCCGGAGCCCTCGGGGGGCACGGCCCGGAGAACCAGCTCCCAGCGCCAGAGCTCCAAGCTACTCACGGCAGCTGCTGCGGGAACGATCAGGGTCCAGCGGAGCCCGGGGCGGGGGCTGGCCGCGGCGATGCACGCCGACGACCGCGGCGTGGGCCGGCAGACCTGCTTTGTCCGGCGGGATGACGTCCGTGGGGTCGTCCAACCTCCACAGTCCGCCCCCGGCCCGGGCACCCCAGCTGCACTGGATCCGCTAACGTCAACTTCCAGCTGGTTCAAACACCCCCGGAGTCGGCGTGCCCTGCCTCCCCAGCGCGCATTTCCCCCGGCACGTGTCCCCAGGTCCCCTTGGGGAAGCGCAGGTGAGGGTGTGTCCTGCACAGGGATGGGGAGTCCCGCCTCCAGGGGACCCCGTGTTCCCATTCCCGCGGCAACAAACTGACCAGCTCTGGCAAACGGCAGGTGCCCTACATGACCGTTTCCGCGCCCCACGGAAGGGTTACTGGCGCGTGCCCATAGCTGGCCGACCCCCGCCCGTTTCATTCCCGGAGACTGTGTGACCGACAGCCACGCCGAGGTTCCGGCCGTGTGAGCACTCCACACCCGCTGCCATAGGACGGCCAGCTCGCCTCTGAGGGGCGACCCCACCACCTGGCCTTTACACTGGGACAGTGTGGCCCCTCGCAGCAGGACCCCCATTTCAAAGGCAGCGTCTCCTTCCACAGCCCACGGCTGAGGCCTCACGAAGGTTCTGCACGGTCTGCTCAGCACCTCTCACACATTTCCTGGGACACGGTTGACAGAAGGGAGGGTGTGGAGGCGCCCTGCACATGAGGAAGGACTTCCTGTCACCCTGAACCTGTGGGCCAGGCTCCCCGGAAACAGACTCTGAGGCGAGGCAGGCGGAAGGTTGGCTGGGACGCACTTGGCGGATATGCCACGAAGGCACAGGCGGGCGGGCTTGGGCAGAAGGATAAGCAAACCGGCATCGTGACTGACCCCAAGCCCCCGTCCAATCTCTGGGCCCCTTCGAAGCCGAGTGATCCTTTCAAAATCATCGCAAATGCAGGCGGCAGGGCTAGGCCTCGGCGTCCCCACGTGAACCACCTTCTGGAAGGAAGACATGTGTCCGCGGTGATTCTCAGTGAGGCATCCCGGGAACCAAAGCTGCTGCTGATCACCGTGAGGACAGGCGCCAGGCAAAACCTTGCAAGGACACTGGCGACCCCTGCCCCTCTTCACTCCAGGGAGGCCCTGCCATCCCCACCTTCGGGCTCCAGGCCATGGTCAAGGTGCTGCCCACGAGCCACCGTATCTCCTTCCAAGAAACACCGAAACGACATGTATCCTGTGCCCATTTTTCTATCGGCTTCAAGTCCTTTTCTTATTACTTTATAAGAGTCCTAAGAGTTCTTCACGTAGCCTAGTTTGGACATGACAAGGACCTTCTACCTTCCCACACCTGAAGACATCATCAATGATGCTCTTCCCTGGAGAGAAGCCTTGGGCCGGAGGCGCACATGCCAACCCTGCTTCGCCTGAAGGCCTGGGGTCTTCCGAGCTGCCTCCCACCTCCACTCCACAAAGATATTCCACTGCATTTTCCTTCGGTAACCTTATCGTTGTTTGTCAAAAATTTGCACAAAGTTGGACTGTATACGTTGTGAGGTGAGGGTCTCCAAGATCTTCCCATTTAGTGAGTCAGTTTCTCCAAACCCTCCCTGCAGAGCCCGTCCTCCCTCCTGCACAGGGCCACGCATCACAGTCCCCGTGCCCCAGTGTCTGGGCCTGGGCCCCGCGTCCTGTCCCGCGAGTGCCGCCTCCTCTCGGCTCGCTCCGTCGGGGGCTCTGTGCTCACGGTGGACTTTAATGCCCGTCCCACGTGGCAGGGATTTTTCCTGTTGGAGCGCCTTTTACAGACATTTCTCAGTTTCTCCTGCACCTTTATTTTTCCAAATAAATCCATTTCTTGAGTTCCTGAAAGAAATTTTGCTGGGATTTTAGTGAAGTCATTGACTAATCTGGGACAAACTGACATCTTGACGATGTAAACTCCTCCACCCACGAGCACGATCTGTCATTCCATTGATGAAAATCTCCTTCCCTGTTGCACAACGCAGTGTTTAAGCTTTCGTACAAAGTCTCCCGGATTCTCTGTCGGGTCACGCGCCCGCACTGAGCGGCTGTGAGACTGCTCTCGCCGCCCAGCGCGGACGGGGGAAAGCGCCGCCGAGGAGTCCGGCTTCGGCCGCGTCCAGCTGCTCCGCTGGCCTCTCTGCGGCTCCAACAACTCCTCTGCTGCTGCCGCTACGTCTTCTCTACAGACACGTACGTCGTATGACAAACGCCCGCCTGGTCTTCTCTTCCCTTCATGCCACGTGTCCTCCCTCGTTTGGCCGTTCCCATCCTGTTTCTGGGACCGGGATCTATGTTGGAAATTAGGGGCAGTGTCTGGACCAGGATCATAAAGAAATTCTCTAAGGTTTCTCCATAAAGCACGTCGCCTACTGGTCACTTTTGTTTATATGACCTTATGAAGTCAAGGACATTTCTTCACAGCCTTCATTTCTGGGACGCTTCTTCATTGGTAAATGTTGGACGTCA
This sequence comes from Meles meles, assembly GCF_922984935.1. Lineage (NCBI taxonomy): Eukaryota > Metazoa > Chordata > Mammalia > Carnivora > Mustelidae > Meles > Meles meles. The sequence goes on along the minus strand of NC_060075.1, from coordinate 2,249,408 downwards.
TCAAACGCGTCTTCCGCACCTACTGAGCGAACCGTACGACCCTTTCTCCCTCGGTATGTCAACGTGGGGACTGACAGAGAAGTTCCCAGTGAGGAGACACTTGCTGTCCCGGAACAAGCCGTGGCAGGTACAGTGCGCCTGTAAGACCCTCTGAGTCGAGTCAGCAGCGTCGCTCCGCACACACGGGCAGTAGCAGACGAGGCTACAGGGTTCTCCGTACTCAGGTCCCACAGGGTCCTTGGACGTGTCCCCTCTGCCTGGGGGGATCTGCCCGGCTCTTCACACTGTAGTTCCTTCTGAACACGGGGTCTGGTCTCGCATGTCACGTCCCCGCGGAGGCCTTCCCAGAGCTCTGCTAGTCACTCCCTGTCCCCGATCACTACGTGAAACGGCCAGTCCCCGCTTACTAGCCGTTGCTATCTCCCAACAGACTAGAAGTCTATGGAGAGCAGGAATGTTCCCTGCCTTCCGTACTTCTGTGTTCGCGCTGCCCAGAACACGTTCTGGAACACAACAGACAATCCATCCATATTTAAGTTCATAAGTTCATAAGTCGATGCAACATGGGCCCATGACAGGCCCATGCTGGAAGCCGCGTGATCAAGCCGGTACGTGAGGGAGCACCCGAAGAATGCCGTAAAAGGCTACAGATCCCGACAAAGGCTAAAGGACACTGACATCCAGGGGTGTGAGTGACCGGGCGAGAGAAAGAGAGCTTGTTTAAGATCAAAAAATCCCAGGCAGGCCTGCAGGCCCCTAGAGGCCGTCTTCTAGCAAATGTCACGAAGCTAATCTTGGAGAAGCTTTCCTTGCAGAAAGCGGCCATCGTGCCCAGTTTGGAGCCTTCCATCTGCACACCGCAGCCTGGGGAACGGCCCAGATAAACCAAATTCCCCAGTCTCCAGAGCTGGAATTTCTCCAGGGAAACGTGTCCAGCAAACAGACGACAGGACAGTATAGTACACAGACTGTCCCGGTCACGAATGGGAGAGGAAGTGTGGGGTTTGGGGATGACCAAGAAGCCACCCAAAGTGGTTCCTAAAGGGCAGGCTGTCAGAGGACATGGCGAAGAGAACAAGCCTGGAGTGAGAAGGGGGGACGTCCCCAGGTCAGAGGGGAGCCCAAGAACCTGACACAGTACCCCAGCCTCACGCACACACTGACGTCACAGCATTCCCTGCTGCGCGAGCCTCCTGCCGGGGAGGGCGGACGCACGAGCGGGCTCCCCTCCGGCTCCAGGCAGCTTCTGAGCTGGTCGGGTTCATCACCGCGCAGGATTAGCACAGCACGTCTGCCCAGCACCCGGCCGCACCCCGTGCCGCAAACCCCGCAGCTGCACAGGTCGGGGAAGAGGGGTCCTCCTGCTGGGTAGAAGGGCCCGAGAAGGGGGGCATCGTAAGAAGGCGCAGCCCTCGTGCGAACACAGCCACCGCATGGAGATTTCTCTCCAAAGGGGCTGCCTTTGGTCATTCCTGCCCTGGACCTTCATCCAGAGATGAGAGAGGGACCCGCTGCTGGAACAGCTAACTGCGATGAAGGTAACGCCCCGAACTGGAGGAAGGAGGGAGAGCTCCCTCCTGCCCTGCTACCCGCTGGGATGCGGTCTTCAGTCCGCCGCCCCGTGCAAAGCGATGGACTTAAGATCGTCACCAGCGGTCCGTTCCCGACCTCACTGAAGACCGAACAGCCCCGGGCCGCTAGGAAAGCGTCTCACCTTCCCAAAGCTTGTCTGCTTCCCACGGATGCCAAGGCTTTGTTAACACGCTGACAGCCTTTAAACCCCTGGAACATCGCTCCTCCCACGGTCCAGTACACTCTGTCCCTCCTCGGGCTCAGATCACGTCCTCTACTCCTACTTGTTGTGGTTCTAGGAGGTATGTCCTAACATGCAAGGGTGAAAGCTCGGCCGCGTCCAAATTTGCCCTCCGCGTCCTTCGTTACTCGTGCGAGGTCCACGCACCTTCTCCGTTCAGCGTTGGCCGAGCAGCCAAGTGGTGGTGCGAGCCAGCGCGAGGCGAGGTCCCGTGGTGTTCCTCGGTGCCAGTGCTCTGCTCTCTGCTGTCCTGTCTGGGGCGGACGTGTCCCTGCTCCTTTGTGCTCCAACACCCGGCGCCCCCGGCGGGGAAAGACCACGTTCGCCCTTCTGTGTGTGCCTCTCTGGGAGCACTGTTTAAGCTTATTTCCCCATACAGCATTAAGTCAAGACCAAACGAAGATCTTTAGAGGCCTTAAGCCCCCCAAAAGATTGTTACCCCCTTATTTAATTCAACAAAAATACTATTATTCCCCAAAACTGGGTATAAATAAATTCAACAAGTTTTGATTCTTCTTGACAATTTCTTCAATGCCTTCAAAATAAATAAATCAATTCTTTCCAAGACCATGTTTGCTGTCCTGATTTTGGAGCTTCTGTTCTGCTCATACCCTATCGCTGTGAGACGACCCAGGGCCAGAGGGAGGACCTCATCCCTTCGTAAGGAGTTCCAGCGGCCGCCAACGGCTTCCCTCCAGCTGAGCCAGGTGCTATCTGGGGCGCCAGACTCCCCCCGACTGTGATCCAGAAGTCCCTGGACCTGTGGGAATCATTTCAGAAACCCCTACGTGAATCCACAGTGATCCCGATCCTGGGGCTCTGGAGGCACACTGCCGAGGAGCTGGGGTCAGACTCCGGGAAACAGACCAGGTGGAAGGATCGGCACCTGCCGCCTGAGAATCGCTGACGGGGACGTGGCTGCACTGTGGTCAGCGTGCATCTGGGGACGCGAGCTGCCCAGGGAACAGCGTCTACATGTCCGGTACTGGCCAGCCGCTGCAGTGAGCAGTGTTCCCAAACACAGCCACACGTGTTATGGCGTTGGCTCTCTCAACCCTGCGGTGGGTGCCGGCCGGGCCCCCACTGCGGACACTGAGGCTCAGTGACTTTCCAGCGGCCAAGACCTGGCTGACCTTGAGCTTAGAAGCACATTCCAGGTCACCTCTCCTCCAAGTGGCCTGGGCTCCTCCCATGGTCTTTATCGAGGTGAAATTCCAGCAGGAAAGCAAACACACAGCTGTGCGATTTGAGACCCGTAACTACTGCGCTCCCACTGACGTTTGGCCTGCTAGGTTCTGTTACCAACAGGGCAGTGTAGGAAAGCCCTAGGTACTGCTTACGGGCTCAAATCCATCCTTTTTAATGTCCCATGATTGTCAAATCAGCAGGAGGGGAGAGAGGCTCATGGCTTTGATCCCACCTTTTTGGGGTCACATTCAGTACCAGGTCACTGGGCAGACGGCGCATGGCGGAGGGAGCCCCCGGTTGACCTGAAGATTTACCCACATCGTCTCAAAATCCGTCTGGGGGACTGAATCACCCGGAGCTTCGCACGGACACTGCTAATCTAAATCAAGGACAGTGCGATTACTAACAGTCAGGACGCCTAGGAAAGTCACGTCACTCTTCACACCAACATCAAAGCAGCTGATCCACGGTGATGAAACCACAGCAGAATTTTCTTGGTGATGCTGATTTTTGTGGTACGTCTGGGGTGTGTGTGCGTGTGTGTGTGCGTGTGTGTGTGGTGAAACTCACGTGCATATTAGGTGTTTTAAATGCCAGGGCCGTGTTAACAGCAGTACCGCGAGCCAGCGGTCAAGACTGGAAACCCACGGAGCCCTCCTGGAAGGCCGTCTGCCCAGAAAGAGGGGCGAGCTGAGCATTTGCCGGCGTGCAGGTGGCGGTGAGGGTGCTTGGCTCCTGCTCCCTCGCTCCCGACGGGGCCCGTGTGCTGAGGGCTCCGTACTGCTGAGTGAAGGAATGGGGGGTCAGCAGAGACTGGACGTGCACCTGGCACCCCTGGGCCACTCGCCCAGACTGTGGGGGAAGAACCAGCCCAGACAGTCTGGCTCCCCCGGGAAGGGCACGTGCCCTGTGCCTCGCTCTCCCACACCACCAGAGCTGGAGTGAGCCCGGCGGCCCTGCCCCGGCAGCTGGTTGTCCCGAGGACCACATCTGGACAGAGCAGGTAAGACGCAGCTGGCAAGGACGGGCTCCCACCGAGGTCCTTCCCTTCTGACCACACCATGGGCAGACCTGGAGGCAGCCAACCGTCGGCTCTTAGAGGATGACAGCCTCCTGCTTGAGAGTTCCAGTTCAGAACGCCAAGACCCGCGCCGGTTTGTAGGTGCAATGCGTGGCACTTAGTGCAAAGTATTATTAGCTCAGATGACTTCGTGCTCTCCACTCCGTTTTTAATGGATAAGTGCTTCCACGCCGCAAAACCACCCTGCAGCTGGCAAGGAAGGCTAAGACAGGACCACACAGGAGTGGAGAGTGAGACCGGAGGCCAAGGAGTGAGCAGAAACGACCGGGAGCTGCTCTCCGGCCACTGGAGAGCACCGGGCTTGGGCAGACAGCAGCGGGGCGGCTGGGCGTCCGGAAGGGCCGCAGGAAAAAGGCAGCAGACGTTAACAACCCTCAGAAGCAGGCCGTGGTGTCCACCATGGAGTCACCGGCTGTGGCGTATGTCAAGCTAGGAGTCACCGGCTGGGACCCTACAAAGCAAACCCAGCTCTGACGTCCGACCGGCCCCCCAGCACAGGCTCTGCCTGCAAGAAGCAGACCTTTCAGCGGGAGAGGCTAAGCACGGGGTGCCGGGTACTGCTCCACCGGATGTAGCCTTACGAAGCGCTGGGTCTGTGTGCGGTAAAATTCAAAGTTCATTTATGGGACGAAACGGCACCCACCAGACATTTAGGAAAGGGTGACGCTTTAGACAGAAGGAGGAGAGGATTCCAGAAGAAACGGCGCAAATAAGGACAGAGTAGGAAGAAGAACTCGGTCTGGTGGGGGAGGATGCAAGCCCAGCCCCTGGTCGGGGAGAGGGAGGAAGGGGGCAGGGCAGGGCAGGGCTAGCAAGGGGGCGGGACAAGGAGGGAGGAGCGGGAGGAGGACTGAAGGGGGAGGGGAAGGAGAGGGCTGGGGAGGGGAAGGGAGAGGAGGAAGGAGGCTGGGGGAGGGGAGGGGCAGGGAGGCATAGGGGCTCCAGCAATAAGGGCAGAGGTCGGAGAGGCAGAGAAGCACCAGCAGGAAGGGGCCGCTGGGCAGGGAGACGGGTCCCCCACATCAGAAAGCGTTAGCCGGGTTCCTACAAAGACTGACTCTTCCAAGACCTGGATGTGCTCGGCAGAGGCCAGCGGCCACTGGACAAGGCCCAGCTGAGAGCCCCTGGAGTGACACAGAGGGGCTAGGCCCCTCCTCCCAGGGCCTGCAGAGTCGCAGGCCATCAGCAGGGTCTGTGTGGTGACCTGGAAATGAGGAGGACGGCCGGTGGGCTCCCCAGGGAAAATGTCTGCGCAGGGCTGCAACACTCGACTCTGGGGTGCATGGCTCTCAGAACCTCTGAATGACTGGAAAGAGATGTTTGCTAGGATCTTGAAATTACCGTATCCAGAAACAGAAGAATCAGGAGCTTATTATACATGTCCACTAGCTCGTTGTCCCAGACCCCCGCGTCACACGCACGCCGGCCCCCCGCCCGACTCGCACGGCCAGCCGTGGTTCTGCTCTTTGTGTTCCACGAGGTCCCCACCCCGGGCCCTTTCTCTGCATCCGAGCCCACTGATGCCGAGACCACCTGCCAGCCCCCGCCTCACAACCACGGCCCCAAAGGTGTCCTTCCTGTCGGGACCTGAATCGTCCCCACTGCCTGCCCAGACTCCAACCATGGCTGCTTGTGGGTCTGCCCACAAGCCCCCGCCCCGCTCGGACAGCGTCTGTTCTGGAGGCCCCATGACTCCCTCCTTTGCCCTGAAGCTCGGCCCTGCAGCCCCCAACAGAAAGACAAACGTGTAAGTCTTCATCTATAAAACCCGTCCCTGAACAGGTATTGACAGGCACCAACTTAGGAACACAGAAGATGTTTTTCTGGGTGCTCAAAGCTGGAAAACGTAAGAAAACCACGTTTCAGATAATAATACACACGGACACCGCAGGTCTTCGGAGGATGGGGAGGGAGCATTTCAGAAAGATGTCCCAAGAAATTCTGAGCTTGAAGTCAGGAATGGGACAGGTCTGGGAGTGGCGGAGGAAGTAGGAGCTTTTAGCAAGAAAACATCCTCTTTCCAGCCGCGGGTGCAGAAAGCTCAGGACGTGTTCCGAGAAGCCAGCGGGTCCCCTGCACACACCCAGAGCAGCCGGTGGGCAGGCATGATTCCAAGGCCCGCAAACCTCCGCAGACAAACAAGGATCTTCACGCGGGTGCGGACTCTGACCAGGGACCGGTGCCCAGAGAAGCAGGTCAGAGAGGAGAAGGGCTCTGGGGAGGGCAGGTTAGCCCCAGCTCGCTCAGGTGCTGGAATTCGGGTCAGACGTGCAAGGGGTCCAGCCGGCCCTTCAGTCCTCGCAACAGACTGCGACCCGGGCGCCGAGCGTTAGGGCCTCCAGCTTCCCTCCTTTAAATCAGGGGTAGAAAAAATAAAAATAAAAAATGAAATAGTGAAATAAAATAAAATCAGAGGTAGGACCAAATCTCACTCAAGAATTCCATGATGGTGCTTACGTCTTGACTTTCAAATAAAATTTCTGGGGTGAGCCGGAAAAACAAATCTAGATGCTTTGGTTCCATTTACAGGTGGCAACTGCGTTTATTTTTCTCATTTTGGTGACAAAAGGTCAGTCTGTGTTCGTCAACCTCTCCTTGTACTCAAACCTGGTTTCACACGTCATCTAGGACCACGGGCACAATCTGTGGGCCTGAGGTCAGGCAAAGACAGAAAGCCCACACGTGTCCCTGTCCTCGAGCTGCTGTGGCAGAGGCTTGCGGGCGGACGAGCTCCTGAAGGTGCGTGTGCGGCTCAGGAAGGGTTCGTGCTGGGGAGGCGGGGGCCGGGCCCTAATCAACCAACACCGAGCCGCCAGACACAATGACAGGACAGGGTCTGGGAAAGACAGAAACAGAGAAGCAGTGGGGGGAAGAGGGGGACAGAGGGCTTGGGGGCAGGAGCGGTGACCGAGATCTGTCCTTGGTGACGGACACTGGCCCTTGCTGCTCTATCTCTGGTTCTGACGCGGGAAGACTGCCAGCAAGTGTCCCGAGCACATCCCAGGCCCAAGGTCTTTCTCTAGTGCGGCTGGGACAGGTGAGGCTTCCAGCAGCAGGTACGGGCGAGGTCCAGGCAGGTGAGGGGTCGGAATGCGTGAGGCCCTCTGGCAGGTATCAGGGCGCAGTCGTGAGGAGGGAGATAATTCAGGCACTGAAGGATGGGAGTTCAAAGCCAGTGACACAGAGAGAAATCTGAGATACCGAGTTCAAAGTCGACAGCAGCAAGAACAAATTGCCGATCTGGCTGGAGCTGGGCGGGAGGGCTCCTTGCAAAGCTCCGCCCGCATCTGGGGGTCCAGGCGGGGCTGGGCCGCCATTCGGGCCGCTTTGAAGTCCCCGCAGATGACTGCGAGGAGGGTGAGGACCGGCAGGCGGGGCGCAGGAGGGGCCGGCATCAAAGCCCGACGTGCCATGCGGCCCGCGTTTGCTCAGGGTTGGGCCAATCTCCAGTTACAGCCGCATAACCCACGGTGTTCACCACTGTTTGCTCAGGGTTAACGCGGAGTTAGAATTCTGGTTTTGTTTCTCACCTAGGGGGAAAAATAGCTTTGTGCAGCGAGGTCGCTCAGTAACACTTGGAGAACTTTGCTCGCCCTCCCAGGCTGACTTCCAGCCTGCAGTCTGGTCCCCGGCAGGTGACTGCCAGAGCGTAGTTCCCGGCCGACTGGAGGACCTTTGAGGACATCCTTACTGAATCGCAGCCTGTCCCGGGAGCCACAGAGGCCCTTCCCCTGCCGGCTCCAAGCTCAGAGGTGGGGGTCCCACTGCTCTGCCAGGAAACAGCAGCCGGTGCTGGCCGTGGAGCAGGCAGTGCCTGGGGTCCGGGGACGGAGGACGGTGCATAACTGTTCTCCAGCTGCAGGACTTGCATCACCATGAAACTCCATGGAGAATTCTGCCCGTTGAGTTTGCAGACTTTTCCCCAGCTGACGGAATGCCACCAGCTTAGTTAAGAGAAGCCAAAGGCCTCGAACTAGAACTTTGAGAATAAACGCAGTGGGCAGGGGCCAGCCTCATGGAGAGTGCGCCCGACACTGCGGGGGTGTGGGGTGTGCCCTTCCCAAGAGGTGAAGGTTAAGTCTGCGGCGAGAGAGGGCGTCTGGCGTGCACGCGTCAGCGCCTGCTGGATACAAGCTCTGGCTGCATGGTGTGCATTCCAGCACCCAGGACAACGCGTGTTCAGGCTCGCTCCCCCGGCTGGGGCCCCACAGGCCACCATGTTAGAGCTCCCTGGCACACGTCCATCCTCCTCAGACCCGAACCCTTGTCCTACGTACCTGGACGGAAGCACTTGCAGGACGGGCACCATCCCCCAAAATGACGGGCTACGCCACGCCAGTGATCTTATCCTGGTATCATCTCAGAATAAACCATGTATTTCTGTGCAAGGGAACTCGAGACGCTCTAGTGCGTGATGAGTGCAACACATCCACAGGCGGCTGCCGACCGGGTCCCGATCCAGCCACCACTAAGTCAGAAAACGACAGGAACAGAAACATCACAGCCACGGCTCCTGCCCCACACGCTCCGAGCATGGACTTGAGAAGATGTTTCACCAATTACGTGCGGCAAGGACTCCGAGCTGTAAGACCCGGTGCTCCACGGCTTCCGGGGCCGGGGACTGGGGGAGGCACACAGGTTGCGATGAGCAAAGACCTTCCGGAAGCTGGTCTGGGTACTCCTGGATGCCTCGAGAGTCGCGGCAGGTGGAGGGGACGTGGGGTTCTCGTGACACAACCTAAAATCTAACACAGCTGAAGCGGGGATGAGAGGGTGGACGTGTGGGGGCTCGTCTGGGGTGGGGGGTGTCAGGCTGCATCGGGGACCGGCCTTGGTCCCATCGCGGCCCCACACCGCGCCTCCGTCTTTCCCTCTCCGGTGACACAGGTCAACTTCAGACGCGTCCTTGCCCTCGGAGCTCCCGTAACCAACCATCAGTGAGTGCCGGCAAGGTGCGCGGACGTCTCCTGGAAGTCACGACTGCCAGAGCGTGGGGTGCATGCAGGAGACACGCGCAGGCAGACTCTGGGCCTAGGGAGCAGTGGTTTTCCCAGGGGATGCGGGAGAGGCGGACGGGAGGAGGGAGCAGCTTGAGGGAGCACGTATGGGAAAGGCACAGGTGCGAAGACAGAGCAGGGGGCAGGGACAAACGCAATGGTTCTTCCAGGTCTGGGCCTTTTTCTCGCCACTGCTGAGGAATGAGTCAACATTCCCATGCTGTGCCCTGCTGGGCCGTGAGATCGCTCCGGGTTTTGCCAGAAATGCCCACCTTATGGCACAGCCCGTCCTAGTCCTGAGGGCAGGGATGACTTACATAGTCACATCTGCAAACTGGCAGGCCTCCCACACCCATCTCAGCCAAGGAATGCCTTCCTTTCGCTTGTGCAGGACAGAGACCTGGATCCTCTTTGGCATCCCTCTCCATGGCCAGCGCCTAACCCACTGGCAACACATAGGGCTTTACCCTCCGAGCACAGCCGGGCCCGGTGCAGAGTGGCCCCTCCATGGCCACGCTCACGGCCACGCGCTGCAGAGGCCCGTGTGCTTCTGCCATGGGTCCGACCGATCTTGCTTCAAAGAGAAGCCATGTTCCCAGACCACAGAAGATGATCCGTGTTGTTGGGGACACAAGAAGTCAGAGGCTGCGTGCTGCTGGTGGGGGGCCGGTGGCCCCGCGGCGGCACACGGCAGGCCGGGCCCTGCAGACTGGAGCGCAGAGCTGCCCGGACCACAGCAGCGCTTCTGGGTGCAGACATGGAGAAAGCTGGGCGCACGGCCACGCTCACAGCCACAGAAAGTGGCAACAGCCCCGACCAGCAGGCCGAGCGCAGTCCGTTTCTCTGGACAACGGAATCGTCTTCAGGCTTCAAGAGAAGGGAAATCCCGACCCCCGCTCTCACACAGTGAACCCCGAGATCATAAGGCTCAGTGAGGGAAGCCGCATCCGTGGCCTCGGGTCGGTTTCCCAGACTCGGCCCGGGTTTTCAGCAGGGCTCATGCACCTGACCCCGCGTTTCTCCAGCTCGCCACCTGTGCTCCCGGATGGTAGCTTGGATTAATGCATCAGCACAATCCATGTCTGTGCCAAAGAGATGCAGAAGTAGGAGGAGAAAGTCCAGGTCCAGAAAGGAAATCCACGAGCCGGGAAACACCGTCATGAGAGAGGTCTAGCCCCGAGGAGGAGATCCACAGAGTGACTGCTTTTCCTATTTTGTATTCTTGGGACGAACACCCACAAGCATAGTGTTATGTTCCCCAAAGCTGCATCTTGGCAGCTGACTTGTTGGCACAGAGCTTTGATTAGACTTACCCACTGAAATGAGTGTTTTTCAAGATTTTTGTCACATCGTTAATAACTTCGCTCGAAGATCACACGTCTTTACTTCAAATTAAGCGTTCAACCACGTAGTTAGCATCTTGCTGACCTCTTACAAACAACCTTCGACAGTTCAGTGGAAGTATGACTAACTGCCTCTCTCGTGTCTTCACTTACAAAATACCGCATGCATGTTCTTAATTATCTTTCCACGGCAGCACAAGTAAGGGGTATAAAAAGCTGCACTTGTGTCTTTGAAATTATTTCAAAAAATACATGTGTGTAAGTGTATGCGCACAGACACGGGCTTTTTGTATAGCGTTGAGTTGCAAAACAAAATGATTAGCTCTAAACCTTCATGCAATAGTCCTCAGTGAGACATTCTACACCATTATCTCAAGGCAGTGAGTCCACATCTACAGGGCGAATGGCTTGGCTATTTCATTTAAACTTACAGATACTAAAGGTAGTGCACAAGTTACCCCATCAGCTTTGTGAAGTTGTTCCCACTTCGTATCCTGGCGGATGGCATCTGCGGTGCCTTGAAAGCATCTGCTCTTTGTACATCCCAACCTGGGACAGTTGGGTCCTTTGAGTGGCCGGGGCCTGGGGAACATCAGACACCACGGACGGCGGGATAGCGGGGCCACGACTCTCAGCCGCAAATACGTGCACTCCTATTCCCTCACACCATCAGCCCCTCCTCCCCAAGCACTTCTTACTCCCCTGGTGTCTGACCGTCACGTGCTTCACCTTAGAAGAGTCTTGCCAGTTTTCCTATCACGTGATGGCAGGTGGGGATCAACCCTGGGATTTACCCTGTTCTGTCGAGTGACGTACAAATGTCACCTGGGAAATGGCAGAAGCGGTGCTGAGCAGAGCTCGTGAGCATCACGGCCCCGCCAGTGTGTGGCGCGAACACCGTGCGAAGAGACAGAACTCAGAAACAGAGAGACAGGTAAAGAAACGGACTGGAATCCGCAACAAGCGAGTTTGGACCCGCGCGGCCCTCCCCCGGCTCGACCCCGGCCGTGTGGCCTCCCAGGTCCACTACGGAGCTCTCAGTGCCTCGGCCTGCTTTCCGTATCGTAGTTTGAGGGTTTTACCAATTTTAAAGTATTTAGTCCCAAAGGGGAAAGAAAAAAACCACCACTGGTTATACACACTTAAGTTGGTCAAATGTTAGTTTGGCTCTTACTTGGCTGGTCATTTTGGAGGAAGAGTCTGAATCGGTTCATTTAAAAACCCGTATTGGTAGAAACATACCTTTGATTGCATTCGGTTTTTCTTCCTGAATGGGAGCCCTCTGAGTCATTCCCCTGCGTTGTCCTCAGCGGGGCTGCGGGGTGGGCTGTGGGCACGGAGGGAGACAAAGGGCCAACCGGACAGCCTTGAAAGTCAAAGCTTTATTTATCTCAAGAACAAGAGAGTCAGAGTTCTTTCAGGGACCAGAAATTATTTCCACGCTTTAAAAAAAAATTACCGGAAGTATGGAAAGCTCATCTTTATAAAAATTATTATACCTTTAGTTTGCTTCCTGCGGAAAGGTCAGAGGGCCTAGATCCAATTAATGGTAAAATCAAGTTCAGCCCACGACGTAACTTGGTCGTGACTGCATTTTATCATCCCACTGTCTCCGGGACAAAAGCTGCTGCTGCGTCTGTCGTCCAAGCCCGGGTGGGGAGGGACCCACTATCGGGCTGAGTCTCCATCGACAAGGTGAAGCCCGACTGCGGTTTCTCTCCCGCTGGAAGTCTGCGATGGCGATACGTGCGCCGTCCTGCCTGACCACGGGTGAGCAGACCCGTCTCCACGTTCCTACCGCAAATTCGTCCTGAAAAGGAGCACTTCGCACCCTCGGGGGCGGGGAGAAGAAGGGCATCCAGCAAATACCTTCCCTGCTCTGCGTTCCAAGGGCAGCTTTTGTGTGTCTTTGTTGTTTGTAGCTTAGGAGTTGAAGTGGGTTTTCCTGCCTGGAATGGTTGGAATTCCTCAAGTGGCAGGAGGCCGGGGAAGCGGCAGCGGCATTAACAGCAGAACGCAAGGGCTGCGGGGCTCAGCGACACCCGCGGGTCCCACCGCCCCTCCCAGCCCACAAAGCAAAGATGAAAGACGACGCCCTGCCCCGGAAGGTGGGTCGAGCTCTGAGGAGGACGGAGCATTCCGGGTCAGCCATGGAGGGACCGGGCGCAGGCTGTTCCCTCGGGGGGGGGGGGGGGGGGGGGGGGGGCACTCGGTGTCACGAGCCCCGCCCCCAGGACTGCTGCGCGCCTGACGCAGTCACACCTGTCAGGGAGTCGAGTCAGCCACCGTCAGAAAAGCCAAGGGACCAAAAGGCTCTGCTCTGCAGAAAAGATGAAACCCTCCGGGATGGCTGGGACAACGTCCTCGGTCGCCGCGGCCTGGCCACCTTCTCACCCCAAAGGGCACAGTGTGGATGCCTGTGAGTGTGTGAGGGGGGTAGGCCATCCGGAGTGAGAGGGCCCCTGGGGCTCTGAGTGCCATTCTTGCCTGAAGGGACCCTCCAACACGGCCTCCTCCATGTGGCCATGTCATACCCACGGAGCAGCCGCAGGCAGGTCAACGGGGAGCCGAGCTCTCCCACCGCCGCCCGCCGCCCCGCAGCTCCAGCCGCTCCGGCCAGGCACAGCCTGCTTGCTTGTCCTGCTCTCACCTTCCAGAAGGCCAGGGAACGCCCTCTCTCCTGGTCTCTACAGTCTCCTGGAGACAAGACCCCATGGCCCTGAGTCAGAGTCCACAACCTGGGTCACCCCGCGGGTGACAGGACCACGGGTGTCCAGAACACGTTTCTCGGGGAGTCAGGCCAACACCCGAGTTCAGTGATGAGCGACGGAGTGAGCAGGTGGGTCAGGCGAGCGCGGAGGGGTGACTAGTGCGTGCAGCCGTGCCCTCTGCCGCTCTCCCTGCAGACTTGAGAAAATGCCCATGAGAACACCGTAAACAGAAGATGAGCGACATGGAGCCGTTCCTTCCTTCCCTGCTTTCCCTCCGCGCTTCACGGAGAAGACACCAGCCCGCGTCCCCATCAGTCGTCACTTCCCGTCTCCCAGGGCTGGGGACGAGCCATTCGCCTCTCCCTGTCAGAGGCTTTACAAACCAAAGCCCGTGCCCTAGAAGGCCTGCAGGAGAGGGTGACACAGACGAGAAGCTGAAGCCCGGGCCTCCCGCTCCCGAAGCTGCTCTATTCTGACAGGTGGGGAAGGAGCCTAGGCCTCCGCCATCTGACTCTGTCCTTTGTTCCAGGTCCTAGTCTGTACCTGCGTGTGGACAAAGGGAACTGGTGTGAATTAGGAAGGACTCCGGGTTCTTCCTGCATCTTATCTGCAGAGGCGTCATGAAGGGAGAGGGAGTGCCCAGGGTCGCAGAGCCAGCAGACGGCCCAGCCCGGCAAGACCCCTTTGGGCAGGGACTACTGCACAGAGGGCCAGCCGCAGCCCGGCACAAACACAGGGCGTGCAAGCAGCACTCGAATGACGAGTCAGTAAACGCCAACAACCCAGCACGGAACTTGCTCCCCTTCTCGGCGGCAGCTGGCGGGAGAAGGCGCCCCGGACACGGATGTGTTAAGGATTTGTGGCACCGAAGACACGGCCTCCCAGGAACATAATAAACACAAAAGCTTCCATACTATCCCCCTCATGGAAACCCAGCGTCATCGTACGCGAATCTGTCTTGACTACCAAGTCCAGTGGTTGGGTGTCTAGAATTTAAAAAAATCATTACTAGTAACCGTACCCTTAACTAATTGAGGAGCAGGGAGATGCGGGTGCCGGGCAGCCCGGAAACATCTCCCATGGCCAGTGGCACCAAGAGAATCACAAGGACCCCAAGACAGGCTCTGTCCACGTGTGCTTCACTGGACCTTTTCTCCTTGGGGAGGGAGAAGCCCACGGACCGTTCCATGCTCCCTGCAGCCCTGCTCCCCGCTTTCCGGATTCCACGTCCAGGAGCTCTCTCGAGTCTGACCCACCCCTGTCCGTGCTGCCCCCGAAGCAGCTGTTCAACATCGTCGGGATGAATTCATGTCTCCTCACTCAGACCCGACCCCCACGCCGCTGTCTGGTACGGAGCCCGACACGCAGCCGGTGCTCGTCCACTTCTCCCCACGCAGGTGGCCAAGGACACGGGGTCACCTCCTGCTCTCGCCTCCCTCTGCGGCCCCTCCCTACACACCGCGAGCTCCTGCTGTCGAAAGCTTTCGTCCGTCCGTCCTAAGATGGGAAGGCTGAGAAGCGGTCTTCTCTGAGACAGAAACGGCACTTCTTAATCTCAAAACAGATGTTCGGTGAGAGGAGCATTTTTGTAAAAATAAAGGATAACCTGCAAGAACACACAATAGAACTGTAATTTCCACAATGGAATCCGCTCTGCCCGTTTGAAGCCTCCGCGGTACACATCCCTCCGCATTAGCGACCACGATAAACAGTGTTTTCGGAGTCGAACACGTCAATTACAGCGTTCCTGGGCAGTCCCACGTCTCTTCCTGTTCCGCTTCGTACGCAGCTCCCCAGGCTTCAAGTCGACGCTTCAGAAACACTCACTCGCCAGTTCTAAACTCACGGTGGCCCTTCCTAGCTTGAATACTCGTGTGAAAACCAGGAAAGCCAAATTTGCCTTGAGCAAAACTATTTCACCACACCACATGACACGGGGTTTTGTTCTCCGTCCAGGTAAAAAGAATAGTGGTGAGGGTAGAGGGTAAAAGTAACTCGTAAGCACATTTTCGAAGCTGGTTTGTCACTGAGAGCTGAACCCCACCGGCAACCCAATCTTGGGCGGAAAACGTTATCTGCTGCCTCTAGTCCTCTGGTAGAAATAGTCACTAACATTGTAGTATAAGTTACTCTAGTGAGTCACTTCTCTGCAAGTGCAAGGGAGGATCCGAACACAGCAATGCAGAGGCGGGGGGCGGGGGGTGGCCAAAAGCATCAAAATTTCGCCGCCCTGTGCGTAAGGAGTTCTCTCCCCCGCCTCCTCTGAAAATCAAGACTGGGGAGGAAAGAGTCTTTCAACTATAACTGATGAGAACGGAGACTGGAAAAAATATCCTAAACACCGTCTTTGAATCCCCACACTTTGACACTGCACAAAAATCTAGTGAACCTAGAATACCAGAAGTCCTAATTCCCAAATTCCATTTTTAAAATAATAAATTACTGCGTCAAGAACCTGCAGCATGGCGCCCTCTGGTGCCCGCACAGAGAAAGGGCGTTCGGTTGAGGCACCGTCCCATCCCCTTTGTTAGCCCAGAGATGAAGACGTAGAAACACAACCGTCATCTGTCGTCGCATCCCGTCCCAAAGTGCTACTAAAGCAGACAGTCTGGAAACCAACTTGAAAATCACTCAAAGTTTCGCCCAACTGACCTGATCTCGAGACGCGGCACGTTACGTTCTACTGACGCCAGCGCTCATCCTTGCACAACCCCCTCTCCCCGCAGAAATCTATTTCTGAATAATAAAAGCGTTTTCCAAGTGAGATTTCTTCGTCCTGGAAATTCACGGAACAAACGGAAGCTTTCTTCACCACGTTCTGTTTGTAAGGGCAGAGGGTACCCCTCCTCCCAGACCTAAAACTGACTTGGAAATTCAAAGTACTAAAGGGAATGAAAGTGCAAAGATCCCGAGTTGCGCTGACTTTCCCTTCCCAGAGTCCAAGCAGCCTCTCCTGACCGCAGCCTGTCCTGACCGCGTCTACACGGAAACGGGCCTGACGGCAAAGCCCTCCCTCCCGTGCGAGCCCCACGTGGCGGCCACCCAGATGTACCCTCCTCAGGGACACCCGTCCGGCCCCTCCTGCCGGCCCCACTGGTGACAATGAGTCACGGCATCTACAAAACCACCGTTGGGCCGGGAAGGCTTGGCTTGTTTTATCTCATTTCTGATTCCTTCCTGACTGCAGTCCTCGCACCAGCAGCCACCCGCCCAATGGTCAACAATCCATGTCGCAGGCGGGCCCCACTCACCGACGATCGTCCACCCAAGCCCAGCCCTGCGGTCACATGGGCCCAAGACGTGGCTTCGGGTGCATCACAGACATTCTCACGACACACACCTGCTCCTCACGGTCTTGCTTTCCAGAATGTTTCCTCCCTCCCCACCCCCACCCGTCAGTCCCACGCCCCCGGGCTCCTGTCCACAGCCGTTTCTCCCATACAAGCCCTCCGCGGCGTCTCCCACCTTCCCGCACGTGTACCGTGGCCTTCCACACCGTCCCCGCGGGGACTGCTGCAGACTCAGTGTTCTTACGTCGGTGTTCTGAGCTAGAGGTCACTCCCGATGGCACGATGACGTCCAGCTCGGATCTCCACGCTCAGGGCTTACACAGCGTCCAGTGACAGTGTTTCTTCCTGACCACCGCCCCGCAGCGGCTCTGCTCCGGTGCTCACGCGAACAGTCAGGCACACACACTGCCCCTCACGGGGAAGACGAGGTGCGGCCACAGCGGGGACACGAGGGCAGGAGCTCAAGCCGGCCCGTCTGCCCTGCGGCCCACCCCGGTCTCGCCGCGCCGCACCCGCACGCCGGAGCCAGCAGTGCCCAGCGCCCCCCGCATCCCCCCCAGGGAAGTCTGGCAACCGCCGAGGCCGGTGCACCCCAACTTCCCAGCTGCGGGGGGCGCGCGCACAGGTGGGCAGCGGGGTGTCGGGGGAAGGGCCAGCTCCGAGGTCTGCGGGACGGTGGGCTCCAGCCCCTCCCGCCACCACCGAGTCTCCGAGGTCAGGCAGCCGCCGTCGCCATCCAGACCTCGGCTCTCTCACTCGGCGTCCACCTTGCAGAGTGTGGCCTGCAGGTCTGGTATCTTCTGTGGCGCTCAGCCGGCAATGGCTTGTGGTCCAGACTCTGGCGGCAAGCAGGGCCCCTGTCCCCTCCTTCCCCGGAGCAGAGTCCCCCTCAGCTCAGTAGGCGGGGCCTTCCGGGTCCCTTGGTGCCACACGTAGCCTCATCTCCCTCGTAGCCGACTGATGTCCCTGTCGCAGTGGCTGGGCCGCAAGCCTGGGGACGGGCAGAGTGCACGAAAGGATGCAGGTCTGGGGGCGGGGGGCAGTGAGAACAGCCGGGGAGCGGGAGGGAGCGGTGCTGGGCCCCGGCCCGGGGGCAGCGAGACCACTCCTTGTCTTTGGGACAGACTAGGGCCACACACAGCCACAGCCAGTGGACGGGTACCACCGCTCCCACTGCCACTCCGCAGCAGAGTCCCAGCCTCCTCCCCTCCCCTCCCCCAACACCTGGTCTGGGCTGCTCATCAGGGGAGGCCCTGCCTGCCCACGTGACGTGGAGCACGGAGGGTCGAGGCTCCAAGTGCTTCTGGGAGAACCACGAGTCCAGGCCAAGCTGTCCGCCGCGAGCGCCCCTTCCGTCTCATCCCAACACTCCACGCTCAGCCCTCACGCGGGAGCCCAACAAGGCGTCCCACCTCCATAAATGCGACCCCCGCCTCAGAGTCCCCACCAGGGGGTGCACCCAGGTAGGGCCGGTGCTGAGGACAGGGGCCACGGAGGGCTCTGGAACCTCAGGCTGGAGGGCTGTGGCCCCTTCTACTGACGGCAAGAGTCCCTCATTCCATTCTCTGCCAGCAAGTTCTGCGAATCTCTGATCTCCAGAGCCGTGTCCGGCGGTGGCCTCCACCAGGCAGGCCTCCCACCGCTCAGAGGTGCGGCTCGGGCAGGGGCAGTGCGAGTCTGGGCTGGAACCGGGCCGGCTTCTCCACGGAGTGCACTGCACACCCCTCCCCGCGGTATCGCCGCAACAGCACACGGAGCGGACGCCCAGTCATTGCTCCTTGATCTTAATTACCAACCAGTCTGGGACCCCCTGCTGACCGCGTGTCACCCGGCCCCGAATTCGTGCCAAAGTCACAATGTGTAGAGGAAGAACGAGGACGGCCACAAGAACTTCCTCTGAGACCAGAGATGAGGACAGAAGGAAGGGAGACGGTGCCAGCCCTGGGTGGCCGCCCTGAGAGGATGAAGTCGCAGACGGCAGAATGTCCCAGCGGAAAGGGATCCAGAGCTCTACGCTCAGCGACACCCCAGGGCCCCCCCAGGCCGGCCCCCAGGTCCGAGCTCCTCGTCTCCTGACTCCAGGTGACCCACAGCCCAGCCTGAGAGGCAGGTGACCTCTGGGGGGACATGGAGAAGCTGGGACCTGTGCTCTGAGTACGTGAAACAGTGTGACCGCTGAGGACTGGTCTGGCGGCTCCCAAAGCAGTGAGACGGAATTACCACAACCCGCCAAGTCCACCTCCCGGTATGACCCGGTGCGACCCAGAAGCAGCAAACGCCAGCACGCGTCCGCATCGGCCCGGGGCAGCGCTGGTCGGTCGTGGTGGCTAGGAGGCGGTCACAGCCCCAGCGTCCCTCAACAGACAACACGACACAGACGGGCCCTCTCCACGCGCTAGAGTATCACGTAGCTCACACGCCAAAACACGGAGGGAACCTGAGGAAGAGGCCGGTCACGAGAGGTCACGTGCGGAGTGAATCCACCTCTACGAAACGTCCAGAACAGCAAGTCTGCAGAGAGCAAAAGCCGACGGGTGGCCCCAGGGCCAGGGAGGAGGGGAGGCTTGCATCGCCGGACGCCACGGGATGCCAGACTCCCAACCCGAAAGCCTCGCTCCTCACGTTCCCACAGAAGTCACTGGGTTTCTCCAGCGCGGAGGCCTGTGTGTCCTGTAAGGAAAGTCCACACGCACTACCGGCGCCCATGTCGGCCTCCGCGCGCCGGGCTGGGCTCGGACCCGCGTGCTGTGTGCGTCTCGCCCGCGTCCGTGACTCTGACACCGTCCCCCCGGGGGCTCCGCGTTTCCCAGGCTGCCGCCCGCGCACCCACGTGCAAAGGCGCTCACCGGGCGTGGGAAGTTGGACGACCCCCTTCCAGGTCCAGCACGGCGCCTGGCGGACTCTTAGTGAACAGCCACCCACGGAACCCCGTGCCTGCCCTCAGGACACGCCCCGCGCCTTCACTCAAGAGTTATGAAACGAGGGGAAGCCGTCTTAGATACCAAATCAATTATCACCAATATGTAAAGGATCGCTGTCGTAAATTGTTTTATGATTACTTTATGACTCACCACATAATTTATTGATCCGTAATTATTTTTAAGAGAGGCAAGCCTCTATCGTTAGCTTTATGTCATCCGTTAACATTTTCTTTGAAACAAAGACTCAGCACTGTTGACAGTGGTTGGAACGCCGCGGCCTTCAGCACGGCCGGCCGCAATGGCCGTCGGCAGAGGGAGGAAGAGGAGGGCAGAGATGGACATGGAGGGTCGCCTGCAGGACAGACGAGGTCAGTGCGGGACAGCGCCAAGTACCGCGCGCTCGCGACGTCACAGTGATGGGAGTGTGTGCGCGTGTGTGCGTGCACGTGTGTCTGCGTGTGTGAGCGCATGTGTGTGTCTAGGGCTGTTATTCTCAAAGTTGCCAGGCATAAAGAATTGCTCAAAACAATATCCCAAACCCAAAATAACAGCCGACTCACCGGGCGCCAGGACTCCGAGTCTCCAAGAAAGGGGGAGAAGAATCCAGTTGCCCGTCCCCCAGCTGGCTTCCTGGCGAACAGCTCTTCTACATGATCGTGTAACAAGCCACAGGAGAACCTTGAGGGAAGAGGACATTACGGTGTCAGCAGCATCCACACGAGGACCCAGGGCGTCCCCGGAGGCTAGCGGACCCAGGGCTCCTCTCCTCTCTGCGGCCCTCCACTCGGGATCTCCAACTTACTGGGGAGTTACACGTCTCTCTAACTCGCGAGTGAAACAAGGACAGGAAACCTTTTGAAGAAACTGGCTCCATGTCGCTAACAGGTTACAGATGTTGCCACTGTGCGCCCATATGCCACGTACCCGTCACTGCGGACTCCTAAAACGCTGTCGGTGCTGGCCTGAGGTCGGGTGGTCAACGCAGCCGTAGTGGAAGCAGCCAGACAGGACACTGGAAAGGCAGAGAAAACAGTGAAGTTAACTTAACTGATGGGAAAGACAGGATAAAACAGCATGGGAGCACGCGTGCCCCGTTGAAGCCTTAAAGGAAAATGTGTGAGGAAGACTGGGGTCACTCCAGGGTCAGCCTCGGGAGACCAGCAACAGACTCCCCGGGACCCCTTGCTGACATCATCAGACCTTCCCTGCACAGGAGCCACTATAAACTCCGCCCACCCCGCTCCCGTTCCCAGATGGAGTCACACCCGGAGGACGGTCCCTCGCTTACTGCCCATGCCGCACTCGCTTCCTTCTGGGAAACCTCGGGTTTTGGTCCCAACAATCCACACACTGAACAGGCCAGATGCACGCCCAAGCGACCAGAAGCACTTTCATCTTGGCCTCCTACCGTCCCTTTAAGGAGGGACAGCGTCACCGGTAACTCACTCTGCTCCAGACGAAAACCCAGCAGGCCCCATAAATTCCCCAACTGTTCAGGGGCTTCTGCCCCAAACTCAGTGCTCCCTCTTGAGCCCCCAGAAGTCGGACGACCACCAGCACAGCGAAAACGTGTTTCTCTAGAAAAACTAACAGGCAAACTTCTGGGTGAACTGGTAGAGAAGACAAAGACACAATTCGGCAATATTCGTCCTGGAAAAGAGACGTAATGCCAGATGAAATTAATGACATAGCTTAATGCCAAAACTCAAAAACTTGGAAAAATAGATGAATTCTTTGTAACTTACAAGAACTCAAAAATAAATAGAATTTCTCAAGAAACCAAAGCAGTGGTTAAGAATTTTCCCAGAGAGAAAGCACAAAACAAGAGGTTTTCACAAGTGAGTTCTGGAAACTTCTCAAGACCCAGACTGTTCCATTCTCACACAATTCTCTCCTTCTAGGGGATGAAGAGAGAGCTGCTCCCGTCATAGGAGGCCACAATAAATGGATGTCAAATTTACACCAGACCGATCTCATTCGTGAACACAGAACCCAAATCCTAAATAAAATATTAGTAAGCCAGACCCGACAGTGAATAAGAAAACATGGTATGTCCTGGCCAAGTCTCAGTTCTTCCAGAAACGCAAGAGCGAAGAATCCATGATCTTCATTCCCCACACCATTGGAACATCCTACGGTTGTCTCGACAGAGACGCGGTCAAACCTCCTTCAAGCTAGGAACAGAAAGAAACGTCTCTAACCTCGTCAAGCTTGTGGCTAAAACACCTGCCGTGAAGGTCCTTCTTCATGGGAAGACTCCGGAAGCAGCGTTCCCTCGAGATCAGGGATGGGTCAGGCCGCCCGGGAGCCACTGTGACTCAACGCCGTGGCGGAGAGCGGAGCCGGCACGTAAGGAAGTGAAATGCGTGCAAGTCAGCCGGGAAGGAAGAAGGAAGGTCATTACCCTCTGCAGAAGGTCCGTACAGGCAATTAGCGACATACAGGAAGACGTTCAGCCTCACCCCGATGGATTACCTCAGTGTAAACCGGAAGCACACGAGCTACCACGCCACACCCATGATGTTAGTGAAACCAAGAATCCTGACAACGCCAAAGCCCAGAGTTTGTGTGGACCAGTGTGTCACAGAGCGCAACTGACATAACCCCTTTGGAAAGCAATTTGCTATTATTCGGTGACACCAACAGTCTGGATGGTCCGCGATCCTACAGCCCCATTCGTGCGGGTATGTCCCCGAGGAAGCCTGGCGCACGAGCCTGAAGAAAAGTCTAGGAAAGTGTCAGCAGCTGGACAGTCGACATATCAGAAGACTAGAAAGAGCTCAGAGTCCTCTGCGGTCAGTGGAGACCCAAATGGCGGCACATTCGCACTGAGGAACCGTCTGCGACTACAGAAATGATAGGCGGCAGTCGTGTGGGACAGCAAAGTTGCCTCGATTCAAAGGCCTCTCAGAGCAGAGGTGGGCAAAGCCACTAGGGGCCAACCAGCGTGGGTGTTCAGAGTTCAGGTCATGGCCGAGGGCAGACTCGCAGGGTCTTTGGGGATGAGGTGAAGAGGACTCGGAGGCAAATCAGTGACCCAAACTGTCAAGGATCCATCCTGGGTCATGCAGCGGGTCGAGTGATACCCTTCTCTGAGCTATGGACACAGGAGGGCATGGAGGAAACTCGCACAATGGAATGGACAGTGAGTGGTAGGATGAGCCACTCTACGGTGAGAAGATGCCCAAGGGACATGAGAAAAGACCAGGCCTATAAGGAGGCAAGTGCAAAGGCCCTGAGGCAGGCCTACATTCGGTGCATTCAGGACCATCAGGGAGACTGAGAGCTCCTGATGGGAGATGAGGCAGCCTGGCAACGGTAAGCCCTCAAGGGGCTTAGGTTCCAACCTCCTGTGTCTTCTTAAAGTGCCCCCACACACGAGGAATCCCAGCCTAGGAAGCAGATAGATCACCCTTTAGTAAAGTCAAGAGTTACTTCATAACATGAATAATGCCTTCCGAATGCACTTCTACGTCACTGATCCCCCTCGGCAACGGGAGTTACTAGTTGTAACCACTCTTCTCCTCATTCACGTTCTTCTTTCCAAGCCTAACATCTCCAGTTTATCAAATTCCTCCCCCAAACTAAGGTTTAAAACTAGAGCAAAAATGCAATACTAATGAGCTAGAAATAGCATGTTGCTATATAGTAACACCAAAATCTAAAATTAGATTTTGATCTATAAAAAACATGAAATTCATTATTGTGCCACTCGTTTCTGTCATTTTTCTCTGGGTCAAGCCCATCTCGAAAAGAATCGTAATTACACAGAATCACAGAGAGCCCGTGCCACAGTGAGAGCGAGATAGAGCAGGTAATTGAAGTCCACAGGTAATCCAGAAACCTCATTTCAGTTCAATCTCAAAACTTTCTGCCATCAATACCTTATTATATCTACGCTCCAGTCACAAAATTGGTTGATGTATGAGCTTGGACAAGTTTCATGGCCTAAGACCTCTATGTCCTCCATTACCGAGGTGGAGAGGCTGCCCAGACAGTCTCACGGCCCCTCTCCCGCCTGGTGCTCTCAGGACCTCCCCCCCCATCCCACAGGCCGGACTGCTGGTGAAGGCGCCTTCAAACTCAGCTGCCAGTGGGTTCGTAACTGAGGCACCGAGGCGCTTCTCGGAGTCTCAGATCCAGACCGGCAAATGTCCAGGCCACAGTAAATCATACTTAGGAGTAAAATGACACCAGCCCATAAAGCAGGATACTGTGACCTTCTATCACACAAACACACAGACACACAACGCCACATGAAGGAGGGCACGCAGGCTGAGGGAATTCGAAATCACCTTCTTCTTGTCTTACAGAATCGCCACCAAAGCCAGAAGAGGCTTCCATCCCACGGACCCCGGGCTCGGTTCCGTTATGCGCGTAATTATTTTTCCATTTCTTTCCTCCCAGCAGATTTTCCCACTGTGCAAATGATGCAAAGGTTCCCACATCACCAATCTACTCAAAGTGCGTGGGGCTCGTTGTGTGACAGGTCCTCCGACTTGCTTGCACGTGGCCAACGTGCTTGAAAACCACGCTCAGGTGCCGCAGTGCATTGCTAGACCTCCGTCTGTGTGCGCAGACCACGCCCGCGGGCTCCTCAGCCCACAAGCGTAAGCGGCTAGCTCAGCTACGGGTCGGACTAAAACCTCAGCCTTGGCGTTTAGTGACATAACCCTGCCACAAGTTACTGGCTGCGTGTTTTTCACACTGACCCGATGAGGATGCTGCCAGGTCCACACAGGCCAGCCATTGGGCCCACAGTCACAGTCCCCAGGGCTGCATTTGAACCCGTGCCGCTCTCGGGCAGCATCCGACGAAAGCCAAGGTGGGCGCAGGGACGCACCGCGGGGGCTTGGATATAGCGGTTCTGTGGTTGTCTGATCCATCTGAGCTGGTATTTAAACTCAGGGTCTCTGCTATGCCTGAAGGAAGAAAAAGATTCATAAAAAAAAAATGCCCCTTTATCCGGGAGCCTCCGTATCCAGGGCACTCATGCACAGCCAGCAAGCCACCGTCCCTCCCGAGCCACCTGTGTACGGACCCATGTCCCCCAGAGCAGGGCACTCCTCCACCTGCTTCCATCCACCCTGTCCTATGAGCTGAACATCTTTGTGCCTCAGACCCCTCGAGATATTAAGATGGGAGAGCAAATGGGTTCTTTTATACATATATACTGTTCTTATAATCAGAAAGAAGTAATACACTTAAAAGAAAACAATGCTTAGAGTATTGGAGTGCTCATAGAACACAGACAGGAGCATAAGTAGGCAAAGAATTCTGATGGAAAATTTGGTAAAGGAAACTTGAAATTTTTCAAAATAAGCATTTTGTTTAATTCAATAAACATATTCCCTAACATTGCAATCCCATGTCTAAAAGTTTGTTTTCAGGAAACAAAGTCTTAGCACTAGTGGGCTCTTCCACGTGTAGGCCATGTCCGAATGGGATTGACATGGTTGACAATGGTACAGACCCAAAGCAACCAACACTGAGAAGAAGATGAAAGTCAGGAAGTAAAGATTGGCAGTAGGTATAAGGGTGGTCACTATCTATCTATGTATCTACATGGATGTGTTGGGTGGGTGGATGGATGAATGGATGAATGGATGGATGGATGGATGGATGGATAGATGGATGGATGGATGGATAGATAGGTGGATGGATGGATGGATGGATGGATGGATGGATGGATGGATGGACTGATCGATCAACCAATCAATGGATGGATGGATGGATGGTTGGGTGGACAGACGGATGGACAGGTGGGTGGATGGGTGAATGGATGGATGGATGGATCAATGGATGGATGGATGGATCAATGGATGGACAGACAGACAGATGGGTGGGTGGATGGATGGATGGGTGTATAAATGGATGATGGATGGATGGATGGATAGACAGATGGATGGATGGGTGGATGGATGGATGGATGGATGGACAGACAGACAGATGGGTGGATGGATGGATGGATGGAGAGATGGATGGATGGGTGGGTGGATGGATCAATGGATCGATGGACTGATGGTTCAATCATTGGATGGTTGGATGGATGGATGGACCAATGAATAGGTAGAGAGACGGACTTCCTGGCAGTCAAGGCAATGCTTACATCATCCTTATCTGAAGTAAATATACGAGCTCTTGTGAACATAAGAGTTTTCCTTGGTCCTGAGCAATGTGATTCTGAACTATGCCCTCAAAGGAAGTTTTTCTTTAAAATGCACATTTGAGCTACATATGAGTGTTTCTTTTTCAGCCTTATGGACATAACATAGAAGCATGGCCATGTATCTTTATTTCTCTGAAAGTCCGGATGATATGGCACAGGTTGCATGGCCTTATCTGTCTTTCAAAATGGAGCTAGCAATGGGGAACAGTGGAAAGGACTGACCATGCTTTACATATCATCCTTCCAGCCAAGCCTCCCACAGGGAAGGCTACTGAAACTGAGGACTATTTGGCCATGAAGGGAGCAGTGACTGTCTTACTGAAAAAGCAAAAGAACCCAACTTGTTCCTTTGGTCATAATGGAGGAAGTTGACAAGTAGGGGCTGCTTGGACTTACGTGACTTACGTGACTGCATAAGGAGGTTCCTGAGGCCATAGAGTTCTGCCCAAAGAGCCACATCTAATTTCTTTCTCCTGCTGTTGCCAAAGCCCCACCTACTCGAGTGCAAACATTTAATGTCCCTCTTGTGTTTTATGCGCCAACAGACTGCGCACAGAATCAACCCCTGAGTAAGCACCTTTACGGGTTTTAGTAGAGGCGCTCGAGATCATCCATCTAAGTGCCAAAGGAAAACCACCAAGAATGATTATTTGAGTTTGGGCAAAATTGCAGTTTAGATGATATTCTTGACCCTGATTTGCTAAATCAAGGGCTTCTTGATCCCACTCCAGAAACACGAATGTAGGGCTAATCATTAGCATACAGGAAAAACACTCAATTTCTCTCTAAAAAAGTGTACAAATATTAGAGTACACGTCAAATATTTAAGGAGCGAGGTCTCAACATTAGTTTACACCATGTAAAATGGAGATTTGATGAATTAGAATATCATTTTTGCCCTCTCAGTTCTCAGGATGGCATTAGGATAAAATGTCTAAAAAACCATTTAAAAGCTTAAATCAATATTAAGATCATTCAAATTGCCCAGTTAACAATTTCTTTCGATGGAGTCAAAGGTTGATGGTGGATACATAAATTCTATGAAATGTCTTGAAAGATTCTTGACGGGTTTTTTTTTCCCTATTAGTTGGAGGGATGGGTGTTTTATAATTAGCACTAGGAATTAGAACGGAACAGCGATCTGAGAGAGAGAGAGGGATGACCCAAGACAGGTTTTAAAGGACAGACAAGCCCAGGCGGCCAACAGGATTTGGGACGCTGGGCCACGATGGTGCCACCAGCAACGGACACGTTTCGAGCTGCCAGAGCAGGTCTCCTGTCCTGAGGTCGCGCCTGGCCTTCCCAAGCCGACCACTCTTCAGAAGCAGCACAGTTTCCAGAACTGTTTTGTATGCGACAAACAGCAAGTCTCAGATGGCTTCCACGATTTCCTCACATGTCCGGTCAGGGTGACCTTGCTCCAGGTTATGGGGTGCTATCACCCGTTTGCCTTAGTCCTGTCTTCACAGCCTTGCCGAATCTCAGCAGCTAGCCAGGAAACCTGACTCTGGCCAAGATGAATAAGAAGACTTAGAAAACAACCTGAGGGTCTTGAAGGGGTGGGGGGTGGGAGGTTGGGGAGGCAGGTGGTGGGTAATAGGGAGGGCACGTGCCGCATGGAGCACTGGGTGTTGTGCAAAAACAATGAGTACTGTTACGCTGAAAAGAAATTAAAAAAATAAATAAATAAAAGTTAAAAAAAAGATGAATAAGAAGAACAAGAATAGTGTCTCTTAAAGAAAAAAAAGGAGAGTATCTTCTTTAAGGCTGTAATGTATCTTTGTATGTAAATTAATTCAAAGAAACACTCCATTTCATGGGTTCCTTAAAACAGTTGTAACTACCCTGGAAGCAAAGCAGTGCCCTTCTGCGAAAAGGCTGGGGCTGCATTTTAAACGAGCAACTTTCAGGGGCGCCTGGGGGGCTCAGTCGGTTGAGCAGCTCTCTTCAGCTCAGGTCAGGACCCCAGGGTCCTGGGATCAAGCCCCGTGTCGGGCTCCCGTGTCGGGCTCCCTGCTCCGCGGGCAGCCTGCTTCTCCCTCTCCCTCTCCCTGCTGCTCTGCCTACTTGTGCTCTCTCTCTCTCTGTCAAATAAATAAATAAAGTCTTTTAAAAAATGAAACAAAAAATAATAAAATAAAATTTAAAACACAGCAACTTTCAATGTGTAACTTTTCCATCAATCACGCAAACACACACTATACCAACCACACAGTTGCCTCCAAGAAAAACGGGGACTTCTTCCTAAACCTTTAGACATCAGAAAAACGACAGTTGCCCTACTACAGAATTTGGGCTGAGATGGCAGAGAATGGTTTCTCCCCAAAGCAAATGTTCCATCTTTCCAACACTGTATTTGGATTGTCGTCCATGACAGACCTAAAAATACTTAATAACCCTACAGATCTATTTAGTCCCACCGGGCATCCCACCCAGGGCCTCATCAGCTGTTCCACCTTCTTCCCAGGTGAGCCCCCACAACCCCCTTCTGGCCGCCCCGTGTTCCCCACCTCCACAGTCACAACCACAACCCTCCCGGGGCTCAAACTCAAGAGACCGAGGTCATTCTGCTTCCTTTCCTTCCCCTGACGCAGCAAGACACGCCGGCCTTGTCCCTTCGTATCTGCGAATGCTGTCCCATCCCCCAGTGGCTGGGCCTCTCTGCCCGGCTGCCCGCCAAATACCGTCTCCCCGCGGTTCTCCTCAGTCAGTCCTGACTCTCTCTGCAAAGTCTCTCTCGCTTCCTTGCAAGCCCTGCTCCCTGCCTTCAACGGTTTGTTGGCTGCACCTCTGCTCCATGGTCCCGCCGGAGCGTGAGCCCCGGGAGAGCTGCGGGTCCGTCCGAGCCAAGCGCGCCTGCACGCGGGAGGTGTGCGCGGAGCGACCGCCGAGCGGGTGTGCGGGAAGCAAGTACGCCTAAGGATCGTGATACTGAGAAAAACGCACGACCGCGTTGGGACCTTAAGGACCCGATGGCCGGAGACGAGGTTCTGTAAGGACGCCCAGAAGCGAGGATGGGAGCACGCAACGGCCGGGGCGCAGCTGCTCGGACGCGCCTCAAGGACAAGGGCCGCGCAGCCCGGGCACCCCGCAGCCTGGGAGCCCCAGAGATGGAGCCCAAGCAAACACGGAGCCTGTCCTCGGCCCAGGGGCAGCTGGAGACAACAGCCCCACCAGAGGAAGCACAGAGACGAGGCGGGAGGCAGTCCCGCGAGGAAGAGCGCGAGCCCCGATCTCACAGGGGCTGGCGGAGCGCTGGCACACGCCGGCTCGGTGCCGGGTGAGGTGGGGCATTTCTGGCTCTCCCAGGAGCGCTGCGCAGAGGGACTGGCCCTGCGACCGTCTGGGTCCTTCTCGGGCTTGCGGGCTTGCTCTCGCCACACCGCACCGGACGAGGTTTCCTTGCTTCGTTCAGACGGATTCCTTGCAGCAGCACCACACCGTCCCCGCATCAGCCTCCTCCTCCAGCCCCACCGTTCTGTGCCTCGACACCCGGCAGGAGCACCAGCCTGAGCGCCGCTCCGGGAGACGGGCAGGAATGGTCTCTGCACCATGGCGCATCCTGGGCAAAACACAGCAGGCAGGCTTTGGGGGCCTGGCCACAAGCTGCCCTGGAGATCATCGCGGACCAGCCACAAACCAGACACGCTCCCACATCTGTCTGTCTTGAGACACGCCTCCACGGAGCGCACCCGCCTGTCTGCGCAGGGCAGGCCAGAGGGGTGAGGGGCACAGCAAGGGCCTCGCCCCACGGGGAGTCGTGGGTAAACACCCCGGCCTCGGGAGGACCACGCAGGGCTCGGTCCCATTCGGGGTCCCCAGGGGGACGAAGCCCAAGCCAACACCTCTTGGTAAACACGAGCCCCAGCGTCTCCCTGGGGCACCCATGGTTGCACAGAGCCCTTCACTCAGTGGGTCCCCAACAGCGTGGCTTGAAGCTCCGCTGTGGTTGTCTTGAATTTTTCCATCACTTTTGAACAAGGGATTCTGCGCTTGTGTTTTGCACTGGGCCCATGGATTATGGAGTTTGTCTAACTTGTTGGTCTCCTCCTTCGTGAGGCTTTCAGATAAACCACTTGCATCCAAACCCTCGTCTTAGGAGCCGCACTTAGAGAAACTTGCAGAGTCAGCAGAGCTCCTTGCCTTTCCTCGTACTCCTCCCTCCTATCTGTCTCCTCCATATCTCCTTCAGTCTTGGGACATCACAACACAGCACGAAACATGAAGCCAGTACCCCAGTTTTGGTCCCCCCATCAATCGAGGTCTAGCTGCTGTGATTTGTACAGACAACGTGTGCAGTGGGAACACAATACAATGACCTTCTTGACACTCACTGATCATTCCAAGAAGCCTTGCACCTCAGGACATTTGCACGTACTGCCCCCTGGAATCTTCCTCTACCCATCATAGGTGTGAAACATGGAGAAACACACACGTGTGCTCAGTCTGCTCCTACACAGACCAGGGCTAGGATAGTCACATGAGGACTTCCTGCCTTTCCAGTGATTTCACACAGGCTCCCTCTAAAGCCAAACTCCCCAAATATCCGTGAAGGGCCTTCACTCCACTTCACCCATCGTGTGAATTAATTTCGGAGCCCAGCTCAGTATAAACTGAACTGGGCCTCCTCTACCGATGACTGAACCCCCAAACACTTCCTCTGAGCCCCCACGCTGCCCTGGGAAGCCGTCCTCGCCCACTCGACTCCACTAACCCGCACAACCTGAAGACACAGCTGTTGCTGGTGGACGTTCTAGAGTAAGAAAAAGTGTCCTCAAATACCCGGGGCTGGACCATCTCCTGGGACGGGGCTCAGTTATTCCCGGGGTCCGACAAGCCCACTAAAATGTTAACAGGAGACTGAGAACGTTTGAGACAACGGAGCTTTTTCTTTTCCTTGAGAAAGTTCCGTACCGACTACATGTCCGTTACGTAACGGTTAACGTGAGTATTTTCACCCCCGAGTCCATTAACTTTAACGTGTTTGTTGAGCATGTGTTATGGGCCCACCATTACGGAAGCACACGACGCATTTAAGATACAGTTCCAGTCCTCAAACAATGACAAATCTGGCTGGGAAGGCCATCTAGCTATCCTTGAAAACTGTGGTGAAGTTACAAATATCCTTAAGCAGACAACGTACGCTGCAGGA
Source organism: Meles meles (assembly GCF_922984935.1). Taxonomy (NCBI): domain Eukaryota; kingdom Metazoa; phylum Chordata; class Mammalia; order Carnivora; family Mustelidae; genus Meles; species Meles meles. The sequence continues at coordinate 2,218,743 of NC_060075.1, read as the reverse complement.
GGGAACGAGAACTCCCTGAAGACATCAAGCAGACCTTCACTGCAAGCCTTTGCCCTGGGGAAGCACCTAGAATGCTTTCCCTCAGACACCTCCAAGGCCGGCTCACTCACTGCACCCACGTCTCTGCTCGAGGGGCTGCACGTGGGGGCTCCTCGGACCACATCCTAGCCCCTGTCCCCCAGCTCGTCACTTCTGCACGCACCTGTTAACGTGACTCCACATGGACTCCTGCGTTCCCAGCCTGCGTCTCCCCCTCCCGGCAAGTGAGGGCAGGAACCCGGTCTGCGTCTGCTCGCTGCTCGGTCCCTAACGTCTGCAGGAGCCCCTGGACCACAACAGGCACGGGACAGAGAGCTCCCCGGGAAGTGCGGAAGCAGTGAGTCGTACAGTGCGGCATATTTCACAGTATGACGTGATGAGGATTCGGATATTTTCCAGGAAGGGTTATGACCACCATATGCGATTACAAGCTTCGTCAGAGATAAGCCCTACTGACCGACATCAGCCCTGGAAACCGGGCCGGCAAGCTTTCCTATAACTTGCTGATCACATATATATCCCAATAAATACGGAGTTTGTGCACAAACGAACATACGTAGACTATTCGTGACCCGTAGCTAAAGATGAGCCCGTTGAACATATTCTAAACTCTGAACAGGAACAGCGAGGCTGGTGTGAATTGTAGATGTTCACATAACTGGAAGCAAATTAATTCCATACATCTCTGAGCCATATCTTGTAAAGACAGACCCCGTTGTTCAGCCCAGTTGGTAAGAAACAGGAGATCAATGGTGCGGCTGGGCCCTCACGGCGGGGTCAGGGATGGTCCCTTCCACACGACGACTCTTTAACCTGGAGGCTTGCTTCCTTCTGGGTTGGTTTCAGTCTGGGTGGTGTACTGTGCTCGCCGACGGAAATCAAAATTTCTCGGACGTGTGGTTTTCATCCGGTGAAATAAACGACGTTTCCAGAAAACCCTCTAGTGGCAGAGTCAGGCAGGAGCCGGCCGAGCGGGGTGCCTGGACCGTGGGCCCCTCGCTGTGGGCCGACCTCGCAGCCACGCCTCGCCCGCCCCTTCTCAGAACCGTCCTCCATCCCCGGGCACCACAGCACTCCGCGATTACTTACTCGACCTGCGTCGCCTGGCGCCTAAACCGTCTTGTAGCAGAGTCTGTGCGGGCCCGATTTCGGAGCTTCCTAGGCTGGTTATGTGCAAAGCACGCAGTCTCGGGATGTGTGTGGGCCGACAGGTACTTCGGCCACAAAGCCAGGCGGGCCATCCACCACAACCGTGCTCTGTGCACGGAGGAGGGAAAGCAGCCTGAGACTCAGCCCCGGTACCGTCAACACCAGCCAGGGCAAAGGGTGTGCCCTGTGCTTTCTCGGTCCCCCAGGGCAAATCTCTCCCGCGACGGGGCAGAATCCTTAGTAAAATGCCAACAAGTGGAGACTTTGGTCTCTCCACTTACATACCAGAGTAACTGCTACGACCTGAGGACGTCCATGCCTAAACGCAGACAGACAGCTCAGAAAGCTTTCTCTTCCCAGCGGCGGAGAAGGGGCAGCGCGTGATCTGTTTACAAGGACGGAGGAAAACCAACGTCAGGAGCGTGGCAAACCCACGCCGGTGAGGAGGGTAGGGTTTCTGCGTTTCCATCCAGTCGCCAGCTTCCCTGCAGCCCCTCCCATCACGGCAGGTGGCGCTGCGGTGAGCCGTGCACCCGCTGCCGGATCGCGGGCGAGCCCCACCGTCCGACGGCACCGCTGCCCGGAACAGAACACAAGAATGACAGCAGGAGAGCCGTCCAATTGGAGGGGCCACGTTCCTCTTCATCTCTCTGACAGGAACCGAGCTCTGCACTCTGCCAAGGTGTGACTAATGCTTCCTTATTCGGAACTCACCTAATTCCTTTTTTTTCCCCATGTAATTCTGCAAAGCTTTAAAACAGGAAAGGAACATTTGGCCACGAATGCTTTACGTGATATAAAAATCCGCCCCCCCAGTCGCCACCCCAGCCCCTCAATACAAAGCAAGTTTTATTAACACAAGCAAGTGCTCAGTTTAAAGAGACCTGCGGGCATTAAAGCAGGTGGTTTTATGTCTCCGACATGAGTGCTCCGGTGGATGAACTATCAAGCCGTGGGTAAGTGTGATTAATGCCTCGTATTTGGAAAGCATCCAAACTTATTAAATCTGATGGAGTAAAACAGCGTAACTTTCTCATATTATTTCCAAGAGCTGCGATCGGGCTGAACTGCGGCAGTGGAGGAGACCAGAGCACAGCAGCGGGACAGGGAGCAGGGAGCTGCGGCTTATTTACGAAGAGTCCCGCGGAGGGAGCGGGGTGTCTCAGCACGTACAGGCAGGGCGCAGTCACCTTGGCCCAAGGAACAGAGTGAGGGCTGAGCACAAAGTCAACACAACCTTCCCGTGTCCTCCGTGGCTCCTCCACACGCCCGAGCACGGCGCCCGCCTGGATTCAAAGGAAGAAGAGAGGATCTGAGGAATGCTGCCCCGCCCCCGCCAAGCCAGCGTGTCAGCCCGTCCCCCCCACGTCATTTCGTCCTCCGCGTGGCAGACCTATGACCGGCCGCTGTAAGCCGCCCCTTTCCACAGGCGGTTCAAAACCCGGCCTCGTACGCTTGCAGCCTAGACACGCTTGTCTGGAACCGACTGTCCGGAGATTGAGTAGCTTCGGGATCGGGCGCACTGGGCCCTTCCGAGCCGGGTGCTTTCTGAACCGAGCAGCCCCCGCCACTCAGACACTCCCCGAATTCACTCAGCTCTGCTTTGGACAAAATGAAATTCCAAGGACACAGACACACAGAAGAAAACGACAGACTGCAGAGCCTGCTGGGTGTGTCCATGCCAGGCAGGAGCTGAGCAGACAGGCCGGGCCGGTCAGGTGTCACCACAGAGGGACACAGAGGAGGACCGGCCCCGCACGGACGTGGCCGAGACATACACACTGGCCATCTCAACACTCGGACGCTTGGGCTCGGGGTCATTGTTTGAGAAGGAGAAACAGACAGAAAAGCTAAGATCCGAGCCCATCCCAGCCGATGACCAAGTCAAGGCAGATCTGAGATGCGGGACGGACGCTGGATGCCGCCCTCGCAGCCTCTTCCCTGAGGAGAGCAGAGCAAATACAAGGGGGAGATCTGCCAAACAACAAAGCTTCAGTTTATTACACATGCTCATCAATTTAACCCCAAAACCCTTAGAAGCCTGAGGGCGACCCAGGGCCTCTAAGAGGCGGCCTGCGTGGCGGCAGACCAAGGCCGAAGCCGCAGCTGCTGTCTGCGGAGATGAAAGCAGGCGAGCGCGGGGACGGCGCTGCTTGAACCCTCACCTGCGACGCAGCGAAGGGAAACCAGGAAGCAGGAAGCTTTCAGACGACACGCGGAGCAGGTGTACGCTCGCCGCGCTTCTGGGGGGCTCCGACCTGCGGCCCGACCCCGGCGGCCGGCTCTCCTGCACGGACCAGACCGCTCGTGGGAACGTGCGGCGAGCTCCACACCGGGCGCGAACACACGGGGCCTCCCCGGCCCTTCTCGGATGCATGTTCTAACGGCTCGTCCCGACCAGGACAGCGACACGTGAACCTTGACTGTGCTCCAGAGGCTAGGTCCCCCAAGACCCCGGCCCACATGCCGGCGCGCGCTTGAAAGGTGCTTGCACAGTAAATCTCAAACGTCCTCATTACGAGAGAAAAACCGCGTAACTGTGTGAGGCGATGACTGTCAAGTAGACCAATCGTGGTGGTCGTTTAAGCACATACCCACGTCAAATCCCAAAACGACCCGCGAAGTAAATAAACAAACTGAAGGATCAGGCTTCACTTCGTCTCAGCGAGTGCGCTTCCGGGGTCTTCCCAAGAAGTGGAGGGGTGTCTGCCCGAAGTCGGCAGACCTGACCCGTCCCCAGCAGCAGGGCCGCCCCCGTCAAGCTGCCTCCTCCCGAGAGAGCACCGTGGGTGTGGCACGAAGGACATCTCGGCTCTGCGGTGTCGTGCTCCCTGGGCATTTTCAGCTGATTCTAGAGAGGTTGCCCGGTTTGAGCTGCCTGCTGCTCCCTTCGCAGACCAGCCATCATCTTCCGCCGTGAACCACAGGCACCTGCCCCTCCCCCCGGCTCCCTGCCACCCTCCCGGAAGCGGGGCGCACTCCGCGGACGGCACACTCGGTCCGGCCACACGCCTGCCGAAAGGACAGCGGGCATTTTTACCGACAGAAGCACTGGACCATTGACACGGCGGGCTTTGCGTTTGTGCGCGGCCCATCGGGCGTCCCTGGGAACTCAAAGCAGGATTTCAAAAAGAAACCCCATTGCATCAAAATGAGTAGGGGAGAAGTTAATAAGGCTGACTTCTCATACGACAGGAAGCTCCCAACATCACAATTCTCTTCGACAGACCGTCTGGGAGGCAGACAGGGGAACGCACTCCCTCCTGGGTCACGGCTCTTCACGGGCTTCTAAAATGCCAGGTGCACCCTGGCCACTTGCGTTTCTGTGAATCGATAACAAGGATCGATGCGAGCTTGCTTTCTGGCCACGGAAGCTAATGGTGAACGTAATGCATTAGGCAGAGAGAAGAGCTGTTTTCGGCTTCAGGAAAGTATCTCCAAGGTAACTTTTTTTTATCTCAATCAATGAAGAGAGCAGGGCCCCGTGTGCCACTGGGTCACCCTCGCCTCGTGCTGCTCTCACGGCCCCGCTCCCACAGCCGGCCAGACATCCGCACCCCACTCCGTCCTGCGTCTCGCGTGCACTCTGCCGGGCGCTTAGTATTTCGGCTGTTCCTGGGCCCTGTTCACGCTTCCCACCTGGTGCCCGACGCAAGGTCATGACTACCGCTCACCCTCCTGAGCGTCCCAGAACAGTGACCTTCCCAGCTCAAATCAGCCAGTTGAGGGGAGCGGAATCAGACCTTTGGGTTGGTCTGCATCTGTGGGCAGGTCCTGCAGATTTCCAACCTTTCTAAGCTGACGACCAGCGAGTCCAGAGAAATCGCTGCTTCCCTGTCAAGGAGGGAATGTGGAACAGCAGCACCCCTAAATCCCATGTCCCCAGAACAGCCCGGCCCCCTTCCCCGTCTGTTCCTGCTCTTCAACCAGAGGCCACCCGACCAGGCCCAGGTCTTCCGTCCCAGCACAGCGGCACGCCTCTCCTGCACCCTCCAGGACAGCGTGAAAATGCGGAACAGAAGTCTCCTGGAAGGCAAGGCAGCCCGGGGGTCTTCCCGGCAACCCCTGAAGGACTGTGTCCCCGCTATGCTGGTCTGCTTTGTGCAGGCAGGAAGTAACGCTCTACCCCAGCAGAAAGAGACCTGTAGAATCCGTCAGCTCAAACGAAGTGTGGACGAGGAAGGTCTGGGGGACAGCACTCTCCCCTCCCCTGACTTGCCAGGAAGCAGGCGGTGCCGAGTGAACGGGCTTCAGCAAACGAGCCCTGAGCCTGGAACAGACTCGGGGAACAGACCCAGCAGCACTGGGACCATGGCTGTTGGGACACGCGCCCTGGCAAAGGTGGACTTGAGTCCAGGAAATGAGTTGGACAAGGTGCCCAATCCTCTGGGCCTTGCCTCCCACGGGATTTCAGGAACTGCTGGGATCTGACAGGCTCCCCACATAGCTGTCCCTCGTCAGGATTTAGGGAAAGCATCAAGGTCAGGGCCTCCTGTCTTCACTCCTGGCTCACATCACACCTGGCGAGCAGCCAGGCTCGTGTTCTCTCCATGCGGACCACAGCCACACCAACGCTCTGCCTGAGAACCAATGCCTGTTTGCAGGCCTTGTCCGTCCCCGCGTGTCCTCACGTCGCTCTGTCTTTCAGAAGCGGGAAATCCCCTGTGGGCGCCTTTCCACACAAGGCTTCCAAGCCCAGGGACAGTGGGCTCTGGGGATGCGCGTGGGGCACCAACGCTTCCCGCTGCCAGGCCTGCAGCTACGGGAGCCATGCGGGCAGAGGAGGAGGAGAGCCCGGCCAAGCCAGTGCCCCGCTGCCCATCGGCACCCAAGGTCGTCCACCGGCCCCCACCTGTGCGCTCAGCACACGCACGGGGCTGCTGCCTCGGGAGCTCTCGCCGCGCAGAGCCGCACACCCTCTGGGCACGGCCGCAGGGTCCACCGGGGCCACTGTGGACAGCACAGGCGTGCGGCTTCTGTCCCCGACACGCTCCATGTTCGGTCACCACCGCGCGAGCCGCACCCGGTCACCTCCCAGCGGACATGCGGCCGCACTCCCGGATACGCGGCACTCAGGGCCCAGCCAACTCCCAGCAGCGCACGAGACTGACCAGGTGGGGTCCGGGTCCGTCACCAGCGCGGAGGGTCCTGCCGCACGGACTGGCCGGTGCCCACGGGGTCCCCCCGCAGGGCAAGCTCACGAGAACCACGACGTGCTGCGGCCCCAGACCGAGCAGAGACGTCAGGAGGCAAAATACACAACTCACGGACAACAAATAACTTGTCAGCATCGTTCAAATATGTCACAAACACACTTGGAGCGAAGGAGCCGTTGTTTTCTGGAACTCGGGCTTCGCTGGCATCCCGGATGCCGTGTGGTAGCGACAAGTCAGCCTCTGGCCTGGTCAAGCCCGCTGTCCTCCACCCCTCCCAGACGCCGGGCCGGACGGGGCAGGGGTGCTCCAGGCTGCCCCAGGCCGTGTGACTGCCCCTCGCAGGTGCTTCTTAGGGAAGAAAGACTCATGGAGGTCGCGTCACCAGGCCCGTCAACAGCTCGGCTCCCCTTCCCACTTCCTAGGTCACGCATTCAAAGAGATGTCCCCACAGGCTCGTGTGTCCAGCTGCCAGCGAGGCAGTGGGGTGGGGCGGGGCTTGCGCTCCAGAGACAGGAGCCAGGCCTGCCGTCCCGGGCTCCGCTGACAGCAGCCTGGCCCCCTGGTCCAGAGTTTCCGTTTCGTCAGTAATTCCAAGCTGCTCCGACAGCGCCACGTGTCTCTGGCCCTGCAGGTGAGGGTTGGCGTGGGCTCAGGTGGGTGCCGAGCTTGGGGCGCACTTGGTTCAGCGGGAGCTCCTGGGGACCCCTGGCAGCGAGGGCAGGGTCTCCGGCAGCCAGCGTGCCAGCCGCCGGGCTCTCAGGAGCGGCCGCCTTGCGTGTGTGTACGTCCAGGTTTGCAGACTCATTACAAGACCCATGAGGCTGTCCGTCCATCTGTCCCTTTTGTCGCCTCAGGTCCACTCTCTGTCTGAATCTGCTTTATGTTCTTCAGGCTGTGGAATGTCCCTTTCCCGGGGGCTGGGCCAGAGGAATGCCCTCCCCTGCCCCGCTCACACGCTGGCCCGCAGGCCTCCTGGCAGACACCCTAATCCTGGAGGGAAGCGCGGCCGCCACACTGGGCGCAGGCACAGATGGGAGACCTCGGCGGAGACCTGGGCGGAGACCTCGGCGGACCTGTGCCCGCGGCGACATATTAACGCACTCCCCTGGGCTCCTGCAGATCCGGCCCAGCCCCCCGGCCGGCTGCGGGGCTGCTCCTCACACGTTCTCGAGCTGCTCAGAGGAAGCCTGTACCGTCAGGCTCTCTCCAAGGCCAGGGTCCCCCTCACGGGCATCCGCTTTGTCCCCTAACTCTCCGGCATCCAGGCCCCCGCTGCACACACTCTCCTTTTCCAGGCCTCGTCCAGATTCTTGGGTCTTCGGGATGTGTCCGCTACTTATTTATTTTTAACTTGGAACGTACAGACCACTTGCCAACTTGACCTTGGCCCTTCCTCCCCAAAAGTCGCAGGGTGACGGACTTGCCCTCCACCTTCCAGCCCTTCGAGCACGCGCAGGCCATCTCCGGCTTTACCCGTGCCGCCGATGGCCGCCGAGAACCGCCACGGGCCTGCACCCGGGGAAACAAAACGAGGGAAGGCGCGGCTGGCCCGGAGAGGCGCAGGGCCTGGTGGAGGAAGGCGCGGAGCAGGAGCGTGCGCCGGGCAGAGGGTGCTGGGGCGCCGTGGGGCGTAGAGGCAGGTGCGGGGGGCGTCCCGCAGAGCCGGTGGCTGCTTCTGTGCGTGGGGGTCAGAGGCAGCTTCATCGAAGGGGTGACATTTGACCCGGAAGCTGAACGAGAGCTGGATGTGCAGACGGGAGGAGGGAGGGCACCGCCGCAGGAGAAGCCACTTGCCCAGGCGAGGCCGGCCGTCCCGGTCCGAGCATCCGCAGGCTCCCCACAGTCCCCTGTCAAGCCGCGTGCCGGAGTGGCTGGTGAGGAGCCGGAGCCCGGCGCCAGATCAAGAAATGTAATTCAGCTCCTCCTTCCTGAGCGCCGATTACACACGGAGCGCTGTTCCCGTCCTGCGAAGCCGGGACAGACAACTCCCCGTCCCCGTCTGGAGCTCACGGTCTAACAGGGTCGGCGGCAGTGATGAAATGAGCAAACGTGTCCGACTCAGAGTCATAAACGCTACAGAGGAAAACACGGAGGGAGGGGAAACAACAATGTGCAGGTAACGTTAATGTTTACTTCAGAACAGTTTTGGATTTGTAGAAATGATGCCAAGACGGGCAGAGCCCGCTCAGTTTCCCCGCTGGTGCCCCTGCCACCACGAAGGAGCCAGTGTTGCTATGGTCCTGGCAGGACTCCAGACTCGCCCGCATCTCGCTGGCTGTGCCGCGCACGTCCCTCCTGGGCTCCCGGACCCCACCCAGCACATCCTCTGCCTGGCGTCGTCACTTCCCCTTAGCCTCCGCTGGTCCACCTCAGCTCCCCAGCGCTCCTGGGCTTTCATGCCCTTGAAGGTTTCAGAAGTACCAAATGTCCTCCGTGGGAGTTGTCTGACGTCACTCCCAGGCTGGGGCTCTGCCCCAGAGGCTGCAGGCCCTTCTCCTCCTATCACGGCAGGGGACAGGATGCTCACAGGCAGCCTCGCTAAGACAAAGGACAGACTTTGAGCAACGACCTAAAGGAGAAGAGGGAGTGCAACGTGCGGGTAAGCCTAGGAAACAGCGGGTGCAAATGTCCTGAGGTGGGAATGAGCTGCACATATCAGGAACAGCAGGGAGACCAGGGTGAGTGGACACAGTGCCCAGGAGAGCAGGACTAAATGAGGCCGGACAGACAAAGCAGCCTGATCACAGGCAGTCTGGTAAGAAATGAGGATTTTTTTGTAGTTTTTTGTGCAAATGATTGACACAATCAGACCAGCTCTTGAGGCGCCTTGGAGACTGTAGAAATCCCCTCTGCGTTCGGGGGCAGGGTGTGAGAGCCACAGATCCTGTGAGCCCGCTCTCCCTGCGGCGGCAAAGGCCGGTGCCAAGACTCTTCCCAAGCAGTGGAGCCGAGTCGGTCAGTCTTTCTCCTAGAAATCCGAGCCAAGAGATCCAGAAGGAATCAGGCAGTGAGTGCGGGGAGCTGGAGCTGCGAGGGCTCCACGTCTGGGCTGCGCTGGCCATTGGAGACTCGCGCTTGAGCAGAGGAGGGCCGTCTGCCGGTGAGAGCAGACCAGCGGAGCACTGTTCCCCTGCTGATGGGACTCCCCTTCCGGCCTGCGAGAGACCCAGCGGCTCGCCTCCTGTCTTTGACTTCTCCGGGGCCTTAAAACGAATGCCCTTCCTCACCTTCCTTTACCCTAACGTGAATGGGTTTCTGGGGTTTGCAACTAGCAGAACTCTGACCGTAACAAGAAGATTAAGTTGGTGCGTGGACTCCTGGCAGGATAGAGGGGAGGGACCCAGGATGCGGGTAGACCAGCTGTAAGACCTTTCAGTGGCCTTCCGGGCCTCTGATGCAGCGCTGCCCACCGTGTGAAATCAGCTCGTGCCCATGCCATGGCTAGCGGTGCCGTTCCCGTCATTTCCAGAGAAACTAGGACGAATCCTGGAAACACAGCACCTTCACGCTCCGGGAACAGTTCTTAAGGGCAGAACTCCAGGCACCTGAGCGCAGGTCTGGAAGACGATTCTGAGCAGACGAGCTTTCACGCGCCGTCACTCCAGCACCCAACCAGCCCCCTCCCCCCCGGCTGCAGGTGATCCCGGGATGACAGGTGAGCGTGGCGGGGACCGCACGGCAATGCTGCTCCAGTTCCGCTCTCGGCAGGCAGGAAGCTGGTGGAATAGAAGGCATCGTGAGCATTGCCAAGAGGGTTTAACTAAATCTCAAGCTTTGATCACGAATGTAACAAAAATACCTCATTATCAAACGATCTTGCCAATTTATTATAAGGCAATATTTCCTTTGTTCCTATATCAAAGGAACAACTGGTACAAGAATCCAGAAATGTGTTAAACTAAATACTCCCCAAACAGACCAGTAGAATCATCACGAAGGAAGGACCCGTGCAGGTCTTCAGGCGCCTTCCAACCCGGCGCCCTGGGGAGCCAGAGAAGAGACTAGAGGACTGAGCCGAGAGATGACTCCGCCCCAGTGACACAGCTGGGGACAGAGACTCGGGTCTCCACTCCTACCCGCCCCAGCAGCCCCCACACCAGCTCCCAAGCGCCCCTGTCATCACCAACGTCAGCCCCGCGCTAGGGTCCCTTTCTATGTCCGCGAGGGGACTGACTGGTCACTGGTCCCCGGGGCGCGCACGGTCTTCCTTCACAGTGACAGCCGCGGGTTTAGAAAAACACATGCTCTCCCTCTTCCGTCTCAGAACGAGAAGTGAGCCTCCAGCGGAAGCAGAGTTGGCACAGGCGTTGAGGCCCCTGCGTCCTGAGCCGAAGAAGCAAGGGGAGCCCCGGGGCGGCTTGGGGAGCGGCTCCTCCACGGTCACGGCCTGGACCAGAGTGAAAGCGGCTGTGTCCCCACTGGAAAACCCCGGTGAGGAGAACAGGCCTTCCCCACTGCGTTTCCACGCACGGCGTCAGCCTCTCCCCCAGGCTGTGCTCTCTGCCGACAACGCTGGCCTGTTGCCCTTCACAGCAGTGTTACTCTCTCTCGTGCCTACTTCTCAGTTTCTAACAACTTGGTCTGGAGTTTGGGGAGTTCCAACAACTGTCGTGTAGACCTGAACATGGGCGCCCCACAACCCTGCTCTCCCCTGCTCCGTCTCCCTCCAGTCCTCACTGCCCATCTCCAGCCCCGGCCCACTGGAAGATGGCCGAGCACAGGCCACGGCCGGAGGGCTGGTCCCCAGAGGAAAACCAGCCGCAGCAGGCAAGCACGCTGGGACAGCGACCTTCCTGCCGGGGGCCTTCCCAGCCCTCCTCCCCAGGTAGGTGGGGAGGGGCTGCTGCTTGGGGCTCAAGGTGAGCTTGGTTCAGGGTTGGGGGGCAAAGCAGCCAGAGAAGCAAGGGGTATTGTGGGAACAAAGAGCCAGTGGGCAGCTGAGACATGCACGGGTCCCTGGCAGACATGACACGGTGTCTCGAGCGAGGACCCTGAGCAGGCTGTGAACATACAGGCAGAGACATCCATGAGACCGCCGTCCCTTCGCATGCAAACTCAAGCCACACAGGGCCTGGAGAGCAGAGGGTGGAGTCCCTTCCACATCGAATGTTAGAGAATAACCTCTAGTCAAATCACTGTCACACCACCCAGGCCTGGGGGACCTCTGGGGAGCAGGCTGGTGACAGCTGGGCAGAGAGGGGCTTGCTGTGCACTGCAGGGGGTGGGAGGGAAGAGGGGGGAACACTGTGCTCTGAGCCCAGCAGGGCTACCTGCCGACACCCCTAGAGGCATAGACCAGAGTCACAGGCACCCGAGAGTATCACCTCAAATGGCCAGTTTCCAGATGCAAGTTCCCAGATACACAAACACAGAGAAAAGTTTGAGTCATCCGGGGCCGTGGGGGGTGTGATCAATAGAAGTGACTCCAAATGGACCAAAAGTTGAATTTACCAACAATTTTTTTTAAAAAGTTAGCTTTTGTAAATGTGTTCAAAGCTTCAAAGGAAAATAGGTTCAAAGAACCGAAGGGAGATGTGTTAGTCATGAGTGAGCAGAGCAGGAACAGGAAAAACATGGAAATCGCAAACAGGAACCAGGCTGTGGCTGATGAGTACAAAGATGGGAATGGACATGTCACCTGAGGGACTCACCTGTATAGAGGGGCAGGAGAAGAACATACCCAGTGAGTGGGGACAAAGACAAGAGAAACCCTTCAGTCCGAAGAACGGGAGGAAGGAGGGCTGAACAGAGACGAGCGGAGCTTCAGAGCCCAAAGCAGCACTGTGTGTCCCAACATACATGGGACAGGAGTCCCAGAAGGAGACACGGTGAGGGAAGAAAATGTATTCGAAATATTGTACAAAGAATCCCAAATTTGGTTTAAATAAAAGTATGATAGAGATCCAAGAAGGTCACCAAATCCAGGTGGGATGAACGGTAAGAAAACCACACCCGGACAACAGCATCATCAGACCACCAAAAGTCAAAGATTAAACAACAACAACAACAAAAAACACCTCTTGAAAGCAACCAGAGAAAAGGACCCATCACACAGCAAGGAACAAAGATACAACTGAAACCTGATTTCTCACTGAGGCCAGAAGATGCTGGAATGACACAGTCAGTGTGCACAGAAAAAACCTCTCAACCAACAGCTCTATGTCCAGGGAAATGAACTTTCAAAACTGGTAGCGAAGCCAAGATATTTCTAGATGCACAGGAGTGAAGAGAACGTACCGTTACTGAAACTGCACCATGAGTGCTGACGAAGGAAGTCCGCTGGGATGAAAGAAACCCATGCCAGCGGGTAACTCGGACCCAGAGGAGAGGATAGAGCATGTCGGAAACGGTAAGTAGCGGTAAGTAAGTAGGTGCAAAACACATGTTCTTCTCTTTCATGTGTTACCTTCTTTAAGGGTGTTTAAAGCAACCACTGTACACGTTGACAGACTCTAATATACAGAATATATGTGTGCGTGGGTGTCCGTGTGTGTGTGTGTGCGCACATGCACGCACATGCAGGCGTGCACATGTGTAGGTAATTCTACTCACCACACCAAAGCAGATCGCCTACATTTTGCCAGAAGAAAGTCATTGTTACCGGGAAGCAGACTGTAATGAGTTTACAACGCCTACGGAACCTCCGGAGCCATCACGAAATAATGTTTATAAAATCAGACAAAGAACTGTAGGTAAGAAATCAGTGGAGATAGTAAAGTGCTCTACATAAATGTTTAACACAAAAGAAGGAAGAATGAGAGAGCCGAATGGCAGACATGAATCCAACGATACCAAGAATTACATTAAATACAAATGTACTAATCGCTCCAACAAAAAGGCAGAGTTGCCAGACTGCATGTAAAGGCAAACTCTAACTACACTCGATCTCCCTGGGACACACTTTAAATCTGAAATTACAAAGACAGTAAAAATGAAGAAATATGCATAGTTCATGCATGAGAGACCGGGAGCAGCTGTAAAATACCCAACAAATAGTTTTTAATCTAAGGAATATTACTCAAGACAGAGAGGTATTAATGATAAAATGCTCAGTATAATAAAAAGGCATAATAATTTAGGCATATATGCCCCTACCTACACAACTCCAAAATATATGAAGCAAAATCTGACAGGATTGAAAAAAGAGATAATAGCTGGAGACTTCACCAGTCTTCTTTCCAAAATTTTAGATCCAGCAGACAGACACCTGGTAAGGACAGACACCTTAAACCACACAAACAACTGATAATCCATAAAACTCTCCTCCCAACCGTAGCAAAATGCTCGTTCTTTTCAAACACACGTGGAGCGTTTACCAGGACTGACCACAGAGCAGGTCTCAGAAAGTTTAAAATCATAAGGAGCATTGAAAGATTACTCTGGGCAGCATAGACATTTTAACAGTGTTTATTCTTCCGATTCATGAGCATGGAACATTTTTCCATCTCTTTGTGTCTTCTCCGATTTCTTTCATGAGTGTTCTGTAGTTTCTAAAGTATAGATACCTTACCTCTTTGGTTAGGTTTATTCCCAGGTATCTTATGATTTTTGGTGCTATTGTAAATGGAATTGATTAATTTCTCTTTCTACAGTAGCATTGTTAGTAAACTCTTCAACATCGGCCACAGTAACTTCTTCTAAGACATGTCTCCAAAGGCAAGGGAAACAAAAGAAAAAATGAACTTTTGGGACTTCAAGATAAAAACTTCTGCACAGCAAAGTTAATAGTCAGCAAAACTAAGAGGCACCCATGGCATGGGAGAAGATATTTGCAAATGACATTACAGATAAAGGGCTGGTATCCAAGATCTATGAAGAACTTCTCAAACTCAACACTCAAAAATCAAATAACCCAGTCAAAAAATGAGCAAAAGACATGAACAGACACTTCTCCAAAGAAGACCTACAAGTGGCTAACAGACATGAGAAAAAAATGCCCAACATCACTAGCCATCAGGGAAATACAAATCAAAACCACAGTATGATACCACCTCACACCAGTTAGAATGGCAAAAATTAACAAGACAGGAAATGACAAATGTTGGTGAGGACAAGTGTCGGTGGGAACGCAGGCTGGTACAACCACCCTGGAAAACACTATGGAGGTTCCTCAAGATGTTCAAAATAGAGCTACCCTAGGACCCAGCAATTACACTACTGGGTATTTACCCCAAAGACACAGATGTAGTGAAAAGAAGGGGCATGTGCATCCCAACGTTCATATCAGCAAAGTCCGCAGTAGCCAAACTGTGGAAGGAGATGAGATGTCTTCAACAGACGAATGGATCAAGAAGATGTGGTCCATATATGCAGTGGAGAATTTCTCAGGCATCAGAAAGGAGGAAGGCCCAGCATTTACATCGACATGGATGGATCTAGAAGGGATCATGTTAAGTGAAGTGAGTCAAGCAGAGAAAGACAATTACCACGCGGTTTCACTCATATGTGGAACATAAACAACGGCACGTAGGATCCTAGGGGAAGGATCTGAAGGGGGAGAAATCAGAGAGGGAGTCGAACCATGAGAGACTATGGACCCCAGGAAACAGACTGAGGGTTTCAGAGGGGAGGAGGATGGGGAGATGGCGAACAGGGTGATGGGTGTCACGGAGAGCACGTGTTGTGATGAGCACTGGGTCCTATATGTAACATGAGTCACTGAACACTATGTCGAAAACTAATGATGTGCTATACAGTGGCTCACTGAACATAACAATAAAAATCATAAGGAGCATGGTTTCTGACCACAGTAGAATTAGACTTTAAATTCGTAACAGAAAAAATATTCTGGTAAATCCAAAAACCTGTGGAAAGTGTACTAGACACTTATAAATGACCAGAGGAGAAATCATAAGGCAAACACAGCAGGAGCAGAATGAAAACGGAAGCACCACGTGTCAGAACCCGGGAGGTGCAGCTCAGGTGCGCTCAGAGGGAAAGTCATCGCCAGAAACTTACCCTGGGAGAGAAGGAAGTCTGTAGCAGTGACATGAAATGCCGGTGGGAAACAGGGAAGCAATAGATACAGATCAATAAAACCAAGAAATGGCTCTTTGACAATAAGCCTTTATCTAACCTGATGAAATAATACACGTACATCACGGCTGCGTATGGAGACTGGAGAGAGCTGCGATTGCTTAGTTAAGTGAACACACACTTAACCAACAGGCCCAGCAACAGGACGCCACTTCTAAGAACCTACCCCAGAAAAATGAATGTGTCCACACGGGAACCTGCCTGGGAAGGCTCCTAACAGCTCCATTCATCACGTCTAGAAATTAGGAAAAAACCCAAACACGCATCGCCTGGTAAACAAACAAACCAGACGCAGTGTGTCCGTCCGGTGAGGCAGCACTCAGCCGCCGCAGGGAAGCAGCCACTAACACGTGCGGCAAAGCGCATGAATCTCGAACCTTCCCGCTCCTGGAAGAAGCCGGACACAGAGGGCTCCACAGCGCGTGATTCGGTTTCCCCAAAGCTGCGGGGAAGGCAAAGCTCTGGCAGCTCGGCATTGCTGGAGGCTGGGGTCGGGGGGGACTGACTGCAAAGGGGCAAGAAGGGGTTTGGGGGAGGACACGAGTGTTCTGGAATATCATTGTGGCGGCCGTCACAGCCCGTCAAAGCTCAGCAAACCGTATACCGTAAGGGGGTGCATTACAGTTTACATGATTCCACACCAGTAAATAAGACTATAGTGTGTGTGTGTGTGTGTGTGTGTGTGTGTACGCGCACGCGCGACAGGGACAGCAAGCTGGCGAGCACAAACCACACCGCTCACTCCATCAGGCACCCCATGCTGCTGACAAAGGCCCCGCCTGACCTCCGCAGCCTGCTTGCTCATGACTGACGAACACGCCACTCCTGGGTAATCATACACGCCTACTGATTCCAACCCCAAATCATCTGCCCCTTCTAACCCAGTTTCTCGAAGCCCCATTCCACTACTCTAGACGCTCAAATCCCGGTAACGCGTGGAGGCCTGACCCATTCTACCTTCTGACTCTGCTCGCCCTCCTTCCCACCTCCACTCTCCAGCCCTCTCGCTCGGGGAGCAACGCTTCCACTTCCCTCCCCTGAGATCCAGGCCCGCTGCTTGTGCCCGTCGTTCCCCCGCTGGCCGCCTACCGCGTTACAGGCAGAGCGTCTGGGCTTTCCCGTGAGGAGGGGAAGCTCCACATTGATCACGGGTTTGCACTCGGGGACCCGTTGTGGAGCAAATCTACATTTGTCGTCTGCGTCCTCCCAAATCGCCAGCTTCCGTGCTTGATCTCCTGCCCGACAAGTTCTAAGCCCTTCCTCGGTGCGCTTCGTCCGGGCCATCAGAACGTTAACGGCCGTTCCTGAGACACCTCTGGGCGTTGGTCTGTCTCTGGCCCTCTGCCCCCCGGCCCAGCTCTGTGGACTCTCCCAACAGCTCCGCCGGCTCCCCATCTCCCAGTAAACTCAGCCACTTCACAAGCACCTGCCCGAGGATGGCTTCCCGATGTCCTGCAGCCACGCGTCTACCCCCTTCCTCGCTGCATCCGCCCCCTCTTCCTAGCTGGCTTCTCCCACAGCTGGCCTGGAGCAACCAGAGCCCTGCATGCCATGCGCCGGCCCCAGGCCAGCGCCGCCCTCCCGTTGCTCACCGAGTCTCAAGAACATGTTCCTATGGTGTATCTCCGACCCCAGTTACGACTGCAAACACAGGTGAGGTCAAGCTTCCTTGTTTTTTCACGTCTCAATGTGATGAAGACGCTGCTTTACACGCCATAAGCAACAAACAATATTTTTGAACTAAAATCCCTTACTTACCTCTGGGGCGCCCGGGTGGCTCCGTCAGTTAAGTGACTGCCTTCAGCTCAGGTTGTGATCCTGGGGCCCTGGGATTGAGCCCCACGTCGGGCTCCCTGATGAGCAAGGAGCCTGCTTCTCCCTCTGCCTCTCCCTCTGCCTGCCACTCCCCGAGCATCTGTTCTCTGGCTCGCTGACGAATAAATGAAATCTTGAAATAAAATAAAATAAAATGCTTCCGTTCATCCCTACAGCCCGTGCCTGTGACACGCCCTCAGAGCCTCTCTTCTGTGGCTTCCTGTCTGTCCGTCCACGCGGTCCCTCTGAGTGTCTCATCCTTGACTTACAGCCACGCGCTGCCGTGCAGACGCCAGTTGCCTTCAGAAGCGCCTCTCATTTAAGCCGTTAATTCGAGAGCTGGACGTCACATCAATCTTCCGAGGCCGAAAAGCCTCTCCTGCAATGGAGGACGGGCCCGCTTGTCCAGTGTGGACCACGGGCTTTCCCAGGCTATCTCCAGCGCCGCTCCCCCTGCCCCTTATTCTCCGAGTCATGCCCGTCCCTCAAGGTCCAGACCAGCACAGGCTCCGCCTCCTCTCCAAGTCCAGAGCGCTTCTTGTCTCTACTGTTCTCACGGGTTGTACTGAAATGCTAAAATGTATTTCAGATGCGAGGATTTTCTTCTTCTAACGAGATTATAAAGTCCTTGACGTGGCAGGTGGAAGTTTATCTGCAGCCCTCATGACTCCCAGCACGCATCCGGACAAAACGGCAGAGACCTACTACATCAGATTAAGAGATCGTGAACGCATTTGAGAACACCATGCGCTTCCCAAGTCTCTCCGCTTGGCCTCTTTCACGTAATTCCATTTAGGCTGGGACCCCAAAAGTCTTCCCAGAATTAACATTTTGTTTCGGCAACATCGGTTTTCCCAAGAAAGTTCCTAGGGAATTATTTTTGTGGTTTTCATCATTTAGAGGCGGAGAAAGCACAAAGGCTTAAGACAGGGCGTTCAGAAAACTGAAGTGTGAGATGGGAGTCTGAGCCCTTCAAACTGCCTCCCGCTATGAAGAGCCTGCAGCCGTGAAAGCCGCAGTCCCCACAAAGGCCACCAAGAATAATGCAAAGAATGGGCATGAGCAGCGGTGACAGTCTGGGGTCTCGTGTGTCTCCCAGAGGAGCCCTTCGCAGAACAGAAGCGCAGGGCCACAGCCGCATCAGAAACGGACACGATCAGCAGAGACTCCGGAGTGCCGGAGAGCCCAGGGGGGCACCCCGCGTGTTCTCTTACCTCTGAGAGACGTGTCCCCTGGATCACTCTGGAGGAGGAATTTACTCCTCGTGGCCAGCGAGCGGGCAGCCCAATGGCTAGAGTCCCAGCCCCGGGGAGGGGTGTCGGCTGCCTGGCTTGCACCCCGCTCCCGTGCCTCCTGGACATGCCACCCCAGGGAGCTCCTCCCTCTCTCTGGGCCTCAGTTTCCTTCTAAGAAATGGACACAGTCCTAGTACCCGTGAATTCTAACACACACGTCGCCGTACTCGGTAAACACCACCCACTAATGCTAGTGTCAGGGCCGTTTACGCACGTGCCCACCCGCCGCCCCATCCCTCCCCACGGGGCGCCCGCCCTCTCCTAGCCTCGGCTACCCTCACGCCGCGGCCTGCCACCAGCCCCTGAGCTGACCAGCGCCAGTCGGGCTATTTCTATGCGGGTTCCGGTGCCCAGACCAGGAAGAGCTAGACAGGCACAGCCCCCGAGAACTCTGTGCTCACAAGTCTCGCTCCTTAGCGCTGATTTGCCCCACATAACAGTAAGCCACACAGGGTCAGAACAACCGAGCTCGGAAGCCGTGTTCTTGTCCGTCTGATTGACTTTTTCTACCATCAGCACATTTTGTTCATAAATCTGCTCAGCCCCCACTCTGTTCACACCTGCCTCCTGTGGCATCTGGACGAGCATTTAGGAGGAGGCTCGACACCCTTCCCCACCCCAGTCTTGCAGAGACGGGGCGTGCGAGCCATGCGGGCTGGCTGGGAGCTCCTTCTGACGGATCTGCATATGGGGGAGACGGGGGCCACGTCCAGCCCCGGGGTCCTGCAGGCAGCCGCCACGACGGGCCCTGCGTGGGGGCTGCTCTGTGGCTGCTTCTCAGACCCCCGGGCGCTCTGGGCCTCAGCCCCCTTTCCAAGGCTGGTTTTCAGCCTTCAATCAAACTTGGGGCCTCCCAATAAATCCCCCTCTTGTTTCAATCTGACATGGCCGTCATGTCTACTATTGTCAACCAAGAACTTCGGCCGCTACGATGGCTGGAGGCCGAGTACGTATGAGGAAGGACCCCACATCCGATCCCACAGCAGGTCGCGCTGTCCGTCCCCACCAGAACAGGGTCACAGGGAGGACATGTGCCATGTGCCGGACATGATCCCATCCCTGGGCTGTCGTCTCAGCTGGGGAGTCGCTCTCTCTGAGGCCACGAAGTGATGGGCCAGGACGAGAGCCCGTGTGGCTGGGGCGGTCCCCCAGGACTACACCCCGTTCATGTCCTAAAGACACTGAGAGGCAAACACAGTCATCTTCCGTGATCTCTGCACCCTATCGCCCCTCTTCCCCTCCCCCGCTGCCATTGCCTCAGTCAAGGACACGCGGGCTTCTAGTTCCTGGTCCCCGCAGAGCCCACCGCGGTCCGTCCCCACAGGCACAGGCTGGATTGCAGAACACAGCGGAGGAGACGCAGAGCAGGTCAATTATGGCTGAGGCTCTGAGTCCCGGGGCCCCAGGATGGAGAAGCAGAAACGCAGAGTCCAGAGGAGGGGGACGAACCTGGAACGGCAGCCAGCAGGCCACTGATACACCAGCCGCAGCGGCCCCCCAGAAAATGCCGGGGCACGACCCTCAGGAGAGGAGGGGGTCCAGGAGCTGTGGTCAGGATACCGACGACGCATACTCGCTAGGAAGTAACTGGGTGGCAGCTCAGATCCTCCTGGCTTGTCTTCTCATCCTGTTCCCCAGGCTGGGGTGGAAGCCTCCAGAAGGAACCAACTCCAAGTACAACTCCAGCTAGAAATCACCCTCCAATGCCCTCTGTCCTTTCTCCCTTTGACTCTGCCCCCAAAACGGAGGTAATTAGCTCAACTCTGGGCTCAAAAATCTGGGCGAGCATCCACGGACATTCCTGGAGGATAGACAGACGGTTCAGCTGCTCAGAGGAGAAACTGAGCAGGTTCTCAAAGGGCTCCGCACGGAACCCCAGGACCCAGCAGCCCCCGCCTTAGGTAAGGATAAAAGCACAGAAACAGGAGCTCAGACAAAGTCCTGCACACCACGACCCCAGCAGCCCTGCCCACGACCGCCAAAGATGGAAATGACCCGGACGCCCACCCACGAGGGATGTGTACGCAAAACGTGGTCCATCCAATCCCTGGAATGTTACTTGACCACGAAAAGGAATGAAAGGACAGACACCTGCTACAACGTGGCCCAATCCTGAAAACACGATGCTGAGCGGAAGGTCACATATGTATGGTCCCACTTACATGAAATATCCTAAGCACATAGGTCCAGAGACAGAAGAAGACCAGTGTTGAAGATGTTTTAGGTTCAGAAACGGGCGGGGGATGCACACCAGTGTGAATGCATTAACTCTTCAAAACCGGCGCTTTCCTGCAGTGTGGGGTTCACCTAACCAAACAAATACACACGGGGCAGTAATCGCCCCCTCCTACAGAGGAGCAGAGAAAGACTGAACTCGGGGCTAAACTCGGTTTGGGTCCAGGGCTGCTCCGAACTGCTCTACTGAGAGCATCTCAACACTTCCGCCTGCAATGGGCTGGGCTTGGGCCGGGAGGGGTTCACTGTCCCTCAGCAAAATACGGCACAGAAACTGCATCCCACTCGGGCCGCACAGCAGGCTCAGAGACGGCGGGAGGTTGGCCTGTTAGTCCCACTCAGTATGGGGAAAGAGGCTGGCCAGTACCCGGATGTTCATGATACAGCGCAGTCTTCCGTGTTTCCTATCTACAGGGATGATTTCCAGGGATGAAGGTCCCAGGACCCTCACAAAGAAGAGATGGACGTTTCTGCGCCTTCTACTTGCGCAGGTCCATCTTAAATGCAAGGCTTGCCTGTTTCTTCTCCTTCCCGTTCTCATTTGTGCTTTGAATTATTTGAAATGTGTTCCATTATATTAACACTTTTCTCATCTGATGACTTCGTAGACCTATTCGTTTTCCAGTGTTGGGCAGAAGTATTTTTAGCCTCCTCATGCTATTAATTTAATTACTTTTAATTTGATGATCTGTACTTGACATTTCTTGACCTTATGTTCAAAACTGAAGTCTTCATTACATTTGCTCTAAAAAAGAAATCATAGCAGAGTTTTCTTTGATTTTGGGTCAAATAGTGTCACTGAAGAAAACCAGATGTCAGATATGAAGCTACTAAGTCTCAAATAGATTATAATATACGTGGAAGAAAATGTGAAGATATGACAGCTGATACAATTCTATCTTTAAATACTTATTCCTTTCCATCCTCATCAAAAATAAACATGTCAGTCTAATAGCAGGAATACATCACAGTGTTTATTATCTGCCAGATGATAGGGTTATAAATGAAACCGATTCTGTGTCCTCGTAAAGTTTAGTGATACCTGTAAATCACGAAGCCAGGAAACAGCATCTCATCCTCTGCTCTGTTCGTTATCCTCTCCCTCCGTGGAGTACCCCTTTCCCTGTGCCTGGATCTGTCAACTCGCGCCTCCCCCGCAGACACCCAACAACACACCTGACCCTTTACACGGAACTAACTTGCAAAGAAATCAACAGCCATGAAGAAATTTTATGGTTTTTTGAACTCTAGAAATAAAAGCGGAAGGAAGTCCAACAACAAACCCATTATTTCAGGAAAGACTTTCAAATAAAAATCTAAAACTCCTTTCCAGAAGGAATTAGTGCTGCAAGGGACAAGAAACCATAAACTGAGAGAAATTAGTAAATATGCAAATGTGATCTAATAAAGAAAACTGCACCAAATCTCAAGAATTTCTCAAACTGGTAGAATTTGAATAACAAAGACGGCTTACTTCCTACACTTATATTTGTAGAAAGACAGAATTCCCAGAAACTTAAGACTTGGTCTGCGCATCCGTTTGCTGCTTCTTCTCAGATTGTTTCCTCGTGTGAAACAGGGGGTCGCCGTGTTAAAATTTAGGTGAACGAAGCACATGGTGCTTGGTACTCGCACACAGCCCGTGCTGCTGCGGCCTTGGCGATTGGCTTCTTCCTTGACAGTTTCAAAGGCGTTATATTTTCTGACCTTCGGAGGACACCTGCGAGGTCCCTAAGTACCTCAACACGCCCCTCCGAGCCCCCGAGTCCCCTCCACGGCCGGGGCCGCACGGGGCTGCACACTCACTTCCTATGCCTCCGAGGAGGTCGCACCCTGGGGGGAGAGACGGACGTGTGAACAAATCAGGACCAGAGTGACGCCAAAGCTGCCCAGAAGGCCTTTCCCCACGAGGACAAGAGGGTGGTGCGTGAGGGCTCTCTTCAGGGACAGCGTCCATCTGCGAGTGAGCGGCAAACACACGAGGTACGACCGGCAAACTCGGCTTTGCACGACGGTGTGCCCGAGCCGCGTGGCTCATACACCTGCGCCGTCCGTGGGGCCACGTCCGTCGCCATGGGGTGGGGCGAGCAGAGCAGGTGCGGCCCCGCGGTGGTTGTCACCAGGGCGTGCCCCCAGAGGCCAGCCGCCCGGAGCACCGCAGATGAGGCCCCTGCCCGCACAGAGACGGCCTCGGGGCCGCTGCGCAAACCTCTCCCGAGCCCCCTCCATTCCCAGAACCTCGAATGACAGCTCCGACCGTCCTCCCCACAAATCCAAACCCCAAATGTCGAATGACAGCTCCAACCGTGCTCCCCCAAATCCAAACCCCAATGACAAAGTGAGTGAAACGGAATTGAAGCACTTTGACTTTTATTTCTTCTATTCCCGGAGAACTCAGGCCCCTTGTACTTTCCTGGCTTCGTGGAGAGAATACGGTGCAATTTTAGGACCTGATGATACAGCTCCGTGCACTTTCCATTAGTTCGTTCATTTATATTTGTCCTGCTCGGGTTTAATCGCGCAGTCACAGGAACCTTGTAAAACCCTCAGGCAGGACCTGGCACCAGGCTCTGCACATAATCGGGCTTAATTAGCTCGAGCAAATCTGAAAAGCAGAGACAAATGAAGAAGAGAAAACAAGAAATACGCTTCCTCCTCAAACACGGAGAAACAAAGAAGGGCCCCAAAGAACCCCAGCGCAGAGACAGCGATCTCTGCCAGGCGCAGGGCGGGTCCCCCAGATCCCATTCTCAGCGCCCCCCACCAGTTCACGAGCCCCAGGACCTCGCTGCCCGCCCCTCGCAGTGTCACCAGCAGAACTCTTCAAGTACAAAGAGCCACTGGCCTGTTTTCTGAAATTAAACAAAAGCAGAAGGAAAGCGAGGGGGTGTGGCTCGCTGCGCAGCAGGCTGGAGGACAGGAGGCCCCCGGGATGTGACCCATCGCCCCAGCGCTGGGGAAGAACAGAGCAGACAGACCCGCTAACTTTTCTCGGGCTCATATAAGCAGCCTCAGCGATGGTGATGCTGGTGAAGGACCCCCAAACCCTGGCTGAGAGACGTAAAACCCAGGAATTCTCCATAACTCAGTGTCCAGGCAAATCTGCATGGAAACGACAGAAACGCCGTCCCACCGCCTGTGACTCAGCATCTGAGGCCCGCGTCGGAGGTCGCTGGAGGCGCAGCACCGAAGATGGAGGCCACGTAGCCCTAGAGACCTTGTTGGCTTTAAGGGAACCCAGCACTTGAAATAGAAAACATCCTGACTCACAAGACCCGGAACTTAAGGAACACGTATTTTCTTCTAGAAACAATGCACTTCGCTTCTGTTCGTCACCGAGCTCCTCCATGCCACCGAGCCCTTGCTGTGCGTGTCACGCGTGGACAGTGTGACCGCTGTCCGCCCGCGCTTGCAAGGACGGTGAGCGACACCACGCACCGCGCTGAGGCCGTCGCTGTGCCATCCGTGAGCCGGGGTCTGTGCGGGAGCCAAGGGAGGGAATGGACGGGGCGGCCCCACGGTCCCGGAAGAGATGCTGCACCAGGACTCCAGCTCTAGAACTGAGGCAGAGACCGACAAGAGCCTGGGCTTGCGGAGAAGCGCACGGTGAGCAATCCCATAGAAGAAACGCCAGGGAGATCGCGGGGGAGGACGATTTCCACAGGGACAGGGCAAACAGGAAACGGGAGTCACAGCAGGAGCCTCTGACCAGGGACACTGAAGTTCAAGGTGGAAATCCAAAGGATTTGGGTAAGTGTAGTGGTTGGTCAAGGTTGCCATCACCAAGCCCCACAACCATTGCAGCCTAGACCGCAGAAGTGTCTCTCTGGGCGGAGACCAGACGTCCGAGCTCAAGAGGCCGACCAGGCCTGCTCCTTCTGAATCGATGAGGGGGAGGGGGGCCCGTTCCAGGGCGCTTCCCCTGGCCTGCCGTTGGCCCTGTCACTGTCCCGTAGCATCCTCCCTGCCTCTGGTCTGAATTCCCCTTTCTGTAAGGACAGCAGGCACACCGGGCCAGCACCACCATGACCTCGCCTTGACTTGATTACGTGCGCAGTGACCATGTCTGAACAAGGCCGTGGGGTTAGGACTTCAACACACGAATTTGGGGATGGGGGGGACAATTCAACCTGTGGTGGTAAGCTGTGCTCCTTCACAGACACGAGGTCCCAGACTGAGACCCACGACAAGGAAAGACAGAATCCTGCGGTATTTGAAGAGTTCTACACATCATTCTTCACCAGGTGCTCCTTGGGTCCTATTTCTTGCCGACAATATGATGTTATTTTTTGTCATCTTTGTTAAGGCTGGGATGTCCCTGATGTCTCCCTGTCGAGGGCAGCAGAATTTCATTAAAGGAACATCTCGGCCAGTATAGGGGATGGTGAGCGAGGGACAGGGTCCCTGGGGCTGGGCATTAAGGAGGGCACGTGAGGAATCACGGAAGTCCACCCCGAAACTAATACTACAGCATTATGTCGACTAAATCTAATTGAAACGAAGAGTGAAGAATATACGTATTATTTGGTGCCTCCATTCCAGCTAGAAAGAGGCGGTCCTCTGCTGGCAAACTTAGGGTCTATACTGCGTTTCTTTTCCTTTCATGCATCAGCAATGTGTGAAGTCTCTAAGGGGAGTGTGCATTCCCGTTTTATTTTCCTTCTTACATTTCGGTCCCCTTCACCCATTTCTCCCGCCGCCCCCCCCCCGGCCCGGCTCTGGCAACCATCGGCCTGTTCTGTGTGGTTTTACATCCCATATACAAGACAGACCACACGATGTATGCTTGTCTTTCTCTGTCTGACTTGTTTCTCCAAGCATAATGCCCTCCAGGGCCATCCAAGTCGTCACAAACGGCAAGATTTCATTTGCTCTTACGGCTGTGGGGGTGTGCGTGTGTGTGTGTGTGTGCGTGTCTAACATCTTCTTGCGCCAGCCATCAGTAGACACTTTCGTTGTTTCCGTGTCTTATCACGAATAATTCTGCAATGAGCGTGCAGGCCGGACATCTTTACAAGGTCGTGTTTTGTTTCCTTCGGATAAACACCCAGAAGAGGGGGTGCTGAATCATATGCTAGGTCTAGTCTGAAAAGTCCGAGAACCCTCCATGCTGTTCCCCACAGTGGCTGTGCCCATCGGCCTTCCCGTCAGCGGGTGCACGGGGGTCCGTCTTCTCTGCGTCCTTGCCAACAGCTGTTGTTTCCGACCTTTCCGAAAACGGGCATCCTGACGGGTACGAGGGGAATCTCATTGCTCTTTCGACGTGCATCCCCGGCCAACGAACGATGTTCAGCCTCTTCTCGTGTGCCGATGGGCGATCTGTGTGTCGTCTTTGCAGAAATATCCACTCAGATCCTGTGCCCATTTTTAAATTGGACTTAGTTTTGTTTTGGTTTTTGGGTTTTTTTGTTTGTTCTTTTGTTTGGGTTTTGTTGTTGTTGTTTGGGTTTGGGTTTTTGTTTTGTTTTTTGGGATTTTTTTGCTGCAGAGCCTATGGATTTGTTCTATATTTTGGATACGAACTGTTTATCAGGTATAGGATTTGCAAATATCATCTCCCGTTCCATAGGCTGCCTTTTATTCTGTTGACGTGCCCTTCACCGTGCGGAAGTTTATTATTTGATGTAGTTCTGCTTGTTCATTTTTCTTTTTGTCGCCTTTGTTTTTTGTGACAGAGTAAAAAAATCATCACCAAGACCAACGTTGACACGCTCACCCCCTAGATGTTCTTCTGGGAGAATTATGGCTCGGGACTTCATTCAAGTCCTTAATCCATTTTGAGCTATTTCTGTGGATGGCATAAGACAGCGGTCCAGGGTCCCTCTTCTGCCCGTGGCTGTCCAGGTTTCCCAGCATTTTTCAAAGCGGCTGTTCTTTCCTCACTGTACATTCTTGGCTCCTTTATCAGAATCAACTGACCATACATACATAGTTTTATTTCTGGGCTCTACTCCGTTCCATTGGTCAATACATCCCATTTTATGCCAGTTATGGTGGCTTTGTAACACAGCTAGAAATCGGGGACCACGATGCCTCCTGCTTTGTTCTTTCTCCAGATCGCTTTGGCTGTTCAGCGCCTTCTGTGGTTTCATGCCAATTTTAGGGCTGTTTGTTTTACTTCTGTAAAGAAGACCACTGGACTATCGATGGGGATCGCATGAGTCCATAGATTGCTTTGGGCAGTGTGGACATTGTAACATCTAAGTTCATGCCAAGAATTAACATTTACTAAGGACCGTATCCCAGACGGGAGCATCACATGACCCTCTGGCGGAGCCTCTCAGCAACGCTGTTAGAGGCCGCTGTCCGCTCTCCCTTCCCGTTCAGGCAAAAGGAGGTTTGGCTCACTCAGGCAAGCACTTGGTGGCTGAGTGAGAACTCGGCCCCCACGGGCCAGACCGTCCAGCCTCTATGGCAACCTTACGGACAAAACAAAATTTGCTTTCAGAATCATGACCCAGACAAACTGCAAGATTCTCAGCCACACAAAAAGACGAAATTGTGTTCACTGGCATTGCTCCCGTAACGAAAGTAACGGCAGAGTTCGTGCCTTTGACCAGGACTCCCGAAGATTTCCAGCAGGTGGCTGGAAGGGAACACTCCCCATGTTCAAGATCAACAAAGCTCTACAAACACACTTCCCCATCCCTGGACTCCAGGGTTAGGCTTCCTTACAACCTACGCTGGCTGCTCCCTCCTTCCATTTGGTGAAAATCTGTATAATTTTCATCTTCAATAGGCTCTCGTTACCCATAAATTTTTAATCATTTTAAAATGATTAAGTAAGGTTACTAGTTAAATCTTAACATTAAACACTGTGCCTCCAACTAAGGGAAGGATTCATCGCTTTCTCCCTCCTTGATATTCTGACTCCTGAGAACAAAACAAGTATTATTGTGGTTATTACCCATTGTTACCCTAAAGGGCCATGTATCAAGCTTTACAAGTAGATTTTCCTTTTTTTTTTCTTTTTTTTTTTCCCCCTAGTTTTTCTCTAAATTCCAGTTAGTTAACGTACAGTGTAAGGTTATTTTCAAGAGCACGATGTAGGAATTCATCGCTCGTACAGAACCCGACCGCCTGGTCCCCATGCCCCACCCCCCTCCCCGCCAGGAGTCCTCGTTTGTTCCCTAGAATTAAGCCTGTTTTCTGGTTTGGCCCTGTTTTCCCCCCTATGTTCACCGGTTTTGTTTCTTAAATTCCACATATGAGTGAAATCGTGTGGAATTTACAAGTGGATTTTTAATTCACAGGCAAAATTTCCTGGTGTTGATTTTGTGGTCCCGGTGCCGTCTCCTTCCCTTTTCCGGGAATAATTTTATATCCTATGAGTATATAATTGTGATATAATAATCCCATTTATTTATCATAATAGTTTCAAAATCCCATTTTATTTTAGGAAGTTTAACTTAGAGACCCTGACAGTACACAGACGTTCGCAAAATCCAAACAATGCATTGAAGGATGGTGTGACTCGACTTTCTGGAAACACAGCTCCTCTGAGGTCACGGAGGAGACGTGCTGAGGACACTCGAGTGGGGGGCATCAGAAAAGGCATCAGCACAGAGACTAAGGACAATGTCAGCCTTGTATCATACCTAACAGTGGACTTTTCAAAGGGCCTTGAGGTCCCTAGTCCAACATCTTCTCAGTACGTTTTGTGAAACCTTAGGTTTACGGAAAGTTAACGTATGTCCTACAAACTCAAAAGGGGGAGAGGGTCAACAGACAAACAATTTTAGGAATCTCTGAGTTTAACCAAATTAAGCAGGTTTCTTTAATTCAGAGTATTTAAAGACATTGTGATTCTCAAGAGGGAGAGAAAATGTTCACTTTTTTCCCAGATTTCCGTGAGGACGAGCCTCCTTTCCCACCGAGCACTCTACAGGTTCAGTGCACCCGAGACAAGGCTGGGAGCTGTTCATCAAACGGAGAACCTCTCGGCCGAGATGAAGACACCGCGGCCAGGGACAGCGTGGGTCCCTGGACTAGAACGCTGCTGCTTGCCCTTGGACGGGCCGCCGGCGTGTAACCCACCCGTATTTTTAGCTTGTCCTGTGCACAGAACTGTGCTTGTCTGAGGAGGCTCTGAGCACGGCCTCATTCAGCTCAGTCCAGCGCCAACACACCGGCAAACCCAAGGTGCTACATACATGCACGTGTGAGGAACGAAAACAGCAGACATCCGCGGGGCATGGCCTGTGTCTCAGGGGCCGTGCTAACCCCTTCTGGGAGAGGCGTACGACTACCACCCCCTTCTCCAGATGAGGAACCTGAGCCTTAAGATGGCTGGGGGTCAGTAAGCAGTCAGCGGATGGAAACCCACCCAAACACCTCGCCACCACGCACAAGGGAGGGTGTCTCCAGGCTAAGGGCTCAGGAAAAGCCACTGACGCTGGCTGGTGAGTGACCCAGGGCAGAGCTCCGGGAAAAGGCCTCACCCAGGTCCGGGCAAGCGCTCTCCAGGGTCGCCGCCCTACAGGGCTGAGCTGATCATGAAAAGACCTTGGTTCTGTCCTGAATCCTGCATTTCTACCTGGCCAGGCTTCTCTTCTTCTGAAATTATGCCAATGGGAGGCATTCCACAAAGACTGCTGTCCCCTGTCCCTAATGCCTCTGATTTTTATCTAAGGTCAAATTCTTCAAGGAAGTAAAGGCTACAAGATAATTCCCAGAAGAACGGTAACAAGAGAAGCCAGGAGCTTTATGCCGTAAATTTGTCATGAAAACCCTCTGTTTCTAAAACGGGCGTTCCTCCCCATTCTTGACTTACGATTCAAAGATGAAGAAGAAAGTTTCTTCTCGGTTACCGAGCGGGGGCCAAGATGTGTGACTAACACAGAGTCGGAGCGTCATGGGAGCGTCCCAGGCCATCAGGCGCGTCCCTGGTACTATGCCGAGACTTCAGGGGCAAACAATTCACTTGCGGAGATCAGACACCCAGAACGTTTTAAAAATACCGCATTTAAGACGTCCCAGATTTCATGTTTTACAGCAAACGTCCCATTTCCGAGTGTGGGGAGAGCTGGCGAGATCCTGTGGCTGGAGCAGGGGGAGCAAGTCCGAGAAACTGGGAGGAGGAACCGGAAGGTTCCTTCACCCAGATGGGGTTCTGGGAAGCCTGGAGCTCCTGGAGAGCCCGATGGCTCCCGGGGGGTCATGGCTGAGCAGCCGTCCCACGAGGTGCTGTCCGTGAGCCAGGACTCCTTCGTGGGCCTCCGTGTTCTTGCCCTTCCTACGCCAGGGGTCGCTTTCTTGAGGTGATGGGGGCCTCCTGTCTGGAGAGTTCCCCAAACACAAAGGCTTTTCTTAAACCCGTATTGTGTCTGCTGGAGTGATGACGTAGAAAGTCCCTCCCATTTTGTCTCTGAGAAATCTCATTTCTACAAAAAGGGATCCCTGAAATGAACACTGTGCTCCCAAGGGGACTCCAAGTCTGTTTTTCCTCATCTCAGAATAGTCCCACAAAATAGGAAATGTGGGCACCATGACTGCCACTTAGCCAGTAGAAGGCTAAGTCTGAGGCCCTGCTAGAGACAGAAATAAAGTGGCCCCCAAGAGAGGGCACGGGCAGTGGCTCACGGACACAGCCGAGATCTCCGTGGTAATTGTTCATTTTGTTTGCTGTGAGGGAGACATGGTGTTTACACAGGAAAATCCCCCTTCTGGGAGGGTATGTGCTGAAGCTTTGCAGGATAAAGCAGGCCGATGTCTAGAACACCTTTCATTTACTTGATAGGATTCAGCAAGAATGTTCTGGTGAAATGTCCATGAGTAGGTGAACCTGCTTCTGTGTCTGCGACATCCTGTTCTGTTCGGGCTTAAAATTCTCCCTTTAAACAGAAGAAAAAATGAAGTAAGCCGCTGATAATACCTAACGCGTGTCCTGCAGGCATCATTATGTACAAATTGCAGAGGCAGATCTCAAGACCCAGGGCAATTAGTCGTGTTTGCTGGAACAGCAAGAGGGAAAACCATCTAAACTCCTCTATTCTCAGTATCTTGCGCAAGAAATTAGGATCCGTTCCGCTTGAGCCCAGAGAGAAAAACACAAGACTTTCGCTGCTCGGATAGGCGCTAACCCGTGTCAGCTGCTGCCTTGGGGAAGTGACGACTTGGAGCCAGACAAAGGCGTGCCCTTGACAGCGACATTTCAGAGAGCCCTCAGAAGGCGTGCCAAGGCAAACAGTGGGGCTCATGAGAGTGGCCACTGGCCAGCCTTGCCCCCGGCCGCTGCTGGGGGCTCCTCTCCCTGCTCGATACTTTTAATTCTGACCTTCGACCTGCCCGTGGCCTCCACTTGTTCCCGCCCCACTTCCGGACCCTCGCGGCGGGTCTCATTCAGGGACGCGGCTTCCCTCTGGCGGAGGCGCTAATCCGGGCACCGACCTCTCCCTCCTAACCCACACCAATCCCTCCTCGCTTCCCACCCCACAGACAGGGCTGACCGGAAAACTCCACACAGCGCAGGCCGAGCTGGCCGCATACGCCCCAGAAACTTGGTTTCGAGGGCGGGTGACGTCTGTGACGCCGAGAGACACGCTGCACACACGCCGCGCACTCCACGTCCCGGTCGTTCAGGCACGAGGGGACCGCGAGCTCCGCGTGCCGGGAGGGACACACGTACACGCCTGTACACACTCTCCCTTTGCCAAGTAGTCACTGAAACTGGTGACAGCGATGACCCACGACTGATTTCTTCTCCGGGCGCTTCAGCTCATTACAGGCGCACGTGATATGCCGTCTGGGCGCTCCGTCACGACCCCGTCCCCCGAAGGCCCACGTGTGTGACATCCGTGGTCCGTCCCCATGCCGGACGTGACAGGAGCCTCCCGAGCACATCGGGTGGCCGGGGCCGACGGCGCCCCACTCACCTGTCGGCACCCCGGGAGCCAGGCCAGCACGACGGGGCGGCTGGACACCCGAACCTCATTCCCTCACGGCGCCGGGGGCCGGGCCGCTGTCCCCCGAGGCCTCTCTGCACGGTTCACAGACCACAGCCCTGCTGCCTCTCACTCCTCTCAGAGGGACACCAGTCGCAGGGGACCAAGGGCACATCCCCGCGCCATCCGTCCGCCCACTCCACCCTTCCCAGTCGCGCTGGCCACGTGCAGTCGTGTTCTGAGGAGCCGGGGCTCGGACACCAACACACACGTGGGGCCGCGGACGCCGGCAGAAAGGGGGAAATCGCGTTCGTCTTCACTTCGAGAGGGTCACCGAGACACGGAGGAGCTCCGCATCCCTGAGGTTAAGGTTTGCACGAGGGGCCCAGGTGCCGTCCCCGCATCATTGGACTGGCGGCGGGTATGGGAAACCACTCCGTCCAGCCTGCTCCCAGCCCATGGGCCGGCTGTGGCCGTGGCCGCCCATCCGGGTAGCAGGGATGGCGGGACCTGACAGAGAAACACAGACACGGGTCCTCCAGCCCTGGGACCGGAGCCCAGGGACGGTTAAGGAGCAGCCAGGGACAGACTGATGGCAGTCCCTGGTGAGCAGGAACAGCGGGAAGGGCACGGTCAGCGCAGACCTTCCCTTCCAGGAGGCCCTGGCGGCCAGTCCCCTCCGCAGCCAGGAGGCGCTCCTTCCCGGGCACGCACCAGACTAAAGCTGTGCTGTCCCCCCAGGGGACACTGTGCGGCTCGGAAAGCGAAGCCGCCTGGAAACAGACGCACAGATCCACCGGCCAGAGGGCGGCCGTCCCTGCACACATCAGCCGGGACAAACTCAGGCGAACAGACCCCGTGTGTGAGGGCCTGGCGACCCCTGGACTGACCATTCCCGCGGGCATCCACGAGCTCTCTCCACGGACGCTCTCACTGTTTGACTGTCCCCTTGCATTTACTCTCCCCTCTCAAGACAAGCAGGAGAAGAGACTCTGCTATCTGACAACTCGGAGGTGCACAGGAGAACTACAGAGCTCTCCGTGCTTCCCAAATGGACGACGCGTTTCCTGGGTTAAAAACACGTGCTAGTTTTCTAAATGGGGAAAATGTCCTCTGCAGTGACCTTCGTTACCATCTTGGTGGCAGGACCAAGAGAACGACAGAGCCTCATTTTCAAAGTGCTTTGGGATTTGGATTTTTCAGAATACCGTGGATTTGA
Source organism: Meles meles (assembly GCF_922984935.1). Lineage (NCBI taxonomy): Eukaryota > Metazoa > Chordata > Mammalia > Carnivora > Mustelidae > Meles > Meles meles. The sequence goes on along the minus strand of NC_060075.1, from coordinate 2,185,916 downwards.
GAGCGTGGAGCTACCCTGCCTTCAGGCAGAAGCCTTCGAAGCTGAGGGCACGGCCCCTCCAGGCAGTTATAATACACGCGCTTTCGTTACAAGGCACGTATGCAGAGGACGTGCGCACGGAGGCCGAGAGATGTCCGCTGTACCACCTTGCCCTTGCCCTGCCGCTGGGCTGGCGTGACCACGCGCATTCTCTCCCGTCCTCGTCACTACTCGCCGCCCTTCTCTGCATTGCCCTGGGCCGGGGCCCCACCCCAGAGAAAGCATAATCCTGGTCCCATGACTTCTGGTGTCAGGTGAGTCCACTGGGAGACTCGGGCGGGCGCCAGATGGCCAAGGAGCCGTGTCTCAAGGCCAGGACTCCTGCTCCCCAGATCCTGCAGGCTCCAGCTCCGGGGGCAGCAACCTCCCGGATGGTTCCCGGAGCTCTGCGGTGGCATTGCTTCCTCTAAACCCCTCACCGGCAAGAAGTTAATAAAGGGAAATCGGAAGAGATTTCAGCAAAACAATCAATATGCCATGTTCTTGTTACCTTGGTGCTAATAAGACAGTTTCAACATTTAAAAATTTGGCAAAAACCAGCAGAGGCCTCATCAGCTTGAACACGGACAATGGAAAAGCCCAAACTGTGACTTCGCTCCTCACACAGCACGTCTCGGACGCCACAGCCCTTGAGTGACCTCCCCTCCCCCAGAAGCACCACACAGAGAAGTGCGCAGGGTGACGTCACACGAGGCCCCGCTCCACACCCGCCATCCGGGACAAGGGCAGAGCCACGCAGAAGCCTGCTTCCTCCATCCCCTCGCCTCTGGGAAGAGGCTGCGTCCGGTGAGCAGCAGCAGACGGAAAGCACGGCGTAGGCCTGGAGCTGGCTGCCCGGCCTCCAGCAGCCGCCGCTGCCCACCCCGGGAGCTCGGCGCCCTGCCCGCAGCGACCGCACCACCAGCCAGAAGCCTTTCTCCACAGCCGCTCCGCCACAAGGAGTCAGGTGTGATTCGTAAAAACAGGAGAGATGAGCTTTTTAAAATCAGACAGACGTGGTAAAGAATCCTGCTTCTAGGCTACCAGTAGTCTCCTGGAGAAGGAAAGAAAGAAAAAAAACCTCTCCTGAAGTTTGTTTAGTAGAAGAGGTTTCTGTGCCCAGCAGTGGGTTTCCAGTTCCTGCTTTTCCTGTGGACTCTCTGAATCACTGAAGACCCACCACGACCTTCCCGTCACAGATACACCGAAGCCATCTGGGAACGACAGGTTGTGGGCGCGTCATTTGTGCTGAGCGTCCTCTGACTTCCTCCGTCCCTGTGTTTCCAGCAGAAAGGTTCGCCAGCCCTAGTGCGGCCGGGCCGCGGGCAGCTCCCCCGGGCTGGCTCCAAACCACTCCGCAGCAGAACACGACGTCGCAGGAGACCAGACCTAAGAGCGGGGCCAGGAAGGTGTTTCCCGGGCGCGGCCAGAGTTCCCCTCATTATCAGTGAGTTCCCCTACTCTGCCCCCAACTGGCTGTCCTTTCCCCGGGCGCTCTCTTCCCTTTGAAACGGTTTCCTTTGAGGCCTCGGACGTTGCACGTGTGACCAGACAGCATCACCTAGTGGAAAGAACGCCGGCGTAGACTCCGGGACAGCCAAGGGCTCTGGTTTCCTGGTGTCTTGGTTTTCTCGGCTATAAACTGAGACGAATGCACCACCACCTTCCACCTCACCGATGTACCCCGGAGACAAAGGCAATCGATCCGGAAGAACTTCTAACTCGGCAAAGGAGAGTTAAACGTGGAGTTGGTCACATCTCTGCTTTGAAAGTTCTCATGAGCAACCGTCTGCCAGTTAGCGGCCGCGCGAGGCTCCCTCTGAACTCCAGCTGGAGGGACCGTGTGAAACAGAGGTGCTGGGCTCCAGCGTCCTTCCCCACCAGGAGCTGGCGCCGCACGCTTCCGTCCGCAGGGGTCCCGAGAGGTGTGAGAGGACGTCCTCCTTGGATGCTGCCTGTTTGGTTCCAGTTTTGCCTTTCGGTAGGAAACTATGGAAAATTCCAACTCTATCTAACTCCAGAGTTCCAAGGGCTCTGGAAGGCGTCTGGCAGGCCTGAGTCTTCCAAGACATTCCTCAGTCTACCCCCAACACAGAAGCCCTGTGTTCTGCCCCTGGGGCCAGATCCTTTCTGAAGACACTGTTCTGGCCCTAACCATAGCTCTTAAACTCAGGAATTAGACAAAGCCGAAAGTGGATAAACGCTTGCAGCTTACTGGAATAGAAACCCAAAGTCAAGCTGTCTTGGCCTGTTGGTGGCTTATAAACAATGGACACGTCTCCCCCAGTTCTGGAGGCTCAAGTCCAAGACCAGGGGCAGGTGGTGGGGGTCACTCCCTGGTTCACAGATGGCGTCTTCTCAGGGCCTCAGTCGGTGACAGGGTCAGGGGTGCCCTGGGGTTCCTTCTGTAAGAGCAGCGACCCCATTCATGAAGCCCCACCCCCATGAACTAACCACCCCCCAAAGACCCCGCCTCCTAACACCAGCACCCTGGGTGAGGACTTGGGCAGATGGACCTGTGCAGGGAAGGGACACAAATGCTCAGACCATAACGAGAGGCAACACTGTGGTGGAAATAGTTACAGTTAAAAGATGCCCAAAGTTCCCTTTGGCTGTAGAATCGGTGTGGTAGTGAGGCTTATGACCAGCTTCACACCTAACCCAGCCCCCGCCAGCGGTTCCCACCAACCCAGCGGCAGAGCATGTGTCTGTACCACTCTGACCCTTCAAGACGCTCGCCAATTTCAGCCTGTTACCTGCTTCAGTGAGATTTCCTCTGCTGCGATTTTTTATAGGGTCTCTGTTCCCTGTTTCTTCCTAAGTAAAATCTGCCTCTCTTAATGGGATATTTAAAATCTTCCCAAAATGTGATGTCAAACTTGTGAGTCCAACACCTCTGTGTCACTCAAACAAAGTCCTCCAACTCAGGACACCTCAGAGATCCCAAACAGTCTCCCTGACTCCAGCCAACACAAATCTCCCCTGGGTCAGCTCAGGTCCTCGATGAAGCAGATGCCGAAGGGGAATGGGATGTACAAGAGACTGAGTGGGGGCAGTTCCGGGAAGATGAGAGGAGAGGGAGCAGGAGGAGGCAAGGCCGTCCCCACGCACAGTCGCAGGCCTGACACCCGTGGAGGAGAAGGGGAAGAAAGAGGAGGGAAGGCCGCTAGACCACCGTGTGGCCAAGTCCCTGCCAGCCCGCACGCGTCCCGTGCAGAGCAGAGGAGCCTCACGGCGGACAGAAGTGGCCAGGCCTGAGGACTGACAGCAGCCACACACAGGGCCGGGAGCTGCCCAGAGGGCACGTCTCCATCCCGGCGCACAGATCTGGAGGTGCGGAGCACAGGGCAGGCCAGCTGCCACATCCTGTGCAGAGAGAGGGGACTACCGTCATCCGTGGCTGTCACGACCACCCTCTGGGCACCGCAGACCCACTTCTCTACGTGCTCTTGCAAGCAGCTTCCTGTGGCTCCTCTGGGCTCAGCTTCCCACGGGAGCTAGATGTTACAGCCCCGTCACCACCACCAGTGGCCCAGGAAGCAACCTCCGGTATTTATTCCAAATCTCCACCTCTCGATGGGCACTTCCTCAGGTCTTGGTGACTTATTGGTGGTACAACCTGGACCCTCATCTCTTCTCAGGCCACAAGTGGACAAGGGCACACCATGGCAGTCCCAAGAGAAGCACCTGACGGGCAAACACACTCCCCCCGCCCCCCGTGCACCAGCAGCCCTGCCTCTTCCACTGATCAAGGTCAGCTTCCCCCGCCAAGACCACGACTCTCACTGCAGCCCCAGATACAAGCAGACCACAGCACCTGGAGTGGTTGGGCCTATGGTGTAATTAAGAGCTGGTTGTTCTCACTCTTGGGGGCCTAAGACCCCCCCTGCCTGCAGAGCCCAGAGTGGGAGAGGGCAGGATTATTACCATGAGGACCAACTGTTGGCCCTTCCGGATAGAAGCAGCCCAGGAAAGTCAATTTGCCACCAGGTGGCTGGAGAGTCTCCGTATGGGCTTGACCATATCAGGGCTTAGCAGTGACCCTCGTTGCCGGCTGGTTGGCTGAACATTCAGAGGGGCTGTAGCTAAACCACCTCTGGTAAGCGGGGCTCTCTGCCGCTGAGGCCACGGGCACGTCCACCTGTGCCGCCACGTTCCCCATGACAGGTCTCACCTTCCGAGGCCAAGGGCCTGTCAAGGACGTTCCAACTCTGTGGGCTTCTCTTCTAACGGACTCAGCCCCCAGTCTGACTCCCCGCCTCGGTCGCTGTCTCTACACCAATAACTCCCAAACCCACATTTCCACTCAGGAGTTCCACTCACGTACTTGCGTCTTCCACCTGAACCTCCGCTCCCGTATTTCACGGCACCTCGAACTCAGCCGGAGAATGAACTCATGAAGTCCATGCGGTCTGCTCCTCCCACCGTCCCATCGTGGGGCGGCGCCGTGGTCCAGGGCCCACATCCTATCATTCATTCGTTCTCACACACCTCTGCTTGCTCATGACCCTCGCCCTAGTCAGAGCCGCTGTTGTCTTTCTTAACCTACAACAGCTTCCTAGCAGGGCCTTCTGCCTTTCCACCTCCAAACCATTTTCCACTTTGCAAATAGGGTAATCATTCAAAGATATTTACCTACTTAAAACGGCTCAAGAGATAATGTCTAGCGTCATTAACATGGGCAAAAGGGCTCTTTGGTGTGGCCAGAATTATGGAGAGTCCAGAAAATATAACTAATGAAAAACTGAACTGAAGAAACTGAAATGGAACCTGCGTCTACAAAACCAGAGGGGAAGCCGCGACAACCACCGCCAGGCTTCATGGCTCTAATCTTTTTACATCATCGAAATGTGACTTGTTTGAGATCATAAACTGAGTTCTCAGGTGACCTTTTAAAACATACAGACTGTCACATACAGACTATATGACATACTCAGGTCTATAAAAATATGAACATAAGTTCATAATGAACTTCATAAGATTTTCATCTTATTTACTTTCTTGGACACACATCGCACCGGTGAATGAAGTACTTTATAGCACGTTTCTGTATTTTTCTGGGGCCGGTACCTCCTTACCGCACTTTTTTTTTTTTTTTTTAAGATTTTTTATTTATTTGACAGAGAGCACAAGTAAGCAGAGAAGCAGGCAGAGAGAGAGAGAGGAGGAAGCAGGCTCCCCGCTGAGCAGCAGGCAGAGAGATAGAGGAAGGGAAGCAGGCTCTCCATTGAGCAGAGAGCCCAATGCGGGGCTCGATCCCAAGACCCTGGGATCATGACCTGAGCAGAAGGCAGAGGCTTTAACCCTCTGAGCCACCCAGGCGCCCCCTTACCGCACTTTTTAAAACCTTCATAATTAAAAAATAAACATAACTAAACATAAAAATAAACATAATTTTTTTTTAAAAAAACTTTCATAATTAGGGACTCAGTTGGTTAATCGTCTGCATTTGGCTCTGGTCATGATCTTCGGATCCTGGGATCGAGTCCCCCGTCAGGGTCCTTGCTCAGCAGGGAGCCTGCTTCTCCTCTGCCCCTGCCTGCCACTCCCCCTGCTTGTGCTCACTCTCTCTCTGACAAATAAATAAAATCTTTTTGAAAAGTAAAAAATAAAACTTTCATAATTATTCATAGTTATTCTGAGTTCACGCAAACGAGTTAAAAATAGATAAAAACAATCTGGCACATAGTAATCTCTAAATAAATGTTAATAATAGTGTTCTTGCTTATTAGGTTTATTCAGAGCTTTAAAATAATTTTCTCAATCCAAAAAAGTAAAGAGGGAGGGACTGCAATCCGATTTTCATTGATTCTTTTAGCCCTAGCAATTCATTTCTTCAAACACGGACGTCTCCACAATATTCAGTGTCTGTATGAACAGAAGATATTTCTCCTTTTATTCTACCTCTTTGTTTCTATCTCTCAATTAAATTAATAATAGTTTCCCCCAAATAGGTTCTATACTTTCCCTCTTAATATTATTATTTTAGATAGGAATCATTGGCTTCAAAAAACAAAATACCAAGCTAACACAAAAAAAGGAGATTCTGTATATTAGAATATACCCATAGAATTCAAAGGCAGAAAAAAAAAAAAAACCCAAAAAACAAAATACAGACAAACGTCGCAGGGACTGAAACAGGGTCATCAGGAGCCATGACTCTTCTTTCCGCCCCTCTCTCGGGAGCCGCATGATTTCCTGATTGCTTTTTCCACGAATCTGCTCCATTCCTTTGCTTCTGTCTTCAGACCAACTTCTCTACTTACTCATGGTTTCTCTTTCTCCATAATTTTAGTGGACACGTAGCTGTGCTTTGCCATGGCCCATTTCTATCCTTGAACGAATTTAACCTTTGCCCCCCTCCTTCACCAATGAACTCTATAGTCTCTGTGTCTCTTAGCTCATGTTCATGAGAAAGAAAAATCTGATGAACTGTTGGCGAGTCAGTGGCTGGTTTGGATTAGCAACTTCCCTCCTGGACCAGTCGGTCCCACGTGGGTGTGAAGGTGGTACGGTGTGAGGGGCAAAGCTGTGTAAGAGGTGTGTAGTCTGGCGGCTAGCTGCGTGCGCGGCCGTGGGTGACACAGGCGAGTCTCTAGAGGTGGGGTCAGAAGGTCAGGAAATGATGCGCGTATCTAATGGTGTTCTGAAACACTGTACATAAATTTGTTATCCTCAGCAGAATTTCTTTTCATCATATTATCCACAAGTTATTCCCTTATATAGTAATAACCTTGCCATTTGTATATTTATTATATATCCAGCAACTCTGCTCATTGAATCTGTTTTTAACTTGCTTCCTTTTAGCTTTCTGTCCTAACACTTAAAATAATGATTGATTTTTTCCCTCTATTTTAAAAATGTATTCCTATTATCATGTCATTTTTGTATCAGAATAGCATTAAACAATAGAATACGAAGCATTCATTGTTTTTTTTTTTTTTTAAGATTTTATTTATTTATTTGACAGAGATCACAAGCAGGCAGAGAGGCAGGCAGAGAGAGAGGAGGAAGCAGGCTCCCCGCCAAGCAGGAAGCCCGATGCGGGGCTCGATCCCAGGACCCTGGGACCATGACCTGAGCCGAAGGCAGAGGTTTTAACCCACTGAGCCACCCAGGTGCCCCTGTTTTTCATGTTTTTAACAGTATTTCCTCTAATGCTTCACTAGTGAGTATCATGCAGGAAATTAGGAAATTATATCACAAATATTTCAGAAATGTAGGTGAATAATAATACATATGGGACAATGTGAGATATGGAGGACCAGCTTGCAACTCCCAGACCTGAGAGAGAAATCATGGTGAGAAAGAGGAGGAAGAGAGCTGGGAGCAGATTATGAAATGAATTGGGTAATGCCCTTTGTCCACTGAGTATTTGAGAGTGACCTTCCGGAAGTCCAGGAGCTATATGAAGCAGAAAGTCAGAAGCACAGAGGGGGCCCCCTCCTACAGTGGTGGTGCCAGGCCAGAAAGGGTGTTGGGCAGAGGCTGCTACCCCCTGACATGGAGGTCAGCCAGAGAGAGGACTGCACAAAGCCAGCTCCTGGTCTGAGAGTCATCTCACCAACTCTAATCATCTTAAATAACATTTTTAGGTGGAGGAGAACTTGTGAAGAATAAAAATGATACGCTGTGAAGGTAATTACCCTGCCACGGAAACCCTTACATTATGTATGACTCTAAAATTGAATTTAAAAATATTACAACATGCTATGAGCAAAAATCCTTTCTGGTTTCTTATAGTCCAGATATTTATAGTCATTATTTTGCTATGGTAAAATATTTTTGTTTTTTTTCATGAGTTAAGCCAGTCATGTTGATCAGGTAACATGTTTTAGTTAGCATACTATGTATCTATCTGCCTTTCCAAATAGTTTAAAATCTTCTTAGAACAGTAGCCGTGGTTTATGCTTCTTTCATATTCTATATAGCAGCTGTCATTTTGCTGGAACTATGACAGGAATTCAATAAATACTTACTGAATATAAACAAAATTGCAAAAAGCTGTTGATAGCCAGGAATCCCACTACTAACCAGGGTCATTATCTCATAAATATTTTTTTGGTATCAGGTGCACTAGAGTCCAAAAGAGTTTGAATAGGCTGGTACAGAACCCTTTCCACCCCAGCCTGAAGCCATCACCCTGTAACATGGTGGAAAACTGGAGAATGTGACAGGTGTGCGTGTGGATGTGCACAGGGATGGGTGGAGCTGATTTTGCTTCATTGGTTTTTTTGTTTTCTGTGGAAGAGAAATGGGGCAAGTACAGCTCCTCTAAGCCCAAAGCACAAGGCTCATAAGAGAACTCTCCAGCTTTTCCTCAGAATAAACTCTTTTTCAATTTACATATAATTTTAGTAATCTTGGTGTCTGTCAAGTTTTTTCATTGAATGTTTTACATAACAGAAAAGTTTCACTTTTTAAATAAAAACTGAAGACATTTGCTATCTATAATTCTCTCGGAAGAACTGGACTGTGTTTAGGAGCAGAGGCAAAATAAAAATGTTGTTTTCTTTGGTTTGTTTATCTTTGACATAAATCAGGAAAACATGTTTTAATTCTTTGAAAGTAGAGACCAGATGGGTGAATGGATGTCAGGCACGATACGTACAAACTCCGCAATCCTAAACGCAGAGGGAGGAGTAGAGAGCACGAACACGGGCAGCCTACGCACGCACGCGTCCGACCAATGGTCGGTCAACAGAGTCGTCTTCCCACACGTGGGATATGTGCCGTGAGAACGCACTGACCCCCCGTGTTAACTCCCCAGTGCTCAATCCCGTGGGCCCGCTATTAGATTTATGGCATCTATTACTGGGTTGTAGATCAGCCTAGATATTACATGTCAGTGTAAACACCTTTTCACACTCTTCACCATATAACTTGTCATTTTTAATCTCCTGCAGTGATGTTAAGCATCTCCTTACCATCAAACTGTAAATACAGCACGGACCATATTTTCTACGTGACTAAAAGGGATGATTGAAGAGTCGATTGAAAAAGAAATTCCTTGATTCATGTCACCTGCAGTTCCCCAGGAATATGCTATGATTTACGTCCCAGCACGGGCTGTCGGATTAGTTCACTCTGGGCTGAAATGGCAAACCATTAAAGGCATTAAAATTTCAACAAGAATGTTATCTGCACAGTAAGCAGGAGAGTGACATCTTGTGCCTACGAGCACATGAGTTCTTGCAGAGCTTCCCTTTCCCAGCGAGCGTCTGGAGAGACGCACCAGCACAGAGCCAAGTTGACAGCATTTAAGCACGAAAACTTACAAAATGTTGCAAGTGCCTTGGTCCATGGAGCCGCCCCAGCAGGGGGGTTTGTTTTCACTTTCCAGTTAGCATATACAGTACGCAAACGTGGGTCTACAGCTCTTTCCGTGATTCATGTCTGGAGATGACAGAAAGGGCATGGGACGAGCAGCGCGGAAGCCAGGTTTCCAGCCGCGGCTCTGGTCATTATTAACTAACTCCTCGTGTTATTTCCTCATTTGTAAAAGAAGACCTTTAAGTCTGAGGCCAACCACAGGACCACTTCCATACTTACAGTTCTTGGATTATTCTTACACGAACCCCTGTCAGAAAGAGAGAAAGAGAGAGAGAGAGAGAGGATGGAACAGGAGAGAGAGAGAAAGGAAGGAACGGAGGGAGAGAGGGAGGGAGGGAGGAAGTGTCATTGTTAAGGACCACATTTTGGGTGACTCACAGCATTCTTGACCACTGACACCTGTAATAGTTACCTACAGGCACAATAATGTTGCATAATGAATAACCCCAAACTTTAGGAACACAGAAGTGTGTATTTGGCTCATACATCGGAAGGCGAGCGAGGAGGTCAGCTCATATAGGTTGGGTCCAGCCAGAGCAACTCAGCTTCTTCCCGAGACTAGCAGGCCATTTGCTCCCAGAGCAAAGACAGGTGAGCAAACACACAGTTCTCCGGATGCTGGCTTATACCTGCACGCCATCATATCTAGCTTGTCTACTGGCCAAAGCAAGTCACGTGAACCCAAAGTCAAGGGCAGGGAGGTACATCAGCCCTTGTTGGGGGAAGCACAAATTCACATAATGAACCATGTGTTAGAGAGAGGAGTGAAGACTTAGGGCAAGTACACAGTCTTTCACGCCAACACACAAGAGAAAAATTAATTGGAAAAAGAGTAATCCCAATCCACATTCCCATTCCCCGACACAGTGGACACTCTAGCCCAGCTACTGGAGCCCACCTGTGTAATTTAAGTTAGTAAGTGTTTGTTCTGACCGCCTCTGAAAGAGACTTGAGGTTGGACTGGGGTGGCTGATCTGGTTCAGCAAGCTCCTGGCACCTGTGAGCCCAGGTCTGCCGACGGTCACCACACAGGCAAACGTCAGAGATGCTCTCCTCTCCTTACACAGAAACTCGAAAAGACACGCTACATGAATACAAGGTTCACCCAACTACTCTTCCAAGACACATATCCCACATGCAAACGAATAATAAAGCAGATGGATACGCAACCAGAATAAAAAAATGTAAAGTTTTCCTTTTGTAAATCACTGCAGAATAACCTACATGTTAGAAACCCAAATGTGGGAAACTTGACATACATCGGTCAACAACGTGAATGTGAAATTGTTTCTAATTTGTTGGTACTAAAGTAATTTCCTCCCCAACACTGTAGCGTTCTGATCCAGGCCTGTTTCTGTGAATTTCGTGTCGGAGTGATGTTATGTCCGACACATTTCAATAGCGGACATGAAAGGTCTGTAAGGTCAGGGCGTGCAAACGTTAGTAAAACACTTCAACAATCTGAAATAAATGAATCAAATCCAAAGTCTCTGGGGAAGGAAACAGAAACGTGGCCCTCAGGTGTCCAGTGGCTGGACTCAGAGGCCTGGTGGCCTCACTGATTCTAGGATTGTCCCCTTTGCTGATTGCCGTCCGTGAGCGGTTTGAAGACAGTTACAGACAATGGCGATTGTGGAGAAGGGGAGGTGCGGTATGTTATCTGGGATCCCTCAGATGTGGGCAATTTCAAAGCTCTAGAAGGCCCTCCTGGATGTATGTATGGAACACTGAGCCTGAGATGTACTCTGATATTTCGGGAAGGTGTCCCTCTATGTCAGTGTCCCTTGCGGAAGTCTGAAAACGTCCACCTGTATTTGAAAATCTCCCAAAGACAGAGGTGAAAACATGCAACAGTCAATACATATCTTCCAGGGGCTTCTAGTCAAGATGTCAAAATAGAGTCCGTTTTTGACGAACCCTCTCTGCCCCATGCACTTAACATGACGGATAAAGTCTACCAGACAAAAATAAACAAAAAACAGAAAAGACGCAATCAAGCTCAAAATGAGACAAACAGCTCTAGGACCCAGAGGCAGCTTTCCGGTGTAATGGCGCCAGCAGGACTAGACCACAGGCTTGCTGGAAGTCAGGTCTGGAAACAGACACACCAGCAACGATCCAGTGTCTCGGGCAGGGAGAAGTCCACCAGGCCAAGACCCAAGCAGGTGTCGGACTCCCTTCGCGCAGCCAGCGACACACGCGTAGTGGAGCCAGAGAATGACCTCACCAGAGCCGTCACACACGACTCATCCTTTTGATCATGAATGCAAAAATTCCAAATAAAATATTAGCGAATCAGCAGTGTAGAGAGAGAAGGTACCGCGGCAGAGTAGGATTTCACTTAAGAATGAAAATGGCTCAGCACGACATTTCCCGGTCAGGCCACCTCTCGAATTGACGATTAAAGAGCGAAAGCGGCGTGATCTCAACGGATTCAGAAAAACCATTTTATAAACTTGGCCATCACTCATGCTGGCCAAATGACTCACAAAATAGAAACTTCACTAACCTGATTCCCATCCCCCCCGCGAAAAGACCATCAGAGCCCACTGCAGGCGTCCCCTCTAGCTACGATAAAGTAGCTAGTGTCAAACAGGGTTCCTGCCAAGAGCAAACAGAATATCCTGGTGGGGGCGGGGTGAGATGCCAGAAAGAAATTCTGTGTGAAAGCCCTGGGGAGCCACTGGGGCCACAGGGGCCGGGGAACAAGAGCGTGGGCACGCGGAAATCACAAGGAAGATGAGCCCACGTCCTGTAGCTTTCCCTTTCCGGGCATTTGCTGACCCTGGGGCAGCGCAAGGCTGTGGACCTAAACAGAGGGCCGTCCGCAGGCAACCTTGAAGGGCAGGGAAGCCGCTAGGGATTTGGCAGTCCGGCCCGGAGTGGGGGGTCAGGCACAGGTGTGAGGGGCCAGGGCCCCAGCTAGGAGGGAAGAGACAGCTGGTGGCTGCGGGCCGTCACCTCTTCCCCCCACACACGTGCAGGGGCAGGACGCTGCGATGCAGGCGTGAGTTTGCAGGTGGTTGCTAAGAAATCCGGGACCAGGGGCAAGGCCGGGCAGGGGAGAGGGCCGAAGCTCGCGGGAGGACGGGCAGACAGGAGATCCACAGCCTGGCCCTGAGGGAGCCCAGCCTGCAGCTGCCGCGGCCATCGCAGCCACGTGGGCCCAGAGAAGAACGGGCAGACCCCGCCAGGGAAAAGAGCAGCTCGGAGGCCTTCCACTTGCTCGTGCGCCCCATGCAGCGTTAGGGGGAAGAAGGCCTTGCGGGGAAGAGACAGAGCCGTTTCGCCGAAAGTCAGGGACAAGCCAGTAGAAACAGACCCATATTTGAAGCAAATAGTAAAATTACCAGATGAGCAACCTAAAGCAGTGATGAACGTGGACAAGGAAATGATGGGGGAAATGACAGAACGGATATTCCCGTCAGGAACGAAAATCTATCAGCAAGAACCAGATGGAAATGGCAGAGCTGAACCGTACCGTACCTGCAGTTACGATCTCCTCGGAGCAGCTCCCCGTAGACGGTACTCAGCGGAAGGAGACACCCGCGGCGTGGAGGGCAGGTGTGCAGAGAGCACCCAGCCTGCACCCAGAAAGAGGAGAGCGAGAGCAGGGAAGAGCAGACGACCCGGGACACGGGCCAGACGGCACGGAGAACGCACCGTGTCGGCCGATGACGACCCACTTTCCTAAAACTAACGGAAGACGTCATCGAGCCGCAGAGTGGGGAATCTCTGCTGGTTCCAAGCAGGCTCCATCGCGGAGGGAGGCTCAGCAAACACCACACGCGCTGGCAGAAAGCCTGAAGCCCGAGAGGTCGGCAGGAAAGCGATCCCAGCCCCAGAGCTGTTTACGATTCGTAACACCAACAAAACATTAAAAAGCCATATTACATTTTTAAAAAGTCAACAACCAAGTTCTGAGCCGGAAAGTCGTGCCCTTTGCTCCGCCCGAGAGTCTCAAAGCGCCGCACCGACAGCCTCCGCTCTCGGGCAGGCCTGGCAGGAGGACGGCCCCGCGGCACCACGACCGCGGTTCCTCCCAAGACGGCTTCCCTGCAATGTGCAGGCCCCACGAGCCCACGGCCTGCCCTCCGCGTGCCAGCCTCTCACCAGTAGTTCCTGAGCCAAACGTCTGGTCACGGCCCACCAAGGTCCCCATGGCTCGGCCGACGACGTCCGTCTCTCCCCGCGGCCGCACGGCCACTGAGCCAACGCTTACCAACCCCCCAAGCACACGGGCTCAGACTGCGGACGGGCGAGCGGACCGAGACCCGAGCACAGAGCACCGGGAAGAGGGCGGTTTGTCCTCTCTCGTGTCACACGCCAGACGTCATCCGTGGCTGGAGGAGAAGGACCCAGGCTGGCCAGTCAGCCTGGCCGTGGTCCACATGTGACACTCTCTGGGTCCAAGGCCACCGGCAGGCAGGCAAGGAGGGGGCCGGGGCCCTCCTCCTTGCGCACACTTAGCCACGGCCACGCCTCACTGCGCAAGTGTCTGAGCAACTTGCCTCGAGCTCTGACCTCTCCAGGCGCGGAACGGGGAGAGGCTGATGGAGCCAAGCCAGAGCACCACGGGCCGGGCCTGTGATCCACAAACCCTGGCCCTTCCCAGGGAGGCAGGTCTGCCTGGGGACTGGGGCCGGGCCGACCAGGTTGGAGTGTACACGGCCTCACAGACTCACCACCACGCTCCCGCCGTCCCCTCCCAGACCACCGTCAGGCTGTCGGCCCTTCCCACCTCCTCCGGCCAGCAGGACGAAGGGACTTCCGGGCCTTCACTCCTGGCCCTTCGTCTACTTCTGTGCCAGCCTGCGGAGCCCTGGCCGGTGTCCCGAGGTCCAGATTCAGGAGAGAAAATGTCAGGGTGTTGGCTTCCTCCCAGAAGACCCTGGACCCGCCCATGAACAGTGTACCCCCAAACCTGCACCCCAAGAGAAGAGCTGCATTAGTACACCAGACCGAGTCCACTACGGCCTTCCTTCACCCCAACGGCCAGCGCTGCCACGGCAGGCTCCAACGCGGAGACACCGATTTACAGAACAGACAGAATTTCCTCTAAGGTAGTTTCCTGCGTTCTCATAAAGACAAGCACGCAGCCGTGTCTTTTATCTACATGTACACACGCACATACACAGACACACACGCACACACCAGATACACACACCATATACACACACAGACACATACACACGCCAGATACAACACCACATATACACACACACAGACACACACATACCAGACACACACGCCACACACCTGCACCAGACACACATGTACCACACATACACACCATATACACACACAGACACACATACCACACCTGCACCAGACACACACGCACACACACACATGAACCAGACACGCACACACTGCACATACACACCAGACACACACAGACACACACACCACACCTGCACCAGACACACACGCACACACACAGACATACACACCAGATACACACAAGCACACACATACACAAACACATGCCAAACACACACACCCCACACACACGTGAACCAAACACACACACACACACGCCCTGGTGAAACCCCCACATCCCAACTGAGGCATTCCATTACACAGTAAATCATAAATGCCACTCAGGGACATAAGAGAGACTTACATAAGAGAATACAAGCTGTTTGTTCCCAAATGGAAAAATTCAGCATTGTAAAATCTCAGTTCTCCCTAAATTAATAACTTAAGTTCCATCTGAATCTTCATGAGATTAATTTAGGAATTTGAAAATTATTTCACAAGTGATGAGGACTCACGTAACAGTCTCTCTCTGTGGGTAGAATGAGGAAAACTTGTACTACCATATAATAAAACATACAAGCAGTCATCAGAACGGTCTAGAGCAGGTGGAAAAATAATCATATGCATAAACAGAACAAAATGGAGTCAAAATAGATCCCAGAATATGTGGAAACTAAATATATAAAAAAGGAGGCATTTTAAATTACCGTAGTCATGACCGAGTAAGGAATGGTTCTTAGAACAACTGTATCGCTATTTAGAAAAAATGATGTCCAACCTATATCTCACATCTTCCATTAAAATAAATTACAGGTAGACCACACATGAAAGGGGAGGAAATAAGAGCATAAATGAAATAATTAGATGACTATTTCTGTAATCTGCGAGGGAAGAAAGGCTTTCTAGGACTGACATCAAAGCCGAAACCATAAATACTAGTTGAAATGAAAATGTAAAATATCTTCATGCCAAAAAATGCTATTTATTAACTAAAGTCAAAACAGTAATATAATTATATTAAAGGAGAAGGTATGGGCGACATAAAATAGGTAAATACACTTCAGTCATACGAGGAGATCAGAGAAGACGGTGTCCGAAACCCTAAGTCAAGGAGCTGCAAGTTATGATAGCAAAGATTTGGGAGACGGGGTTTGTTCCGTATCTTACAGACGAAATCTCGCAGTGTGTAGAAAACTTACATGCATGTCTGTAGCGCTGTCTCTCTGCCTATCGCTATCCCGAAGAGCCAAAAGTGCCAGTATGCAGAGTGGACAGAGTTAAAGCCTCGTCATTTCCTACCCAGCCCTTATGCTTCTAGAAGCTTCCTTGGTCCGTATTTTGTGCAGACGGAATCGGGAGGCAGTGGTCTCACGGCTCGTGACGGAGACCGGCTCCAGGGTTCTGTCGCGGTGTGTTGACCCAGGCACACCCAGGCACACCCTGCTCCTCCTGCTCACGTGCCTGTGTCAGTTCAGCGTGCTGGCCTCAGTTTCCCCAGCTGTCCAACAAAGAAGTTGGACCTTACTGCTGAGACCTTCCTAGTTCTCAACTAAAGTTCCGTCCCTGGTGTTAGAGAGGTTGGGAAATCTGGTGGGAAGTCCTGGAACAGAACCAACCAGCTTCTCTCACCCCAGTCCCCGTCGCGTGTGTGTGTGTGTGTGTGTGTGTGTGTGTGTGTGCGCACGCACGCGTGTGTGAGACTGCACAGACGCTCACATGCTGCCGACTGTTTCTCTAGAGAACACTGACACGTGGGACCGTGAGCGGCTGTCACCAGGGCCATGCACAGGTATCCCAGGCCGCCTCCCCCGCCCCCCAGCTGCCCCCTGTGACGGTCCCTCTGGGCACATACCACTGGGAGCCCAGAAGCTGTAGAGCCTGTGAAACTTGGCAGCACCACGGCCTGTTCGTACTCGCTCCTGTGTGACCACAGTGACAAAAACACCAGCGACCCGCGATTCTGACCTCATGCAGGCCGGCCTGTCACCTGATGAATGAGCTGTGACATCACCACCGAGAGGAATCAGCCAAGGCTGAAGTCGATGCAAGGAGAAGAGGTTTCTGTGCATGTTTCCACGGAAAAGGACAAGAATGGACGGTCCCGGTTTTCACCAACACGTTCCAGAGTTCCTCAGTGTGGCTACGGCAACGGTTTCGTCCGTCACTCAAGTTCCGTGCGGGACCTTCTAAACTTCACGATAAAGTTAGGAAGGTCCCAGACTGGATAGCAGACATTTCCCATAAAATCTGACTTTTCCTCTTTGAAAAAGAGAAGGAAAAGTGATACCCCGTATGTGTCAGGAGCACCCGGGAGGGTTTGGGTTGGGATAGAAACAGGCGACTGTAGAACCGGCATGACTCGGGTAGAGCAGCATGTTGAATTTTAACATTTTTATTGTTTTTAAATGAGATGAATTGTCAAATAATTAGGTTCTCTCTTGAGGGCAAAGGGCCAGTGAAAGCTAAGCCCCCACCTCCGGTACCGCGAGGCTTGGGCCGGGAGGGAAGCCAGAGCAGGCCCGCTTCGGACGGGTGCGGGCGGCGCTGAACCGGGAGCAGGCCAGCCGCACAGGACGACAGACGCCGCCGCCCGCACCGCTCCCAGCCACACGGGCCGGACTCCCCGTCACAACCGTGACCGACTGAAATGAAGGCCCCGCAGCAGGCTCGGCTGGGTCCGCCTCCCGACCTCCTGGGAAGGCTCTGCCCTGGGAACAGGGGATGGCGGGGAGGGACGGCGGCATCTGGGGGGGCACTGTGCCAGCCCGGCTAAATGCGCGGACTCTGACTTTAGGGAACACACCAGCCCCTGAAGGAAAAGCGGGAACTGCAAGCTTGGGTGCCTGCGAAGTCCGCGTGAGGCGCAGGGCGCACCCCGTCCAGGGCAGAGAAAGCCTGGAGAACCCCAGCGCCCTGGAAAGGGCCCGACGGTGGGCGCCGGGTTCTAGGAGAGGCGCGTCTGGTGTCCCCACCCCAGTGACCCGATGGTGTGGTGGGAGGCATGTGATCCCCGAAGACAAGCCTCAGCCACTTGCCCCGCGGGCAGCTGCGCTCACCAGCCCGGACTCCGCCGCGGGAGACACGCGCCCGCCGCGCGCACAGCCCCGCGCCCGGCCCGGCCGCTCTGTCCCCGCCGACTCCGCAAGCCGCGCTCTGGCTCCGGGCGCGGATCTATCCGGTTGCTTGGGATACGTGTGTTCTGGGACTTGTCCCAGAATAAATTTGTCTTCAAGCCCGAACCCCAGGAAACCATGACGGCGTCTCCCGCGGCTGCGCTCACCCCGGCGTCCGCTCCACACCGGCTCGCGGCGAGAAGGTTCGCGGCCTCCGCGGCTCTGCGGGGCGAAACCTGCGCCCACACGGGCACGAAGGCCGGCGCCGGCCGGGCTCAGGTCACCTCCCCGGCCTCCTGCCCCGGCGTCTCACGCGGGCTTCCGAGCGGCTCTCCGGGATGCGAGCGCACGCGTGCGTGTGTGTCGGCACGGATGTGTGAGCGCGTGTGCGTGCGTGCGTGTGCCTTATTCACAAGCGCGCCTCCGCACCCTGGGCTCCCCTCGTAAGCTCGCCCGGTCCCCAGGCGTTGGTGACGCTGCTTCCGTCTGTCGTGGCCAAACCCAGCGCGGGGCAGCAGGGAGCCCCCGTCCCTGCCGTCCCTGCCGCACTGGGGACCTGTCTCCTCTACAGCGACTGTTCCACGATGACGCTGGTCTGTCATCTACACAGAAGCTCCTAGAAACGAGCGATTCCATCGCGGCACGTTTAGGACCCTGGGAGTGTGGCCTGCCGCGTACGCACTAGTAAGTGAACAACTGCGCGAGAGCTACCACGTGCCGGAGAAGACTCAGTGCCAGCCGCGTCCTGGGGGTCCTGGGGGTCCCCCGTGGGCGTGCGGCGGAGGGAGGGAAAGGCGTGTGAGTGTGCAGGAGCTCCGCAGCCCGAACCACGACGGGTCCACGTGCGACCCGACAGGAAAGAGTCCCCGACCCCTCGTCTAGGCCGGGGCTCCTGAGGCTCCATGCCCTTGTGAAAGTACCTACCGCTGAAACTGCCTGTGAAATCAGACATATTTTCTCCCGACAATTTTTTCTAAATGGGGCAAAGAAAGATATTAAATCCAATTTATAATATCATAAATTTTCTGAATTTGAAAAACTACTCTGTATTCCGTAGGGCAGACTCGGGCAGGCGGGCCGTCGCCGTGACCCTCCCAGGCTTCCGCACATGGCTTTTCACCATGAAGACCTCATTTTATGGCCCCATTTTCCTAAGTGATATCCTGAACTAAGTAAGGAATAATTTAGATAATAAATCCATTTCAATTACTGTCCATTAGAAGACAGGAAAACATTAAACCCAAGCAAAGCAGGTAGGAATTACGAGCCGTCTTTCAGGTGAAAATTAGCGTAATGCACCGCAGGTATCCCTCGATTCCAGCTCGTGTCCTCTTCTGGAAAGAAAACCTTCCGTCCAAACGACACGCGTCTCTGCGGCGCGAGTGCGTGGACAAGCACTCGCGGCCTCCTAAGCACAGTCGGCGGCCCTGGCAGACGCACAGGACGACGGGCCCTCCTCACGCTTCCCTCTCCACCTCCCTCTGACCCCTTCTCTCGGCGACTCCAGAGCTCAAGATCCTCCCGCACCTCCAGACAGAAGCAGACAAGAGCCCATGTTTGGCTCCAACTTCCAGTCTCTTATGGGATCTGACGCGCTGAGCACAGGTCAGGGTCTACCCAGGTCCCACCGCAGGGGCCATGGGCGGCCAGGACACATTGAACAGACGCATCTTTTATGCAAAGCAGGTCGGCATCTCAGGGAGAGAGGATTGGCTCAAAGTCAAGCAAATACCCCCAGAATGTGTCTATTTCAATAGCTTTCCCTAAATTTCTCCCTAAAGCATTTAAAAACACACACATTTTGTGGTAGTGATTGATGCTAGTACCTATTAAAAGATGGAGAGATTTGTTTTTCTGCTTTCACTGGGATCACGAGCTTCTGCGTATCTTAACTGTCCTTACACAGTGAGGTCATGAGCGGGGACCCCGGCCACGCCCTCGAGCTCTCCCATGGCCCCTCGTGCTCAACAGGAGCAAATAATTGAATAGTGATGATTTTGTCTCCATCGCTCACACTCGTAGAATCATGGGACAGGCCTCAGGCATTTGGGAATCCCGAGAGGCTTTCATGACGACTATCAGGACTGGGGAAGAGGAGGTAGCGAAGTTGATCAAAGCTCACTTGTTTGCCACAGAAACTCGTAGCACACACCGGCCGGCGCTACAGGGAAGGGAGGCGCACAGTCCGCGCATCCCGAGTTCGGGGTTCTTTATGTCCCTCCCTGCCTCCCTGCCCCCGTCACCGTCAGGCCGCCAGGCCTGCTCAGAGCACCACCGCCCTTCAGCTGGGTCCCAGAAGCCTGACGGGCAACCTGCTGATCAAACCCATTACTGTAGGGGATGAGGCAAGGAGGAAATATAAGCAGATTTAGGAATGATTGGGACAAAAGGATCCTATTTGTGTCCTAAATGGCCACTGAGAGCAGCCGGGATATACTTACTCGGCCTTTGAAGAGGAGGATTTTCAACTAAACCAGAACGACACCCAAAACTAACGACGGACTCTGTGCTGGCGACGGAACATAATAGTAAGTAAATGATAAAGCAAAATTAAATTAAATTTTTAAAAAGTAAGGATGAGAATGTTCGGGTTAATCCTACAGCCCATGTTCCTACAGGTGGGATTTCGTTGGGAAGTCCACGGAGAGAAGGCTCCTTGGACAGCCCCAACGGGAACAATATAGACACAAAGAAATGTAGTGTGTACAGGGTTTGGTATAGTCTGTACTTTCGGGCACCCGCTGGGGCTCTTGGAACACATTCCCAAGGGATAAGAGGGGACAACTGTGAATATATGTTTGTCTTCCGTTACAATATGAGAATTTGGCTAGTCACAGTGGACAGTCGGTCTGGCTTACAGAAGTAAGGAAATGATGGGGCTCAGGGCACACTCCCCCCAATATGGTGCCAGGACACCAGTGTTTCCAGCCGAAGGAGGCAGAGACAGCGCGGGAAGGTCTCTCTGACGACCCCGTCCTCCCTGAGGCAGGTCAGAAGACGCTCACGAGACAGCCCCCCCCCCCCGCCCCCGGACACAGGGAAGGGAGAGCCCGGAGCTTCTAGACGGAGCGACGTGGAGCAGAGTCCCTCCACGTGCTGCCCTTACCACGCGCTGCTGAAGCACCTGCGCCCCCCGTGACGGTGCAGCCCGCGTCGAATCCCGCGTCAAATACTGGGGTCTAACGGTCTCTTCGGGTCTTCGTTTCCTTACGCTCCCACGTCAGGCGCAACTCGTACATCTGTGCGCTTTCCTCCTGCTCGTCTGTTTGTCCGTGTAACTGTCGGACCCAGCCCCGGACCCGGGGGGTGAGGAGTAAAGCGCTACTCTCCTTCAGAAGGAAGGAAAGGCAGAGGCAGTGGGGTCGTGCGGCGGGCTCCCCTCTACCCGGATCCCCCAGACCAAACAAAGCAACCTGCCAGCACAGGCTGCAGGCTCTTTCCTCCGCGATTCTACATCGCCCGATCGCTGCCGAGTGCTGCAGCGCTTGTGGGTACCACGTCAGACGCTGACACTCTTCTCTCTCAGCTTATGGTCCCGGATAATCATTTGGGCCAATACTTGGCCGACTTGGATTTACTTAATTGCCAAACCTACTCATCGTCCTAGAAACACACTCCAAGACCCTGTGCCTTTTCTGGTCAGCTCCCCCTGTCGCCCCACACCTCGACACCACACATACGCCAGCCCCCGCCAACTCCCCAGCCTTCACCTCGATCAGAAAAAGACACGGCATTTGATTGAGAACAGCAATTTCAAAATTATGATCTCGTGGGCCATCCTGGAGCCAGCCCTCAACTCAGATTCTGCCCTTCTAGTCCCGAAGCAAGAGAACGCGCCCGGGAATCAGCACTCAGAAGCCCGAACTGCAGACCGCGGGCTCCCAGAGCGGAGCCTTCTTCGTCCTTGCTGTCCTAGTTCCCGGCACCAGACGTGAGCTCGTCCCACATCAGTCATCTCTGAAGGATTCTAATATTGTCATCGCATCACAGCAAAGCGTCCACTAGAACTTCAGGTCACTAAAGAAAGCTGCCACCTTCTGAGCATCTCCTTGTGTTGGGGAACATTTCCCCTAACTTAACCCTTGCAAAAACGCTCTGAGGTACAGACTAGAACAATGAATAAAGGAGATTAAGGAATTTGTCCAAGTTCGAAAAGCTGGTAAATGATGGAACTGGTTTTCAAACCCAGACCTCTCTGACCTCAGATCAAAGTTAAAAACCAACGATCTCTGCCGACCAGCTCTGTGAGGAATCAGAGCGTTCACTTGAATGTGACCCCCCGTCCCCAAAACGTGTGACTTCAAGAAGACCCACGAAACTTACGAGCTGAGTCATGACATATATCTTGAAGACAAGCGAGGACGGCGCGCAGGGGATCGCCTTTCCAGTTTGAGATCGATGTATCGAACCTGCTCCCTGTTCCTCAGGCTAAGGGAGCTTACACGTTTTCATCTTGCCCTGATGGGCAAAACAGCAACATAGAGACAGGTGTTTGAGACACATGCTGGCAAATATGATTACCTAAAACTTCGCTTAAAAATGACCGTTTCTGGGGCACCTGGATGGCTCAGTTGGTGAAGCATCCAACTCTTAGCTTCAGCTCAGGCCATGATCTCAAGGTCATCAGATCAAGCCGAGCAGGGAGTCCGATGCGGGGCTCTATTCCAGGACGCTGGGATCATGACCTGAGGCGAAGGCAGAGGCTTAACCCACTGAGCCACCCAGGCATCCCAATAATTTTAAGATTTTAAAAATAAATAAATGACCCTTGTTGGGGAGCCTGGGTGGTTTAGTAGGTTAAGTGTCCACCTTGATCTCAGCTCAGGTCTTGATCTCAAGGTCATGAGTTCAAGCCGCCTGTTGGGTTCCATGCTGGGCATGGAGCCTGCTTTTTAAAAAAAAAAGAAATGACCCTTCTTGAGCATGTGTGGTCTAGTGGAGGCCAGAAACCAGAGTAATAAGCAGCATTTTGACACTTACTCTGAGCATCTGCTACGCAAGAGTTTGTCGATATTAAATCATCTCACGTCTTGTGTGTTAAATCCAAGACGGTAGTTAGAGCCACCTAGGGCGACCCTGGCACATTTCAGGTTCCATCGGTGGCACCCACGGGCCCTTCCTCGTAAACCGTCTCTCCCGCTCCTTCCACTCTGCACTAACCTCCCCCCGAAGGTGTCCCTGTCAGAGCTCTTACCTAATGAACCAGCAGGCACTGGGCTGTTCCCGCTGAATTCAATAAGCCTGGGTGGGGCGCCCGTCAGGTGGGAACCCGTCAGGTGGGGACCCGTCAGGGGGGCGCCCGTCAGGTGGGGGCCCGTCAGGTGGGGGCCCGTCAGGTGGGGACCCGTCAGGGGGGCGCCCGTCAGGTGGGGACCCGTCAGGTGGGGGCCCGTCAGGTGGGGGCCCGTCAGGTGGGGACCCGTCAGGGGGGCGCCCGTCAGGTGGGGACCCGTCAGGTGGGGACCCGTCAGGTGGGGGCCCGTCAGGTGGGTGCCCGTCAGGGGGGGACCCGTCAGGGGGGGACCCACCAGGTGGGCGCCCGTCAGGTGGGGACCCGTCAGGGGGGACTCGTCAGGGGGGCGCCCGTCAGGTGGGCGCCCGTCAGGTGGGCGCCCGTCAGGGGGGGACCCGTCAGGTGGGGACCCACCAGGTGGGCGCCCGTCAGGTGGGGACCCATCAGGGGGGACCCGTCAGGTGGGGACCCGTCAGGGGGCACCCGTCAGGAGCCAGATGCAGCCCCACCCACAGGACCCTCGGCACTTCGGGAACGGGAAGAACGCTTCGCTCTGAGCAATGACTCGGGGAGGCGGCTAACGTTCAGGCCAGCACCATGCCCGCCTCCTGTGAGGTCCGCCAGCCGTCCCAAAGGCAGAGGCGAAGCAGAAATGTTGGGGCCACGGCCGGCCCTGTGCCTCCTCCGGGCTTAAGGAGGAGTGGATGGAGGTGGACGAGCAGGTCCCCACGTTGCCCCGCCCCAAACCAGGGAGCTGCCCTGCACCCCACGCCCCGCACCCCTTCTGTGCTAAGCCTTCCGTAGCCTCCACGGCTCCATTCCAGGCCACTTGCAAAACCACCTCGGCGGGGATATGGTTCTAACACATAATTTACTCCTCGTTCAGAGAGCGAGCGCGGTCCGTAGTGAAAGCAGCAGCAAAGTCAGGAAAACGGCTCCTTCATACAACTCCCGAGTCGTCAGGTGAAAAACAACTTCATCACCAAAAAAAAAAGATATATATTTTTTTTAATTTATAAAACCAAGAAAAGCAAATTTTACTTTAAAACATAAATTAAAAATTCCTTTTTTACCCTTAAGTAGGAAACACACTGGGAACACTTTTCATCTTATTGGCAGGTCTTGAAAGTAAATTTAGCTTAACAGTTCTCATTGCTGATAGAGACCAAGAACAACCCGTGCTAGAAAAGTCATCACAGACTAACAGCTGCGGCATCGAAGACCTCACAGTCGGAGTAGAAACTGTGAATGAGCTGTGCCGCGGTCCCCTGGCCCTTCCTCTGCAGTTAATACCACAGAGACCCATAAAAGATTAATCAAGACAAGCGATCGATAACTTCCCAAGTGCTAATAAGCCCTGCCTTGCTCCGTGATATGTCGAGCAGCTTATCACGTTTGGCCGCGTGGAGATTTATAGGAAATCCATAGTTCAAACTGTAGGTGAGTGACGCAGCACTTAGTAAATGCAGCCGGTTAGGACTGAGGCTTTGTATCACGCCTGCCCAAGACCTGCAGAAATTGGTTTTGGTCCCCCTCCTTTTTTAAGAATCACAAGGAAAAAAGAGTCGAGTCACCTGAACCGCGTCATCAGGGGTGTGATGGGGACAGCATGCGCCGTCCCCGTGACCGTCCCCTGCTCTTCAGCGCGAGGCAACTCGAAGATCCTTGGAAATCAAGGATCATGTCTTCTGCTCTTTCTCATCCAAGTGTCAACTTCTCCAGGAAACTTTTTGGAAGTGACATAGACTATCTTTTGGGGCCATTCAGCTTCCTGCTCGCAGCCGAGCAGACGGATCAACAGGTCCCGTGAGCAGATGGCTGATACGTGATTAACAGTCCATAAACCATGGGTCCTGACCCTGAGGTCACACTACTGAACTGCACACCACGGCAGGCTATTAATTAAAAGCATCAAATTGTATGTTTTGTAAATTAACCTTTGAAGCAATATTATACTGACAAGAATATACCTAATCTAGTAGATGGGCCCCTGCGCTCTCATCCATGTGGGAACACGAGCTAACCGTGAGCGAGAACGAGCAGGCACGGGCGGGGGTGGCCAGTGGCAACAGTCGGACCAGGAGACCCACGTGCGGTGCGGCAACCGCGGAACCGCCAGGTGAATCAATTTGTAACATGACGATGTATCAAAAATGTGGACAAGGCCAAATACTCTTAGTACCACACCAAATCGGTACATGATACTTCTACAGCAGATAATGGGAGAGATGCTTAAAGATAAGGAAAACATTTCCTGGGGGAAATTCTGATATTTGCAATACTTTCTGGTCCAATTACATGGTGACTTTTTTTTAATGAGAAAATGCTGGTACACAGTGAGGTTTAAAACCCCATGTTAACGGGGGCACCTGGGTGGCTCAGTAGGTTAAGCCTCTGCCTTTGGCTAAGGTCATGGTCTCAGGGTCCTGGGATTGAGCCCCGCATCGGGCTCTCTGCTCAGCAGGGAGCCTGCTTCCCCCTCTCTCTCTGCCTGCCTCTCTGCCTACTTGTGATCTCTCTGTCAAATAAATAAATAAAATCTTTATTAAAAAAACAAAAACCACGCTAACAACACTTGTGGGTCAGCCCACACACATACCCACGCGCACCCCACACGCTTGCTCTACCCTGGCCGCTGGCCGACGTTTACTTGATGCGCCTCTTTCAGAAGTCGCTTGGTCCGACGTTTCAGTGGTGCCGCATCTTTGTCCGTTTTCAGTTCGGTTCCTCGAGTGGCCAAAATCACACAGCAGCGAGCGGAGCACGTAAGGAGGCTTAAAAACGAAGGGTATGCATGGCCTCAGAAGTCGCCCGGGGGACGAGGGCTGCACGCGGGTACATCCGCAAGTCACTTTGATCAGCGGGCAGGCCTTGGCCCTCGAGTAACAGGAAAAGTCAACCTGCAGTAGGAGAATGTCCAAGCTCTGGACGGCCTCGAAGGTCAATGCAGTAGTTCAAGGACAGCTCCGTGAACACGATGACTTCCCTCCCTCCAGGCTGCACCCAGCAGCGACCTTGGCTACGAGACCTGCGCAAGCACACCAGTGAAAGCAGCACAGGCTTTCCGTGACTCTCTGGGGGGGAAGGGCTTCTCCCACAGCCCCCAGTGAAGTTCTCCTCAGTCTCACAGGCCAGAACCAGGTCACGGTCCCATCTCTACCCCCGTCGGCAGACAGACTCATGCGATGACACCTGGATCCGCCAGGTCCTCTCCTGAGGTCAGTCCCAGGAGCTGGTACCCATGGGCTCACGGTCTGGGAATGGCACGAATGCGGCTCCTACAAATAATACTCAAAGCACATACCGGCGTGGTCCCCAGCCAAGGCCCAGCAGCCTCCGGAGAGGAGGTCACAGCACGGCCCGCTCTTAAGTCTTCGTCAGTGAGGCAGCGTGATTTTTATCACAGCTCCTCTGCGTTTGAGTCCCTCTGTGCGTGCGGTTAGTTACCTTCTTACCCAGCAAGATCTGGTTCAATGATTTAATTACATCAGAAACTATAGCTAATTATTAAGGTACTATTCAAGGTCACCGCTTCATAATCATAGGATAATTATCCTTGCTGTATAAATCACATAATTTTGATGAAATATAAAATTTACATGGCAAATAAACATTTAATTAAATGGTAAGTTCAATGTAATTATTAAGTAATCCATCAGAATATAAAATCACTACCCAATGGGTTATAACGATCAGCCCTGTTACTGCCAAAAGTTTCACATGGCTACTCATGTCTTATAAAAGGAAATGATTCTAAAATCACACACCGTGCTAAAAACAGAAGAGCTTTTTGTTTGCTTAGCTTTTCGTCTTTCGGGTTTGTTTGCTGGTGTTTGTGTTTACTAAATAGGGTCTTAGTGCTTTTATTAGGGTTCAATTCATGGAAATTTAGAACAATAACGACGACAATGTACGAAAAAAAAACAAAGGAACATGAAGAAGAAACAGAAACAAACAAAACCTTAGATTTAAAAAAAAGTCTGAAGCCAAGAACAGAATACCAGGGCTCCATTAAAGATCTATTGCTAATTTATGGAGAACTTTAGGACGGGAGAAAGACTTTTCCCTTTCTCCCTCAATGGGAGCGAATGGTAACAGGTCGCCACGAGCGTCCCCTCGTTAAACTTATTCACAGAGGGACAGAGGGATGCGCAGGCTCAGCAATCCTCTCCCATCATGGATTTCTTCTTCTGAAAACCAGGACCAAAAAAAAGACAAAGAAAAAGATCTATGACGATTGATATTCAAGCCCATTTAGCCGAGTTTAAAAAAACTACAATCTAAGAATCTGGACAGATCACCGCCACAGGCTGCGTTGTGTTCTAATTTCTTTCCACTCTTTGTCACTTTTTCCCAGTCTTGCACTCATTTCCCTTGGTCCTATAGTATCTTCCGTGCTAGTTTTCATGAGCTTTGGATCCCACAAGTTTTGTGTATTTGCCACACACTGGAGGGATTTCATTTACTGTCTCTTTCATTCCTCGACAGGCACTGCTGTGCACATCAAAATTACTCAGATTTGAAGTTCGCCAGCACTGAGAAAACAGCACAACGCGAGGAGGGAGACGAGAGGCAAGGTGGGGTGGCTGAAGTAAGGACATGGGAGACGGCCGCACGGGAGGGGCAGCAGCACGGGCAGGACAGGGAAATGCCAGCCCAGCCAGCCCCCCACCGGGGCTTATTACCTGCCTCCCTCCCAGCTGGATCCATGCCACCTGCCAAAACCCTGCAGGCGCCCCAGCTTCCAACATCTCCCCTCCATTTCTCTGCCGGTGCAGAGCGAGCTCAGGTGGCGAAGCTCCCCACCCTCAACCAGAGGGACAGAGCTGAGCTGCCGCATGCCGCACAGTGGCCCCGTGGACCTCATGACTGGGAGGAGCGGTGTGACCCCTCGCGCCCATCATCTTGCATGAGCATTTCCTGACCCTCAAGATCTAGTTTGCTACCAGCTGTCTCTCAAACACACAGCAACGAAGGGCATCGTCTCCTTGCTCTCTGGGCCTCGGCCACACTCAAACACGTTTTGTCACTCTGCCTTCCACCCAAACACTCTGGTCTCCCTGAAGCCCTCCGTACCTTTCCCTCGCGAATTCCACCACAACTCAGTCTTCCTTCTTCCTCGGTTCTCTGGGACGTTTAACCCAATCTACATTCCGTTCTCCCAAACGTTCTCCCCAAAATCTCCCCCTCTGCTATGGGACACCGACCCTTCCTGCTCTTGCTCCTTCCTGTGGCCGCTCCTTGGCCCAACTCAACCTTGTCCCAATGCCCATCATCATGCCCTCCACCAGCCCTCCAGCCCGATTCCCCATTCCCACAGACCCTCAGGGGCTACTTCTAGAAACATCTCCAATCAGTCTGGGACTCCTGCTTTGTTCCTGAACCAGGTTTTTCCAACCCTACCTGCCTGGTATGTTGTGGTGGCCCCACCAGCCCGTGACTCTAGCCCTCCGCCCGCCGCACTGTCATCATACCACGCCAACGTGCCATCCCAGCAAGTCTTCCAACGTAGCACAAATAACAGCCTTATCTTCTTACTAACTCCACCTCAAAAGACATCCCCCCAAAAGTCCTCTTCATCTGAAGTTCAAGGTTTCCACAGCTTCACGAAATCTTACTACCTTCACCTGGGAGGCGACCCAGCCTCCAAGCCTCCTCATGCGTGCTTCCTCTCCCAAGAAACCGTCTCTGAATGTGCTGATGCGTC
Organism: Meles meles; assembly: GCF_922984935.1. Taxonomy (NCBI): domain Eukaryota; kingdom Metazoa; phylum Chordata; class Mammalia; order Carnivora; family Mustelidae; genus Meles; species Meles meles. The sequence continues at coordinate 2,157,250 of NC_060075.1, read as the reverse complement.
CTACGCACCTTCCTCAGGAACATTTTTGAACTTGTCACCTTCACATGTTTGGTATTTAGATATATAAAGGCCTGTATTATTACAGAACTGCTTTATTTTAATTTTTGTCCCCAATCCTAAAGTTTATTTTTCATTATTGCTGAACATACAATAGGTGTTTAATTGCTATCAAGCACTATTTTATTTACTCAACAACTATTTACAGAGAACGACCCCGTCACTGGTATTGTGCTGGGCACAGAGATACAATGGCGTGCAAGACGGACAGGATGCCCACCATGAAGAGGTCTCAGTCTGCTCTGACAGGGGAGTTCATGTGCCATGGAAGACCAGGGAGGAAAACCTTGGATTTGGGGACCATGCAATGCAGACATATTTAAATATCCTACAAGCCAAAGGACCCTATTGCTGTCTCTGGACCAGAAACCCATCTGCTTCCCTCACCTAAATCCCCACACAGAGATGCCTTTAACTCTAACTCATTCGTGCTCTTCTTTCTCTATAGCCTGGTCTTCCACGGACCACCCCTATATGTGACAATGAAAGTCCAGAATTTTATAACGTACGTGTCGTACTATGTGGAACCATCAGAGCCATCTCACATGGATTCTTTTTTTCCTAAGAAAATTGTCATTACATGTTACCTCTGCAAAGGAATTACTTAAACTTTGGACAGCTTGTCACCCATAAATATAGTCACCGTGAGCAGTTCCCTCAAGCTTCAGTTCCTTTTACACCTGCCCATGTAACACAGTTGTCCCCTCATGCTCTGATCTTGTTCCAGTAAGAGTGTGTCATATTCTCTCTTTCCTTGAATGCTCTAATGATACTAATTCCCTAGATAATCTAAGAGAGATAACCGAAGAGAAGAAAACCTCAATAGCATGTAAATTTCAGCCTTCATTGGCATAGTAACTTCCTCTATGCTCTTTTCTTGAGAAGATCTCTAGAAGATCCACAGGTAACACTCAAAATTATATACACCTTTTCCTATATACTCCACTCTTGATTCTTATTAAGTATTTCTGTTTATTATACCTAGGTCTTTCCAGTTTCTGCTTTTCCCAAAACAGTAAACATTGATCATGTTTTCTGAAATGGGAAAGACTAATAGAATCTCAGGTTAAAGTGGAGAGAAATCAATCTTCAGGTTTGAATCATTAAATTTAACATGCTTTTGAGACAACGGAATATAAGTGACAAGGCACAGTTGGATATCCCACTCTGGAACCTTGGATGGAGATGTGGGTTGGAAATAACAATCTGAGAATCATAGACACATAGATAATATACAAGAAGTAAGTGCCCCCACCTATATCTGTAGGGTTAATCAGTATACGCACATAAAAGAAGGAAAATTAGAAGTTCCATTTGAAAGTTCTCTTATTAGCAAGTCTGGTCATTGAGTGAGAAACCTAAAAGTTTAATAGCCAAAATGCATGGTGGTCACATTAATTCTCATGCACAAGTTTGAAAATCAGAAATATAATCAAATGAAATATAACCAAGTAAGAGATCATGGTTTTTCTTTGATTTTTCACAACACCCAGATCATATTACTTCAATCTAGAATATTTACAATGAAACACAAATAGCAACAGTTAACAGCAACAAAGTATATCATTTTGTAACTACTTAGTAACAAACTACAACATTTAGTAGCTACATAGTAACAAACGAATAGTAAGTAGCTACATGGTAATGAACTATGATATTTAGTAGTTACATGATAACAAACTGTAGTATTTAGTAGCTACATGGTAACAAACTACAATGTTTAGTAGCTACATGGTAACAGGCTGATATTTAGTAGCTACATAGTAATGAACTACAATATTTAGTAGCTACAAAGGAATGAACTACAGGATATAGTAGCTACATGGTAACAAACTATGGTACTTAGTAGCTACATAGTAACAGACTGCAGCATTGGTGACCATGCTCACCAATACCAAGGCTGTCCTAAGGATGATGAACCATGAGAGACTATGGACTCTGAGAAACAACCTGAGGGTTTTGGAGGGGAGGGGGGATGGGAGGCTGGGTGAGCCTGGTGGTAGGTATTAAGGAGGACATCTGTTGCATGGGGCACTGGGTGTGGTGCATAAACAATACATTTTGGAACACTGAAAAAAGTTAAATTTTTAAAAATCCTCCTCTGTTTCTAGCAAGCAGGGGGAAAGGACCCAGTTTGAAAGCTATCCAGAGCATTCACCATTACAAAGTCCTCTGCAGGGGAAAGACTCATCTCACCTGAGCAGACAGTCACCCACTCCAGCCCCCTCCAGCCTTCCTTTCTCCCCTAAAGTGACAGAAGTCAGCAGCTTGGGTGTACTTGCAGAAATGCAGAGCATCAGGGAAGGAATAAATGAAGGAAAATACAAATTTTTTTTCGTATTCTGACTTAATCTGAAAGATAACTGCTTTTTTTCCCATCAGTAATCACAGTAACGATGCACTGGGTGGCTCAGCATATGGGTAAGTGCCGTGAACGACAGCGGCCGTCGGAGGGATGGGCATGAGGCTTGTGACACTTTGGTATAAGGTGCCTGCCGGCCTCATGAAGCAGCGTGTGCTTCCTGAAAGAGAATTTAGGTTAGTTGTAAATGTATGTTCCAGACTGTCAGGCAACCACTGAAAGAAAGGCTAGAAATAAGTGTGAATGATGTGCTAAAGAGAAGAGAGAAAATAGGGTCATGTGACATTTAATCATGCAACAGCAAATAAAAGCAGAGGAGGCAGAAGAAGGGGAGGGAAATAAACAAAAGTGCAACAAGCAGAAAACAGTTACAAACATGACAGGTGGCCATCACTTTAAATGTGAATGGCCTAAAGACACTCGTTAAAAGGCAGGGATTGTCTTATCAGAGTGGATAAAAAGCCAAGACCCAAATTAATGCAGCTTCCAAATAACTAGTGCACTTGACCCTGACCAATCACCGCACTCTCCCCAAGCTTAGAGCTCTTCAAGGATGGAGCCTAATTTGCTCGGCATGTCTCAGCAAAGGGGTGGACACTAAAAATGATCAGAATGCCCACCAATGATTGTGCATCTACTATATGTTAGGCATTATGACCTCAAGGCATGAGGAACCCTTAATGCCAACTTGGTGAACAGATGGATAAATTAATAAACCAGTTAATTAATGAAAGCTCCAAGCAAGCTGAGTCTTCTCTTCATCTGCATCTATGCCCAGCTTTCTTTCCAGGAGGTCTTCTCAGACCTGGGTTTATCAGAGCTACAAAGGGAGGGAAGATTTTTAACCCAACACTAAGTTCCCCATGAAACAATTATCTCAATTTAGTCAGTGAACTTTTCATCTTTCCCTGCCTTGCCACTCAGTAACACTTCTCAGGACTGTCTCCCTGTTTTTTCTGGCTTTGTACACTTTCCAGGTGGAGAACAGGAAATGAATAAAGGACACAGTGGCTTCACCAACTGGGCTATCATTATGTAACCGATATTTATCTAACAGGTAAAATGTTAAAAACACCTATAGCTACGTTCAGCTATGTAGGGTGCTGTGTAACCAAAAGACGAAAGTAAATGGGACACAGCACCTGGAAAATCGCTAATGTAACCCACAATTACCGATTCCGGATGTTGATCCGAATTCACTATTGTTTTCACTGATTTACTTCATAATAAGACAGTCACATATTTATTATGTATTATATACATCCAAAATACCACCATTATTTGGGCATTTATTTTGTCTCTTGAGGTTCCAGGCTCATTTTTTTTCCAGAAAGGGGTTCTGTACTACAGATATTTGAAAACTGTGATAGAGCAGTGAGAGCACAGTGTGGACTCAGACCTGAATGTGAATTTTGGCTCTGAAACCTACTAGACTTATCGCATGGGCCGAGTGACTTAACCTTTCAAAGACTCAGTTTCTTTATGGATTAAATGGGGATAATACCTACCTCACAGTTCTTTAAATGAGGCCAGTGAGCCTGCTTTCTTGGCTGCCTCTCCTTAAGGGGAAGTTATCATAGAAATACTGCCTTGAGTATTTTTTAAATGCTCCCTTTTGAGAATCAGCATGAAATCGATACTTTGTAGGCTAGCAAAGGCTTGCCAAGTGTCAAAACGTAAAACAGCAGAGTGACTGGCTTCAAGAATTTTCTAAAATAATACATAGTTTGGGTACTGAGTAATTGATTAACCAAATTATTAGTACCCGACATGTTTTTATCAAGTTTTACAAAAATGGCATAAACGTTTAAGATGCCATCCACACAAGCTAACTGCCAGGAGAAAAGCAGGACTTTATGGAATATTTATAAGATCCAATTTAAAACAGTTCCAGGCCGTCAGCCAAAAAAGGTGCAAGATAGTTGTTTCATTTTTATAACTTAAGCTTCCTATGAAATTCAACCAAACAGGAAAGGAGGAGAATTTGAAAAAATTTAGGTGCCCAAATAACACTTTTCTTGAGATTGTTCAATACACTCATCGATGTATATTTACACAGTTATCCATTTCTTTCCAGAGAATTCCCGAGATGTCATTAGAAGTTCATTATGCTGCACAAAATAGCTGGTTCTTGGTGGGGTTCAGCGTAACCAGCATACGGAAGGAAGCAGAGGGACTGCATGAAATGCCCAGAGATGGACACGGGCAGCGGATTATTAAACCACCAGGCAACGGTACGGGCGGCACGGTGGGCAGAGCCGGTCGACAGCATACCCTGACTCACGCGGTGATGAGGAGGGTCTCCAGCAGTGTAGACATCGAGCCTTGTCTTCAGACCATGCGCAGAAATGGCTTGTCCCAAAGCAGCAATGTAAGCTTGAGTGACCTGGGGAAAATGTTCACACCAATGGTCATGCTATAGTTCAACCTCTCATGCAGAAAAGTACAGATTCAGTGAACTGTATGAACTAATTTCTTTTAAATCCGGACTCACTTGCCCAGATCAACGGAAGCGGTGCCATTTACTGAATAAAACAGAAGTTGTGCAAAGACTAGTGCCCGGATGAGTGGGGCTATCGTGGCCCACTTCTAGGAATTCGGGGCCAGGACTCTTGCAAACGAGGTTTCTCCCACTCTGTCATGTCGGAACTAGTTCCAAATAGAACAATAAAAAAACAACACACGGCTGAGCCTAACAGGAAGAGCAGAAAACCCCAGAGGCCAAGAGCAAAAAGAGAAGGCAGAGGAGGAAATGTGCCAGATGATGCTTTGGTGACCCAAGACTCCAGGGGCCAGGGACTGGACCATGGGGCCACAGCTTCTGAGCATGACCAGCACCTGCAGCAGCAAACTCCGGCCCAGCCCGGGGTCAGCCCGGAACCCCCAAAGGCTGCCGGTCAGCACCTGTGGCACGGCAAGACGTCTGCCATCTCTCTATAAGATGTCCAAGAAGGGGACCGAGTCTGGATGTGCAACCCAGGGAGCCGGGAGGGGCACCGAGCACAGAGACCGGCGTCAGCTGTGTCCGGAACCACGGAAGCCTGCGTGTGCTGAGACAGCTGCAGTGAGCACGCCGCGTGTGGAGCTGCGAACCAGGACAGACGGAAGTCACACACACGCACATACATACACCACAACACACACCTTAGTTTTTCCACTTCTGAGCTGCGGAAACTGAACCACGCGAGAATTGTCATTTTGCCCACCGTCAAGGTGCTGCTGAGGAGTGCAGCGGATACCTGAACAAGGCGGTCTGTCTAAACTACCATGTTTGAAACCCAGTGTTAAATCCCCCTCTGAACCTCACCACCGCTGCGCTCACGCAGCCGAATGAGAAAGGGGAATCTGCGTCCCTGCCAACAGAGGTCCCTTTGAATGGAGACTACAAACTGTGAGTCAGAGGAAGTGAATCCAGTACATTTCCAAAATTTCAGAAAGAGCTCGCGGAACCTGAAGGGAACTAGTCTTCCATGCAGGTAGGGGAACAAAGTTAGAAATAGGTGAGTGAAGAGGAAAGCTTCAGCTTGTCCCCCGTAAGAAAGGAGAGGGAGGGCAGTGTGGACTAAAGCTTTGGGTCCCCCACACGTGTCTGCTGCGGCGCTGACTCCCAGTTGGCTGTGTTTGGAGACGGGGCCCATGGGGACATCATCACGGTTAAATGAGGTCGCAAAGGTGGGAGCTGGATCGAACAGGACGAGTGATCTTGTAAAAGAGGGAACTCCAGAGAGCTCCGCCCGGGGAGGATGCAGCCGGAAGGCGGACGTCTGCGAGCCCAGGGAAGAGGCTCTCTCCGGAGCCCCACCATGCGACACCTGATCCCGGCCTCCCCACCTCCAGAGCCAGGAGACATGAACGTCTGCGGTGTGAGCCGCCCCGTCAAAGGCATTTTGTTTTGGGAGCCTGAGCTGACTAAGACAGAAGGAAATAAAGGTAAGAGCAGAAAGGATGGAACAGGAGGGAATCAGACACGTTGGACTTCTTTGACTTCTGGGGCCACTTTAATCTATGGTAACTTCGGACATTCACAAGCTGGGTCAGCTTCCATTTTTCTTCCTCAAAACTGCCTTTGCTATTCTTGGTCCTTTTATTCTCATATCACTTTTAGAATCAGCCCATCAATTTCCATAACGTTTTGCAGTGTTTTTATTGGAATTGCACTGTGTCTACAGATGTACTCGGACACGACACTTTCACAATAGTGCGTCTTCAGATCAGGATATAGCAGCTCTCTCCATAGATGAGGAGGGTCTCTAAGCTTCAGTACGGAGATCTTACATATCTTTCACTCAGTTTATGACCAGGTGTTTCATGTTTGGGATGCTAGAGTAAGTTATTTAAATTCTATTTCTAATTGCTCATTGATCATGTATAAAAATGCAACTATCATTAGCCTTTTATCTTACAACCTTAAAAACTTTACAAATGAATTCGAATAGCTCACCTGCAGGTTCTTACAGATGTTCTGTGTACACATCCCAGACTCCGATACCTGAACGATTTTCTATTTGCTGAGTGATTTCCTCGGCTGTGTTCCTGACTCTATTGTTTAAAGTAATAGGAACGAAGCCTCTGTTTTCTTTCCTCCAGATTACAGGACATCAGAGGAACCAGCACCTTCCCTGCCCTCCCATCTTCCACCCGGGCTGCGCCCAGGGACAGCATACCGTGCTGTCTCTTTGTGAAATGATCTGTATATGAGGTCGTGTCCCCCTGTCTTTCCATGTCCTGAAAACAACGACTGTTGTTTCGGGGCACCTGAGTGGCTCAGTGGGTTAAAGCCTCTGCCTTCAGCTCAGGTCATGATCTCGGGGTCCTGGGATCGAGCCCCGCATCGGGCTCTCTGCTCAGCGGGGAGCCTGCTTCCCTTCCTCTCTTTCTGTCTGCCTCTCTGCCTGCTTGTGATCTCTGTCAAATAAATAATGAATAAAATCTTTAAAACACAACCACAACAGCAACGACTGTCTTCTTCGATTTTATATCCCCAACACGTGCTGCAAGACAAGCTCTCAATAAGTATCCGTGGGACCAAAGAGCCAGACTAAGTCACCGAGCCCAGTGGTGGCCAAGGTCACACCGTGACCTCCCACAATCTTACTAAATCTGCATAAAAAGCCGGGCGGTAGGAAAAGCACATATAATGAATAAGCAGGTGACAGGAAACTATGGGTCAAAATAGTGAGTAAGTAGGGGTTGTTGACAATTACAAGCCTGGCCTAGGGCAGGCGAGGGCCTGGGACACGTGCGCTTTCCCTCTCGGAGCACTGTTTGCATACAAAAATGGAAATGCTGAGAATGTGACTGCGGGTCAGATGTTCGTGTGGTAGGCACAGGAAGAATTGCTCTGGTTCATTATTGACAAGGGTGTCTATTCTTAGCATCTGAAGCTTTAGGACTCAAAGGGCTCTTGTGGTCCACTGTGAGCCACTGCAGAAAGCAAGACGACCTCCTGGTCTTCTTTGAAGCTGACCACAACTAGGCTACATGGCTCAAATCTACTGTCAAGATGGGCTGTTATGAGCTGAGGTGTGACTCCCGAAAATTCGTGAGTTAAAGCCCTAACCCCAAATGCGACTGTATTTGGAAACAGGGCTTTTAAAGAGGCAGTCAAGGTTAAATGAAGTCATCAGGGCAAGGCCCTGGTCCTATATGACCAATGTCCTCATGGGAGGAGGAAGAGGCACAGGGATGGGCACAGAGGAAACCACCTGCGGGGACACAGAAGGTGCCGTCTGCAGGCCGAGGAGGGGCCTCACGAGAAGCCCCACCTGCTATCCCTTGATCTTGGTCTTCCAGCCTCAGAACCGGGACAGTAAGTGGGAACTCTTATTAAGCCCCCGCCCTGCAGGATTTTGTTAGTTGCCCTCAGCGGGCAACGACTCCGGCACTGAGCAAAACTCTCAGACCCAGGTCCTGTCTCCTGGGTCTCTATCTCCCTCGCTTCCTGTCTCTCCTCCTTCATGGACGCCCTCCCTCACTTCCGTGCCCAGGAAACTCAAAACGATGTCTCTTCCGCTCACAATGGTCGTCTGCAGTTGTGCCCTACCTTGGTCCCTGCCTCCTTCATTCCCCAAACTCTCCCGTCCGGTATGTGCTTTATACGTGGACATAAGAGGAACCGAAGGAGAGGAGGGGGAGGAGCCCTGCTGCCAGGGAGGAACACAGCCCCCCACATTCGGAGAACACAGCTGTCCGCGTCAGCGACCCCATCCACCGGGAGCACCTCGCCCCCGAACAAAGGGAAGAAGAGAGGCCGCAGCCGAGCAACGGGTTCTCAGCTTGTTCCGACTCAGCTTGTTCCCGAGCCAACTCCGTCCCCACATTCTGGGTTGTTCAGCACAGCAAGCGCAGCAGAACAACCAAGCAAAGAAGAGAAATTGTTCCCGGTAGGTTCTTCGGTCATTCACTGGACAGACCCAGATCCGCTGGACACAGTTTGCATGCACCAACCTTGCAACAATGCATTTGTTCGAACTCTAAATTGTTATCAATACTTAAATTCTTATTAAAAAATTCTTATTCCTTTGCTGCTTCTTCTCGTGACTTCACCGAAGTTCCACCTACGACCTCCTCTGGGACACTTGCGTGGTGCCCCCCTGGGGTCAAACGAGGCTCACGTTTCTAGTTACTCCTACCAGTATCCGCACGACAGGAGCACATGTTTGTGGCTCTGTGCTGCCGTGTGTCGTTCTCTGATGACTGGTCTTCCCGTGGCGTGTGGACCACGTTTTGCTCCTGTGATCCAAACCAAGCAAGAGCCGCACATTTCGTGCCTGCCGTGTCCCACCAGGTCCTTGAGCCAGTGAAACCCAGGAACGTCGTAGCTCAACTAATAGCATTGTGCCGCCATGGTTATTTACCCGACGGACACAAAAACACTAATTCGAACAGATACGTGCACCCATGTCTAAAGCAGCGTTAACAACAACAGCCAAGGTAGGAAGCGGCTCCAGCGTCCACCGACCGATGAGTGGAGAAAGAAGACGTGCTGTGTGTGCCGTGCAACACCGCGCAGCCGTTAAAAAGAAGGCCGTCTTGCCATTTGCCAAGACGTGGTTGGAAATAGGGAGTATCGTGCTAAAGGAAGTAAGTCCATCAGAGAAAGACAACACCATACAATTTCACTCATGTGTGGACTTAAATAAACAAACTAGATGAGCAAAGGGGGGAAGAGGAGAGAGGAGCAAACCGAGAACAGACTCCTCCAGGGGGTCCGCAGGGGAGGCCCGGCAGGGTGATGTGGGTGAGGGGCCCCTGCCCTGACGAGCACGGGACGGTGTGTGGAAGTGCTGAGTCCTTACGTTGTACACCCGAAACGAACACCACACTGAGAACTACTGCAATTTAAGTTTAAAAATAAAAACAAAGCCATACCATGCCCATGTTAATTTCTTAGGTGTTTCTCTTAGTGTTGATCACTATATGATGGTTAAGTTTGAAATCACCTTGAATTAATACATTTTTTTAAAAGTTTGACTCTGCCATTGGCCTGGAAATGAGAGTGAAGAAAACATGAATGCTGGGGCCTGTTTCGGGTTCAGGAAAAGAGGGTGGTGGTCCCCTGCCGTTAACAAGGAGCGCTACTTGGTAAGAAAACAGAGGGTCTGTGATCAGCTGTCCCCAAACTGTCCAGGGCTTATGTCAATGAAACTGTATTTCTCCCTCAAACGTCAGTCCCACGGGGGTCTCCCGTCTTGGACTCATGCCCCCACGGTTCTTGGGGTGTGGATGGCGGAGGCGGGCGGGGACGGGCCAAAGGGCTGCGCAGGAGGAGTGCTCACGGCCCGGCCAGAAGCAGGACACACCACTAACACGTCAAGCCCAGCACTCAGTCCCGTGGCCAGCTCCGTGGCAGGGGGAGCCGGGACCCCAGTGGGCTCTCGGTGTGCCAGGATGGAGATGGCGGTGGCCTCTGCCCCCCGTCACGGGTCACAGCTGTGCGTCCGCGAGCAGCCCGCCTTCACACAACAGGTGTGCTTTCGGGGAGCGGCCGTGTCTGAGCAGCATGTCTGGAATCCCACGCTCTCACGGTGGAATCACAGACTTGTTCCTGAGAGGGGGCCATTCGGAAGTGCTCAGTCTGGGTCCCAGGGGTTAAGGACACCGCACAATCACAGCAAGCCAACCGGGGTCGCTGCTCTAAGTCCTGGTGTTAGTCTGGAGCAAGGCTGAAGAGGCCCCGCTCCGGGCAGCCTCTGGTCTCACCACAGTCCTGAGACAGGAAGGGACTAGCTTTCCGCCCAAGCGTGCAGCGGGCCAGATCTCTGTCCATGTGCGTGACATAGCGGTGCCTCCCCCCCCACCCCCCTCCCGAGAACACAGGGCTGACAGGCCCATCTTAGGGCCGGCGGAGCCACAGACGCACAGAAGGACACACCCCTGCTCCCCAGGGCCTCCCTCTCACGGCTCCCGCAGACACGAGTGGATGACTGCACAGGTCGGCCTCCAGAGTGCCAAGGCCTCAAAGTCCGCGCCTTCCCACCCGTGACACGTGACCCGAGGGCCAGGCAAGAGCTGTGACACAAAAATGTCCCCGCAGCGACGTGGCGGCCTCCAGACGGGGGCAGCCCTGTTCTAACTGTATTTAAGGGATGCAGCCTGGCACCTTCTCTGAGGCCCCTCACAAGCCGTGTTCACACCGTGTTTGAAAACTGGGCCCAGGACACCCCCGGGTCACGACTTTCTGCTTTTATTGCTGAACCCCCAACTTTGGACGCTAATACAACCTGAACTTCTGGAGGTCAGCTTTCCTTTAAAAAACCAAGCTATTGAGTGGAAAAGAAAGTCGGCGTCGTGCTGGCGCTCTTCCGCGCTGGCTCTCCAGCCTATCGCCGACGGACACCAGCCACTTCCACCATCGACCACGTCTGAGAACGGACAGTTGGAGAGACGCTGGACCTACTCTCACCAGGCTAGGGCCTCTCATTGTCCCCAGGGCCCCCACACCGTGCCTCCTTCTGGAGAATTCCTCCGGGCTTTACAATCCCCTCCCAGGACCAAAGGACTCCCAACACGGTGCCCTGTGAACCTGGAGTCCGTCCTTTCTTCGCTTTTCTTTCTGACGCAGAGCGGGCGCCTGCGGGACGGACGCGGTGTGCCCACAGGAAGCGAGGGTCCGATGGGCGACAGGGCTCTCTCGGGGGCTCAGCGCACCCCCAGCCCCGCCGCCACCAGGAACAAGCTCCCTCTGTCTCGCGGCTGTGACAGCGAGGCTCATTGTTGCCGGCCGGGCCGCAGGGACCGCCATGGGGCTGTGCGCCAGCCACTCAGCAAGCAGGAGCTGTTCATCACAAGTGCGGGGACTTGAAAAGGACTCACATTCCTGAGTCATATTTGTTCCCAGGCTAATTTGATTTTGGAAAAACCAGGTTTCCCTCCCAAGAAAGACAAGGAGGACAAGAGCAGGCTTTTAGCCAAAATAAATGGGAAGAAGAAGCCAATTCAATTTCCACTCATCTCACAGACCCTCTCCGAGCGAGGTCTGAAAGAGGTTCCGCGGCGTCACCTGTTTGTTCCTGTGACTTAAGACAAATCCAGCTGACCACGGCAAAGCACGCCCTTTGTCCCCACGTCAGTCCATTGAAAGGGGACATGTTTACTAACAGCTTAATCTATTTAGTGCAAATACCCCTTTACATTCTTTTCCTCCACCGAAACAAAACAAAAAGGCTTCAAAACCCGCATGGAAACTTCCAAAGTCATAGCTGGCCTTCGCAGCCACACGATGGCTTTGTGCACACAACGGCCCAAACGCCCCACGCTCGGCTCCTTCGTGTCCTCCCTTTGTGAAACGCGGGGGCCAGAGCTGGCGTTCGAGTGGCCGTCCCACATTGTCACAGCTCCGCACTCTTGCCTGCACAAACAGCACAACAGCAAAGAAGCTCACTTTGACCCCCAAAATCCTTTCCTCCAAGAAGCAGCTAAAAGAAAATCACCTTTCTGTTCTGCAGAAAACTAACTAGAGGCTTCGTTGGACTTGGTGTAGTCGACAAGCAGAGAGACGCTTGTAAGTTCACAACAGAATGAACCGAGTCGGCTTTTCTGTAGCAGTCGCGCAGCTGCGTCAGGAGACACCCGTTTCCGCCAAGGGATCGGCCCCGCAGAAGCTGCAATGCCCGAGGTTTCAGAGAAGCACGATATAGTCCTGACAGTGTGCCTGTACTGTACTTTAACACAGAGTAACCTTTAAACTGGACTAACTACAGACTTTCATAAAATTAAAATGCATGATCGCATAAAATCAAATCAGTCGTTAACTGAAATAATAAAACTCCGCACTGAGTCACCGTCTCTGAGTCCACAGCCCCGCGAAGCAGCAGCCGCAGAGCCAGGCTCTGCCGTCTGAGTCCCTGCTTCCCCAGCATCTCCGCGATCCAGAGGCGAAGTTCAGAAACAGACTTGAACCGCACCCCGCCTTGGCAGATTTCCACCCCACCTGAGCGGGAGGTGCCGGACGGACCATCGCAGAGTGAAACGGCAGCTCGAGAGCTGGACATGTTAAAAACAACAAGAAAAACCCATGCCAGGTTCATACCCGTCCGCGAGAGATGAAAGTGAATTCGATGTTGCTTCCCGGCGACCAGAAACAGTGTTTCCTGGCGTGACTGCTGCTACATTGTGGATTACAGGGTTTATCAGCGCGCGCTCCACTTTTCCAAGTATCACAAGGGAAGCCAGTAAGAACATTTGACTTTACACATGCACTTTATCTCTAGGAAAGGCTCCTGCTCATTTAAATCTTCAAGGTAACACTGTTTGCTCTCGTGGGGGCAGGAGACGCTGAATCGTTCCGAGTGAGCGTAGGTAGCAACGGGAAGGAGGGAGGAAGGAGCCCAGGGCAGAGTCATCTCTATTAAGTGTGTGTCTTGGATGATAACAAGCCTTTCGCTCCCGAGCTGGGCCGGAGAGCGGCGAGAACAGGGCAGGGTGAGCGGAGGTGGTTGTGCGCACGGCCCGCAGAAAAGGGGGGTGCGGGCTGGGGTCGGGGTGGCCTGGGGTGTGGGCAGCACAGCCCGTGCTGAGGCGGACCCGACCCTGAAAGAGGAGAGAACGGCAGAGTGTAATTGCCACAGGTTATGACAGCAGGAAGACCGGGACAGGGAGCCGGCGTGGAGTCTTCCAGAGAGGAAACAAAGGGCACTCGAGAAACAAAAGCTGTTATGGGCCACCGGGCTGACTCAGGCGGTGAGGTGTCAGCCTCTGGCTCAAGTCATGGCCCTGGGGTCCCGGGATCGAGTCCCGCACCGGGCTCCCTGCTCAGCGGGGAGTCTGCTCCTCCCTCTGACCCTCCCCCTGCTTGTGCTCCCCCCACACATCTCTCTGTGATAAATAAAATCTTTAAAAAAAGTTTTAAGAAAATTAAAAATTTTTTAAAGAATACATTTAGTAGAGAACAAAATGAAAATTATTAAACTGAAAAATATAATCGCTAAAATAAAAAACCAGGTGCCCTCAAAGCCACAGGGAAAAGGAAGTGACTGTCCAGCAGGCAGAGCTATGGAGAGTCCCTACACCAGGGCACAAAAACATGAGCCGGAGCAGAGCTCCAGGCCAGAGGCAGGCAGCACGTGGCCCGCACAAGGGCTCCAGGGCGGCGACCGCAGACACGGCGCCGTGAGCAACGGCAGACGCAGGGCCGCCTCCCACGTGGGCAGCCGCAGCCACGGCACCAACACACACCCCTACCGCGCACCCCGTCCCTGCGCTCCTCCCCCCTGCCCTCGGGTCCAGACCCTCCGCACCACACCCCTCGCCGGCCAGCCGCCTCTCCTCTGTCTCGGGCTTCTCCTGTCATCGGCCGGGGCTCCTGCGCCAGCCCCGTCACCAGCCGCTGACACCGACGCGCCCTCTGTCCGGCTGCCCCTCCGCTCACACGCCACTGGCCACGGCCGCTCACTCGCGCGACCGCTGGAACAGTCTGTGCCAGACTCCGGACAAGTGCATGGAACAGACTTGTTCCACGTCCTCGAGAAGCCCCAAGCCTCCTGGAAAGACCAACACGTTGACAACAAGAAGCTGGAAAGTCAGATGTGTCATACAGTACGCATATGTGTGTGAATTATGACAGAAGTACAAAGGCAGGCGGGAAAATCAAATACTCCATCAACGTCCCCGTCCCCTTTGCACAAGACGTGAGGACGGCAAGTCCGCCCCCTGCTCCCAAAGGCCACAGGTGACGTGGCGCCCGTCACTCCCCTGTGCGTTCCCGAGCTCTAGCTCCTTCTGCTCGCCATGGGCAGACTCACCTCACCCCTTTCCCCTGAGCACATCGGGGTCTGGCCGCCGCCGCCACGGTGTCCTCACCCCTCTTCTCGACCGGGTTCACGCCCCCCCTTGCCCACACCCACCTGCACGAGGCTCTCCCACGAGCACGCCTCGGGCTCCTGCTGCCCGCGGAACGTGCGGACACAACGATGTCCACCTGTTTTGTGTTCGTGACCCAGGTCTTCTCAATCAAGACCTCAAGTCCCCTTGGAGGTGTTGTGGAATGAAATGGGACCAGAAGATGAGACTTCTGCGTTCTGATAATAAATTATCTTATCGCCTTGTACGAGCTGCTCAATTTTGTCTCCGTTCCCTCTTCTGCAGAACTAGGGTCACAGGCCAAACACTGTCGTCTCCTGCCTCGGCTCTCAGCGACTCTGCTGCATTCCTCCCCGCAGTGAGGACGGTGAGACCTACACCCGCTGCCTCCTCTCTCCTAGCAGCGGACTCTGCAGGCAAGTGCAAGGCAGGGACGAGGCCGGTCCTGACGGGGGGCACTGCCACACGCCCCCAGTCCAGCAGAGACCACCTGCCCGACTCCAGAGGCATCCTGCAAGCAGGCAAACACAGACGGTGGAAAGTTCTTACATACCTAGTCGGGCGCTCCACGCTGTCCAAGACCAACCTCTGCGCTGGGGCAGGCATAGCGTCTAGGACCCTATCGTTGTGGTCAGACTCTGAGAACGTGGCTTTGGTGGATAACTTTTTCCCACTACTGCAAGAAAACAAATAAAATGTATCTGGCAAATTCTGTTTTCATTTCAGTCTGAAATGAACAGAACATTAAGTAATTTTTTCTTGGCATAAATGTTTTGTTTAGAACCCAAGGACCTGGGGCGCCTGGGTGGCTCAGTGGGTTAAGCCTCTGCCTTCAGCTCAGGTCATGATCTCAGGGTCCTGGGATCGAGCCCCGCATCGGACTCTCTGCTCCGCGGGGAGCCTGCTTCCTCCTCTCTCTCTGCCTGCCTCTCTGCCTAGTTGTGATCTCTGTGTCAAATAAATTTAAAAAAAAATCTTTAAAAAAAAAAGAACCCGGGGACCTCTTGCAGCTAGGTATGAAACAGAGCTGGACTTAAATCGACACGTGTCCCGTCACTTTTATTCCCAAACATTACTGACAGCAATTTATTGACGCTGCTTCCGAAAGACTTCTCGGTGATAATGTACCAAGACTGAGAATTTAAGATGGTTTTTATTTCATGTGTGTCTGACAAGCTTAGCATCTGGCCGGAGCCACCCAGACCGCAGGCCGGGGCACAGCATCCGAGCAGCCCACACAGGGGGCCGGGAGCGAGCCCCAGCCCAACGACGATGACGACGACGGCCGCTCTGGGAAGGCCCAGCTTCTGGGGCAGCCCGACGGCGACGAGGACGGCGACGAGGACGAGGACGACTCTGGGGCAGCTGCTCCCCAACTTTAGCTCCACCGGAGTTCCTTGGAGAGCTCGTTAAGGGGCAGAGGGCCCTGATTCGGGGAGTACGTGGGGGGTGGGCAGTAGGATCGACCTGTGTAACAAGCTCCCACGCAAGCCCGACCCTGCTGACCCGGGACCACCCCGAGAAGCACCGCAGAGAAAAGACGGATGACCAGGGGCTGCCGGACTTGTGAGGGCAGCTTTAAATCTTCCCAGGCGACTGTAATGTGCGCCCAAGTTACCCACGAGGAGCCCAGGCCGGGGCCCGAGCGACCTCCTCCCCCGCTTCGTATCACTCACAGACCTGGGGTTCTTAAGTCGCCAACGAAGCCGTGGACGACTCCAGAGATTTCCTCCCAACCGACACGACCAGCGTCACAGGCCTGGCACCAGCCCTGGGCCTGCGGTCTGTCCGCATCTCTGTGCTCATCCCGAGTCGTGAGCACGAGCGGGGACCTCGGCCCTCCCGTCTGCTGTGGCACCCGGTGCCGGGCCCAGTGGGCACTCCGTGGTGTTTGCTGAAAATACACGGGGGCTATTAGAGCCTTTCATGTGGGGAAGAGTCCCGGCCAAATCCGCGCGTTCCATGGGTCCCCAACCGAACCTTGTATACAGGATTTAAAGACAAAAACAGAGAGACCTTTTCTTGTAATGCAACAGTCCTGGAAAAGGTAAAGAGAATACTGGAATGCAAGAAATAGAAAAGGTTTAACATTTTTTCAGGCAAAATCTGTAAGACACGAAGACAAGAAACTTTGCTTACTTCGGAGAGCGCATGCGGGTTTTAATTTATCAGTAGACTCCGCACCCATGTAATGAAGAGGGACCAGACTCGATTCTACGGCCGCCTCCCCCTCCTCTTCTCGTACGCTCTGTCATGACCCGGATGCCGACCCACAGCCTCAGAGTTGGGCCTGCAGGGCAGCTCTCCGCCGTCAAGGCGACGTGGCAAACATCGGATCAGAGCCGAACAGATTCTGCAATCACAAGTCAGTTGCGCGAGCAAGGAGCTTAGCCCCCAGCTCCTCCTACGTGGCAGCCTCTCTAGCCTACAGCCGCGGCCTCAGAAGAGCGTCCTCCGAGCGGCTGACTTAGACACAGAGAGCCCAGGCTGGCGTGCGGATGGTGGCGTGCCACGCGCTGGTACCGCCCAAAACGGGGCAGGTGGAGCACTGCAGCCCCGCGCCAGCAGCCCTGAAGGACGGCGGCGGAGGCACATCCTCCCAACTGCTCAAGCAAAGCCCCCGACTGCTCGTTTAGCCCAAAAGGAAAAGGCCAGAGACGTGGTGGACAGAAGCTGTCACTCTGGTGCACACAGGTTTGGAAGGAAACTTGGGAAATGGTAATAGGGAGCGCTGGGAGGCGGCGTGGACGGACTCTCCGGCAGACGCACCGTGTGCCTCTATTCGAGCTACCTGGGAAGCTCACCCAAGGGCAGCTGCACCCGAGAAGGACCAGAGAACCAGCCTCGTGATCAGCCTGCCTCCTCCCCAGCCACGCGGCCTTGCCCAGGGGCTCCTGAAGAGCAGGGCAGAGGCTGCCGGAGCCGGGCCGGGGGGTGGGGGCTTCGCAACTCGGACTCCCGCTCCCTAAATCTGATGCGGCGATGGCCGCTGCCCGGATCGCCGACCACAGAGACCAACTCGGTGTCCTCAGCATCCCCCCGCCCGCCCGGGGAGGGCAGGCCCCCGCGACAGCCTGCGGCCTGCACTGCCGTCACGTCCTTCTCCTGGAACGGGCAGGTCCTCTGAGCAGAGGCTTGTTCTGCCGACCCGCAGTACTGTTGCCGAAACCACCATCCACGAAACGACGGGACACCTTCATCCTCGACAGACACTCCACGGAGCACGGCCGCAGACCAGCGAGCTCGCGGAGGACTATGCATGGGAATCCAGTCCTGTCCACGACCCCACTGCTCTGCCCGTGTTCTCCGTTACTGAAGCAACTGGCCGAATGGTAGAGCGGCCTGGACCACGACTCAGTTGTGGGCCCAGGTGTACGGCAACACCTTGCAGGGCCAGTGTGGGCTCTGAATCAGTGACCAGGATGGAGCGCAAAGTTCCGCTTGGGTGTGTTCCCAGGAAATCCCTCCTGAGTCCCACTTCCCGAAGCACCCACACGTACACGGAGCTGGGTTCTCCCAGCATAATCATACTGCACTTGACTGAAGCCATCTGCCTACATATTATTCTCCCTCTGTCCTAAACTGAGAATGCTCAAGGGCAGGAAATGCCCCTTACTCATCTCGCTACTCCGGGAAGCTAGCATGGTCCCTGCCGGTATACAGCAGTTTGTAAATACTTGTGTCTGTCCCATCAAACATTACAATGTATGTGCTTGGACGCACATACAGGCAATTCTGCAGCATCACCCAAGAAGTATACACACCCAGCGGACACATTGCTTCTACACCTC
The DNA here is from genome assembly GCF_922984935.1 of Meles meles. NCBI lineage: Eukaryota > Metazoa > Chordata > Mammalia > Carnivora > Mustelidae > Meles > Meles meles. Next base: position 2,138,740 of record NC_060075.1, on the reverse strand, counting down.
CCTTACGTCATTCAACCCCATGCAGGATATTTAACTAGACGTAGTTCTTGTTCTTTCTCTTTTTCTTTTTTTTTCTTTTTTTCTTTTTTTTTTTTTTTTGGTCAGAGAGAGAGAGAGCACACGCGCACATGGGCAGGCAGAGAGAGAGGAGGAAGCAGGTTTCCTGCCAAGCAAGGAGCCCCATGCGGGGCTTGATCCCAGGACCCTGGGATCGTGACCTGAGCCGAAGGCGGCGGCTTAACCGACTGAGCCCCCAGGCGCCCCGACTCGATGTATTTCTGACCACATCGCTCTGCACCAGAGCCGTCTATTTCCCTCAAAGTCGCCACACACACAGACTACAGGGTCTACTTTCCCCGTATCCCATGCTGATCACAGAGATATAGCAGCATCGTTTATAGAGGTCTTAGTAGATTAGAAGTAAGAGAATCACAAAAAACTATTACCTGACAAATCTGTGGACTTCCGCTAGAGCAGAATTAACGGACAATTTGTGGTCTTGAGTGTGTACGTCAGGGAAGAAAAAGCCAACAAATGAGACAACCAGCCTCCAAAAAAGAAGGAAAAGGAAAAAAATGTAAAATAAACCAAAGGAAATAGAAAAATGAAATAATAAAGAGCTGAAATTAATGAAATAACAACATTCAATAAACAGCGCCAAAAGCCAAAATCTTGCTCCTTGAAGAGATTAGAGAAGCTGACAAGTTTCTGACACTGAGCCAGTGTTGGCAGAAGCGGAACAAACCACCAGCACCGGGAATGAAAAGAGGGACGTCACTACAGACACTCCAGGAATTATAAAGATAATGTCATAAAAAGCTTTATACACAAATACAAACATTTAGAGCAAATTGAAAAATTCCCGGAAAAATTCAACTCATCAAACTGAATCAAGGAATAAAACTTGAATGGTTCTGTAACAATTAATGAAATTGAATCAATGATTTTCCTACTGAGAAAATACTCAGACGGTTTTAGAAGTGACTTCATCAAACTTTCAAGGCATAGATCACTAATCCCTGAACAGAAGTGAAGGAACAGAAGGGAAATCCTTAACCAGGTAAGGAATATCTGCCGAAATCTGAAGCACACATCACTTCAGCGGCAACACACCAGAAGCGCTGCTTTACTACTAGGAACAAAGCAGTGACCGCCACCATCCCTCTGCCACGACACCGGGCAGGCCCAGCAGAGAACGAGATTAAAGACCTGGCACCTGGGAAAGGAGGAATTTCATTATTTACAGATGATGTGGCTTCCAGAAAGCCCCAAAAGCATATTCAGAGAAATTATTAGAAACAGAGTTTATCAAAACAGCTTACCAGACAATCCACGTACAACAATCAGTACCATTTCTTAACCAGAGACAGAAAAGAAAAATAATAGATGGGCGGAGCCTGCACATGGACGTTTCATGGAGTGTTGCCGAAGGGCATCAGGGCAGAAAGACATGGAAAGACGGTGTTTCTGCGCAGACTCAATCTCCCGATGTGCTCTCCCAGAGCGCACGCAGACACAGCGGAATCAGTCCCCGTGAGGCTTTCTATCGACTGAGACGGGCTGATTTGCACATTCAGATGAAGCAGTCGAGGGCCAGGAATAGCCAAGGTAACTCTTGAGGAGGGTGACGGGGGGACACGTAGCCCACCAGACAGCAAGAAACATCATAACTCCAGAGTACGTGAGACGGGCCTGCAGCGTTTACAACCAACCCTTGCAGAAGAATGGGAATCCCACAGTCAGACCCAGGCGGCTAGTTGGGAAGTTTATATAAAACAGAGACAGTTTGATTCCACTGAGGGAAGGACAGCTATTTCATAAATGGTCCTGGGAAAAATTAAGTATCTGCTCTTGAAAAAAATCAGACTGGGCCCCCACATTCTTTCATAAACTATTCCAGGTAATTCAAAGACACTTCAGGTACCGTCTTCATGATCTGAAGGCAGAGAGAGATCTCGTAGAACACAGAAAGCACTAAAGACAAAAAGACAAAGTTTGATAAACTGGGCTACATTACAATTAAGGGCTTCTCCTTCCCCAAAAATAATATAAATAAAATGAAAAAATAAGTCACAAACTGGGTTATTACCAACACATCTAACTGAGGAGGGACCTATAAACGACTACACACGACTATACTAGGAAAGGTAAATGATATTACATAAGTAGAAAAAAGATATGAATGGGGAGTTCACAGAAGACAAAATAGAAGCAGAGAATTATCATATGAAAAGCTTTTCTGCCTTAGTAATCAAGAAAATTAAAATTAAGACTGCAATGAGATTACATGTTACATTTAACTAGATTTAAGAAGCTGAACAATGCCAAATGTTGGAGACATGGCAGGTTAGTGAGAACTTTACCTACCCTCTTGGGAATATCTGTTGCTACAACCACGATGAAACCACTATACAAAGCATCTTGGGGGCACCTGGGGGGCCCAGTCAGTTGACTGAGCTCAGGTCATGACCTCAGGGTCTTGGGATCCCACAGTGGGCTCTGCTCAGCAGGGGCTCTGCTTACAATTCTGGCTCTCGTTCTCTCTCTACCCCTCCCCCCAAAAATAAATAAATATGTCTTTTTTTTTTTTTTTAAGCATCTTGACATTGTTTTCCACAGTTGGACGTTTGCTTACCTCACCTAGCAGTTTTGTTATTAGGTGTATATCCTAGCAAATTTCTCATACCTCTACATTCCACACAGACACGCTCATAGCAGCCCTGAGCCTAATAAAAATAAAATAAGCTAAGAAAAACCTGAATGGCCATTTGCTGGAGAATGGGTAGACAAATTAATGTGTAAGCATCACACAGCAGAAAACTGTGTAGCAGTAAAAAAATAAATGACCTACAACTGCAGGCAACAGCACGGATGAATCTCAAAAACAACATTACTTGAACAAAGTCCTAGAAGATGATAATCAGTGCGGTGCCGTTTGTATAAAGCTGAAAAATAAAGAGGAAAATGTATACAAGTTGCTGAGGATTAGAAACACAGAATAAATATAGAAACAAAAGCAAGGAGATGATAAACACCAAATTCAACATGGTGGAATGCAGGAGAGTCCTGCCGTAGAATGGGGAAGGAACGAGGTACGTGCAAGGCAGTGGTAGATCGCTAGTCCCTACACTGGGTGGTGGATTCAGACATTATTGGATTAAACTTTCACATATATATTTATATATAACATATAAGAGGAAGGAACTCTACTCCACCTTACCCTGACACCAAAACCAGGCAAACTCATTATAAGGAAAGAAAACCACATACCAATAACCCTCATGAACATAGACATAAAATTCTATCAACAAATACTAGCCGATTGAATCTAGCGATACATAAAAAGAGACAAAATTTTTACAATAGCTCTAACACAAATATTATTAATCTTTTTTACCATATCACTGGTCTTTCTTTTTTTTTTAATAAATGAAGCCTTAAAACAAAAAAAAAATTAAAATTAAAAAAAGAGTAATATTCCCTTATCATTTGGAGCTTATCCCGGGTATACAAAGCTGGTTCAACATTCAAAAAATCAATTGAATCCATTATATAACAGACAAAAGAAGAAAAACCACATGATCACATGAACTGGTGCAGAAAAGCACTTAACAAAATTGAACATTAATTCATAATAAATACTCAGCAAACTGATAAGAAAGAAATCTCTTAATCTGATAAGGGGCATCTACAGAAAAATCTAGAGCTAACATTACATTTAATGGTGAGAAAACTGACTATTTTCTGCTTAAAACAAGAGAACCAATCACTACTCCTATTCAACATCACACTATAAGACCTAGCCTCTTCAGTATGGCAAAAAAAGAAAAAGAGCGGTGCCTTGCTGGCTCAGTCGACTGAGCATCCGACTCTTGGTTTCAGCTCAGATCATGATCTCAGGGTCATGAGATTGAGCCCTGCATTAGGCTCCACACTCAGTGGGGAGTTTGCTTGAGATTCTCTCTCCCTCTTCCTCTGCCCATCCCCCTGTTCTCCCTCACTCTCTCAAATAAGTAAACCTTTAAAATAAAAAAAGGAAAAGAAAAGGCAATAGAAAATTTGCTGTCTTTTCAGATTTCATGACTTTAGAAAATCTCAAAGAATCTACAAAACAAACTTCTAAAACTAATAAATGAGTTTATCAAGTTTGTAAGATATAAGGTCAACTCACAGAAATTGTTCTATAAACCAGCAATGAATACTGAGAAAGAAAATAATTAAAACTATACCATTTATAATAGCTCCAAAAATGATATATCTAGGTATAAATACAAAACATTTTTTGAAAACTGTAAAACCCTGATGAAAAGGAAGGAAGAAAGATCTTATTAGATGGAGAGGCATACAATGTTCATGGATTGGAGTACTCTCTCCAACCAACCAACTTAGTGCAATTCCAACCAAATTCCCACCAGGACGTTTGTGTATATATTCAAGCTGATTCCAAAACTGATATGGAAAGGCAAGGAATCCAAAATCACCAAACAACAGTGAAAAAGAAGAGCCAAGTTCGAAGACTCCCACTATCCAATTTTTTTTAATTTTTTAAAAAGATTTTACTTATTTATTTGACTGACAGAGATCACTAGTAGGCAGAGAGGCAGGCAGAGAGAGAGAGAGAGGAGGAAGCAGGCTCTCCACTGAGCAGAGAGACTGACGTGGGGCTTGATCCCAGGACCCCAGGATCACGATCTGAGCCAAAGGCAGAGACTTTAACCCACTGACCCATCCAGGCACCCCCCACTATCCAATTTTAAGAATTATTATAAAGCTGCAGAAATCGAGACTATAGTTTTGGCAAAGGAAGCAAAAAAAAAAAAAAATACCTATTAATGGAACAGAATAGTCCATAAATGAGCCCACACAAATGGCCATTTGATCTTTGACAAAGATACAAAGGCAATTAAAAGAAAAATGATAGTGCTTACAACAAATGCTGCTGAAATAATTGGATATCCATACTCAGAAAAGATTAACATTGGTATAAACTTCACACCTTGGGGCGTCTTTGTGGCTCAGTTGGTTAAGCACCCAACTCTCAATTTTGGCTCAGGTCATGATCTCAGGTTTGTGAGATCAAGCCCCGCATCCTGGACTCCACACTGGGCAAGAAGCCTGCTTAAGATTCTCTCTCTCCCTCTGCCTCTGCATCCCCCGCCCCACTGCCTCTGCTCATGCTCTCGCTCAAATAAATAAATAAGCAAGCACCCTATATAAAAGGGAGCCCACAATGCACCATAGATTTAAATGCAAACTGTTGATCTGTGCAACTCTTGGAAGAAATCATGGGAGTGATTTTTGTGACCTGGAGTTAGGTAAAGATTTCTTACATATGACACCAAAAGCAGAATCCTTGAAAACAGAAATTGATAAACACCTTCATCAAAATTAGAAATGTTTTCTCTGCAAAGACACTGTTTAAAAAAATTTTTAAAAGGCTATCGACTGGAAAAAAATATTTGCAAATCACTTACCCACAAAGGACTTGTAGCCAAAAAAACACAGTAAATTCAAACAACCCAATTTTTAAGAGGAGGCAGGGGGCAAAGACTTGATCAAATGCTTCACCAAGATACATGCGTGGAAAATAAGCACCTGAAAGGATTCTGAACATCGTTCTCCGTTTGGGGAAACTTAACCCATGCTGAGACAGAACCACATTGGGACGGCTACACGGAGGGAGACGGAGAGCAGAGGTGGGAGGAAGAAAGACCGCCCTCGCCTGGTGCTGGTGAGGATGGGGGCAGCTGACACACAGCCACAGCACACTCGGGAAAGCAGCGAACCCCCCCCACAGCAGCCCCACTCCGAAACATAACCTTAAACAAAACCCGCACATGAGTGTTTACAGCGGCTTTATGTATCATTACTGAAAACTGGAAACAACCCAAATGCCCAGCAACCTGTGAATGGTAATCGAAGTGAGGCGGACTGGATAGATCTCAGCCAGGAAGAGGAACAACAGACGCACACGTCACGACGTGAACGAATCTCCGGTGCTTGCGGCTCAGGGGAGAAGCCAGATTCGGAAGGTCACGTATTGTATGATTTTGTGTATATGAACATTCTGGAACCAGGCAACACTACAGGCCCAGAAAACAGATGAGTGGTTGCCAGGGGCTGGAGGTGAAGAGAAGGGACTGGTTACAGATGGCCCCAAGGAACCTTCTCGTCATGGCGGTCATGTTGTCAATCTTGACGTTGGTGGACCCACAACTTTGCGTCTTGTGAAACGCATGAAACCATACAATTTACACGGTATGTGCATCCCTCACGTCCATATACTCGACTTTAAACACGTATCAGGTATAGAAATATAAGCCCACGGGAAACCAGCTGCTTCCAAAGAGGAGGCAAGGTCCGTGGTGAGGGGGGAGCCTGACCAGGCCGTGTCGCGTCCATACCAGCCAGGAGTTCGTGACTCTGAACGATATTTTTATAAGCTCACATCTCCAATAATTAAATCTATAAAACAGAAGGAACTACAGAGCTAAACGTCGTGTAAGAGAATCATAATCTAGAACAATAAGGGTTGAATATATACATATGTCCTACATTCCAAACCCCTTTCTTTTACCTTTTCATGGATCTGAGCCATTGTTCATTAAAACCAGAGGAAATGGAAGCACAGAGCAATCCTGGAAAACAACTAATTCATCTCACAATATAATCAACTCGGCCCCAACAAAAAGAATCTGAAACCAAATGTTCAAATGAAGAGTATATGCCTTTGTTGTCCATCCAGTTTTATGGTGTTTAAACAAGGATTTTTTAAAGCCTTGACTTTCAGAAGGTCACATGAGCAACATTTCCCTAAAACTTCGTCTGCTCTCCCAGCAAGGTGAGTTTCCTTAATGCGGCTGCAGATCAGGTAAAAGGCATGCCGAGGGGAAAGTTAAATAAAAAGCTATCTCAAATAGCATTTTTTAAAAGGCAAACATCAACCTTGTAAGTATTAAAAGCACAGTCTAAAATCCACTCTGATGACAGGTTAAGAAAGCCGTTTTTATGTGTGCAGAGCCCTGCTCTGAAGGTCTTTTAAATGCGAGTGTTTACCTAAAAATACAGGCAAGGGCCAGAATCTGGCCTTGAAGAGGCGCCTTTTGATTGCACACAGTGAACTCAGTCTTTAACTAATAAATTGTCCCACACCTTTGTCTCGCCCGAGAAAGGCAGAGGTCTGCTCTCACAAGAACGTACAAGCCTCTTTAAAGGAACAGGGTTTTTCACTCTGAATCTCTCTACTTGTTGACTTAGAGCTTCTCTGAGTGACAATGCACATCACTGGCTTCTTTTTAACCCTGTCATCTGTGCTACTGAGTGTACTTTGACTCAGATCAAAGTTGAAAGCTTCCAGAAAGATACACAAACCACAGTGTGACAAATAGCATGCTGCGTCTGACCCGGCAAACAATAAATTACTTTCATCAGCCCAGGTAAAGAATCCCGTGTTTTCAATTCTAATTCTGAGGTCTGAAATGATAGAACTTCACGAAGAGCTTTAAGTAACGAGGAAAAGCCGTAAGTGAAACTCACGTGCTGCAACCACTGAAATTCTCATTGTTCAAAGGACTGTGGTTTCAACTGGCCCTCCTCGGAAGCGATTGTGAAGTTTAAACTAAATAGCATCAGTTTAACCAAAACACGTCCATTTGACTCCATTTTTTTTAGTTGAGAAATAATTTGCAGCGTGTCTGTGCCCACGAGACTACATAAAAATGTCTTCGAGGGGCGCCTGGGTGGCTCAGTGGGTTAAAGCCTCTGCCTTCGGCTCGGGTCATGATCCCAGGGTCCTGGGATCGAGCCCCGCATCGGGCTCTCTGCTCCGCGGGGAGCCTGCTTCCTCCTCTCTCTCTGCCTGCCTCTCTGCCTAGTTGTGATTTCTCTCTGTCAAATTAATAAAATATTTTTTAAAAAATGTCTTCGATATTATTCCACAACAGTACAACCGGCCATTCCTTTCCCGCATAAACCTGCGTAAAGGGCCCACAAGTGACAAATGACATCAGACAAGAGATGCCCACTTTGGGCCGTGCTCTCCGTCGCCCGTGAGCACCACTATCAGCAGAGACTACGACAGCTCACTAAGCGTCCGCTTACGGACGTAGATGACCTTACGTAGATGACCTTAGTCCCTCCAAAAATCCTAGGAGGTAGAAATTTCTACTCCCGTCTTCCAGATGAGGAAACTGAGGTGCAAAGCATTTAAGTAACTTGCGCAAAGTCACACGCATCTGGAAAGTGATAGAGCCTGGATGTGAACCAGTCTTTTCTAAATCCCAAGCTGCACTGGGCGCACAGGGTGAGAACACTGTCTTCTAACAAGCCTGTGAGCTGCCCTGATGGTGAAAGAAAGGACACACTGGTCTTTTGTTTCAAATCCTTCCTGAATCAGAGAGAAAAAATGTCGTCCTAGTTTGTCCTCCCTGAGCACTTTCATTATACATGTACTCCAGCGGGGAAGCCGTGAGTTCCACAAATATTCGTCGGGTGCCTCCTAAGACAGGGTGCTGAGCTGTGTGGTGGGACCATCATAAATAAGAAAACAAACAAAATTGTTATTGATTCTCTAAGAATTAGGTTTTTGATTTATTTTAAAAATATTTTTTCAATTCAGATGTCCTGCCAGCAAAAAAAAATCAGTAAGTCCAGAACATCTGAGCAAAACATTCCACATTCCAAACTGTCACTAATCCTTCTGTCCCCTACAATGACCCAGAATAATTAGGGAACGTGATTTGTGCCATTGGGGCAGCAATTGATAATCACAGAACAAAAACAGGGCCATTGTAAACTGCTGAATGGAAGCTCCCGGCGCTTCCCCCATCCGCCAGGACACAGGACGTGTGAACGCACTGTGCCAGCGAAAGCCCATGTCGTTAGAGCAAAAAATTCATCTTTACTCTTGAGCAAAAACCAAATATTCTCGACCGGATTTGCTTAGGGATGCCTACATTTCGTGGCTATAGACATCTTTTGCAAGGGTTATTATAGGTTTTTTCCTACAGGAAAAAAACGCTTTCAATTCAGAATCTAAAGCTTTCTTCTCTCCACTATGAAATTTTGTCCGTGAGTTTCCAGGCAGCAGAGCACTTTCCCCTGGACCTCGTCCCAGGCTCCACCCCTCCTGCTGCCCCTTCCCCAGTCCTGCTCTGTGGCCGCAGGCAGCTCTCCTGAGATCCCAGCTCCCCTCTTTACGGGGACCCTACTGTCTCAGCACCGCACCGACGTGGCTGGGTGTTCCCTGCTCTCACTGACCCCTGGCTTGCTCCTGGCCCTCAGTGCACGACCTGCAGGAGAGCAGATCTTGCCCCCAAGGTCCTCAGTGGCTCTGTATAAGCCCGTCCCCCTCCTCCCCATCCAACACCCTTCCCCAGCCAGACCTGCCCTTACCAGGCCCAGGACGGGTCTTCGGCACCCGCACATTCTCATCCTTCCAGGCTCTTCCTCCCACACTCAGAGGCCTACAGCCTCCCTGTCCTCTCAGTCCAGCTCTGCCCTCCAAGCCCGCTCCGACCCCATATACACACCTCCAAAGCCAAGTGTTATCTCTGCTCCAAACCCACGCCAAACTGACCCGGTGTTCCTCCCCGGCCCAGTCCACCTGGATCCTAGCGCATCAACGCACGTCTTTCTCCTTCCAAACTCACATCTCCTTGAGGGCAGGACTCTCACCTGGCCTCCCTGTTATCTCTACAATTCTCAACGCCATTCTTTCATAAAATAAGCATCCAATGAACACTAGTTTAACGAACAAACAAGTCAAATATGAATTTAAAGACAGGGCCATCAGCTTTCCTAAGTCAGTTATGTTGAGAGTAGCCCAGAAGCAGACACTAATTAAAATAAACGTGAAAATACACCCAGACCAAACCATAAAATAGAACCATTTTAGAGAAAGAGAGAACTAAGATTTTACGTATTATTCTTTTATTTAATGGTTCCTTTTTGTATTTATACTAGCATAAAACTACATCTTTTTCTTTTAAAGAATTTTAAGCTCGGTAACAGCTCTCAACGCGACACTTGTCCTGGTGCAGGGCTCATCCCCTCCACGAAAAAGCATTTTAAGAGTAAGAGAGCATCGCGAAGCGCTCACAACAGGGCACTCACAGCTGGGGCAGCTGGACCTTTCAGGCCTCAACTGTACGCATTGCTTTGCACACAAAGCGTGATGATATCTTAGAAAACCCCACACCGGCTGTACTTAAACATACTCCACTTTCCTTCACATCCACTTGAGGGTAATAAAGGGATAGGGACTGTTATTATAATAGGATTTAATGTGAATAAAAACTATAACGAGTCTGCGGGACCCTTGCTACCTATAGGCTCACAACTAAGACACCGAGCGCAATCAAGAAGAAATGAATGGACACTTTGCTGTGGAAACTCCCAGAGGGTTCCAGCAATGGTGAAAATAGATTGGAGTGACAGAGAGCTCAAACGTTCACAAAAACATTTACTTCCAAATTACCTTTGTCTGTGAAACAATGCAGAGATCTGGGAGCAGCAGAAAAGTAGCTTAATGGCCTCATTTTACACATTTGATCTGTGTATTAACAAATTCTAGGCTCATGGATTAAGATCTCACTTTGAAAGTAGTAATGACACATTTCGTGTGTGAAAACTAATGCACAACCATCAGTGAAGCTGTTTTCTCATATGCAACAATTTCACTTGCCTGGACAAAGCACGTCATGCCGCCAAGCCCAGGGCCGGGCGTGCACAACGGCAGAGACCCCAGACAGGGACTGCGAAGCCGGCTCCAGGTCCTCGCTTCTTCCACACCTGCCCGTGGTGCCAGGCGACACTGCAGGACCGCGCACCCTGACTCTGGGCCCCATCGTGTGACTTGTCTGCCTGGCCACACATTCGCAGACCCCGGAGCCAAGGCTTGAAACAGGCTTGCGCGCTGGGGCTTGGCCCCTTGCGCTTCGCCGTCACCAGGAAGAACACGCCTGGGCTCGCCGGCTGGAGGGCGGGAAGCCTCTGGAGTGCGGCTGAGCTGCTCCAGTCGCCCCCGCCAACCGAGATGAGCCAAGAGCCTGCCAGTTCCATTGCAGTAACCGCTCTTCTGGGGGTTTCCTCTTCAGTAAATTGCCTGCTCAAACAGGAAGTGATCCCAGTTGAGACCAAAATAACCTCCAAGCTAAGCCCAGCCCAGAGTGCCAACCTGCGGGCTTCCCTGAAAGTCCAGTGAGCCCGACTGCTGAGACTGACTCGGGGCTGGGGAGGGGCTGCGAGCCAGCGCTGCTGGAAGGACCAGGAGTGACCCTGAATCTACAGACAGACTCTGGCCAGACCGTGCGGGAGGAGAACACTGACTGTAACCTCGGCGGCCGGCTCAGTCGCAGCAGCCGGCCCCACGTGGTCAGGACCAGGCCAGCGACGCAGCCCCTCGTCCCCACTCAGGACAAGCTAGAGGAAGCCGAATATCCCCCAGACCAGCCATGCCAGGCACCCCACTCCTGTCTAGCCCCTCCAGCTTCCCTGTGCCGACAACCTCCGTCAGGGCCCTCTAGAACCTTCTGCTTCTCCCTGGGAAGCTTCCCCACCCCCTGCCTGCCACCGAGTGTCACTGAGCTCGGGTGAGCGTGCTGACCCCCCGGCACAGCACGCTCTGGACAAAGACCTGCATGTCCCCACCTGACGGCTCCTTCTTCATTTCCACAACACGAAGGGCACAGAGAATTGTGCATATGAGGACGCGTCGTAACAGGCACCTAACCACGAGCCACACGGATGCATCATAAACTGCGAGTGCAATTATCTGCGTAAACAATGCCAGACCAAAACTACATCATCACAGGTGCTCACTCCCACCTGGACTTGGACAAAAGCTTCCCCTTTCGTCACCAGTGATTCCGGACACTCTTCTCCGTGCTCCCAAGCGCCTCCCTCAACCCGTGGCCTGCAAACCTTTCTCTCTCGAAGCCCCTTCTTGCCACCATCCTTGCCATTCTCTCTTCCAAAATCGTTGCCTGGTCTGCGGCACCTGGCCGGCTGAGAAAGGAGGTAGAGCATGAGACCCTTGACCTCAGGGCTGTGAGTTCAAGCCCTACATTGGGGGTGGAGTTTACTTAAAAACAAATAAATCGGGGCTCCTGGGTGGCTCAGTTGGTTAACTGACTGCCTTCGGCTCAGGCCATGATCCTGGGGTCCTGGGATCGAGTCCCACGTTGGGCTCTCTGCTCACCAGGGAGTCTGGATTTTTTTGGCCCCTGCTCATGATATCTCTCTCTCTCCATCAAATACATAAATAAAATCTTAAAATAAATAAATAAATAATTATTGCTTGGTCTACTTCTACCAGATTTTCCATCAGTGATGGCTTTACGAGATTTTTACCAAGTGCAGTGAATCCGAAATCTTACACAGGATTGGCAGTTTGCAGTCTCTTTGCCTCGTTTTTTACAGGTTTGCAGTGTCCCTTCTGCACCACACACCCAGGGATCCTGAGAGCACAGACGGCAGTGGGACAGGGAAGGGACGTTGGCTAATCTTGTCAATGCTTCAGTGAAGAAATTTGATAATGAATGTAGGATATCAGCACCTCAGTGTTTTTATAATTTTCCCTATGCTTTAGAAAAATCTTTTAGAAACAAAAATTCAGTAGTAAAGAACTTTTATCAAATAATAAAGCTCAGTAATTTTTATCTTATTTTATTTTTTTAAAGATTTTATTTATTTATTTGACAGACAGAGATCACAAGTAGGCAGAGAGGCAGGCAGAGAGAGAGGAGGAAGCAGGCTCCCCAGTGAGCAGAGAGCCCAATGCGGGGCTCAATCCCAGGACCCTGAGATCATGACCTGAGCCGAAGGCAGAGGCTTTAACCCACTGAGCCACCCAGGTGCCCAATAATTTTTATTTTAAAATAGTAAATACAGTGTGATTCCCTTTATCTCAAACTAATTTTCACAATCTATCTGTATATGTGCATTGGAACTACAGCTAAATGATGTTCACCAAATGTTCATGGTAATTACTTCTGGGGGGTGAGACGTTAAGTACGTGTGCACATGCTGCATGCGTTTGTGTTTTCTTTCGTCGTTGCACAGTTCCATATTGGCAGAAATGCTATAACGAAGTTCGCTCATTTGGTGAAACGGTAAGCGTATTCTTTTAGAAAGTCCAAAACTTGAAAATATACAAATGAAGATCTGAATTCATTTATTCAATAATTTCCTGACAATTTGTGAAGGTGAGAAAAGTTTAGAACTATGCAATACCAGGTAAACAGTAGGGACTAGAGGACAACGTGAACGTGGGAAAACGTCCCGGGGTCATGGAAAATAAGGGTAGAGAGACTAAAAGGACAGATAATGAGGGAAAAGGAAAAAAACTATCTAAGGAAAGAGAATGAAAGGAGCTAAGAACACAGTTAAGGGAAAAACAAAGCAGTCAAACAAACAAAAGCTTATCCAGACTCACCAAGTCTGGTTTTCACTCCAACACACACAGAGCTTGCACCCATCCCTCCCACCCTCACACCAAGAAAAAGGCTGAGTACACTGAAAGTCAACAACTCTTCTTAGAGCAACCAGAGGACTGGGGTCACAGGCCACCACCCCCCGACGGGAACGCAAGAGGCCTCGGCTTACTGGGGGCTGCCGCCGGCAGACGTGCTCCACGGTAACGAGAGCGGCCGGGTGCTGAGTGTGGACGAGCTTTGGGGTGAAATACCACAGCAGATGCCATCCTATGGGGCCACCACACTTTCGTGAGTTTTACCTATAGGAGCCTGACCAGGTTCTCCCAGTGAATATTTCACAAAATCCCCTAGTGTTTGCGGCCATGGGAGAGGTCAGCAGGCATTCTGAAATAAAGCCAGAGCATTCTCTTCTCGTCACTCTGCTCCTGGGATCTGCCCTCAGTGGGCGCGTTCTTGTTGGAGCCTGTGTGACCGGGACTGAGACCCTGAGACCCTGCTTGTTTTCCTGTCTCACATAATGGGGGGGAGAAAGGACTGAGGGACTCTGTAAAGGTCACAGCCCAGGGATATTAGTCCATTAAAAGAATGAAGATTCAATCACAATATTATAGAATGCTTCTCCTCCCCAGCACCTTGCCCCCCTCCACAGAGCTCCAGTATCATCAAACGGTAATGGAGGCACAGCGTCTGTTTAAAAAGGAGTTTCGTGGGATACCCAAGAACAGCGGATCTGCACGCAGTAAGAACACTGGAGGAAATGCAAGCTTTGACACTACAAGCACAGTGAAGATTGAACACAACTACTTTCCAGATAAAAGTACAGCTCTCGTTAGAGGCCTGTTTGCCTCAGTTCTTATTACCCAATACATATGTCTGGACTTCAACAACAAAAAAGAGACGGAAAAGGGGGGGGCAAAGACCAAAGCAAGAACACTGTCTGAAGAGACAAAGCAAGCATCAGAATCAGACTCAAATATGACAGAGACCTCTGGAATTATCAAATGAAAATTTTTTTAAACTATGGCTAAGATGTTAAGGGGTCCAGGAGGAAAAGTGAACAACACTCAAAAACAGATGGGCAATGTAAACAGAGACATGGAAACTCTAAGAAAGATCCACAAAGAACTGCTAGAAACCAACAACACTGTGGCATAAATAAGGAGTGCCTTGACGGCCAAGGAAATCAGTGATCCTGAGACGTGTCAACAAAAGCTTCCAGACCTTGTGCTCAAACAGAAAAAGTAATGAAAAAAATGGAAGAGAATATCCAAGAAATCTGTGGCAATTACAAAAGATTTAACATACTTGTAATGAGAATGCAAGAAGAAAGAGAGGTGTATAAGAACTATTTGGAGTAGTAATGGCTAAGAATTTTCTAAAATTAATGAAAGATATCAAACCACAGATCCAGGAGTCTCAGAGAACATCAGGCAAGATAAATACCAAAAACTGTAGCCAAGGCATATCATATACAAACTGCAGAAACAGAAAGGGAACATCTTGAAGGAAGCTGGAGAAAATCACCTTACTTATAGAAGATTAAGAATGACACCAGACTGTACTTCAGAAATCATGCAAGCAAGAAGAAAGTAGAGTAATTATTTAAAGTGTTGAAAGAAAAAACCCCACTAATGTAGAATTCTGTATCTAATGAAATTACACTTCAGAAGTGAAGGAGAGGGTATCTGAGTGGCTCAGTTGATTAAGCAACTGATTCTTGGTTTCAGCTCAGGTCCTGATCCCATAGCTCATGGGATCAAGCCCCACATTGGGGTCCACACTCAGTGGGAGTCTCCTTGGATAATCTCCCCTCTGCCCCTTCCCCCACTCATTCTCCCCTCTCTTTGTCTCTAAAATAAGTAAGTAAATCTTTTTTTTTTTAAGTGAAAGAGACACTAGCAATGAAAAATCTGATAAGGAAATTAAGAAAATAATTTCAGGAGAGGTAAGATGGTGGAGAAGTAGGGAACCCATTTCAACTGGTCCCCTGAATTTAGCTGGATATCTAACAAAACATTTTGAACACCCACAAAATCATCCTGAGATAAAAGACTATACATCTGGATCTCTACAAGCAGAAAAGTGACTGCTTTTGCAAGGCAGGACATGTGGAGTCATGAATCTGCTGGGGAGATATCAGAAGATAAACAAAAGAGGGAGGGAGCCTCCATAAGCTGACTCCTGGAAAGTGGTATAACATCGGAATGCAAAATCAGAGCCCTAGAAATCTGCCCTAGTGAGAGACATCCTTCTCTGAAAGGGCCTCAGGAAATGAAAAGGCAGAATTCTAGGTAGGGCATTGTGGTCTCAGGATACAAGGAACCACGGAGCAAAAGGGTTTCTCCTGCCTAGCAGAGGAGCCAGGAAGCAGGTTATGGTCAGCAAGCCAGGATGGGACTCTCAGCTCAGATCACTATAAACTCTGAGCCAGGCCTGTGGATAATTGCTCTTTTCCTGAGCAGCCTGAAAAAGTCTGGAACCCGCACCCACAACCAGGCAAAAACTTGCAGAGTGATAGTGGCCCAGAAGGGGCTTTAGAGCAGCACCCAGACATGATCCAAGAGCTTCTGGTGTGCACACGAGCCTGTGGCCACTTGAGGTTTTGAAAGAACCAAGATGCCCTTCAACGGATGAATGGATAAGGAAGATGTGGCCCATATACACAATGGAGTATTATGCCTCCATCAGAAAGGATGAATACCCAACTTTTGTAGCAACATGGACGGGACTGGAAGAGATTATGCTGAGCGAAATAAGTCAAGCAGAGAGAGTCACGTATCATATGGTCTCACTTATTTGTGGAGCATAACAAAGAACACGGTGGACATGGGGAGATGGAGAAGAGAGGGAGTTGAGGGAAACTGGAAGGGGAGATGAACCATGAGAGACTATGGACTCTGAAAAACAACCAGAGGGTTTTGAAGGGGCGGGGGGGGGGGGGTGGGAGGTTGAGGAACCAGGTGGTGGGTAATAGGGAGGGCATGTACTGCATGGAGCACTGGGTGTGGTGCAAAAACAATGAACACTGTTACGCTGAAAATAAACAAATTCACACACACACACAAAAAAAAGGGCAATGGCACTCCCAGGCCCCTGGGACTACCTCTGGGGGGTTGTTGTGGGCATGTACTGTGGGAGCATACAGAAGTGGAGACTGTTCTTGAGGGCTTATCAAAGAGAGCAGACTGCGTTTTTTTCTGCTCTGGGCCATAGGTTTGGGGTGTGGGCCATTTTTGCTCTGATCCTCGGAAGAGGCATGGAAGGGCTCCAGGGAACAAAAGCACACAGAATCAGTTCCATACTGAGCCCATTCCCCTAACAGAGGACAGAGCAACACTGTCCAGACAGGGTCACCTGAGAAATAGCATGGCAGGCCCCTCCCCCAGAAGGCAGGCTGGAAGAACGCTGGATGACAGCCTGTGGCTCTCACAAAACTGTAAGATCCCAAGGCCAAGAGAAAATAGTACATTGGGCTCCAGGTGTTGACTCATGATTTGTTTATTTTTCAGATATAATTCTCCTTTTCTTTTTCTCTGTTTTTCTCTTTTTACCTTTCATTTCAACTAGATGTTTATTATATCAACTTTTATTTCCTGGTTGCTTTTTAACTTGTATTTTTTCACACGTATATGTTTTATAGATATATGCCTCATTTTAGTCCTTCTCACTCTCTTCAATTTTATCTTCACATGTACATATATATAAGTTTTACATTCCTTGGAATTTGGGGATGTAGTGTCTGTCCTCTAACACAGACCAAAATACACCCAGGAACAACTGGAACATCCTGATTTGCCCTCACAGAGATCATAGGTCCCCATCCCCATTTTTTTTCTTTCCTTTTTTTAAAAATTTTTTTATTTTATTCTTATGTTTCATTTTGGCCTTGTTTTTCGGTGGTGGCTTTTGACCACTCCAGATTTTGCTAGGTGCATCTTTCTTGGGTCATGGTTGATATTTTGGATTCTGTTCACTCACTCAACCATCCCTCAACAGGATGACTAGGAGGAGGAACTCTCAACAAAGAAAAGAACCAGAAACAATGTCCCCTGCCACAGAACTAATGGATATAGATATAAACAAGATGTCAGAGATAGAATTCACGATAGAAATCATAAAGTCAATAGCTAGGCTTGGAAAAAGCATTAGTGACAACATAGAATTTCTAAGGGCAGAAATGAGATCTAACCAGGTGAATCTTAAAAAACGCTATGAATGAGAATAATCTAAGAACCAAGGTAAATGAGGCAGAAGAGAGAATCAGTGTTCTAGAAGATAAGCTGATGAAAAGGAGGGAAGTTGAGGAACACAGAGATAGGCAGCTAGTAGCACATGTTAGAAAGATTAATGATGCCATGAAACATTCTAATGTCAGAACTACTGGAATCCCCGAGGGAGTGGAGAGAAAGAGAAGGCTACAAGGTATATTTGAGCAAATCATAACTGACAACTTCCCTAATCTGGGGAAGGAAACAAGCATTCGAGTCCAAGAGGCAGAGAAGACCCCTCCCAAAATCAATAAAAATAGACCAACACCCTCATATGTAATAGTGAAGCTTACAAATTTTACAGCCAAAGAAACTATCCTAAGAGTAGCCAGGGGAAGGATGTTCCTTACATATGGAGGGAGGAACATCAGAATAACATCAGACCTGTCCACAGAAACCTGGCAAGCCAGAAAGGGCTGGCAAGACATGTACAGGGTACTAAATGGGAAGAACATGCAGCCAGGAATACTTTATCCAGCAAGGCTGTCATTCAGAATGGATGCAGAGATAAAGAGTTTCTAGGACAGGCAGAAACTAAAAGAATATGTGACCACCAAGCCAGTCCTGCAAGAAATATTAAGGGGGATTCTGTAAGCAAAGAGAGACCCTGAGAGTCACACAGTCCAGAAAGAAACAGAAAATGATATCTGGGCTCTCTATTCTGTTCCATAGGTCTATGTGTCTGTTTTTAAGCCAAATCATCACCATTAGCCATCAGGGAAACTCAAATCAAAACCACATTGAGATACCATCTTACACCAGTTAGAATGGCCAAAATTAACAAGGCAGGAAACAACAAATGTTAGAGAGGATGTGGAGAAAGGGGAAACTTCTTACACTGTTGGTGGGAATGCAAGTTGGTGCAGCCACTTTGGAAAACAGTGTGGATATTCCTCAAAAAATTAAAAATAGAGCTACCCTATGATCCGGCAATTGCACTACTGGATATTTACCCCAAAGATACAGATGTAGTGAAAAGAAGGACCATATGTACAGCAATGTTCATAGCAGCAATGTCCACAATAGTCGAACTAAGGAAAGAGCCTAGATGCTCTTCAACAGACAAATGGATAAAGATGCGATCCATATATACAATGGAATATTACTCAGTCATCAGAAAGGATGAATACCCACATTTTGTATCAACATGAATCGGACTGGATATTATGCTGAGTGAAATGAGTCAAGCAGAGAAAGTCAATTACCATATGGTTTCACTTACTTGTGGAACATAAGGAATAACATGGAGGATATTAGGAGAAAGAAAGGCAAAGTGAAAGGGAGGGTCGGAGGAGGAGACAAACCATGAGTAACTGTGGACTCCAAGAAACAAACTGAGGTTTTCAGAGGGGAGATGGTAAGAGGATGGGTGAGCCTGGTGGTGAGTATTAAGGAAGGCATGTAGTGCGTGGAGCACTCTGTGTTTCGTGTAAACAATGAATCTTGGAACATTACATCAAAAACAAATGATGTATTGTATGATAACTAACATAACACAATAAAAAATAATATAAATAAATAAATAAATAGATGATAATACTATTAAGGTTTAGTACTATTAAGGTTTAGTACTACTGGAAGATCGAGTATAATTAAGTACTACCTCAAGTGATACATAGACTTGGTGTGATGAATCCCCTATCAAAATCCCAATAACATTTTTGTAGAAATGGAAAATTACATTCTAAAACACATATGGAATTTCAAGGAATCCAGAATAGCTAAAACAATCTTTAAAAAGAAGAGCAAAGTTGGAGATCTCACATTTCACAATTTCAAAACTTATTACAAACTACAGTATGGTAGTATCAAAACTGTATGGTACCAGCATAAGGACAGACTCACAGCTCAGTGGATAGAATTGAGAGCCTAAACTAAACTTTCACTTGCATGTTTAATTGATTTTTGACAGAAGTGCCAATACCATTTAATGGAAAAGGAACAGTCTTGAAAAAATTGTGCTGGGAAAAATAGATATCCACAAATGAATGAAGCAGGACCCTTGCCTTACATCATACACAAAAATTAACTTCAAATGGATCAAAGACTTAATTATAAGAGCTAAAACTATAAGACTTGTAGAAGAAAACATATGGGAAAACCTTCTTAATATTGAATTTGGCAATGATTTCCCAGATATGACACCAAGAACTCAGGCAACAAAAGAAAACAGATAAATTGGACACCATTGAAACGAAAAACTTTTATGGATCAAAAAAGACTATCAAGAGAGTGAAAAGACATCCCACAGAATGGCAGAAAATATTTGCAAATCACATATATGATAAAGGTTTTATATCCAGAATATACAAAGACTAAAACTCAAAAACAAAAAGTGGTTCACTTTTGTACCCCAGAACCTTATTATAATTGTTTATTAGTTCTAAGTTGGGTGTGTATATGTGTGTGTGTGTGTGTGTTTTGCCAATTCTTTGAGATTTTCTACATAACCATGTCATCTATCAAAAATATGATTTTATTTCTTCCTTTCCAATCTGTATACTTTTATTTCCTTTTCTTGTCATATTGCATTAGCTAGGACTTTCAATATGAGGTTGAATAGGTGGTATAAGAATGAACATTCTTGCCTTGCCAGAGGGGTAAAGCATCTAGAGTTTCACCATCAAGCATGATGTTTTTGCAGTATTCTTTCTAAGTTGAGGAGTTCCCCTCCATTTCTTATGTGCTGAGAGTTTTTATTGAGAATGAGTATTGAATTTTCTCAAGTACTTCTTCTGCATCTATTGATATGGTCATGTGAACTTTCTTCGTTAGCCTGTTGATGTTATGGGTTACATTAACTGATTTCTGAATGTTGAATAAGTCTGATACATCTAGGATAAGTACCACTTGGTCATGGTACATAATTCTTTTTATACATTGTTGAGTTATATTTGCAATATTTTATTAAGGAATTTGGATCTGTGCTCATGAAGATATTGGTTTGTAATCTTATATCTTTATCTGGTCTTGGTATTAGGGAAATTCTGACCTTATATGAAATGAGAATTCCCTATACTGTCTGCTTAATTTATCAGTAAATGTCTTTAAATAAAAACTATTTAATTAAAAAAATTTACCTTGGTTTAATCAGGAAACAGCTCCTTCTCTATGAAACATATCAGTGCACAAACCAATTTAAGTTAGAGAAATAGTGCTTTAGCGGCAGCGGTTGGCAACCAGCATGCACTGAGTCCCAGGTTATTGTAGAGACTGTACTAGTCACCTGGAGTTTTTTCTGCTTTTACACACCTCCTAAAACTTTGTTAGGGCAGAAAAATCACAAATGTCTGAAATAGGTTCACATTAGCCAATCAAAGTCCTTTGATACAATGAATATGTACTAATTTCTTCTGACAAGACTTTTTTAATGTCTGGTACATGGTGATCAACAGCATTTTTAACATGAATATCTTTATCATGCCAGTTTTTAGATCATAACAGGACACTGTTCTTCACTAAAGTGATAAATTGCTTCTAACTATATTGGATTCAACAACAGAGAATGAATTTGCTCCATTTTCTATTCAGAAAATGAGTTTTTAACAGAGCTCTTTTGTTACACCCATGACTTTACAGACAAAGAACTGAAATAAGATAATTCCGCCTCATTTCTCCGGTGCTCAAGATATTTTCCTCAGTGTTATTTCACCACTCTATTGTAATGTGAACAGGAATGACATAATCACCATACCTGTTAGAAATTTTTTTTTTAATGTACGCATTTTGCCAGAGGAGTTAAAACAACTCGTCCTAAGCTCTTTCTCTTTCTTTATTAAAAATAAAATCTAGTATAATCTCTAGGAAAGAAAATATTTTAGGAACTCCTACCGTATACCTGAGTCTCTACAGGGATCACTACTGTGGGAGGAGGAAAGACTGCAGATCGCCCCCAAAATGGCTGGACCTCATCCGTCACAAAATACAGAAAAGGACTTGAGTTATTTGGGGGGTGGGGAAGAGAGCCCTGGGGTGGAAGCAAGTTTAGGAATAGAAATCAGTGATCAATCTAGAAGTGTTATAGAAAATTAAAGGCAATACTAAAGATTAAGAGAAACCAAGTGCAGGGGCGCCTGGCTGGCTCAGTGGGTTAAAGCCTCTGCCTTCGGCTCGTGTCATGATCCCAGAGTCCTGGGATCGAGCCCCACATCGGGCTCTCTGCTCGGCGGGGAGCCTGCTTCCTCCTCTCTCTCTGCCTGTCTCTCTGCCTGCTTGTGATCTCCGTCTGTCAAATAAATAAAATAAAATAAAATCTTTAAAAAAAATTAAAAAAAAAAAAGAGAAACCAAGTGCAAAAAAAAAAAAAGAGAGAGAGAGAAACCAAGTGCAGGACACTTGTTTTCAATGACAATTAAACTTAAATTAAGGAAGAAGATGGACTTTGTACCACTGACTTCTGCTCCTTCCATTTGTTTTCAGGGCGAAGAATTGGGCTAAGAGAGGCAGGAACAGAACATGCCTCATTAGGATTAGAGCATTTTGTGGATTACAAAGAAGAATCGTGGGAGCACTGAGATAATAAATAGGCGAGAGGGAGGATGTTGAGCCGGTAGAACCATTCTGATCCACGCGGTGTCTAGTGGAGGCCACGCAGTGGGTACACGTGAACCCTGTGGACACGATGTACCAAAGATCTATATGTTCCCAACAGCACTATCCGCGACTGGTCTCTAGAGTCATTGTGGAAAAACCTGTCAACCAGCAAACTCCAGCTGTCGTTCTAGAATCGGACACGTACTCTGCTTTTCTCCTATGCAGACAGGATACAGTATAAGATTCTCCTCTGTATCGATGGTCCCCACTTCAACAGCCAGGCCTTCCCACACTTGGACCCCCTTCTCCGAGAGACGCGGGCATCATCTCCTTTCTCATCACGGTGTTTACACTCGCATCTCTTTCATACGGTGCCAGGCTCTACAGCTTACTGTTTGGACACGGCGGAGCACAGGCATGCAGGCCGTTCATCCCAGGCACATCCCCTCCCTTCTCTGTGTGACTGAGCAGAGCAACCGAACACCTCTGGTCCTCTACGTACACCCTTAACTGTCTCGTCTTCTTCAGCCTTTCTCTTCGGATCATTCCCAGAATGTTCAATTCGTGTCTTGAAACCCTAAAATAAACGAGTCACAGGAGTGCTTTTGCAAAGCACACAACAGCCCACCACTGGGTTTTTGGAAAATGCAAACATTGTCTACCGATGTGTAGGCCCATCTTTAGACAAACGAAACACTAATGCCGTCACACGAAAATACAAATCACCGAGAGCACTTTTGGGGAGTGAGACCAAGAACAGAACATACCACCTGGAGGAAGGATAAGGGACGCGCTCCCCACGGCGTCTTCTTCAAACATCAACCACGTCAGCACTGATTTTGTCAAGAATTACAAAGTAATAATCACAAGCTTAAATTTCCAAGCAAAAGCAGAGAAATACTCTATGTAGCTAACAAGAAAGACCAGTGTCTTTTGGACGGAAAACACGCAGGGAGTAAAACTGTTGACAGATTTTAGACACCAGCGGGAAGGGGAAACTTTTAATGGGGATTTTTCTTAGAACTTTATGGAGTTGGAGAGAGATGCCTTAAAATGGGTACAGAGAGCAGCAGGCACTGTACTAAGCACTTCATATGCATTTGAGATTTTACTCATTTATTTGACAGAGATCACAAGCAGGTAGAGAAGCAGGCGGCGGGGGGGGCAGAGGGGAGGGAAGCAGGCTCCCCGCTGAGCAGAGAGCCCGATGCAGGGCTCAATCCCAGGACCCTGAGACCATGACCTGAGCTGAAGGCAGAGGTTCAACCCACAGAGCCACCCAGGCGCCCCCATAGACGGTTTTAATCGAAGCACAGGCATCAGGTGGTTAACGCACATCCACTTTTCATTCAAATTATTCCTGTTACAAGGAACAGAAAACCTGCCCCGAGCTGGCTGAGGCATACAGGAACCCTAGTCACGTAGGGAGGTAAAACACTGAGTAGGGCTGGCTTTGCGGCATTAGCTACGTTGCCAGGGCTTGGCCCCCGTCCCGATCTGTGTGGTTCCCTGTGTGATTCTCTTCTGTGGCTCACAGGATGGCCCCACAGCACCAGCTCACGCTGGGATGACAGGAGAGCCGGCCCAGCTCTAGTTTCACGTCTCCTCCTGTTTCTACGTCAGTAGGAAGAATTACAAGAATTTTCCAATTGCTCCCACAAAAATACTGAATTCACCCGAGTGGCCCGGTTAGGTCATATGCCCAGACCAGCCACATCAGTGTGGCCAGGACACTGATTTCTGACTAGCTCCAGCTGGTCATATGTTCCATCCTAGAACTGATGAATCCCCAGGGCTATTGCTAAAGGGCGGGCAGATGCTGACAGGAGAAGTAGAAAATGGCCCCTTTATGTATAAGGGACCCATAGTTTCGGAAAATGAAGTAACTTGCCAAATTCAGACCCCTAAGAAGTCAGACTAGATCTGAACTCAGATCTACCTATTGAAACCCAAAGCTTTCTCACCGTGTCCTCTGCACAGTCCTAACACTCAGTCACAGAATGAAAAACTCTCAGGTCCACAGAGAGACCCCTACTTGCATTCTAGACCCATTACCACTGAAACATAAATCAAGATCACAGTTTGTTAGAAAAGTTTAAATAACTTAAAATTAACTTAATTATGAACTTAATTTGGTTTCTCAAAAAAAAATTGAGCTTGTTTTTAGTCTGTCTTTTGAAAACACCGGACTGGCCAGCTTAGGAAATTTCATTCCGCGAAGACAGTTACGAGAAGCAGAGCTTCAAGTTACCATGTTTCACAGTAGAAAACTTTATTCCAGTCATGTCATTTTCACTTCAAGGTCTTCTAATGACCAATGGTCAATTTCTATTCAACTTGGTAAGTTCCTTAGAACTTTCAGAGAAGTAAGGGGGGGGGCTGTTTGCATTTTGTATGTCTTCTTTAGACTTTCAGCTGAACTTTATTTTAGCAAACGTCCAAACGTAAGTTTAAATAACACAATTGAGTCACTTCATTTAAAAAAAGACGAACGTCCACTCATTCCTGCTTCTGGCCACGACGGAGTTTAGGGACCAGACCAACAGCTAAAGGGGCAGAGGGAACGCGTGGACCCCCGGCCCTGGGGCCCGCGCCGCCGTCCTCGAGCGCAGGGAAACCAGGTGAGGCGGGTCTCCAGGCCACGAGCGGAACAGACCCAAGACCCGCGGGGGCCCCACGCGGCGGCAGGCGGACCCTGAAGGCCCGGCCCGGGGTCTCCCGCGCGTTCCGCCGGCCGCCAGCTCGGGGGGGGGAGCGGAGCACAGGCGCGGCCCCCGGAAAGGGCTCGAGTTGGCTCGGGTCCTGGGGACCCCGCGGCGCTCGGGCGTCAACCCCCGCCCCGGCGTGACTCCCTCGGCGCCCCACGCACGACGCGCAAAGTCCCGCCAGGGCCCTGGAAACGCCCGCAGGGACACGGCGCTGTCGCCGGGGGCAGGACGCGGAACGCAGGGAAGCACCCGGAGACGCGGGCGGGTGCAGGCAGGGCCCGCGGGGGAGGCGCCGCCCGCAGGTGCCCGCAGCGGGGGACCCGCCGCGAACTGAGCACGCGCGAGCCGACAGGTGCACACGCGCCGGAACGGACCGAGGTAACGGCGCTCGGAGGCGCGGCTGAGAGCCCGTCCGACGCGCCGAGACCCCACGTGCCCGCGGCTCGGGGACGTCCCGGGGCGCGAGCGTGCGCGGGGCGGCCTGCGCGGGGTGGGGCGGGGAGCGCGCGCCGCGTGGGAGCGCCCAGCCGGCGAGGCCGCGGCGGTCGGGGGCGCGGGGCCGAGCCGCCGAGCATGCGCGGTGTGGTCGTGCGCCGGGCCGAGCCGCCGAGCATGCGCGGTGTGGCTCCGAGCTTGGCGCCGCGCGGGGCGGGGCGAGGCGGTTGAGCATGCGCACCGGGTTGCTGGGCAACGGCTAGCGGCGCGGAGGCCGCGGGTCGGGGTCGAGGTCGGTGCGGCAGCTGCCGAGCGAGCGGGAGGGAGGGACCGCGGGGAGAGTCCTCGGTCCGCAGCACCGCGGGCTCATCGTAGCCGCTCTCGGGAGGGCGCCAAGGCGGGGACGGTGTCCCGACGTGGTGACCGGGCGGCGCCCGCAGGTAGGGGCCCCGGAGAGCGTGGGAACCCGGGTGCGGTGCCCGCTCGGGGCGGCCGGTCCAGACACCGGGGAGGGCCACCGCGACGGGGCGGCCGCCAGCGACTCGGGCCGCCGGTGGTCGCCGTCGCTACCGCGCCCGGGCGCGGTTCACAGCGGGTCGCGACGCCCCGGAAGGCACCGCCCCCGACGGCTCCGCCCCCGACGCCGGCTCCGCCCCCTGCGCGAGGACTACGGCGGCCGACGGCCACGCGACGCGAGGACCCGACGCGCCCCCGAACCGTCGGGACGCCGCGGGCGTGACGGGGCAAAGCTGTCAGAGCTCCCGCGGAGACGCTGCGGGGAACGGCGGCCCGTGCGGAGGAGCGCCCCGCGGGCCCTGAGCCCCGGCGGCCGGGCGCGACGGAAGGTTCCGGAAGGGCCCCCGGCGTTCCCCGTGTGCGGCCGGCGCCGCCGCGATGACCCGGGCGGAGGCTCGTCACAGGCGCCTGCAGCCCAGAAGGGACCGCGAGCGCGGCCGGCGGGTGCCTGCACGGGACACCCCGCGGCTGTGTCCGCCGCCGCCCCGTGTGCGCTGCGCTCCGGCCCGAGGCCCGTGTCGTCCCCGGGGCGCGTCGGGTCCCTTCCCGCCTGGTCCTGACGGCCGCGTCTCGGGCTCCCTGCGGCGACCTGCTTCCGCCGGTTTCCGGGGAGTCGGAGCGGGCAGCCGTGGCGAAGCGGGTTTCGTCGGGGCTGTGTCAGGGGGACGCGGCTGGGCCCGAGTCGGCCTGTGTCGGGCGCAGCCAGAGCGAGGCTGGACGCCAGGTCGGCCCCCGCGGCCTGTCCTGCGTGTCCCAGACCGACCGACCGTGTGCCCCAGGGCGCGCGCGGATCCCCACAACCGTGTGCCGCTCTGGTCCCGGAGTGTCGTGTGTCCCTTCCCCCTTGTCTGTCCTGCATGTCCCGGTTTGTGTCGTCTGGGGTCCTGGGATGGAGCCCGGCATCGGGCGCTCTGCTCGGCGGGGACTCTGCTTCTCCCTCTCCTCCTGTGCGCTCTCCAACAAAATCTTAAATATGTATCTTGCACTTAACTATTCTCTGATCTCTTCAGTCTCAAGTTTTGTTGTACTTCCTTACGCATGACATCATATGAGCAATGGATGTTCTCCTTCCGATTCCTATGCCCCCTCCAGCCCGCCGGACCGTCAGCGACCGCGTCGCCCGGGTGTGCTCCCTGGGTTTTCCCGCAGGGTCAGACTCTCAAGCGCGTCTTCCCTCCAGACTCCACCCAGAGATGTTGACACGAGCTCTAACGTGGACGTCCTGTTGCTTTTGTTTGTACAGTGGAAGGATTAGAGGACTGTGACATGACGACACAACTTGATAGAGCCGAGGAGCAAGCGCGCCTGACGCAGCATGTCAAAAAACAAGGTACAGAATCCTGTTTTAGAACCAACAGTGTTTTCCGTGCATCTTGCCGTCTGCAGTCAGGTGGATGGAACTGGAGGGCATTCTGCTAAGTGAAATAAGTCAGAGAGAGTTACATGATTTCACTCATGTGGAAGCTAAGGATCAAAGGGGAAGGGAGGGAAAAATACAACAAGATAAAATCAGAGAGGGAGGCAAGCCATAAGACACTCTTAATCATAGGAAATAAACAGGGATGCTGATGGGGACCGGGGTGCGGGACTAGGGTAGCTGTGGGGCAGGCATGAAGGAGGGCACATGATGTAATGAGCACTGGGTGTTGTGTACAACTGATGAGGCACCGACTTCTGCCTCTGAAACGAATAAGACACTATGTGCTAATCAATTGAATTTAAATTTTAAATTTTTTTAAATAAAACAAACACTGTTTTACTCATGACCATTTTTTGTATTTTCATTGTACTTTATTTTTTCTCATTATGTTAGTCACCATACCGTACATCATTAGTTTTTGATGTACTGTTCCATGATTCATTGTTTGCATGTAACACCCAGTGCTCCATGCATTTTAATTCAGCTCTTTGAAAGTATAAAAATATAGTTGCAAACCTCGCTCCAGTGAGGAACTATGCACCATAGTACCGACTGCAAGCATGTCCTAGGTGCCCAGCAGTTTTATTCTGTGTTAAGTTTTTGCCAAACAGCACATACTTAAACGCAGGATTCCCTTTCATATTACAGAAGCAAGACTTTGCCTAGAGTCTAACTTAATTGTAGTAAAGCAGAATGTGTTCAGACATGCACAGCTTTTATAGGTCATAATGAATGAATTCATATTATATTTAAGACCTTTGCAAACAGATGAAAAGACATTACTATGTCACCAACATAAACGAGGAGACTAGGCTTTGCCACACTTGCGTAACGTGGGTCAAGCATCCTGCACCATTACATTGGGTCTAGTATGTCACCAAGATTGAGTACTAAAGCTTAAGTTTTCTTCCAAATGATATATTACAAAATGTTCATAAGTAAGGCTTTTTTCCCTAATTTTTAGGGTCATTCATCTAAACAAGATAACTTAGCAGTCACTGCAGTTGCTTTACAAGATCACATTTCACATGATCTTCAACTTCGAAATCTTTCAATAGCAGATCATTCTAAGACAAAGGTACAAAAGAGAGAGAACAGATCCAAATCTCTAAAAAGAAACACAAAAGCGATAATAGATACTGGACTTAAGAAAACTATACAAGGCCCTAAAGTGGAAGATCCAGAAAAAGAATATGTTCTTGATCCAAAACCACCACCATTAACTTTAGGTGAGTTAATCTTATCATTCATATTTGGGCTTATTACAGCTAAGGAATCTAGTTGAGATTAATATTATAATTTTTCCTGGAACAGAAATGATTCTAATTTATAATCTTACAGAAAGAATGTGTGTACTGAAGTTTAAAAATGATGATGGGGATGATATGAGCAAGAAAATAAAGATAGAACTACATAAAATAAAAATAGTAGAATGCGATCAATATCCACTAATCCACATGGGTGGAAATTAATCAATAACGGGAAAGAAAAAGTTCTCTCTTCAGTAGAATGACAACTGATAAATATATAGATTGGGCCAGAAATAGAAAATCCCCATCCGGCCGACAGCACAGTAAGAACAAGCCTCAGTGGCTGCTGAGACACAGGGTGTGGACACGGCCTCCCAGCATGCTCACACACCACACACGGAAGCACAGCCACCTCCTACTGGGGACCCTGTGCCAGCAGCACCCTGACCACGTGACCCAAGTGCCATCACCAAAGGGACACACACTGACATGCCCCCCGATCTCATGCTCTGAGAAAGGCGCAGCATCCCCTCCAGGGTATTCTTGCCAACATGCATATCCGAATTTAATCTCGAGGAAATATCAGATCACCCAAAGAGATGGACATACTACACACTTCCAGGCCAGCACTCTTCAAAAATGTCCAGTCAAGGAAAGCAAATGAAGAGAGAGAAACTGTCCCAGATACAAGGGATGAAGGGGACATGACAGCTGAGTGCTGTGTGTCATCTGAGTCCAAAAAAAGGACTTCCATGAGACAAGAACGAAATCCAGTAAGGAGTACAGATTAGTTGCCAGTGTTAGATCGACGTTAATTTCCTCACCTTGATCACTGAACTAGGGATATGGAAATATTAACATTTGGGAAAAGTGGGTAAAAGGCCCATGAGGATTCTTTATACTGGCTTTACCACCTTTTGCAAGTCTCAAATTATTTTCAATTGTAAATTTAGAAATAGAAAAGATTTTTGCACAATGCTGGGCATGGAAACTAGGTTTGTCGGGGGCGCTGTGCCCTCATGCAAGTGTGATGGCTGCAGGAGGCCCAGGGAAGCCTGCGGGCTGCTGCACGGCGTAAGAGGAGCCTGTGGCTGCAGCAAGACCAGTGGACACTCATAACTTCCCGCTGCACTGCAGACAGGAGATGGCACAGCCTGAGAACATGCAGACGCTGGGAAGAACATGACAGTCTCTTGTGCATGTGTAATTTCTGGAGACAACCAACTAGATGATCGTCATAGTCAGTTTAGCAGGAAAGGTTTAAATTAGACATCAGGAAGAACTTCCCAATTTGGAAAGAGTGAGGTTAAAAAGAGTAAATGAGTTATTTTTCCAGGAGCTCTTTGTGAGAAAGGAATTTTTAACTATTATGCATATTAGCTACCAGTAACTGTTGAACCATATGCTCTTCATTATTCTCTATACATCGTACTGCACTCAGGTCTCTTCTTGCTGATTTCGTGGAGCTCTTTATGTACCCTACATACTAATCCCTTGTTGATCGAGCCACTGAGATCTCTCAGTCTGGCACGGTCTTTTAATTTTAGGTGTTATTTTATATCGAATAAAACCTTCATTCTGATTACTGTGAAATCCATCAGTTTTTCTCTTTATTGTTTATGCTTTGGGTGATTTAAGAAATCCGTACCCATTCTGAGAACACAAAGGTTTTCAAAACCACATTTTATTTACCTTTACAGTTTGCCTTTCACATTTAGACCTCATCACAGTTTATTTTGCATACAGTATTCGCAAAACCAATTGATAGAAAAACTTACGTTAGATTTTTCCCTAAAACCATCCTCTATCCTTTCTTGGTTGACCAGCAGCACCACATTTTGCCTTTCCCAAGTTTTCCAAGTTCATACAAGAGAGGGTGGAAGAGTCAGAATGTATGATTAGGGGCTTCTGTTCCTATGTCAGGATTTTACTGTTTTAATTCATAATAGTTTTGTAATATGTCTTAATAACTGGCATAAAAGGCCCAAAATTCATTCCCTAAAATCTCAGAAGTATATTCTTTCCATACACTAAAACAGAGTGGGTGATCTTCCGATTTCATCTTTGTGGAGACATTCCTTCTAAAACCTCCCATTACTTTGCTCCCCTAAGGCCCAGTTGCTCTGTGGGGCTGGCACAGAGCCATTAGCCTTGGATATCTTCTCAGCATCACCCTGTGGGCTAATACCCTTTGGTTCTCCTGCATTAGCTCCTCTCTCTCTGATTGCACAGCTTCCCCTTTTTGTTTATGCCCTCATTGGGGTAAAGCCACTCCTCCAGCAAGCTTCCTGGAAAAGAGTGCAGAAGAGACCAGTGTATAAGCTTATGGACACAAAGATAGCTTTATCCTATCACAGTCCATTGATAGCTAATAAAGAATTTCAGTATGGGAGTCCTCAGAATTTTGAAAGATTTGCCTTCTCGTGTCTGTGTTGTTGGAGGTAAGTCTGATCTAATTCTGACTTCTGACCCTTTTTGAGACCTGTTGTGTGTCTCACACACAAAACTTTGAAACCTGCTTTTTGTCCCTACAGCTGTGATGTTTCATAGTGGCGGGATTTGCTGTGAATCCTTTGTTCTGGGCCTTCCTGGGGCCTCTCAAACTAGAAACTCACATCCTCTTGTGGGAAAAGTTTTAGGCTATTTTAAGATCTTTACTCTTGATTTTCTGTTTTCTTTATGGAATGTCTGTCTTTCAGATGTCAGGCCTCCTAGTCTGGTCCTTTAGTTTTATCTTCTGTCTCCTGCTTTATCTCATCTTCCTACTTTCTATGAGATTACTTTAACTTTCTCTTCCAGTATTTGAGTTGGCTTTCATTTCTACTATATGCCTGTTTCTACTATATGCCCATTTCTACTATAAGATTTTTGATTTTTAAGAGCTCTTTTTTGAACTTTGTTCCTGGTACAACTTCCTGTTCTTGTTTTGTAGATGTAACACTTCACTTTCTATGTGAAGAGAGCCCACAGGGTGGCACTTGACCCATTCCCTCATTTGGGGGTGGTGTGGGGGTGGGCATTGGTGCTCCCACCCTGCCCGTGCCCCAGCTGCGGCAGCTCTACTGGGACGTAAGCTCTGCTTGACCCAGAGGGGACACATGGTGGGCTCTCAAATGTGGCTGAACTAGGAATTGATCCTGACAATAATTATACATCGTAAGAATTTTTAGCAAGAGAAGAACCTGACAGATACTTGTTCTGTGAAGGTCACTGGTGGCCAAAACAAAACTAAACTGAACCGGCAGAAGACAACACTGAAGCTGAAAGACAAATCAGGCCAATACATGTGAAAGCCTAGTATTCTTCAAATTTTCTTTCTGAAAGTTGGATAGCAGTCCTGCCTCCTCTAGAGAATATTGTGAATATGACACAGGTGTAGGGAATTCTTTATAAATAAAAGCATAAGCCACAAAGGGAGGTATTGTTACCATTGACTTCTGTGCACCGTGGAAGATCATTCAACATTTGGTGGAGGTACATGGTATGTTTTGCTTTCAAATTTGTTTACACAATAATGTCATTAAGCTATATCTGAGTACTATATTCTAAATAGATTACAACTTCTGTTTCGTACTGTCTTAACTTTAGCACAGAAGCTGGGCCTCTTTGAACCTCCCCCACCGCCACTATCCTCAGAGGAATGGGAAAAAGTGAAACAAAGATCCATCCTGCAAGGGGACTCTGTGCAGCCGTGCCCAATATGCAAAGAAGAATTTGAACTTCGTCCCCAGGTGTGTAGCCTGAAGATCAGATAAGCAGGCTTGGGAACTAGACTGAGCTGGAGCCTCAGATCCCAGGTTTCATTTTTCTAGTTTCTTCTGCCTACGTGACCTCAAATACTTTTATATTTTCTTTTCCATTAATTAAAATGTGTGTGTAAGAAAGAGCTAAACACCCTCATCAAACAGTTTTGTTTATTTACCAAGTGATACACTCAAGTATAAAGTTCATACAAAAGGAATTCCATTCCGCTGGCTGGGAATAGCTGAGGAGGGACAGGAGGCATGGGGCAGGAAGAATGAAAGCAAATGGAAATTTTTTTTTTTTTTAAAGATTTTATTTATTTATTTGACAGAGAGAGAGAGAGAGATCACAAGTAGGCAGAGAGGCAGGCAGAGAGAGAGAGAGGGAAGCAGGCTCCCTGCCGAGCAGAGAGCCCGATGCGGGACTCGATCCCAGGACCCTGAGATCATGACCTGAGCCGAAGGCAGCGGCTTAACCCACTGAGCCACCCAGGCGCCCTCCAGTTCTCTATCAAGACCTAATCTTACATATGTGAAAGCTAGGTATTTTAGTAAGATGTTAACCCTTAAACCACAGAATCATCATCTAGTATAATTTAGTATTTTAGTGTAGCAAGAGTTAATAGAACCACATGGAGGCTTTCCGGCCCCAGCAACCTCTTTTTTTACTGTGCTGTAAGTATTGAGCCTGACTGTTGTCTGAGGGATGAAAACTTACAGGGCAGCAGGGGCTCAGGGTGCATCATCCCCACCATTTCCTCTGTTCTGTTTTTTATACATTTCTCACTAAATTCTTATTTCCATTTCATTATAGATATAGACGCTTGTGTTTATTTTGCATTTTTAGTTAGTTATTGTCGTTGTGCTTGGGTTTTCCCTTCCTTGTACACAATAGTTGGCATTTCCCCAGCATTTGATGATTTCAGTACTTCGGACTCCAGTAATTCTTGTACATCACTAAGGGAAGCACTGTACCCATTTAACAGATGAGGAAATAAGTCTAGCGGTCCACAGTGGGGTGGCTCAGGAAATGTTTGCATGGTCAGCTGGAGTCCAATCCCAACTTCTAGGTCATCTTTAGTGCATTTAGCACGACTTAATCATTCATTGTTATCTCAGAGAATGTTTGCCAATAACAAACATTTATGGACATTTAAAAGTCTAATACTTTAAATATATGGAAGTACAAAGTTACTCAGTACAGATAATCAAATATCTATTGATAAAACACCCAAAGATTATTCTAGAAAGCATGAGGAGAAGAGTTAAGATGGAGGAAGAGTAGGGGGACCCTAAGATTGCCTTGTCCCTCAAACACAGCTCGATAATTATCAGATCATTCTGAACACCCAAGAAATCAGTCTGAGGACTGAGAACAAAACCGCAAGTCTGGAAGTAGAAAAGCAGCCACCTTTTGGAAGGTAGGAGGTGCAGAGAGTTGATCTGAGGGAGCTACAACCGTGGGTACTGCGGCAGGAAAGGAGCCCTGTTTGCAGAGACCACGGCAAGGGATCGTACAGAGCAGAGTGCACTATCTGACAAAGTCTCACGTTTTACAAGTCTGCCACCGCCAGGGTCATGCCTGGCTTGAACATGCTCAGGAAGCTAGGCGGGGTGGACCCAGGAGTGGATAGGGTGGTCTGAGGATACCCTGGGTGGCGAGAAGAACGGGTGGCATCAATGCGCTTCACTCTTTGCAGAACTAGGACCAGGGACTCCGGTTGCAGGCCGAGTCTGGGTGCCGGCTCTCTGCTCCACCCCACCGTAAACTCCGCACTGCTGTGTGGTCCTGCGACCACTTTTCTGGCATGGTCCAGGCAAATGGCAAAAGCATAGTGAGACCCTCCCCCAGAGGAACAGCATGGTTCCGTGCCACAGGATCCCTAAAATTGTGGAGTTGTAAAACCCAGTCCCGCCTGGGATAAAACAGCTTGGACACAGGCAGAGGGTGAAGGCAGGGATCTGAGGGAAGCTGGGAACACAAGGGGGTGACTGATTGCCCTTCTGTGGGGGCTCGCTGAAGAGTGGGGGGGAGCCAAGAACTTTCCGTTCCAGGGCTAGAGAGCATGGCGCCACCATATTCATCCAACCCATCAGTGATGAAACACCTCAGGGA
This sequence comes from Meles meles, assembly GCF_922984935.1. Taxonomy (NCBI): domain Eukaryota; kingdom Metazoa; phylum Chordata; class Mammalia; order Carnivora; family Mustelidae; genus Meles; species Meles meles. Next base: position 2,104,315 of record NC_060075.1, on the reverse strand, counting down.
GCAACACAGATCAGCCGAGTGGAGACTAGCACGCGTACACCAAGCCCCGCCCCCTGCACCCTGCAGGTGCGTTTCCACTAGAGCAAGTCTGTCTGAGAACAGTGCAACAAGCCCTGCCCCAGAAGGCCTGCACGGTACCTTGCAGGTACCAAGTCCACGGATCATAGAGTACTGCAAAGCTTGATTAAGGGGAAATAGGATTTAGCTTTTTATTATATTTAATTTTTATAAATATAAAAATATATAAATATATATTATATAACATATAATATACAAAATAAAAATATATTAAATGTTTTATATATAATATATAAAATATTTACAAAATACATATATTTATATATAAAATACATAAAATGAAATATAATAAAACAATATACAATATATAAGTATATATTATATATTTATATATTGTATATATATAATATATATAATATAAAATAGGTATATATAAATCTTATATAAATATATAAGATTTTTTTTCAATTTTTAAATGTTTTATTATCTTTTTAATTTTTAATGTATATATATATATATATATATATAGTGGTGTTTTTTGGGTTTTTTTTTTTTGTTTTTTTTTGTTTTTTTTTAGTTATAGCTTCTTTAACAAGTAGATCAAAACACACCCAGGATCTAGTTGTGTTTTTTCTTTTTTTTTTTCATTTTTTCCTTTTTTTTCTTTGTTTTCTAAGATGGAGGAATTCGCCCTAAAATAAAGAACAAGAAGTAGAACTGATGGCCAGTGATTTTCTTTTCTTCAAATTTTTACTTAAATCTAGTTAGTTAACATACAGTGAGGTATTGGTTTCAGGAATAGAACTCAGTGATTCATCACTTAACATACAATACCCAATGCTCAACATGAAAAGAGCCCTCCTTAATGCCCATCACCCATTTAGCCATCCCCCACCCATTCCTCCATCAGCGCTCAGTTCTCTATCTTAAAGAGTCTCTCGTTTGTTTTCCTCTCTTTTTTCACTTCTCCCTCCCATATGTTCACCTGTATTGTTTCTTAAATTCCACAGATGAGTGAAATAATATGGTATTTGTCTTTCTCTGACATTTTTCACTTTGCATAATATAACTCCATTCACATCACTGTATAGGCAAGACTTTGTTCTTTTGATGGCTGAGTAATATTCCCTTAGATATAGATATACCACATTTCTATCCATTCATCATCTCTATCCATTATCAGATGGGCTCTTTCCATAGTTTGGCTATTGTTGATAATATGACCAGGGATTTAATCAATACAGGTATAAGTAAGATGTCTAAACTAGAACTTAAAACAACAATTCTAAGGATATTAGCTCGGCTTGAAAAAAAAAAAGGATAGAAGACTTTAGATAAATCCTTACTGCAGAGATAAAAGAACTAAAATCCAGTTAGGATGAAAAGTAAAATGCTATAACTAAGGTGCAAACCCGAATGGATGCCATAAAATGAAGACAGATGAACCAGAGGAACAAATCACTCACATAGAAGATAAAATTATGGAAAGTAATAAAACTGAAAAGAAGAGGAAAAGAAAGATAATGGATCACCAAGGTAGAATTAAGGAACTTAGCAACTTATTAAAATGCAAAAACATTCGTATCATAGGCATCCCAGAAGATGAGAGAGATAAAAGGACAGAAGGTTTATTTGAGCAAAGTATAGCTGAAAACTTCCCTAATCTGGGGGAGGATACAGACATCAAAATCCAAGAAGCACAGAGAATTCCTATAAAATTCAACAAAAGCTGGCCATCGCCAAGACATGTATCACAGTCAAATTCACAAAATACACAGACGAGGAAACAATCCTGAAGGCAGCAAGGGGGGGGTAGTCCTTAACCTGTAAGGGAAGACAGATCAGGTTCGCAGCAGATCTGTCCACAGAAACTTGGCAAGCCAGAACAGAGCGGAAGGAAATAATTCAACATGTTGAATGGGAAAAATATGCAGCCAAGGATACTTTATCCAGAAAGACTCTAATTCAGAATAGAAGGAGAGACTAAGAATTTCCCAAACAAAAAGGAACTCATGACCATTTGACCAGCCCTGCAAGAAATATTAAGGGGGACTCTTTGAGTTGGGGGGTGGCGGGCGGGAGAAACCAAAAGCAATAAAGACTAGAAAGCAACAGAGACCATCACCAGAAACACCAACTCTACAGGTAACACAATGGCACTAAATTCGTATCTTTCAATAATCACTCTGAATGTAAATGGACTAAATACTCCAGTCAAAAGACACAGGGTATCAGAACAGTTAAAAAAATAAGATATGCTGCCTATGAGAGAGTCATTTTAGACCTAAAGACACGTACAGATTGAAAGTGAGGGGACAGAGAATCATCTATCATGCTAATGGATCTCAAAAGAAAGCCAGAATGGTCATAGTTACTCATTTATTCATTTATTTATTTGAGAGAATGTGTGTGTTCACATGCGGGGGGTAAGGTGGGGGACAAGGAAAGAGGGAAAAGCAGACTCACCGCTGAGCAGGGAGCCTGATGTGGGGCTTGACCCCTGGACCCTGAGATCATGAACTGACCCAAAGGCAGATGTTTGACTAAGCCACTCAGACACCCCAGACAAACTAAATCTTAAAATGAAGACCATAACAAGAGATGATGAAGAGCATTATATCATAATTAAGGGGTCTACCCATCAAAAAGCTCTAACAATGGTAAATATTTATGCCCCCAACTTAGGAGCACCCAAATATATAAATCAATTAATAATAAACATAAAGAAGAACACTTGGGTGACTCAGTTGGTTAGGCATCTGACTTCTTGATTTCAGTTCACATCATGATCTCAGGGTCGTGAGATCAAGCCCCACATCAGATTCCATGCCAAGCGTGGATTCTCTCTCCCTTTTCCTCTCCCTCTGCTCCTCTCTTCCCTGAAGGGGACTTCAACACCCTACTTACTGCAATGGACAGATCACCTAAGCAGAAAAACAAGGAAACAGTGGCTTTGACTGACACACTAGACCAGATGGATTTAAAAGATATATTCAGGGTGCCTGGGTGGCTCAGTGGGTTAAGCCTCTGCCTTCAGCTCAGGTCATGATCTCAGGGTCCTAGGATTGAGTCCCGCATTGGGCTCTCTGCTGAGCAGAGAGCCTGCATCCCTCTCTCTCTCTCTGCCTGCCTCTCTCCCTACTTGTGATTTCTCTGTGTGTCAAATAAATAAATAAAATCTTTAAAAAAAAAAAGATATATTCAGAACATTTCATCCTAAAGTAACAGAATATACATTCCTTTCAAGTGCACATGGAACATTCTCCAGAACAGATCACGTACTGGGTCACAATCAGCCCTAAACAAGCACAAAAAGATCGAGATCATACTATGCATATTTTCAGACCACAATGCTATGAAACTTGAAGTGAACCACAGGAAAAAAAATGGAAAGACCACGAATGCATGGAGGCCAAATAACAACCTACTGAAGAACGAATGAGTTAACCAGGAAATGAAAGAAATTTTAAAAATACATAGAAGGAAATGAAAATGAAAATATTACATTCCAAAACCTTTGAGATACAGCAAAGGCAGGCCCAAGATGAAGGTATATTGCAATACAGGCCTACCTCAAGAAGCAAGAATTATTGGGACCTCATCAAGATAAAAAGCAAAGGAAAATCAACAAAACTAAAAGGCAGACTATGGAATAGGAGAAGCTACTTGCAAACAATATATCAGATAAAGGGTTAGTATCCAAAATCTATGAAGAATGTATCAAACTCGGGCGCCTGGGTGGCTCAGTGGGTTAAGCCGCTGCCTTCGGCTCAGGTCATGATCTCGGGGTCCTGGGATCTAGTCCCGCGTCAGGCTCTCTGCTCAGCAGGGAGCCTGCTTCCCTCTCTCTGTCTCTCTCTGCCTGCCTATCTACTTGTGATCTCTCTCTGTCAAATAAATAAATAAAATCTTTTAAAAAAAAATCCTTTAAAAAAAAAAAAAGAATGTATCAAACTCAACACCTAAAAACCAAATAATCCAATCAAGAAATGGGCATAAGATATGAACAGACATTTCTTCAAAGAAGACAAACAAATAGCCCAACAGAAAAAATGCTCCACATTAGTCTGCAACAGGTAAACAAATCAAACTAATCAAAACTACCTGTCAGAATGGCTAAAATTAACAAAAGAAACAGCAGGTGTTGGAGAGGATGTGGAGAAAGGGGAATGCTTTTGCACTGTTAGTGAGAATGCAAACTGGTACAGCCACTCTGGAAAACAATATGGAGGTTCCTCAAAAGAGCTAAAAATAGAAATACCCCATGACCCAACAATTGACCTACTAGGTATTTATCCAAAAGACACAAAAATACAGACCCAAAGGGGTACATACAGCCCAATGTTTATAGCAGCATTATCAACAATAGCCAAACGATAGAGCCCAAACGTCCATCAACTGATGATTGAATAAAGAAAATGTACACACACACACACACACACACAACACACGGAATATTACCCAGTTATCATAAAGAATGAAATCTTGCCATTCATGACATGGATGGAGCTAGAATATATTATGCTAAGTGAGTAAGTCGGAGAAGGACAAATGCCATATGATCTCACTCATATGTGGACTTTAAGAAAGAAAAGAGATAAACATATGGGAAAGGGGGGAAGGGTGAGAGAGAAATAAACCGTAAGAGATTCTTAACAATAGAGAAAAACTGAGGGTTCACGGAGGGAGGTGGAGGGGAGGATGGGATAGACGGGTGAAGGGTATTAAGGAGGCACTTACTGTGATGAGCACTGGGTGTTGTACATAAGTGATAAATCACTGAATATTGCACTATATGTTAACTAAGTAAAATTTAAATTAAAAGAAGAAGAGAAACTTAACCCTACACCGAGATGAGCTAGCAAAAGAAAAGCAAATAAAGCCAATAACCAGCAGAAGAAGGGAAATAATAATTAGAGCAAAAATAAATGATTTAGAAACAAACAGCAGACCAATGAAACTAAGAGATGGTTTTTGAAAGAATTCATAAAACTGATAAACCCCCCAGCCAGACTTATCAAAAAGAAAGAGAATGGACCCAAATAAAATCATAAATGAAAGAGGAGTGATCACAACCAACAGCACAGAAATACAAATAACCCTGAGAGAATATTTTGAAAAATTATATGCCAAAAAAACTGGCAATCCGAAAGAAGTGAACAAATCCCTAGAAACCTACAAACTACCAAAATGGAAACAGGAAGAAATAGAAAATTTCAACAGACCCATAACCAGCAAAGAAATTGAATCAGTAATCAAATCAAACGTGTCTGAGACTTGAGTCATCCCCAAGAGCCTTGCCCACTGTCTCTTCTCTTGGCCCCACACACTGGAGAGAAGAGAAGCCAGTGGCTGGAAGACCAGCCCCCTCAAGCCTCCTTCCGCACAAGTACCCTGCTCTTACCCCCCAGCTCTGGGAGAACCACACACCTTCCTCCTTATCCTGCGGCCCAAAGTATCACTGTGGCCACAGAGAGGTGACATTTTCCTGTGAGCATACTTTCCCCGCATGTGAGAAAGAAGAGATGATTCCAGTGTCTCCGGACTTTTTTCTGGAACTCTCTGTTCAAGTGTCACAGTCAATGAGCTGCAATGCTAAGCACTCCGGGAGTGCAGCTCAGCGGAACAAAGCCCTGCACAGAGATGCCCGACCCCTCCCTCCGCTCCCCCTTCCCCCCACACCCTGGTGTGGGCTGGGCGCCCCCAACACACACCCCAGCTTGCTTCCTTTCTCAGGACCTACCCCGGGGTACACCTCCTGCAGAAGCTGCGGCGCTTACGGAAGACACGTGTGTTTGATGTTTCGGACTGTCGCTGACTCAGTCTTTCTGGCGGATTATATGCCTGTGCTGTGCTCAACGTCAATGCGAAATATTAGAAATATCAATCTTATTAATCTGCTTTTTTAATTTTTCAAACAAGCATTCAGAATTTTTCTTTTAATTAGTGCATTTATGCTGCTGCTCTTTTAACACTAAACTTCAAACATTTTTGTCTTCTCGTGCACAGGTGCTGCTTTCGTGTTCACATGTGTTTCACAGAGTAAGTGACGCCCGCCCCCCCCCCCCAGAGTGAGCTGGGTGCCAGCCGCGCAGCTCTCACTCACTGAAAGTCTCCTAAGACGAGCCACTTATTTCATCCATGATCACCACCCGGAGTTAGAAATCTGACTTCAGGCTACAGAATAGTTCATCCTGCTTCGAAAATCACGAATTTTACAGACAGAAGAGCCACCCGTGTTTGTCCCACACCGTGCTGTCACAGACGTCCTCAAAGTGAGCGGCGGCTTGCTTCCTGCGGCCGCACTGCGGGGTGGCCGTCTGCACGGGGCTCATCTGTCTTGACACGCGGTTTTCAGAAGTTTTTGATGTATGTGCATGTGTGTTCTTGTAAAATTTCAGTTTGGGAACAAGTTTCACGAGGAAGGTGTTAACATCTGATGAAACGTCTTCCCTTCGTAATCCAAACTGGACTGTCTCGTAATGAGGAGAAAAGAACACTGTAATTACATTAGGAGTAAGAATGTTATTTATAAGTAATTGCTCATAAAATTTTAAGTGAAATGTTCTTCTTCAGGCATGCCTCCAGGCTTTTGAAAAGTTCACAAATAAAAAAACCTGCCCTCTCTGTAGAAAGAACCAGTATCAAACCAGAGTGATTCACGACGGAGCCCGGCTCTTCAAAATAAAGTGTGCGACCAGGTACGCAGGGTCCACCCCCTCTCCACGACATATCCAGCTGCGGCGCCGGCTGGTGACTCGTTTTCAGGGAAGGAGGGATTTTGCCTCCCTCCTTGGCCACTGCCTCCCCAGGGCCTCCCCCTGTTTTGAAATACCTGTCAAGGCCGTCCTGAGTGAGTCACGTCAAACATCTGTGTTCCAGGATCCAAGCCTGCTGGCGGGGACACGTGGTCAGGAAGTGGTACCAAGACCTGAGGAGAAAGCTACCTCCCACAGACGCCAAGTTGAGGAGAAAATTCTTTGAAGAAAAGGTAGGTCCAGGGCCTTGATTCTCCTGGTAGTCTGCCCGCCAGTGGGTCACTGGGGTCAGGGAGGCCCGCCGTGGCGGTGAAGCCCAGAGACTCACTTCATTTGCAGGCCTTTTACAGAGGCTTGAGAAGCTGCTAAAACCCCATCCCACCTGGATTTCCAACCCAGGCAGTGAAATACTTCTAGGTTTTCTTTTCTAGTTAAATAAAAGCATTATCAAATTGAAAAGAGGTTAAATTCAAAACAACTTTGGTTTGGCCATTTCATGACACTTGCTTAAATAATCTCTTCAGAGGAAGGAATGGATAAAGCTGAAGTTTTCACATCCCCTGAGCTGCACGTTCAAAGTTTTTATTTATAAAACAGAGCTCCCACTCGCTGCAGTTTTACCGGGTGTCTCGTTGGGCCTCACGGGGTCACCAAAATGTGAGTTTCAGAAATAAATAACCTCGGTTTCTACCCTTTCTTTGAATAATTTTTTAGCTTTTTTTTTTCTAAGATTTTATTTATTTGACAGAGATCACAAGTAGGCAGAGAGACAGGCAGGGGGTGGGGGGAAGCAGGCTCCCCGCTGAGCAGAGAGGCCCTCAGGACCCTGAGATCATGACCTGATTAAGGTTAAGGCAGAGCCTTAACCCACTGAGCCACCCAGGCGCCCCAACTTTTTAGCTTTTATGTTTACTTTTTGGCTTACCAGTTTTCCACCCTGTACCCCACGAGGCGGGGTAGAGCAGAGGAGCCGGCTAGCCCGGGTTCCAGCCTCAGCCCCATCCTCACCAGCTGGTGGCTCCGGGCACAGCCTCCGTGCTCACCTGTAACAGGACAGTCATGACCTGACCCCCCAGTGCTGCTCTAGGACTAGCGCCCTGTAGGCCGTGAGATGCACAACTATTTCGTCCTGTGTCATCCGAGCTCGTCTTCACGGTGACTGCTTCAGATGTGGTCGTAGCCCACGCTGCCGGGGACAGCACGGAGGAGGCTCTGGCATTCTGACATCACGGTAGCTTCCAGTCGCGAAGATAAAACTCGCAGTTGCGCTTCCCTGCATTTTCTTTATGGAAGTGTCCCTCACACGTTTATCCAGCCCCTCCCTACACTTGCTTGTGAGCCTGCACCCCGTTTGGAGTAACGGGTGATGGAAGATTACCCTTTACTGAGTGAAGAGATCCCTCTCTCCCTGTTACGTCCGTTAGCATGTGAAGCCCAAGTGGCCGCAGCCCTGTGCTCTGGGGGAAGAGGCTGACGTTCACCCTACGCGTCAGGCTTTGATCAGACTTCCAGTCCGAGCTTCTCAGGCCGAGGTGCTGTCTCTCCGTGCGTCTCCTAACCTCGCCAGCCTTGTTTGTGCCCTGGCTGAGGGGCTTCTCCAGAGAGCCCAGGACGGCGTAGGGATCCTGAAACTAAGTGCATTTAGGCTCGACCCTCAAAGGAGATGACGCCAGACTGTCCCAGGGCCCTTCCTGATCACTCAAGTAGTTGGTCCAGGCAGTGTCGTCGTCCGTGAGTGCAAAAGAAAATCGGGAACTTGGCTGATTGTGATGTCATTAAATCTCAGATTTAATTAAGAAAATACACTCAGCTGCCCTCAAGAGAAAGACAACATTAAATGCAGTATAGGAACCAGTAACCCGAAAATCCTGACTCTCCTGAAGACAAGGAGATGGAACCGCTGGTGGAGATGGGCCCGTGCAGCAAGGGCAGCCCGAGTGCAGGGGGAGAAGCCACAGGTGCGGGCCTGCTCTGCAGTAGGGGGTCCGCTCCAGCTGGCACAGGCGTGGGGGGCTCCAGGAGGGGCGGCGTCCACAGCAGCCCGCTGGTTGCGGAAATGGAGGCAGGGGCAGAGCAGAGGCTATGGAGAGAATCTGCCATTCTACTTGTGAATAAGAAAAACTATTTTCTGAGCCATTCGTGCACATTATGGCATCTATTGGGGAGCACAGGATATGTGAGGAATGAGGACAGAGTCCTAGTGAAAGCCCCCCTTCCATTTCTGCCTGCGGGGTGGACATGAGAAAAGCTTTGCATTGTTCAGCACCATCCATTTGACAGAAGAAACAACAAATCGGCTAAAACTGCTGCAAACTTACTGGAAATGTGTGCCACCGTCTTGGGTTTTGGACAGTGAGCCTTTGCTCTAAGCACTTAGAGAGCAGTGTACTGCCCGCCATCCTCCACCTCCCCTCGGACCTTTGTATCCGGTTTCAAAAAGCCCCCGTCTGTAGACCAAGTCTGTAGACCAATACAAGATTCAACCTAAGCTGGGGTCCTCAGTGCCACTCACTGCGCTGAGCCTGTCTTTAGGGCAATCTGTCACGTCCTCCTTCACCGTCAGAGACTGGCGGTCTCTTGAGGAGTGGCTCACACTCGAGGCAGGGAGCGACTCTGTCCATGGCGAGTTGTCATCCTTCTCCTGTGTTCTCCTCGTGCTCTTCTCTCTCCGGGGGTCTGACAGTAATTCGAACATATTGTTATTACTACTCTTAGTAATTCTAATATAATACTCTCTTGGCTTTCAAATCAGAAATTATTAACTTCTCTTATAAAATTTTAATTACAGATGATAGTCATTTTACCTGTGTGTGTAAATATTTTTTCATTTGCATATATCATCTTATTACAATTTTTAAAAATACAGGCTCACTCTGCCTTCACATAAAGCAGAGTTGTGTGACTCAAGTGATTATACATCTATACCCAAACACAAACACACAAATGTGCACACACATGCAAAGACGCACACTGTAATTCAGATCATTCTTCCCCAAAAGTGCTGATTTACTGTCATACTCAATTTGTTGCACAAATAAACATTCATAACTGCGTCAGCTATCTATTTCTTAATTAAATCTATAATCCGCAGCTCTCTGCTACTTTCCTAAATGTTCTCTTCAATTTCTTCATTCCTCACTCTACTCACTTGTCCCATTTGGTCATAAATATTGAAATCTATAAACCGAAACCTCATTTTATTTTTTTAAATCCAGTTGGTTAACCTACGGTGTGATATTAGCATCAGGTACAGAATTCAGTGATTCAGCACTTCCATACGGCAGCCAGAGCTCGTCCCCACCAGGGCCCTCTTTAACCCCTCTTCCCTCCGCCTCCCCTCCAGGGACCAGCAAGTTGTTCTCTAGAGTTAAGAGTCTGTTTCTTGGTTTGTGTCACTCTTTTTTTCCCCTTTGTTCATTTGTTTTATCTTAAATTGCACATATGAGTGAGGTCATGTGGTATTTGTCCTCTTCTGACTGACTTATTTCACTTGCATAATACCCTCTAGCTCCATCCATGTTCTTGCAAACGGCAAGGGTTCGTTATTTTTGATGGCTGCGTGGTATTCCGCTGTATGTATACACACACCACATCTTCTTTCTCCATTCGTCCCTCGATGGACACTTGGGTGGCGTCCATAGTTTAGCTACTGTAAATAGTGCTGCACTAAACATAGGGGTGCAGGTATCCCTTTGAATTAGTGTTTTTGTATTGTGGGGTAAATATCCAGGAGTGTGATTACTTCATCATAGGGTGCTGCAGTGTTGACTGTTTCCTGCACTGTGCGGAAGCTTTTTATTTTGATGGAGTCCCAGTAGTTTATCTTTGCTTTTGTTTCTTCAGGAAGCCTATCTAGAAAAAGCTGCTGTGGCCAACATCAGAGAAATTACTGACTGAATTCTCTTCGAGGATTTCTTGTGGCTTCAATTCTCATATTTAGGTCTTTACTCCATTTTTAAATTTATTCTCATGCGTGGTGTAAGAAATGGGCCAGTTCCATTCTTCTGCACATAGCCGTCCAGTTTTCCCAACACCATTTGTTGAAGAGACGGTCTTTTTCCCACTGGACATTCTTTCCTGCTTTATTGAAGATTGATTGACCATATAATTGTGCACTTATTTCTGGGTTCTCTATTCTGTCCCGTTGATCTAGGTGTCTGGTTTTGTGCCAGTTCCATCCTGTTTTGAACACTACAGCGTTGCAATAGAGCCTGAAGTCTGGAGGCGTGATGCCTCCAGGTTCGCTCTTCTTTTTCAAAATTGCTTTGGCTCTTCAGGGTCTTCTGTGTTCCATACAAATTTTAGGATTGCCAAACCTCATTTTAAATAAGTGAGACAGGGGCACCTGGGTGGCTCAGTTGGTTAAGCATCTGACTCTTGACTTCAGCTCAGGCCATGATCTCAGGGGCCTAAGATCAAACCTCACGTTGGGCTCCACGCTGCGAATGGAGCCTGCTTAAGCTTCCCTCTCTCCCTCTCCCTCGGCCCTTCCCCCCAACTCCCACTCTTGCCCTAAATAAATAAATGAATAGTGACAGCATTTACTGTCAGATAGTGTACTGTAGTGGGTGCTCTTGTCATTGTTCTGGCTGCCCATGTGGGCACACACCTGTCTGCCCTCATCCCTGGCGGTGTGCTCCAAGAGCCTCAGTGGATGCCTGAAATTGCAGACGGTACCAAACCCTATATATACTACATTTTTTCTCTACATACACACCCCGGATAAAGTTCAGCTTATAAATTAGGCACAGTAGGAAATGAACCACAACAAATAATAAGACAGAACAATTATAACAATATAACAGTACACTATAATAAAAGTTATATGGCTCTGGTCTCTCTCTCTCTCTCTCTCTCAGTATATCTTACTGCACCCGTCTGCACCCATCCTTCTTGTGATGATGTGAGATGACAAAATGCCCCGTGAGGAGATGAAGGGAGGGGAGTGACATAGCATTAGGCTATACCGACCTTCCGGCAGTGCGTCAGGGGAGGGTCGTCTGCCCCAGGACCGTGCTTCGCAGTGGGTAACCGACACCATGAAAAGCAAGACTGCAGAGAGGGGGTCAGCTGTGTGTCTGAGTGTCTAGGTGGTCAGAGCCCAGAGGCTATTGTTTCTTACACAGACCAGTTCTTAGTCATTTACTGAATGGCTCTTGCAATTTAATGATTTTTTCCTACCTTTTTCAAACTCTCCTGCTGGCATAGTCTAGGAAATAGACCATTTAATCTACAATTTTAATTTATAATTTTAGTGAAATCTGAAAATTACTGAACGAGGCTATTGAATGCCACATTACCTAGGACTGTACAGATACATCCAGACCATGTGGATAGATACACAAGTGAGTTTGTGGAGAACTTGTATCAATAAATTACATTACTGTAAACTACTGGGTAAAAGATGGTTGAGGAACAGGGTACTCACAAAGTCTCAAAGCATCGACCCACAGATTCTGTGTAATTTGCAAAGGGTATGAGAAGCCTTTACATCGGAAAGGTCCAACAGACATCTCAACCTAATGACTGAAATGACCAATAACTGCACAAGTTGATACCACGTGCTCCTAATGTGCACAGAGTGACTAGAACAAACATCACCTTTACACTTTCCTGCCAAAAATGCTTAACCTCAACCCAATCAAGAAAGCACGTGATCAACTAAATCCAAAATGAGGATATCCTCATAATTAAAAAAAAAAATAAACAAAAGTAAGAACCTGTTCTTACTGTTCACCTATTAGATTGCAAGAATTGGAAAATGTGATGATAATTATCTAGTACTGATGAGAACGAGGGGTAAATGGACATTCTTATAAGACATCAGCAGGACGAAAAATGTACATCCTTCTGGCTGACAGTTCTCTGAGCCATCCTCTAGAAGTCACCCTACAGATGTACATGTATGCTGAGATGCATCCATGACTTGTTCACTATGGCAACGATTATAAAAGAGAAAGAACCAGAAACAGCCAAAGAGTCCGCCACCAAGGAACATCCACACAGTGCTTACTATACAGCCATTGTAAAGACCAAGTTAGATGTGTATGTGGGGGTAGTAAAAGATCTCCAAGAAAAGGCAACAAAGAATAATAACTATACAAGGTATCATGATAGGGTTAAACTATAATAGTAATTACAGCAAACATGATTGAGATGAATTTCCTTATTAAATAACAAACTTGAATTACATTGAAAATCCACTAATAGCTGCTTATGAGAGAAACATTTGAATCAAATGAAATAAAAATGCCCTATATAAAGGCATGCTCAAAAGTAAATGAGGCAAATGCAAATAAATAAATAAATAAAATAGAAAATCACAGGGCACATGGGTGGCTTAGTTGGTTAAACATCTGCCTTCTGCTCACGTCAGGATCCCAGGGTCCTGGGATCGAGCCCCGCATCAGGGTCCCTGCTTACCATGGAGTCTGCTTCTCCCTCTCCCTCTAGCCCTCCCCCCCACTCTGCTTTCTCTCTCTCTCAAATAAATAAAATCTTTAAAAAAAAAAAGGCAAAAGCCATGAAAAAATAGAAAATCACAATAAAATAAAGGAGTATTAAAACACATCAGGAAATTTTCAGAGTGTAAGTTACATACTGTCCTGATGCTCATGACAGTGAACACACTCGTATTCTATGGTATATAGCTAATGCTGTATTTAGAGCGCAACTAGTATTAAGCACATTTATTATTAAACAAGAAAGACGAAAAATAATGAACTAACCATTTAAGTCAGAAAGCTATTTAAACACTAAAGAATTTTTAAATGTAGGAAGTAGAAAGTATAAAGATAAAAGAAGTAATTTATTAGGATAAAAGTAAAACCAGTAAGTGAAGCCAATAGCTGGTATTTCAGGAAAGAGAAATTAGAAGTGAATAATTTTTTGGTGATTGAAAAACTACCAAGTACAAGATAAAGTCTCACCAGGGTTAAAACAGATAAAACAATGTAGACACACAGAACAGAAGGCATAACCATATATGTGGAAATCATTTTAAAATGATAAGACTTGTATGCAAATTTATGCTCTTAAATCTGAAATTATTTATCTTCTATCAAAATAGGAAACACAGAAATATATAAAAATGACTGAGAAAAATGATATTAAATCGTCTCAGTCTTTACCAAAAATATACTAAACAGCCTTTCTTAGTAATGACAGCAATCTCAAGCTTAAGTGACATTTCCTTATCACAGTAAAGATCATACATCAGAAACTAAAAACATATTTTTTAGATACTGAAACCCTAAAGATGCAAAATAGGTTATCTATTATCACACTTTGGCCAATCCTTGCCAATGCAATAATACAAGAAAATGAAGCACCTAAAAATAAACTTAACAAGGAATGTACAAACTCTCATCAGGAAAAAAATGTTTTCTGGGGTTAACATTAGCAGCGTAGCAAAATAAAATGTTCCTCACTCATACCCACGCCCTCCTCCAGCAACAACAGTCTGGCCTCCAACCACAGGTAAGAGGGAACTGTAGGAACTGTGGGTTCCAGCACCACTGAGCAAGCGAGTCAGGAGTTTCACCCACCCACGTGTCCAGTAATAGGGACACACACCTCGGTTCCTGTGGACCCTGAGGTGCGCTCGCCCGTCTTGGCCACAGTCTGTGAGCCCCTGGAGAGCACTGCCTCAGATAATCACCCACATCCAAGAGAGACTTTGAGAAGTCCAGGTTTCCAAAGGAAAAGCTCCACAACACCCATGGCAATGCCTTGCAGAGGGCCAGAGGACTTACACTTTACCCATGTCACCCCTCCCCCAGGAGGCACAGCTCGGGCCCAAGAGAGATCTTCTTGGCCATGATTTCTCCTGCAGGAGAACGTGAGAGCTTGTGAGTGAGCACCCAGCTTCTTGGGCTGTGTGGGACATACCAAAGGGACTCGTCCTTCCATCCAGCATACTGAGCCATGAGCTGCGTCACCGGGGGTGGGAAGAAACTGGAAGAGCAGCAGATAGGACTCCTGAGGGATGAAAAACACAGGACCCTACTGACTGTTGTAGCCTCCATCAAGAAGCCCCAGGGGAGGTGCTTCATTTGCAGATCCCCTCACGTGGCCCCCGGTGCCGCATGTGCCTCACCCACACCCTGTGGCTGGTTCCCTGCGCACACTCCTGATGGCGACGGCCAGGAAGCACATGCAGAGAGCCAGCCTGCATCTGGGGGCCAGGGGGGACACAGACTGGAGCTTCAGCGACACCCTTGGGAAAGTCGAAGGGAGGCCATCGGCACCTGGCCTGGCGTGACGCAGAGTCTAGAGAAGGCACACAAGTCTAAGAATTCTGCCATAAGAGGAGCACGACATGGAGCAAGTGTGTCCACAGGAGGTCTGAGAAAGCCTCAGAACCCATACGGGGCCGATAGAAAGGACTTCTCTCCTGACGCTACTCAGTAAAGACACAGGAGGCCGCGGTTACTTTGGTTTGGTGACAGCAACGCAGGACTGGAAGAAACGTGAAAATCAGGAAGATACGACACCACCGAAGGGTCTCGGCAGCCTCCCAGTCACCAAGCGAAGACCTGGCGAGCTACAACCTGGCAAAGAATTCGAAATGGGCATTTGAAGGAAGCTCAGTCAGGTGCAAGAAAACACAAAAGCGCATTTGATGGAATCAGGAAAATAAGTTAGCAAAGTGACAAGCTTAATAGAAATAACAACAAAGAACCAAGTAAGTTCTGGAGCATAAGACCAGAGATGGCATCACCATCAGAATGGATCAGGCAGAAGGAAGAATCTGTGAATTAGAAGAAAGGAACTTGGAAATTATCCAGTGAGAGGCAAACAAAGAAAAAAGAATGAACAAGAGTGAAGAAAGCATACGTGACCTTTGTGATACTCTCCAAGGAAACAGTCTGTGAATTAGAGTCTCAGAGGAGAGAGGAAGGGGCAGAAAGCTGGTCAAAAGAAATCATGGCTAAGAACTGCCCAAATCGGTGAGAAATTTGGAGAGCAAAGTTTATGAAGCTCAGAGTCACCAAACAAACTCAATTTAAAGAGATCTCCCCCAGGGCACCTGGCTAGCTCAGTTAGTTAAGCGTCTGCCTTCGGCTCAGGTCATGATCCTGGCTGGGTCCAGGGAATGAGCCTTGCTGGTGTCAGGGTCCCTGCTCAGCGGGGAGTCTGCTTCTCCTTCTCCCTCTGCCCCTCCCCCACACGTGTGTACTCTCACTCTCTCTCAACTAAATTAATAAAATCTTTAAAAAATACAAAGATCTTCCCCAAAATACAATAATAATTATAATAAATCCCCAAAACCAAAGAATCTTAAAAGCAGCAAGAGAAAAAAATTCCACACTTCCAGGGGAACACCCATAAGGCTGTCGGCATATTTCCCAGCGGAGAGGTTGCAGGCCAGGATGGAGTGGGACAAAATACTCAGAGTGCTGGCGGGAGAAATTTCAACTGACAACAGCCCCTGGCAAAGGTGGGCTTCAGAACGGAAGGTCGGATAAAGATGCTCCCAGACAAACAGAACTGAGGGAGGCCGTCACCACTGGGCCTGCCTTACGAGAATGCAAAAAGCTGTTCTCAAGCTGAGATGACAGGAGGCTAATCAGTAACATGACAATACAGGGCGACCACAGCACAGCACGCAGGAAAGCTACATACGTAGGCAAATTCCGACTCCTGATACTGTAACATGATGGGTGGGAAACTCTCACCTCCGCGTGCAGATTAAAGGACAAAAGTATCAAAAATACCTAGATCGACACCGATTTGTCAATGAACATACAGTACAAAAAGGTAGACCATGGAGCTCCTGGGTGGGTCAGTGGATTGGGCGTCCAGCTCTCGAGTTTGGCTCAGGTCTTGCTCTCAGGGTCCTGAGATCAAGCCCGCCATCAGGCTCTGTGCTCAGTGCGGGTCTGCTTGAGACTCTGTCCCTCTGCTCCTCCCCCTGCTTGCACTTGCTCACATGCCCACCCGCTCTCACTCAAATAATAAAATCTTAAAAAAAAGGAATATAAGCTTGCCAGTAACATGAAGCTTGAAAATCTAGAAAGCACAGACTAAGATATTTGAAATAAGATGCAGCTCTGAGCCTTGGGTTCTTGTGACGTCTGCCCTGCAGGTGTCAGAACTGAAGGCGCGCACTCAAGTCCAGCTTCAGGAGAAGCAGCGTGTGCAGCTTTCCTAATCACCCACCTTTAAAAAACAAAAAATAAAAACCAAATTCCAAAGCCAGAATGAACAATGACTTTATGAAGCCTCCTCTGGGTGGGAGCCTAGCTTTGTAACATAGTGACGTTCCAGAAACACCGGCTTTTCCGCCAGAAGTGAGCTTTGTGGCCCGTGCCTTCTCACAGGCCTGGGCATCCGCCACCCTCCCACCACCTAAAAGTGCACGAACTGTACATTAGTAAACAGTCAGACATCTGATGCTTGAATTTGAGAAATTAGTAAGTTTCCAAAGCAAAATGTGCAGTAACAATATGCTGCCTTCAGGGGGAAAGTCTGTGATAGGAAAGAAAGGCAAAGAGGGAGAATAGTGTGACATTTTTCGGCATAACAAATTAGAAGGTGCTTCTGTTTAGGGCTTCAAGATCTCGGCAAGACGGACATGTTTGTAATACTGTAGATTAGATTAGCGCAGGTCTTTGTGTTTTTACGAACTGACCTCCCTTTCTTAGAGCAGAACTCTGGCCTTGCCTTTCCTTCCTCTGTTGCAGGGGGACTAATGAAGTCTCTTCTAAACTTGGGCTTCCATGCACCTATTGGATGTTAACTAAATTAATAAAATACAGAGCTCGTCTCTGCATATAGTAATGCTTCTATACGCTGAGAATTTCTTCTTGCAGATTTGTCTTCCTTTAAAATGTCATTGGCACATTCTTAACAAACTGAGCAAGAACAAAGTGATGTCGTGTTGTAATGTGGGATCTTTTCAATAGACTTCAGTCCTGTGTAAAGAACCAAACAGATCAAATGTTGGATTTTGTCTCTGCGTGTCAGAGAATTCAGCTGGACTCAGCAGTGCCCCGGAGCGGGCACCGGGGCTGTCGGGGACGGCACAGCAGTCCTGGGGCACTCTCACAGCACGACTCGGTGAACTCGGCCAGAGCCGCCTGGAGAGGTCAGGAAAGCTGCTGTGCTCATACCTGTCACCAGTGTGTACAGAAAGCCCGAGGGTTGCCCACAATGCAGTGCTTGGTCCTTGAATGCCTTTGATCCTTATCTAGAAATTCTGCTAGCATATGTCATATCATTGAGGTATGGTCTTTTATTGCTGCAGTTAAAACTTTTCAGATGCATTATACTATCTCCACCCAAGCTAAAAGTCCAGACCATTGTTTAAAAAGTAAGGTTAGTGATTCGTCAGATGCCCTGGTTGACTCGAGGGGCCGCCCGCTCCCACACCCTCCCACATGAGATTTCTCTTACTTTGTCATTGACATCTCACCAAACAGCGTAATGGTCTTAAAGTTTGCTTAGTCCTTTGACTTCCTTTATCACGTAGAGATGGCAAACATTCTGTTGCTAACTTGGAGTGGTTCCAAGCAGCAAGATCGGGAGGATATTAAACCAGTAAAAGCTTATCAACTGATTCATTGATATGCTGTAAATTCCAGGCTTTTCATTTTGCTTTTGAGGGTGGTCATAAGTCAACACATTAGTAAGCAATTTGCTGACATCCAGACGGATCACTTAGAGAGGCCTCCCGGGCAGACAAAGTTCACCTGGTACTTTTGTTAGTGTATTTTTTTTAATGTTTAGCCGGTATGTTACTTGTAAATGACCAGTAATTGCTTTACATATCAATAAGCTAAACTCCTACTTATCAAATACCTGAAATAGAAGACTTAAAAGGAAAAATATAAGAAGACATTCATTCTTCTTAAAACTGAACATTTTACACACTTTGTTTCTGTAGAATTGGTAATATTAATCATTGGTTTAAAAACTAGAACTCAACTGGCTGCTTTGGGGGGGGGGCAGTTTTTGCCCTTTCAATGACTAAGGGCATCTGACCCAAATACCAGTAAGGAAATAAAGAAAGCAAGAACACATAAGAACTTGAGATGTGAGAAACAGTTAATAACGGCTGCACTTAGGACGCGGCTTACAATCGGCCACAGCAGGTGGTCGGTAAGTATCGCGGATTTAACTTTGTAACTATTGCCCTTGCGCTCTTTGGCACGTGTGCAGCTACCAGAGAAAGGTCAAGCAGTTCGCGTGGAGGATTCCGCTGCAAACGCGTACCGAAGTGTCTCAGTATCTGTATTAACAAGCTAATGTCCATGTCATGATTAAAAGCTAAACGCCGATGCTTTGCTGAATCTTGATCGTTGGCAATAACTTCACGTCATTCCTCGGAGGCATCGTTCTTTTGTTTTAATCCCAGAAAGGACGCCGTGCTGTCCTCCTTTAGAACGTGGACGTTGGGGCACATATGCGTCCTTGGTTCTAATCTACTGCAAACGTAAAATTGAGATTTTTTTAATGAATGCTAAGGGCCTTAGCATGAATCAGGTGCTTCTCTGGACCTAAGGAATTCATTCGAGGAGATAAGAAATACACACAGGAAAAAGATAACAGCCTCCCGCCAAGGCTAAGTGCCCAGGGCAGGGGCCCCAAGTGCTCTGTGAGAGCCGAGAGAGCGAGCTCATCTGAGAGGAGCCGCGCACTCCGGCCGCGCATGCGGTCCTCGGAAGCCACTGGTGCAGGAAGTCATGGAAACAGGAAAACAGGACAGTTCTTCGTGGGACTCTGTAACGATGACCGGCCGGCTGGGAAATTCCTAAGGACAGTAATGAGAGGAAAGGTTGGCGCGAGGCCCCAGGGGATCCTGGAGGGATCTCAGCCTCCGGACAGGCCCAGGATGAGGAGTCTGAGATCAAAGAAGAGGTGGTGAGGCCAATGCTCCAAGAAGTCTGCTCGGGTGTCAGAGGAGAGCGGGAGGCAGCCGGGCCACTCCTGCCACGCCGGCCCCGCCCCCGCCCACCTGCTGCCTGTCACAGCTGGCAGAGCCCCCCCACCCCGTCCCGCCCCCCTCCTGCTGGGCCCCTGAGCCCTCTGCTCAGCCCTCCTTGTTCCCACCCAGCCTTCCTGCAAGCCGGAGGCCCCCTTGTTAAAGGTCACCTGGGTCCCCGGGTCGTACAGTGCGGTGCCAGCCATTCCCACACTGTTGCACCAATCCTGTTAATCCCTCACCGCGCAAACACCGAATGGTAGTTACTTAGAATGGATAAACTACGTTTTAGTAGTCCTTAACCACCACCACATACAAAAGGAATCGTTATTTCACTCATTATGAAATGCTTTCAGTTGTAACTAAGGAAGAAAGTACGATTCGTTAACAAGTGTGAAAATCTGAGGTTCACTAGGCAGGCGGAATAGACACCAAACTACACAGGAAACTGTTCCAAGCCCCTTCGAGTGACTGAGCCTGCAGTTCTGCACTGTGCAAGACTCGTCCAGCTCCCTCCCTTCCCCACCAAATCCCTAGGGCCACCCCCCAGGGGGGTGGTCCCTGTCTCTGCTGCCCCCCATGTCGCCTTCCAGAGGGGAGACAACAAAAAACATGTGCCATTAAGAATGCAAATGTCAAAAAGCAGTGAGAGTCCAAAGGAGGAAGAGACGCCGAAGACAGGGAGCAGAGTCAGGAGCGATGGGTCTCGGGACGGGGGACTGCTGATGGCCGGGGCTGTGGGAGAGAGGGGCAGACCCCAAACTGGAGCAACTTCCCAGATAGGGTGAGTGGCTCCGGCCTGCACCGGCCAGGGGCTCCCATGTGGGGAGCACGGTGCAGGCGTGGGTGGCCAGTCGCCGCTGGCATCTTGCTGACGTGAGAGTCGCAGGAGCTCTACCCGGCTGCTCAGCAAAGGGGTGGCCTGAGAAAGAATCGGGGACACAGGAACCCTGACCAGCAAACACTCGGACACTTGTTCAAAACCGAAACTTTCTTCTCTGGCCGTTCTCAGTCTGCCTGCCTCTCTCTCTCTCAGTCTGCCCTGGTGGTTCTTATCTGTTCTTACCTGTTATTTAATATTGTTCCAAGCAAAGAAAAAATTTACGTTATTAGCATGAATTTTACACTGTACAAAGCCAATTTTCAACAAAACTATAAGAGCATTTAGTTCACATGTGAAATCTCCAAAATTACAGTCTGCATCTCCTACCTCTTGTACGTGTGTTTAACCCATGTGCAAAAAAAGAAAACGCTAAACGACACTGAGTCTGAAGCCTCGCTCACAGCAGGGAAGGGGCTCTGGGTCCCCTTGCACCTCCCTTTCCTTCCGCACCATCATCCCCCCTGGAAGGGGCTCGCCGAGGAAAGGACATAAAGGGCTCCCTCCAGGAACCAGAATTTAGGAGGGAAAGGGAGCATGGGGACCTCTCGAGGCAGAAAGGCTATGAATTTTTCATATGGGAAGGAGATACACAGACTTAAAAAGCCCAAAGAACCCCAATACGATTTTTAGAGAAGGCGCCATGTGTAGTGAAGCTGCAGATTTGTTGGAAGTTAGAGCAGACGCCAGGGGACTGAGCAGGACACCTCAGCCAGCCTGGGATTCTTCATGTCTCAAATGAAAATTCCAGTTGGGAACAGAGGCCAGCGGTGTGTATCTGGCTCAGTCCGAGTTGCCGCTCCTGCTCTCAGGGGCGTCAGGTCAAGGCCCACACTGGGCATAGAGATTACTTAAAAACGACAACAAGAACAAAACAGAGGCAAAAGAAGGTTTCAGAGGAAAATGGGGAGAGGGTCACTAAAATGTCTTCACTGAAGGACCTTCTGAAAGATGCCTTTCATGAAGCAAGAAAACGATCTGAGATTGAAGACACAAGAAGGGGTGAGGTGCAAAGAAAGTGGTAAAAATGTGGAAAAACGGCATCGACACTGAGTTCGTGAGCAAGACTACCAGCGTCTTCTGGGACGAAAGGAGAGGAAGAGCGCATGACCACAGGACAGCGACCCGCCTGCGGAGCACATCGGCCAAGTGCTCCGAGCTCCTTGCTTATGTGAGAGGAGGAAATTCGGACGGACTTCCGATGTTAATCACCTCAGGTGCATTTCAAAGATGGCCACCAAAAGAGTGAAATGGAGTTTTCACATTCAAACTAGTGGAGAGAAAACTGGAGATAGACATTTCCACAGCAGGGCGCCTGGTGGCTCAGTTGGTTGAGCGACGGCCTTCAGCTCCAGTCATGATCCTGGAGCCCCGGGATCAGCTCAGCAGGGTCTGCTTCTCCCTCTGACCCTCCCCTTCTCATGCTCTCTCTCTCTCATTCTCTCTCTCAAGTAGATAAAGAAAATCTTTTTTTTTTAAATTAAATAAATAAAATTTCCACGCCCAGCAATCTCCAGACCGAACGTGCCAGTGAGAACAAGCCCAGCCACGGGTCGCCCCGGGGAGACTCTGACGCAGGCAGAGAAGGAGGAAGTGTGCGTGACACAGGCATAGACCACAGGAGAAGAAGTGACGTCAGGCCAAACAGACGTTGAGGCCAAGGCACCGGGGAGCAGGACACACAGAACACCCGCCAGCAGCTGTGGCGCCTGGTCTCGATGAGACCCAAACAGACCACGTACAAGCCCTGACCGGGAAACATCCCACCACGCTGTAAAGGATTAAAATGTGCAGAGCATGGTCTCGGACCGCAGTGTGCTTAAGCTAGAAACTTGAGATAATTTATAAATCACTGGAAATCTGGAAACAGTTCTAAATAACCTGCTGGTACGGAAGACGTGATCATGGAAACTAGGAACTACTGTGAACCGAACTGACCGCAAAACACATCATCCCACTCACGGACCACACGAAGGCAAGACTTGTTTCTTCTCTACCAGACACTCGGAGACGGTTCTCACATCCTGGAACGTCCTGAGCATGTATTTGCTGTTTCGCTGGGGGACACCAGTTAGCACATATCGGCACACGGAGCTTTAAGACCCTCCCCGATTTGCGGGCAGCGGAACCCGGCAAGCCCATGTTTTCCGCGAGCGCCGAAGGGCCTGCCGTGGTTGGTGCACAGCCTAAGCCTTGACAAATGCAAAGGCGGGGTGGGAAGCCTTGAAGAACACGGCGGCGTGTAGCAGCACGAGGTCCAGCGCTCCCAGCCCCAAACCCACGGGAATGAAGGCAACGAGGCGTGTGCCAGCAGCCCCGGCGAAGGCCGGAGGATAAGGTGACAGGGCTGTCCTCGCCAGGGCCCCTTGGGAGTCACCAAACGCAGCTATTCAGAGCATGTCAGCTGCTTTATCTCCAGCTTCGAGAACTCATCCCCATGTCAGAACAGTTGGGGTTCCCGCAGGCATCTGGGCGCCTGCAGATCTAGTCTCGCACACAGCGTATCCGCTGATACAATACGAACTGTGCGCACGCGGCCTCCACGCTTACTCCGCTGCTCTCTAAGGGCCCTCTGAGAGCTCCCGGTGGTCCCTAACACCTGGAGTTGGGAGGTCACACCCCCAGGAAGGGGGATGAAAGCTGTGGTAAATAACTGTGACTCTTAAAATCAAGCAGGTGACTTCAACAGTTCTCAAACTTGAGCGAGCATCAGAGTCCCCTGGGGAGACAGAACACAGCTGGCCACCGCTGCCCAGGTTCTGGTCCAGCAGGTCAGGGCACGGCTGGGAAGCGGCATTTCTAACAGGCTTCCGGGGGAGGCCGAGGCCGCTGTCCCAGCACGACAGTTGGGAACGAGCCCCCAGGTCAGTCATTCACACTCAAGCATCTTCTCCAGACAACATTTCTGTGTTCAGAAACAAGTTCAGAATATGCCTCATCACCCGAAATTCTTCGTAAGGTCTGGAATAGAATGTGACCCCTTTTTTCTGAGCATACTTTTGGAGGAAGAAAAGGTCTCCGTTCCAGTCCATGTGTATGTGGGAGATCGCCCTCACTTCAAGAAAACTCAGCACACTTGGTCATGAAACCTGACTCAGAGGCCGTCGCACAGATTTCCAAGGACTCCTCCCTTCCACACAGTAGGGAACTCTTCTCTCAACCATTTGTTTGAGAGTATCGAATAGTCGAAGCCAAAGAACAAAGAAAAAATCAAAGCCCTAGGATATACCGGTGGACCCTCAGTTGAAGAAGCTAAGTTAAGCTGCAGCTGCTCGGTAGTTCCAGCGGAGAAACAGCTTCTTCACAGCCGAAGAGCCTCTTCCTCCAGGCCTGCAAGCACAGACGTTCCTCGACTCCGGACGGCACGAGCTCCTGACAAACCCATCATAAATCAAAAATATCATTAAGTCAAAAATGCATTTCCAAAAAAAAAAAAAAAATGCATTTCCCGCACCTCGCCTGGCCAACGTCACGGCGGAGCGCGGCCCCCCTGAAGCGCACCCAGAGCGCTCCCGTGAGCCCGCAGGTGCGCAGTCGGGACACACGAAGCCTGTTTGACCGTACGGTGTCGAGCCGCTCCTGCACTGCACGGGACACTGTCCTGAAAGTGGCGGACGGGAGAGCGGTGGGGGCGCACGCGGGGGTCGCCCTGCCGGCTGCTGGGAGCTGCGGCCGCCGGCCGGCATCACGGGGGAGGGGCAGAGCGCGTAAGGCCAGCCCAGCAAGAGGTCCACGTCCTGAACTTGGAGCACGGTTTCTACTGAGTGCGTCGCTTTCGCACCATCGTAAAGTTGAAACGCTGCAAGTCAAACTCCTGTAAGTTGGGGGGCATTTTTACAGCTAAAAAATAATTGCAAATAAATATTTCCAAATATTGCAAAGTAAATATTTCCAAATCGGAGCACAGACCGAAACAGTCTGGGGGAGGAATAGAGAGTGAAGGATGTCACGTCAAACTACTTTGCGGTTGGCGACTGTGGCTGCGGCAGGAGGGAGGCATGTTTCATTTTACTAATCAGATGCCAGCGAAGTCCCCGCAGTCCAGGCGCCGCAGCAGGAGGGTCTGTAGAAACTGTGCCTCGCCCTGGCAGTCGCCGCTTTTGTCATCGGGAGACGATGACAACCTTCCCAGCCCACAACCTGCTATAACCGCCTGCCTGAGACCACTGCGGCCTTCTGAAGCCTTTTGTATCGAAAATGTCGCACTTCATAAAGAGCGGAGCAGGGGCGAGCATTAGAGAACTCCGTTTAAGGACTCTCAAGGCAAACGTCTGCAAAGTTTGAGAGAAAAGTAATATGCAGCCTCCGTGGTGGCGGACCGGCAAGGGACACGGTTTTAAACTAAGTCCTAAAGACCTGCTCTGTGTCAAGGGGCCGTACAATTATCCATAAATGAACTACCTCCCATAAGGAGAGGCTGAAGGTCCTTGGGCAATGGGAGTTTTCAAATTATTATTTTAGCGTTTTGTAAGAAAAACAGAATGAATGAACTAGTTTAGAAGAAGGGGATAATTTTTTTCTTTTATTGGTCACTCTGAGATGATCGTTCATAATCTGCGGCCACACTGGGAAGACAGCTGGCAAGCAAAGGGACGGGAAGAGCACTGGTTCCCACGGCCAGGCAAGTGCTCAGGGCACTGTGGCCACACACAGTGAGCGCCCTGCGTACAGATTAGAATAGATGCTGCCAGGGGCGCCTGGGTGGCTCACTGGGTTAAGCCTCTGCCTTCGGCTCAGGTCGTGATCTCAGGGTCCTGGGATTGAGTTCCGCATCGGGCTCTCTGCTCAGCAGGGAGCCTGCTTCCTCCTCTCTCTCTGCCTGCCTCTCTGCCTACCTGTGATCTCTGTCAAATAAATAAATAAAATCTTAAAAAAAAGAAAAAAAGATGCTGCCAGAGCAGGGTGGTAATGGGATGAATTTTGTGCAGTTTTAATTCCTTTCTCCTCTGCGCTTCCTTTTCCCCCTTTTTTTAATTTTATTTATTTGACAGAGATCACAAGTAGGCGGAGAGGCAGGCAGAGAGAGACAGTGGGAAGCAGGCTCCCCGCTGAGCAGAGAGCCCGATGCGGGGCTCGATCCCAGGACCCTGGGATCATGACCTGAGCCGAAGGCAGAGGCTTAACCCACTGAGCCACCCAGGCGCCCTCCTTTTCCCCTTTATTAGCTCTCAACTTTTAATTACAATGTATTCCTTGTTAACAACCACGAAGACTTAAACCAGGTGGGCATTTCTGAATCTCTATCAGCTATCTGGACGTGGCTTTATTAGGTAAATATCCATATGTCTGTTTCCCCAAAAAGTCTTATTCGAAGGTAGAGACCTGAGGAAAGTCAGTAAAACAGGTGGTCAGGACCCAAGAAGGCACCTCCTTTGCACGGACAGGTAGAGCCCCCCGGCCTGTTAGTGCACCGCCTCCCGTGTCCTCTCCAGTTCACAGAGCTCAGTCGCCGTCTGCTGTGCTCGTACAGCACAGACATAGAGGACCTCTTCTGGGAGATCGACCACTGCCTGGCCATAAACCGGAGTGTTCTTCAGCAGCTGGAGGACAGGCGCGGCCACGAGCTCACAGACGAAGACTGGGAAAAGATCCAGATCCAGGTAGGCAGGGTCACTAACTGGAAGCGGCAGAGCCCCCAGGAGTCTGGGTGACATTAGAGGGAAGACTTGGGGACCCTGTGGTGCCGAGCTTTCTGCCCCGGCTGTGCCTGTACCCTGAACGTTTGCCGTCCAGTCTGGGGTGAGGTCAAGGCCCTTCCATTGATTCCACTGATGACGCCTTTTTGTGAATAATGAAAACACCAAAGGGAAGACTGCCCCACGTCTTAGTTTCCTCATTTTCCTTCAAGCCCGAGGCTGCCCTCCTCTGATACCTAGTGTAGCCCTGGGAGAAAGGGAGACTCAGAATTCAACAGAGGAAAAACTTACTTAGAAAATCATTAAGATATGAAAATTTATCAAGAAGTTTGGAAGCTGTATAGGGGCAAGGATTTTGAAAAAGACCACTCGTTGCGCAACTAAAAGGAGATCTGTACCATTAATGTTCAGCATCTTATACAGTATTTTTGTTTTCAAACGGCTAATCACAAGCAGGTTACTCTCCCTTCCCATCTTCCGCGAGACTGACAGGCACGTGTAATTGGTGCCATTGTAACACGGGATGAGACTTCGTTTCTAGAAGTCCGTGTCTCTTGGTACACAGTCCTCACTGAAGTTTAGGAGTTCCCCATTACAACAGAGCTACTACCTCACAACAACACGTGCTGTCCTGTGTTGCAGGCTCTGCACCGGGAGTCCTACGAGTGTCCCATCTGCCTCACCCCGCTCCCAGCCAGCGCCGACGGTCACCAGGACCCATGCGAGACGCGCTGCAGCCAGCCTTCCCGGGAGACGGTCCTCCTGTCCTGCTCACATGTGTTCCACCACACGTGTCTCCTTGCTCTGGAGGAGTTCTCCATGGGGGACAGTTCTCCTTTCCACGTTTGTCCCCTCTGCCGCTCTGGCTATCAGAAGAAAATTCTTGCATGTTGAATTCACAGGAAAAATTATATTGTTTCTGGGCAGCGCTGGGGGAGAGGGATTTACCTCAACTCTGTAAAAACTGTATGAGTTTGGGGTTAAGTACCGCAGTGTAAGCTGCTTTCCAATGAAGTCGACTCCCGGTAGTTGTACATAGGGACCCTACATATATTGTGAAAGCTGACAACCTACCCAAGTTGACTCTTCAGAAAAATGTCAAATTGATGAGTTTGGTCAGTTGAAATAAGTGAGGAACGGATAAAAACTCGAGGTTCGGAGGTTCTCTCATTTAGTGACTCGCTATGCTTCTACTTGATCGGCTTGGACCACTCCAAACCGTGGAATCACTCCCCTGCTCTCGCAGTCGTCTGATTAAGTGGCTCTGTTGCTACAGGGTTCTGACTGGCAGCAGGTAGACCTGCCAGGACGGTCACGGCACGCTGGTCCCAGGCTCACCAGGGTACACGCAGTCACTTAGATCGAGCTATAGCGTCTGGCCAACAAGCTGGTAACTAGAAACACTCTTCCGGTTGTCTTGGGCCCCTGCCGTGCCCCTGTTCTGTAGTAATTGCTTTATTTCCATGTGATAACTTACTGTTATATTTCAGCACTTCAAATATGTAAACCCAAAGCATAAAAATAAAGTATTCAGTGGTATCCATCAGCAGAAGCTGGTAAGTCGCATTTTCATGACTTAGAGCCACACTATTGCAGCTTGTACAGGAAGAAGAAATCCATGAAACCGCTTTGCTCAGAAGCATCTGACTCTGGTGTCCTCTTCCTGGGGGCTTGGTTGTTTATGAGAACAAGTACAGTCGTACAGATCAGGTGTCCGGCTGCCGTCGCAGGTAAGGCCCCCATTTCAGTGGCTTACAGAGAAGCCTGTTCTTTCGGAGCCCCACAGAAAGGGTGGGGTGAGGGCTGAGGGGCTGCTCCAAGAGGCCTGGCTCCCAGGCTCCTCCTGAGTCTGTGGATGTTCTCGTCGCTGGGGAAGAGCAGGCCAAGATGTTTCATGGCCCACGTGCGGGCAAACAGGCGCACATCCCCGCAGCCACAGCTAGCTACGGGACAGAGACAGGGCGTGAGAACACGGGGGAGAAAGACGCAGGTCACCAAGCCCAGGTATGTACAATGCCAAGGGTGTAGGACAATCCTGGTGTCTTATGGAAAGAAATAAAATATGTGTTCCTGTTTTTAATCTCATCCTTTTAAAATGCTAGTCAGGTATGTTTTATTTCTAAATAGCTGTATAAAACATATCACTTATAAATAAATACACATATATTGGGCTGTGCTCAAACATTTTTTAAGTGATGGAGTAGCCCATTGCAAAATCTGGACAAGAAAAATTTGTTCAAAATTTGTTACAGTCGTCATCCCCCTCATCCACAGGAGACATGTTCCAAGACACCCCCCGTGGATCCAGGAAATGGCATTTTTCAACTACATTTTCTCCTACACATACACACCTGTCATAAAGTTTCATTCAGAAATTAGGCTGCAGTAAGAAATTAACAGTCATAATAAACAACATACTCTAAGAAAAGTCGTGTGAACGTGGTCTCTCTCCACATACCTTACTGGGCCGTACTCCCCCTGCTGGTGATGCTGAAGCTGGGAGACAAAACGCCTACCCGGCAAGGTGACGCGAGGTGAACGATGTCGGCCCCGGGACGCAGCATCGAGTTATTACTGGTCGTCTGATGACCTGGCAGGAGAACCGGCTGCCCGGGACCACGGGAAGCGGGACTCTGGAAGGGGTGGTGAGCGTAGGCGTGGGGGACAGCCGTAACTCAGAGTGCTCTGAACAAGGAATGAGCACTTCTACCCTGAGACAGCAGACGGGAGCTGCTCACAGGTCCCGGGCGTCCGTTCAGAAGGCCAACGAGGCAGACACGTCAGTCTGTCTCTGTTCCCCGACGGGAGAGCCGAGCCATGTGACCGATGCCTCGGCAGTCTGATCCACTGCCCCAATCTCGGAAGCTGGAGGGAGCCCAAGTTTGCGCGGGTCACTGAGTGACAGAGTCCACTGAGGACCGTGCGTGGCCACGTCCCAACGTGTTCCCGGGGATGATGACCTGGGTCTTGCCGCCCAGACTCCCTGCAGGCCTGCCTTCTGACCCCATTTCTCGAGCTTTCCCACTGGTATCTGTGCTGCCTCGTATCCTTCCAGTCAACTTTTTCCTGCGTACGTGGGCAGAATCCATTTCTGCTCTGCACAACCGAGTACTTCAGCCGGCATAGGAATTAGTGAGTTGTGGGCAACAAAGTCGGGGAAATCAGTGGGGATGGCATCTGGAATTGGTCCTTACTGGGGATGAGGGCAGTGAAAATCTCGCCAGTGCTCAGGGATGAGTCTCAGGCAGCTGTGACAATGTCAAATCAGGTCACTTTCTTATCAAAACACCTTCTGGAAAGGCATTCCCATCAAAGGCTTGGGGAGACCCAACTCTCGACCACAGGATAATAAACAAGGACTTCGGCGGAGTAGCTGCTTCTCTGGGCAGTTTGACGACACGTTTTCAGGTCAAGTCACGAAACCCGTGCGGACTTCTGTACGGTTATAGCACAGCCTCGGGTCTCTGGTATAAAAACTGGGTCACTGACCAAGAAAAGGTTGGGGCCCCAAGAAGTGGGGCATCAGTGGAGGACGTGAGAAAGGAAAATTCCGTGATTCTACTTCAGTCCATCATCGTAATCATGTGTACATTCCCGGCGGTTGGGTACTTGGCTTGGTACCAGGCTGAGGAGGAAATTCCTCAGTCCTGTGGCGGGAACAGTGCTTGCTGCGACAAGCGCCTCCCGTCGGCTGACAGGGGCTGGCTGGCCTGCAGTGGGCTCGGCTGGGCTTGGCTCCAACTGTGACTTAGATCCAGGTACGTTCCCTGAGCTTTGTGGATTTGGTTTCTGGCCCCTGCAACCAGAGTCCTGACGAATACAAGGAAGCACAAACTCAGGCGGCACCAAAGAAGAGAAAGCAGCAAGAGGGCAAACGAACAGGGGGAGGAGGAGGCCGAGCTGCATGTCACAAACACCCACGTGCACTTGCGTTAGGAGCAATGCACGCCCGGTTCTGGGCTTCCTAGTCGTGGACCCAAAAGGGACACTCGTGTGTTACTCTATGCATCGTGTCCATGAGTAAAAAATAAGACAAGTGTTCAGAAAAGAATGACTACTCTTTTTTTTTTTTTAAACAAGTATCTCCTCTCTTCCGTTCTTTGAATTGGTAATTGGGGAGGCCTTGGAGGAGAGCCTACAGATCGCATTTCGAGAGGATCGGCTGTGAGGAGTTAGTGAGCAGACATCCTCCTGCCACTGCCCCTTCCGGTCTGTCTGGGTGCTCGTGCCGAGGCCTGGCTTCCAGGCTGCCCCTTAGCACCACGGGGATCCAGACCCTACCATGGGGGACACAGGCATTCTCACCTCATGGGCAACCACTGCTCATCCTCAGACATGACTTTTACCATAAAGACAAAATTAAATGACACAATAAAATGGTGCCCACTTAGGCGTCCCTTCAGATATGCAGTGGGGAGTTTTGTGGACAGATTTTGTAAACTGTCCCTCCGTAGGCTGGCCACACCGCAGCCAACGACAGCAGCTTCTGTGGCGCTCGCTCTGGAGCCGTCTGCTGGGGGTGCTCCCTGCAGAGGCTCGGCTGCTCGCCCGGGATGTCGGTGAGGGCGCACGGGCCGTGTGTGCGTCGCGGAGTCTCACGGGGCATCATTGCGGGTGCTGTTTGAGGAATATTGCTGAAGTTTCAATTTACTTCCTCGTAAGTACCAGGACTGTGTGCTCCTTCCCTACAAGGCAGTCCGCACGCAAGTGGGTATACCGTCATGGACCACGGCCTGTTCAGTACGGCCAACTTTCCGGAACGGCGGGAGCCTGTGAAGAGCAGCTGCAGACAGAGCGGCCCGGACTCCTCTGAGGGGAGCCGCCAGCGGCAGCAGGACGTCCACTGAGACTAAATGAGGAACAGCAGAGGGAGTACAGTCAACGATATGATGGTGACAGGGGGTAGCTAGCGTGTGTACCTGAAACTAACGTGACACTCTGTGTGTCAACTATACGCAAAAAACTGTCAACAAAAATACAAATAAATAAACAACGGGTGGATCGAATTTCTTATTCTAGCAAACGAGGCAAACTCAAATGCCTTCTGCAGCCAAGCAGGTAACGGGTTAGTGAAGAAAGCAGTTGTTTTGCCAGGATTCCAGAATATGGAATTTAAGCCAGATTCCCTAATACTTCAAAAGTGTATCTCCCAATTAACAATGCTTAATCTTTTGACACCAACAGCAACTTGGCACTGGTGGTGTCAGTGAAACAGCCCAGAAACAAACCCGTACATATGAGGTCAATTATTACAAAGGACCAAGAAGATGCAATGCGGAAAGAACATTCTCTTCAACAAACGTCGCTGGGAAACTGGACAGCCACATGCACAAGACTGGAACTGGACCACTATCTTACCATACACACAGTCAACTCGGAATGGACTAAATACTTGAACCTAACACCTGAAACCATACAACTCCTAGAAGAACACACAGGGGTAAGCTCTTTGACATCAGTCTTGGTGATGGCTTTTTGGATTTGACACCAACAGCAAAGGCAACAAAAGCAAAAATAAACAAGCGGGACTGCACCAAACAGAAAAGCTTCTGCACAGCAAACAAAACCAAAACCAAAACCAAACCGAAAAAACCCAAAAAATAAAAACCTAAAAAAAAACCCCGCGACACGGGGTGCCTGGATGGCTCAGTGGGTTAAGCCTCTACCTTCGGCTCAGGTCATGATCTCAGGATCCTGGGATCGAGCCCCGCATCAGGCTCTCTGCTTCACAGGAAGCCTGCTTCCCTCTCTCTCTCTCTCTGCCTGCCTCTCTGCCTACTTGTGATCTCTGTCTGTCAAATAAATAAAATCTTTAAAAAAAAAAAAAACCCGCAACAAAATGAAAAGGCAACCTACTGAATGGGACAAAATGTTTGCATGCCACGTACCTGCTGAGGGATTAATATCCAAATAGATAAAGGACTCATACAACCTCATAGCAAACCAAACAGTCCAAGTTAAAAATGGTTATATCTGAACAGACATCTTCCCAAAGACGTACAGACAGCCAACAGGCACGTGAAAAGATGCGCCGCTGGTGGGAAAGCAAACTGGTGCAGACCGTGCGGAAAACAGTACGGAGGTTCCTCAGAAAACTGAAGTAGACCTACCATGTGACTTTGCAATTCCACTTCTGTGGAATCCAAAGAAACGAAAACACTAATTCAAAAAGGTATTAGCGCCCCTGTGTCCACTGCAGCAGCATTCACAGCAGTCAAAGTATGGGAACAACCTGAGTGTCCATCAAGAGACGGATAAAACAACGCGGTGTCCAGGTACACTGCGCGTACACGTAAACACACCGCAGCTGGAAAAAAGGGAAATCCTGCCCTTGGGGACATGGACGGACCCTAAAGGCATCCTACCAAATGGAGTCAGAGACAGATACCATATGATCTTTCTTGTACGTGGACTCCGAAAAACAACAGCAAAACCAGACTCCTCGATACAGAACACAGACTGGGGGCTGCCTACAGTGGGGGATGGGGAGCGGGTGACGCGGGTGGAAGTGATCAAAGGTACAAACTTCCAGCTACAAAGGAAGTCCTGCTGGGGTCACGTGCGGCGCGGGACAACAGTCAACAGTACTGTACCGCGTATCTGAAGGCTGTGGAGAGTATCTATACATAGTGACTGTGTTGTGCACCGGAAACTAATGGAACGTTATACGACACACCTGTCTCAGTCAGGGCACGACAGCTACAGTACAGCTAAAACAGCCGTGGTATCGCGGAGCTTTTGTGATTCGTGAACGTTGACTAAACCTTTAAGATGCTGAAGTGGCAACGCGCCTTTTGAACTGAGCACCGCCACGCCGCCTGCGAGCCATGAGCGTATCTCTCGCACAGACACCCCGGGGAGGGAAGCCGCAGACCAACGCCCCACTTTGGAGGCAGGACGTCCCCGGCAGGCGGAGTTTTCTTTTCGATTGCTCACCACAGCGACACCCTAGTAGAGCACCCACGGCGTAACTGGCTTTGAAGAATGCCGTTTCTTAACCTCGTCTGCTAAAACCACGCACTCAGGCAACGCACAGTGACTCGGCGGCCAGTGACTGCCAGACGTCGGGAAGCACCTGCCCGTGGAAACTTCGATTTGAGCAGAGCTCATCGGTGGCCGACGACTGGTAGCAAGAGCAGTTGTCTGGATGCACCTGGGGTCAAGATGAAAATACGAACTGTATCAAAAGACAGCAGAGGGGAGGAAAAGTCTTCCTTGACCCTCTTGGATCCCTGGCTGGGTCTACAAATTAACCCAACCAAGCCTGCTCTGCGGGAGCCCAGCACACAGAAAGGTTCAGCGCCGGCTCCGCCTGCTGCGGGAGGCTTCCTAGAGAGACGAAGACCCAAAGACAGACCAGCTTCACCCCATCTGATGAGGAGCAGGCAGTTGTGGGAAACACAACAGGTTGGGAAGTGTGAGGCAAGCGTGTAAATCGGGGAACTCGGCAAGGCCTGTTAGGGTTCTTGGAGGTGAGGGTGCTCCTTTCCTCCGGGCACCGGGAGGCCGCCTCCCACAGGAGGGTCTTGGACCTGTTCAAAGGAAGAAGGGTAAACCTCCAAGTCTTTCAGCTTAAAATAGTCAACATGTGAGAGTGGTGAGTCCTGAACCCAATCCCGCGTTTGCTTTCTGCTTTCTGCAGGGGTGTAGACACACATCTGACTTCTCTAAAATGGCATGAGAATTTTAAATTTTTATCTCTGGCTCTCCCAATAGTGTTAGGGAATAAAGTTCTTTATCAGCCCCAATAATCAGCAGTAATATTGAATTCATAAGCCTAAGTTATGACCGATTTCTGCTCAGAGAGGGAAAGACCTGAGATCAAAGACTGCACTGTCCTTGGCAGATTTTCCATGAGTTTTGTTGAAAAATTGCAAGGTTCTCAGGCCTGCGTGTGGAAACACACACAGAGCTTGTCAAGGAAACAGCTGCCGCACCGCACCAAGAATGCCTGTGCAAGCCTGCACCGGGTGCGTCTTTGTGAAGACGCGGTCGTCTCCGGATGCAGCCTCACTAGGCCACGTCTGCAGGGCTGAGATGGGCCCGTCAGGGACCACAGACATTTGTGCCCTTGAGACCACACACTTCTTTCCGTTCCTCCCTCCCCAAGTACACGGCCTCCATCCTGAGGGCACCTTGCAGATGAGTTAAAATTTTTAGGTACATGTTTCTGAACCAAGTATACTTATTTTACAGCACAATTCTTTCTTACACAATGTCTCTGGGATTTTTAAATACTTTAAATTGTTGCAAATGATTAAACAGTTGCAAAAATAGACTTCCCATATACCCTTCACCAGCGTCCCCTCATGTCAACACACCGCAGTCAAATTATCTGAGCCAGAATTGACAACGGTGCAGAAATGTTAACTAATGTGCACATTGTATCCAAATCTTGTCAACGGTCTCTGGACTGCTTTGTGAATGCGAATTTTCTTTGCCAACCTAAGTGCTAATGTGCTAAAAGAATACATCTCCCAAATTATAATTCAAGTTATATGATAAAGTCACCGTATTAACTGGAGGTTTCCAGACAGAAGAATGAGTCACTGGCCAGAAAACTACAGGAGAGTAAGTTTAAGTATTAATAATTCAAAACACAAGATTAGTGTTTGTTTCATACATTAACGGAGGAGAACATTCTTCGAAATCAGTTTATGAGATACATTAATTAGAGGATTTGGGATATAAAATTTAGGGAAAAAAGCTCAATTTTTATGGGCATTTAGTTCATGAAAACAGCATCACACACACTGTTTAACATATGGTTCTGCCACGCTGGCCCGTCACTTGGGGACGCAGTAAACCCAGTGAAGGACAGGTTAGAATTGCGTCCGGCCGCTCCTATCACACTTGAACGCGGCAATCTGGACACACGAGGAGTCGCCGTCTCCGCAGAAGCCAGGCAGGGCGGCGGGGCGGCGGAGCACTCAGTGGGCATCCGAACTCTCCCAGCTGTCTTCCCAGGCAAGTCGTGATCTGAAGTGGCTCTTGGGAGTCCCCGCTGTCCCAGCCACGGCACCGTCAGCAGGAGGGAACGGGGAGGTGGGATGATGCTTCCTCTGGCTGACCGGCTGCTTTCAAGTCATCTCTCCGGAGGTCCCACAGGATAGGCTGTGTGAACACCCAGGTCAGACCCCAGCCCCACGTCCCCGCCTACCTGCGCGGGAAGCTGGGCACACTGCCGCCTGAGTGACACCGGGGCGGGGCTGCCTGGCGCCAATGGTTGCCGGGCGGCCACTGACATCTCTGCACAGCCATTGCCTCATCCCTGCAACAGAATAAATCCAGATGCGGCGTTGATGAATTATGAAAAAAACAGACATACAAGTAGTTAGGTTTGGGGTAATTAAAATCACGTGGGATCACGTGGTGAGGACCGTTGCACGACCCCAGGAATATACCACACATCAAGGAATCATGTGCTTTAAGAGTCAATTTCGTAATGTGTGAATTGTATTTCAAGTAGACAAGGAAAATATTGGGAAATAGTTTAGAAGTCTGAGAATAGGGAAGGTCTAAGTATGATGCCAAAAAATTATGGGAAATTGTAAATTTTGCCTACTTCAGAATTTAAAATTTCCATACAGAAAAAAAAACCACCCAATATAGACAAGTTAAAAAAACAACCAGGAAAAATACATCAGAAAGACAAACATTTAATCCATAATATAGAGTTTTTATAAAACAATATATTATGAAATTCCAGCAGAAAAAATAGGCTAAATATATTTAATGATAATTCACAAAAGTCGAAATACAAATAGCTGATAAAAATTTAAGTTCCCAATTAAAAATGCAAAGAAAAACAAATATTTGCCTCTCAGGTTGGCACTAATGTGAAAGACTGGCAAACCTAGTGTTAGTGAAGCTTCGCACACTGTTGTTGAGTGTGCATACTGATAGGGCTATTTCTGGAAGTCGTTTGAAAATGCGCGTCTTTGAGCCAAGTACTTTAGGACCTAGTAAATAGTGGTACTGGGTTGCCTGATGCAAGCCGCTGCTCCAAACCGAACCCCTCCAAGTCATTTGTAAGAAATACGTATTTGGTCTTCCTCCCTATTCCTGGCACAGAGCTAAAACCTGTGGAATTTCCTAAGCGATAAGAAGATCAAGGTGTCTTTTGATATTTGTAAGAAGCCCCTTTCAACCACATCTGAGCTTATGCTAATGGGTTGTCTTTTGGAAAGCCCCTAATGATGGCCAGTGGAACCAACTACTTCCGGTCCCCCCTCTACCTCTGGGGAGTGGGGAAGGGCTGGAGGTCGAGCTAATCACTAGTGGCCAATCCTTTCATCAATCATGTGTATATAGTGAACCTTCCATAAAAACAAACAGAAACACCTAACTGAAGGGATTCAGAGAGCTTCTGGGTCAGTAAGCGCATGGGGTGCCGGGAGGCTGGTGCACCTGGAGAGCACAGGAGCTCTCAGGGCACCCCCATCCCTGGCTCTGTGCACCTCCTCCCTCTGGGGTTCCTGAGGTGCAGCCTCCTTAGTGAACAGGTCATCTCGTAAGGAAACCGTGTCCCGGGGTCCTGGGAGCTGCTCCGGCACGTCGCGGAACCGGAGGGCGTGGTGGGAACCCCTGATCTAGAGCTAGTTGGTCAAAGCACATGGGACAGCCTGGACTTGGGACTGGCCTCTGAAGTGGGGGTGGGGAACCAGTCTTATGGGACTGAGCCCTTAACCTGCAGGGTCTGTCCTAACTTCACGTACACAGTGTCAGAATTCAGTCGCACCGAGGGACGCTGACGTGGGATCCGCAGAGAACTGGGAGAGTAGCTTCGGCGCAGAAGAACCCCCCACACACTTGGAGGCGAAAAGTGAAGTACTGAGAGTACAGAAAAAGAAGTTTTCACCGCGGACTTCTAAAGCAGCAAGAGAACAATGTGCTACGATTTCTGTGACAACTATTTGTCAGTACTTCTGGCCATTCAGTACGCTGCACCAGCTGCACGGCGCGACGGGACAGCTACAGCCACTCGATAGGACGGCACGTCCTGGGTCCTGGAGGCCGCTGCCGGCCGGCAGTCTAGCTTTCAGTAAGAGCTTTTCAAGGGAGAAGACGTTAAAACACTCACACAGGATTTTTAATAAGAGACAACACCTCCTTCCTCAGATTCATGTTTAAAGCTCTACCTCCTCACACTCAGACACTGAAGACCTTCCCGCCCACACTGATCCTCCGAAATAATACCCATCGGGGCTGCCACCCTACTTTCTCAAAGCCCGTGCTTCTGAACTTGACTTCTCCAGCACGTTCAGGAAGAATGTAATACCAAAACCACATTCAAGAGTAACTGGGTTTTGTCTGAATTTCCTATTTGGTCACATTTGAACTTGAAAACACTTTTACCTCATCGGACCACACAGAATAGGAAGTTAAATAACTTCTCTTCAAAACTAGGTCCCAGCTCTACTCCTCCAAGAAATATGGATCAACCACCTAGTTTTGAAATGTTAAAATCCATTGTTTGGAGTTTCAACAGTTTCTATTGATTTTAATTACATTTTTTGCAGTGCAACCAGTAACACGCAGAGATACTTTGGCTTCGGTAGTATTTGCAATAACGGATTTTACCTAATATTCAAAAGCCAGAAAAAGAACCATTTGTGTTCATTCATCTTTCAACTAGATCCTGGAAATCATGTTTTTCAAACTAAAGTGGACCATTCACTAGTCTTAGTGTGGTTTGTGTCTGGTCTTCTAAAAAATAGACCAGAAAACGCCAGCACTCATCACATACAGTAAAAGTAGGTACTACTTTGTTAAACATTTGTTTACATGTATATGTGTGTGTGTGTGTGTGTGTGTTTTAATGCAAAAAGTGTTTCCTCCTGTGGTCAGAAAGCTGGCGAGCCGTTGCTGCAAAGGCTTCTGTCTGTCAGTGAATTCACCAGCTGCCGATGCCATTTACTCTTCTGAGAGCTCTGGATTAAGCTGCCAGACCCAATCAAGTAGGCGTGGCTCAGTCCTTTTATGGAAAAGATTAGAGGAATCAAATACATCTAAGTAACTCAAACAATTAGATGACATACATGATTTCAATTGCTGATGCTACATTTTAGCTGCAAATGGTTGGAAGAAATTCATCTACCAATAACTCCACAACAAAAAGAGAGAGAAAACGTTCATTTCTTCCTTAGTCCACCATCTCACCAGAACCATTACTGCCCCTTATAAAACTGACATGGAAGTAACGTACACACACCCTTAAGTTTTAGCCACGATAGTATTTAAGATAAAAAAAAAACAAAACACATTTAAATGCTTATAAACCAAAACATGAAACCACTTTTTGTAAAATTTTAATTTCTAAGACATTTAAAGTCATACTAAAAGTATCTCATAGAAACAAACAAGGCCAAGAGATAATTTGTAAACGAAACACTCTGTAAACAAAAGTAATATACCAGTGCATCTAAACATTATTTTAAAAGTAACCTACCAGGGGCGCCTGGGTGGCTCAGTGGTTTAAGCCGCTGCCTTCGGCACAGGTCATGATCTCGGGGTCCTGGGATCGAGTCCCGCATCGGGCTCTCTGCTCGGCAGGGAGCCTGCTTCCCTCTCACTCTCTCTGCCTGCCTCTCTGCCTAGTTGTGATCTCTCTCTGTCATAAATAAATAAAATCTTAAAAAAAAAAAAAAAAGTAACCTACCAGTTTTTTAGTCAGTACTGCGTATATGCTCCATTTTTAAAAAATTATTTTAGGAACTCTGCCTTTGTACATTACATACTGTGCTAACAAAGAAAACCACTAGGGTTCTCAAAGGATGTGAGCTTGTGCTGTGGGCAGCTTAAGTGGCCATGGGTTATGGGCGCAGACAGGTCTACTGTGCTGCAGCAAGGCAAGGCAGATGTCCAAGCGCCTGAGGACAGGGGCACACAGTTCACTCCTCGAACACATGCAAGAGTCAAACCACGCAGAAGACTTCGTTCTCATCCTGTAATCGATCAACCTCACAGTGTGGCATGAAGCAGCCAGCGCGTGCGCGTGTGCATGTGTGTGCAACGTTCACAGTCTCTTCTTTTAGAGCAGGCCTACTTTTATAGAGAATATATGTGAAGCTAAGTAAATACTGAATCTCAGAAATACCCTGGAAAAGTCAGTAAAAATCACAAATGTTATCCGCCATAACACTTGCGATTTCAAAATGAGTGCCGCGGAACCAGTTCATAGTTAGAACCGGTAAGTCGCCTCCAGAAAGTTTAACTACAGTGTCTAATGCCCCTTCAGGTGGATCCTCAGGTGAGGAAGAGTCAACAGAGTGTCTGACTTCACACCGTCACCTAGATGCCGCCGTGGCCATCCCCCAGGCCGCTCTGACCGCGGGCACAGAGCGCTCCGCATCAGGCCACCTGCCGCCTCCTTCGCCAGCACAACTACAACGAACGAAAGGCTTGAGGGGCACCTGTGCTTACCAGACTTCAAGTGCTTGGCCTCAGCGTGCTGCCACCCATTTCTGTCGTGGCCTCGTGCAGCCGCCAGTGTGTCCAAGGGAAGCATCTGTGTTCAGACTAAGTCTCTCACTCAAGAGGAAGACTCCTGCGTACGTGACCAGGAATAAACTCTTTGTGGAACCCCAAGCAGCTGTACTCACG
Organism: Meles meles; assembly: GCF_922984935.1. Classification (NCBI taxonomy): domain Eukaryota; kingdom Metazoa; phylum Chordata; class Mammalia; order Carnivora; family Mustelidae; genus Meles; species Meles meles. Next base: position 2,064,490 of record NC_060075.1, on the reverse strand, counting down.
CAGCAAACGGTAGGTAACCACCTGCACTTGTCCCCACAGAAGGCATCTGAGACCCAAGGGTCCAAACCATCCCTCCATGTGAGCTGTATCCTGTCTCAAAAGCAGTGAGGATGCACCCAGAAAGAGCTGTAGGAATTTATAATACATTCCACTGTTTACTAATCCAAACCTGGCCTAAGTTTTCCAATGGAAAGAAACTTTCAAGTGAACAAAGAATTGATACAGACATTGAAAAGTTTAATATTTTACTCAGAAATTTTCAGACATCTTACAAATACCCAAGAACTTCCTATGGATGTGCCCAGAAACCAGTGTAAGTTAGAAGTGAGGTTCTTTTATGTAACGAATTTTCTTTTTCTACTCCCCTTGACCTAGTTTGCTCAAAATATGGATTGCAAGCAAGTTTCAGAAAAACCATAGCTGCAATTAATGTTTAAACAGGTGTAACTACCAGTAAAATTAGGAAATGGCCGACTTCTATTAATTTTCTCAGTATGCAGATCCTATGTAGAGAGATTCACCAATTTACGGAGTGTTGTTTAGAATCACAAACGTTCTTTTATTTTCCAACTGGACTGTATGTTAATGAGCAGAGAAGCTCGGAAGGAAATGCAGTGGTGTAAATAAAGGAGAGGTGTACACAATGGAACTTAGGAATACACAGATAAAATCTTCTTACTATTTTGGGTCTAAGTGGAAAATTTTTATGTCAAGTATATACAGCCTAATTTTCATAAATTTCTAAAAAAAAAAACCTTTAAACTCAACAATTTGAGAAAAATGTTCTTTTACTTTTGTCTGAACACAGACAATCTGTTGCCATACACATAGTGCATGTGAACATACGTATTTATAGAGACTGCGTAACTACGAAGTGTGTGCAAAGGGGCTCATCTCTTATTTCTGCATGCACAGTTTCCAGTACTCTCTCCTAGGGGGCGGGTGGTAACACAGAGTACAATTTTACAGTTTTTATTCAGTGGACTTAGAGTCAAGAAGCCATCCCCAGCATTATTTACAACTTAGTAACTGAACGATCATCAGATCATGACGCACTGGAAACTACTCTTACATCATGAATGCTGATACTGTGCACCTGGGTGTCAAACGGGTAACTTCAGTGAGTCTGAGCTTTAAACTGGCATCTACAAAAGGAGCCCAGGCCTGAAGAATGTGTTGACAGAAGGGGTTTCTACCACAGAGCGTTTGGAGTTTCATAACGGACACAGGAGAACAAGGAACTGAGGGACTTTAGAAAAAAAGCTTAAAAAAAATGAGTGTACATATAGCCGGTAAGGCAGAATCTAAGTTACAAGTGTATTCGACACTGGCAACTATGTTGCGAGAGGTCATGCTGAATTCTACACACGTAAGGTGTCAGAGAACTAAGATCACAGAATACTTCCCCCGTAGCTGACTACACTCCGCACACTGGAAGGTTTCCCATGCTGTTCTACCGCGGATCAGGTTTTCAAAAGAATTTCATATCTTCCCCTTGACTCAACGTCCAATCCATATCATTCTGAACTATAAGCCAGAACCACGCGTTTGTTTCTTTAAGGAAGTGAACAACAGCTTTGCGCACCCACTGCAATGACGGCGTCTGTAAACCTGCTTCTCTGCGGGGCCTTCACTTCATATCCAAATACCAAGGATGCCTTTCACGATGCCTTCTCCATTTTAAATAAAATATATAATGGATTGAACTGAATTCTTAGAAAGCCCCAAGTCTGCCTTTTCTAACACCCCAGATGGGTGACTGTATCAGCTGAGGCAAAAGTGTCCACAGAAGAACGCGCTGCCCTGCAGAGCCGCGTCCCGCAGGCAACTGCGGGGCCTTCACACAGCTGAACGAGAAGGCCCACGGTAGCCAAGTTCTCGGAGGTTATGAAAGAAACGGTGCTGCCAGGCCCCGGCCCTAAATGTGAAGTTCGGTCGGTGCGCGTCATTTCGGACCGGCAGGGATGTTGGGAGTGTGGGGCTCCCGGGTCCTTGATCGCAGAGTGCCGCTGCGTGTCTCACAGTGCTTTGTGATGCCCGTTTGCAGACGGCTTTGATGTTTCTGAATCCCTTGAAGTATCTGATAAGTGGAGCTTATGAAGCCCTGCAGAAAAATTAAGAAAATGGTGAGAAATGATGTATTGTGGCATAGGTGGGCAGAGGGCTAGAGGCGGAGTGTCAAGAGTTACTGAGAAAGCTGTGATGTGCTGGCCAGACCCTCTTTCGGGTGAAAGATCTCTTGTCCCCACTGGAGGCTCCCTGGGGGCCTAAGCAGAGGACAGCTGTCTCCCAGGAAGCCATGCCTTCTCCTCAACTCTGTGCAGCTCTGGGGCCCAAGGAAGCTTCTGGTTTCTTCTCTCTGCACACTGAGTTCCTTCTCCACCTGCTGCCCTCCATACCAATGCCAAGAGCACCCTCTCATACAGCTGCTCCTCCCAGCTTGTCCCAGCCCCGCACTGTGCTTCCCAGGGGAAGTAACATGAGACAAGTATGATCCCATTTTTGCTTTAAAATACACACAAGCAAGTATACATACAGGAAGACATACAGAAAGACCCACCAAAGTATGAAGCATGTAATTAAGAGGAGAAACAATGGAAAACATGGCAAAAAGAAAAGGAGGAGAAACAGCAAAAGAATAAATGGAACATAAATGTTTCATTATTCAAAGATACTTCACAGAATAAAAAATTATCACTATCTTTAAAAGTTACATTAGTTTCCCTCTGTATCACCCATCAGTCATTTACATAATATACCCGATATATACAACAATACCGTGCAACTCAACAGGGAAAACAGGCAGAAGGAAATGTAAGAGTTTATGTGGCCCCAAAGCTCTCAGCACTTATTAATCAAAGGAAGCACCAACGATGTTCGAGAATACATAACCAGCTCATCTATGGAAAAGACGGTGAGCAAACATTTTTATGAGGCTCAGCCTTGGTGACACATCAAAAACACACTTGGATAAGATTCGATTCCCCTAAGATTCCAGAAGCCTGTCTGCCTGGCTGTTAAGCAATTTTAGACTGCTCTTAAGTCAACAGAGCGCTCTGAATTCTGCAGTTTCTACCACCTGCATATCTTAATGGAAGAAAAGGTAAAATTGACCCCGTCTATGATGGATGAATGGGAAGGAAAAAGAAAGCAATCCAATCCAAGCAACAGTTCTGGCCCCGGGAATGGCTAGATCACTGAGTGACAACAGGAACCCACGGCTGCTGGGTGTGGGGAAGCGCCTTGAAACAGGGCCTGTTAGAAGTCGGTGGAGAGAGCAGCAGTTGGGTAATCAGTGCCCGAAGTGAAAAGGAATCGCCTTGGAGGACACATTATTTCCATTATTACTTCTAAAACTTAGGCGCAGCACAGGGCCCACAGCTTTAAAAACAAAACAAAACTGTAATGTCTCTCTCTGCAGAAGCAATCGCCTCCCCTACAATCGGGATTTTGGCTACTGTGTACCAGATACTCTGAGACAAGTACTATCCTATCAATGGACCCGGCAGCAGCAGGAAGAACTACAGAACAAAGGGATGGGGGAAGATAGTTAAATTTTGTCATCAAATTATGATTCCCAATGAAATCAGATTTAAGATCTCAGATCACACACTATTACATATACTTAATGAGGATCCTTTTCTATGTATAATGCATTTCTTCCCTCAAGCATTCCAAAGAGTAACAGAAAACACTTGGGCAAAAAAAGCAAATCTATCTATTGGTTTTACAGAAGTCTTGATAATTCTGCCTGTTATGGTCAAAGAACCGACACAACATGCGTGACCTCACCTTAGGTTGACCGAAATTTCACTCTATTAATAAAGACTTCCTTCAAAAGAAGATATCCAGAATACTTAACTCAAAACTAAACTCACTGCACTTCATCTACAACTATCCATGCTGGTGACCGGGAGGTGGGAAGTGATCCGACAGACGGCTAACTCATCTCACTGATGCTACCGTGGCCTTAAAAATGAAGTTCTACCTTCAGACATTGGGCTGAGAGAGCGGCTGATTCCCGCCTCACCCTGCAGCTTTTAACCTGGCCAGCGTTCTGAAAGCGAGGCCTGAAAATCCATAAAGTATCCGCTGCTGCCGCTGAAATGAGATGTCACTTCCCCTTGCAGGCACTGGTGTACCCGCCATCTGCTCACAGGACGAATTTAGTCAACTATGGATGAATCAAGAATTTGAAATCTTTTTTCCTTCCCAAAGGTCATCCCTTCAATCATAGGGGTTGGAAGAACTTGGTGGGGTGCGAAGCTTTATTGTTGCTCAGAAGGTTGAAGTTATCTGGACCTTAATGAATCAATCACTATGTAGCCTTTTGCAATTGCTAAAAGCCACAGTGGAACACAAAGTGTAAGCGTTCAAATGATGTCACGTTAGGTAAATGACCTAATGTCAGGATCTTCTATAATAAATCACTGCCTTTCCCTTCTTTTATTCTAACATTACTCCAAACCCAAGAGGGTTTATATAGCAAGATAGTTTATACTGCCCTGGTATTCCTAAAATATAAAATAAAACTAATAAAAATATAAAATAAAATAAAACATAAAAAATGTTTAGTGCTAATGTTGATGTGGGCATGAAAAGCTCATTCATAAGTTACATTTATACCCTTTATATCTTAGCCAAACTGGAAGTTTTTTTTAAGACTATCACAATGCATGTGACTTATGGAATACATGATAATGAAAGCCCCCCCTCCTATTAATGACGAGAATGTTATTATTTTTATCCTGGGTTATTTGGCTTACTGCAGAGAATTATGGATCAGCCTGATACCTGTAAAGTCCAAGTAATCAAAAGAAATCTATAACTAAAAGACGGTAAAGAGGTATCATTACCAAAAAATAAGCCTCTAGCTCATTATCAGCTTCACCTCGCCTCGACCACCATCATAATAATAAAAAAGCTGATTTTGCTGAGCTCATATGATGTGCCAGTAATCTGCTCAGGCCCTTAAAAGAAACATTGCAGTTAAATTCACAACAGTCCTCGAGAGAAGATACTGTCACCATTTCACAGATGACAAAGCTGAGGCTTAATGAGGTCATTTCACAGGAGAGCATAAACAGTAAGTAGTGGGTCCGAAATGGAATCTCTATGGTTTTATATATTAGGAAAAATGAACAAATGAAGATTTAAAATTAATTCAAATGACAAAATTAAAAATTAGTCGAAAGAGAGAAAAATAAACCTCGGGATTACCTAGGGCCTTGAAAAGTTCTTCTCGCACAGCAGAGGTGAATTTTCTGACCAGACACAATGTTGTCACAATAGCAAAAAGCAAATTGTAGGATAATACAATATAGAAATTTCCCAGCCAATTAAACCTTCCAAAGTCTCCAAGTAGATCAAATCTAGTGATTCCTGTTAAAAATAAATAAAATAACCCTTAATAAAAACAGGTACAATATATTTAAATTCGTTGCACAATCTAGTACAAGTCAGATAAAATTCCATGGACTTTCTCATTTGTTAGTTGGAACCCCAGTCAGAATTTGTAATCGTTATCTTATGGAACAACCTCAGCCAGTCCTAACCTACTCTCTCCATATGCCACAGTCTCTTGGAAGTGATGAGGCTGGAGTGAATGTCCCTTGTCACTCACTCCACTCACACTGACAAGAGATCCACGTGCTGCTCATGGAGAGAACGGGCGCAGTGTGCTCAGCTGAAAAGGAAACAAGGGTCCTGAAGGAGAAGACGACACCGGACAGACCCTTCTAGCTCCCACCTCCCTGCTGCGTGGTCCCTCTCTTCGTGCAGCTCCCAGCTCAAACATCACCTCCTTAGAAAGGGCAACTGTTTCCTCCACATAAAACAGCTGGACCCTCCATGGTCGTCTATCCTAATTACACATCTTTGTAACACATGCTACTTGAAATACTTCTTTTCCTTTCTGGTTTATTTTTTGCCGACTTTCCCCAATAGTATATAAGTTCTATGAGAAAAGGGACTTTGTTTTTTTCACCCCTATAATCCTAATGCCCGGAGCAATGCTTGTCCATATCTAAGAGTTACTACTTAAACGAATCGACAACTAGGGTGATTCCTTTCTGGGTTGGTGGGGTGGGGAGCAGTGGGGATAAAAGCACTATTGACCTGAGTTGGACACCACAGGCTTGTAGAGTAAAATGGCAAATCTAGAAAAGGCAGTTTTCTCATATATACATTGAAGCATTGAAGTTACTTAAATTCACCTATATACATTTTTTTAAGTCTTTTTATTCAAAAGAATAATCAAATAGTCATTCTATTTAGTAATAATGTGCCCTACGCCAAATATGTATTGGAAAGAACACACGAATGTCAGGGCTTTTCGGACCCCCAGTAAGTAAGTAGACAGCATTCAGGTAGTTAGTCAGTGACAGGTGACGAGCCTGCTGGCAAGCTTCAGGGAAGAAACGAGTTATTTGGGGCCGTATAAAATTTTACCATAAAGGACTGTATAAACCTTTATTTTTTGAGTAGTCTAAGGCTTTCGAGAGTAACCCAACTTCATTTCACTCTATCAGCTGACTTCTGAACTTAGCTCTCATTCCCACCAAAGCAATCCCATCACCCCTCTAGGGCCAGACTCCACAAAAGCAGTGCATACAGACAACAGAAAAACCTTCACACCCAAAAGCATCACAATAGTAGGAGGTTTCAAGAGGCAGTTCCTTTTTAATTTTTTTTTAAAGATTTTATTTGTCAGAGAAAGAGAGAGCACAAGGAGGGAGAGCAGCAAGCAGAAGGAGAAGCAGGCCCCCTGCTGAGCAAGAAGCCCCAACGCGGGACTCAATCCCAGGACCCTGGGATCATGACATAAGCTGAAGGCAGACGCTTAGCCAACTCAGTCACCCACGTGTCCTAAGAAGTAATTCTTCTATGCCACATTTACACAGGGCCAGTGTATTTGAACCTGAGAGACAGTAATTACCATAATATTTTAAAGAGAAGATTAATGAAAACATACAATAAAATATCTTTTTAAAGAAGGTGAAGGGACACAGACCCCAGGAGAATATGCCACACAGACCACAAATCATAAGTCATGACAACAAGCACAGCTGCAGTTTCTCAAATAAAAGCCTTAATAAAACTTCACTATGTCTGGGCGCCCGGGCGGCTCAGTCGGAGAAGCGTCTGCCTTCGGCTCAGGTCATGATCTCAGGATCCTGGGATCGAGCCCCATGAGCCCCACATCAGGTTCCCTGCTCAGTGGGGAGGCTGCCTCTCTCTGGCCCCCGCCCCATGCTATCTCTCAAACAAATAAAATCTTCCAAAAAAAATCAACAAAAAACTTTACTTTGTCAAAAGGAATACAGATCTAATTACGCATTGTAGTTTTCAAACAAAGTACCATTTAATTTAACCTAGGAAGTTATCTATAGACAGGATACAGTCCTTCCAAAACAAATTTCAGTGATTTCAGCCCAAGGATCCCAGATAAGTAGTTTATTTGATCTTTAGGATCAAAGACTCCTTTGACAATCTGGTGAGAGCCATAGATCTTTTTGCAGGAAAAACACAGAGATGCACACACAGAGACACACACACACAAACTTGCATATGATGAAGCTGATTTATAGAGCAAACTGCTGGATCACTGAATAAAAACCCTTGTCCAGATGCCCCAGAAAAGTCTTACCTGGTCTCAAGACATTTTAATCATACACCACCATTAGCAAAATTAGCACACATATAATTAACACACATATACACACATATTAGCAAAATTAGAACACATATATCCAATATATATGTATTTAATTATTTCAAAACTATGTATGTACTGGCTTTTACATTATACACAAAGGACAGACTTTTTAAAAAGTAAGAACAATAAAAGTAAATAGAAGTTCTCACGGTTTCTTCACATAGCCCAGTGGCCTACTCTGTGAATGCTAGGGGACAAGCCACTTTGGAGGGCACTGGACCACGCTAACTGGTAACTCAGCTGCCAGCCCGAACCCGGCCGACGTACCACACTGGGAGAGAAGTTCCACCCAGAGCTCAGTGAGGAGAAGGTGCACTTAGCACAGGGACACTGGAAGGTCTGTTTGAACAATGGGAAGTGCTTGCACTAGGACTTCTTAGTGGATTCAACTTGGTATCCTGAAAGTCAAGGTCAAGACTTCATGTGAAACCCAAGACAGAGAGTAGTTTCCTCGTTACATGTTGGGTCCCCAGGACATCTCCGGTTGACCTCACAGACAGAAACGCAGGAGCCTATTGCTACCGTGCACCAAAGCACTAAGCAAAGTATTGGATTAGTTCTAAAGACGCTGTTGTTTCAAACTGAATTTAAATATCTAACGAACATGGTCTGATTAAAAGATCACTCTGGACAACTCATGCAGATCTTCAGTTATGAAAATCTTCTGTAAGACTGAACAGCAAGAAACTTGAAACAATCACTTCCCTAAACTTCCATCTGAGAGGTTTAGGTCAGAGCAATAAACTGTAAAATGTACTTTTTTGTTAAAAGCACCAACACTTAAGAAAAAGTAACAATAGTTAAAATTTTAACAATACTTATGGTACAAATGGATAATACTTCAAAATCTCCATTTCTGAAGGCATATCAAAGGGTATTAAGGCAGCATATTTTAAAATATTAACTAAAAAAATCCAATTATCAAATGCTGTTATTTAACTCTCCTTGTCAAATACTGAATGCTCACTCCCATCCTGAAATCATTTCTTTAAAAGATAAGTAAAACATAACAAGGTAAAAAGCCTAGTTAGTTAAGCAGTAGCTAAGCACAGCCCATATTATCTGGATTATCTGTGAATAAAATGCACTATGATGCAGTAGAAAATGCTTTATGCATAATTCCTTGAATAAAGATCTTTTTCTAGTCATACCTATACAAGAACCAAGGTACAAAACCTTATTTCAGGAAAGAGCTGGTTACTCCACCAACAATATGATTCACGAGAATTTACCTGCACTAGCCCCCTGAGTTGACTCTGATTTCTAGCAAATATATTCCTGCTCCTTACTAGCAAGAAGAAGTTGAGAGTTTATAGAGCTTGACACACTGAAGCAATCATTAAAGTAACTTTATCAATAAGCCATATGTGCGGGCATCTCACAAAAATGGCTGACACGGTATCCACGGCTTTAATGGAAGATTACCAAAAAGAACACACACATCTTGTCATAAAAGATAAATTTGTAAGCTAAATGTTCTCTGACAAAACAAGAAGACTGGGGCACCTGGGTGGCTCAGTCAGTTAAGCATCTGAATCTTGATTTCAGCTCAGGTCATGATCTCAGGGTCATGGGATCAAGCCCTGCATTGAGCTCTGAGCTCAGTGGGGAGCCTGCTTGAGATGCTCCCTCGCCCTCTCCCAACTCATGCATGCAGGCATGTGCATGCAGTCTCTAATAAAATAAATCTTCTTTTTTAAAAGATTTTATTTGTTTATTTGACAGAGAGAAATCATAAGTAGGCAGAGAGGCAGGCAGAGAGAGAGAGAGAGAGAGAGGGAAGCAGGCTCCCTGCTGAGCAGAGAGCCCGAAGCAGGACACGATCCCAGGACCCTGAGATCAGGACCTGAGCCGAAGGCAGAGTTAACCCACTGAGCCACCCAGGCGCCCCTCTAATAAAATAACTCTTAAAAAATAATCAATATACCTCTAGCAGTACTATTAAAGAAAAAAAAGACACAAATTACCAGTATCAGCTATGAGTGGGTAATTAGCACTGCAGGGCTCTGATGTATCTATACTAAAGGGATAACAAAGGAACTTTATGCCAAAAAACTTGACAATGCAGATGAAATAAACAAACTCCTTAAAACACATAAACAAACTCACTCAAAAAGAAATAAATAGGCTGAGTAGTCCTCTATCTATAAAATAAATTGAATTTGTTGTTTAAAACCCTTCCACAAAGTAAATTCCAGGCCCAGATGGCTTCACTGATGAACTGTATCAACTGAAGGGGGAAAAAAAAACACCCAGTTCTATAAAAACTCACTGTCTTAGTCCATTAGGGCCGCTGTAACAGATTATTATAGACTGGGTGGCTTATAAACAACAGACTTTTTTTTTTTTTTTTTTCATAGTTCTGCAGGCTAGAAGTCCAAGATCAAGGCTCCAGCAGACATGGTGTCTGGTGAGGGTCCACTCCCAGGTTCACAGACAGCTATCTTTTCACTGTAACCTCACATGGCAGAAAAGGACAAGAGAGCTCTCTGGGGCCTCTTTCATAAGGGCGCTAATCCCATCGATGAAGGTGGAACTTCAGGACCTATCATCTCCTACAGGCACCATCTTCCTAATACCATCACACTGGGGATTAAGTTTCAACATATGAATTGTGGGAAGGGGGGGGTAGGCTGACACAAACATTTAGTGTATAGCATTCATCCAGCAAATTGAAGAGGAGGAAACGCCTCTGGATACTTTCAATCAAAACAGTATTACTCACATCAAAGCCTGAAAAAAATCATTAACAAGAAAAAGGAACTACAGGAGCGCCTCGGTGGCTCAGTGTGTTAGGCCTCTGCCTTTGGCTCAGGTCATGATCGCAGGGTCCTGGGATCAAGCCCCGCATCGGGCTCTCTGCTCAGCAGGGATCCTGCTCCCCACCCCCTCCCGCCTGCTTCCTCTCTGCCTACTTGTGATTTGTCAAATAAATTAAATCTTAAAAAAGAAAAAAAGAAAAAGGAACTATAGATCTGTGCACTCATAAATACAGATATAAAAATCCTAAACAAAATTTTATACATTAAACACAACAATAAAAAAAAACCATACTATGTCATGACCAAGTGGGGGATATCCCAGGAATGCAAGATTGGTTTAATAATCAAGATTCGCTCAGTGTAGGAAAGCAGGATGGCGGAGGAGTGGAGACTGAGATAACATCAGGTCCCAGAAGTGCAGCTAGATAGTTCTCCAACCACTCTGAACACCTACAAACTCAACAGGAGATCGAATAGAAGAGCAGCTATTGTAGGAACAGAAAATCAACCAATTTCCGGAAGGTAGGACATGCGGAGAAATGAATCCAAAGAGATGGGAAGATAGACCAAGGCGGGAGGGACGGGCTCCAGCACGTGAGAGGGCAGCGGAGCACAAAATTGGAACTTTTAGAAGTCTGCTCCGTGGAGGCACGTTACTCCAGACGCTAAATGGGGGGTGGAGCCCTTGCAGGAACAGTGTGGTCTCAGGTCCCTCGGGGTGACAGGAAGACCAGGGGTGTCTGAGTGTGGCAGAGCCCCCAGGAGTTGGAGCGGAGAAGCAGACTACAGAGACAGAGCTGAGGAGTGGGCTCTCAGCTCACAGTTACCTTGAACCGTAATCCAAGGCACAGTCGGGCCACTGTTCTTCGAGCAGGGTCCCCACAAGTGGAATATCCGGGGAAACTCACCTTCCTGCTCCAGGAGGAGTGGCATGGGAGCGCACTGCAGGAATCTGCTGGGTTTGGAGACTCCACAAACAGGGCTGTGAGCCAGAGACAGGAACAGGTCACAGGCCGGGTCAGCATGGAGTGCGGCAGGAGACCAGGGAGACGGGAGGGATTGATGGCTTCTCTCTGAGGGTGCACTGAGGAGTGGGGCCCTGAGCTCTCAGCTCCTACAGGCCAGAGACTGGGAGGCCGCCATTTTCATTCTCATCCTCCAAAGCTCTATGGAAAGCGCTCAGGGAACAAAAGCTCCCCAGCATGAATCCAAGCAGATTGCTTAGCCTGGCTTCTGGCAAGGGTGGTGCAATTCTGCCTCTGGCAAAGACATTTGAGAATCACTACCACAGCCCCCTCCCCCAGATGATCAGCAAGAACATCCAGCCAAGACCAAGTCACTGATCAAAAAGAACTGCAGAACTCCAGAGCTAGGGGAAGCAACACATAGAATTCAGGGCTTTTATCCCATGATCCTTTAGTCTTTCAAAGTTAAATTTTTAAAAATTTTATCTTTTTCTTAGTCTATCTTTTCTAATTTTTCCTCTTTCCTATTTTAACGTTTCTTAACTGTTTTCTTATCAATACCTTTTTTAATCAATTTTCTTATCAATACCTTATTTAAAGAATCTTTTTAAATTTTCATTGTTATAGTCATATTTTATCCCTTCATTGTATTTAACCTTATTTTTTGTATACATATAGGTTTTTTTTCTTTAAAAGTTTGAGACACAATTTCTTCTAATAGATCAAAATATACCCTAAATCTAGCACATGGCTTTGTTCTAGTCTCCAGCCTGATCACATTCTTTCCTTTCTTTTTAACCAACTTATTTTATCAATTCCTTTTTTAGAATCTTTTTTAATTTTCATCTTTACAGTCATATACCACCCCTTCATTGTGTTTACCCTTATTTTTGCATATATGTAAGTTTTTATTTCTTTAAAATTTGGAAGGTAGTTTCTTCTAGAAGACCAGAATACACACAAAATCAAGTGTGTGGCTCTGTTCTATTCACCAGTCTCATATATATATACTTATATTCAGAACATTCCATCCCAATGGAAGAGAATACACATTCTTCTCTAGTGCACTGGAACATTCTCCAGAATAGATCACGTCCTGGGTCACAAATCAGGTCTCAACTGGTTCCACGAGACTTGAGATCATTCCCTGCATATTTTCAGACCACAATGCTCTGAAACTAGAATTCAATCCAAGAGGAAAGTTGGAAAGAACTCAAATACATGGAGGCCAAACAGCATCCTACTAAAGAATGAATGGGTCAACCAGGAAATTAAAGAAGAATTTGAAGAATTTTAAAAATTCATGGAATCAAATGAAAATGAAAACAAAACTGTTCAAAATCTTCGGGATACAGGAACAGCGGTACAGAGAGGAAAATATATAGCAATACAACCCTTTCTCAAGAAACAAGAAAGGTCTCAAGTACACAACGTAACCCTACACCTAGGGAGCTAGGGACAGAACAGCAAAGAAAGCCTAAATCCAACAGGAGAAAAGATATAATAAAGATCATAACAGAAATCAATGAAATAGAAACCAAAATAACAGAAAAACAAATCAATGAAACTAGGAGCTGGTTCTTTGAAAGAATTAATAAGATTGATAAACCCCTGGCCAGACTTATCAAAAAGAAAAGAGAAAGGCCACAAATACATAAAATCATGAATGAAAGAGGAGAGATCAAAACCATCACCAAAGAAATACAAACAATTATAAGAACATATTATGAGCAACTATACACCAGAAAATTTGACAATCTGGAAGAAATGGATACATTCCTAGAGACACATAAACTACCAAAACTGAACCAGGAAGAAATAGAAAACCTGAACAGACCCATAACCACTAAGGAGATTGAAGCAGTCATCAAAAATGTCCCCACAAACAAGAGTCCAGGGCCAGACAGCTTCCCAGAGGAATTCTACCAAACTTTTAAAGAAGAATTAATACCTATTCTCCTGAAACCTTTTCAAAAAAATAGAAATAGAAGGGAAATTTCCAAACTCATTTTGTGAGGCCAGCATTACCTTGATTCCAAAACCAGACAAAGACCCCACCAAAAAGGAAAAGTACAGACCAATATCCTTGATGAATAAGGGATGCAAAAATTCTCACCAAAATATTAACCAATAGGATCTAACACTACATTAAAAGGATTATTCACCATGACCAAGTGGGATTTATTCCTGGGCCTCAAGGTTGGTTCAACATCTGCAAATCAATCAATACGATACAATACATTAATAAAAAAAAGAACTAGAACCATATGATACTCTCAATAGATGCTGAAAAAGCATTTGAAAAAATACAGCATCCTTTCTTGATCAAAACTCTTCAAAGTGTAGGCATAAAGGGTATGTACCTCAATATCATCAAAGCCATCTATGAGAAACCCACAGTGAATATCATTCTCAATGGGGAAAAACTGAGAGCTTTTCCCCTAAAGTCAGGAACATGGCAGAGCTGTCCACCATCACCACAGCTATTCGACATAGTACTCAAAGTCCTGGCCTCAGCAATCAGAGAACAAAAAGAAATTAAAGGCATCCGAACTGGCAAAGAAGTCGTCCAACTCTCACTGTATAATATGATACTTTACGTGGAAAACTCAAAAGACTCCACTCCAAAACTGCTATAACTCATACAGAAATTCAGTAAAGTATCAGGATATAAAATCAATGCACAGAATCAGTTGCATTTTTATACACCAACAGCAAGGCAGAAGAAAGAGAAATTAAGGAATCAATCCCATTTACAATTGCACCCAAAACTATAAGATACCTAGGAATAAACCTAACCAAAGAGGGAGAGAATCTGTACTCAGAAAACTATCAAGTACCCATGAAAGAAATTGAAGAAGACACAAAGAAATGGAAAAATGTTCCATGCTCATGGATTGGAAGAATAAATATTGTGAAAATGTCACACTACCTAAAGCAATCTACATATTTAATGCAATCTCTATCAAAATACCATCAATTTGGGGCAGGGTGGCTCAGTGGGTTAAGGCCTCTGCCTTTGGCTTGGGTCATGATCCCATGGTCTAGGAAATGTCTGTCAAATAAATAAATAAAATCTTTGGAAAAAAAAAAAAGAACATCAAATTTTTTCAAAGAAATGGAACAAATAATCCTAAAATTTATATGGAACCAAAAAAGACCCCAAATTGCCAGAGGAATGTTGAAAAAGAAAGAAAGCCAAAGTTGGTGGCATCACAATTCCAGACTTCAACCTCTACTACAAAGCTGTAATCATCAAGACAGTATGGTACTGGCACAAAAACAGACACACAGATCAATGGAACAGATATGGATCCTTAACTCTATGGTCCACTAATCTTCAACAAAGCAGGAAGAATGTCCAGTGGAAAAAAGACACTCTCTTCAACAAATGGTGTTGGTAACATTCAACAGCCACATGCAGAAGAACAAATCTGGAATGTTCCTTACACCGCACACAAAAATAGACTCAAAATGGATGAAAGGCCTCATGTGAGGAATCCATCAGAATCCTTGAGGAGAACACAGGCGCAACCTCTTTGACCTCAGCCACAGCAACTTCTTCCAAGAAACATCACCAAAGGCAAGGGAAGCAAGGGCAAAAATGAACTATTGGGACTTCATCAAGATCAAGAGCTTTTGCACAGCAAAGGAAACAGTCAACAAAACCAAAAGACAACCAACAGAATGGGAGAAGATATTCGCAAATGACGTATAAGATAAAGGGCTATTATCCAAAATCTACAAAGAAATTACCAAACTCAACACCCAAAGAAAAAATAATCCAATCAAGAAATGGGCTGAAGACATGAACAGACATTTCTGCAAAGAAGACATCCAAATGGCCGACAGACACATGAATAAGTGCTCAACATCACTCAGCATCAGGGAAATACAAGTCAAAACCACAATGAGACACCACCTCACACCAGTCAGAATGGCTAAAATTAACAAGTCAGGAAACAACAGATGTCGGTGAGGATGCGGAGAAAGGGGAACCCTCCTACACTGTTGGTGGGAATGCAAGCTGGTGCAGCCACTCTGGAGAACAGTATAGAGATTCCTCAAAAAGTTGAAAATGGAGCTATCCTACGACCCAGCAATCACACTACTGGGTATTTACCCTAAAGATACAAATGTAGTGATCTGAAGGGGCACGTACACCCGAATGCTCATAACAGCAATGTCCACAAAAGCCAAACTATGGAAGGAACCTAGATGTCCAATAACATATGAATGGATAAAGAAGATGTGGTAAATATATACAATGGAATACTATGCAGCCATCAAAAGAAATGAAATCTTGCCATTTGCAATGGTGTGGATGGAACTAGAGGATATTATGCTAAGCAAAATAAGTCAATCAGAGAAAGACAATTATCATATGCTCTCTCTGATATGAGGAATTTGAGAGGCATGGCAGGGGGTTGTGGGGGTAGGGAAGGAAAAAATGAAACAAGATGGGATCAGCAGGGAGACGAACATGAAACTCTTAATCTCATGAAACAAACTGAGGGTTGCTGGGAGGTGTGGAGGAAGGGATAGGGTGGCTGGATTATGGACACTGGGGAGGGTATGTGCTACGGTGAGTGCTGTGAAATGTGTACGCCTGATGATTCACAGACCTGTAACCCTGGGGCAAATAATACATTATATGTTAATAAAAAAAAAAAAAGAAAGAAAAGGAAGGAAGGAAGGAAGGAAGAAAGGAAGAAAAGAAAAAAAAAGAAAAAAGGAAAGGAAAGGAGAAAAGAAACAAAGAAAGACAGAGAGAAGGAAGGAAGGAAGGAAAGGAAAGGAAGGAAGGAAGGAAAGAAGGAAGGAAGGATGGATCACTCAGTGTAATTCAGCACAGTAAGTCTAAAAAAGAAAGCTACAGGATTATGTCAATAGATGCAGAAAAAGCATTTAAGAAAGTCCAACATCCGTTCCCAATAAAAACTCCAGCAAAGGAGAAAAGAAGGAAACCTCCTCAACCTGGTGAAAAGCAACTACCAAAATAAACAAGCAAAAAAAAAACACTACTGCTATTATCAGTTTAAAGGACAGAATGCTTTCTTGCTATCATTGAGAAATAAATCAAGAATGTCTGCTCTTACTACTTCTATTCAACATTGTACTCGAAGCTCCAGATAGCACAACAGACAAGAGAAATAAATTAAAGCATCCATATTGGAAAGGAAGAAGTAAAACTATTTTTATTCACAGACATCATCACCAACAAAAATTCAACAAAATCTACAAAACAGATACTATTACTAATAAGTGAGTTTAGCAAGGTTGCAGAATAAAAGAGCAATATACAGAAATCAACTGTATCTTTATGTACCAGCCATGAACTATTACAAGAAATTATACTTTTAAAGAAATACCATTACAATAGCATCAAATGCGCAAGACCTAAACAAAAAATGCGAACTTTGCAGAGACAAATTAAGAACTAAATGAGTATACAGTGCGCAGGGACCGAAAGACTCAGTATTGTAAAGATCTTAATCCTCTCCAGTTTGTTCTACAGATTCAACACAATCCGAAACCCTCGCAGACATCTGTGTAGAAAATGACAAGCTAATTTAAAAAGCCACAGGGAATGCAAAGGACTTAGAATAACGAAAACCACTCTGAAAAAGAACAGACTTCACTGCCTGATCTCAAGTCTTACGATCAACCTACAGCAACCCAGACAGTGCAGTATTGATGTAAAGACAAACAGAGACATCAATGGAACAAAATGAGTCCAGAAATAAACCCACACCCACACATACACAGACAACTGATTTTCCATGAAGTTTTCAAGGCCATTCAGTGGGAAAATGAATAGGCTTTTCAAGCAGCGGTGCTAGAATAATTGGCTACCCATATGCAAAAAAAAAAAAAAAAAAAAATGTATCTCAATTCATACCTCATACTATATACAAAAATTAACTCAGAACGGGAGTTAATTCTGGATCTAAGTACAAAACCTAAAACCTAAAAGTATAAAACTTCTAGAAGAAAACACAGGAGATAATCTAAGTGATCTGGGGTTAGAGAAAGATTCAGTATACTGATATAACACCAAAAGTACAATCCAAAAGGAAAACTTGGTAAATTTGACTTCATCAAAATTAAGGATGTCTGTCCTTTGAAAGATATTGTTAAAAGATTAAGCAGACAAGCCACCAAATGGGAAAAATATTTGCAAATCACATATCTTGATAAGGGACTTTTATCCAGAATATATAAACAGCACCCAAAACCCAACAATGAGAAAATAATCCCAATTTTTAAAGCAAACCAAAGATCTGAATAGATACTTCAACAGAGATATAGACAGCAAATGAGCACGATAGTCATCCAGAAAATTCAAGGTAAGTCCACAGAGACATACAACTACACACCTATTAGAACGCCGAAGCATTAACTGACAGACTATACCAGTGTTGGTGAAGATGGAGAGGAACCAGGATTTCCATACACTTTGGAACAGTTTAGCAGTTTCTGAAAAAATAGAGCATACACCAGGCTTTCCATTTTCTAGTTACTATGCAAGAGAAATGAAAGCATATGCCCAGAGACTTGGATGTGAATGTTCACAGCAACTTTACTTACAAAAGCCAGAAGACATAAATACCTCCAACGTCCCTCAGGGAGTGACAGGATAAACAAACTGTGGTCCACACATAAAATGAAACGCTAGTCAACAATAAAAAATGAACTACTGATACATGCAACAACCTGGGTGAATCTTAAGATAAATACACTGAGTGGAAAAAGCCAGACAAAAAGTACGTACTGTATGATTTCATTTATATAAAATTCCAGGAAACGTGAACTAATCTATAGTTCTAAATAGCAGGTCAGTGTTTGCCTGGGGATACAGGGTGGGGGTGTGAGGGAGGAACTCCATATGGCTAAAAGGAAACATTTTGAGGTGACAGGGATGTTCAGTAAGTTGATTGTGGTGATGGTTTCACAGGTGTACAAGTCAGTCAAAACTTGTAAAAACAAAACAAAACTTGTCAACTGTACTTTAAATACGTCCAGATTATGGTACGTCAATTATGCCTCAGTAAAGCTATTAAAATACATTTGTTAGGCTTCAGACTATACACACTCCATAGCATGCATGCCTACATTAGTTTATGGCTGTGGCGATTAGATTTAATTAGAAATTCTGTATTTCTATATTTGCTCCTGTGTTATAAGTTAAATTTTTAGAGTATTTTTCAGTCCTTATCATATATATTTATTCCCTTTACGGAATTGTCTTCACATCCTAAGAAATGACGACTTTCAATAACATAGTTCATATATTCATATACATTTCCAGCACAACTAAATGTCTGTGTAGTTAAGTAAAATGGGAACCTCAGAAGCATGAATTCCCACAGATGTACTGAAAGTTGTGTGCAGACAGACTGCCCACAGTTTTACGGAGGGAAGAGAAAAGTGAGCATTTAGAATACAACCTGCTCAGTGACAAGGCAGATGTGTGGAGAATGAAGCAGGTGATGGGAGGGCACACGGGAGGGATGCCTGGAGGGCAGAAACTCAGGGACAACTTTCTCTGTGGAGTTAAATGGCTGAGCCAAGCCTTGAATGGCATGTGACACGCCAGGAAACGGGGTGAACAAAATCACTCATGTCAGATGAAGTCACATGTTCAAAGGTGTGCAAAGTAGAGCAGTACCGTGTCCCCATTCAGTACACCCGAAGAACACGGCTATCACTGACCATGGTTCCGCGTGGGTGGGGCTCGGAGTGCGAGAAGTGAAGGTGCATGTAGGAGAAGGGATTAGGATTAAAGGACCTCCTGTGCCCCCTTAACAAGGCAGAAGCTCATTCTAACGGCAAAAGTCTTTGAAGCATAGAGATCAGGGGAGAGGCAGGTCACATTTTCATTGTAAGAGAGAGGGATGGAGCGCCAAACTAGCCATTAAATCATGAGAAGACTTTGCATGAGAGGAGGGAGGATGGAGGGTGCTCCTGGTTAGGTTCTGTAAAGCCCCTGCTGTCTGCTCCCCCTTCCTCTATCCAGTGCCTAACACTAGGGTAGCAAACAGAGAACACTCAAAGCTGACTCATGATCATTAAAAATAGGTAGACCTCAGGATTAGTTACATTACCACATCAAGGAAACAGAGAGAGCAAATATTTACTGTCTACTGTTATACTGTGTAAGGGTCTTTAAAAAATAATTGTTTATTAAGATGAAATTCACATCATGAAATTAACGATTTTAAAGTAAACAATCCAGTGCAGGGAGTGCACTCACAATGTTGTGTCAATCTATCTAGTTCCAAAACACTTTCATCACCCCGAAGTGAAACCCCAGACCCACTAAGCAGTTTCTCCCCCACCACACCTCCCCCCAATCTTTGGCAACCACTAACCTACTTTCTCTCCCTGTCGAGTTCCCTACTCAGGCCACTTCATATAAATGGCATACTACAACGTATGGATTTCTGTGCCTGACTTATTTCACTTAGGATCATGTTTTCAAAGTTCATCCATGTTGTGTCAGTACACTATTCTTTTCCTTTTTTAAAAAAAAATTTTTTAAAGATTTTATTTATTTATTTGACAGACAGAGATCACAAGTAGGCAGAGAGGCAGGCAGAGAGAGAGACGGTAGCAGGCTCCCCGCTGAGCAGAGAGCCCGATGCGGGGCTCGATCCCAGAATCCTGGGACCATGACCTGAGCCGAAGGCTGAGGCTTTAACCCACTGAGCCACCCAGGTGCCCCGTATTCTTTTCCTTTTTTTATTTAATTGTGGTAAAATACACATAACACAAAATTTATAAAGTACATTCACGCTATTGTACAACTAACCTCCAGAACTTTCATCTTGCAAAACTGAAACTGTACCCATTAAAAAACTACTCCCCATTTTCCTCTCCCCCACCAGATCCTGGCAACCACCATTCCCCCTTCGGTCTCTATGATTTAGACGACTGTAGGCACCTCGTGTAAGGAAAAGTCACACCATATTTGATTTTTCTGCAACTGGCTCATTTCACTTAGACTTCATTCCTTTTTATGGCTGAATAGTATTCCCCTGTAGGTACCGGACCACAATTTGTTTATGCATTTATCTGGGTTGTTTCTACCTTTCGGTTATTATTATACAGGTCTTTTTAAATAATAAAACTAAAATACTTGGTTAAACTAGCCTGAAACATGGAAATAAAGATAATCAGGATGGAAGCAAGACACCCAATTTCTTAGTTCACCTACTCCAAACCACAGGCCACACTCAACGCCGGGGCACCTGCTGACACCGCAAATACGTACTGACTAGATGCTGGAAGGGATAAAAAGATGCATGAAATATGCTGTTGTCCTTTAAGGGGTGTAAAGCTTCTTGAGAAGGCCAATGTAGGCAGGTTAAGTACAACACAAGGCTGAATGTGTCAGAATCGAAGAGCTTCATGTGTGACCAGCCTGTGACCTGGCCTTGGAGGATGGGGAGGAACCAGGCAGGCCGACAGGTGAGGAGAGAGGTTGGAGCAATGTGAACCAGAGCTCAGAGAGGGCAAGTGTGTTTGCAAACGTCAAACCCATTTTAGTCACAACTATTTACATTCCACGAATTCAGTCTGTCCCAATATGAAGGTAACTTAACCAGTAGGCCTGATGAACTAGACTATGAAAAGTTTAACAACTAAAAGCCAGTGAGTGGGAATGAAAATCACTGTCCAAGAGGCACCTAAGTGCTGATTCTCAAACAGGTGAGCGTGTAAGCATCCCTTCAACTAGACAGGAACCGTCTACTTCCTGAAGAAAACGTCCGGAGACGGAGGCCCCACAATGTCCCTCAATGATACCTCCTGACTTGGGAAAGTAAACACTTCTTCAGGTTATTTGCTTTGGTTTCACTTCTTATTCTATTCCCCTCAAAGAGCACCCGTTTAGAATCTATTTCGTGAATATTCCCTAACAATAAAGTACTAAAAATAAAATTATATACTCAGTTCTCTGCTTGGATGTTTACTGGAGTCTGATTCTTTTCACTTCCGTGTAAGGGAAGTGGGAGGAAGAAGCGAATGGGAGAAACGTCCACAAGAGGAAACGGGGTATCACCGTGCGTTGTCGGCGCGAAGAAGTAGATGCGTCCAACTTAACTCTCCAGTTTCCACTTTGGCCTGCTCGATAGAAAGTGGCCAAGGACTGAAAGGAAACACAGAGGAGAGAGAGAGGGAGGGAGGGAGGGAAGGGAAGGGGTAGTGGGAGGGAAGGAAGGTGAGAGGGACAGAGAGAGACACACACAAGTGTGGGTCCTACCGAAGAAATGACCAGTGTGGGACGGCGCCCACATGGAGCTCAGTTGGCATTATCTCTTCTTTGCTCAGGGATGCGCGCTGGGCTGGAGGTTTGGGTTTGGGGACAAGGGTATGGGTATAGCTGAGGAGCAGTAAGAGAGATAGTTAAGAAATGGACAAAGGAAAAGAAAGAAACGGGGGAATGGGGACCAGAAATAAAGAAAAGATAGGGGAAGTGGAATTTCAAACAGCGAATGCCATGGAGCAATTAAGACAAAAACAGAATCCACAAGATTGGACAATTATGAGGTCAATGGTGATCTGAAGACAAAGAGATATTTAAGCGTCTGGGGTTTGAAATTCCTTTTCAGATGACCGAGTTCCAGTAGAAGAAATGATGTCAGCTCCGACTGGACAGCACACTGAGGTCAGGAGTCAACAACACGAGGAACAAGACGGATGACCAGAGTCAGCATCCCGGTGACCCCAGATGAGGACTTCACGTTTCCCGCAGAGGCACCAGGTACGTCCACGTGCCTTTGGAGGACGATCCGAAGACTTGGACACTCTGAAGAGGGGACTGGGAGTAAAACTGGTAGTCACAAGGAACTGCAGCTTGATCTCTAATTTTCAGTATTCTGTATAAGGAGAATTTATTCAAGTCTATGCTTATATAATTGATTAAAATTAATTTTAAAATAAAATCTCCTACAAAGAAGGAGATAATACATTCACCGGTCTCAGAACTGACCGTATGCAAGTGTGCTATGAAGTATTCTCAGCCAGGCTACAGGCCTTTTTTCTTAGTACAAAGTAGACTCTTATTACAGCTAACTGTCTGGTTTTTAACTGTACCATTTTAAGGATTACATCTTAAGCCTCCTTCTAGCTAAATTGTCCTAACTAGAATTATTTTCATATAAAAATATTTTACAACAAACTAAAATTTAAAATATTTGAATGTATCTCAACGATGGCTAAATTGTTTAGGTAATTACTGGCCACCCAATAGGACGTTTTCTCAGACAGGACTAAGTTCCCTGAAGTAAGAGTGGCATCGTAAGAATATAACAAGTAGATAACTGGGGATAAAGAGCATTTAGGGACTGAGCATTAGTTAGTCTCTTAACTCCTTTAGACATCTGACACAGAATAACTTTCTCTTTCTTATTAAAAACTATAACTAGTGGGGCGCCTGGGTGGCTCAGTGGGTTGAGGCCTCTGCCTTCAGCTCGGGTCATGGTCCCAGGGTCCTGGGATCGAGCCCCACGTCGGGCTCTCTGCTCAGCGGGGAGCCTGCTTCCCTTCCTCTCTCTCTGCCTGCTTCTCTGCCTACTTGTGATCCCTGTCTGTCAAATGAATAAATAAAATCTTAAAAAAAAACCAACAAAACAAACTATAACTAGATATACACATAGATAGATATACAAATTTATTGTTCAGATATAAGAACAACAGTATTCACCCAAAAGTCAATTAGGGCCACTCTCTCTGCAATATAATTGAAAGTAAGCAAATCATATACAAATTTTTTGCTGAAAAATTTTCAGGAAGGAGTTTAAAATTATTTTTACATCAAAGTCATAGTTAGGAATATTTTGCACTTGTCATTTCTAAGCATCATTCACTGTTGTTTCACACTGAGAACTGGAGAGAAGCAGCCCAGGGTAAAGATTAATAGTATATTTATGAAACCCTAAATCACGACCTCTCCAAGACGGAGCAGTTTTTAAACAGGTTTCCTTCACTAAGGAATGAAGGAGTAATCCACTTTATCTCCTACAAGATGAGGGACTAAAGGGGACCCAGATGAGAAATACATGGAAATACTAAAAAATAAATTCAAGGTGATTCAAAGGAGTAAGTGTTCTTGTTTTAATATCCTAAGTATATTTTCTTTTAAAACTCTGCATTTGGGCCTTCCTTGTACAGCTTACAAGTTACAGAAAGAGCTTCCATTTAACAGAATAAGTATAAAAATAATTTTACAAAAGAAATTAGTAACACCATTGCAAAGTCTGTTGGTTATATTTGAGAAAAATCTTCCCTGTTAAAGGAGACTGCACACGGGAGGGATGCGTGAAGGGGAATGCAAAATGAAGTCCATCTCTCAGTAGTTTCTTGATAAAGCATAATTAGAGCATATCAGCAATCCTCCAAAATCTGTTCTTACAGAATTCATTGCTGCTTTTAAAATATTTTATTGCAGAAAAGTGTAGGCATCTACAGGGAGCTCTTTAGGCTTGGTGTTGTTCTATTTTCACCTTGTTCACCAGTCAACTTCCTCTAGTCAGCGTGAAAGCAAACAGTGACCTGTTTACTGCACATCAAGTCCTCCAAAATGTTGGAGTCTTCAGAACTACAAAGTCTAAACAGGCAGCAAAGCAATATGAAATCATATGCAATGACATGGCATTATTTTTAAAGGGCTTTAAAGAGTTTGAATAAGAAATGCTATGGAGAAGCAACATGGGGGGGTAGGGGGATAGGAGAAGAATAAATGAAACAAGATGGGATTGGGAGGGAGACAAACCATAAATGACTCTTAATCTCACAAAACAAACTGGGGGTTACTGGGGGGAGGTGGGATTGGGAGAGGGGGAGGGGGCTATGGACATTGGGGAGGGTAAGTGCTATCGTGAGTGCTGTGAAGTGTGTAAACCTGGCGATTCACAGACCTGTACCCCTGGGGATAAAAATACATTATATGTTTATTAAAAAAAAAAAAAATTTGGAAGGGGAGGCGAACCATAAGAGACTATGGACTCTGAAAAACAACCTGAGGGTTTTGAAGGGTCAGGGGTGGGAGGTTGGGGGAACAGGTGGTGGGTAATGGGGAGGGCACGTTTTGCATGGAGCACTGGGTGTTGTGCAAAAAGAATGAATACTGTTACGCTGAAAAAATAAATAAAATGGAAGCATCTGCCTTCGGGAAAAAAAAAAAAACATTAAAAAAGATTGTACAAATAGGTACAACAGAATTTTTAAAAAAGTCTACATGTATTAAAAAAATGAAAAGGTCAAAAAAAAAAAAAAGAAATGCTAAGCTCAGATTCTTTGTGTTTCCTATAGACAATGAAACCGTCATTTATATTAATTACCTTTAGCTTAAAATACATGGTCAAAATCGTCCTCACAACTTAATTCTTCGTTGTCAAGTGATATGCTTATGAAATCTACTCTGTGGCAATTTTTCAATTAGTACAAATTCTTCCATAATCAAATATAAGAAACTGATCAAAGGAATTCTTTAATGAATGTATCCTATCATACCAGGCACTGAAGTCTAAAGCTAGAGTTTAATGACGCCTCCGTTGCACCAACAACACCAGCTAGCAAATTAAAATACGCAAATTAAAAAAACAAAACCCCAAAAAACTCATATAACACTTTCATTTTTGAAGCAAAAAATCATCAAATTCTTTTACACAGGATTTAATGTATTTTCCATTTACAATTAAAGAAAAAACTACCACTGATAAACTGCTGAAACAAGAGAAGAGCTGCTCATATGGAGGTAACGTTGGATTTTCCCTGCGATTTCAATTTTCATTTCACTGTAAGTGATGGGCGCTGCTGGTGGAATTCCCAGGGGCAGATGAGAGCACCCTAAGAGTCAGGCTTTCCTTTGGAGAGGCAATGAGAAAGAGTGAAAACTTTCATAGCTTGGAATGTGGTTGTGAAACACATCCTCTATTCTAGGCTTATGAGCTTTTCAGCTGGTAAATCAAAACCCTGTTATATACCAGGATAACATTCATGACAATTCTCCACATTTTATCTTCTTAAAAATCAAAGGCTCGGTCCTAAAGGGTTAATAGAGGAATTACAAAGTAACTCTCTAGTTTGCATTTCCCATAATACTAAAATAAAGCTGCTTCTTTTAGTCCAGAAATTTGCTTTTTTAATACTGTGAAAAGCCTCCATGAATCTGTTTAACGTATTTATTTCTTTTCATCTATTCAGTGCCACTGGGCATAACCTGTAATGCAGTGCGTGCTGATATTTTGCAAAGCGCCACATGACTCACTGTACCCTAATGCGCTCCATTAATCCTGTTTGGACAGCTGGGTCCAGGCGTTTGTTAGCTGCATTCTAATTGTCCCATCTTTCTTTTTCTTCTTTTTAGTTATCTCTATGGCAAACTACTCAGGAATTTAATTTGTTGATCTTCAAAAAGCAAATTTTGCCATTAATTTGTTTTCTTTGTATTAAAAGTATACCTACCATGCAATTTTCTTCCATAAATTCAGTATATATCACTATTAACAATAAATCTTAAGTAACAGATCACAGTAAGTTTTTTAAATGACTCAATGATAGGGTGGCTATAATATCATAGGAATTACTGTTGAACTGTGACAATACAAACGATGTCACTTAGTTACAAATGAAGTCACTGTCGTGCATACTTTTGGCATTTTCAAGATTAGCGCCCCATAAGCAGATGTCAAAACAATAACAAGTCCTATAAAGCAAACACAAAAGACGTGAGACCACTGAGTAAATAAGCTTTGTATTCGTCTACGGAACAGCGGTCCCTTTCCATTTAATACTTAGATTTCACTTCTTGCTAAAACATGAAATTCTCGGTAAGGGTTGCACAGATAACCATAAAGCCTCTATTTCCCTCTCACAGCCCGCCTCCCTGCTGCCCAGGAGTCTTGAATCAACAAGGGAGGCAACAGAAGAGGTAAACAAAAGCAACTCAAAGCGACTAGTAATTTTTGTTATGAGCAAGTTGGCGAGGTTGAATGATGGGATTCTTCTACTCATTTGTGAACACTCTTAAGTGGAAACCTAAGTCCAGAAAACCAAACAGAACTGCCTAACGGAAACTTTTGTCTGAAATAATATTTAGCCAAGAAGCGAGATCACAGATTGCAACATGCTTTATAAAAGAGAAGAAGGCCAAGTGAAGATTTGTTCAACTATTTTAATGACAATGTAGAAATGTATTACTTTTAAAAGATCCTTCCTATAAAAAATTAAGAAAACTATATAAATGACAGGCAAGAAAAAAATTTAAAAACTAAAGGATGCCCTTGAAATCAGCTCATGCTCTCAAAGATCTCCCTGTTTTCAAGTCTATTTCAGGGACATGAAGCAGCTTAAAGTAAGTTTTACCTATTTTTCAATTTTTTAAACCACATACTAAAAGTTTTTAAAAAACATTTCATATAAGAAAAATTAGTTTAGTACTTTCTAGACATTAAACAGTTGTGTTTTTTTTTTTTAATATCACAGTTTTCTCACTGGAGAACTCAAAAAGCTTAACTACTCAGAAAAAACTGCTCACTGTTTGAAGAAGGAACATTTTTAAGTATTTAAAAAAATAAATGGTCTTTATTTGATAAAAGTACTTGTTTTGCTATGGTTCTTACATAACCTAAGTACAGAAGTAAACTTATAAAATAATGTGAAAGGAAATATTATATTTCAAAGGATGGTCTTTTTGAAAAAGTGCAGAAACTACAAGTTAAGGCAGAAGCTTAAGAAAGATACATTAACAAGGTACGGACTTCAAATGGACATTTCTCCCGGAAACCTACCCAGTGTTCTTGACATCACAGGCAGTGCAGAGCTCAAGACCAAGATGGACACACAATTCCCAATGATCTATGTGGGGATCACAAAGAATATTGGGCAGTCAGACAGCAGAATGACGAATGCAGGCAATCCACTCACATTCTGGGAACTCACTGCACACCCCACTCACCTTGCACGGTTGTACTGTACTCTGCTAACTTCTTAATGATATCACTCAACATAGAACTTAAAGAGACTAAGAAATGTGTTCTACAAATATCTAAAGTTACATCTGTAAAGTTCTAGAAGATATGTGCAGTAGTTGGCACGAGTATCAAGTTATAGGACACTGAAATCAGAGCTCAGACAACGCACCTTACATTAGTGGTTGCGGTTGCCGATTTTAAAAAGGTTTGCCTGTCAAGTAAAATAGAATGAATACATTTAATACTTCTGACTACATTTTTAAAGCCAGACTACTGCTCAAGATATATAATATCTACTTCTAACACATTCAAATATTATAAATTTTAATACCAAAATGCTAGAAATCTACAACCCCTAAATTCTAATCATTCATTTCCAATGTGTCCAACGCTTATTCTTTCCTATTAAATAAAAGGAGTCGAAATACTGATTAATGCTGATGATCACTGACACTAGACGCTAAGTATCTCAACAAGTCAGAGCATTCTATAGATATGTAAATTAAGTACATAAAATAACTTTTCCTTTTTAAGATAGGCTGAAAATATGTGATCTATAATAAAAAGAAAAGAAACCAGCAGCTCTTATTACTTATTCTTCATGGCCAGGCTGTGGGAATATTTTAAAAAAGATGTAGTCACTATATAAGGTAACAGTCTGGGTCATTCCAAAGCCAATGACACATTGTAGGAAGTCAAATTAGCCTCAGACTACAAAATGTTTCTGAATAGAACTCTTCCGTCTTGCTTTAATTATTCAAATTTGAAATACTTTGTCTCTACTACTTGTAGCAACTAAGTTCTTCAGATTTCAAACAAGCTCCCTGAAGTACAGTTTGCACAATCAAAGTTACTCATTAGCAATACGTTTTCTTTAGAGGAGAAAGAGCCCTTTCAGTAGCCTTCTGTAGCTGGTTAACAAGCTCTGCAGTTCTATGCATTTCCAAGTGAATGGATGCCATCCAAATTAAACAGAGCAGCACATCCTTTTCCCACTCATTCGGCATTTTCAAAATCTTTCAGTTTTTGTTTATGCAATTTACCAACAAATACCCATGGAGGCAAATGCGCCACTCAGGGCAATTACAGAAATAAAACAGTCCATCTCCCTTGGCGCAAGGGGGCCACCTAAGACTCAGCCATACCTTTGTCATGGTTGTGTCACCC
Source organism: Meles meles (assembly GCF_922984935.1). Taxonomy (NCBI): domain Eukaryota; kingdom Metazoa; phylum Chordata; class Mammalia; order Carnivora; family Mustelidae; genus Meles; species Meles meles. Next base: position 2,035,899 of record NC_060075.1, on the reverse strand, counting down.
TTCTTGGGGATAAAGCTTCCAAACAACCGCAGGCTGTAGAAACCGACAACAGAGGATACCATAAGATAGCTGTGAGAATCAAGGAAAAAACTCTCCACAGAATGCAAGTTTCCTTAAGTTCTCAGTCGTCTCCAGAAACTCTTGAGGTCCAAAGGAAAAACAAAACGAAAAGCCACTTGGCGTGCTTGAGGAAGACTGACTTGTTTTTCCCTTCCAGGCAAGGGTCTTAGTAAAGGACCACTGTCCCAGAAACTAAACAGACAATGTGTTAAACAATGTTTAGTTAAAGAAAGGATACAAAATCAAAATGATTTCAAGTGCAGCTCCCACAAAACCAAAAGCAGAAAGAGAAGCATTTCCTATTCCAGGACCCTGGGGGGGAAAAAAACCACTTTTCAGAATTCAATGACACTATACATTTGCTTTCCTAAAACTATTTCTTAAATACAGCAATTAGGGCTGTTTAATACCCTAAAATAACATCTAGATTTTCTAAGAAAACATGACACTAGACTGCATTCATCAAGTAATGCAAGCATGTGTTAATCATTTCAACAAGCTCAAAACATCTCTGATTTATCTAAAATGCAATTTACTCATAAAAATGATATTATGCTTATTGTTAAGAGCCCTGAATATTACTGAAGAAATTTTTTTAAAACAGTACCACAGGAATAGAAGATATAGTTATTTAAATAAACCCTACGACAACATATAAAAATTATACAATTAAAATGTATCAAAGTAGGCTAAGCATAGAAAGACTGAATGTGCATATAATATTTCTACAGCTGAAAATTTTGTTTCCCCAAATCTTCCTTGGGAATTCAGACATTTTTAAAAGACATAACTTAATTAACACAGATTTTTTTAATGTAACACTACACAGTTTTCCCAAACATTATATCTATTGTGGAAACCTATCTTTATCTAGAACTTAAAAAACAAGCAGAAAAACTAGTATTTATTAATGAGACCAAACAGGCAAAAAAAGAATTTCTTATTGAAGCAGGAAGAATATTTTCACAGCTCACCAACTAAAGGAAGTATTCAAATACCAACTACCATTCTACTATCAGCTCTAATGGGAGCAAACAAAATACCAGGAAAATTCAGAATGTATAGCCAGGTTAATAAAAAATAAACCAATAAATAATATCATACATATCATATACACATTCTAATTTTGGCCTAAAGAAGTAAGAATGCTCATGGAAATTTCATACATATACACAAATCAAAGACCTATCAACTTTTTGTTAATCTTTTAACAAAGAAATGAATAATGCTAATGGTGTACTGGCTGGGTGAAAAACATTTTGGATATATTCCCTATCTCAAGAGAAGTCCTCCAGGCAGGATTAGGATGATCTGATTGATTTACAGAATCATGCATGGGCCCTACAGGTATAACTCCCTCTCCATGATACACTAAGGGGATGGTACGAAAATGAACCATGGCGGCATGGGACTTACGCAGCGTGCAATGTACAACAGAGGGTCGCAAAGTGAACAGAAGCCAACACAGTAGATAACTTCCTGCTCTATCAATGAATTTGGGTCTAAACAAAAGATAAAGACCAGGTTGCAGAGAAGTACCATTCAGTGGTGTTTGCTTGTGGAATGAGGCACCTGGAAAGCTTGGTGGCAGGCTAGGCAGTGGACAGTAACAGAAGGCATAAGGTCCAGCAAAAAGTTAGAGGAGGGCAGGATCTAACTGGAGAATATGCCTGAAATTAAAAGAGGAGGGCGTCTCCATCTGGGACTGAAGGGAAGAAATTTAGGTTGATGTTGGCTTATTTCTATGAGAGGAAAGGGATACATCCTCTGGTTCAGAGAGAGAAGAGGCACTAGAAGTCTGGAAGAGTTCGGAAGTCCTTTCTATGGGGAATAAGAAAGCTACTGACAGAAAAATAGATGAAAACATTAGAATGTTAATGCTACTTTAAGTAATCAAAAGTCCACAGAGTCCTAGATGTGCGCTAAATATGAATCTTTAGTGGTAAGTGCCTTCTCTATGGAGAATATGTTTAAACAGGCTCAAAGATAGAATTTAATAGAATCATAAACTTTTAAACAAGAGAGAAACAAAGTTAATTCATGAGAAGATAGATATCTGACTCTCCTCTAGTAACTCAACATTTGACTCAGTTTCATAAAACGTGTGACTCTCTTGAAATCTAAGTGGCTACCAGCCACGTATCAGGATCTTCAGCAAACACTATGACTCCATCCAATAAACTCCTTCCACATCACTATTTCACAGAGGATAAATTTTCGTAAAGAATTCCAAATATGAACTACAGCAAAATAAAAATAAAGTGTGATACAAAGTCTAAAAGGAAAAATGATATCCAATAAAAGGGCTAGCCAACTGAAAGTAAGAAATTAGAAACAAGTCATAGATCACAAACACTGTTTACGAAGGCTCTTTACATAAAGAAATTCATACAACCTGAAACATAGGTGCAGAAAGGTGATGTTTTAAATTACATATTTGAAACACTCAGGGTATATATACAGAATACTTTTGCAAAAGAAAGACATTTAAACAGTTTACCCTTGTTCCCTTTGGCATGGCTGTTTCATCAACCAACAGGCAAAGAATATTACAAGCCACCAAGAGGACCGAGATGGACTACAACATAAAAAATGATCATCAGTTCTGAATTTCACAGATATTTTGTGAGTACACATGCATTAAAATCTAAGTTATAGACCAAATACATGCTTTAGAACAGAGAAGACCAAAATTCTACACACAATCAAACTGGAAGTAATCAAACTATCTGCAAAAACTCAAAAATACACTCTAAAAGCTTCTGCAAATTATTACAATTTCAAAGCTTGTGACTAAAGCTAATAATATAGATTCAGTTAGTGACTGATTCCACCAACTGGAAACCCACAACTCCACAGATTTAAAAAATGGTTAATAGTTACTGGAACTAATTTAAAAATACAACTTTCACATCCCATCAGAGTCTAAAGCAAGATACCTGCAATACCTCATCTCTTAATTCTAAATGGCACAAAAGAATAAATGTCCTGTTGCCATGAGGAAATCATTACTCTTGAGGACTTAAAAAAAATGCCATTAATTTCCATTTTTGCTTTATTGAGTTTTTCCAAATACAAGTATGGATTTTAACCCTGTTGACAGAAAACCAGTTTACCTGAAACCATTTAGCTGAGGGAGTTACCATATTCAAATACCAAAGTAAATAAAAAATAATTTGCTTTATTTAACTAGGCAAATAAATTCTTACTGTCTCAATTAGAAGGAGAACCATAACAGCAGGATACACCAAATTTCTTTCCCATGCTGAAGCTTTTTTTCGCCTCTCTATTAGGAAAAAAAACAAAATACAACAAAGATTTCCAAAAATTCTCTTCAGAACCACGTTTGCATTCCTTACTGTTATAATTAGTATGTATTATTTTCATGAAATTTCTTTTTCTACAAACATAAATTATTTTTAATTTCCCTCCGTAAACTATAAAAATCAGAGTTTTAAAATCACTTTGCTACATTGAATAGTTCAATCCTATAATGCTTACATTTTAGCTCTGTGAAGACATTTCGGTTCCTAACAAAATGTACTGCTAATACACAGCTTGCTATGAAAATATAGAAATGTTTGTATTTGATGTAGATTTACATATTGATATAGATTTGAGTGAATAAAGTAACATGGGTAAAAATCCCCTCTAATCCAAAGATAAAAACCTCCAGTTTTCTAAAGGTGTCAGCAAACTTCTGGCTACAGTGATCTACGGGATAGCGCACCAATCCTCATGCTATGAACAACTGGTAAAAGCAAACTTAACTAAGAAAAAAATCTGCATGAAGGAATCACAGAATTGCCACAACAAAGCTGTGAGGTCTATACTCTGTGAAACGGATTGATGTGAGCCCTCACATTTGCACTATGTTTCCCTCAACAGTTTTCCACCGTATAATGACATGGCCTCATGAAGCTGAGAAATCAAGCAAATAACAGTGAGTAAAAGAAAATGATGCTAAAGTAATGCTTTCAGCAAACTCAACAGCATCAGGAAAACAAAAATTGGAGTGTGGGGCTACCAAGGAAGCCAAAATTTGAGAGGCGATAATCACAGAGAAAAGGATAGAAAAAAGAAGGAAGCCTAACATTCAGCCTCCTGACCTTCAAGGCACCAGGGGCCAGCAGGCTGAGAGTGACAGGAAGGGACAGCAAAGAGAAGGAGCAAAGCTTCTGTCACGCTCACACTTCTTGAGATACAAACTAACGTTCAGGGTTCATGAATAAGATGGTATCACAGCCAACAACAAAACACCCAAGCTCTCACTTAGGAAAGCCACACACTAGGAGCAAGGCCAAACTGCAAATCGGCTGGCCCTCGTGAAGATTAAAACCCACGCTGGAACAATCACCAGCCCAGACAGGTGAAAGGATCTGTCCCTACTCTAACTGCCCAGCAGAAGGAAAAGTAAACCCTCTCAAGAAGACAACCTTATCCAGAGTTTTTATTTTGTATAAGAAATGCCTGACAATCAAACGTTCTCTGGAGACAAGACAAAGAGAAAAGGTAATAAAATAGACTTTCAGTTTATCCAGATATTGAACTTACCAGAAAGAAGCCTTAAAGTAACTGATTAGTATGTTCAATAAGATAAGTGACAAGATGGCAAATGTCATAACTTGAATCTAGGAAAATAACTGAAAGAAAATTCTAGAACCGAAAACCCCTGTAACTAAAATTAAGACTTCAAGAGATAATGTAGCAATGGTTATGGCACAGCGGACAAGACGGTGAAGTGGAGATGCATCAACGGAAGAAACCGCAGATCAAAGCAGGTGGGAAGGAGGGAGACTCAGGAAATAGCCCTGAGTGGAAGGTCTAGTGCATGTGCAGCGAGGGCTGAAGGAACATAAAGAGAAGCAGCAGCAGAAGCAGTAGTTGGTGAGACAACGGCCAACGAGGCCCCAAACAGATAAAGGACATTAGGCCACACGCCAAGAGTCAAAAGCATCAAATTGGGGGCGCCTGGGTGGCTCAGCGGGTTAAAGCCTCTGCCTTCAGCTCAGGTCATGATCCCAGGGTCCTGGGATCGAGCCCCGCATCGGGCTCTCTGCTTGGCTGGGAGCCTGCTTCCTCCTCTCTCTCTCTGCCTGCCTCTCTGCCTACTTGTGATCTCTATCTGTCAAATAAATAAATCTTTAAAAAAAAAAAAAAAAGAATTCGAAATTCTGTAAAAATGTCCTATCGGTGAGAAGGCAAGTAAAAATAGTTTCAGGAAACAAAAACTGAGAGAATCCATTGCCAACAAACTAGCACTCATGAAATGCTAGCAGATGTTCTTCAGGCAGAAGCTAAATGAACACTGAAAACACAAATCAGGGACATACAAATTAAAACACCAGTGAAAACGACTTCACAACCACTAAATTGGTAAAAATGTAGAGTCCAACACTCAGCTGTTGACAAAGATGTGGAGCAACATGTCTTACTCATGCTTAAAACAAATGCAAAATAACACCACTGCCTGGGAAAACGATTCGGCATTATTTTAAAAAGTTGTATGTCCATACACTCAATGAGCCTATAATTCCACTTCCAGGCACATATCCTAAAAAAACATATGTACCAGAGATATGGAGAACAAAGTTTATACCAATATTATTCATAACAAAAGATAAACACATCAAATATCCATCAACAGTAGAACGAATAAAGTAACGTTAGGCAATATGATGTTGTTTACAAAAATAAAAATGACAGCAACCTATAGAATGGGAGAAGATATTTGCAAACGATATATCCACTAAAGAGTTAATATCCAAAATATACAAGAATTTATACAACCCAGCACCAAATTAAAAAATGAAAAGAGGACTTGAATAGACATTTTTCCAAAGAAGACATCCAGATGTCCAACATCATTCATCATCAAGAAAATGCAAATAAAACCACAATAAGATATCACCTTATACCTGTCAGAATTACTAAAATCAAATAACACAAGAAATAACAATAACATCTTGGCAAAGATGTAGAGAAAAAGGAACCCTCGTGCACTGTTGGTGGGAATACGACCTGGGGAAGCCACTGTGGAAAACACTATGGAGGTTCCTCAAAAAATTAAAAATAGAATTACCAAACAATCCAGTACTTCCAATATTGGGTACCCAAAGAAAACAAACAAACAAGAAAAACAGTTTTTATTGTTTTTTGCAGCCAAGACATGGAAACAACCCAAGTGTTCATCCATAGATGAATGGATAAAGACATGATACATATACGTTCACGCATACACACACAGAGGAATATTACTCAGCCACAAAAAAAGAATGAAATCTTGCCACGTGCAACAATATGGATAGAGCTAGAGTGTACTACGCTAAGTAAAGTATGTTAGTCAGAGAAAGACAAATACCATATAATTTCACTCGGATGTGGAATTTAAGAAACGAAAGAAAGAAAGAAAGAAAGACAGACAAACCAAAAACACAGACCCTTAAATACGGAGAACAAACTGGAGACTGGCAGAGGGGAAGTGGGGGGAGGATGGGTCAAATATCACGATGAGCACTGAGTAAAACACGGAATTACTGAATCACTACACTGTGTACCTGAAACTAATATAACAGGACATGGGAATGACACTTCAACGAAAAAAGAAAAATGAAAACGAATAAATTTTCACCAACAAAACAATTTCTGAAGACAGAGTACTCATAGGGACCAATTTTCTGTCCAGGCTGAAGCAATCAGGAAACAAAAACACATGCGTAGGAAACAGTTTCGACCCTGGATATGCGGTCACAGAAAGACAATGATCTCTGAGTGGTGGGAAGCAAACAAGGCAAGCCGTGGCTTTGCCCCTGCTTACTGTCTCTCGACAGTTTGCTGGCCAAAGTAGAGGGCACAGGAACCCAAGCAAAGCCCCACTTATTCGTTGAGTTGAAGACATAAAACAGGAGTGTGGAGAAACCTCGTTAGCTGGACTGTACAGAGCAACACCGACACCGACAAAAGTCCCCAGACTCCCCCGGATCTTCAGAGAGTTATCTTTGAGTCTTCAGTTGGGTAAAGATCAGCTCAGGTACATGAACAAACAATCCTCAGCTGAAGAAAGAACCACCCAAAACGGTTAGATGGAGCAGCAGGAACCAACCATTATAAAGGGCCAAGAATAGGGCCTGTTCCCCCAAGACAGGAACGAGACCTCATCAATCATGAGCACAGTTGCCTTAGTGTGGAATGACTGACCCTAGAGGAAATGCTGCTCTAGCCGTGCCCAACAAGTCTTCAGAGCAAAACCCAAGAATATCAAACTGCTTCCAAGCAACTTAACTGCATCCCAGAATAAAGTTCCACACTTAATGGGAATACAAAAATATCAGCAACCAGCAATAAGATTCTCAGTGTCCACTATCCAATCAAAAATTGCCAAGCATAAACGCACAAAAATACACCCAATGATGAGAAGAAAAGTCAATCAATCAAAATCTATCAAGAACTAACACAGAAGTTAGAATTAGCAGATAAAAACATTGTAAGTGCTACTATATAATGTATTCCATATTTTTTTAAAAGTGGAGGACACAGACTAAGTTCTAAACAGAACTTCTACATATAAAAACTACAGTATCTGAGAATGCCTGGGTTTAGTCGGTTGAGCGTCTAATTCAACTCAGCTCAGGTCTTGATCTCAGGATCGTGTGCTCAGGCTCTGCACAGGGTTCCACACTGGGCATGGAGACTATTTAAAAACAATTTTTAAAAAATGCAGTATTTGAGAAGAATACAATAGATAGGATTAAATGCAGATTAGATACTCAAAAGAAAAAATAGTGAACATGAAGATATAGTAATAGGAACTATTCAAAATGAAACACACAGAAAAAAAATCTGAAAAATAAAGGAAAATCCATGAGTTTGGGAGGCAACTTCGGCGGGGGAGCAGTGTACATGCAACTGGAGTCCCTGAAACGGCGCAGAGAGGAAAAAAAAATATTTGGAAAAACAATGGCCAAAAATGTTCCAAATTAGATGAAAACTATAAATTCCCAGATCCAAGAGACTCAACGAACCCAACGAATCAGAAGCATAAAGAAAACTACTCTAAAGCCCAAGGGAATCAAACGGATCAAAGTCAATGACAAAGAGGACATCTGAAAAGCAGAGAGAGCAAAGATTCAAAAGATGAGGACGACGAAGATTACCTGTCAGAAATAATGCAAGTGAAGAGACAACAGACCCACATCTCTGCCATCAGCATCTGAAAAGTCATTTTATGCACGTATGAAACAAAAAAGAAAATGGGAGTTTATCCTCTCCCCAAACTAAGAAACAGTCTGTATCAATAGCTTTGGACAGATTGGAAGCTGATAACATACACTAAAGATTTCATAATTTTTTTGACTATTTCAGACTACAGGAACGTCTTTGGAAAGAATCCAAGACCAGTACATGAGTCAAGAACAAAAATGTACAGTACCTAATTTTGTCTTAAGAGTCTTCACATTTTCAAGTTCTTGTTCCAACTCCATTATATTGTATTCCACTGATGAAGACAGTCCTGTCAAAAGCAAAACTATTTCAGAAGTATAACAACAGAACCTTAACAGCATAGAATGGGTAGCGCTCAAATCAAATGTAAGATAACATACTACAAACCCTGGTCACAGAGAATAAAAACAAATGCTATAGCGACCCACTGGAAAATATATCCATTTCTTTATCACTTAAGACTTCAAGTTCTTACTGATTACATACTACCTGTTTCCTAGAAAATGCCTGACTTTCATAAATTTTTACTTGATCCATTGTTAATTTTTCAATAATGACAAAAGTATCATATGACTATAGAAAGTAGAAGAAATTCATGATCTCATTCTCTAACCCAACTCCCTAAAGTGACAACTGGTAACAGTCTGGTTGATGCTTCCACACCTTTCTTCATGATCATGTAAATATTCATATATATATATATATATATCCACACACACATATGATACACACAGTTTCTATTCTATATCCTATAGGAATGGATTAAAGCAGACATGTTATTTTACCACTTGCTTTCCTAATCAATGACACATCCATGTTTACAGATAGTGCCAACACCTTTAACAAATGAATAACATTCTATAGTATGGATGAATTTCAATTTTATTCAGTTATTCCACTTATGACTAGTCAAGTTTTCCTCTGTTTTTTGCAAGTACACAAAATGTTGAGCAAAAATTTCTGTATGCATATCCAGTATATTCTAATTCTATTGTTTCTACAGGACAGATTCCCAAAATTTCAATTGCTGAGTCAAAGGATATAAGCATTTACAGGTAAGAGATATTTAAAGGTTACTTCCCTCCAAATATTGTAATTTACTGTAATGGTTTAAATACTGTAATAATTTTTAAAAATAAGGACACCTGGGTGGCTCAGTCAGTTAAGCATTGAACTCGATTCCGGCTCAGGTCATGATTTCAGGATCATGAGATCCAGCCCCACAATAAGCTCTGCATTGGCATGGAGCCTGATTAAGATTCTCCCTCCCCCTCTCCCTCTGCCCTTACTTCTATGCTCACACATGTGTGCACACACACACACTCTCTCTCTCAAAAATATGAAAAAAAAGAAATTATTATAATAATTTACATTTCCATTTATAACTTTTTAAAGTATCTATTTTCTTCCTGTATTAACCCTAGCACTGGATGTTGTAATTCTTGAGTTTTGGCCAGTATGATGGATAAAAAATGTTTTCTTATTGTTACTTTAACAAGCATTTCCCTAAACATCGTTTCAGATGTTTATTTGTTACGATCTGTGGAACTTTCCTCCTGGGCTACACAGACTCCCCAGATAAGACTCTTCTGATCTCCCTGGGACAGTAAGCTGTCCAAGTGAAGGGAGAGGGGAGCCTGTGAGCACTCACCCCATCCTCTACGTCACACTGCGTCCAGGCTACAGCCTGTTTCACTCTCTGGAGAACTACCCTCCCTCTTCTCTGGGCAGCAAAGAGGCAGTGCCTGGTACCTTGGATGGAGGGAAAAACGTGGAGATCAAATTGCTTCACCAACAGGATCGTCAAGTAACCTCCTTACGTGGAGCCCGCTCCACTTCCGTATCTGCTGGTGCCCCTCCTGAGACTCTGGGGGATTCCACGATATAAATCAAGCACAGACGGCTTAGGATTTAGCTTCCTTGGGTCTGGCTAAACTGGTTACTTCGAAGGTTTTCTCAGGTCTGCTAAATTCCAAAATTTTATTGGGATTTTCTCAAGTTCTCATTCTCTGAACCCAGTGTTCTCCCATATGAAATGAGATGTATTTATTAGAATGTTTTCCACTGAACCAAAAACCTCAATTCAAAGAAGCTTTAAAAAAAAAAAAAAAAGAAAAGAAAAGAATTTCATGAAATTAGGAGTTTAGACACAGAGTGGGCTTCAAAGTAGGTTTTTTCTGGCTCCGCGCCAGGGGAGGCTGTCCTGGGTCCGGGCACTTAGGTCCCTGACCCTAACCGCCCAGGTTCCCACTATTACCCCCCCCACCGCGATCCTTTGCTGTTTGTTTTTTGAGTGCTTTCAACCAGACTCCAAGTTAATGCTGGTCCCCAGACGCAGAGCACTCTCGTGTTGGGGTGTTACTTTCCGATCGGTCACCTCTGGTGGCTCCCTCCCCCTTTTGTTTATCTTCCGATATCAGTCCGACGCTCCCAGTCTGCTTTACCTGCCACTGGCGTCTTCTGCTCCTGTAGAGATCCCGACGTGTATAATTCTGATCTCAGGCTGATTTCATGGGTGGTCGGAGTTCTTTGGTAGGTAATCAGCTCACTTTAGGGTACAGGTTGAAATGGTGCCTCCTCCTACTTCCCCGCCATCTTGCTCCCCCCCAAAGTAGGTTTTTTCCCCACAGCTCAACAGTGACATCCAGGGACCGAGTGCTGCTATCTATAAGTTGGCTTTTTATGAAGACTGGTGGCTCTTTCTCCTTTCATGTAATTTCATAATATCTCCTTATTTTGCTCTTTAATTCTTCTTTTCCCAGCTAGTAGAACTTCTATTTATTCTTTCCCCCCATGTTAATTTGGTCCTTTGGTGGTTACTTTCTCACTGTTAACACACATAGACTTGTACTTTTTTTTCCATATAATATAGTTATAATCCCATAGTGATGCTTTACTGAATAACTCCTGCACCAAGGTGAAGCTTTCATACTTTTATCTGTTCTTTCACTGCTTCCCACCCACTCCGCCTAAATTCTGGATTTCGCTCAGATTTATTTAAAAATATTTAGTATACTGGGATGCCTGGTGGCTCAGTCGGTTAAGTGTCCCGACTCTTGATTTTGGCTCAGGTCATGATCTAGGATCATGAGCTCAAACCCTGAGACAGGCTTCATACTGGGCATAGAGCCTGCTTAAGACTCTCCCTTTCAAAAAAAAAAAAAAAAAAAAAAGACTCTCCATTTCCTTCTACCCCTCCCCTGGCCTCTCTAATTAATTAATTAATTTTTTGGTATAAGATTATCACTAAATTTTCTCTCAGTATACAAGTTGCCATATCCTTAATATCTAGAATACTATCTAGCACAAATCAGATACTCAACATACAGATATGAAATGAAGGAATAAACGAATGTCTTTTTTGGTCCTAATATACATATGGCATATTTATAAATATATGAGTTTTTCAATGGAATCTCCCCCCCCAACCCTTAAAACTAACAATATTATTCAATAATCCTTATCAGGTTACAAATGGGAGGTTTGATGTTGATTTCTCACTCCTTTATAAGTGATTTTTCTATAAGAAAGCTTATAAGGTGTTTTATTATCACTATTCTTGGAATTTAACAATGTTACACAATAAATCTAGATCTTTTAAATGTCCTGTTTAATAACCTTGTCTAGGACTCTGGTCTTTTAACCTGCACTAAAATCTTTCTTCAGCTCATTGACATTTTCTTCTATTATCTATTTACTTAATTTTTTTCTACTTGTTCTTTTTCCTCCTTCCAGCTGCTTACTACTTAGATTAAGTAGCTTAGCTCTACAGTCTGTGTCTGTCATTTCACTGGTGTTTCCCTCTCTTTGTACTTTTGGTTTGTGACATGCAATAGGTCTCCCACTAGATTCTACCAGATGATTAATTCAATTTTCAGAAAGACTACCCTCACTCCCTATTGCTACTGTAACGAAGTACATAAACTTAGTGGCTTAAACACTACAAATTTATTATCTCACAGTTCTAGAGATCAGAAGTCTGAAATCTGAGTGTCAGCAGGACTGTGTTCCTTCTGGAGACTCTAGGAAAGAATCTGTTCCCTTGTCTTTTCCAGCTTCTAGAGGCACCAGCACTCCTTGGCTCATGGTCCCTCCTTCAGGGCACTCTACATTTACTTCCACTGTCACGTCTTCTCGAACCCTCACTTAGAAAAATGCTGTGAGGACACTGGGCCCAGCTGATCATCTGGGATAATCTTGAGCTCTTCACCTAATTACCTTACAAAGTCCCTTTGGCTAGGTAGGGAATATGTTTACAGGATCAGGGTGGTTAGGACTTGGCTACTTCTGCAGGGTCACTATTCTGTCTATCATAAGGACTACTTCATCTTTTGTCTACTTAATTTTTAATTTTTTTCATATTCTAGGTGGCCTTTTTTTGTTGTTGTTCTAATTATATCTCCCTAGAAGTCCATATTACTTTTGGGGACTAAGTACAAATTCTCATTTGTCTCTACATTAACTTTCCATTTCAGTGGGACTCATTGTTGTAGATACTCATCTTAACCTTCTTCACTCGGTCTTAAGTGAGTGATCATGGTTCCTTATGCACTCCTACTGTTCCCTTCACACAGAATCAAGTCAGACAGTCCTTCAAACAGTAACAAACCATTTTGAGGGCCCAGCAATTTCCGTTTTGGGGGCCTAGGGACAGACTGGCCAGAAACAACAATGCAGGAAGAAGTGTCAGTGCTCTGGGGTTTCTCTCTGCAGCAGTTCTCCTTTCTCCAAGGGAGAAGAAAACAGAGGATTCAGGCCCAAAGTGCCAGACGGCCCAGGTGCTAACGCACTAGGGGAATTCAGAGGCTCTTTTTCTAAGCCTCTTAGAGAGTCACAAAACTCTAGTCTTACGCTGCATTTCTAGGAAAGGTAAGTACTATATGCTCTCTGAATCTCCTTCCTCACTTGTGTCCATCACTGAAGAGAAAGTCAATGCCTTCTCCTCTGGAGAGCCTGAGGTCTTGAATGCACTAAACTGTTCTACAGTATTTTTAGAGCTTCTCTTCTGAGTTTAATCATTTTACTGGTCAATATATAATTGACATTTATAGGAGAACAGGGTTAAAGACAGAGATATTCAGGAAGTGCAGCCCAAAACTACTAAACTTTGACTATGAATGCAGTTCATAGAGTTTCTGGTAACCAAAGCCAAAGGGAGACAATTAAATCGTAGAATCAATGAGTATCTCCATATAAGAACAAGACTTATAGTAGGATGGCATAGTATTATAAGGTTTACAAGTGTCTTTGAATCAAAGCTTAGACTGCAAAACAGTCTTAGAGATACCTTTTGCTTTTTAGCCCATTTCTTCATAAATTATATGGTGTGTGTCTGTAGTTAATGCTCCTTTAACTTCTCTAACTGATTAATTACAAGTACAATTCCAAATTACACTTCATTCCCTATCTTTACAAAGAAGCATTATTCCGGGGCTGCGGGAGAAAAAGATGGTGGAGGAGTAGGGATCCCATTTCAACAGAATCCAGCTGGATATCTACCAGACCACTCTGAACAACCAGGAAATCAGCCCGAGATGTAGAAGATATATCTGGATCTATACACACAGAACATCTCTGGCGGTTTGTTTCAAGTATGAAGGTATGAAGCCATGATTCTGCGGGCAATATTAGAAAATAAATGGAAGGAGGAGGGAGCCTCTGGGATCCTGTGCCTCCTGCACTGGGGACTGGGCACAGACTCACAGACTGGTAGCAGAAGGGAAAGGACTTTAAGGGAGCCCCCCCAGACTGAAACCTGGAGTTGCAGGGGCACATGTGTGAACTGGGGAGGGGGGCCATTTTAGAAGCACAAAGGGCAGAGAGACATGCCTGGATGTGGAAGCAAGAGCTAGGAGTGTTGCTGTGGGGCGCACAACCCAGGTCGCTGCAGTTTTTAGCAGCACAGCCAAAAATGGAGACAGTGTGGCCTGGACAGCTCACTGGAGAACAGACTGGAATCTCTCTGTTCTGAGACAGAAGTTTAGATGCAGTCACTTCAGCCATGACTCTTGGAAGAGATGTGGGAAGCCACCAGGGAAAGCGGCCAGAGAGCAAAAGCCCCCCAAAAACGCTTTCCACTGAGCCCATCCCACCCCCACAGGGAGCAGGGCAACTCTGCCCAAACATGGGGGTTGTCTGAGTAACAGTGAAGCAGGCCTCTCCCGAAGAAGACAGGCTGGAAGAATAAGAGACCGACAACCCTAAGGTCCCTATAAAACACGTGCATCTTGCTTGAGTTGTGGTCAATAATTAAGACTGTACATTCCCTCAACTACCCCTCAACAAAATGACTAAGAGGAGGAACCTCCAACACAGGGAAAATTCAGAGACTGTGGCCTCTGCCACAGAACTAATGGATACGGATATAAGCAAGACGTCAGAACAGACTTCAGGATGACAGTTATGCAGACAGTAGCTAGGATGGAGAAAACCATTAATGACAGCACAGATTCTCTAAGGGCAGAAATAACAGCTGATCTGGCAAAACTTAAAAATGCTATCAATGAGATCCAATCTAATCTAGATACTCTAACAGCTAGGGTAAATGAGGCCAAAGAACGAATCAATCAGTGATCTAGAAGACAAACTAACAGAAAAGAAGGAACAGGAAGAGACCTGAAACAAACAGCTTAAAATCCATAAAAACAGAATGAGAGAAATAAATGATGCCATGAAACGTTCCAATGTCAGAATCACTGGGATCCTTGAGGGGCTGGAGAGAGAGGACCAGAAGATATATTTGAGCAAAATATAGCTGAGAACTTCCCTAATCTGGGAAATGAAACAAGCATTCATGTCCTAGAGGCAGAGAGGACCCCTCCCAAGATCAAGGAGAACAGACCAATGCCCTGGCATGTAATAGTAAAACTCGCAAATCTTAGAAGCAAGGAAACCATCTTAAGGGCAGTTAGGGGGAAGAGATTACTTATGTACAGAGGGAAGAACATCAGAATATCGTCAGACCTGTCCACAGAGACCTGGCAAGGGCTGACAAGACATATTCAGGGTACTAAATGAAAAGAACATGCATCCAAGAATACTTTATCTGGCAAGGCTATTATTTAGAATGGATGGAGAGATAAAGAGGTTCCAGGGCCAGCAGAAACTGAAAGAATATGTGACCACTAAGCCCCCCTTTAAGAAATATTAAGGGGGGTTCTATAAAAGAAGAAAGACCTGAAGAGTGATATGTAACAGAAACTTACAGAGACAATCTATAGAAACAAGGAACTCACAGGAAACAATAAATCGTATCTTTATGATTATCTGACAATAAAATCATATCTTTCAATAATCACTCCAATGTGAACAGCCTAAATGCTCCCATAAAATGGAACGGGGTTGCAGACTGGATAAAAAGACATCCACACGCTGTCCACAAGAGACTCATTCCGAACCTAAAGATACATCCAGACTGAAAGCAAAGGGATGGAGAAACAACTTTCAGGCCAACAGACAAAAGAAAGCTGGGTAACAACTCTCATATCAGACAAATTAGATTTTGAGCTAAAGAATGTAGTCAGAGATACAGATGGACACTGTATCATTCTTAAAGATTTAACAACAGTAAATATCTATGCACCCAACGTGGGAGCAGCCAAACACATAAGCCACCTATTAACCAAAATAAAGACACATATTGGTAAGAATACATTAATTGTAGGAGACCTCAACACTCCACTCTCAGCAACAGATAGATCATCTAAGCAGAAAATCCACAAAGAAACAAGAGTTTTGAATGGCACATTGGATCAGATAAACCTCATAGACATATACAGAACATTCCACCCTGAAACAACCGAATACACATTCTTCTTGAGTGCACATGGAACTTTCTCCAGAATAGACCACATACTGGGTCAGAAATCAGGTCTCAACCACTATCGAAAGAATGATATTATTCCCTACATATTCTCAGACCAAAAGGCTTTGAAACTGGAACTCAATCACAAGAAAAAGTTTGGAAGAAATTCAAACACTTGGAAGCTAAAAACCACCCTGCTCAAGAATGTTTGAGTCAACCAGGAAATCAAAGAACTTAAACAATTCATGGAAACCAATGAGAATGAAGACACACTAATCCAAAAGCTGGGATGGGATATGGCAAATGCAGTCCTTAGAGGGAAATACACAGCCATTCAAGCCTCACTCAAAAAAATAGAAAAATCCCAAATACATAAACTATCTTTACACCTTAAACAACTGGAGAATCGGGGTGCCCGGGTGGCTCAGTGGGTTAAAGCCTCTGCCTTCGGCTCAGGTCATGATCCCAGGGTCCTGGGATCGAGCCCCACATCGGGCTCTCTGCTCTGCAGGGAGCCTGCTTCCTCCTCTCTCTCTGCCTGCCTCTCTGCCTAGTTGTGATTTCTCTCTGTCAAATAAATAAAATTAAAAAAAAAAAAAAAAAAACAACTGGAGAATCAACAACAAATTAAGCCTAACCCATGCATGAGAAGGGAAATAATTAAGATTAGAGCAGAAACCAATGAAATAGAAACCAGAAATACAGTGGAACACATCAACAAAGCTAGAAGCTGCTTCCTTGAAAGAATCAGTAAGATCAATAAACCACTGGCCAGACTTACCCAAGAGAGAAGAGAAAGGACCCAAATTAATAAAACCATGAATGAAAGGGGAGAGATCATGACTAACACCAAGGAAGCAGAAACAATCATCAGAAATTATTATCAACAGCTATATGCCAATAAGTTAAGCAACCCAGAAGAAATGGATGCATTCCTATAAACCTATAAACTACTAAGACTGAAACAGAAGAAACTGATGACTTGAGTAGACCAATAACCAGTAATGAGATTGAAGCAGTGATCAAAAACCTCCCAAGAAATAAGAACCCAGGACCTGATGGGCTCCCTCAGAAATTCTACCAAACATTCAAAGAAGAAATAATACCTATTCTCCTGAAGCTGTTTCAAAAAATAGAAACAGAAGGAAAACTTCCAGACTCTTTCAATGAGGCCAGCATTACCTTGATCCCAAAGCCAGGCAAAGACCCCATCAAAAAGGAGAATTTTGGACCAATATCCCTGATGAATATGGACGCCAAAATTCTCAACAAGATTCTAGCTCAGAGGATTCAAAAGTACATTAAAAGGATTATCCACAACCAGGTGGGATTTATCCCTAGGATGCAAGAGTAGTTCAACATTCGCAAATCAATCAATGTGATAGAAAACATGAATAAAAGGAGAGGGAAGAGGGGGCCTGGGTGGCTCAGTGGGTTAAAGCCTCTGCCTTCGGCTCAGGTCATGATCCCACGGTCCTGGGATCGAGCCCCGCATCGGGCTCTCTGCTCCGCAGGGAGCCTGCTTCCCTCTCACTCTCTGCCTGCCTCTCTGCCTAGTTGTGATCTCTGTCTGTCAAATAAATAAAATATAAAAAAAAAAAAAAAAGGAGCGGGGAAGAACCACATGACCACATGGTCCTCTCAATTGATGCAGAAAAAGCGTTTGACAAAATACAGCCTCCTTTCCTCATTAAAACTTTTCAGAGTACAGGAATAGAGGGAACATACCTCAATTTCATAAAATCCATCTATGAAAAACCCACAGCGATATCATTTTCAAAGGGGAAAAGCTGACAGCCTTTCCCTTAACAGGAACACAACAAGGATGCCCACTCTCACCACTACTGTTCAATAGAGTCCTAGGAACAGCAATCAGATAACAAAAAGAAATAAAAGGTATTCAAATTATAAAAGAAGTCAAACTCTCTTTCTTCACAGATGACATGATACTTTATGTGGAAAACCCAAGGACACCACCCCCAAATTACTACAACTCACACAATTCAGTAATGTGGCAGGATACAAAATCGATACACAGAAATCAGTTGCTTTCTTATACACTAACATGTAACTGCAGAAAGAGAAATTAGAGAATCCATTCCATTTACAATAGCAGGAAGTAAGTACCGTGGAATAAACCTAACTGAAGAGGTAAAGGATCTATACTCTAGAAACTACAGTAACACTCATGTAAGAAATTGAAGAAGACATAAAAAGAAAAACATTCCATGCTCATGGATCGGAAGAATAAACATTGCTAAAATGTCTATGCTGCCCAGAGCAATCTATACCTTCAATACCATCCTGATCAAAATACCAATGGCATTTTTCAAAGTACTGGAACAAATAATCCTAAAATTTGTATGGAACCAGAAAAGACCCCAAATCATCAAGGAAATGTTGAAAAAGAAAAACAAAAGTAAGGGCATCACATTGCCTGATTTCAAGCTTTATTACAAAGCTGTGACCATCAAGACAGCATGGTACTGTCACAAAAACAGACACATAGACCAGTGGAACAGAATACAGAGCCCAGATATGAACCCTCAACTCTATGGTCAAATAATCTTCGACAAAGCAGGAAAAATATCCAATGGAAATAAAACAGTCTCTTCAATATATACAGAAGAATGAAACTCAACCATTCTCTTGCAGCACACACAAAGATAAATTCAAAATGGATGAAAGGCCTAAATGTGAGACTGGAATCCATCAAAATTCTAGAGAAGCACATAGGCAGTAACTTCTTCGACATCAGCCACAGCAACTTCTTTCAAAACATGTCTCCAAAGGCAAGGGAAACAAAAGCGAAAATGAACTTTTGGGACTTCATCAAGATCAAAAGTTTTTGCACAGCAAAGGAAACAGTCAACAAACAGGCAACCCACAGAATGGGAGAAGATATTTGCAAATGACACTACAAAGGACTGATACCCAAGATCAGTAAAGAACTTCTTAAACTCAACATCCAAAACAACAAATAATCAAGTCAAAAAATGGGCAGAAGACATGAGCAGACACTTCTCAAAAGAAGACATACAAATGGCTAACAAACACATGAAAAAGTGTTCATCATTAACCATCAGGGAAATTCAAACCAAAACCACATTGAGATACCACTTTACACCAGTTAGAATGGAAAATTGACAAGGCAAGAAACAACAAACATTGGAGAGGATGTGGAGAAAGGGGAAACCTCTTACCTTGTTGGTGGGAATGCAAATTGGTACAGCCACTTTGGAAAACAGTGTGGAGGTTCCTCAAAAAATTAAAAATAGAGCTCCCCTATGACCCAGCAATTGCACTACTGGATAGTTACCCTCAAAGATACAGACGTAGTGAAAAGAAGGGGAACATGCACCCCAATGTTCATAGCAGCAATGGTCACAATAGCCAAACTGTTGAAAGAGCTGAGATGCCCTTCAAAAGATGAATGGATAAGGAAGATGTGGTCCATATACACGATGGAGTATTAGGCCTCCATCAGAAAGGATGAATACGCAACTTTTGCATCAACATGGACGGGACTGGAAGAGATTATGCTGAGTGAAATAAGTCAAGCAGAGAAAGTCAATTACATATGGTTTCATTTATTTGTGGAACATAAGGAATAGCATGGAGAACATTAGGAGAAGGAAGAGAAAAATGAAGGGGGGAAATTGGAGGGGGAGATGAACCATCAGAGACTATGGACTCCGGGAAACAAACTGAGGGTTTTAGAGGGGAGGGAGGTCGGGAGATGGGTTGGCCCAGTGATGGGCATTAAGGAAGGCATGTATTGCATGGAGTGCTTGGTCTTATATGCAAACAATGAATCATGCAACACTACATCAAAAACTAATGACGTACTGTATGGTGACTAACATAATAAAAATAAATAAAATAAAGGAGTTTAAAAAAGAAGAAGAAAAAGAAGCATTATTCCAGTAACCAGTTCAGTGTACAGAAAAATAATCTGATGATTATTCAGAATTTTGAAAGGGAATAGATATCAGAAGAAACGGTATTCCTGCCACCAATTTTAAGTTACATGAAAAGATACAAATGCCTACTCTGTGGGTTTGATATCTACAAAGCTCTACACAAATATCTAGGAAAAATAAAGTGGTATTTCTGAAATGCTGTTTTTTATTTTTAGGTGACACAAAGCTGGGCACACAATAATTAACAACTATTGACTGACGTGCACACAAAAATCAAGAATGCAGTCTCCTTTTCTTCAAACAAAGCATTCTTTCATTAAATGATTAGATTCACCTGGAATAACACAATTTTCAAACACACTGCCATCCTTTACTATATATGTAACATTACCTTAGTAAGAAGAGCAAGCTTGTTCATAGGCAGAATCTTCCATTACAAATGACCGAAAGGAATGACGGCTATTGTAAGGAATCAAGACACACTGCAAACACTCACTGAAATGTGAAGGCAACTTAAGTTGCACTAAAAAAAAAATCATCAAAATATCCTGAAGAATTGTATTATCCTTACTCTATTTCAAAATGAATCTAACATGTTCCATGTCAGCATTGTCTAGTCAATAAGTCAAATCGGTAGACAAAACCTGTCTGGACTAGTCATGAAAAATAAAAAGGGATTCTCCAAGAAAACCACAAAGCAGCTCATTTAAGGTCAATTTAACGGTATTATTCTGTTTTTCTTCCAGCCTCGACATAAGATTTCACTACCTCAAAGGAAATTAGAAGAGTATCTATTTGCATTCCCCTAGGTGATTGGCAGTTCAACACCAATTAGTTCAAAATTACACTGTTACTAGCGCGCAATAAAAACAACACCTTTCATCTTCCTCGCACAGGTAAGAATACCTTCAGAGCCAATAACTTTGATCAAGTAAGTATTTTTGATCCTGCCCCACCCGTCTCTTTGGATTCAGGAAAACTAATAGCTGAAGGCAACTTTTCCCGGCTTTATTCTTAAGCTGAAAAACTAGTGTGGTATTGAAAGTATTTTACAGCCAAGATAACAAAATTTCCCAAAGCCTAGCATTTCTTCAATAACTAAGGCTTAATACATAAGACAGCTTTAACTGACATTTGTATGTTAAAGGGCAGATACTATTTAATTTAAAATATGTAATGCATTTTTTTAAAATAAATATAAATCTCTACATTGGTATATAAACAATTCAAATAATGTGAAGCAATAAATCTCCCTAAATAATTTAGTGTCCTAAACTCAGTCTCTAATGAATACTACTTAGAAATAGACACCCCTAGTATAAGCTGATTAGTCTTTCATCTTTTTAAATTTAGCATATAACCAAAAAAAGTTGATTAGAAAATCTGTTGCCTAAGTAACTCTTTAAAATTTTGATTATACTTAACACATTATTAAACTGACCAATGTGATCTCTATGACCAGATTATACGGTCCCTCAAGTACTTTTTAATTATTTCCCTTTTTTTTAAAGATTTTATTTACTTATTTGACAGACAGAGATCACAAGTAGGCAGAGGCAGGCAGAGAGAGAGGGGAAACAGGCTCCTTGCTGAGCAGAGAGCCTGATGCGGGGCTCAACCCCAGGACCCTGAGATCATGACCTGAGCCAAAGGCAGAGGCCTAACCCACTGAGCCACCCAGGCGCCCCACTTTCTAATTATTACTAATCACTTAGACAGATAACTTTGATGTTTAAAGCCCAAGACTCCTAAAACTTCACAGAGTGAATAGTCCCCATCCTCTAAGCAGACACCAATTACTGTTCAGCACAGAGCCACTGCCAATGAGGCAGACCCCAGAAAGTTTTTGAAAACTGAAGCCTGGACATTTAAATCTCTAAAACATCTATCTCAGCATCAACAAACTGTTATTATCTATAAAAGAGATGGACAATCCATATACTCAAACACTCTATTTCTATTTCGTTTGCAACACTAGTATTTGTTAAAATATTAGTTTCTATTTACTCATGACATATCCTCAAAAATATGGTTAAGTACTGAATCAATGTAAGACATTTGACATGCAACACAATTTGAAAATTCAAATATACTCTCATTACAAATGACCACAGCAAGACAGAAAATATTAAACAATCAGTTTTAAGAACATTATATAAAGCTATGTACTGGCACACCTGGGTGGCTCAATCGGTTAAGTCCCTAGCTTCCGCTCAGGTTGGGATCCTGGGGTACTGGGATTGAGCCCTGCATCAGGCTCTATAGGGAGGTGGCTTGTCCTCCTGCCCCTCACCCCATTTGTGCCCTCTTTCCTCTCTCTCAAATAGATAAAACCTTTTTTTTAAAAAGCTATATACAGTTAAAGTTGTTGCTCAGGGTGTTTTGTTTTGTTTTTTAACCTCAGATATAAGTTATTGGTAGATCTTCAGCTAGATAAGATATTAAGATTATTTTTTAAATTTCATATTTATATATGGTACTATCAGGAATACTATCATTCCAATAGGTTGTGGTTGTACAAGCAACTCGTGTATATTGAGTTCTATCTTCTGCTAACAAATATAGATCATTTACATACAGCAATCTCCCTCTAAAGCTCAGAGGGTATATGATACTTGACTCTTGTAGTTGTTCTACAGTTTATTACTCCAAACTACTCCCCATGTACCGATATTGTATCTTATCTTACCTCTCTTCAGTCACTTCATTTCACCTTGCAACGAATCATTTGTTTGGGCCATAATTTATGGTCAAGGAAGTGTTTATATGGCTCCAGAAGCTGCATAAATTGTTAACAAGGCATCTCTCATTGTTTCAGACATTTGGACCCAAATGTTGGTGATCTCACTAAAAAGAAATCATTCGATTCGCTTTGCCAGTAGAGTTAATATTCTTCCCGTTAGCTCAGGAAGTCAAGATATTAACAGACACTTTGTTCTATCACAATACTGCCAAAAAGGGGGGTCATGGAGTGTCAACAATTTTTGCATGTATGTTGTTGATGAGAGCCGGTATCTGATCACCTTCCGCCAGTGCAAGCCCATCAGTGCTCCAAGGGGCCCAGGGTGTGATACGTTTGACACACTGTCCACTTCAGTGACATGACCAACAGTAAACTGTATTCCTAGAACAACCATTGCGAGACTGCCGGAGAATTGCTAAAGACAGTCAAGATGAAGGCACGTAGAGAACATAAGATGTGATACGAGCTTCCGGACAACATTAAGGGTGTTACCTGAAAGGCTTCAGGAAAGGAATGACCAAGTCAGCAAACTGTACTGACAGCGATGATAAAAAATGCCTCTGACAGGTGCAGCTACTCTACACCAAGCATAAGTACACTGCAAACCTTGTCCCCATCGTGCAACTGCCCGGCAAATTCAACTTCGTGATAAACAGGCAAGATTCTACGACTGAGGGTAACCAGTTGCTTCTGACAGGTAACTAGGTTCCATGGAAAGACTGACTGAGTTATTTTTTTTCTTTTTTTTTTTTTTAAAGATTTTTACTTATTTATTTGACAGAGAGAGAGCACAACTAGGCAGAGAGGCAGGCAGAGAGAGAGAGGAGGAAGCAGGCTCCCTGCTGAGCAGAGAGCCCGATGCAGGACTTGATCCCAGGACCCTGAGATCATGACCTGAGCTGAAAGCAGCAGCTTAACCCACTGAGCCACCCAGGCGCCCCCTGAGTTATTTTTTTTTCAATCTCCTATTTTTCAGAATACAAAGGTACTGCAACTTGACACTCCACAAAGAAAGACTTAATACAAGCTTCAGTGAAAAAGACTTTTAAAAGAAAATCAAAATCAAGTGGAAAAGAAAGCTACCAAAAGTGATACACTTTTTATCATGAAGATGAAAATAGTACCTTAAAAAATTGAATTGAATCGTTAAGTTCAAAGTCTACAATATTTTTAAATAAATTACATTAAAAGAACTGTCAAGGTTTTGAACTTAAACAATAAAAAATAATTCCTATTCATTATGGTACTTCTAAAGTTACCCAGTACACCCATAGGCTATATACACACGAAAGCTAATTATTTCAATTAATGCTGCTGCATTACTTAAACATTTAAACATGCTAATGATATATGCATCCTCTTAATCCTAAGTAGGAATTACAAAAGATTTTCTACCACAATTAATGTAATGGGACTTTCTGTTGGGCTACTCTTCTGGGGTCTTAGAGTAGAGATGGATCTTGATTGCTCGTATTTCAGGGCTTCACACTAGGGGAAATCACCTTATCTCTGCTTCTCTACTAACACTCCAGGGCATAAGGTCCTCCAGCCCCACAATCTTGGCTTATCTTCAGAGGTCTCTACTGTGGGCCTTCCTAAATACTGTCTCCATGTAGTTCTTTTATCCTATCACCAAATTTTATTTCTTCTGCCTTCTTCACTTCCTTATGGTAAAATGACATCGCCGTCATGCATGTCTTTCATCTCGTTTGCGCATTCAACAGTTTTCACCAACCCACTATGTGCTGGGGATATCATGGGATCAGGAGTGCAGAAAGGAAGAAAAGGAACAAAAATCCCTGCTCCTATGCAGCTCCTGTCCTACTATGGAGAAACTGGCAATATATAAAAAACAGTACGTGAGAAAATGGAAAGTGTTACAGGAAAACAAGGCAGGAAAGAGGAAAAGAAGTACCAGGGCAGAGGTAGAGGCTGGCAGTATGAATCATGTCCACAAGGCTCCCACATGGAAAAGCCCACCAAGAAGGGGCTCTTTAGGTAAAGACCTGAAAGACAGGAGGCAAGAGGGAAACACAATGCCCTGGGACTGGAGGTGACCGGCCAGGGAAGAGCAGCAAGGACACTGCAGGGAAGGAAGTCAGAGAGCACATGGCAGCAGAAAGGGAACCACTGCAAAAACTGGTTTTTATTCAGATTGAAAAAGGAGACCACTGGAGAACTTTGAGCAAAGATGTGAGATGATCTTACATCTCAAGCACTTCTTCTGACTTATAAGGCCAAAGACAGACACACGGAGGCTAGTCAGGAAACTAGCACAACAATCTCATCAACAGGAGACAGTCACTCAAACCAAGGTGGTGACATGCAGGCAGATGCTTTGACGCTGGAGACAACAACTTTGCTAAAGGAATCCATGTGGGAATTATGAGAAAGAGCCTCTAAGGAATTGGCCTCAGCACCTAAAAGAATGGATTTGCCACCTATAGAGACAGGTCGGCTATAACAGAAGCAGAATCGGGGAATGAGATCTTTAGCTGATTCCGGGACAAGATATGTTTGAGATGCTTATCAGGCATCCCCGTAGAAATATCTACTAGACGGATGGAGACGTCAAAGGAGAGGTCCGCAGCATACAGACTGCATCCAAAGCCACGAGACCAGATAAGATAACCAAACGAGTGCAGGCAAACAAACAATACAAGAGTTTAAGGACTGAGGTACGAGGCGATCCCGAGCGAAGAAGCTACGGACACAGAGAAAAAGCAGCAGTTTTTTGAGAAGCAGTAGCTCCTTAAGAAAAAGAACAAGTAAAGTGTAGTGAACTGAAAACCAAATGGAATGAGGAGTGTGGCTGAGGACTCCGAGGTCACTAGCCAACTTGACAACAGCACCATCAGTACAGCAGGGGAGGCGAGAGCAGCACCCAAACCGGATGTGGAGCACGGCGATGAAACTGATGAGGGTACCACCCCAAGAGTTCTGCCATCAAGACAAACAAAGCAATGAGACGATAAGCCAGAAGGGGTAGGAAGTCAAGACAGATTGATTTCATTTCCTTCTTTCCTTTCTCTTCCTTCCTTCCTCCCTTCCTTCCTTCCATTTTGTTCATTCTATTGAGAAAAATTATAGCATATTCTATGCTGAAGGAAATGATCCAGTTGGAGAAAGGTCGGTTGTGTCAGAGAGATAGCAGAACGGCCATCGGCGTGTCCTTGAATCAGGGAGAAGGGACTGAATCCAGTGCATGGGGGGAGGGCTGAACTACGCCAGAAGCATGGACAAGTCCAGTCACACCATCACAGAAAGGCAGCATGTGTGGGGGGAGCAGCAGGCAGATGAATCCGTTCGAAGGGAAAGCCTGTCAACATCTCGGCATGCTTGCTTCCATTTCTCAAGAAACGAGGAAGCAAGGCCACTGGCTGAGACTGCTGCTGAAGTCTTGAGGAAAAAGAAGATATAAAATCACTGCAGGGGAATGTGAAGTACATCTAACACACCATCATACATTTAAGGAAAGGCCGGCAGGCAGCTGAACAGGTGTGCGTGCCGAGAACACGAAGAGCTGGCTATGACCACGGCTAGAGTTCAGCCAAGCAGAGAGGGACGGGAACTGCGAGAGTATGGCACGGAGTCAAACGACAGCCCAGGAATTTAAACCGTGTGAGGCATCAAGGGTCTAAAGGAAGCGAGGGAGAAAAGGCAGTAAAAAGTTATCAGGACGGACAGATGGCATGAAGAACCGTAGGGCACGGCACACCTCAGGCAGCGGGCTGGAGAGCAGAAGGACTGGCGGTGAGACGGCACGAGAACTTGTCAGCGCTAGTGACAGGCCTGCGCCGTGGCCCCAGGCAGCAAGCGGCTGAGGAAGACCATTAAGAGAGAGGTCTGTGGATGGCCAAGCAGCCTGGAAAGGTCATCCACGCAGACACTGAAATCACCAGCTGTGACAGGAAGAGTGGCAGAAAGAATGATCATGAACAAGAACTAAAACCTTCAGGATAGAAGAGGAACTGTCCGGACGGAGAGGGCTGAAGGGAAAAGGGAGAAGTAATCAGGTCACCATCTAACGACACGAGACTCAAAGTGTGCGAAAGCAGCAGAAGAGAATGAGGGGAGGCTGCCCGACCTCCCGGAGGAGTGGAGTGGAGGGTGTGGGCGAGAACAGAGCTACCATCTGGAGGGACTGAGGAGTGGAGTGGAGGGAGAGCCGAGTTTCTTCCAGCAAGACGGAGAAGACTCAGGGTCTGGGTGGCTCTGCTGCCGTGAGCCAGCAGCTCTGAGGCCCACGTGGTTCCACATGGTATAAGCAGAGTTTCAGGAGCTCACGACAGTGGGAAATCGGGTCGGAAATGCGACGCAGAGAGATTCGAGGTCAATCTGAGATGCCAGAGTCTTGGGTATTCTGGGCTCCTTGTGCCGACTACAGAAAGGGGGAAGGGCAGAATGCAAGCACTACTCCTCCTCGCCTCAAGGCAGACAGCAAAGAAGGTTGTGTGCAGGGGACGAGAGGAGCAGAGCCTCACAAGGACAGTGCTGAGTCCTGAGATCTCGCTCCTGCCATGGTGATGTGGACACTAGGGAGGGCTGTCTGCACCGACGGCTAGAGATCTGGGGCTCCCTCCGGTCCAGGAATACACACAACTCCCACCATCGATTTCTCTTGTTTTCAAGTATTCTAGTTCTGGATAAAGTCTTATAGATCTTTGCCCCTGTTTTTCTCTTCTTCAGTCAACTCATCTGTGATTTTGAGACGCAGAATTTAAATTCATCTGCTCAAGGTATGGTGCTTAGAAGAAGATGAGCAGCAAACCGAAAAGGGGGGAGAAAAAGCCAAGCAGACCGCTAACAGGATGGCTTCTTCAGAACAGTGATTTATAGTATAATAGTGTACAGGTTAGCTTTATTTTATTAACAAATTTTCTGAAGTAATACCAATATCAGTAAGAACAAAACTAGCACCAACAAGTGGTAAACGGGAACAATGGAAAAGTCACAGGCAAGTATCCCATCAAAAAGCTATACTGATACTTTAAAAACCATGCACGGAAATTCAACTCCAGTAATGTAATAACCACCATAACAAGGTATACATCTTCAAGAAAAAAAAAGTGTTATGTTTTTTTCAATGACTGTGAAGCTGAGCTCAGAGCAAACCATGCCAATGTCCCAAAGGCTCCTGTGATATGCATCACACATCCCCACACAGACCAAGAAAAGCACACCCAAGGGCCACTAGCAAACCGCCACCAGGAATTCTGGGGTAAATCACTGCTGTAAAATTTTTTTAAATCTTTTACTCTTATTATTCTGTATTTCTTTTCAATAGCCCAGAATATAGGATGTCAGGGTGGTGCAGTCAGTTAAGCATCTGCCTTTGGCTCAGGTCACGACCCCAGAGTCCTGGGATCGAGCCCATGTTGGGCTCCCTGCTCAGAGGAGAGACTGCTTTTCCCTCTCCCTCTACCCCTCCCCTCCCCTGCTTGTACACACATGGTCTATCCTGAATAAATAAATAAAATCTTTAAGAAAAAATAGAGCCCAGAATAAAAACTATTTTAAATTCACTTTTTAAGAAAAATTTAAAATGCAAAGTAACTGTTAAAACAAAATACACTTGGCATAATACTAGATTAAATAAGACCCACAGGGATGATTCCCACTACTTACCTTCTATGAGCTGTACTTTTTTTAAGTAGGCTGCATGCCCAGTGTGGAGCCCACCACAGGGCTTGAACTCAGGACCCTGAGATCCAGACCTGAGCTGAGATTAAGAGTGGGACGCTTCCCTGTAGAACCATTTGTGTTACAAGCCTGTTGTTTTCCACCTGAAACAGTCCACGGTGCTAAGAAGCAGCAAATTATAACACTACAGCAACTCTTCCAACATATCATTCAAGAGGGTCAGTAGAAAGAATTCAGCAACCTACCGACAGAGCACTTAGAAACGGTGCAGAGCTTACCAAAATGGTAGAAAACAGAATTATACTTAGCATTAGCTATCATATAATGCTTAATCCTCTCCATATTATATTTTTGTGCTGGTCAAGGTATTTTGTTTACTTAGGTTTGGCTTCAATTTGTAATACACCTAGCCTTCTGGCAACTACTTCTTTTTCAATTTCTTTAGCTATAATGATCCATTTTTGCCTTTGAGAAGTCAAAGGATCAAAAAAAGATTCTAGGGGGACTTTCTCCTGAAGTAAAAAGTGGGGAAAGGCTGTATTTTTGGTTTAGTTTTTGGTTTAAAGATTTTATTTATTTACTTGGCAGAGATCACACGTAGGCAGAGAGGCAGGCAGAGAGAGAAGGGAAGCAGGCTCCCCACTGAGCAGAGAGCCAGATGCGGGTCTCGATCCCAGGACCTGGGATCATGACCTGAGCTGAAGGCAGAGGACTTAACCCACTGAGCCACCCAGGTGCCCGTAACTCAAATTCTTTAACTGATGGGCCACTATATATATTTTTTTAATTAAATAGGTTCCACATCCAGCGTGGAGTCCAATATGGGGCCCGAACCCACAACCTGAGATCAAGACCTGAGCTGAGATCAAAAGTCGAACGCTTCACCAACTGAGCTGCCCAGGTGCCCCTAGGGGGCACTATCTTTTACCCTTCTAGTTCTCAGCCTCCTGATCTGTAAAGACGGAAAGGCCGTCTACTTCAGGCTGAAACATGACCGCGTACTGCAGGCAGTGGCAGGACAATTCAGGCGTATTTATCACACATATTAGCACGATCACCTAAGTAAGACAAATTTATTACAATATTTACTACTTTAATGAAATTTTATAAAACTGACAGTATTGAGAAAAGTTGTAATTCTGAAATAAAAGAGGCTTAAATATTAAAATACCTTTAATAACATTACAAGAAAAAAGATCCATGTAGCTCCAGTCTAAAAGTTATTGGTACCAAAGGATACAATATTATTGCCAAGAATTCTCTAAAACAGATAAAATCTGAAATTCTTTGATCTAAGAATAAAGGTCTAAATGTTAGCAACACTTCTGAGTTGATGATTTAAATTCACTATTTGCAACTAAAGAAAGTAGATCTATTTCTATTTCATAATTAAAGTAACCTTCCATTTTATACCTGCTCTTTAATTATGATCCTGAAATACAGTTAGCTCCTAATAATCTGATCCTGGGACTGGTTTTCAACATTAAAGAAAAAAACAACTACCACACAGGAGAAGAGAGTGCAGAGTAAAAAGCATTTAAGTGAAATAGAAAATTTACCCAAACTATATCATTTCTTCATTAAACTACGTCATTACTCTTTTTTTCCCTGGTTCTTCATTTGAAGCCAAAAGGATGAGTAAATAAAAATTAAACTTTGAGATCTCTGATATGCTTACACGGTTATCACAGCTGATAATGAACAGAATTCCCAAAAAACAACAGAGCTCCTAAGCCCAACTGAGACAGTCAAGTTTGGCACCTAGTAGCGAAGAGACAGACTACTTTTGATCTTAAAGATTTCAACAGGAAAGAAATGAAATAGAGATATTAAAGTCGCTAAGAAAACATGCAAATTTGCAAAACCTGAGTAACGAAGTCGTCATGTTCAAAATACACAGCACCAGAGGTGGGTACCTGCGTGCTCAGTGTCTCCGGATCGAAGGGGCCTCGCTAACTTCCGGCTAGTCATAGCTATAGGGACAGACGCGTGCGGGACCGCAGTGCCACTCGTCTCCAGCAAAACTGTCCTCACCTGGGACGTTCACGTGTTACTCTTATGTCTTGACCTGGGGCCTCAGCACAATGTGCTAAGAGGCTTGTATTTTTCCCCCTCACTTAGCTGTCTTTTTCCGAATTAAATAATTTTTTATTGAGCTCTAACTACAGAATACATACATACCATTTAGTCGTCTCTGGAGTGCTTCCTCCTCTAGGGTAATAATATAAATCTGTTCATCCAGGTCTTCAAGAATCTAAATTCAAAGATCAAACCATTGACTGATGCACGTTACAGAACTAGTGCTTGTGAGAGCATTAGGCTATTCGGTCTATGATTTAGACCGAATTTAGATTCAAAATCATTAGGAATTTAAAATAAAAATACTCCCACTATTCTATTTATAAGTTAAGGAAAAATATTTTAGCATATAACTAAACACATCAAAAGTTGACTATTAGAAAATCTACATATATTTAAATTTAAAGGATTAAAGAACACTGTAGCTCTCTCAGTGACAAACAAATGCATGAATTCTCAACATCCAAAAGACTAAATACAATCTCACACCCAAACCAATATTTTAGAGCAAGAAGGAATAGGTCACTCCGTCCAACACTGGTTTCTCATTGATATTTACCTATATAATATTGAATAAAAGAGACCTATAAAGTCAGTAACCACCATGCAATACTTTCCACTTATATCATCTGTATATACTAAAAATTTTCTGCAAATTATGACTACTGGAATTATCAAAATCATTCTGTAGATAGAACCCTAGAAAAATACTGTTTGTGTATACTCCGCTCACTACCCTGCCATACACCACTAGTAAAAAACAAGAATCACTAATCAATCACCCATTATATAGGCTATTATCTGCACTATCTTCACAACTGATAAAACCTAAAATATGTTTAATTCCAGCTTTGTTAACATTGCTATCCTTCTTGAGATGATCCTAAATATATTCCTAGCTCTGGGGAAAATGTGAAAGAAGCCCAAAGCTGACATATTTAATATCATTCAAACCCAAACTACTTACTCCCAGCAAAACAATAAACTATGAGAAGTTGATGGACAAAGCAAAAGGTGGAAACCCTATACATGTGTAGCCTTTCAGCTTCCCGATGAAGTGTTTTCATAAAAAGGAGTCTCAAAGCATGCAACTCCTATCAGGTATCAAATCTGCCTAGTTTCTATAAAATTTATTTAGAGCAATCCAGTAATCCCTAGTATTTCAATAAATAAGGATAACCCCTTATTATCAGCAGGCCTAGCACTGATAGCAAAAGAAAACAGTAAAATAAGAATAAACAATAACACGTGCATGAGCAAGAACAAAAGCTGACAGACCTAGGAGGAAAGGACGGGCTGACCCACGTCCGCAGGCCGCCAGTGAGGGCCGCCAGTGAGGGCCTTCCCCAGGAGACGATGCTCCAGTCCAAAGTGGGAAGGCCTGGGCAGTGTATAGCCTGCCAAGGCAGGCTCCGAGCCTAAGGCAGGCAGGGGCCATACCTTGGTGGGTCGTGATGATATCAAGTTTCTTTCCAATCAGTGTTCTCACCGTTTCTACTGTTTGGATCGCAGTCCAGTTTTTACTTTTCTTAAGGTCGAGCCCACACAAAAAGATTTCCTCTTACAATGCACACTGTCCATTAGTGACTTACACTATGGGTCTGTCTTCATCCGAGTGAGCGACAATGAGGGGCACACAGATATTTGTGTTAAATGCTTATGTGCCCCATCCCCTTGATTCTACAACAATCCAACGAAAACCAGACTGTTGTCTTCCCCATCTTATAATATGCCAAGAAACAGGGTTTGGCAAGGAAAAGTTATCTGCCTTTTGAAGCCCACACTCTTCACCACTCTGAGCTGATGGGGACCTAAATAGGAGTCAAAGACAGTCCTTGACTTCAAACAGCTTACATTCTAGTGTCCAGGAGAGACAGAATGAACTAAAAAAAAAAAATAATTACAGGGGTAAAATACCTGTCGTAACTCAAACAAAAATAAAACATTACAAAAGTTCAGAGGAAGAAAGATCCCCAACTTCTAGGTGGGAAGAAAAAAAGTTTTGCCAAGTGTTTTTGATGACAGTAGCCTCTTATCTGGTAGCTTAATTTATTAAAAGTGGGAAAGGCATCTGGATCAGAAACTGTAAGGAGAGTACAAAGGTGAAGAGATGTGAAGTACATTCAGCAACAACGTGGTTCAAGTACTCTGGAGCTTATGACAGAATAGAACAGTGGTCCAGGGTCTGAAACCAGGCTCTGGGTTCAAATCCTGCCCCATCAAGACTGATCTGAAATCTTGTTCAAGCAACTTAATCTCCCTGAACTACGGATAAGTTAGGTGGTGACCTAACTTACGGGTTTATTAGCAGGATTAAACAAGAAATGTGTGTGAAATACAGTACTTATCACAAACACAGAAGCTAGACTGACTTAATGTCATTAATAGTGGGTGTTAGCAAAAAGAAAAGAGACAAAGATAACTAAAGTTTTGAGAATAATGTTAGTAAGAGACAACTTTAGAAGAAAAATCAGTTTGGGGAAGGGTGCTAAGTAAGTAGTTTGGTTTTCTATGAGCTGAGCTCTCAGGTCCGTGGGTGCTCAGGGGCAGATTCATAATGTGGTGCGGTTTGTTTGCAGAGCCTTTTGCTGCCCAGAGTTACACATACAGAATTGTCATGAAAGTGGCAGAGGTGGTCAGGAGAACGGAGCAGAGCCATGCTAGACCAAAGACAGAACTTGGAACATATGCCTATCTTTAGGGGGCCAGAAAATAGAAACAGAGAAAAAGACCAAAAAAAAAAAAAAGCTCTGCCAGAGAATCAGGAAGAAATTAAGAATGCAGTGTCGTAAATCCTCTTCCAGAGGAAAGTGAATTTTAGGATTTGATAGCATGATTTATTTGAGTGTGTATACATTTATTTGGCAATGTTAAATAATCCAATTTTATTTTTAAAAAAGATATGAAAAAATTATTTGTCCTTTATTTTTTAAATCTCTCAAAATTAAGCATGCATTACTGAAAGCATACCTCTACTGCAATATTTCCTCAAATTTTTCCTGGATTAATCACTCTGACAGGAAAGACAAACATATAACCAAAATAATTTGATAGGTGCTACCGATGAAATACAGAGGAGAATATGAGCAGTGCAGAGAAAGAAGCCTGATTATTTCAACTTAAAAGAGGAGATGAGGCAAGGTTCAAAGACAGGCAGTGAATGCAGCCGACATCAGAGCCAGGCCTTGAGGAGGCTGTCAGGCGGCTGAAGCAGGCAGGGTGCATGGATGGGAGAAAGCCCAGCCATGCCTGGAAGTGACCGCACATGGCTGTTGTGAGCACAGCCCATCAGCTGGAGAGTGTGGAGTCAGAAAAGCGGGTGGGAGCAGAGGCTGGAGGTCAGTGGACTAGAGAACAGCTTGTGAGTCATTCAGACCTGAGTTTCTAGGCAGTGAGGACCATGTAAATGGCGAGTTCCTTAAATGCAGCTAAGAATTATTTTCATGGGAGCAAATATTTGACAAAAAAGTTAGAGGCCAAAGAAATTAGGAACAAATCATTATGATTACTGCCAACTGAAAACCACTTAAAAATGAATATATGGTAACTCTGAGATTAAACTGAAAAGTATAATCAAAATGAACATGCACCAACTTCTCAGAGACATAACTGGTCTATTAATCCAGGAATATATGTGGTACATTCTGAAATATAACAGAGTTACTACTGATACAACGGACACCTAAAATATCTGTGAGTATTTGTAAATTTTGTCATAAAATTTGCTAGAGGAATTTCCACCTGAGTGTCTGTAGTTAGTATTTTAAAAGCAAAAAAAAATTTGGTTTCCAAAGATGAAGAAGATGAAAATGAAAACAACAATCCCAAGGTCCCAAGCCCACAGAAATATTCTAATGTTCCTGATTGCTAACTCACAACCTAAAAGATGCTCAGATGTAAACCCATTTATTCCACAAACAAGACGACACACTTACTGTCGGCTTCACCAGCAGCTGACCCATCACTGTGAACATGCGGGAAAGGCCAACGGGGGTGCACACTGTGGGGAAGGTCACAGAGGAGAGGCAGGTGAACTGCTGGTGCAAAACGGAGAACAGACTCAAAGAGTCTCATTTTAAGAAAACTCTTGCCTCAAACTTAGATTCTCTCAGTGTTTTGTCCGGGGACAATTCCTATATAAAAAAGCTACGGGGGGTGACAGGTAGAGGAGGAAAGACACCTGAAGGCTGAAGGCGGCTTAGTACGCGCAACACTCTAGCAGTTGAGCAAGTCTTTTCACTTAAAAGAAATCAAAGAAAACCAACTAAAGAGCAGATTAAATTTCAAGTGCTGATGGGAGTTGAGAACCAAACTATTATCTTCACTCCTTACACCTACATTTATCTGCTGACAGTATTCCCGAGACACGCTATGATGACTCGAGTAAAACTGGACACATGTGAAACAAAGACCCCAAACTCACCACACGGAATCACACGTTACTACTCAAAAGTGGAGTCTAATGCTGCAGTGAGTGTGTGCCGGTGTGTGCGTCTCTCTACAAGAGAGCCTTTCCTTAAAGAACAACACATGTGTTTTATTTCATGGCTTCAGTTTATCAAAATTTATCTTAACATAAAAAAAGTGAAGGGCCAACTTTAAAAACATTTCTTCAGGAAACCTTACTATAATGTTCTAAAACAAAGAACTCCATTCTCCCGTCAACAAGAAGCCAGAAAGATACTTACAGAGAAGTAACAAACATCCCATCAGAGATATACAGGAGTACAAATAGGGTAGGTAGAACTCCCAGAGATCTGCAAAGAAACGCACGTATGTTTTAGTAAGTCCAAAATACTGTACATTGAGATACAGGTTGACTATAAATTCTTTGATAAACATCGTAATTGTCTACTTGAATCTAAGCCATATAATTTCTAAATTATACAATAAAAAGATCTAAAATTGAAGAAAAGGAAATAACCCTTTTGCAAAACCTGTCTGGAGGAGAAAAAAAATCTCCATGGAATTTTACGAACAGAAACCAGCTAAGAAACAAACAAACAAAAAATCTTAAAAGCTGCTTGCTCATTCTGAATACAGCAAACACATGAACACTCATTTCTTCTCTTAAACATGTCTAAAGACTTGTTAACTCTGTAAATTAACAACAAGGGCTAACGACACAAAGAATTACTAAAACACTCAGGAAAGCGAGTGTGTCATTATACGGCCGCCCAGTTCAGGTCCCAGAGAGAAGCCAGCTTACCATACAAAGACTCCATGCTCGCCGCGTCCTTGTCAACGAGCGCCGAGGCTACCCACACTATCCCGAGGATAAGGAGCGCGAGAAGGACAAGCATGACCAGAGTTTCTAAAATGCGGGCTCGGATTCCCTGAAAGAGATAATGGAGATCTAACTGTATTTTATTTCATCTCATGATTAATTAGGTTTCTATCCATATGAAAGTACAAAGATTCTTTGGAAAGGGAGGAAATTTGTATTTATTCGCAAGATTAAAAAATTCCAGCTTTACAGTGTCAGGTTTAGACTGACTTTGCTTTACCAAATTATGTAGGATACCATCAAGCTTTAAAGAACCAAAAAAAAAAAAGTTCGTGAAAACATTTTTAAAACCATGTTTTAAAATGCAGGTTGATGAATTTTTGTCTGCAGTTCTATGTGAGGGCGTCAAGAATGACTAAGGTTGGCAGCCAAGCAGCCATCGGAGCGCTGGAGCCCGTGAGCGCACACAGCCCCGGTCCCAAGGCGCCAGCGCCGAGCCCCACTCCCACGGCCCCGGCACAGCTGCCGGCGCTCCGCTCCCCTCCATCCCCACAGGGACCAGTGCCCCCTCCCCTCCACCCCCAAAGCTGCCAGCGCCCCCTTTCCCCACCACCGCAGTGGCCAGCGTGCCCTGCTCCGCAGCCCAGGGACTCCCCAACCAAAGCCGGCAGCAGAAACGAAGACCAGGTGCAGCACTCGGCTAACAATTATGTACCACTTCTTCCTTCACATTCGAGAAAACCATCATTACTTCACGTGCCTGGAATATAATAAACCATCTTTACGCACAGTTTTGTTTTAGACATAAAACGAATTCTGATCTCAGGGCCAAACCAGAGGTCTTCTAAACCAAGCCAAACCAAGGCTTCTAAGCTTGAAACATTGAAACCTATTGGACAAGACAAACAAAATGAAGAAAAACAACTTTCTTATATTCCTGAAAAGTTACCAAATGACTGAATCCATACCTAAATTCAAAGATTCATATTGATGTTTTATACCCTAATGCACTAATGTACATCTAATACAACAAGCAAAATTAGAAATAAATCTATGTCTCTCAATAAACATCTCATGTAGTATTTCCTTCCACATTAAAAATAGTTAAAGTTGTGTCAGAAAGATCTAAAACACACACTTACTTCAATTTCGCCCTATATAATTTGCTAACTGGAGAGGCTGCACGTCAACCGCAGTGCGCGGTCAGACGGAGAGGAGAGCGCCGGGCCCGCACCCTGGCGGAGCAGCCCCAGCCCCAGCATGACAGGGTGCTGGAGGGGCCTGCTCTCCCAGGCCAGGCTTACCACCGAGCTGCCCGGGGCAGGTTCAAAGATGTCCTCAAATGTGGACTCAGCACACCTGAAGTGTTCACAGGAAGGGAGGCCAGCAGCCTGGAGTGAGAGATGCTTGTATTTTATTTAACACATCAGATCTGGCTGTAGTTACGACTCAAGTGAGACGAAACATGAAGTCCCCAAACGTGCTCCGGAAAAACCCACTGACTCGCCCAAAGAACTCTCCAACCTGCACTTCACAACCTTCAAGCCACTTAGGATACCAAAACATGACCGCCACCTTCTTTTTCTTTTCTCAAAGTAGGCGCCACACCCAGTGTGGGGCTTGAACTCAGAACTCTTGAGATGAAGGGTCACCTGCTCTATCAAGTTAGCCAGCCAGGTGGCCCAGGTAGCCACCTTTCAGTAGGAATTTCTTTTACCTTCCTTCCCTCTTTTTGAGCACCAGTCCTTTTTTGTAAGCAAGAATCTGATTACACGTCAAATATTATGTGAAGAGCTTCTAATGGATAAGAAAAATGGGTGCTCTGATACAGGACCCTGAGATCATGGCCTGAGCAGAAATCAAGCTGGATGCTTAAACAACTGAGTCACCCAGGAGCCCCTGGACTATCTTTTAAGGATGTCTGGATAGCACACACTCTTGGAAGACAGAGACGGTGTCTCTCTGAAGCCGAAGCAGGTCTGTTTCCCACAGAGCAAAGGGCAGGCAAGTCTGCTTGAAGCCCATGCGTGGGTTTCCCTAGGTCTGAGACTGCTCAGCTAAGACCTGAGCCCACAGCAGGAGTGGCGTCACCGGAGCCGCGTGCCCCCGTGAGGCTGGTGGGAGGAGGGCCTGTCCTGGGGAACAGGAGGCTCACGGCTTACTTGTTCTGAGTAATGAAGTCCTTCGTCTCTGATCCAGGAGTCTCGTGCCTACAACAACCGTGCAGGACCCCAGACTAACTGTCAGCTTGCGAGTACGGTAAAATCTCGGACCCTCTACAATTCTGGCAACTTTGGGTGACAAGGGGAGGCGGCTAACATGGTTTTCTAGAGAAGAACAAATAAGGGTCCCACAAGGTTGGGTTAAGGGCAATGAGAAGACTCCCAAGATCTAGTAATGAACGCTCTTACCCAAGCAGTAGGCAGGTGGGAGAAGTAAGGCCCCGCCGAGGACCTGATGAGCTGATGCTTCAGAGGAGGAGCTGTAGGCGGAGCTTGGGCACAGCCCCTTCTCCCAGACAGGAGGGTGTCGTCATGTTCCTGTAACACCGAGCCCTACAAGGCCAGCTATAAAAACTATGACTACAGGCAACTATTTTTCTTATATACTTTGTCCTTTCATGTATTTTCAAAATTTTATAGTGTGAATGTGCGTTACTTTAAGTAATATGAGAACAAATTAATGTTGTTTTTTTTTAAATTTTTTCCTAAAAGAATTACTTCCAAGAGATTGGCACCCAGAAAAATAACTTTTAAAATATCCAAGTTTAGTTTATGAGACAGTATAGGGAGCTAGTTCAGGACTCCAACTCCAGCAGCAAACTGCTTGGGTTCAAAGCCTGGTCCCATCACTGACCACCTGTGTAACACTGGGCAAACTGCTGAACCTCTGTGCAATTGTAAAATAGGTTTATCCCGACCTTATAATGGGGTCATTATAAGGATCAAATGAGTTAACATGAGTAACGTGCTTAGCCATTAGGCTGGGTGCTTAGTAGGTACAATATAAGGGTTAACTGTAATGGCTCAAATTGTTGCCTTTGTTTTTAAAATGTTCAAGGCTTTGGCGTTCACCTATCATTTGTGTTTCTGGATTAAATGTATTTCTCCTAGTGCCAGCTTATCACCTTCTTCCCATCTCTGTCACCTACTATTCACGGACCTCTAAGAAACAATCCCGAGTTCCTTGGTGATGTCAGCACCAGGTACACAAGCATTTCTTATCATTCCCTTGCCATGAAGGTTAACATACACGCTCCTAATGAACCTGAAATCCATGCTACCACAGCCCGGCACATGCACTAGCTCGACTCCCTCATCTCTCAGACCCAGACTGAGAGACCGCTGAGACTGCTCCGTATTTCTCTCCAATACCTCCAGTCCTCTAACCTACACTGTATCTTCATCATTATAACTGCCACTCTCCAGTCTCATTTTCACTTGCCTGTCCCCTATGCTGAACTGTGTATTTTAATGATACTTCAGTACCAATAATAATTCTAATATTCCTGGTCCCTTTGATTCCTACCAGACTACCTTAATTCTACTGGTGGCTCACTCCCTGAATTCTCAGTCCGATGAAAGAAATCTACAGAATCTTAAGAAACATGGGCTACCACATTCCAAAGTGGGCCTCTGCTGGTAAGTAGTGCCTACGTAAGCTGATCTCTAGCTGACTAACGATTCCCTCAATTTTTTAAATGTTTTCCATTCTCCTTGATCCTAAATCTCATCTCCTACTTTCTAGCAAATTGTAGCTGCCCTTACCTCTTCCTTAGTGGGTTATAACTGGAGAGACTGCACATCCCTCAGTTTCCTTTCCCTACCTCTGGTTTCTCCGTCTCTGTTCTTATTTCTTTCATTCTTTACATAAAGGAAAACACCTCAGATCCCTCTTCTCCCATGGCTCAGGCTTTGATGTTCATCATTTCAACATGCTGGATCAGTGCTCCTCAAACTTTGGCACACGTCAGCACTACCAAGGGGCTTGCCAGTCCCTGAGCACCAGCCCAAAGACACCTCAAGAGAGCGCATCTGATGAAGACACAGACAGACTGCTCCGTTCTTCTCCCAGGTGATCTTGCCTCTCCATTTAACCAACGATTCTGAAGTTTGTATCTTTCGTCCAAATCTCACCACTGAGACCAAGATCCATACATCTGAGCTGCCTCCTCCCCTCAAGTACCTCACAAGTACTTAAATTTAATTCTAAAGTCAGACTCACCACTTTACCCGCCAACCCGCTCCCTCCGCGTTAACGTAACCCAGCTGATGGCGCCCTTACCCACGGTGCTGTTTTTTCCAGATGCTGCAAACATCCCTGTCATCCCACCCTCCTGTGTGGGTGTACGCATGCGCGCGCACACACACACTCACACTTGGACCCTGATCTATTCAAACGCCAAGTCCTCCTGATTCTATTGTGTCATTACGACGAACTCTGTCCACTTGCTAACAGAAATACAGGCCAGCAACAGGGAAACAGGTGCATGAATGCAACAACAAATAAACATCAAGTCTCATTAGCACCACTTCTAAGCAAGTGAGCTGCCATACATAAATCCTTAAAGTTGGTCTTACTCTTTCTTCTGCTATTTAGATGGTGTACACAATAATTATAGATGAAGCAAATTATTTATGATTTAATAGCATACGAAAGTGCTGTCCAAAAGACCCTTCTGTGACGATGGAAAGGTTCTAGTCTATGTTATCCAGGAAGACAACAACTAGCCATGTGTGTTTATCAGGCACTTAAAATGTCGTTACTACGAATCAAGAACTAGTTTTTAATTTTATGTAATTTTAGTTCTTTTACATTTATACAGCCACACAAGGCTAGTGGTTATCATATTGGCCAGAGCAGATTATTAACCCCCTGCTGCTAACGAAATCTGATATAAGTTCTCTGTACTCTGAAGTACTTTCTGGTTATTTTTCTAAATTTAGCCTTGATATAAAATTATTTGAAAAACAGCTTCGTTAAAGTAACCTCATTTAACATGCTATTGCTCTACTTACTATTTCCATTAGCATTAATGTCAAAAAGAGAAAAATCTACTACTAAATTCAAAAACCACGTCCTTCTGTTTACATGAAGAAAAATTACATTCTCTCATTAAGAAAAATAGTTTTTTTTAAAGATTTTATTTATTTATTTGACAGAGAGAGATCACAAGTAGGCAGAGAGGCAGGCAGAGAGAGAGAGAGAGGGAAGCAGGCTCCCTGCTGAGCAGAGACCCCAATGCAGGACTCGATCCCACGACCCTGAGATCATGACCTGAGCCGAAGGCAGTGGCTTAACCCACTGAGCCACCCAGGCGCCCAAGAAAAATAGTTTTTAAAATGCAGCCTACGTGTGACCTGTCTGACAGTGATATTAAGGTTCAAGACCCAAACACTTATTCCCATACAGTGACAAATTAAGTCCTCAAATAAATCTTTTTGTTAATAAAAAAATTATATGTGAACAGTTTTTCTAAAAAGAAACAAGCTATATAATTCCAAAAAGGTGACTTTTTCTATTTCAGATATTGAATAATATCAAGAAGAAATGTCTAAAATGTACACTCACATGCTTAGCAGTCATATAAGAATCATTTAACAAAAAAAGACCTCTGCAGTCAAATCATATAAATTTTTCAAAATTTACTATCAATATTTCTTTTGAAAACTAGTAAATAACTCACAAAAAGAAATCTCACTTTCACTTATCAGTCTAAGTACAAAAGAGTGAACGAGCAATATTACACTTACAGAAAAGGCTGCCACAGAGCCAGTCATCAAATTTGCTGGATAGGATTACGCCTGTTTGTGAAATACTCAGGATGACGGCTGTAGGAAGAAATCACTGTTATTCTGACTCAGTCCACTAGGAGGCCAGGACAGTTAAGTTCTCCTTTTAACTGTATTCTTTTTTTTTTTATTAAATGAGGTAAAAATCAGCCCAACTTGAAATCACTGAAGTGTCCCATTTATGAACTTTAGCAACACCAATAGAAAAACATAAATTCTTCCATTAAATGCAACGTGGCAGCCTTTTTTAATCGTCAACAACTTTAGGACAGAGAGAGGAGGGGTAATGGGGCTATAAACAACCGGAGACTTCATCTGTTAATTCAGAATTGACCGGCTCCTACAAGTGTCAAAAATACATAAACTACAATTACCACCTTTCTTGAGATCATAAAAGTATTACAAAGCCTAAAAAGTATAGGCTTTGTGGCATTTAATGTGTGAGACTTTTAAACTTTTGTATGTGATTCTGTCTGCAAAGTAATGAAAGCATTGAGAGAGCTTTTATCGCTACCATTAATCACCAGCAGGACAGCATATAAGCAAAAAAATATGCCTACTGCTCATTTTTCCATTAAGAGTCAGAATCAGGAGCTAGGAAGCCCCAAGGGGAAGGTTCCTATCAACTCTATTCTTGCATATGCTGAGCTAAAAGATGGGCCAGATGTCATAGTAACTTACTGAAATACCCTGCAAATAACGAAGTGGCAGAACATTGTCAGAGAGGAAGAAGGTTTCCACTGTTCATCTTAAAAAGTAAGTCTCCTGAATATAAGATCACCTACTATAAGAACTTGAACTTACCAACAGCTGTGCCTCTTTCAAGTACTTTTGGATGTTTATACTATGTCATGCACTATTAAGATCTCAGAAACTCTGTAATATTTTTATCCCCAATATGAATACTTATTTTAATCCCATCCAAAAACCATGAACCTAAGTTACTTTAATGAAACTCCACCTTTTTATTAAAATTATAGTTCAACAAGCACTCAAAAGTACTAGTTAAAAACAGCGTTGAAACTGAGTACTTTATTTTCACTAACAAAACACTATAGTGTTTTTTAAGAAAAGCAAGCTATATAATTACACTAGTTTCACATCAATATTATTTTGAAAATTACAACTATCAAAACATGATAAAAGGTTAAATTGAATAGACTAGTAAAAACTATATGTGGACAGAGATTTCTTTTAAGATTTAAATAAGCACGAAATAGGTAAAAGTTTAAAACATTAAAATAGTTATCACTGCTTTTAGAACTTCTTGTGCTTGTCAATTGCACACTTAATTGCTCTGTGCAGAGGATCAATGAAGTGACAATGACGATATATATACAAAAGCTCTAACAATAAGCTGACATGTTTCTGTGGTGACGAACATTTAAAAAAGATTTTGCCTGGACATCTTGACCTCTCAGAAGGTATGTAAACACCATGTTATATACTACGGCTCCACCCATCAGGAAAGCCTGGGAAAATTTTCTACATTTACAGAACATTTAAAATAAATATCAAGCCACTGTTCATTTAACAAAAAGAGTCCCTTAGTAACACTAAGGTAAGGTTTGCTCAGCATGCCATCAAGACTGCACCAAACATATATGCCGTCATCTGGGAAGATCGATAGAAACACTAACGAGGAACAGAAAATAAAGGCAGGTATTAATTATTCTAAACCATGAAGAAAGCTACAAACAGGCATTGGTAGAGTGTCAAACATTTCCCCACTTCGCTCCCAAGGTAATCATTAAGCGTTTGAACAAAAAAAGTTTTGGTCCCAAGGCAAAGAAAACAGCTTTATAGAAAGCTTTGTTAAACTACAGTGAAATATTTCTTAATATATTCTGTACTAAATGTAATCTATTTAAGATAGAAAAATTAAAACTATAAGATGTTCAAGTTATTAAAATTTGACAAAAAGAATATATTTTAGGATAAGTTAAAATAAAAACACTATCACTGCCCATTCATTGAACTAAGATGTTCATTGTATTTAAATTTATGAGAAACTTCCCATGATGTTAGACAAACAAAAACCCTCGAGACCCGGATGCTGGCTCAGTCTGTTGTGTCTGCCTTCAGCTCAGGTCAGGATCCCAGGGTCCTGGGATTGAGGCCTGCATCGGCCTCCCTGCTCAGCGAGGAGCCTGCTTCTCACTCTCTGCCTCTGCCTGCCGCTCTGCCTGCTTGTGATCTCTCTCTCTCTCTCTCTGACAAATAAATAAAATCTTAAAAAAAAAAAAAAAAAACAACTGCAAAGACCTTATATTAAAATTTAAAAACATAATTCTAAATTCGGGGGAAAACTTTCGCAGTATACTACACTAGATTATCAGAACAACGTCATGGTCAGCCAGTGAAAACCTTTCGTTCTGCTTCTTTTCCAATAATCTTCAGAATCAGTCTCACAGAAGAGAAGAGATGGGAACTGACACCTACCAAGCTCCTACCAGTTGCTTTACACGTGCTCCCTGAATCTTCACGATAAATCGGAAGGTAAACTGTACTGCTCACCTCCCAGAAAGTCAACCCATCGG
Source organism: Meles meles (assembly GCF_922984935.1). Classification (NCBI taxonomy): domain Eukaryota; kingdom Metazoa; phylum Chordata; class Mammalia; order Carnivora; family Mustelidae; genus Meles; species Meles meles. Next base: position 1,991,868 of record NC_060075.1, on the reverse strand, counting down.
CCTCCGGCCGCCCGTCGCAGTGAGTGAGCCGGTGCTCCCTGCGACCTCCGGTCTGTCCGCTTTCAGAGCCTGTGCTTCCCACCTCCTCACACAGCCCAAAAATGAGACCCCAAAGACGAACTGATGTGGAAACAGGGAGGGGGGGAGAATGCTTACAACATACTTAAGACAAACCTCTAATACAGTACAAGAAATAAAGCAAAACACATAAAAGCTTCTTTTACTAGAACATTAATGTTCAATTCCATAATAGCAAACTCATGCTGAGGTCAAATCCTCAGTCCCATAAGGAACTTTTAATACAAGAGAAGTCAGTATCTTACTATTTGTTTCATAAAACACCCACGCATAAACCCCAACAGACACAACAAAACAAAGATTGGTAGGGTTTTGATCACATGACTACAGCACAACGTACAAAATATCGAAGTGCAGAACGTGACAGAGAGTGCCGCCGCGTCATTCAGATGTAGCATCTCATTGCGTATGTGGCAAAGGGGACATTACACGAGAGCACTAAGAATTCCAAAACAGGACACAAAGCTTAGGGCTGTCTGCCCTCACTCCCTTATCTGGGTTGGGCCCATCTCTCCCTCATTTCCACATCTCCCCCAGCTCTCAATAATAGCGGCTTTGGGGACGCCTGGGTGGCTCAGTGGGTTAAGCCTCTGCCTTCCGCTCAGGTCATGATCCCAGGGTCCAGGGATTGAGCCCCACATTGGGCTCCCTGCTCCACAGGGGGCCTGTCCCTCCCCACCCCGCCCCCGCCCTGCCTGCCTCTCTGCCTACTTGAGATTTCTGTCAAATAAATAGATAAAATCTTAAAAGAAAAAAAAAGCAGCATTGGGTGGACAGGTGTGCATGCAGGTGTATTTTACAGTTTCCCACTGAAAACCAATAAACTGACATTTCAGTTTTGCATATGAGCTTCGATTTGGGTGATGTGAGCCCATCACCAAGAAAAATAGCCTTTCACACCCTCCCCCCCCCCCGTTTGTAAACGCCTCCAGCCTGTCCACAAAACACCTGTCCACAAAACACCAGTGCCTATTCCCCCCACCTTGCAGGAACATCACGTAACTACCCGCGCACCCATGTGGCCCTCCCAACGGCACCCAAACTTCCACAGCAACCGGGCCAAATGTAACCACTAATTTGACCTGCCACGTTCGTCATTTATTTCCTCTTATTTTTGACTGTGGAAACACACACGTAACACAAAGCTGACCACGTTGACGCGTACAGTTGTACAGCGTCCAATACATTCACTCACGCTGCGCCGCCGTCACCATCACTGGCCGCCGCAGAGCTCCCCACACCCGCCCACTGCACCCCCGCACCCGGGGACAGCGGCTCCCACCCCGTCCTGCCCCGGCACCCAGCCCCACGAACCGTCTCCACGAACCGGACGGCTCGCCGGGTGTCAGCCCGCCGCCCTCCGCGTACCGCTCTCACGGCTCGCCCGGGCTGCAGCGGGGCCGACCGTCTTTGATTTTAAGACGAAATAACGCTCCGTTGTAGAAGCGCGCTACTCCTCCTTATCTGTTCATCCCCTGCTGGGCACTTGGGTTGTTTCCACCTTTGGCGATTCTAGATGATGCCGCCGGGAAAAGGCGTGTAAGGACGTGTGAGCAGAGAGGACGACGGCGGCGGACCCGGGCCGACCGGGGCAGAGGGGAGGGCTGGAGGTCGGGCGCAGCAGGGGATGCGGAGCCGGGCGGGCACCTGCGGCGCGCAGCTGGCATATGGAGCGTTCCGCTCAGTTGTACGCCGGAAACCGAGTATTACTCTGTTGTTAACTAACTAGAACTGGAATAAAACGCTCATAAAGAATAAAGGAGTATCTGTGAGTTCTCGCTTTCCATTCTTTTGTGTATGTGCCCCGAAGTGGAACCGCTGGATCATGAACAGGAATCCTATTTCAGTTCCTTGAGCAACCACCACACTGTTTCCCACAGCGTCTCCACACCTTACATTCGCACCAACAGTGTTCGAGCATCTCATTGCTGCTACATCCTTACCAATACCCGTTATTGTCTGGGGTTTTCGCACTTGTTGTTAGCCGCCAGCCCAGTGCATGGGAAGAAATACCTCACTGCGGTTTTAATTTACATTTCCCCCAAAACTGGTACTGTTGAGGTCTTTCATGTGCTTATTGGCCACATATACGTTTTCTTTGGAGACACGTCTATCCCAGTCCTCTGCCCCTTTTTTATTTGATAGAGTAAGTCCCATCACCATGTTCTTCAAAACTGCTTTGGCCATTCTTGGCTCTCTGTAAGAATTTTACTATCTGCTTATCACATTCTTTAAGATAACCAGTTAGAATTTTTTTAGATTGCACTGATTCTAAAAAATAATTTGAGAACTGTTATTCTTACCACATAAAGAAAGCCTAAACACAGAACAACCTATCCATTTATTTAAGTCTCCTGTATCATCTTTCAATGAGATTTTTTTGTTTCCATATATTATTTCCATAAAGATTCTACATATCATTTGTATGATTTATTTCAAAATACCTTATGCTATATTGCTACTATAAAATTTTTAATTAGATTTTCTTTGTTATTTATTAATGTTTCTATATTAATTTTCTATTTTAATCTATATTAATTTTTTCTATGTTAATCTTATATCCAGGTTCCTTGATAAATTTTCTTATTTGAATTAATAATTTACTCTTAGATTCCATGGGGTTTTTCAACAGACAATATCACCTGTTAATAATATTTTGTTAACCTTTCAATTTTTCCTTTTCTTGTCTAACTGTACTATTAGTAACTCCATTACAGTGTTATTATTAGAAATAAAGGATTTCAGATGGCATCCCAATTTTAAAGTAAATACTTTCTACATTTTACCATTAGGTACAATGCCAGTTACGGACTTCGATTTGCTATCCATTATCAAGTGAAGAACGTTTGCTCAAATTCTTAGTTTGCTTTTTAACCATGAATAAGTTATTGATTTTGCTAAATGTGTTTTGTGTCTCTTTGGAGGCGCTCAAATGATTTTTTTTCTCATTTACTTTCCTAATATGAATTACAGCCATAGATTTTCTAATGTGAAGCCAATCCTGCATACCTGAAATAAAATTTTCTTTGATGATGATTTTTTGCATATATGGCTGAATTCAGCTTAATATTTTTTGATTCACAAGTATTCACAAATAAAAAGGCCTATAGTGATCCTTTCTTATACAATCCTTGTCTACTTTCAGTATCAAGATTCTATCAGCCCCATAAAACTGTGAGTGTTCCATCTTCAAATCTCTGAACAAATCTGTATGAAACTGAAGTTATCTATGCTTTGACTTCTGGTAAAAATATCCTATAAACTGTCTGAACTTGATTTTTTTAAATCAGAATGACTGTAGAACTTTCATTTCTGGCAATATTGAGAATAAGATATGCTTAATTTCCTCTGCCAAAGTGTCTGAAATGCTAGAGCAAATATTTTTAAATCTCCCTGAAATCTTTTCTTTGTCGATTTATTCTGAGCAATACACTGAGTCTGGTAACCTCACAGTGTTGGCTTTTCCAGATGTCAGGTCATTTTCTGAATTCCTACTCATCTTTATATTTAAAGAGTTTTTTCCCTCCTGGTTCTCTTTATCACCTCCTGACTCTGGTGACAGCAGGACTACTAAGTGGAACTAGAAAGTAGATCTTAGACATGCAGGATCTGGTTCTGAGTGACGGTCTCAGTTGAGCCTGTATCTTGGTAGACACTTGTAAGTATTAACTGGACACTCTGCCACCAGAACCCCCATTTTCTATGTCAGCTTACAGTCAGTATTACAGCTGCTTGCTAACTGCAGCTCCCCTCTGAGTACCCTGGTCCTTTCTGTTCCTCACATCCTTTACCAGCAGAGCCAGATGGTTTGAATTTTTGTTAAGACCAGGTCAAAGAAGAATGTGAAAAACACAGATACACTTAGATAACTGGAAATGATGAAATCAATTTGCTAATAGATGCAAAACTAGATAGTATCCTATGGGACAACATAATAAAATGTTGGGAGCTATCTTTTATATAGAAATCAATTCTATCAGACAAACTCATTTTCATTGCTCTTACTTTCCTACAAGTTAGCTCTAGCCCTAAAGAGATGTACAACAGCCAAGTCAATAGAAAATCAAGCAAAGGTACACACCACCACAGTCTTCCACACAAAGCCTAGGACTCCACTGACAAAACACCCAGGAACTCCTTTGCCCATTTCCAAGTCTTGGACAACTGCTCCTGGCACCGGAAAATTGATGTATGCAAAATAAATTATTAAAGCAAAAAGGATATAAAATATATGTTCAAACTAATTATAATCACACAGTACTACAAATACAAATATTGACGGGTACTTTGGAATGATATAAAGTGTAATGTCAGATTAATTGGCTTCCTATGAAATTTTTAAAATTAAAACTAAAATATTAATGAAAAAACAACAGAAGTCAAGATACACAAACAAAATCATCAGCCTCATGAGTATGCTTCATGTGAGCCCGATAAGACACAGGAAAAGTAAACATTCAGGATCCTACAATACAGATGCATTCAAGAAGGATTTGTACATTTGCAGAAATCATCCTGGATCTTGAGGATTTATGAACATCAGACTGGAAAAGATCTTCTTTGAACAGTAAGGCCATGAGTGGCTAAAACGTTTACAAAGCTAAAGAGGAGAGGCCAAAAGAGAAGACTGGGCCTCCATATTTGCTGACAAAATCAGAGCCATTTCCAGCAGAGACCACAAAACCTCCCAATCTGGAAAAAGGCCAAAGAATGTCCCCAAATTAACAATTAGCAAATTAATAATGTATTTCAGATAAAGGGTAGAGAGAAAGGAGGAATCAGGGAGATTGGTTCAAGATGATGGATCATCACAAAAGACAGGAAAAATATGTAACAAATAATCAATCAATTAATCTGCACCATCCCTAGCAGCTGCAACACCACCAAGCACAGAGTAACTCACTGAATGAATTATGCTAGAAGACAAGACTGCCATCAGTAGACTACTAATGTTAAGAAATCCCTAAATGATAGAAAGTAGATGGTATCAAAACTACAGAGAAATTATAGACTAAAAACGGGGGAAATAAATTCTAAGAGCCATAAGCTTCTAGTCAAAAAGTCCTGGGCGCCTGGGTGGCTCAGTTGGTTGAGCGACTGCCTTCAGCTCGGGTTACCATCCTGGAGTCCCCGATACTCCGCACTGGGCTCCGTGCTCAGCAGTGGGTCTGCTTCTCCTTCTGACCTTCCTCCTATCATGCTTGCTCACTCTTATTCTCTCTCTCTCAAATAAATAAAATCTTCTATTCAAAAATTACAAAAATTATAGATAAGAAATACAGGAAAATCAGAACACAATAAAATATTTAAAAATAATAGATGAGTAATATTCTTATATAAATTGCCTTAGAATAACTTAATAATACAGAGAAAAATTAATTCAGATTCATTCTTTTAAACACCTCACAAAATTAACTACATAGATTAAAGTATCAGATCGTTGTAAAAACTCACAGAAAAGGGTAGCTAAAATAAAAAAGACTACATTATTCATTCTTGGCTTTGAGGGATGATAACACTTAATGAACTAAACCAATATCAAATTACTAAGAAAGAATGTAATTTTAAAATGTACAAAAGCTAGGACAAAATGAAACCAGGTTTTATTTAGGCCTGTTTAAGTAACATTTATTGTCAAGTCCTGAATCACACAATTAATTTAAAGGCAATTAAACAGCACATGTCATCGTTAAATAGGACCAGGTCAAAAACATATATGAATATGAATCTTGAATTATATTAAATGAACTTTCTAAAGCGAACTTTAATTATACATTTATATAAGCCATTTTTAACTAAAATTTATTTAGAAGTATTACACATTAAGTTAAAATGACAAAGTGATACATAATGCTTTGAAACGACTTTTATTCTAATTTCTTATCTCAGGGGGTTTCCCAGCAGGTATTAAATAATTAAAATTATTTAAATTAAATTTTAAATTTAAATTTAAATTTTTAATTTTTAATTTAAATTAAATTATTAAATTAAAACTGAAGCCCAACCCCTAGGAGGTAAAGGCCTGTGGAGGAACTCTCAGGGAGACTTCGGTCCAGAATGAAGGCTCACAGTACAGTCTTCCCCTATCAGTGGGCAAAGGGTGTGAGTGTGTGAGAAAGAGAGAGAGAGAGAGAGAGAGTGTGAGTGTGAGTATGTGTGTGTGTGTGTGTGTGAGAAATGAGGAGGCCCCTTTGCTAAAGGCTTTTGCCGGGGCCTCAGTTCCATCTCCTCACTTCTATGCACCTGTGACTCTCTGTCACCGAGTAACGACCTCGCTGTCCTGACCAGCGCAGCCAGGGCACCACCTACTCACTAACTCACATCACCTACTCACTCCACACCATTCAGGTGTTGTGGTACCTGTTCAGTTTGGTCTTCGGAGATTTTCCTGCTTTCCTGGAACTTATCTATGCATTTAATTATAGAGGGATTGGTTATACAGTTAAATTTTTGGCTTGCTTCTTCTATTTAACAACATAAGAAAATTCCTGAGTTGACATCAAACATCATATAACTAGATCCAAACAAAGTCTTATATATAAAATATATAGACTAAAATTTCTCTATGCATTACAACTTATAGTATTTTTTAAACTCTTAACATCTCGAATTTTTTAAAAAACTATCTTTTATAACCTTCATATTTTATTTCTACATATTTAAGTAAGAAAAGATTTCAGGCAGTTCTTTGCAAATGTTTCTCAATAAATAACACTCCAGGCCCAAGTCGTCTATTTTTAATACATAAAAAGCCAAATTAGATAAAATTATTATTCCGTTTCCTCTGGTTAGCATTAATTTTGAAGTTCCAGGCCATCTTAATGTGCAGTACAGAATTTTTAATGAGGCAAATATCTTTACCACAACCCGGTGAGGATTTACGTGGTGGGTCTACAGAATCATGATTTTTCTCATCATTAGTTTTATGCTCTTTATCCACGTTGCACTTAAACCTCAGTGCCCCTTAGATTCATGGTATTTAAGCAATCATTCATTATAGCACTAAATGACTAAGAATTTTTTAAAAAGAAAACACACAATGCTCAAAACCGCCACTGTGGTTTGCGAGGTTCACCTGGGCGATCCGCCAGTCGAGTCCTGGAACCATGAGCACGCTCCCTGGATCTCCTCCAAAACCTGACAATCCCACCAAATACACATTCACAAGCTCTCGAGGTGTTTTCTTTTAAGGAAAAATATATAAATTTATTGATTTTTTTTAAAAAATAGAAATAGTATGAGCTATCTTTTTAGAATTGTACTGCAGTAGCCCTTCTCTAATCTCTAGAAGGTCTGAGAACTACTCGATGAGTAAGTACGAACACGGGCACACACTCCTCAGAGTCTAGCCATGGCTCTGCCGTGGATGATGTCCTGGAAGTTTGCCAAGAAAACTTGGGCTTCAAGACATTCTCTATATGAAACATGCAATAATGGGGGCACCTGGGTGGCTCCGTGGGTTAAAGCCTCTGCCTTCGGCTCAGGTCATGGTCCCAGGATCCTGGGATCGAGCCCCGCACTGGGCTCTCTGCTCTGTGGGGAGCCTGCTTCCTCCTCTCTCTGCCTGCCTCTCCGGCTACTTATGATGTCTCTCTGTCAAATGAATAAATAAAATCTTTAAAAAAAAAAAAAAGAAACATGCAATAAAATTTGCCTTGGTATCTTCTCAAGATATTTAACCGATCAAATGAAATACATGAAAGCAGTTTAAAAACCAGAAAACACAAAGCAAGCATGAACCTTCGGTAACACCTGGCAGCTGGGAAAAAGATGAGAGTGCCTACTCTATGTAAGAATGAGATGTGGCACGTAAGATATTACATTAACAGTATTAACTCTGGGCACCTGGGTGGCTCAGTGGTTTAAGCCTCTGCCTTCGGCTCAGGTCATGATCTCAGGGTCCTGGGATCGAGCCCCGCATCGGGCTCTCTGCTCAGTGGGGAGCCTGTTTCTCCCTCTCTCTCTGCCTGCTTCTCTGCCTACTTGTGACCTCTCTCTCTGTCAAATAAATAAATAAAATATAAAAAAAAAACAAAAACAGTATTAACTCTATTTTCAAGGTTTACATTGACTTTTCATCAAAAGCAGCATCTGTCTTCCTGCTTCTGAGACACTCCAACACAGGAGACATGCTAGTCCTGCACTGACAGGCCGGGCCAAGAAGGAAGCTGGGAACGGAGCACTACGGGCAGAGGAAAGCTCAGCCGCTGGCCACATGGCCCTTGAAGGGCATGGCCAGGAAAAGGAGGATGCTCACACCCTGGCAGGTGGTCGACATCCTGCCGAGCAGGCTGCAGTCGGGCTCCAGCACAGCGAGAGACTGGGAACCACCAGTCTCACCTAATAGGCCAACTCAGTGGTGACTGTGGGGCTCACTCCCAACTGCCAGCTAAAGAACAAGGGTGGGGAGATATGGTTTTGTAAACCAAGCCAAGGATGGTAAAGATTCTGTAAAGACTCGCTTCATTAATGAAGAGCCTCATTATAATTTAACCTGGAGGTTCTGGACTAAAAGCCTAAACTGTACCAAAACAATGCAAACTCCCATGTTTTCTTATGTGCTGTGGTTCTAAAATGATTCTAAAAATAACATACATGCATGATAACCATGCAGAAACCTACAACCAGCCCCCTCTGGAAAGGGGAGCATTGATGCATTTTCAGATTCTTCCTCTGACAATCATTGGGACTTCATTTTTCCTCTATAAAAACTTTGTCTGCAACCGGCTAAGTATATATATTTGGGCAGACCATGGTAAATAAGTGAAAAAGACACACCTACAAACAATCACAACAGAATTATCATCCCTATTGCAGGAGGAGGAAGCAGCTCACCACAAAGGAGCCCCGCTGGAAAGACTTCGGGAGCACCAGGCAGTTGCACTCACAGACAGATTCCACCAGGAAGTGAGGGAGGGCTTCCCGGCAGAACCGCACAGGGAGACAGAAGGCCGTGAAAGCACCTAGAAAGGGCCGCACAAGGCGAGGAGTTCAGTGGGAAACAGCTTGGGGAACAGGGGAGCCTCCTGAAAAACTGGCCTAAAGGACAGATGTAAGCGGAATCTCCAGAGTTGTAGATATGGTGTTACAGATGTTAGGCTTCATTTTGTTGGCAGTTAAAAACTATCAGAAGATTTTACGGAGGTGAGTTCCAGATATCACGAAGCAAACAATGCTGGAAGACAGAGTGGAGCTTACACTGTACAGGAAGGAAACTGGAAGCAGAAAAGACAGCAGGACGATGGTTATATAATCCAAGTAAAAAATGATGAAGCCTGAACTAAGGTAATGCCAAAAAGAAGAGTGGAACATTCAGAACACTTGTTCAGAAATTATTCAAGTTTTTAAGTTATCTAATGCACTAGGTTCTTATTACAACGTAAGGTACTTTACTATATCTCTTCCCAAAAAAATCAGAAGTATAATTCAATTCTGGGCATTTAAGAAGGAAACAAAAGACATCAAAAGATCAGAAAAATCTTTTTGCTAACTCAAAAAAGCTTTCAAAAAATAGGGCTGCCTGGGTGGCTCAGTGGGTTAAGCCTCTGCCTTCGGCTCAGGTCATGATCCCAGGATCCTGGGATCGAGCCCCGCATCAGGCTCTCTGCTCAGCGGGGAACCTGCTTCCCACTGTCTCTCTCCGTCTGCCTCTCTGCCTACTTGTGCTCTCTGAGTCAAATAAATAAATAAAATCTTTTAAAAAAAAAATTGTAAGCCCTTCCCATGTCTGTATTAAAAATCAACTGCTTATAATAAAAATTAATATTCATTAATGTGTAAAGAGAAACATTAAATATCAAGTAATTCCAACTAAAATATGAAAGTGTATAAGTAGTTAAATCTGGCATTCTAAACAACTTCAAATTTCTTCTTTGTGTTCTAAAAAAGATAATAGGAAATGTTTTCTATGAATTAGTCATTTCGGTACTTAATTCTAACTTTCTTTTGTTTTTATAGCCTTATTTTTTCAGTTTTTGCCTACTAATCTTATTTTTAGATTAAGAATAAAAAGAATAATTAAAAAAAATAAAGAATAAAAAGTATATGTGTGTGTGTGTATATATATATGTATATATACATATACATATATATATTTGACAATTCAGTGCTTTAAAATTCAATTATTCCAAAACAGTAAGAACTTGACTTTCTAAATAAGAACTTACTTTGCTTACCAGCTGTGCAAACCAATAAATTTTTAAGTACTGTAACTGCTAATAACTTCAGTTTTAAAGAAAAGTAGGTATATCACAACCTAAAGTATTTCCTAATGTCAAAACTATCAAACAATCCAATTGCCTTTATCTGATTATGCAACATTTATTTCTTGAACAAACAGGCCTAATAAATGGGTTGGTAAAGTAATATGCCAAGTTTCAACTATATACTGGGAAATATTTCATAGAGATCATAAGATCAACATTGCATAATGCTGAATAAATTATTTTATAGACAAATAAATATGTTTAAAAACCAAACAGAGGATTTTAATAGTCCAAACTCCAGCCACGCTGTGGACCTGTGAGCATGCGCCATAACATGCCATAACCAGGTAAGCAGCTCTCTAGCCAGCGTGAAATTAGACATCAATTTTACTTTCAAATGAAGCTTATTCCAACAAAGAGTAGATAGTTTTCAAGTCCCCCCCCCGCAAGAAAAGTTTTGGAAAAGAGACTCTAATTGACAATGATTGTTTCCATAAAGTTGTTTCATGAATGTTGGGCATAGTAGGGCCAATTTAATTAAGAGTTTAATTACTTTAAAATCTGAACTTGATTATTTTTTATTCCCTCCATACTAAAATTCTTCCTCATTTAACAAAGAGCCCCAAATTGTGAGACTTTAGCTAATAACTTAATCATCATATAAAATAAAGGTTGACGTTTAGTCACCTAGTAAACACAGTACCTATGTTTTTACAACTCACACTGTCACGATATAGAGCAGTTCCTATTCCAGCAAGGAAACAGAGCTGACTGTGCCGACTGCACTACCATTTCTCATGCGTAGCTTCGCTATGGCAGGTAGAAGAGGGTCCTACACAAACCCCTGACGTTTCATTGTCAACCACCACGGATGCCACACATTTAAGCACCTACTCATAAGTGGCAGCTCCTGGTAGGTGAGACCAACAAGACCCTGGGCAGCCCCGCAGGGAGTACCGGCAGCCCATTTTACAGACACGGACACTGAGACACAAGCCTGAAGCCCTGCGTTAGTAAGGAGAAGAGTCGGGATTTAAATCAGATAGTCTAAATGCCAAAACTCACAATTTATCCACTATATTATTATGCAAAGAAAGAGAACATTTAGCGTTAGGGGAGAAGTCTCTCATTTTTTGATAGATGGACGGAAAAATGAAAGTGCTGTACAACGGTCCAATTCAACACTCCTACCCTCTCCAAGTATATGGGTACCAGTGATGTCTTTTAGAAACACAGCTGCTCTTTAACAGTAAGTTACTGTTATTGAAATTATAATTTCGTTCCCTCCAAATTGCAATTGTACTGAAAACAGCGACAAAATTAAGATCATTTCATGAACTAAATGATTTTTAATTCAAAATCTTTATAAACTCAAATAATCTTACATGAAACAAACATTTTCTTTTCCTCAAAGTAATACTTATATACATCTTTCTCTGAGATCCCACATGGCAAGCTTCAAGGAATCACTACAATCACGCCTTTTACAGTAGATTGGCAATTCTGAAAAGAACCCTGAGCATATCAACGACTGCCAGAATCAAATGTTTTAAAAATAATCATCTTTCTCCATGTTGTTTCTATGGAAAACAAGGAGGGCTCCCAAGTGGGGAAGGGCAGAGGAATTCTATTAATAAATTGCTGAATGATTTTTTTTTCTTGAAGGCGTTGGGAAAATCAAATTAACACATAACAATAGTCAGGGAGATATGACTCCATTTTCTGTAATAAACAGCAAGATCAAAACGCACCCAAGGCAAATCTCCTTGCAAGTCTCCCAGCAGGAGTTTTCCTTCCCGTGTGTGATTTCCTCTCACCACACAAACCAGGCCGAATGCGCGCATGTGCCGCTAACACGAAGCAGCACTTCCTCATTCACTCATGTCCAACAGTTTATGGATGATCAGTGGCAAAAGCGAGCAAAAACAATGAAAGAGTGCAATGAAAGCTCCCTGAGACCAAGCTGGACTTCCTACTCATTTCTGTGTCTCTTTCAGATGCAGGCCTGATACAAATTAGCCACTGGGGGGGAAAAGTCATCTGGTCATAAAATACAGTACAAGGTCACTTTTATGTAAGTTTGCCAAAAGGGACATAAACCAGGACAATTTCACACTGTGACACAGGATAGAAACATATTAAAACAATCTCTGTTCCTCCTCGGTCGTGCTGTCACAGTGCTCAGCTTTATAGGCTTCCCAGCACCAGCACCGGCTCTTCGCTTCCACCTGGTCAGTCTAATTAATTAAGAAAGGAAGTTACCTCAGATTCTGTACTTTTTGCTTTTATTATCAAGCACTTCGTTTGAAGTTATAGGAGTTAACCTCTTAATCCTACAGACCGTGTGCTATGTTCTGGACATTTGGGGATGTCTGGATAGCTTGGATAATTGGTCAGGATGTTGCTGTCGCTTATGTTAAATTTTATGCCAAGACTTCAAATCAAAGATAGGCATTAAGGTGAGGCACAATATAAAATTACTCCCAGAAACATCTTTGCTTTGTGAATTAACCTGCCATTGATTATATTTTTTTCGCTTTCATTAAATTGTTGAATTTCTGCCTCATAACATCTGAACTCAAAGTAAGATGTTAAAATAAAATATGAAATAAATATATTCCTAACTCCTACTTCACCTCTGGCCAGAGGTTAGATTTTCAGAGTTTACGAAGCAATCAGCAAACATCTTCTGACATCATCCCACATAATCTAGAGGTCTCTCTGAGGCAGAATGGGAAGAGAAAACCACACAGCTGATCCGAGGTGTGACAGGAACAGCAATGTTGTCGGCCCCGATTCCCTGGTACCCCGATACCCTGGTACTCTGAGCGACCAAGATAAAAAACGAAGGAGAAAGCATCTCCACCACAAAACGCAACACCCGGCAGATATAACCTTTTTTATCAGAACTGAAACAAACAATAAGATGCAAGCATGGGATCAGGTTCAAACACACATGAACATATATAAGGCTGGACGCAATACATAGAGGTGACCATAAATTTGATAAATATGTAAGCACTAACAATAAGAGTTCTAAGTTCAGTTCGTACTTAAAAAATGTCTTGCTTTATCAAAACCATTTCCATTCCCCTACCCTTAAGAATATAAAGAATGGGAATAGTGAGGAGATGGTCCTAATAAAATAGAAACATGCACCATGGTAAGGAGAGAGAAGAAAGGCTTGTTTAAGGCCCTTAAAAGGACATGGCCAACCCCCCAGGCCTAAAATGTCCTGTTTGAATTAACATAGTGGTTTAATTAAAAACTAAGTAGAGAATTCTGCTTAATTTGATTTTCAATTCAAGCTCTGCATCCGCCCATGGCTAGTGGCCAATTTCCGCGTCTCGGCACAATATGCAAGGGGCTGTTTTAAAATCGATTGCCCAGGGGAATCAATGGGAGTATGGTGGAGCCATATGCCATTTAGGGACTCCACCAGACTTAGACATAGTAAAACAGCACCAGGAGGGTGGTCAAAGGAATAAAAAAGAAATTTAACTTAACCATATTTCAAGTTTGTCATTACTCAAATCACTGTGCTGAATCTACCAATTAGAAGTGTTTTCTAAGCCCTCTTCAATAGCCCTTCAGAACTAGATATGTCTAACGCCAATGAGCAAAGAGCTTTAAAGGATATACACAAAGAAATACACCCTTGCTAGCCAGCTATGTGAAACATGTCAATGACTGTCTGTGATGCATTCGCTTCAATGAGGCAACAATTAAAGTCTGGGATCCAGTCTACAATATTGTGTAAAGAACTATAGATCTTAACAAACACTATGTAAAATCTGCACAAGTCAACTCCTAGGATCATATATTAGGAAAAGGTGTAACAATGAAAGGCTTAAACATATACTTTACACATTAAGACTCAACCATGCAATGTTAATAACCCTTGCAACTTTCAAATAATTGATTTTATAACTGAAAAATATGAATTTTTACAATTATATGTCATGATTACCTTAATCTTAAAGCTTTCCAAACAATTCTAACAGGGTCTAGAATGCACCTCATCTTCAAGCAGGTGTGATTTTGCTTCAGTCCATGCCATTTCAAAATGGGAAAAATAATTTATAACCTTAAAATTGCCCAAGATAACACGTGAATAATTAAGAACTGACTGTACTGTATTCAGTTGCTTTCTGATGATCCCACAGAACATTTACTGGCGAAATGCATTAAGCTCTAGAATGATGGCACTAATAGCTAACATACCCTGGGCTATGTCTTTTACATGAATATTCTCCTCTCATTTAATCCTTTAGATAACACGGTAAGCTAACAATCGTTACTATACCCATTTTACAGAAAGAGAATGTGAGGTCCAGATGAAAAAACCAGTCCAGGCCGTGAGACTCAAAGGGCAAATTTTCTCACCTTAGCACCCTTACCCTCCCATCATTCTGCCTCTTCTGCCTCCAGGCTACATCCCCATTTTCCCCACCCTCCTCTAAAAGCTTTAAAGACCAAATTCTTTCATTTGGTTCCTACAACTCCCAATCACTGTCCAGTGACGCAAGTCAGACAAGTGGTAACCAACTATCCCGAGCTGTCTCCTTGCCCTCCTTTCAATCCTTTGCTGAGCTGGGGAGGCACCTGGACTGGCCAAGCTGACTGTACCCTACAGTCATCGAACACATCAGTCCCCTCTGAGATCAAGAAATGGAGCTGGTGATCTTGAGGGGTTCAGAGGAGACTAACACAGTCAAAGACGTGCTTAGAAAAGAATATTCTTTTAAGTGTGTACGGACAGACTGGATGTAAAAAAAAAACTGAGAGAAACGAATGCCGTACAATTGTAGGTGTGAAATAGCTTCAATTACCTTCTTGTGTCCCTCCTCAAGCTACTTTTCCCCTTGGACCTTAGTCTCCAAGGTCAGTGACATGTCACTGAGGTTTCTGTCAAGTTTTTGGGGTTTTTTTTGTTAATTCTAGAGATGGTAATTCTGTTCCAGTAAATGTAGCCAAGACCCTCTTCTAGTTGGTTAGTTCACAACAAGGGAGGAAACCAATTTGGAGACAAGGAGTCTGTCCATATTACAAACTGGTTTTTTTTAAATAACCTATTTAACTAAAAACTAGAATTATAAAGAGTATAAAAAAACTAGAAATATGAAGAGTATAAGTTAGGTAGAGGCACGGATACTACTTTCAAATACGAAAACAACAGCTAACACTGAGCTTTGCCCATTGTTTTGTACTTGCTAAGATTACACACAAGGGGGAGGGAGGACGAAGGAACAATCTGCATATTTAAAGCAAACATCAACACAGCAACGTTGGGGACAGAAACTGCAACACTCTGTTCAATGGGAGTCCCTGTGTGACTGATTCCGCACGGTGCTATCTCTACAAAACAGCGTCTCACATTGTCTGGTGCGTGTACTCCTTCCCTTAGAGACAGATGTTTAAACTCCGACATGTGTATTTATCTCTATACTTAAATAAAACAGTAGTTGAAAAATCTTTTTCAAAAATCTTTCGCCAACTCCCTGTTATCTATAGCGCAAAATCCAAACTAATTGGCAGAGCCTTCAGGATGTGACCCCAACAAGATTCCATGAACCCTGATCTCTGACCGATTCTCTGTTCCATAAGTAAGTGCCAGCCATTCCCTCAATCCAGGCAGAATCCATGCCTTTGCTCAAGCCTGGAATGCCACGCTCCAGCAAAAGCCTATTCATTCCTTCAAGTCTCAGCTCAAGTGCAGGTGGACCCCTCCCGTGAAGCCTCCCCAATTTCCCATGCAAATCAAGACTTTGCTCCTTCCAGTGCCTCCCATCACAGTGGGCTGCACAAAAGTTCATCCTACCACATCCCATTGATTGCAACTCTTTCTCCTTCCATCTCAGGAAGGCAGGAGCCCTGGCACTTCATTTCTGTCCCCAGCAAGGTCCTATAGTAGCATAATTACTTCCTAGTAGGTGCTTCGTAAAACTGTGCAGGGAATGAATGTCCATCAAAAGCTCCGGCTCTAAAATGACACAGAATCACTTTCTCGGGTGTCTGCCATGCTGTCACTTCTTGTTCGTTCTTCCCCGCGCTCTTCAACACAGTACTTGACATCCCCTTCTTCCAGAAACCCTGTCTTCTGGCTTCCACAGAACCACACTCCTTGGCTCCCCTGCTTTCTCACGGGACCTGCTCAGCAGCCTCCCCTGCTTCCTCCCTCAGCCGGCACAGAGCGGTCCTCTCTTCCGCGCCAGCCCCGCTTGTCCTTGGCCGCCTCACCCACTCGGGCAGCCTCCATCAACCCCGCGGTGTTGACAGGGGGAGATCAACCACTCTGGGAGGGTTAAAAACCACGAGGTTTTAGTACCAGTTCTGGAATTGTACTTATGTGGCACTTAGAAAACTCAGTAACATCTAATATATTTGGACCTCAGTTTTCTCCTGATAAAAGGAAGGTCTGCACTCCATCCCATTCAGCAAAACTCCTATAATTCTTCAAGAAGTCTTAAACAAAGAGCTTTTTAAACTGAAACTACACGATTCTTCCACATTATACAGATGACTCAAATAATTCAGATACACCATGATAAACAACAACTCCAGTATATCAAAGCCAGTTTTCTCAATGTCAGGTCTGACGACCAAATACAACCATCCATTCTCATCTCAGGACATTTACTATATATGAAATCAACTCTGACTTTTCAGGTTCAAACTATTCAAGTATGGAGTAATATCTAGAAAGCAAGAAGGTACATCCGCTAAAACAATACCCTATCACCCCTCAGTGACTCTTTCTAGGCATCCTTCAACAAAAGGATCTAAAAAGTGCTGTACTTAAGGTTTAAAATCAGAAGACTTGCCAAAATGTGAGACTAAACAATTTCATTGCTAAGTACCTACAAAAAGTTACATGAAATAAAAAGTCATAAAAATTCAGTTTACAGCTTCCCTTGCCAAATGTACTGAGCTGGCGTTAGAGTACTGTTCAACAGTAAGACACACAGGCACACCCGCACTTCACATAGCACAACATGAAGAGAACTAACAACTAAAAAGGTGTAATCTGTCCATAAATGAACTGTAACTTAGAACTCGTTTTTGCCAAAAAGTATTAACTACTTGAATCTTTGTATTATATTCCATATGGTTATAGCAAAGACCTCCACAAGCCATAAACAGGAACATCATCTGTTTCACTTTAAAATGTTATTTTCAAAGACAGATGAAGTTATTACCACTGATACAGCCTGGACTGACTGTTTAAGATGCTCTTGCAAAGTCTCCTGTTATGCTCACTTTTCACCTCTCACATTCACTAGGATCAGTAACTCACAGTATCTTGAGAATCTGATTATCTACAGGGCATGTTTGATTTTATAATATGCTTCTCTCCCGAAAATACGAGATATAAAATAACTTCTACATCAAGATATGGTTTAATATTTTGAGAATTTCATGTCATACTTTACACTAAATGCAAGAGAGCCTACAAAAGGAAGAACGGCTATTTTATCAGTTTTATTCTCTACAAATACTCCAAGTTCACAGGTACTATAAAAACCTTCAAAGGTCAAAAGATGATTTCCTCCCTATAGAACAAAATCATTCAATATGCAATATTATTAATATTATTGTCAAAATGATTAATATTAATAAGATGTTATTATTACTAAGTAAACTTTTTATATTTCAAATCGTTGTTTAAGCCTGCTTTTTACTAGTTCAACATGAATGACATATACTTCATTTGACAAATTTAATTCCAAAATATGATTCACTTACCTTTTTCAGGCCAGCAAAACCTTCTGATTCCAGAAAGAAAAAGGCAAAGGGCATCAACACAAATAAACAAAGGTTGGAAAAGAGAGAAGCAAGATTCCACAAGCCTATAAGGAGGTAGCAAAAAAAAAAGAATAAAAAGATTAGAGACAGGCCTTCTCAAAAAAAAATTACTGTCCTAAATTATGATACTAGTCAAAGAGCTATAATTTTTAATAATAAAAACAAACATTGGGGCGCCTGGGTGGCTCAGTGGGTTAAAGTCTCTGCCTTCAGCTCAGGTCATGATCCCAGGTCCTGGGATTAAGGCCCGCATCAGGCTCTCTGCTCAGCGGGGAGCCTGCTTCCCTTCCTCTCTCTCTGCCTGCCTCTCTGCCTACTTGTGATCTGTCAAATAAATAAATAAAATTTTAAAATAACAATAATAATAATAATAAACAAACTTGAAGACAGTGGCCTAACAAATCACTTAAACTTACAAATGAGAAAATAATTACACATCCAAATTTCTGTAACTTTGTAGCTTCTACCTATTAGGAAAAGCCAATGTAGAAACTAGAAATATTTTTCTCATGCCCTAAAACAAATTCACTAAAGATATGACAAATGCAGAGATCCAAGACAGAGTCTCTTTAGACATACTGGAATCTGAATATTTAAATTAGAGCCACTAGCATTTATTGAGCACTTAATAAATGCCAGATACTCTACTAGACATTTTACATGCACAATATCATTTAATTTAAGCCCAAGCGAAATACGTCAATCAGAGATAGACAAGTATATGATCTCTCTGATATGAGGAATTTGAGAGGCAAGGCGGGGGTGTCATGGGTGGGAGGGAAGGGAAAAATGAAATAAGATGGGATGGGGGAGGGAGACAAACCATAAGAGACTCAATCTCAGAAAACAAACTGAGGGTTCTTGGGGGGTGGGATAGGGTGGCTGGGTTAGAGACATTGGGGAGGGTATGTGCTATGGTGAGTGCTGTGGATTATGTAAGCCTGATGATCCACAGACCTGTACCCCTGGGGCAAATAATACATTATATGTTAATAAAAACAAACAAATAAATATTTAATTTAAGCCTAATAAAAACACTAAAAGTAATAATTAGCACTTCTTGAGTCCTTCTATGCCAAGCACTATTCCGAGTGATTTACCACTATTATACAAACTCATGTATTCCTCACAGGAATCCCCCAACAAGACAGAGGCATAGACTGGTTATATAACTTAGCCAAGTTTGCAGCATCAGCCGGTGGCAGCGCTAACTCCTGGGATTTTTTTTTTTTTTAAGATTTTATTTATTTATTTGACAGAGAGAGAGAGATCACAAGTAGGCAGAGAGGCAGGCAGAGAGGAGGAAGCAGGCTCCCTGCAGAGCAGAGAGCCCGATGTGGGGCTCGATCCCAGGACCCTGAGATCATGACCCGAGCCGAAGGCAGCAGCTTAATCCACTGAGCCACCCAGGCGCCCCCACCCCTGGGATTTTAAAATCACCGTATCATAGAAGGTTAAGTAAGCAATTCTACGTGGGAAGGAAAATGTAAGAAAGGCAGACAAGTTCATATCACCTTTTGGCACATTCTGCACTCTTATAAAACCACAATAAAGACCTACTAAAATTATAATAAATAGATTTAGGAAAAGAAGACTAAGTCTATCTTTGGGATTATGTTTGGCCAAACATTTTACACCTTTTATAGATAAAACACTCAAATTTAAAAACGATTTTCAAAATAATGCCTGTAATACTTATAAAATCAAGAGTTAAAGACAAAATTACGCTAAGTATAAATTCAACCCATCACATGCACGTATCACTCAGTGCTTTGGAGAATGGGCAGCAAGTGTTCTTTCAAAGTCCTTATTTAGAAGGCTGTGTCCCAAGCACAAGAGACACAGGAACGAACAAAACCTTTGTTTTAACCAAAATACAGTACGAGCAGTCTTTTCACTTTCAGCCATTCTAACAGGTAGGTATACAGTGGTATCTCTTCACTGTTTAAATTTGCATTTCCCTAATCAACAAAAAATAACATGAACATCTTCATGAACTTATCTGCCACCCATCTGTATCTTCTTTGGTGAAGTCTCTTCAAGTCTGTTGCCCATTGTTCCATTAGATGTTTGTTTACTTTCTGTTGAGTTTGGCAAATTCTCTACATATGCTGAATACAAGTCCTTTATCAGGCATATAATTTG
The DNA here is from genome assembly GCF_922984935.1 of Meles meles. Lineage (NCBI taxonomy): Eukaryota > Metazoa > Chordata > Mammalia > Carnivora > Mustelidae > Meles > Meles meles. The sequence goes on along the minus strand of NC_060075.1, from coordinate 1,971,634 downwards.
CAGATATTTTCTCCCCATCTGTAGATTGTCTTTTCATCTACCTTTTTAACAAGTATCTTCCAAAGAACAAAATTTCTTGATTTTGACAAAGTCCAATTTACTAATTTTTTCTTTTACAGATCATCTTTCCCAAGAAATTACGGTCTATCCCAGTAACACTAACACTTTCTCCTATGTTTCCTTCAACAAGGACTACAGCTTTAAGATCTACATTTATATCTATGATCCCTTTGAGTCACTTTTTGTATGTGGTGCCAGGTATGGACTGAAGTTCATTTTTTTCCCTATGACTATCCAATTGCTCCAACACCATTTGTAGAAAAGAATACTCTTTTCCACCAAACTGCCTTTGCACCTTCACTGAAAGTAAATTGACAGTATATGTGTAGATATATTACTGGATCCTCTATTCCACTGAGTCAATCTATTTAGCTTATGCTGATACAACACTATCATGATTACATGGCCTTAAAATAGTTTTTGAATTGGGTAGTAAGTCTTCCAATTTTGTTCTCTTTCAAAGTTGTTTTGGCTATACTAAGTCCTTTGAATTCCCATCTCAATTTCAGATCAGCTTTTCAACTTCTACAAAAAAGAAAAAAGAAAAAAAAAAAACCCCTTCTGGGATTTTCGATGAGATTGCATTGAATTGGTAGACCAATCTGGAGAAAACTGACATCTTAACATTGTCTTCTTATCCATGAACATGGTATCTCTCTCCATTTATTGTGGCATTCTTTATTTTTTGTCAACAGTGTTTTATACTGTATAGTATATAGGTCCCTCACATTCCTAAGTATAACATGTTTCTGATGCTACTGTATACAAGTGGCATTGTTTTAAAATCAATGTCCACTTATTCATTGCAAGTATACAGAAATACAGTTGAGTTTTGTATATTTATTGTGTATCCTGCAACCTTGCAAATTCATTAATTGGTTCTAAGAGCTTCTTAATAATAGACTCTATCACAATTTCTATATAGACAACCATATCATCTGTTAGTAGAAACAGTTTCACTTTTTCCTTTCCAACCTCAATGTTCTTTATTTTCTAAAAATCATCAGAACAATGTTGGATAGAAGTAGTGAGAGGGGACATCTTTGCCTTGTTTCTATTCCCAGGGAAAAGCATTTAGTCTTTCATTAAGCATAATGTTAAATGTTACCTGTAGGGTTTTTACAAATGCTCTTTATTAGGTTAAAGAAATTCCCTTTCATGCCTAATTTGCTGAGAGATTTTATCAGAATGAATGTTGAATTTTTCTTCTGATTTTTCTGCATATATTGTGGTGACTTTTCTTTTTTAGGGTTTGAATATAGTAATTATATTCATTGATTTTTCAAAAATTATAATGTATTATTCTTTTTATATATTGCTACATTTGATTTGCTAAATTTTGCTTAGAATTTATGCATAACTTTCTTTTCCTGTAATGTCTGTCTGGTACTGGGAACAAGGTAATGCTAGGGACCATGAATTAGGAAGTATTCCTTCATTTCCAATTTTCTAAAAGAGTCTGTGTAGAACTGGTATTGCTTCTCCCTTAAATATTTAATAGAACTGAGAGTGAATTCTTCTTGGCCTACAGTTTTGTTTGTAAGAACATTTGTAACATTTCTATGTCTGTGAGACTTCAGTAGTTTTTGCCTTTCAAATTTTCCCATTTCTCTAAGGTGTTGTATTGACATAAAGGTGTTCACAATGTGCACTAATTATCCTTTCAATACCTGTAGAATCCATAATGATGACACCTCTTTCATTCCTCTTATTAGTAATTGGTGTTTTCTCTTTTTTTTTTTTTTTTTTGCTAATCAACCTGACTGCAGCTTTATTAATTTTATTGATCTTCTCACTTTCTCTGTATTTCCTGTTTTCTATTTCACTGATTTTTCCTCTTATCTTTTTTTTATTTCCAATCTTCTTAATTTGGTATTCATTTGCTCTCCTCTTCCTGTTTTCTTAAAGTAGGAATTATACGCACTGATTTAAGACCTTTTTTCTTTTCTAAAATGGACATTTTTGTGCTATAAATTTTCAAATGTTTTATTTTTGTTTTCATTTAGTTCAAAGTACTTTCAAATTCCCCTTCTAATTTCTTCTTTTACTTATTAGTTATTTAGTTACTAAATAATTGAGGGATTTTCTAAGTATGTTTCTGCCACTGGTTTCCCATTTAATTTCATTAAAGAACATATCTTTTATGTCTTAAATTCTTCTAAAAGAATTGAGATTTACACAAAACAAACTGAGGGTTGCTGGGGTGAGAGGGGTCGGGGGAGGGTGGTGGGGTGATGGACATTGGGGAAGGTATGTGCTATGGTGAGTGTTATGAAATGTGTAAACCTGGTGATTCACAGACCTGTACCCCTGGGGCTAATAATACATTATATGTTTATTAAAAAATTTAAAAATAATAAAAAAAAAGAATTGAGATTTATTTTAGGTACTGAGATTTATTTTATGGTACAGAATATGGTCTCTCTTGGCAAATGTGCCTAGTATACTAAAAGAATGTATATTCTACTGGTGTTGGGCAGAGTGGTCTATAAATGCAAAGCAGGCCAAATTAGGGTCACCTGGGTGGCTCAGTTGCTAAGTGAATGCCTTAGGCTCATGTCATAGTCCCAGGGTCCTGGAATTAAGCCCCACATCAGGCTCCCTGCTCAGGAGGAACCCTGCTTCTCCCTCTCCCTCTACTTGCTGCTCCCCTGCTTGTATTCCTTCTCTCACTGTGGCTCTCTCTGTCAAATAAATAAATAAAATCTGAAAACATAAATAAATAAATAAATTAGGCCAAGTTAGTTAAGAATGTTATTCAAATCTTCTATCTTAATTTTCTTAATTTGTTCCATCAATTATTAAAAAAGAAGACACTGATAAATCTGAATAGAACTGTGATTTTGTTGAGTAAGTTTTCTTACTCTAATTTGTATTTTTTACTTACTCTAATTTGTATCTAATTTAATTGATTTCTCTAAGTTTTTGTTTCATGTATTTAATAGCTCCTTATTAGGTAGATAAACGTTTATTATGTTTTGATGAATTAAGTTCTTCATCATTATGAAATGATCTTATTTATGCCTGGCAAAATCGATACCCTTTTCTAATAATAATAATATACCTAGTCCAGCTTTCTTTTTATTAGGATTAGCATGGCATACCTTTTTTCTGCTATTGCTCTAAACTTATTTGTGTGTGTATATTTAAAATGAGTTTACTGTAGGCCCCATATACTTGAGTCTCTCCTTTTTATTTAATCTGATAATCTCTGCCTTTTTTTTAAGTTTATTTATTTTTAAGTAATCTCTACACCCAAAATGGGGCTCAAACTCAGAACCCCAAGATCAAGAGTTACATGCTCTTCTGACTGAGCCTACCCAATGCCCCCAATCTCGGTTTTTTAATCGGAATGTTTAGACCACCACTGATGTTTACTGATATGGTCAGGTTTAAGTCTGTTGATTTGCTCTTTATTTTCTATTTGTCTCATTTATTGTCCCTTTTTCTTCTTTTTCTGTACTCCTTTGGATTAATTTTTACGATTCCATTTTATTTTTTACAGTTGCTTATTGACTATACCTCTTCGTTTAACTATTTTAGGGTTATGTGCAGGTTTATCACATACACCTTAACTAATCGCAATCTTTCAAGTGATGTAATACTCATGTACAGCATAATAACCGTCCAGTGGTGTATTTCCATTTCTTTCCTTCTGCCTTTGTGCTACTGTCGTCACGCATTTTACCTGTGTATGCTATAAAATCACGATACATTGTTACTATTTTTTAAGCAGCCAATTATCTTTTTTTTTTTTTAAGATTTTATTTGTTTGAGAGAGAGGAGAGAGAGAAAGCACAAGCAGGGGAGAGGGAGAAGCAGGTGCCCTAATGAGCAGGAAGGCCCTGCTCTGTACTCAGCCGTAGACTACAGGTAGGCAGAGTGAACCCCCAAAGATGTCCGTATCTTAATCCCTAGAATCTGTGAATATGTTACATTACATGATATATTAGTTTTCTAAGGTTGCACTAACAAAGTCTACAAATTGGAGGGCTTCCAAAAACAGAAATTTGTTCTTCCACAGTTCTGGAGGCTCTACGTCCAAAATCACGGTATCAGTAGGGCCATATCCATTCTGAAGGCTCTAGGCAAGAATCTTTCCTTATCTCTTCTGGTAGCTGCATTCCTAGTTCTTATAGATGAATCTCTCCAAATCTACCTGTCTTCACCGAGCCTTTTTTAGGTGTGTCTGTGTCTTTGTTTTATCTTCTTTTAAGGATACTAGTAATTAAATTAGGGCCCACCCTAAGCCCATGTGACCTTATCTTAACTAATTACATCTTCAAAGACATTATTTCCAAATAAGACCACATTCTGAGGTTCTAGGTAGACCTGAATGGGGAGGAATGGGTGGGCAGGAAAGAGGACCATTATTCAATGCCAAAAAGACTGCAGATATAATTATTAAGGTCATGGACCTTAACATAGGGAGACAGAGAGATCATCTTAGATTAGCCAGGTGGGTGAAACCTACCCAAATAACCTTTAAAAGCAGAGAACTTTCCCCAGCTGAAGTCAGAGAGAAGCAGCAGAAGGGTATATCAGAGAGGAACTCAACCCACTTTTGCTAGAGGGGGTCATATGAAAAACATGAGCGGTGGGCAGCTCTAGGGCAAAGACCAGCACCGGGCAAGGAAATGGGCTTCAGTCTTACAACCACAAGGAACCAAATTCAGCCAATAACCTGAATGATCCTGGAAGTAAATTATTCCCCAGAGACTCCAATAAGGAATGCAACCTCATGAAAAACCTTCATTTCAGCTTCCCCCACCCTCACAAAAAGAACATCAGTTTAATAAGACCTTACAAGGAGAAATGTTTAAACTGAGATTATGATAGCCCATTCATTCATCCATCTGTAAAACAGCGTGTTTCTCAGTGCAACTCGCTCCTGTCTAGTCCTCTGTCCAGAACTCCAGTCACTTGGCCCCCCACATCTGTATCCTGCACCCCCATCTTCCCGGCAGCACCCTCAAGCAGTTGCAGGACTCATATATGCTGAATTGCTATGCTTCAGTGCTGACGTTTTTCTTGAAAACTTAGTTGTTTTAGGTGACAGGGTATATACAATCTCTCTTATTCATCTTGGCTAGATTCTGTGTAGCTTTTAAACTTGAATACTGATTTTCTTACTTCATACCTGAGCCTTAGTTTTTGATAAAACAATAAACACAGGGAATGCTGTGGGCATAAAACACCACAGCAGTTCAGTCTTTCTTTACTTACTATCCTCGTGGATTTGTTAATCTTTAAAAAGCTGTTTTCAACCTGTAGTTACCCACTGTTTGAAGCTGACTTCACAAACACTTACTGATGTTCTTGCCCCTTTTTTTGTTTCAACACACAACTCAATGAAGCCTAAAACTCAATTCCTATGTCTTTGTTTTCACTTACTCAACAAAATTGTTCCCTATTACAAAATATCCATTCTCTTTACTCTCTTGCCCGAAATTCCTAAAATATAATTGCTCCAGTACACATTCCACAATGGACCTCTAAGGTACCTCACAAAACCATCAAGTTTATTTTTTTCCCTTTCTATACCCTGCTCATTATATTCTTTGATACATTGATAAAGTATACCGTAATCAAATGATAGTGTCCTAAGGGCGCCTGGGTGGCTCAGTCTCCCTTCAGCTCATGTCATGATCCAGGGTCCTGGAACCAAGTCCCACACCTGCCACTGCCCCTGCTTGTGTGCTCTCTCTCTCGCTCAGTAAATAAATAAAAATAAAAAAAAAAAAAGATAGTGTCTTAAAAACATCTTAAATATAATGAAATCATTACAAAGCCTCACTTTGTTAAGCTCCTATTGTACCTGCTATTTTCAATTTACACTCGGAAAGGAAAAAAATAAATAAATCACTTAAGGAAAAAAAGTACTAGTTTTAGATCTCCTCAAAGAATTGCTTTAAACTAAACGGATCTCTCTTCCTGTTTCTAATGGTCTGAATAAAGATGTTTTCAACAAAATACTTAAGCAGGGTAGACTACATTTGTAAGATTCTAAAATTAAGATTCGTTCAAAATAAGCAAAAGTTTACTTTTATTTTAATGCACCAAGGAAACAGAATTTTGGAGCAGAAAAGAACTTGGAGATCCCTTGTTTAATTCACTCAGAAACCAAACTCCTTTTTTAAAAGAGGTTAAATAAATGCCACACAAATTCCATAACTTACAAATGATAGACAAGGGATTAGATTCAAGATCTCTTGCTCTTTCTACACTACTCTATGGATCTCACACTTAACATTCTGGATGAAAAAGCACAACATTTTGAATTTTGCTAATATCTGCTATAAAAAGCAATCAGCTTAATAAGATTTTACTAAAGGAAATGTTTAAACGGAGAATATGACAGCTTATTAAGTCTATCCATCTGTGTAAAAGAAAATGAGTTGAGCTTCTGATCAGTTTGTAAAACACTGAAACAGAACTCAGCACTGCTACATGTGTTTGTATGTGAACACATGTAAACCCAAGCCTTCTGAAAACACCAACGATGGGAAGGTTTTAACAAATCCAACTTTGATAAAACATTGACTGTACTATATGTACTTTGTGTGCTATAATGTCCTGTCACGAAACAAGGCATTCCTACTATTCACGAGGTAAAGGCCTGAAAGTCCTGACGGCAGGTGTCTGGGTGAGCAGCACTTTCTGTCTGACTTTACGTCTGACGAGCCCGCGTTTGCATCTATCGGCTGTATATGAGCGAGAACAGGAACTTCAACTCTGTTTCCTCATGTATAAAACAGGCTATACCTTAACTCATAGGCTCTCATAAAGAACAGAAAAGAACTAACATACCAAATACCAAACAAATGTCAGTGCCTCCTGCCAGCCATCTCAAAATGCCGCAAATGCTCCAAACAACTGAAAAATTCTAATGCACACCAGCAACGTGACCAGATAAAGACAAGAAAGTGAGTTACAACTAAAATTAGCTCTCAACCATTCCCAAAGAAGTATTCTCATTAGGGGCATCTGGGAGGCTCAGTCAGTTAAGCATCTGCCTTTGGCTCAGATCATGATCCCGGGGTCCTGGGATAGGACCCAGTCTCTTCGGGCGCCCTGCTTCTCCCTCTCTCTGCCCCTCTCCCAGCTCATGCTCTCTCATGCTCGCACTCTCAAATAAGTAAACTCTTTTTAAAATTTAAAAAAAAAAGATTCTCATTAATTACACCCCAAAAAGCTTACAAAACAAAAACCTGTATACACGATATTAAAAATATATGAAAAGAACAATGGCCAATAATAGATACAGAAAGTAAACTGCAAAGAATTACACAAATTACCAACAATGTGAATATACTAAAATTATGGATGATTTTCTTCCTACTTTTCTACATATTATAAGTTTTCTATAAGGAGCAAACAAAGACCCTTAAAAAAAGGAAACATATTTAAACCTCCTTGTAAAACTCAAAACTCTCCAAACACCTGTTTGGTAATCTCCCAACAAAATGCTGGGCTTCCCCTAGGCCATGCCACTCACCATATCTACTAGCCTCACTGGCCGCAGAGCTCAACTTCAATTCGGCTTTAGCCGAATTACAGATCACCACCAAGCAGGGAGCTCAGAGCGCGCTCTCCAATAGCAGCCACCATGAATATAAACCCCTGGATGCTTAAACTCCACTAACTTTTATACTGGGGGAAACTTTGTAAGTTTTTGTAATATGAAGCAACTATCATTCGTAGCACAGAAGGGGACTTTTTTATTGTTATTGAGCTATAAATACACATACTTCAAGAATTCATCCTTCTAGTTATTCCCCTTTCATGCAGGGAAAGCTACAAATTCTTCTCTGAGAATCAAAAGTTAAGAAATAAAACTCTGCCTTGGGCAAAAGCTCACAAATCAGAAAAAGTATCTGTTCTGACTAACCCACACACTTAAAACGAAGACAATTATGAAAAGCTGAAGAAATCTCTATCAACAGATATCACGAAGCAGCAATGTCTGCAGAACAAGTGAAGAAAATGATGCATATGATTACAAAGATTCTGAATACCAACTCGTTTAGTTTGGCATGAAATTAGATGCCTACACTTTCACATTCTGAACCTCATATACATGTAATGTGTGTACACATGTGTATATAAGCACACTATATATGTGTGCGTATGTATAATACATACGTGTGCATATGTATATGTAATTTTATAATTTCTTTTCCCCCAACTGTCCCTTTTCCAGGACACTCAACGTTAGTACTAAAGGTTTTGACAACCACAATTGTAGAAAGGGATATAATGTGATACAGAACCTCCACTGTATTTATTTTTGCAAGAAATATTCATTTAACACAAAGAATTTGAGAGTTGATGGTCTTAACAGGATAATCATCTACATAAATAACCAGTTTTTCTTCAAAGACTAAATAAGTAAATGCAAAAAATTAAGTTTACCAGAGTATATAAATGTGAAAGTCTCGACTTAGTTTATGCTAATTTAATTATTAAATCTACAACATATAAGTTGAAGTTGCATTGAGAAAAACACCTAATATAGAGAAAAATAATACATCTAACATTCCCAAGTAGTAATTATATTCTTGACAATTTTGTAAGACTTAATAAATTTCCAGCATTTTACAAACATACATCAGACATGCATACATAAATATCCCTTAAGAATTATTCTATAATTTTGATAAAACTTTCCCAATTTTAAATTAGTACTAATATATATAATGTATTATAGATGACTACATATTAATTTATAAAATAAAAATATTAATCAAATTTCTCTACTCAAAAGGCTAAAATTACTTCAATATAGCTAAATTATATCAATATAACCCAAAAAATTCAAAAACCTCATAGTTTGTCTAAATCAGTATCAGTGACAACCTTTTTGAAAGACCTCTTATGTCTACTCACCAAAGATGTACCTGAACTTCAACAAAGGTTATTTACTAACCCTAGAATACTTCCTTTCAACCCACACCACACAGAACTGCCGGATCACCGCAGGATGCGTTAACTTCTGGCTCCCTCTGCTGGAGTCACGAAATATCCCTAAGTCCACCACAGAATACTATGAAGCAAATGATTGATCTACTACTTTCCGTCATCTAGGTCAAAAATTTCATGAATTTAAAAAAGAAAATTAATTAGAGTTTAGCCATATTCAGTACATTCCCAAAATGACAAATCTGAGTTAAAATCAGTATTTCAGTGGGATTGAGGATCTAACGCAGTTGTCAAAAAGTGAGTTATATAATAAAAAAATTCTACCAAGAAAGCAGAAGCTTTAGAGAAAGACAAGTTTGCTTTTGAACAGTAAGTATGGTGCAAACCTCAGAATTAGAACAGCTTCTATCAGAAGAAAAACAAAGAATAAACAAGTTTAGCAATGAGCTGTGAAACTTTTTATCTTAATATAACTTTTTTCTTGTAACAAAAAAGCAATGTCTGTTGTAGAAATATTATACAATACAATCACCAAAAAAAATTTTGTATTCTGTAATTAATTCTACCACCCAGAGAAAAATATGTTTTTCAACATCTTTCTCTAATGGCCAAAAAAGCACTCCACTGTTAGGATCTACCAAAATTCAATTAAGTAAATTTCTTACTTTGACACTTAGATTGTGTTTTATTTTTAATATTAAAAATAATACCTCTGGGGCGCCTGGGTGGCTCAGTGGGTTAAAGTCTCTGCCTTCAGCTCAGGTCATGATCCCAGAGTCCTGGGATCGAGCCCCACATCGGGCTCTCTGCTCAGCGGGGAGCCTGCTTCCCTTCTTCTCTCTCTGCCTGCCTCTCTGCCTACCTGTGATCTTTGTCCGCCAGATAAATAAATAAAATCTTAAAAAAATAATAATAATACCTCTACTAATATCCAGTAACTATGGTAACAAGTGACTATTAAGACTAATTAATTAGAACTACTCGTAAAATTAAATAATGTATATTAAACTTCATGAAGGACTGATTTTGATTTAATATCTACACATAAGTAGATGTAATATTTATTTTTCTTTTTAAGTTTGATTGCTTATAATCCAGAAGTCTGGCTTTTTTTAATCTTCTGTGGGACCTGAAAATTGATAAAATAAAGATGGATTTTGTATTGTTCCTTCATGATATCCACAATAGCATATTGTCTATTCCTGTTGAAAAATCAAAATAAAATATCGACGTCTTAAAAAGACTAGTCAGGTTCATGGTGGCTATCTCTTAACAACTAAGTGTCAACTAGGCAGTCAAGTTATAAATATGTGTCTCTATCTGTTTTATAAGTAAGTATGGACAGCTTAGCAAAAAATTGGCCCCCAGTGGGGGGATACCTCAAAGAACTAAAGAATTATTTCCTGACCATTTAAGGCTACAACTGAATGCCGTTATTCTCCTACCCTCCAAAGATTTATTCCTGTTTAGTTTTTAACTTTAATCTCACATTACATGAAATTACCACTGAAAGGGAGTAATTCAATGCATTTAGTGCATTCACAAGTCACCATCTCATTCCAAGACATGTCTAACACCCAGAGAAGAAAATCCCCTGTGTATCAGTTTTTCAACCTGCGGAACTGACTAATTTCGTATTTTTCTAAGTTTTTAACAAGATACAAAGAAAGTGAATACAAATAGATGCTTCCCTTTTTTCTGTCCATTTTTCACCCTTTTCCAATTTTAACAATAAAAGTGACAATACAGGGACGCCTGGGTGGCTCAGCGGGTTAGGCCGCTGCCTTCGGCTCAGGTCATGATCCCAGGGTCCTGGGATCGAGTCCCGCATCGGGCTCCTTGCTTGGCAAAGGAGCCTGCTTCTCTCTCCGCCTCTGCCTGCCTTTCTGACTACTTGTGTGTTCTCTCTCTCTTTCTGACATATAAATAAATATATAAAAAATAAAAAAATAAAATAAAAAATAAAAGTGACAATACAAATTTTAGTTACCATTTGAATTTGTCACCTCTGCTCTCTTTGTACCATCCTAGAATAACTACAGTTGCTGGCCATGTCATTCCCACACTAAGTGAACGATGGGACACAGCTCAACTGCATCCAGCTGACAGACACGGGGCTAAAACTGCCCATGACCAGAGGATTACCATTCTGCCTCATTCCAGCTCTGATATCATTTTTGTACATCACATTTTTCAAGGTGTTTTAATAAATTTCTCACTGTCGATAGAGATACATCTTGTTACATGATACAGATTTAGAACGAAGAGTAATATTTTATTTATTTACATTACTAAATTCTGGCCCACAGAAGTGAAGTGGCATTCTACCATAATCTGGTTAACATGTAACATCTTAAATCCATGTACCCAAAATCCAGACACTGTATTTAATTCAAACCAAATATTTTTAAACATACTAAGGCATTATCAACACTCATATTGGCCTAATCTATGTGACTTACACACTAAGACAAGCGATCAAAACCACCCATACTGACAATTTTATAGGTAAGTCATTCTATTTCTTTTCAAATTAAGTTCTTTTTTTAACCAAGGTATTGCTAATGATATAATAAATAACTTTTATTCACTGAACGATGAATCTTTACTGGACAATTTCAGTGTGAAAGTACTGGAGCAATGATCCATGGGAGATAAAGATGATTTCAGACATATTCTGAGACCTCAAAGAATTTGGCATAAATGCACAAAAGGCTTAACCAAGAAGACGAATAACAAGTCAAGAAAATTTCCTACGTTTTACCAAATGTTAAATGACTGACGACTGTGGCTGACAGAGCGGCGCTGGGGTGAAGGAAACTCTCAGGCTTTCCAAGAACTACTCAACACCGGCTCTGACCTGACACTAAGTCTAGGAGACCCAAAACACCACTGTGGCCCACCAGTCAGAGGAAGGGCTTATGGAGGTCAGTCGGTCAATGGAATACTAGCTCAGGTCTCACAGATGTCCCAGTGGATCTGCAAACCTGGTCTACGGTCACATGCCCAGTGCCAAAGTGCACAAGGAATAGATACACTTCACAGCTGACAGACTCCCTACTCGGCCTATTCTAATGATGACATTGTGCTGACTGGACCCAGTGAGTGAGAAGTAGGAAGTATCTAGACTTATTGATAAGACATTTTCATGTCAGAGGTGGAGAATCAATCCAAGAATAATGCAGGGGCCTTCTGTGTCAGTGAAAGTTCTGGGGTCTACTGGTGTGGAGCACGTGGAGAGCTCTCTTCTTGGGAGAAGGGTGAGTTGTTGAATCTGGCTCTTCCTACAACCAAGAGAGGAACAACTGTCCATGGGCTTCTTGGGATTTTAGAGGTAACAAATTCCTCACGGTCCCCCCTGGTGTGTTAGTCCAGCTCATTTACCAAGTGACGCCCAGAGCTGCCAGTGTACGGTGGGGTTCAGTGTTCTGTGACACAAGAAGGTTCTGTGACAAGTACAGGCTTCTGTGCAAGCTGCTCTCCGCCTCAGGCCACCGGGTCCGCAAACCCACCGGTGCCTTAAGTGTCCATGGCAGACAGGGATGCTGTTTGGAGCCTTCGGCAGGCACTGGAGACAGCACAGGCCCTTAGGACTTTAGAGCAAAGCCCTACAGCACTACAGCCCTGCCCCTCTGGGACATACATGAAGGACAGCCCCGCACAGATAACCAGTCTCTTTTAAGAAACAGATCTTGGCCTGTTACTGGGCCTTAAAACAGATTGAACACTTCATCATGGGCCACCAAGTTACCACGTGACCGGAGCCGCCCATCGCGAACAGGGTGTTTGTTATCTGACCACCGGGCCATCCCAGCAGACGCGCAGCAGCACTCCAGCACCCAACAGAAGTGGTATGGACATGACCAAGCCCAAGCAGGCCCTGAAGGTACAAGTCAGTCACATGAACAAGCGGACCAAATGCCCAGGATCCCCACTCCTACTCTACTACTTCTCTGCCCCAACTTGCACCTGGGGCCTCGCAGGGAGTTCCGAACACTCAGCTGACAGAGGGAAGAAAAGACTCCGGCCTGGTTTACAGCTGGTCCTGCACGACGGCACCCAGAGTGGACAGCTGCAGCACTGGGGTCCCTCTGACACACCCCCGAGAGACAGCAGTGAAGGGAAATCCTCCCGTGCTCCTGGCTGTTCACTTTGCTTGGGAGGAGAAACGGCCAGACATGTAATTATAAATCCACGCGTCATGGCCAGTGATGTGACAGATGGTCAGGAAGAAACGACTAGAAAACTGGTAGCAAGGGAATTTGGGGCAGAGGCATACAGACAGAACTCTCTGAATGGGGAACAAAAAATGTGGAGATCTACGTGTCCCACGTGACTGCTCATCAAAAAAGGACACTGGCAAAGGACGAGTTTAGTAATCAAGTGGACGGGGCGCCGGGGAGTTAGAGCCTCTGCCTTCGGCTCCGGTCATGATCCCAGGGTCCTGGGTTCGAGCCCCGCGTCGGGCTCTCTGCTCGGCAGGGAGCCTGCTTCCTCTCTCTCTGCCTGCCTCTCTGCCTACTTGTGATCTCTGTCTGTCAAATAAATAAATAAAATCTTTAAAAAAAAAATAATCAAATGGATAGGACACCAGTCAGCCTCTTTCGCCAGCACCCCTGTCCTGGTCCAATGGGCTCACAAACCAAGTGGCCATGATGGCAGGGTGGAGATCGGGCATGGGCTCAGCTATGTGCACTTGCACTCATCGGACTCATCTGGCTACGGTTACCACTGCGTGCCTAATTGCCTGCAAAAACCAACACTGAGACCTCACTATGGCACCACTCCCAGGGGAGATCAGCCAGCTACCTGGTGGAAGGTTCAGTGAAATGGGCCACTCCCATCATAGAGAGGGCAACATTTTGTCCTTACTGGAACAGCCACTTACTCTGGGTACAGATTTACCTTGACACAAGGTGAGCTGCTGCCAAAACTACTATCTGCGGACTTTCAGAATGCCTTGTCCACCACCATCACAGGAGTGCTTCTGAGCTAGGAAACAGCTCGCAGCAGAACAACAACTGGCCCACGCCCTTGGAATTCACTGGCCATGCATGTTTCCCATCATCCTGAAGCAGCTGGTTCAACAGAATGCCCTTGTGAAGACTCAGTTCTGGTACTAGCTAGGAGGTAATAGCTCGCAGGGCGGAAGAAAGGTACTCCAAGAAGTTGTATTCACCTTTGTTCAGTACATGCTGGTATTTCTCCCATAGCCAAGGCTCACGGGCCCAGGAATCAAGGGCAGAAATGGAAGTGGTAGCACTGACTAGTAGCCCTACTGACCCCTGGCAAACCTTCTGCCTCCTGTTCCTATGACCTTAGAAACTAGTGCTGCTAGGCTAGACGTTCTAGCTCCAAAGGGAGGAACACAACCACCAGGAGACACAACAGTGATTCCACGGACCTGGAAGCTCAGACTGCCGCCCAGCACTCTGTGGTCCTCCAGCCTCTCAACCAGCAAGGAAGGGAGTCCTGACCACCAAGCGGAACCTGGACTGCTCTTCCACAATGGAGGTGAGGAAGAGTGTGTCTAGAAAACAGGACATGCCTCAGGGCATGTCTTAGTATCACCATAATTTGGGCCCATGAATGATTTTTTAAAAAGCCAAATGCAAGCATGTCTAAGGCTGAAAAATCTTCAACCCAAGACAATCTCAGGGACTAATAATCACTCCCTCGAATGTCACTGACAAGGTTAAAGAAAGCTATGAATTTAGAAGAGAAAGATGAATTTAAAGATTCATGAAATTCACTACATGCAGCAAAGGATACAGACCTACCAAAGATTCAGCAGAAACAAAGTCAGGAGTCATAAAACCCTCAAGGAAAATTTCCAAGGCTTACATCCCAGGCCTCCCGAAACCTATTCCTAAGAGTACATTTAGAAGCCGTGACATCATTTAGAAGGTTCTTCCTCTAGTTCCCCAACTTTCAGATGATGTGGTTTACTGGAGTTCAAAATTATTATTTATTACATTTTCATTCAACACATCTATTAGGCAATCGCTATGTGGGAATCATTGCTCTAAGCCCTAATTTATAAACAAAATATTTGAGCTTACACACACACTTTACATCATAATGAGAAAGACTACCAATAAAACAAATATATTTACTTCCAGAGTTAAGGCCTCCAAATATATGGCATGTCATGTGTGAGTAGCTCTTACTTCCAGTCCATAAACAGAATAAAAGAAATGACCTTGATTTAGAGTGTGTGAAGGTCATTAGGTATAGCACACAATTTCTACGCAGCGAAACTGGAAACGAAGGCCAGCTGACCTGTCCTACTGGTTAGCCCGCTTGAAACCACCCGCACTGCTGGTAAAAACACCTGGAGCCCAGCCCTGCAGAACGGACGTGCCACCGTACCTACAGCTTTACAGAAAGGAAGGGCCAAGCAACCACGCCAAACAGTCCTCCTCAAACATTTTAGACAATACGTGTAAAAACGTTTTCTAAATTATATATTATTCATGTATTTTTAATAACAAATAACGTCATCTAAAAATAACTCACCAAAACATTCATAGCCTTTACTTTCCAGGTTGTTTCCTGCCTTTCACAGTACCAGCAGACTTTTCAGTAGAAGATTTATTTTTTGTATCAATTTCAGTTTGCTTATTTGAGTTTTTTTCAATTGCTAAGCAAAAAATTGAGCAATTATTAAATTATTCATTTAATAATTAGTCCTAATATTGCTGAATTCACTTGGTCTTCAGAGCATCATGACTCCATTTGTTTCTACTTTCAAGCACAATAGAAACCACAAAGGCCAAATTCAAATATATGATTAAACTAAAATGTTAAAATTTTTCATGTCAATCAACAGTTTAAGCAGTATTAAAGGACATACGGGAGGAAAGTGTTTGCAATTAACCTGATAAACAACTGATTACTAAAAAAAAAAAAAAAAAGAGGTGTAAAAAGGAATGAAATCTTGCCATCTGCAACAACATGGATGGAGTGAGAATATAATGCTAGGAGAAATAAGTCACTCAAAGAAAGACAAAGATCCTATGATTTCACTCAAATGTGGAATTTAAGAAACAAAACAAATGCACAAGCAAACAAGAGTTGGGGGGCAAACCAGGAAACACAGGAAACAGACTGAACTATAGAGGACAAACTAGTGGTTACCAGAGGGGAAGGAGTGGTCGGGGGATGAGTGAGACTGGTGATGGGGACAAAGAAGTACACTTATTGTGATGAGGACCGGCTGGTGTACGGAGTGTTGAATCACTGTATCATACACCTGAAACTAATATTACACTGTATGTTAACTAACGAGAATTAAAAATTTAATTAAAAAAAAGGGGGGAACACTGTAAAAATGGGCAAAGGAAACTCAGGTAGGCAGGCAATTTACTAAAAAAATAACTATGGTAGCTCAGACATTAAGTGTTTGCCTTCAGCTCAGGTCATGATCCCAGGTTCCCGGGATCTAGCCCCGCATCCGGCTCCCTGCTCAGCAGGAAGCCTGCTTCTCCCTCTCCAGTTCCCCCTGTTTCTGTTCCCTCTCTCGCTGTGTGTCTGTCAAATAAATAAATAAAACCTTAAAAAAAAAAAAAAAAACTATGAATGACCTCCGAGTATGTTTTGTAAATGTTGTAAATGTCTACCATACTAGTAATTAAAGAAATGTACATTTACAAGGAGAAATGTTTCACGTTTTTGATTGGAGTGATTGTTTTAAAGATTTATTTGGGGGTGGGGCAGAGAGAGAGAATCCAAGTAGACTGCACCGAGCACGGAAGCTCAAGCTCATGACCCTGAGACCGTGACCTGAGCAGAAACCAAGAGTCGGACACTTAACTGACTATGCCACCCAGGCACCCCTTGCACTGGCAGGTTTTAAGTACCGCCCACAGTTGATGAAGATGCATTCTGGGAAGAGGAGCCCCTCCCCCATCCCACCACTGAAAGCGAAACCACTAGTGGAATTCACACAACTTTTTGGAATCAGGAAATATCTTCTCAAAACTTTTGAAGTGTGCTTACCTGGAAAGTAAACTGCAGAAATTTATCCTAAGGACAAATATTTATTTGTAAAGATGTAGCTTTTTTTAGTTAAAAAAAATGGGAACGATCCATGCTTATAACAGCTTCAGACACTACTGTAAATTATACAGAAAAGTAGTTAATGGCATGGAAACCTCCCCCTTATATGCTGATTTAGGAAAATACAAATTATCAGTGAGTCCATGAAGGTTTCCATCTGGTTATGTATCCACAGGAATACACCTTACTGAAGGCTACAGGCCACAGTATTCCCAATAGCTCTGTGAGTTGTGGAATTTTGGGTAACATTAATTTTCTTCACTGTATATTGTTTTCCAAATAAGAATTCTACAGCGAACACAGCATTTCTTTAAACACAAAGGAGAGAAAAGGTAGCTGTCTATATAAATTCCAGATAAAGAGTTAGGCACAAAGTCATCTTTAGAAAATGAGGGTGGGGGGAGGGATTATTTGTCACATCTCAGGAAGGGAAAGGATCCTCTAAACACAGAACAATTAGAAAAACCAAAGGAAGAAAAAAGACTGCACATTGGGCAAAATACAAATGTTAATAATTTTGTCAATCAAAAAAGCAAATAAAGTTAAAAAGAAAAATAACCAGGACATAGTTACAAAAATCTAATAAAAAGCTGATGTTTCACATATAAAGAAATCATAACTCAGTAAGAATAAAAGGGGGGAGGACAATGAAACATATAAAAAAGATCTATGTATTAGATTTTATATTTTATAAATTAAAATTAAAATGTCCTACCTCACCAAAAATTTCTAGAAAATGGTAGAGTCAAGATTGGAATGCAGGTCTACTTGGCCTCCAAGCAATATACCATGTTGCCCACAGCAAGTAAGTCACTTTTTTAACCACATTAATTTTAAAGTTCATACCTGACAAAAAAGTTTTTTCCCCTTCAATTACACAGTCTTAAATGAAAAAAGTAACTAAGAGAAAATAAATGAAGTAGAATACTATGGCTAGCATTTTTAGGTCTTAAATGGAGGTTGAGTTCTTTTGACATATCCAGATAAACCAAAATTCTCTTGATACATATTTAAATGAGAACTTACTTATCAAAATCATTATTAAGTATAAAGACTGGTTCTTGATTAAGTAAAACAGAAAAGGCTGTCACAACTAAGAACAGGAACAGTAAGTAAAATCTGGTTTACTGATTTTATGAAGGACTCATGGTTTACTGGAGGAAGATGCAAATTATGAAGGAAATTAAGAAAAGGCAAATCTAAAAATACAGTGCAGCAAAAAATGAAAACATTCATTATAAAGCAATATATACTGACCATGAATCAGGGAGCCATTTAGCCACTGAATATAGTAGTTTTGAGGAAAAGAAAGCAGGATTTCATTGCTGATTATTGAAAAGGGTAAAAGCAGAACAGCCCCAGCTGAAACGGCCAGGGTGAACGTGCTCAAAAACAACCTGGAAGAGAAGAGATCATTGTCACTAGCAATTGGAAAAAGCAAGGAATACAGTAGGAATTCAAAAAGGACAAAAACTCTTAAATCTTTTAATCCAAAAAAGTTACATAAGATTTTCATTAAATACTGTAGTTGGGAGACAAATGTTACATGTATAATACTAGAAGTTCAATTAGGTAGACTCCAAAACTCCTCACTCTGTGCAAAAGGTCAGTAACTCGAACGAGCAAGCCCTAGAAGAATCACATAGAGAAGACAAAGTACTTTGCACGTTTTACAAAGAATAAGCCATAGTCTCTCTCCTCCTTTAAATATAAATATTTATTCCACAATTGCATTTAATTAACAATGGCAAACACATCCTAACAGCAATGCCAAAACTGATTCAGGTGAAAAAAAATACTTGTGAAAACAGTATGAAAAACCAATTCAAAATGGTTATTTAAAGAGAAAAAAACCAACAAAACCATTGGTCAGCTACCTCTTAAAACAGGTAAAGATAAAATAAATTAGACTAGCAAACAGTATCTAATATTAAGTTACTATTAAACTACTTAAAACACTGCTTTGTCATTTTTAAAAATAAGATATTGCTAATAAATGTTAATACAGAAAGATGTCAAAAATAAATTAAGTAAAAAAACAAAAACTGAAAAAGCATGGACAATAAATAGAATACACGCTTACACACACACACACCCCCCAAAAAAATGCAGGAAAAAATACACGGGAAAACAGAGGCACCAAAACAACCCAGCACAATAGATAACAATCCCACAGGAGAGTGGGCTTTCACATTCTCAGTTATACATGTCTGAAATGTTCAAAAATTTTTATCTAATTTTTTAAAGATTTAAGACTAAAAGGGAAAGGAAAAGAAAACCTCACCAACATTATAGATGGAACCCTAATTTAATATCGACTCCATTAAAGTCAATATAGGAACAATGTGAAAATAAATGTATAAATGGAAGACCTAAGGAAAAATGCCTCCTAAACACTGGAAACACACACCCACTAGAGTAACTTTGAGACCAGTGCCATCTTGTGGCAACCCAAAGAAGTGTTTTCCTACTTAAAAGCCAAAACAACCACGAAACCTCTCTGTTCAGTAAACCATTGATAAAGTTCAAATGTAGACCATATCATACATACCAAAAATACAACTCAAATCAGACACAGAAGAAGGCTGAGAAGCTGTTCTGCTGAGTGGGCATGTTTTCTGGGAAGAGTGGACCCCGGTCCACGGCCAACTCTGGCAACGACCAGCCAGTGGCCTGAAGTGTGCTTCTCTGGTTTTGTCCTTGCAAGTCAAGTGAGGAACTTACCCCAACCACAACCATTTCTGCCTTCCAATGCTAAAAACAGGATCAAACCCACAAGCTCACCATTCCAGGTCCTGCACAGCCGTTCCAGTACGTGCGCGAGCCTCCTCTCGCCACGACAGACTCCCACATACAGCACCATGTACCCAGTCTTCTCGTACACCAAACCTCAATGCGTTTCATCGCTCTGTGCTCCAGGGCACAGTCAGCTCTGTCCCTAGGGTCCCCTTTACGTCATTTGCCCTGCAAACCACCACTCTCCACATTCCTCTCAGTAGTCAATCCCTCTCTTCTCAGCTAACATGACACCACACAACCAGCAAGAAGACCAACCACAGTTTCCAAATCAAAAACTGGGTCCTGTAATCTGACAAAAAACTAAGCTTATGAGGACAAACAGGTAAAGTATCTGAAATCAACGATCCAGAAAAGCCTGAATGTATGGTCACCATAACTATGACGCCAACTCTCAACAAAACACTTCCAGAACCTACTGTATGTATCCCAGGTACCGTGACTGGGCTCAGGATATTCAGACAAGACGCTGTCGCCGTCTCGCACTGCCCGTGGACACCTACGTGACAGCGACTCACAGAAGGCCGAAGCAGTGCAGTCCGTGCTGGCAAGGGGTCCCTAAGGTAAGGCCCTGAGTCAAGTCGAAATAGGGCAGTAGTGGCCATGGCTTACAGACCTACTAAAGTGCCCCTCGAATTAAAGCACCATTTCACAAATGTCACCTTCTGAAACGGAGCAGATTCTGAGGACAGAACCCACAGGGCTCAAGGCTGATCTGAGTTTTAGCCTGAGAACTGGACGGCGGAGCGGGTGCTGCCTGTGGAGAAGGCCGTAGCTGGGGCAGGCTGTCGGGGAAACAGGAACTCAGCTTTGGCCCAGCTTCATCTGTCATGTCCAAGAGGCAGGAGCATCACAGAACCAATGCTTCACACTTCTCTCTGCAGGCTACCAGGTGGCCTAGACCTTGTCTGCCCCATTGCTGGTCACGTTCCGATGACCACTGGTCAGGATGGTGTCTGCCAGGGCTCTCTGACTCTAACATCACTCTTTTCCTTTTTAAATAATAAGTATTTTGTGGGAAGCTAAGTTTGAAACTAGGAAAAATAGCCTGTTCCTTCCAAGAAAGATTATTCATTTACGGATTCCTATCAGTTTGGACTCAAGATTGTTCTATTTTATTCTGTTAGGGTCCATTACAATCATTCTCTGGACACTGAGATTGTCCGTGATTGGTGTGAAAGCCCTCGGAGGCTTCTGGGTCTTTTTGACATGTCCGCCTCATTCTTGGGGCACTTCCTTGCACTCTGACAGTACCACATGCACAGAATGAGCCTGGAACTTCCCCTCCCCTCCCCTGCAGTCAGCTTCTCCCCCAAGGAGCCTGGGTCCCTATCAGTGGGAAACTGTATTTAGAAGCACCGATCTGGTGCTGAATATACTCCCTGCTGCTGGGGTGTCACGCTCCCAACGGACAGGCAAGGACTGTAAGTGCGCACTATGCATACAGGTACATATACAGTTACCTGCACCCGCCTTTACATCGAGATCTGCTGCGATAACTTTGTGTCAAAAACCATGAGGCCGCACAGTCCCCTGGCAAGTCCAACTGCAATGCAACAACCCTGTTCATCTTCATTTTCCTCCCCTTCCCATAACTGCAAATGGCTCGATCACCTTCGATGGACCAATCCCCTGGAAATGATCCGACACTCCTACCCTATCCAGAACCACCCTCCCGCTCAGGTGACTCCCCATTCTGGACTGCCCTACCTCCCTCCCGCTGACCTCTGATACCCATGCCAGGCCATCCCTCCAGGGACACCAGCCTCCTTGGGCTCTGTCATCCTGTATGGATGCCCTCCCCAACCTCTGATGCCCTGTGACAGAGCACCCCTAAACACGTGCGGGTGCCCCTCATCACCCCCAAGCTCACACTCCACACCAGGATTTCCCTCTACAGGGAAAATTCCCTCCCTCCTCTCAGACCCTGAGAGCCCACACCAGGTCACCCCCCGGGGCTCTGACACGTCATGCCAGGACCACCTCCTGCAATGGAACCCCTCCTCTCACCTGCAAAGGCTCGCAAAAGTTTCCCCAGTTAGGCATTCTGATTTCATTCTCAAATCAACTAACTAGCCAACAGTGGCTCTCAGAAAATGTAGTTTTTGGTTGCAAAGTTCATTTGGAGGCACAAGCAGATACAAACGAAGAGCAGAACAAAGGAGCAAAGGAGAAAGCAAACACAGGTCTAACAGGAGGTGAGAAAGGCCAAGGAACAGGCTTTCCATTTTTTTTTTTAAAGATTTTTTTTTTATTTTATTTATTTGACAGAGAGAGATCACAAGTAGACAGAGAGGCAGGCAGAGAGAGGGGGGGGGGAAGCAGGCTCCCTGCTGAGCAGAGAACCCGATGTGGGACTCGATCCCAGGACCTGAGATCATGACCCGAGCCGAAGGCAGCGGCTTAACCCACTGAGCCACCCAGGTGCCCCCAGGCTTTCCATTTTGACACGGGTGCTGAGCCAGCCATGGAGATCCTGGAGTGCTGCCAATCACGGCCCTTAAGAACTTGTCAAGCTCTTTCCCTTTCTTCTCCTTGTTAGCAGGACTCTCCCTCCACTTCCTCCTCGTCGGTGGAGGGGGCAAGGGAAGGAAAGATGGGGAGAGACGGGAGGCAATCCCGAAGTCCCACGCACTGCGCCCAGCACCAACCCTGGGTCACTCTGCAGACGCAGCTTAATCCACACAACAGCCTGACAGAGAAAGGGCTGCTCTCCTTCGCACAAAGAAAACAAATGTTTGTTTCTCAGTCTCTTCTGACCTGAAGGTAAGCTTGAGTTCGGAATTTGAATCCAGATCTGCCTTCCTCTTCCTTCTCACTCTTTCTATCACACAAGGGGGGAAAAAAGCAGTGAAAGCCAAAGGGTCACTGGGAGGCAGTGGAAGGGAACAGACTAGTCCCGATTCTCTTAGGTGCCCTCACCCCTTCTCCCTCTCCCATCTTTAACGTAAGTGCTCCCCGAGCGGCCTGCCTCCACTCACGGGATGCAGGAACCACCCGCCAGGAGAACCCGAAGCCCTCAGACCCACCGCAACAGCGACGGCAGCAGAACTGGAGAAAGCAGAAGGGGAGGTCAGGGCTCCGGAGGCTCCTCAGAAGGAAACGAGGCACAGCCACCGTTTCATAGCATACACTGCAGGGTAAAGCCTAAGTGCTGTGTTCCGGTCTGTTCGTCAATGCCGGAGCCACAAATGCATGCTCGTAAACGGGCCCCCGAGAGCGGAGCGCAAACTAAACAGAGAGGAGAGTGGCACACGTCTCACAGGTACTTACTTCATCCCCAGAGGATTTCACTGGGAAGGAATTATATCTGCCCTTTATTCAGTGTGTGATTTGCTGACGCTTTTTCAGGTAAGTGAATTATTTAGACTGGGAATTTAGACAGTAATTTAGACAGAGAAAAATGATAAATCACTGAAGAATTTTCATAAATGTCATGGTTTGAAATAAAACTATAACCCCTAATCCTATAAATTTAAATAAAGTAATAGGCCTAAGTTTTAAATCCCCAAAGCAAGAAGAATTCACACTATAAAGTTACAGATGTTTTCCCTAGGGCATTTAAAATAATTTAAATTACCAAATCTGGTAAAGCAAAGTCCATTTAAATTCACTGTTCAGTTATGAATCAAAACAGCCCTATTCAAGTCACTTCCC
Organism: Meles meles; assembly: GCF_922984935.1. NCBI lineage: Eukaryota > Metazoa > Chordata > Mammalia > Carnivora > Mustelidae > Meles > Meles meles. The sequence goes on along the minus strand of NC_060075.1, from coordinate 1,948,138 downwards.
AGTTGAAAGTATTTTTTTTATTTAAGTGAAGTTCACATAACATAAAATTAACCATTTCAAAGTGAACAATCTAGTGGTGTTTAGTGTAGTCACAGTGTTGTGCGAACACCACCACTTGCTAGTTCCAGATCATTTCATCACCCCAAAACAAAACCTGGTATTCACTAAGGAGTTGTTCCCCATTCTGCCCTCCCCTCGGTCCCTGGTAACCGTCAATATGACATGGATGGATTTACCTTTACCAGTTCATTTCTCATAAATGGAATCACACACTGAACGGCCTTTCGTGTCTGGCTTCTGCCGCTTAGCATGATGTTTTCAAGGTTCCTACATATTGTAATACCTTATTCCTTTTTATGGCTGAGTAATATCCCAGGGTGCGTGAGAGTATTTGTGTACACGTGCATTAAGTGCAGGCAGCCTTTCTCCCTTTCCCTCACCTCCTCCCCACCCCAGGCACAAAATGAGTCATCTGATACCAATCGTGAAAACACAAATCCAAACAACTGGCCTGCAATCTTCAGAAGTATCAAGGATAGGGAACTCAAGAAAATACTGAAGAGGGGTTTCAGTCTGAAGGCAACTAAAGGGACCCGACAGCTACAAGCAGTGTGTGATTCTGAACGGGGTCCTTTCACAACAAAGGACGTGACTGGGACGACCGGTAAATCTGAATGGGGCATGAGTGGTACAGCCTCAATTTCATTATTTTGATGGTTGTACGGTAGATACACAGGAGGACGCACCGGTTGTAGGCATTATATACAAAAGTATCCTGAGGAAATGGAGAACCAGGTTGGCAACTTCTCAAACAGTTCTAGGGCAAAAAAGGCTCTTTTTTTTGTTGTATTTCTAACCTTTCTATAAATTCAGGACTATGCCGAAAAATTTTCAAAGTAGCAATAAAAAAAGAATCCTGGCATAAGAATCTCTCCAATGTAGTTATATCTGTGTGATTTCAAATTTTAGTCAAGCAAAATCTGATGAAAAGAAACTTACTGCTTCCCATCCAGTTTCATACCGCAAAAAATTTAAAGGGCAGAACAATCATATATCAGCATAAATAAGCAGAAAGAGAGCTATAGGGAACCTGAAGAATCATCAGACCGTCTACCTGCTGCGGGCAGAACAGATGTCTGTTCCTTATTCCAAGACTGTCACAGTCTTCTCAGGAGACCATTAAACAACCCAGAGTTTTCTTTCTTAAGGCCCAGCAACTTTCCCACCAGAAGACCACTTCCTGGCTAAAACCTCTGAAGGTAAAATTATCGGCTCCTCAAAGAAGCAAATTTTAACAGGAGACAATCAATCCTCATTTTTCCATGTACAGTTGATCCTTGAACAATATGGCTTAGAAATGCACAGGTCCACTTATAAGTGAATTTTTTTAATTAAATATAATACAGTATTATAGAGGCACCTGGGTGGCTCAGTCATGAAGTGTCTGCCTTCGGCTTAGGTCATGATCCCAGGGTTCTAGGATCAAGCCCCACATCCTAGCTTGGCAGGAAGCCTGCTTCTCCCTCCCTCGCTCCCCCTGCTTGTATTCCCTCTTTCACTATATCTCTCTCTATCAAATAAAATCTTTTTTAAAATATATATAGTGCTGTAAATGTACTTTCTCTCCCTTATGATTTTCTTTTCTCTAGCTACCTTTTTTTTTATTAAAGATTTTTATTTGACAGAAAGAGAGAGAGCATGAACAACCAGGGGGAGCAACAGAGGAAGAAGCAGGCTGCCAGCTGAGCAGGGAGTCCAATGTGGGACTCCATCCCAGGACCAAGGGATCATGACCTGAGCCGAAAGCAGACACTTAACCAACTGAGCCACCCAGGCACCCCTAAATATAATACAGTACTATAGGGTCCTAGGATCAAACCCCACATTGGGCTCTCTGTTTGGCGGGAAGCCCGTTTCTCTCTTTCCTACTCTCCCTGTTTGTGCTCCCTCTTCTGCTGTGTCTCTCTCTGTCAAATAAATAAATAAAATCTTTTTAGAAAAAAAATTACAGTACATTTTCTCTCCCTTATGATTTTAGTAAGATTTTCTTTTCTCTAGCTACTGTAGTGTAGGAATGTAGATATAACACACATAACATATAAAATATGTGTTAATCAACTGTTTATGTTATCAGTAAGACTTCCAGTAGTAATAGTAGGCTATTAGTAGTTACGTTTTGGGGAAGTCAAAAATTATACACAATTTCCAACTGCACAGGGCCAGCAACCCTAACACTCACGGTGTTTAAGAGTCAACTGTATATTTATATGTTTCTAAAAATAGGGTTGTTATCAATAAAAAAGGTGACTTTTTCCCACATTTATGCCCAAAGGTGCAAATTAAATTTGAAGAATTTACGACATCGAAATTAGAAACAGAAAAAATGAATTTTAAAATACATACGAAATCCTGTTGACTATGGCATCTTCGTCTTCTTGTTCATCTGTAAAAATGGTTATGATATTAGTTTTTTTAATCTTCAACAAAATGTTTCATTAATTTATTAGAAAATATAAACAAAAATAGAAACTTAAAGAATTACTGAAAAGAACTGATTTTCAAAAAGCACTGTTTTTATTTCAGCATGGATCCAAATTTAAATCCTATTAAATTACATAGGACAGAATGTAGGTAGAGAAGAGTGTTGTGATTAACCAAAATCCTGATTAACAAAACTAACATATGTAAACTGAGATTTTCCAAATATTTATTGTGCAAGAAAATAAAACTTAGTAGAACCTTAGGACCACTATCAAGTTTACTGTCATGCAATATAAGTAAAATTATAACTGCTAATGAATGAAATTTTTTAACTGATAATATCCAACAAAAATCTTTAGTATAGGGGCGCCTGGGTGGCTCAGTGGATTAAGCCACTGCCTTCGGCTCGGGTCGTGATCTCAGGGTCCTGGGATCGAGCCCTGCATCGGGCTCTCTGCTCCGCGGGGAGCCTGCTTCCTCCTCTCTCTGCCTGCCTCTCTGCCTACTTGTGATCTCTCTCTCTGTCAAATAAATAAATAAAATCTTTAAAAAAAAATCTTTAGTATAAAATTATTAGTCAGAATCTTAAAACTCATGTACTTTTCTATAATTTTTGAGTTTGTCATTATTACTTAATAAGGAAGACGCTCTTGGACCAGTCTAAACCATTTAGATACCACTGCCTCAATACTTCATAATCATTGTTCAATTTACAGAAGGAAAGTATCGAGTTTTATGTCTTTTACAAGTAGCAGATGCCCTCTGCTGCAATGCTCACTCACCTCCCTCTCTCTCATGGCTGCTAGCCTCTTCTCTGTCCTCCCACATAAATTTACCAGCTAAAGAAAGTAGGATCCAATTACAAGAATATTGCACAACACCCCCTGACCCCTCCTTCTCAATACCTAACTGGGGTTGTCCTCAAAGGCTCTCTCTCTCTAGGTCTCTGTAATTATGAGAGTCTACCTGCTTCCATGTCGATGGTGCATTTGAGCCATTCTGACTCCCATCTCCATTCTTAATTACAGGCTGCCAAAATAGCTTTACAACCAAAAGGACAGTCACAATTAATTTTTTATACTGTTGTGCATACCCCCAATTAACCATCAACTACTTAAGAATGTTTTAATAGCTTCATATGAATTTCAATTCTTCTCCCTAAATTCTACTAAGTCCAAGGTATTCATCACCCCTCCCTGCCATTACTTTAAAAATCATCTAATGGGTTGTCCCAGTAGCTCAGTCTGTTGGGTATCCAGCTCTTGACTTCCACTAGGGTCATGGTCTCAGAGTCATGGAGCAGGCCCTGAGTCAGGCTCTATGCTCAGCGAAAGGGTCAGGGGAATCTGCTTGGGACTCTCTCTCCCCTTCTGTCTCTGCCCCCTACCCTTGCTCACACACACTCAAAATAAATAAATATTAAAAACCATCTCAATCCTCTCATCTCCAATTTTCCTGCTCATCATCCCCTAATTTCCCCTAAAATGATGGATTTATATTCATTAATTCTCTTTCTCCCCCTGCTTCTGTGTCTATAATCATTAAAACCTGATGCCAAAACATGTGTAAAAACAGCTAAGATACTGTGTTGAATCTGCAGGTCCTCAAATTTTTGAAAGATTATAGATCCCAAAAAGTATTTTAGTGTAATCATGGAGCCAAACTAAAACACCAGAGCAAGTACTATTTCCTAATTGCTTTCAAAAGTCCAACAAGTTTTTTAATATTATAACATGAAGAGTTCCTATTATATGGAATCCTTAAGTATTCACATGGTACCTACTGCGAGCCCAGCACCACAAGCAGAAACTCCTGGGATTTATAGAAAATAACTGAGATTTCACAGAAGGCAGTAAGGCCACTGTTCAGATCCTTACAAAACCCTGGCACAAAAACCTGTGACTTAATTAGCACAAAGTTCATTTTAAACAAAAGAAAAAGAAGAAGGGATTGGACGCCTGGGTGATTCAGTCAGTCAAGCATCTGCCATCGGCTCAGGTCATGATCCCAGGGTCCTGGGATCCAGCCCCACACCAGGCTCCCTGCTCATCAGAGAATCTCTTTGTCCCTCTCCCTCTGCACCTTCCCCCACTCATGCACATGCTCGCATATATGAAGATTTTATTCACTGTTATACAGTGAATAAAATAAAATCTTCAAAAATAAATAAATCTTCAAAATAAATAAAATCTTCAAAAATAATAATAATAGGGGTGCCTGGGTGGCTCAGATAGTTGGCATCTGCCTTCAGCTCAGGTCATGGTCTCCAGGTCCTGGGATTGAGCCCCGCTTTTGCTCCTGGCTCAGGGGGAGACTATTTCTCCCTCTGCGTCTTCCCCTGCTTGTGTTCTCTCTGTCTCTCAAATTAATAAATCTTTTTAAAATAATAATAATTTTTAATAAAAAAGGAATAAAGATTTAGTAGTCCCTCTGGTATACAGGATATACATGAAATAATAAAAAGAAAAATATAAAATTGAATCCTCAATTGATACTAAATGGTATCACGGAGATTCTAAATTCTATATCGCTTTAGAGAAAGAAAAGATAGTCTAGTAGTCAGAGTAAGGATGGAAAGTATGCTGTTCAAACTCAGAGCCAGTCACAAGAACACATATATCCTTATAAACTCTAGAACTTCCCAGATACTGAGCAGCCCCACACGACTCTTGGACATTAGAACAATGGTAAACAAGGGTTCAGGTCTAAGAGAATGATGACCCTGCAAGCAGTCAGATCCCTGAAGGTTACTGTTTACGCTCAGTACCGAGCTACTGTGTCCTTCAATCATGGCCGTACTGAATATATGCACTCCGTACCGGCACGATATGCAGCCCGTGCACCAAAGACTACCCGGCGTGATGATCTAAGCTTTAATTACAGTGTTTCTACTTGCCTGATTTTCTCTTGTATCTTCTGATGATGAAGTAGGAAACAATGTAGAGAACGGCAAAAAGAAGGAAACATATCTGAAAAATAAAATGAACAATTCACTTACTTTTGTTGCATATCTTTTTTAAAATTATAGAAGATACACCTTTGGTATTTGTAGGCAAGAATGATTTATCTATTAAAAAGTAAAAATTTCAAAAAAAAGTAAAAATTTTTAGATATTTTGGAAGTGTAAAGAGCCAGACCAACACCAACAATTCTGAAAACTACAGTCAATGAGACGCTACTATCCCTTCCAAATATCGAACATACTCTAAAGCTTCAATAACATTTAAAGAGTGTGATGGCACCAAAACTTGACAGATTAATGAAACACTCTATCATACAAAAAATTATATAAGTTAGTTCTACATACAGGAGGCATCACAAATCAATGTGGGGGGAATAATTATTCAGTAAATATACCACATATCAAAAAAACAGCAGTTGAATGAGAAACTTAATTAATATTAAATTCCATCTGATTTTATGGGGACGACAGGTAAAAGAAGATGGGTCAAGGTTAGGAGGTCTCATTACAGTCCAAGACCAAGTGTGCTAGAAACAGTCTTATTAGGGCTATGGATCAAAGTAAAAATAATCTGAATACCCTCAAATGAAAAAATTCCAAGTGATGGTAGTCTGGGGAGCACCCCTATGCATGGATTTCTGAAGGAGGATTGTTGTCCACATGCCTGAAAATGACCTTGGATCTGGGTGTGAACAGGCACTATACAATGTCATCCACAAAATGACAAATGGACAATGAAGAGGAAGACCATGAGTCTCATGATGTCACAATTCTTCCAATACAAGTGGAGTGGGAAAGTGACAACTGACAACAAGGACAGTGACCAAAAAGGAGCCAAGAGGGCACCCAGGTGGCTCAGTCATTAAGCGTCTGCCTTTGACTCAGGTCATGATCCCGGGGTTCTGGGATCTAGCCCGCATCAGGCTCCCCGCATCAGGCTCCCCGCTCAGCAGAAGCCTGCTTCTCCCTCTCCCACTTCCCCTGCTTGTATTCACTCTCTCGCTGTCTCTGTCAAATAAATAAATAAAATCTTAAAAAACAAAAACAAAAAGGAGCCAAGAGTCAAAAGCATCAAATTGGGGGCGCCTGGGTGGCTCAGTGGGTTAAAGCTCAGGTCATGATCCCAGGGTCCTGGGATCGAGCCCTACATCAGGCTCTCTGCTCAGCAGAGAGCCTCCTTCCCCCTCTCTCTCTGTCTGTTGCTCTGCCTATTTGTGGTCTCTCTCTGTCAAATGAATAAATAAAATATTTTTTAAAAAAAGCATCAAATTGGCCTGCTGTTGGGAGCCCATTAAGAACTCCAGTTGGATAAGGGAATATTAACACCATCACTACTTTCTCCCAAAATCCTTTGGAGTAGGGAAGATGGATCAAAAAGGAAACCAATCATCGGTGAAGAAATGTGAACAGAGGGGGTCTTCTAGGAAGACGTTAAGGGTCCGGGGAGATTGCTTACAATGGAATGGTAAAGTCTGAGTGGCTACAAGAGCACTGGGAAGAGAGTAACTGTCCAGAACTCTGCAACTGACGAGGTTAAAGTCAGAGGGATTGAATGACCAAAGGAATTAATATTTATGACAGAAGCTACCTGAAATTCGATTCATTCAACAATCACTTGTCGTGAGCTTCCTGTACACCAGGCACACTTTTCAGAACTGAGCACACAACACTGAACAAAAGAAAGCTCTTGCACTCACTGAGCTTACATTCCACTAAGAAAACCACTGATCAATAAGCAGGCGACGGGGCAGATGATGACTGGTGCAGGACTAAGGGAACAGGGAGTACGAGCAGGGGACGGGGGCACGACTCACTAATACGGTGGTGTCTGAAGAAGGACTTGTGAGAGAAGAAAGAGAAAGACATGCAGAAATCTGGAGGGAGGGTACTCAGTGCACAGAGAACAGTCACACCAAGGGTCTGAGACAGGAAAAGCTCTGGCGTGTTCAAATAGCGAGAGGGGAGAAGAGATGAGGTCTCACAGGAGTTTGAGCCATGTGTCAGTTCTCACAAACAGTGAAGAGTTCGTTTTTACGCTGGGTGAGATAAGAATGCATGGCGGGACCCTGAGCAGATGGGTGACAGGATCTGACAGACGGCAAAGGGCTCACTGTAGGTATAATGTGGAAAGTAACTTAGAAGGGACACAGACTGCAGCAGACAGACCAGTCAGGAGTGTACTGCAATCATCCAGAAGAGAGGTCACTTGGCCCTGTATAGTAGAAATATCAAAAATTATCAAGTTCTGGGTATGTTTTGAAAACAGACTTGACAGGGATAAGGCTTGGCCTACAAAACTGGAAGAGAAAGTGACCATTTTCTCAGGCAGGATAGATTATGAGTAGTTATTTTGCTTTGGAGATAAAAAGTACAGGGTAGAATAAAAATCTTAAAAAAAAAAAAAAAGTACAGGGTACACCGCTGAACGTGAAATACCTCTTATTCACTGAGGGAGAGAGGGCAGATAAACTGTTGGATATAACAATCTGTATAAAAATCCAAGGAAAAGAGCCTGGCTAGATTTTTTTTTCTAAGGTGAGGACCACGGGGAACAGTATCAGGTATTTAAGGCCCTAAGACCAGATAAGATTTCCATCCTAGGGAGTGAGTACAACCAGAGAAGTCTGAGAACCAAACCTTAGACCTCTCAAATATTTAGACGTCAACTTGACAGAAGGAATCAGGAAGAGCTAACTGAGAAGCAGCAGCCAGCAGGTAGGAGGCAAGCAAGAGACTGTGATGTCCCAAAAGCCAAAGGAAGAAAGTTCATGTAAGAAAAGGGAATTATCAGCCATGTCAAATGCCGCTGACAGGCCAAGTAAGATGAGCGCCGAGAATTGACAACTGGATTTAGCAACGTGGAGGTCATCAGTGACCTTGACAAGAGCTGTTTTTCTGAAGCAGTGAACATAAAACCCTGACTGAAGTAAATTAAGACAGAAGAAGAATTGAAAATAAAATGTACATCAACAGTTCTTTCCAGGAATTTTATAGTAAAGGAAAGCAAAAGAAATGTGACGGGAACTATAAAGAGGATTTTTTTTTAAGATGAGAAAAGTCACACATAATTGCAATAATAATCAGGTAGAAAGAAAAATTACTAATGCAAGAAAGAAAAAGGAGAAGTGCTAAAGCAATGTGTTCAAGGTAAGGAGCTAGAAATAAATGTATCCCTAGTCAGAAGCAGGAGCCAAAGCAGAAGAGGATAGAACATTCGAGTTCCACTGCAGGTAGATAAGCAGATGGGTGGTAAAAGCACAAAAATATTCCCCCTTGATGGAAGTTCCTTGAATAGAGTTACATATGGAGAGTGGAGACAGAATTCACAGGAGGATGACACCATAAATGGAGTAGAGAATATAAGGGAAATGAGAGCCACAGCAAGACGAAATGGAAGTCCCGGCTCCAGGCTTGCCCAAGCTGAGCCTCTGAGCCTGGCAAGAGGCCCCCTGCCGCTCTGCAACATGACGGCCTGGCTCTTAGATGCCGGGGAAGCTGCAGGTAAAACAAGCAGAGGTTTGAGGATTCTAACAACTACCTTCTTCTCTCCTCCCCTGGATAGCCTGTACTTGCAGAAGTGCGCAGGGCACCACTCACTCACGCCTCCAATCACGGATCTGCCTTCATGTCCACTGCCCAACCCAAGTGCTCCCGCAGCGATCCCGTCAAGACCTAGCAGCTGAATTCCACTCCCACGGTTTCGCCTGATCTCTGAGCAGCCCCCCCCCTCCATTTCAGCAACCATCCTCCTCCTCTGATTATGCACCCTGTCTCGATCACTAGCTTCCCTCTTCCTGACAGCCTTTAAACATTAGTCTTCTAAAAAACAAACAAAAAACAAAAGGGCACCTGGGTGGCTCAGTGGGTTAAAGCCTCTGCCTTCGGCTCAGGTCATGATCCCAGGGTCCCGGGATCGAGCCCACATCGGGCTCTCTGCTCAGCAGGGAGCCTGCTTCCTCCTCTCTCTCTCTCTCTCTCTCTCTGCCTGCCTCTCTGCCTACTTGTGATCTCTGTCTGTCAAATAACTAAATAAAATCTTTAAAAAAATATTAAAAATAGAAATACCATATGATCCAATATTTCCACTACTAGGTATTTACCCAAAGAAAACAAAAACATTAATTTGAAAAGATGTATGTACTATATGTGTATTGCAGCATTTTTTACATCAGCCAAGATATGGAGACAATCCAAGTGCCCACCAAAGGATGAATGGATAAAGAATATGTGATTTCTTCATATATACATATATAATATAACAATATATATAATACGTAATACATATCCATATATATCTAATACATATATATATTAGAATATTACTTAGCCATAAAAAAGAATGATATCTTGTCATTTGCAACAACATGGATGGACCTAAAGGGTATTATGCTAAGTGAAGTAAGTCAGACAAAGAAAGACAAAATACCATATGATTTCACTTACGTGTGGAATCTAAAAAAAAAAGAGAAAGAAAGAAAGAAAGAAAGAAAGAAAAGCAAACAACCAAACAAAATGGACTCTTAAAGACAGAAAATAAACTGCTAGTTGCCAGAGGGAAAGTGGGTGGGAGGATGGGGAAATAGATAAAGGGGATTAAGAGGTACAAACTTCCAGTTATAAAATAAGTCAGTCACTCAGATGAAAAGTACAGCATGGGAAATACAGTCAATAATACTGTAATGTTGTATGGTGACAAATGGTGACTGCATTTATTGTGATGAGCACTGGGTAATGTACAGAACTGCTGAATCAATGTGTTATATACTGAAAACTAAGATAACATTGAATGTCAACTATACTTCCATTAAAAATTTTTTAATTAAAAAAAAGGCTAGGCATTTGGAAGTTGAATCACCCAGTCACAAGTAATCTAATAATACTTTTAAAATACATTGTTGGGGCGCCTGGGTGGCTCAGTGGGTTAAAGTCTCTGCCTTCGGCTCAGGTAATGATCCCAGGGTTATGGGATCGAGCCCCGCATCAGGCTCTCTGCTCAGCGGGGAGCCTGCTTCCCCTCCCTCTCTCTCTGCCTGCCTCTCTGCCTACTTGTGATCTCTGTCTGTCAAATAAATAAATAAAAATAAAATATTTAAAAAAATAAAAATAAACATAAAATAAAATACATTGTTAAAGGCTAAAATTCTTAAATTCCAGGTACAAGATATGGGTACATTGATTCAGCAGTTCTGTACATTACCCAGGTACAAGATATGAACGTAAATTCAAACCGGTGCATTATAATCAAATGGTACTACCTAGCTTTCCATTCAAGGCTGATGGGCTTCAACTATTTTAGGGTAACCAGAGGAATGAGTTTCATAAAAGAGTCATGGGTGCAATCAGGCTCAAGGACTGCTACCATGAACACATTTCTGACAAAACCTTGGCAGAGAAATGAGGAAATTATAATTGAGCCAAAAATCTCATACCACAGCTGAAAGCCAATAGACACTGCTTTATTTTAAGGTCACTAAATTAAAAAAACAGAGATGTTAAGTATCCTTCAACATTACAAGCTAACCACTAAAATAAAATTAAAATCCTTCAAGTTATCCTAAGAGCCAGGAAAACAACAATAAAACAAAGAAAAATCAGATTTTGTGGTAAAAGACAGGAAAAGACCAATATTGTGAAAATAATAACAGATTAAAGATGAAACATTAAAAGCAAAATTGTAAATAAGACAAATTATTAAAAGAAAACTCTCACAGATATCTAAAATAAAGTAACTTGGGTACCTGGGCATCTGCGTTCAGCTCAAGTCATGATCCTAGACTCCTGGGATGGAGTCCAGCATTGGGACTCCCTGCTGAGCAGGGAGCCTGCTGCTCCCTTTCTTCTCCCCCTCCCTCTTATTTGTGTTCTCTCTCTCTTGCTCTCACTCTCCCTCTTTCTCTCAAATAAAATCTTTTAAAGAAAATGAAATGAGGAGTGCCTGGGTGGCCCAGTCCTTAAGCATCTGCCTTCAGCTCAGGTCATGATCCCAGGGTCCTGGGATCGAGCCCCACATCCGGCTCCCTGCTCAGTGGGAAGCCTGCTTCTCCCTCTACCACTCCCTCTGCTTGTGCCCCCTCTCTCCCTGTCTCTCTCTCTCTCTCTCTCTGTATCAAATAAATAAATAAATATCTTTAGAAAAAATGAAATTTTTTAAAAGTGACTCAAAAATATTGAAAACAAGGGCGCCTGGGTGGCTCAGGGGGTTAAGCCACTGCCTTCGGCTCAGGTCATGATCTCGGGGTCCTGGGATCGAGTCCCGCATCGGGCTCTCTGCTCGGCGGGGAGCCTGCTTCCCTCTATCTCTCTGCCTGCCTCGCTATCTACTTGTGATCTCTCTCTCTGTCAAATAAATAAATAAATAAATAATTTTTTAAAAAATATTGAAAACAAAAGGATAAACAGACAAACCAGGCAGATGCTAACAAAGAAGCCGTCATTTTTTTTTTTAAGGTGTGAAGACAGAACAGGACACTTTATGACAACGGTATAACCCACAATGAAGAAAGAATCCTCATGTACCAAAAACACAATACCAAAATAATTTCTTAAAACTGAGTATGTGGGGCGCCTGGGTGGCTCAGTTGGTTAAGTGACTGCCTTTGGCTCGGGTCGTGATCCCAGGGTCCTGGGACTGAGCCCCACATCCGGCTCCCTGCTCAGTGGGGAGCCTGCTTCTCCCTCTCCCTCTGCTGCTCTGTCTGCTTGTGCTCTCTTGCTCTCTCTGTCAAATAAATAAATAAAAATCTTAAAAAAAAAAAAAAACCTGAATATGCAAGGGAAAATGTAAACCACTACTTTGGTTAGGAGTCTTCACTCACCATGAAAGAAAAAGTAATGCAAACCAAATACATAATAAATATGAATTTTTTAGAAGTAATAAGCTCGCTCTAGTAAATAAATGGGTTTCTCCTACTCAGTGCTATATACCCCTACAAATCCACATCCTGCCACCCCAGCCCCTCACAGCTACTAATCGGCTTTCTGGCGTTTGCCTATTCCAGATGTTTCATATAAAATGAAGACACAGCATGTGCCTTTTTGTGTCTGGCTTCTTTCTCTTAGCATGTTTTCAAGGTTCACACATGCTATAGCATGTACCAGTACATCATTCTTCTAGACTTTTTACAAGAAAAATAAAACCTTATTTGATTAGAAACACATTGAATTTTTTAAAAGATTTTATTTATTTATTTGACAGAGAGAGATCACAAGTAGGCAGAGAGGCAGGCAGAGAGAGAGAGAAGGAAGCAGGCTCCCTGCTGAGCAGAGAGCCCGATGCGGGACTCGACCCCAGGACCCTGAGATCATGACCTGAGCTGAAGGCAGCGGCTTAACCCACTGAGCCACCCAGGTGCCCCGTGATTAGAAACATTGAATATTTTGTTGTTAGCAGCTGAAAGCGTTCCTTCCAGGTACATTCCCATATGTTCATTGTTTGTTTCTAACTCCAACAAACCACCTTTCAAAGAGATAAGAAAACAAAATCAGCAACACTATCTCCAGAACAACTAACGTGACTAAACACAGGCTGATATCTACATCTCTGTTATTTAGCACCATCATAATATACTGCCCTGTGTCTGTCCGTTTGTGCTTCAATACAGGTAAAACAGTATTTCCTGGCCAACAACTCACAGAGACCTTTAACAAGGAGTAAATACTCTATTTTTCAAGATTATCACAGTAAATGTCAAATTCTGTAATGTCATCTACATTACATTTGATTAGTGAGATTTTTGAGATTCTGTATGTTCTTACACTGTACATCACCAGCCAAAAGTTCTCTAACTCCCTTCTGAGACCCAGACTCCAGCAGAACGTAAAGGAAAGACAGCTTTATTGGAGAGAAGCTGGCATCAGAGCCACCTGCCACTCATTCTTTGTCCTCTATGTTCTACATCCCAAGCACAATTATTCTACACACAAAGCCCCCCTTTCTGAACCCCCACAATACTCCTAGTTCACAGTATTTCAGCACAACCGCTGACTGCCATTGAATGTTTCATGTAAATAAAATGTGTCTCCTAAACTTTTTATTGTATATAGTTTAGGCACATTAAAGGTACTAATACAAACAGGAAATACCTTATACATCTCTTGAATCTGCCTGAGTGCCTAGATAAATAATTTTAAAATAAACTGAGTGAATTACACTCCTTCCCGCTACTGGTACCTTAACCTCCATCAGGCCCAATCAGGGCAAGGGGAAGACACTTTGAATAGGATAAAAGACAGAAGTTTAAATTAGACTGGACTTGATTTTTCAGTATGTGAGAGTGACCACAAAGCTGTGAGATGAACCGAGGGAAAGGAGCAGAGATCCAACAAAGGATCCTTGCAAGCAGCAGTGGGAGAAAATGAAACTGCTTTATAACTGTTTCCTACCAAGTTTATCCACACAATAACCAGTTAAGTACTGACATCTGAACGATATTAAGTCTTCCTTCCAGGAGAGGAACAGCTCTCCACTAATTCAGATCTTCTTTGATTTTTTTAAATCAGAGTACAGTTTTCCTCATATAGGTCATGTACATGTTTTGTTAGTTCTATATACAAGAATTTTTTTCTTTGTGCTAATGTTAATGGTGTATTTTTAATTTCAAATTCCAATTTTTCATCTTGGTATACAGGACAGCAACAGACTTTTGTATATTAACGCTATATCTTAATGTCTTATTAGTCCCACGGGTTTTATTATTATTGACTTTCCGGGATTTTCTACCTAGACTATCATGTCATCTAAGAATGAAGACAGTTTGCTTTTTCTCTCCCAATTTGTACACCTATCAGTTCCTTTTTTTCTCACTGCATTAGCTAGGACTTCCACTGCATTGTTAAAAAGCAGTGGTAAGGGCGCCTGGGTGGCTCAGTGGGTTAAGCCGCTGCCTTTGGCTCAGGTCATGATCTCAGGGTCCTGGGATTGAGTCCCGCATCGGGCTCTCTGCTCAGCAGGGAGCCTGCTTCCCTCTCTCTCTCTCTGCCTGCCTCTCTATCTACTTGTGATCTCTCGCTGTCAAATAAATAAATAAAATCTTTAAAAAAAAAAAAAAAGCAGTGGTAAGAGAGGACATCCTTCCCTTGTTTCTGATCTTAGTTGGAGAGATTTTGGATTCTTCATGATTATGATGTTAACTGTAGATATTTTGTGGATGTTCTTTTTTTTTTAAACTATTTTTTAAAGATTTTATTTATTTGACAGAGAGAAATCACAAGAGAGGCAGGCAGAGAGAGAGGAAGGGAAGCAGGCTCTCCGCTAAGCAGACAGCCCGATGTGGAACTCGCTCCCAGGACCCTGAGATCATGACCTGAGCTGAAGGCAGCGGCTTATCCCACTGAGCCACCCAGGCGCCCCTTTGTGGATGTTCTTTATCAAGCTGAGGAAGTTCCCCTCTATTCTTGGTCTAGTGAGAACTTTCATCATAAATGGGTGTTGGATTTTGTCAAATGCTCTCTCTGGATAGGATATTAACAGGACCATAATGTGCTATTTCTTCTTCAGTCTATTGATGTGATGGTTTACACTAAGTGATTTTTGAATGTTGAACCAGCCTTGCATACTTGGAATAAACCCCACTTGGTCATGGTGTATAATAATTCTTTCGATATGCTGCTGGATTTAGTTTGCTAATATTTTCTTGCAGAACTGTGCATTTATGCTCACAAGAGATACTGGTCTGTAGTTTTCCTTTATTGCAATGCTTTTGTCCAATTTTAGTATTAAGGTAGTGCTAGCCTCCCAGAATAAGCCAGAAGTATTCCCTCTGCTTCTATTTTCTGCTAGAGATTACAGAAAACTGGTTCCGCGTCTTCCTTAAACATTTGGTAGAATTCACCAGTGAAAACATCTAGGACGGTTTGGAGGGTCAACTGCTGATCCAATTTCTTTAAAAGATACAGACCTACTCAGATTATGTTTCTCACTTTATTTCATTTCTACCATTCCTTGAATCTTTCTTAAAGTTTCCATCTCTTTGCTTACATAATCCATCCGTTTTTGCATGTTGTGCACTATTTCCATTACTGCCTTTGGCGTATTAATTAGTTATTTCAAATTTGGCCTTTATAATCCTCAAGTCTCTCTCATATCTAAATCTGCTTCTGATGTTTGCTTTGTCTCTTCCAATTGTATTTTTTGCCTTTTAGTTTGTTTTTAAATTTTTTCAAAAGTCAGACATTATAGGGGCACCTAGGTGGCACGGTCAGTTAAGCATTTGCCTTCGGCTCAGGTCATGATCCCAGGGTCCTGGGATCGAGCCCCACATCGGGCTCCTGGCTCTGCAGGGAGCCTTCTTCTGCTTCTCCCTCTCCCTCTGCCGCTCCCTCTGCTTTTACTTTCTCTCTCTGTCAAATAAATAAATAATATCTTTAAAAAAAAGAAGTCAGACATTATAAACAGGGTAAAAGGAACTGGGGTAAACAGGACTTCAGTGAGGTTTGTGTTTAACCTGGCTGTGAGCTGGGCCGTTTACTGTTTGATGGAGCTGTAGGAGTCAAAGGCTAGAATGTCCTCCAGTGTGCTTGGTTTTATCTCCTGCTGTCTGGTTTTCTGTAGAGATATCCCCCTTAAAGACAAAGACAGTCTGAAGAGACTGTCTTTTTTCCATTGGCTACGTTTCCTGCTTTGTCAAAGATTATTTGACCATAAAGTTGAGGGTCCATATCTGGGCTCTCTACTCTGTTCCACTGGTCTGTGTGTCTCGTTTTTGTGCCAGTAAAGACAGTCTCTTCAATAAATGGTGCTGGGGAAATTGGACAACTATATACAGAAGAATGAAATTTGACCATTCTCTTACACCATACACAAAGATAAACTCAAAATGAATGAAAGACCTCAATGTGAGACAGGAATCCGTCAAAATCCTAGAGGAGGACATAGGCAGTACAACCCTTGACATCGGCCACAGCAACTTCTTTCAAGACACGTCTCCAAAAGCAAAGGAAACAAAAGTGAAAATGAACTTTGGGGACTTCATCAAGATGAAAAGCTTTTGCACAGCAAAGGAAACAGTCAACAAAACAAAGAGGCAACCCACAGAATGGGAGAAGATATTTGCAAATGCCTGGGTGGGTCAGTGGGTTAAGCCTCTGCCTTCCGCTCAGGTCATGATCTTAGGGTCCTGGGATCGAGCCCCACATTGGGCTCTCTGCTCAGCGGGGAGTCTGCTTCCCCCCTCTCTCTCTCTGCCTGTCTCTCTGCCTACTTGCGATCTCTGTCAAATAAATAAATAAATCTTTTTTAAAAATGACATTACGAAGGGCTGATATTCAAGATCTATAAGGAACGTCTCAAACTCAACACCCAAATAACACAAATAATCAAGTCAAAAAATGGGCAGAAGACATGAGCAGACACTTCTTAAAGAAGACAATCTTAGCAAATGGCTAAGAGACACATGAAAAAGTGTTCATCATCATTAGCCATCAGGGAAATTCAAATCAAAACCACACTGAGATACTACTTCACACCAGCTAGAATGGCCAAAATTAATAGGCCAGTAAACAACAAATGTTGGAGAGGATGTGGAGAAAGGGGAACCCTCTTAAACTGTTGGTGGAAATACAAGTTGGTACAGCCACTTTGGAAAACAGTGTGGAGGTTCCTCACAAAATTAAAAATAGAGCTACCCGATGGCCTAGCAATTGCACTACTGGGTATTTACCCCAAAGATACAGATGTAGTGAAGAGTAGGGCCAGATGCACCCCAATGTTCATAGTAGCACAACAGCCAAACTGTGGAAAAAGCCGAGATGCCCTTCAACAGATGAATGGATAAAGATGTGGTCCGTATATACAATGGAATATTACTCAGCCATCAGAAAGGATGAGTACCCAACTTTTGCATCAACATGGATGGGGACTAGAGAGATTATGCTGAATACAGTAAGTCAAGCAGAGAAAGTCCATTATCATATGGTTTCACTTATTTGTGGAACATAAGGAATTGCATAGGGGAGGAGAAGGAAGGGAAAAATGAAGGGGGGGGATTCAGAGGGGTAGATGAATGATGAGAGACTGTGGACTCAGAGAAACAAACTGGAGATTTTAGAGGGGAGGGGTGTGGGGATTGGCCCAGTTATGGGTATTAAGGAAGGCACATACTCCATGGAGCTCTGGGTGTGATATGTAAACAATGAATCATGGAACACTACATCAAAATTAATGACGTATTGTATGGTGACTAACATAACATAATAAAAAATAATAATAATAATAAAAGAGAGAGAATCTGAGCTTTGCAGTTTTAGCTGTAATCCCCTGTTATTACACAGAAGCCTGACTGATGTGGTAGAAAGGGGTGGTTCTGGTAAAAACAATTTCCCTTGAGAGAAGGCCTTTTGTCAAGGTGAACAAAATGTTCTGGTTATTTTTCAGAATGGTTACTTTCCCTCTCCCCTGCCAGAAGCACTAGGGGATATTTTTCTTTTTTAACCACAGAACCTAATAGAACTCCTAGAAGTAAAACTCATCAAAGTGTGGGAGCAACCCAAAAGAAGACTGGACCTCTGGAGGGTCAAACTCTCTGGCTAGTCTACACTAAGCCCCCACCAATTAATTAATCACAGATTAAGTGTTCCTACCAGTACTAGCTACTTAGCAGGCTTCTGCTTTATAGGCTTTTGTTCTGGGTAAGCTCTGATTCCAGGTATTCACCTCTCTTTCCAGTTTTCAAGGCAACAATGTGTGTTATAATTTCAATTATCTGACGAATCTGAGAAGAGTTGCTGATTTTCCAATTCTTCAGCTTTTCTCACTACTGGACATTGGGAATGACGACTTCCAGAAGTCACCTGTATGTTTTATGATTTTATCTCTTACCTTTAGGTCTTTGATTTACTTGAAATCATTTTCTGTGTATGGTGTATATGATGTAAAATACTATTTTAAAAATACTTTATTCTCTGTGGGAAACGCTCTTGGATTCATCATTTGACATCTCCTTGGGATCTTCCTCCGACACGCAGGCTGCAGAGACTTAGTCCAGGTGAGTTATGCCAGGGCTTCTCTCTAACTTACTCTGTCTTACTTTTATTTTAAGTAAGTTTTTGGTTGACAGAGTAAAACATTATTTTAATCCTTTTAAAAAAAACACAAGGTGTGAGATCATAATAGAAAGTACTTTCTTTCCCATTTTAATACTAAGTAGTTTGGAATGATCTATCCTTTAATCTCTTAAGGTGCCTCCTAATTTTTTTTGAAGAGAAAGGAATTCAGTTACTACAATGTACCAATTAAATTAATATAAGCATTTCCTACTATGGCAACTTACAATAGAAAATAAGCATTACTAGGGCGCCTGGGGGGCTCAGTCCATTAAGCCTCTGCCTTCAGCTCAGGTCATGATCTCAGGGTCCTGGGATCGAGCCCCACATCAGTCCCTTGATCAGCAGGGAGCCTAGTTCTCCCTCTCCACCACACTTTGTGCCCTCTCTTGCTACCCCTGTCACCAACTCTCTTTCACTCAGATAAATAAATAAAATCTTTTAAAAACGAAAGAAAGAAAGAAAATAAGCATTACTTATAAGAGGCTATTCAAATTGTGTTGTACGTGTAATTATTTCTGTGCTTATCTTACGTATTTCATGACAGTCTAAGAGAGAGTTCTTCCACCCTGGCACTTTGAACATTTTAGGGCAAATAATTCCTTATTGCTGTGGGGCTCTCGCAATGTAGTTCAGTATCATCTTGGTTTTCTACCCACTAAATGCCAACACATAATCCAAACCCCCAAGCTGTTATATTGCTACATGTTTTCTGGAGAGACCCAGTTGAGAACTACTGGTCAAAGAAATGTACGCTAAATGTGGAAAAACGAAATAATGTAAAAATTGTATTATTTTGTGTTAATTTTTTCAAATAAAATAAATTTTCAAGTGAAAGAATGGCAGCTAAATCTCTAAGGAATGACTTAAATATTGTCATGTCAGAGATATACATGCATGTGATACTCAGACCTCAAGAAAAGACTCCCGGGGTACCTGGGTGTCCCAGTCGGGTAAGCGGCTAACTCTTGGTTTCAGCTCAGGTCATGATCTTGGGGTTGCGAGACTGAGCCCCACGTCAGGGTCTACCTTCAACAGGGAGTCTGCTTGAGATTCTCTCTCCCTTTCCCTCTGCCCCTCCCCCTGCTCACACAAATTCTATCAAAAATAAAGTTTTTTTAAAAAGACTCCCATTCAACCTTCCTCCATAAACAATGTAGTTTTTCTAACTCATTTCCATAGTACTAGGAAATGTTTCAGTTTACCAACAATATATACTGACTACCCAGTACAGAAGTTCAGAATTTACCTACTAGCTTTCTGATACTGAGGATTTATGCCAATACAATGACTATTACCACTACTACCTGTCTTCCACTTCCTCCTCTGGCATTTATTATAGTATTACTCTTTGCTATTCTCTTGGGTAACCCTCTAAGGATTTAAATCTTTACTTCTTGTTTTAACAGTTTATTCACAAAGGTGTAGGCCAACAGATGTTTCCTGTTCTTAAATTCTCTAGTAGCTGTTATTACATTATTGTTATTATTAACATCATCACAGTAGTAAAAAAAAAAAAAAAAAAACCTAATTCTCTAACAACAGATGAATAGTTCTCTTTAGTTTTTCATGGTTTAAGATAATGAGACAATGAAAATTTTAATGCTATAAGCCACCTTTTTGAAATAACTGCAATATAAACTGCCAGGAATAAGATTATTAAATCATAGTGTGTAAATACACCATCATATTGCTTTCCAGCACGGTTATTAGAATCCATTTTATTTTGTTCATATTGAAAATAGTGTTATTTTTTCCAGTTACATAAATAAAAATCCTTATTAAATTTTCAATGTATTCAGGGGCACTTGGCTGGCTCAGTGGGTAGACCATGCAACTCTTGATCTCAGGGTTGTTAAGTTCAAGCCCCACACTGGGTACAGAGATTACCTAAAAATAAAATCTTTAAAAAACTTGAATGTATTCAAAGGAGTATAAGGAAGAAGATAAAAATCAGAAACTTCACTACTCTGAAATAAATAACTCTCTTTGTATATCTACATAGCTTAAATAATTTTAGTCAGATTATGTATGTATTGGTTTTATATAGCTATTTCTTTTAATTTTTTCTCTATTATTTCTGGCTTATAATCATACTTTTATTACACACTCTCCCTCCCTGACAACTTTATCATCTCCTCAGGCAGCCAGCAGGAAGAACAGTCTGGTGTGTAGCTTCCATTCTTACCGGCTCCAAAATATTCCACAACATGTGTGATTGGAAGTACAGGCTACTTCTCCTAAAAATATATTTTTACATGTAAGTCTCTAATCCATCTGGGACTTTTTTTTATTTTATTTTATTTATTTATTTGACAGACAGAGATCACAAGTAGGCAGAGAGGCAGGCAGAGAGAGAGAGAGAGAGGAGGAAGCAGGCTCCCTGCTGAGCAGAGCCTGTGGGCTCGATCCCGGGGCTCGATGTGGGCTCGATCCCGGGACCCTGGGATCATGACCTGAGCCGAAGGCAGAGGCTTTAACCCACTGAGCCACCCAGGCACCCTGGAACTTACTTCATATGTATGACATGGGAGTTCAAGTTCAGATTTTGTTCCTAAATGGTGAGTGATTAGGCCGAAACAATTTATTAAATCAACCATCTTTTCCCACTGTCAATAACTGTTGTTGCTGTAGACTGAATTCCCGAGTATGCTAGGACATACATAGTTCTTACTCTCCATTATGTTTCTTTGTTCTCTTTGCCAACTCCTATAACAACAACATGAATTTTTAATAATAATGATTAGATAGCTTAATTGCTCTCTGGGCAAATCTCTCTAGGAGTTTCATTTTTCATAATTTCCTAGGCTAGTCTCAGGTTTGTTTGTTTGTTTGTTTTGGAGGCAAAAATGTAAACAATCTTCCATATAAACTTTAAGATCATTTGTATTCAATTCCAAATAAAACTCTGACTCTAAATGCAACTGCATTAAATATATAATTTTGGAAGAGTTAACATTTGCATGATATTTGCTTGTCTTTCCCTCCAGAAATGTGGCCTATCCTTTCGTTTGTTAGATCATGTTGCATAACCTTCATAAGAGTGTTATGGATTTCTGCATAGTCTTTATTCCTTTCATGTTTAGTTCTGTTTCACACTTTTTGTTGCTAATGTGCATGAAGTATTTTTACTATTCTGACTTGTGGCTGGTGATTGCTAGTATAGAGAAAAGCTCTTCACTTAGATATAGTTAAATTGTTTCTAGTCAGTTTACCAAACACACTCATAATTTCAGAATCTCGTGGTTTTTCTAGTTATGCAATCATATCACCAGTTAAAAGAGATCACCTTCTTTTCTAATAATTATATTAATTTTCTTAGCCTTCTGAATTCCCCAGAATCCTGAAAATAATGTCCAATGCTAATAAGAGCAAACATATCTGTCTTTTTTCTCTTGATAATGGAAATGGCTTTACAGTTTCCACATTTAGTATAATGCTTCCTCTTGATTTCTTAACAAATATTTAAGTAATTGTTATTAATTTCCATCTTATGTAGCATAAGCCAGCTACAGGAAAGTGATACAGCTATGGAGCACAAAATCTGACCTTTTAGAAGTCTGCTCCAGTGAGAGACGCCCCTGCCTGAAAAGCGCTCAGGTGGCAAAGCAGGGCAGAATCCTAGGTGGGATCTAGGTCACAGGTCACAGAAAGAACAGGGTGCCTGAGCCGGCAGAGTTCCCAAGCACCTGGAGCAGGGAAATCAGCTACAGCCAGTGAGCCCAGGAGTGGGCTCTCAGCTTGGTTTGCCATGAACCCTGGTGTAGTCTGGTGACCACTCTCTGTATAGAGGCCCTGCAAAGGGCAGAAACACCGTGACCTTCTGCGTTCCCCTTCCCCTGGGGAGGAGCGGTGTGGGTGGGCATTGCGGGAGTCTGCAGAGTTTGGCACACACAAAAGTGAAGATCACTTCTCCCTGAGGGTTTACTGAAGACAGGGGCCACAATCTTTCAGTTCCAGGCCTGGAGATCAGGGCAGGGCCATTTTTATCTTCATCCTCTCAAGTAGCGCACAAAGCCTTCAGGGAACTAAAGTCACATAGAACAACCCCAAGTAGCTTACACTAAGTTCAGTGCCCTGGCACGGGGTAGTGCAAACTTCGCCCAAGCAAAGACACTTGAGAGTCCGTGCGGCAGGCCCCTCCCCCAGAAGACCAGCAGGAATAGCAGACGAATACCAAGTTTACTGAACACACAGAACTGTAAAACTCTCAATTCGAGGGGTTTTTTCATGATTCTTTTCTTTCATTTAAAATTTCCTTTTCTTGGGGCACCTGGGTGGCTCAGTGGGTTAAAATTTCCTTTTTTTTTTTCTTTTTTCCCTTTAAACTAGTTTCTGATTTTTATCAACTCTGTTTTTAAGTCTTTTTTTAACTTTCACTTTTACATTAGCATTTTATAGATATAGTCTTCATTTTTGGCTTTCCTTCACTGTATTGAATTTTATTTTTGTACAGCTATAAGCTATGCTTTCTTTACAACTTTGGGAATGCCTTTTTTTTTTTTTTTAAAGATTTTATTTATTTATTTGACAGAGAGAGATCACAAGTAGACAGGCAGGCAGAGAGAGAGAGAGAGAGAGAGGGAAGCAGGCTCGCTGCTGAGCAGAGAGCCAGATGCAGGACTTGATACCAGGACCCTGAGATCATGACCTGAGCCGAAGGCAGCGGCTTAACCCACTGAGCCACCCAGGCGCCCCTTGGGAATGCCTTCTAACAGACCAAATACACCCAGGACCAAGTAGATCACCCTGTTTTGTCCACCTGGGAGATTGTATTCTTTTTCCCCACTTTTTCTTTTTCTTTTCTTTTTTGGTTTCCAACCTCCTTAGATTTCTCTAATGTGTATTTCACTTGGGTTGTGTTTGATATATTTTTTTAAGATTTTATTTAGGGATGCCTGTGGCTCAGTCATTAAACGTTTGCCTTTGGCTCAGGTCATGATCCCAGTGTCCTGGGATTGAGTCCCACATCAGGCTCCCTGCTTGGTGGGGAGCCTGCTCTTCCCTCTCCCACTCCCCGTGCTTGTGTTCCCTCTCTCACTGTGTCTCTCTCTGTCAAATAAATAAATAAAATCTTTTTTTAAAAAAAGATTTTATTTGAGAGTGAGAAAGCAAGTATCAGTGGGGGGAGGGGCAGCAATACCATAAAGTGAAACAATGTTAGAATTATTAGTGTCCCTGAAGAAGAAGAAAGAGAGAGAGGGACAGAAGGTATATTTGAGCAAATCATAGCTGAGAAATTCTCTAATCTGGGGAAGGAAACAGGCATTCAAGTCCACGAGGTAGATTGGACTACTCTCAAAAATCCATTAAAAAAAAAAATATCAACACCCCAACATAATAGTGAAGCTTGCAAATTTCAGAGATAAAAAGATAAATCCTGAAAGCAGCTCAAGTCAAGGGGATCTTAACCTACACGGGTAGAAACATTACGCAGGCAGCAGACCTATCCACAGAGCTCTGGCAAGCCAGAAAGGGCTGACATGATATATTCAGAGCACTAAATGAGAAAAATCTGCAGCCAAGAATACTTTATCAGCAAGGCTGTCATTCAGAATGGAAGGAGAGATAAAGAGCTTCCAGTACAAACAGAAATTAAAAGTATTTGGGACCACTAAACCAGCCCTGCAAGAAATATTAAAGGGGATCCTGTACGCAAAGAGAGAGCCCACAAGTAACACAGACCAGAAAGAAACAGAAACAATCTACAGAAACAGAAACTTTACAGGTAATACAATGGCACTAAATTCATCTTTCTATACTGACTCTGAATGTAAATGGGCTAAATGCTCCAATCAAAAGACACAGGGCATTAGAATGGATTTTTTAAACAAAAGGCAAGACCCATCCATATGCTGTCTACAAGAGACTCATTTTAGACCTCAAGACACCTCCACATTGAAAGTAAGGAGGTGGAGAACAATTTATCATGCCAATGGACCTCAAAAGAAAGCTGGGGTAGCAATCCTCACATTAGACAAATTAGATTTTAAACCAAAGACTGTAGTAAGGAATGAAGAGGGACACTATTACCATACATAAAGGGTCTATCCAACAAGAAGATCTAATGATTATAAATATTTTTATGTACCTAATTTGGGAGCAGCCAATTATATAAACCAATTCATAACCAAATTAAAGAAACACACTGATAATAATACAATAATAGTAGGGGACACTTCAACAGCCCACTCACAGCAATGCACAGATCATCTGAGCAGAAGATCAACATGGAAACAAGGGCTTTGAATGACACACTAGACCAGATGGACTACACAGATATATACAGAGCATTCCATCGTAAAGCAACAGAAAACACATTCTTTTCAAGTGCACATGGAACCTTCCCCAGATTAGATCACATACTGGGATACGAATCAATTCTCAACCAGTACAAAAAGATTGGTATTATCCCCTGCATATTTTCAGACCACAATGTTATGAAACTTGAACTCATTCACAAGAGGAAATTTGGAAAGAACTGAAATACATGGAGGTTAAAAAGCATCCTACCAATGAATGGGTCAACCAGGAAATTAAAGAATTTAAAAATTTTATGGAAACAAATGAAAATGAAAACACAACTGTTCAAAAACTTTGAGATACAGCAAAGGCAGTCTTAAGAGGGAAGTACATAATAATACAAGACTTTCTCAAAAAATTAGAAAAGTCTCAAATACACAAGTTAATCTTACACCTAAAGGAGCTGGAGAAACAATAGCAAATAAAGCCTAAACCAAGCAGGAGACGAGAAATAATAAAGATTAGAGTAGAAATCAATGAACTAGAAACCAAAAGAACAATATAACAGATCAATGAAACTAGAGCAAGTTCTTTTAAAGAATGAGTAAGATTGATAAACCCCTGGCCAGACTTATCAGAAAGAAAAGAGAAAGGACACAAATACATACAATCATGAATGAAAGAGGAGAAATCACAACCAACACCGAAGAAATATAAACAATTATAAGAACATATTATGAGCAACTATATGCCAACAAAATAGGCGATCTGGAAGAAACAGATGCATTCCTAGAGACATGTAAACTACCAAAACTGAACCAGCAAGAAATAGAAAACCTAAACAGATCCATAACCAGCAAGGAAATTGAAGCAGTAATCAAAAATCTCCCAACAGGGGCGCCTGGGTGGCTCAGTGGGTTAAAGCCTCTGCCTCGGCTCAGGTCATGATCCCAGGGTCCTGGGATCGAGCCCCGCATCAGGCTCTCTGCTCACCAGGGAACCTGCTTCCTTCCTCTCTCTCTCTCTCTCTGCCTACTTGTGATCTTTATCAAATAAATAAATAAATAAATAATCTTTAAAAAAAAAAAATCTCCCAACAAACAAAAGCCCAGGGCCAGGTGGCTTCCCAGGGGAATTCTACCAAACAATTTACAGAAGAATTAATACCTATTCTTCTGAAGCTCTTTCAAAAACAGAAATGGAGGGGCGCCTGGGTGGCTCAGTGGGTTAAAGCCTCTGCCTTCAGCTCGGGTCATGATGCCAGGGTCCTAGGATCAAGTCCCGTATCAGGCTCTCTGCTCAGCAGGGAGCCTGCTTCCTCCTCCTCTCTTTCTCTCTCTCTCTCTGCCTGCCTCTCTGCCTACTTGTGATCTCTGTCAAATAAATAAATAAAATCTTTTAAAAAAAATAGAAATGGAATGAAAACTTTCAAACTCTTTCTATGAGGCCACAATTACCTTGATCCCAAAACCAGACAAAGACCCCACCAAAAAGGAGAATTACAGACCAATAACCCTGATGAACATGGATGCAAAAATTTTCACCAAAATACTAGCCAATAGGATCCAATAGTACATTAAAAGGATTAGTCACCATGACCAAGTGGGATTTATTCCTGGGCTGCAAGAGTCATTCAACATCCACAAATCAATCAATGTGATACTCTACATAAACAAAAAGGACAAGAACCATATGATACTCTCAGCAAATGCAAAAAAAAGCATTTGACAAAGTACAGCATCTTTTTTTAATATTTTATTAATTTGACAGAGAGAAATCACAACTAGGCAGAGAGGCAAGCAGAGAGAGAGGAGGAAGCAGGCTCCCCGCGGAGCAGAGAGCCGATGCGGGGCTCGATCCCAGGACCCTGGGATCATGACCTGAACTGAAGGCAGAGGCTTTAACCCACTGAGCCACCCAGGCACCCCACAGCATCCTTTCTTGATTAAAACTCTTCAGTGCAGGGATAGAGGGAACATACATCAACATCATTAAAACCATATATGAAAAACCCACAGCGAATATCATTCTCAATGGGGAAAATCTGAGAGCTTTTCCTCTAAGTCAGTAACACGGCAGGAATGTCCACTCTCACCAATGCTGTTCAACATAGTACTGGGAGTCCTACCCTCAGCAACCAGACAACGAAAAGAAATAAAAGGCATCCTAACAGGCAAAGAAGAAATCAAACTCCCACTCTTTGCAGATGATACTCTACATGGAAAATCCAAGACTCCTCTCCAACTTGCTAGAACTCATAGAGGAATAAAGCAGAGTTGGCAGGATATAAAATCAAGGCACAGAAATTAGTTGCATTTGTATACACTAACAATGAGACAGAAGAAAGAGAAATTAAGAAGTCTATCCATTTAAAATTGCACCAAAAACTGTAAGATACCTAGGAATAAACCTAACTGAAGAGGCAAAGGATCTATATTCAGAAAACTATAGAACACTCATGAAAGAAGTTGAGGAAGACACAAAGAAATGGAAAAACATTCCATGCTTATGGGTTGGAAAAACAAATATTGTCAAAATGTCTACACTATCCAGAGCAATGCAATCCCTATCAAAATACCATCAACTTTTTTCACAGAACTGGAACAAATAATCCTAATATTTGTATGGAAACAGAAAAGACCTGAATAGCTAAAGGAATGTTGAAAAAGAAACAAAACCTGGTGGCATCACAATTCCAGACTTCAAGCTCTGTTACAAAGCCGTAATCATCAAGACAGTATGGTACTGGCACAAAAACAGACACACAGATCAATGGAACAGAATAAAGAACCCAGAAAAGAACCTTCAACTCTATGGTCAACTAAACTTTGACAAAGCAGGAAAGAATATCCAAAGGCTCTTCAATAAATGGTGTTGAGGAAATATCATAGCCATTGCAGAAGAATGAAACTGTACCACTTCTTTAAACCACACACAAAAACAGACTCAAATGGATAAAAGACCTAACTGTGAGACAGGGATCCATCAAAATCCTAGAAGGGAACACAGGCAGCAACCTCTTCAATCTCCGCTGCAGCAAATTCTTGCTGGACATGTCTTCAAAGGCAAGGGAAACAAAAGCAAAAATGAACTATTGGGACTTCATCAAGATAAAAGGTACAGCAAAGGAAAGAGTCGACAAAACCAAAAAAACCAACAGAATGGGAGAAGATATTTGCAAACAACATATCAAAGACTAGTATCCAAAATCTATAAAGAACTTATCAAACTCAACACCCAAAGAACAAATAATCCAATAAAGAAATGGGCAGAAGATATGAACAGACATTTCTGCAAAGAAGACATCCAACTGGCCAACAGACACATGAAAAAAATGCTCCAAATCACTCGGCGTATACACTCAGGAAATACAAATCAAAACCACAATGAGATACCACCTCACACCAGTCAGAATCGCTAAAATTAACAAGTCAGGAAACAACAAATGTTGGTAAGGATGCAGAGAAAGGGAAACGCTCCTACTCTGTTGGTGGAAATGCCAGCTGGTGCAGCCACTTTGGAAAACAGTGTAGAGACTCTTCAAAAGCTGCAAATAGAGCTACCCTATGACCCAGCAATTGCACTACTGGTTATTTACCCTAAAGATACAAATGTAGTGATCCAAAGGGGCACCTGCAGCCCAGTGTTTATAGGAGCAATATCCATAATAGCCAAACTATGGAAAGAGCGGAGATGTCCACTGACAGATGAGGGGATAAAGAAGATGTGAGATAAATAGATAAATAGAGATATAGATAGATAGATAAGATACATATACATACAAAGGAATATTAGCCATTAGGATGAATACTTAACATTTACATCTACATGGATGGAACTGGAGGGTATCATACTGAGAGAAATAAATCAGCCAGAGAAAGGCACTTGTCATATGGTTTTATTCATATGTGGAATATAAGAAACAGCACCAAGGATCATAGGGAAAGGAGGGAAAACTGAGTGAGAAATCATCAGAAGGAGAAAAACTATGAGAGACTCTTAACTATAGGAAACAAACTGAGGGTTGCAGGAGGGGAGGTGAGTGGGGGGATGGTGTAACTGGGTGACGGGCATTAAGGAAGGCATGTGATGTGATGAGCACTGTGTTATACATAACTGATGAACTATTGGAAATTACATCTAAAACTATGATATACTATATATGTTTGCTAACTGAATTTATTTTAAAAATATATATAAAGAAAATTAATCTAGACACAGACCCTATAACTTTCACGAAAATTAACTCAAAATAGATCAGTCTTAAATGTAAAACATGAAACTGCAAGAAATGCAAGTGATCCTGAGTTTGACAATGACTTTTTAGATAACTTGAAAAGCAGTTTATAAAAAAATAATAATAATAATAATAAATTGGACAATGACTTTTTAGATAACTTGAAAAGCATAGTTTATTTTAAAAAATAATAAATTGGACAGGATTATAATTAAAAATTCTGCCCTGTGAAAGACACTGGTTAAGATAAGACAAGCCACAGGCTGGTGGAAATTTGTACAAAACACATAGCCAGTTAAGGAAGTTGATCCCAAAATACAGAAAGAACTCTTAAAACTCAAAAAACAACCCAATTAAAAAGTGAGCTAGAGATCTAAAGAGACAGCTCACCAAAACAGATATGCCCCTTTCTTTACCATACACGAGAATTAACTCAAAGTGAATCACACATATAAATGTGAAAGCTAAAATTGTAAAATTCTTGGAAAAAAGTACAAGAGTCTTTATGACCTTTGGTTGGCAAGGCTTTCTAAAATATGACTTAAATACAAAAGTGACCAAAAAATTTATAGGTGGATTCTCTTTGAACAAGATTAAAAACTTTTGTCGTGCAATCAAGAAAGTGAAAAGATGACCCACAGAATAGAAGAAAATATATGCAAGTCATATGTTTGATAACGGCATGATGTCCAAAATATATGAGGATTTCTTACAACTCAATAATAAGAACAAAAAAGAACCCAATTTGAAAAAGGACAAAGCTGAAAGGACATTCTGCCAAAGAAGATACACAAATGCCAATAAACAGATGTGAAGATGTTCAACATTAGGGAAATGCAAATCAAGACCACAATGAGGGGTGTGTGGTTGTCTCAGTCAGAAGAGAGAGGAACTCTTGATCTTGGGTTTGTGAGATCGAGCCCTACATGGGGTGTAGAGATTACTTAAATACAACTTTAAAACACACACATACACAATGAGATAACACTTCATACTCACCAGGATGACTGTAATTAAAAATCAAGAGGGGTTCGCCTGGGTGGCTAAGTTGTTAAGCATCTACCTTGGGCTCAGGTTTTTATCCCAGGGTCCCAGGATCCCTGCTCGGTGGGAAGCCTGCTTCTTCCTCTCCCACTCCCCCTGCTTGTAGTCCCTCTCTGTCTCTCTGTCAAATAAATAAATAAAATCTTAAAACAGAAACCAAAAAAAAAAAAACAAAAAACAAGGGGTACCTGGGTGGCTCAGTCAATTAAGTGCCTGCCTTCAGCTCAGGTCATGCATGATCCCAGGGTCCAGGAATCAAGCCCCATGTTGGGCTCTCTGCTCAGTGGGAGCCTACTTCTTCTCCCTCTCCCTCTGCCTCCCTCTCCCTTTGCCTACCACTCCACTTGCTTGTGCTCTCTCCCTCTCTATGCCAAATAAATAAATAAAATATTTTTTAAAAAATTAAAATGGCAGTTTATAACAAATGTTAAAAAGGATGCAGAAAAATTGGACTGTCTGTAGATAGAAATGTGAAATGGTGCTCCAACTTTGGAAAACAGTTTGACAGTTCCTCAAAATATTAAACACAGAGGTATCAAACAACACAGCAATTCCATCAAAGAAAAATGAAAACATACATCCACAGCAAAAACTTGGACATCAATGTTCACAGCAGCATCTTTCAGAAGAGCCAAAAAGTGGGAAAAAACCTAAAGGTCCATCGACTAAAGAATGAATAAGCATAATGTGGCATATCCATACAATGAAATATTATTTGGCCACAAAAAAGAATGAAGTATTGATGCATGCTACAATGCGGATGAATTCTGAAAACATCATGCTAACGGAACGAAGCTAGACACACCAAAAAAACACCCATTGCACGATTCACTTTAAATGAAATACCCAGAATGGGCGAATCCATACAGAAAGTAGATTAGCTGTTGCCAAGGACTGGAGGGAAGAGAATTCAGGGGGAAATGGGGAATGACTGCTAACGTGCATAGGGTTTCTCCTGGAGATAAATAAAAATATTCTAGGATTAGATTGTGGTGATGGCTACACAACTCTTAAATATACTAAAAGCCACTGAATTGGGTGAATTCTGTGATATATGAATCACATCTCAATAAAATTTTTAAAAAAACAGTTGAGTTTTTGTGCAGCATTTCCACTGTTCTGGTGAGAACAAAATATATATACATATATGTACTGCTAAATATAAACTGCATAACTTCAGTGATTGCACACGGGTTCAATATTCTTACATACGTATTTAAAATTCTACTGCACCTGCAATGTCCACAATAGCCAAACTATGGAAAGAACTAGATGTCCACTGACAGATGAATGGATCAAGAAGATGTGGTATATATATACAATGGAATACTATGCAGCCATCAAAATAAATGAAATATTGCCATTTGTGATGACGTGGATGGAACTAGAGCTGAGCGAAATAAGTCAATCAGAGAAAGACAATTATCATATGATCTCCCTGATGTGAGGAAGTTGAGAGGCAACATGGGGGTTTTGGGGGACAGGAAAGGAATAAATGAAACAAAATGGGATTGGGAGGGAGATAAACCATAAGAGACTCTTAATCTCACAAAACAAACTAAGGGTTGCCAGGAGGAGGGTGGTAGGGAGAGGGTGGTGGGGTTATGGACATTGGGGAGGGTGTGTACGATGGTGAGTGCTATGAAGTGTGTAAACCTGGCGATTCACAGACCTGTACCCTGGGGCTAATAATGCATTATATGTCGATTTTAAATAAATAAATAAATACTGCACCTACCTCCGTAGTGCAGTAGGCAGCACGTCAGTCTCATAACACTAATACTGCATTATTTCTATACACTAATAATGAAACAGCAGAAAGAGATAAAGAAAACAGTCCAATTTACAACTGCACCAAAAATAACAAGGTGCTTACCTTATTTTCATAGACAGGAAAATTAAGGTTCCAAAGAGACTAAGGAACTTTCCCAATGTCACACAGCTAGTAAATAGCGAAGATATGACTGGAACCTACACTGCCCCAATCCAAACCCAACAAATGTCTCTCCTTGTTCAGCTTTCAGCACTGCTGTGCAATAAGGAAAAGCTCAGGCTCTCAATACAATAGTTAAAATTTGGGGTTTTGAGGAAAATATTATACTATGAATAACAACAGTATAAGCCTAAATAATATATCTGATATTCAAATATGCAATATTAAAAAACTCATACATCAATCCCAAAGAATCACTACAGAATCATGAATTAGTATGCCAGTGAAACAACCCTGCTTGCAGTCCTAGTCGGTCAACTTTTTGTCAAATTCCATATTTAGTTATGGTGCTCTTTGAAAGATACATAGAGCTGAGGAATATTAATGTCAGATGAATGACTTCTAAAGGCCAAAAAATGTACATTAAAGAGTATGTGGGGGGCACCTAAGTGGCTCAGTTAGGCGTCTGACTCTTGGTCTTGTCTCAGGACATGATCTCAGGGTCATGATCTCAGGGTCATGAGATCGAGTCCTGTATCAGGCTCTGTGCTGGGAGCCTGCTTAAGATTCTTTCTCTCCCTCTGCCTCTGCCCTTCCCCCACACACACTCTCTCCCACTCTCTCTCTAAAAAAAAAAAATTTAGCAAAAGGTATGTGGAATGTTCCTGATGCCTAAGCCCTGAAGAAGGTATGTGAAAAACTGATATAATTAAATATCAGAATAACAATTCTATCTAGAGAATCTACGGCCTACACAGCTGAAACACAAGTTTTATCACAAGTCCTGCCACAAAAACATCAACAAAGAAAATGATATTATATTTCCTCTCCAACTTCAAGTTCCCCTTACAATTTGAAGTTCATGCAAATTTTATTCTACAAAGCTTTTAAAAAAAAAACAAAAAAATTCTGGAAACCCTGAATTTCAAGTCACTCCTGGTGGAGATGGGTCAGCAATGGAAAGACAAGTAAAGTGGGATGACAGAGAAATAGTTTCTACAATGTCACCTTGGGAAGGCATATCTGAGCTGCAGAAGGTACCCCACTGCCATTTGTGGGGACAGAAGGAAAACAGGAACATAAAAGATAACAAGTGCTCTGACGTAGAGTCATCACAGGCAGAGCTAGGGTTCTACACCCAGCGACGGGAAAAGGCGCCCAAACCATCTCCCAGCTCCAGCACACAAGTTCTTCTGTGCCAGTGGAAGGACAGTGAGGAGCTGGTCCCAGGAGTCAGCAACTCCGAGCCAAAAATCAGAAAGCCATCTGGATGGAAGAAGAGACAGAAGGAGATACTTCTCATAATGCATATTATTCAAAACAATCCAAAATGCATCACAAGGATCCCACTGAAATTCTAGGGAAGGGGATTCTGAAAATTCTAACACACAAGAGATACAGAGATACGTAAAATTAGAATTTATTGTCTTTACTGTGTGTCCTTTCTGAATCATTTCATCTTAAGTATTAAAACATGTACAAGGATTTCAAAGATAAATTCTGAACTTTATCGCCTCGTGTGTTTTTTCTTTTAATGCCTTATGTTCTTTGAATTATCTTACCACCAAGGTTTTCAGAAAATTAATATATACTACTATATTTATATATAATCTTCAAAACCTTATCATCATGAGTAAATATCTATAATTACCTACTACAAATACTGTGCAGAATGAAACAAAAGCATAGAGCTCTCAGAGAATACGTAGTCTATCCTACTGTATAAATTAGCTTGGAAACAAAAGGAAAACTAACAGAAGAAATCGTGCTGAAATGACATGGCATTCTTTGAAATGTCTATACCTCTCAGGAAATGTACTTCCAACTATTACTTGAGACAGAAAGAATAAAAAGAAAGAAAAAAATCTTACATGCAATTAGAAATGCCTCAGTCTCCTTCAACCCCAAGTACAAAACTAGAGAGAAGTGAGGCAGAGTCACAAGGAGAGCAATGAAGGTCAAAGCCTCCTTCCTGATGAAGGATTCTGAGTGGCTGCTATAACCAATTACCACCACTCAGTGCTTAACACAAATTTACTACCACATAGTCCTAAAGGTCACAGATCTAACATGGGTATCACTGGGCTAAAACCAAGATGTCAGCAAGACTAGTTCCTTCTATGGACGCTAGGGAGAATCCGTTCCCTTGAATTTTCCAGCTTCTGGAGGCTATTCACTTTCCTTATCTTCAAGGTGCTTCATACTACCCCCTGCTCGTTGTCACGTCTCTTTCTCTGACTCTCCCACCTTCCTCTTATAGGGACGCTTGTGATTACACTGCATTCACCCAGATAATCTAGGACAATCTCTCCCTTAACTTAATCACATCTGCAAAGTCCCTTCTGCCATGTATGATAACATACAGGGTTCCAGAGATTACCACATGAACATCTTTGTGGGCTACTGTACCACCTACCGAGGGAAGTTCATTTAACCCCGTTTAGCAAAACCAAATACAAAGAATCCTCTCTACCGCTATTCCATGCCTTTTTGCTCACCTGTGTTATAAAATCAATATGTCAGCTATTGGATTTGCCTCTACCACACCATTCTATGCCATACTATACCATATAAGACTTTATGGACCACACTGAGAGAGAGAAAAGCAGCCCCTGACATCTGGAAGCTGGCCTGCTGCTACCAAGCTAGGCTTTGCTGTCGCTACAAACGCTAGCAGCTCAGAGTGAGGCACACACAGCTAGGTCTTTTTTTTTTTTTAAGATTTTATTTATTTATTTGACAGACAGAGACTACAAGTAAGCAGAGAGGCAGGCAGAGAGAGAGGGAGAAAACAGGTTCCCAGTGCAGAGAGCCCGACGCGGGGCTCGATCCCAGGACCCGGAAACCACGACCCGCGCTGAAGGCAGAGGTTCAACCCACTGAGCCACCCAGGCGCCCCTCACAGCTAGGTCTTGATGATTCTCTTCTTGAAAATAAACAGCTTCAGGAACGCTTCAGGGGCGCAAATAAATAAAATCTTTTTTTTTTTAAAGATTTTATTTATTTATTTGACAGAGAGAGATCACAAGTAGGCAGAGAGGCAGGCAGAGAGAGTGAGAGGGAAGCAGGCTCCCTGCCGAGCAGAGAGCCGGATGCGGGACTCGATCCCAGGACCCTGAGATCATGACCTGAGCCGAAGGCAGCGGCTTAAACCACTGAGCCACCCAGGCGCCCCAATAAAATCTTTTTTTAAAAATGACCAATTATCTCCCCACCATGGTTTATCTGAATGACTTGCTTCTTTTCCAATTAGTTTCAACTTTACCCGACCCAATTTTCTTTCCTTCTATATCAGATTAAGATACTCAATCATAGAATTATCTCTGCTTCCTAACAGCATCCAATATAGATCAAAGCCCCATCTCCTTAAATTCTTTCCAAATCACCCAACACAAGCCCAAATCCTATTTTTAAAAGCTCCTTTCAAATGTTTTCTTATTGAAACACCCCACAGTTCCCAGTGGGATGCATTTTCCCTTACTGCAACATGCAATCAACCTAACTTGTCCAACTACAAGTATATTCCTATGGTCTTTGGCTGGAGAACAGTGACAAAGCTCAGAAAAGGCTACAGACCTCCAGACACTGCTTTTCAAAATTAGATACAAGATTGATCATTGGCTCCCATCTTCTGGCCAACCTCTATGCTCAAGGGGGAAGGGCTAAAGCTTTTATCTGCAGTCGATGGAGTGAGCCATGGAGATGAAGGCAAGACCCTGGTAGAAAAAGGCAGGTAAACTCACCTACAGAAGAAGTAGAGAGAGGATGATTCCTGGCATCTTCATTATATCCCCACTCTATTTAGCCAAAAGGAAGCCATGTAAATTAGGGGTCCTAAAATCTCCACTGCTGTAAAAGTTCTAGTGAACCCCAGAACTGTTCCCAAAAATGCTACAGCCAGAATAAGGAAGAATTTAAATTGTACAGCTAGACCCTCAAATTCCCGGCCAGCTAGTTTCATAGGTTCTCCCTGGTCCTTTCATTAGCCCTACAACAAGCATTTTATGTAACCAACCTAGCTGGATCCCACATAACCCTGTTACGGTGGAGGTTTAAATTTTATAGGACTATAAATAGAGTACAGGCTGTGAAATCAGCCTGCCCGGATTCAGACTCTCCTTCCATCACGTGCTGACCATGCCACCTTGGCTACATACTGCAAAATACCTACTTCATGTGCTTGCTGTGGGACTCAAATGAGATACCTGGTAAGCACTCAATAAATGCCATTACTACTAATTTAGTGAAGGTATTACGAGGACTTTTTTGGGTACTGTTATGTATTGATCCGTGACCATTTTAGAGTAATAGCTGTATCAGTGAAAGTGGCATCAACATAAAAAAGCACTTGGAAGATACCATCTAAGTAAATGCAC
The DNA here is from genome assembly GCF_922984935.1 of Meles meles. Taxonomy (NCBI): domain Eukaryota; kingdom Metazoa; phylum Chordata; class Mammalia; order Carnivora; family Mustelidae; genus Meles; species Meles meles. Next base: position 1,911,824 of record NC_060075.1, on the reverse strand, counting down.
TCAAAGAATAGAGTACAGGGGTGCCTGGGTGGCTCAGTCAGTTAAGCAACCAACTCTTGATCTCAACTCCGGCTTTGATCTCAGGGTTCTGAGCTCAAGCCCCCTGCTGGGCTCCAAGTTAGGTGTGGAGCCTACTTAAAAAAAAAAAAAAAAAGAATAGATGGACCAAAAGACAAGTGATCCTGTGCAGCTATGGCAGGTATAAAGAACAAGAACATCTAAATTACAGTCCACATTTCACTTCTCCTGCTGGGTATTTAATAAGCTAGAGTCAATGTTTTGGTATCCTGGGTAATAGTTCGTGGGTGCATACTAATTAAAAATAGGTTAATCAAAAGCAGGTCACACATGAAACAATGAAAAATTTGTGTATGAACCCAGGATTATAATTAAACCAGTTCTGTGAATCTGAAGTTCAAAAGAAAAAGGAAAAAAAGCCAGCAAAAGAAGGAAAGAAAAAAGATCATTACCACCTGGTTAACAGATTTTAGCTACATAATCACTGAAATAATTGACAAGAGAATTCAGAAATATTCATAATACTTAAGACAAAACAGAATTATTACATGAGTATTTATAAGCTAAACACCACAGAACACACAAAAATTAACCCAAAATGGATCAAAGACCCCAAATGTAAGAGTTAAAACTCTAAGAAGAAAACATAGGAAGACATCTTCATGAAACTGAATTTGGTGATGATCTCTTTTTCTTTTTGTTTAATTTATTTGACAGATGGCGAGTACAAGTAGGCAGAGCAGCAGGCAGAGGGAGAGGGAGAAGCAGACTCCCCGCCGAGCATGGAGCCTGATGCGGGGCTTGATCCCAGAACTCTGGGATCATGACCGGAGCCGAAGGCAGTCACTTAACCGACTGAGCTACCCAGGAGCCCCATGGTGATGATCTCTTAAATATAACACTAAAAGCACAGACAAAAAAAAAATGCATAAAATGAACTTCATCAAAATTAACAACTTTTGTACATCAAAGAACATTATCTATCAATAGAGTAAAAAGGCAACACACAGAATGGGAGAAAATATGTGCAAATCTGACATTTAATAAGGGGTTAATATCCAGAATATATAAAGAACTCCAGAAAGTCAACAACAAAACCACCCAATTCAAAACAGGCAAAGGACTCAAACAGATATTTCTCCAAAGAAGATATACAAATGTAAATGGCCAGGAAGCACATAAAATAGTGCTCAACATCACTAATCATCAGGGAAAGGCAAATAAAAGCCACGATGAGATACCAGTGCACACCCATTACAGTAACTATTATATTTTAAAACAATAGAAAACAACACATGTTGGTGGAGAAACTGGAATCCTGGAGCACTGCTGGTGGGACTGTGAAAAAGCACAGCCACTACAGAAAACAGCACAGAGATATATATGCTGTAAAATTAGGGAAAGGAACTTTCTAATAAACCAATGATTTGTGGGGAAAAAAAAAAACAGCACAGCAGTTCCCCAAAAAATTGAACATAGAATTTTTTTTATATGGTCCCACCAATTCCGCCTCTGGGTATGCATATATCTACAAGAACTGAAAGCAAGGTCTTGAAGAGGTATCCGTACACCCATGTTCACAGCAGCACTATTTACAAAGGCCAGGAAACAACCCAAATGTCCAGTGATGAATGAATGGATAAACAAAACGTCCTTGTCAATACGAGCGAATGCCATCTAATGTTAACCACACGTCTACAAGATGCATGAAACTTGAAAGCCTGTGCTGAGTGCAATAAGTCAGACCTGAAAGGACAAATACTGCGTGATTCCACTTCTATGAGACACCTGCGTTAGTCAGCTGCAGAGACCAGTGGACGGCGGTTACCCCGAGCTGGAAGGAGAAAGGAACGGGCAGTCTACGACTCATGGCGGCAGTTTCAGTTTGGAGCGGCAGCAAAGTTCTAGAGACGGGCAGGGGGACGGCTGCACAGACGTGAACGCCCTCGATGCCAGTGAACCGTACACTTAGAAGTGTTCGCCACACGCTATGATACTGTATCAGAAAAAGAGGTGAAACTTACAGCATTACAGGGCAAAGCCGAAAATCGTTGAATAAAAGTACTGGCGACGTGTCTCAGAGAAAACTCAAGTATTTATATTCCGTGTGAATAATCTGAGGAGAGAACGCCAAAGACTGGAAACCCAGTGGGCTTGTTCGCATCCGTACAGCTTCTGCAGAGGGTGCGTTCACCACCCAGACGCGCTGGTTGGGGGAAGGCTGGGGTGCCAAGCGGCAGAACTAAGGCACTCTAAAATGAGCACCAAAACTAGGCTGTTTCCCGAGTAGCAAAGGTAGTAAAGCTCGTGGCTACTACAGCAAGTCCCCTTCTCAATCCAAATGGCAGACGATGTAATTAATTAAAAGTAAGGCAAAAAGCAACAGATCAATGGGCCGGCGTGGATTAACCCCTACGACTACAGTTACCGCAGTCATGACAAAGGTCGCAAGCGGTGCTAGAGGGACGGGACATCCAGGTGGGGGGAAATAAAGATTCCTACCTCAAAACAAACCCAAAAAGCAAATTCCAGACGCACTGCAGACCCAGTGGGAGGAGTAAACCCGGAAAGCGTTAAGAGAAAGCAGAACGCCCTCCCCGTTTCGGAGCGGGCCGGGAGTTCTTAAACAGGGCAGAGCCGGGCGGACCACGAAACAGTTAACGTAACTGACAATTACGGCTTTCTCGCCAGCAGGCAGGTGGCTGAGCGCTCAAGCATCCAGAAGGGACAGCCGCAGTGCGCACAGCTGACCCAACTACCGCGTGCGGCAAGCATCCGGAACACCTGCGAGCCGGCATTCAGGCGGCCCCAGGACTAATCAGAAACGGGGAAAGACCCGAAGACGCTTCCCGAGAGCGCTCCAGACGCCCGTAAGTACAGGAAACGGCACCCGAATCGTCCATCATCCGGGCAGCGCGTGCACAATCTTCTACGCGAAACAAAGTAAGAAAACCGAAGTGTGAGGCCCGCTTCCCGCAGCGGCTGAAGTCGGGAGCACCGCACGCGCCGGCCGGCGACAGGCCCACGCGCGCGCCCCAGGCCCGGGCCCCAGCGTCGCGGTCGCTCGCGGAATGCGCTTCGCTCCAAGCCAGGGCCCGGCAAGGCGGGTCTCAGTCCCCGAGTCCCCGGGACCGAGGGCCACACGAGGGCGGCGACCCCGCAGCAGAACTTCCTCCCCGGCTCCCGGCGCTGCGTCCGAACGCGGGAGCCGTCGGTCCGAAAGGGGACGCGCACACGCGCGCGCGCACGCAACACGGTCCCCGCGCGGCCACGGGGACACAGACACGCGCACACCGCGCGGCGCTGCGGGACGGATGGCGCACGCACGGGTGCCCGAGGCCGAGCGCGGGTCGGAACAGGCAACCCCGGCGCGACGGCTCCCGGGAGCCGCCCACAAGGCCGGGCGCCCCCAACCCGTAGGTCCGGAGCCACCGCCAGCGGGGCCGGAGGGCGGGCAGCGCACGCTCGGCTCCCGGGCCCGCCACTGGCACCGCACGCTCGCGGGTCCGCCGGGCCGGCGTCCGCCCCCGCGACCAGAAGAGCGCCCAGCGGCCCGCGCGGGTCTGCGCCCACCTGAGTTTCCGCGAGGGGGCGCGGGGCGGGGGGGGCGGGGCAGGGGGTCAGGGAACACCCGGCACGGAGGACGCGGGGCAGAGGGCCGTGGGGGCACCGGGCGCGGGGGGTCCGGGGGCGCGGGGCAGGCGGTCGGGGACACCGGGCACGGAAGGCGGGGGCGCGGGGCGGAGGGGGAGAGGGGCGGGGGGCGTGGCCGAGGGCGCGGCCGGGCCCGGGAGGCGGGGGCGCGGGGGGCGGGGCGCGGCCGGCTCACCGTGGACTCCCGCACTTGGCTGTGGAAGTGCTGCTCCCGCGCCGACACCTCGTCCTGCCCTTCCATCCTCCCTCATGCCCGCCGCCGCGCCGCCCGCGTCCGCGCGCTGCGCCGCACCATCGCCCGCCGCTCCGGGACGGAAGCAGACAGACAGCGACCGCCGTCCGCGGGGTCGGTGACCGCAGCTCCGGTCGCCGCCGCCGCCGCCGCCGCCTCAGCCGCCCCAGCCGCCGCCTCAGGCGAAGCCGCTCAAGCTGCGGAGGGCGGGCGCGGGGCGGGGCCGAGGCGGGACCTGACGTCAGAGAAAGGCGCTTCGCGTCAGAGGAGCGCGCCGCGGCACTTTGCTAACGGGAGCCGCCGAGGGGCGTGGCCTACTGGAGAGGGGCGGTGGGGCCACGCCCCCAGGAAAAGGAGGCCGGAGCCGGGCTGCCAGGTCCAGGGTCCAGCCGCTTGGGGACGCGATCCTGGTGGGGCGGCAGGAGCGGGTTCTTCCTCTTTGAAGGGTAACGGGGCGGCCGGCCACAGTCTCCGCGCACTGCTCCCGGCAGGAGGGGATCTTCGCGGCCCGCGGAACTGGCTCCGCCAAAGCAGGTGGGAGGCCAGGAGGGACCCCGGACACCTGGCTCCGGTGACTCGGATGACGGCGTCTCCCGCGTGGACAGCCCTGAGTGCGAGGCCCTTGCCGAGCCGGTGGAGTCGCGCTCCCTGCCCCGGGGAGTCTGCGCCCCCGGACCTCCTAGCAGGCCGAGCACGTGCATCCCCGCTGGACGCCCAGTGTCTTTTTTTCTATTTTCGCCGCGAAACTGAGGCAGAAGGAGTATTTATCGTTTTCCTTCGGGACTTATTGGACTATAAAGAGGTCACTTAAATGCGGCTGGCTGTGCGATTTGGGGGGCGTCTCTAACTCGCAGGAAGTAGAATCTAGAAATTGCTTTCGGATTATTTTAATGATGTCTCTGCATCTGGATTTTTCAGTATCTTTTGCAATTTTGAGTTAAAAGTTTTCTCATGACTCAAAAAAAAAAAAATGTTTTTAAGGTCTCCAAAAAGCGTGTCGACCCCACACAGCGTGCCTGGGCTGCAGCAGGCTGTGAATGGCTGGTAGTGGGAGGACCAGAAGGTTTGCGCTGAGGGAGTGCCCCTGCTGCCACAGGCTGATAAGAAACCAGGAACGCTTCCAACTGCTGAAATGCAATGTTCACTTTTATTTTTAAAACGTCTCAGAGACCGAAAGAACCACGGAAAGACAAAGTCTCCGAGTCTGTTTTTCTAGACACCTGGATTCTGAGAGCTGGGTTAAACACTTGTCCGAAATGATCTGCATAATTTCTGGGTTAATTAGAGTAAGCAGATCCGATTTTAAGATTATGGTATTTAGATGTGTTCCGGGAAGTAGATGCACGAGTTTCTGCTCTTTCTAGCCCAACCCCCAAGCATCTAGTGCTTTCTGTTTCCTTTAGCCCCTAGCCCAGGGTGGGAGGCTTCAAAACTAGCCAGAAGCTCACCCCTCCCTATACATTGTCCTGTCTGCCTTGTGGCATTGCCCCTCCTTTATCAAGAAGTGTTTATTTTCCACCCCGTTGAACCTGGGCCTGAACAGGTGACTTGCTTTGGCCAAAAGAACAGTAGAATAGATGAAGCTACTTGGAAAAGTGCTTGTGCATCAGGGCTTGTCCCTTCCTACCAGCCCTGGGCATCCTCCAGCTGCTACTATGCAAATAAGCCCCGACCAAGTAGAGAGAGGGATCCCAGTTCTCTCTGGCTCCTATCTGACACACTCTCTTCTGCATCCCTCTAAAACATAAATCTTCCCGTAACACAGTTTTCCTCCCCTGTTCAGTGCACTGCAATGCAGTTGTTCTCACTAAGTGTGGAATAAAATTAAACGCCTTAACTTGGCATTCAAGAGCTTGACTTTGGAGCCCGACCCCCATCCTTCCAGACATTGTCCCCACTTTATTCCCTGAAGAGCTCTTGGCTACAACCTGGCTTCCTCCTCTCTCCCATCCCCAAGGTCAAGGTCCAGCCTTTGACCTATTCCATATCCTCTTTGACCTGGACCAAGGTCAAGGTCCAGCCTTTACCTATTCCATATCCTCTTTCCTGCTGTTCAGAGTCAGTGCTAACTCCCTTCGGCATTCACACCAAGACCTTCTTCTCAGAAAAGGGAACCTCTTACACTGCAGTGTAATGGGAATGCAAGCTGGGGCAGCCACTCTACAAAACAGCATGGATGTTCGTCAAAAAGTTAAAAATAGAGCTACCCTACGACCCAGCAACTGCACTATTAGGTATTTATCCAAAGGATACAAACATAGTGATCCGAAGGGGCACGTGTACCCCAATGTTTATAGCAGCCGTGCCCACAATAGCCAAACTATGAGAAGAGTCCAGATGTCCATGGACAGACGAATGGATAAAGAAGATGTGATATGCACAATGGAAGAGCATTCGGCCATCGAAAACGATGAAATCTTACCATTTGCAACAACAGAGATGGAGCTAGAGGGTATTAGGCTGAGCGAAATAGGTCAATTAGAGGAAGACAATTATCATATGATTTCACTCATGTGGAAATTAAGAAACAGAACAGATGATCATAGGAGAAGGGGGGGGAAATAAAACAAGATGAAATCCGAGAGGGACACAAACCATGAGACTCTTAACTCCAGGGAACAAACTGAGGGTTGCTGGAGGGGAGGTGGGTGGGGGGCGGGTAACTGGGGGATGGGCATTAAGGACGGCACGTGATGAAGGGAGCACTGGGAGTTATAAGCAACGGATGAATCACTGACCTCTGCCCCAGAAACTAATAAAACACTATATGTTAATTGAATTTAAATTAAGTAAATAAATAAAAAAACGTTTCTTCTCCACAGTCTTTCCTGATGATTCCAGATTCTTCATTCACACATTCATCGAAAACTGTGGAGACACAATGGAAGAATGCTGGGGCGCCCGGGTGGCTCAGTCAGTTAAGCGTCTGCCTTTGGCTCAGATCATGATCTCGGGGTTCTGGGATCAAGTTCTGCATCGGGCTTCCTGCTCAGTGGGGAGCCTGTTTCTCCCTCTCCCTCTGCTGCTCTGCCTGCTTGTGCTCTTTCTCAAGTTAATAAATAAAGCGAAGGAAGAGAGGGAGAAAAGAAAAAGAAAGAAAGAAAACTGCCTCAGTCCCTGCTTTCACAGAGCTTGTAACCCAGGAGTAAAGCAGAGACCTTACAGCCATTCACTTGACCCTTAGCACACATGTCCCTGTATCCACTGATAGTCGATGTATGAGCTCTTTAAGGTCTAGGGCATCTTTTCCTGCATCTTGCAAACATCTGTGTACCTCCTACAATACCTAACGGAATGTCTCGCACAAAGTAGACACCTAACAGATATTCCCTGATCGGTAGGCTGCTTGCCCCGAGAAATTTCCCAGACTTCCTCACATTCCGGTATGTCTTCAAATTCTATGGATGTAAATAATAGTGTGGGCCTTGCTGGTTCTTCCAAGTTCACAGTTCGGGTGTCCGTGACTAAAGGCACTTCTTGTCGCTCCGTCGTCTGCTCCACAGCCGCGTCGTGTCTTTGCAACCGTTACAATTCCAGATAATTCCACTCATTTCACTAGGCTTTGCTTCCGTTCTCTTGGTCACAATGATATCAAAGTTTTGAGATATAAGGTGACAGAGACAATGTTTGTAACCTCTTTATGCCCTATACCAAACCAAGCCAAGCAATATTCAGACGTACCCTGTATTTCCCCCAGCCTCTGGCAGAGGTGAGGATTTTCTTTTTCCCGTAGCCGCATATAGCAAGAGAGTCCAACCAGCAAAGGTCTAGCCACATCCCAGCTATCCCTCCGCGGCGGGGTAGGTAACTACACCGGGATGTGCTCCTGCAGTGGGATAAGACCCTGGGGGGAAATCAACGCACTGCGGCCACAAGCGACAATACCGGCAAATCTCTGTAATGGTGTCGAGCGTCCACAAGACGGAACAGCGCGTGCGGTATGAGTCCGTCTGGGTGAAGGTCCACACCCTGCAAAACAAGACAAGGTATTATTTTAGTGGACCTACAGACAAAGGGGGGAAGGATAACTTCCAGGAAGGAAGGTCAGAGCAGACAATGGTGCGCGGTGCTCTGGGGGCCGCAGAGATGACTGGGCTCATTGCGAAGACTTGTCAGATCTGGACCCTGAATGTGGCTGTTTCCACCTGCCAGATGGATCCCACAGGGTCTCCCCATCATGTCACCGCAGTGTGTCCCTCTCATTGGCGGAGCCTGGGTCATATGGCTACACCTGAGCTGCCAAGGCAGAGCGCATCCCATGTTTTCCACTTCTTTTGTGGGATGGAGTCCCTGCTTCACAGGGGAGGGGCCTCTTGTCACATGGAAAGGGGCTTCTGATACGGTTCAGCCTAAAGGAATTATTTGGTCCAAACACAAAGTTCTCTGGAGACCCAACACAAGCAAAGTATAAAATTTAGACTCTCTAAAGAAACAGATGGACTTTAGGGCTTTGCTAAGTGATAACTAGCCAGCGCGTGCTGGAGACCAGCTCTCAAACACCCTGGGTCATGATCCCAGGGTCCTGGGGTCGAGTTCCGCATTGGGTTCCTTGCTCAGCCGGGAGCCTGCTTCTCCCCCTGCTTGAGCTTGCTGGCTTGCTCGCTCTCTCTCTCTGACAGATAAATAAAATATTTTTTTAAGAAATTATATTTTTAGGGGCGCCTGGGTAGCTCAGGGGGTTAAAGCCTCTGCCTTCGGCTCAGGTCATGATCTCGGGGTCCTGGGATCGAGTCCCACATCGGGCTCTCTGTTCAGTGGGGAGCCTGCTTCCTCCTCTCTCTCTGTTGGCCTCTCTGCCTACTTGTGCTCTCTCTCTTTGTCAAATAAAGAAATAAAATCTTTTTTAAAAATAAATTATATTTTTAAAAGGTAGCAAATATTCAAATTCCTTCATGTCTTAATTATTTTGTTACACTTTCCTCTCAGCTGTGTTCCTAAAGTTACTTCACTCCCAGCGGTGTGCTACTCTCCCTCCAAGGACCTCACTTTGGCAGCTGGGATGGGCCATAGTGGGAACATTTACACCATGGGAATCAGCAAATGATACACACCAGGGCCCTTTCTCCTCCCCTCGCAGAGCAGTTATGAGCTGCAGCATACCACGGGAGATGCCAAAGTTTTGAAAAACACCTAAGTGAAGATTTTCCGTATTGGGAGCTAATGTCAAACAGCCAGCTGGTCAAAGTGGGTGTCCTTTGAGGCAAATTGAGGAGAATGAGACCCTTGCCTGATGGCTGATCACGCCAGGTGTCTGGAGAGGTCGAGGGCTCCCACAGGGAAAATGGGATTTTTTTCTCAGGAAAACTGTTCTACTCCCACAGAGGTGCAGCTAGGGTTAGAAATCCATTGTGTCACACTGGTCGGACCCCACCAGTGGTTTGTGTATTTGTTGGTTTTCTAAAGGGACAAAATAAAGTCATTGTTCCCCATCACAGGGGAGGCAGCAAACACAGGTCTGGGTGCAGAGAGGGGACAGACATTGTGAGAGTTTATTGGTCTCCGGGGTAACAGAGGACCCCAGACTGGACAGATGAACAGAATCCTGACTTCTCACAGCTCTGGAGGCTGGAAGTCTGCGTGAAGGCGCCGGCAGGGCTGGCTCTTCCCGAGGCTCTCTCCTTGGATGTGGACAGCGGTCTCCTCTATGTCATCCTGTGTGTCTGTGTCTCGTCTCTTTTTATAAGGACACCAGTCGCGTTGAACTAGCGCCCTCCCATAGGACCTCATTTAACTTAATCACCTCTGTGTTTTTGTTTTGTTTTGTTTTGTTGGGGTTTTCGAGAGAGAGAGAGAGAGAGAGAGAGAGCGCGCGCAGGCGCAGAGCTGGTGAGGGGGGAGAGAGAAGAGAAGCCCAAGCAGGCTCCACGCCCAACACAGAGCCCAGTGTGAGGCTCAAGCTCACAACCCTGAGATCATGACCTGAACCAAACCCAAGAGTCGGATGCTTAACCAACTGAGCCACCCACGTGCCCCAACTTAATCCCCTCCTTGAAGACCCCATCCCAGTTAGGGTCACATTCTGAGATCCCGGCATCAGGATGTCCACATGTGAATTTTGAGGGACACGATTCAGCCCGGACAGGGAGTATGTTTAAGTTCTCTTCTGACAGTCTGCTTCCTCAGGGAAAGAAACAGCAAGATTATCCTCCAGAGGGAAGAGTCCAGTGTTTGAAGTCCTGGGAGAGGAAAAGTATGACATAGTCACCAGGGGGCAGGCAGGAGCGAACATCATCACCAGTGGTGCTCCCAGGAGTAGACGCAGTCACTAGAGGGCAGGCAGGGGTGGGCACAGTCATAGGGTGCTGACGGGGTGGACGGAGTCACCAGGGGACAGGCAGGAGTGGGCACAGTCACTAGGATACTAGCAGGGGCAGACGCAGTTAAGGGTTCAGGCAGGGGTAGACAGAGCCCCCGGGGGGACAGGGAGGGGTGGAAAGAGCCCCAGGGGACAGGCAGAGGCGGACAGAGTTCCCAGGGGACAGGGAGGGATGGACAGAGCCCCCTGGAGACAGGCGGGGGTGCACAGAGCCCCGGGGGACAGGCAAGGGTGGACAGAGCCCCCAGGGGAGGGCAGGATGAATAAGGAAGGGCATATCATTTCTACGCAGCACTAAGCTCTCGCTGGGCACGAGCCCCCAGCATCTAACTCTCCCACTGCCCTGGGCCCTGCCCCGCAGTGATTGTGCGCCCTGCTGGCCGGCGTTTGTTAACATCAGTAGATGAAGCGCTCCTTTGAAAATGAGATGGGCTAGTGTGCGTGAACAGTCTCCACGCCAGAGCACCGGGTTAGAATCGCAGCTTTACCATTCTGAGCGGCATGGTTTGGGGCAAGTTACTGGCCGGCTTTGTGCCTCTGTGTTCTCATCTGTAAATAACGAAGAGGCTTCCCTGGCATGGTCCCTGGGGTGAACTGCCGTCCACGCAGAGCAGAGGCGCCCTAAAGTGAGCTGTCATCATCGCCGTCGTCTGAAATACCAGGGCCTCAGCACGGATCGCGCTGACATTTACATACGGGGCCACGTGTCCAGGAAATAGTCACAGATTTCGAGGACATTCGTGGCAGACTTGAAACTCCTACACCGGGAATTACAGACGAAAAGGACGCTTCAGATGGAAGAGAGGAGCTCCACTTTGCCGAGACGTACGACTGTCGCATCCAAGAGCTGGAACGCATAAGAATCAGCCAAAGGGAGTGAAGGGATGTGGACCGGGCGTTGGCGGGGGTGGCGGTGATGACCGGGAATCACGGAATCTAAGTCCACAGACGGGAAGAGCCCCCCACCCCCCGCCCCACCCCCCCCACCCCTGCCACGTGCCCTTCAACCCTTGGTGTCAGCTTCCGATTTTGACAAGATTCTGTCCTGGATGAGACACGTGGTTTCTGCCTGCCCTGCTGACTCTCGCTGAAGTTTGAATAAAGAAAGAATCGAGGCCGCTTGTGGAGGAGAGGAGGAGAGGGACGTGAGGAATTCGTGTGTGGGGAGGACCGGCCTGAGTCACCCAGCACGCCGGCAGCTCTGCGTCATGGGGCCCCTCACCCTTTCCGCAATAATGTACCAGATGCCACAGGATAGGGGGACCCAGTGAATTCCAAGAGAAGACACCTGTACAGACATCATTAAAGGCTTCCCGCTTGCAGTGTCCACACAAAAATGCCTGATCTCTGATTCAGACGCAACGCTAGAGGGGGCATGCTTTCTCCCCGACGTGCACAGCGGGCGTGGGGAGCAAGACGGCAACAGGGACGACGGCCTGGGCCAGCAGAGCAGGAGAATGAGGAGAAGACGGGACACACGGAGGCCGGCCGGGGAGGACTCAGAAGAAGGACAGGGCGTGTTCTCAGACTCATCACGGCCATGGTTTTGTCCTGACTGCCTGTGGGCATGAATATCTCCCACGGCTCAGCGGGGCCTGCTGGGTGCAGAAACCCCCCGAGAAAATACCCCGGGCTAGGCGAGCCAGCCCGAGACGGCTCTGGAGGAGGGAGTTAGTGCTCAGGAAAAGGGAGGCGGACCTTACGCTTTTTATGATAGCTTTTTAATTCTTCTGTCTAGAGAGAATGAAGGAAACGATGAGGAACATGTATTTAAGAAGTGAGCCGTTCTCCCCTCTCCCTCAGATCCGCTCTCAGGGGGCAGCCACAGTGAGGAACTCTAGCCGTTCCTCCTGCACACACGGGGGTGCTTAGTACACAGTCCAGATCTGTTCTGCCACTCGACACTTTTCTCTGACAACGGGCCGTGCCCGCCGCACCCCATCGCTGTGCACAACAGTCTCATTCTTCCCGCTGCCTCGTTAGCACTCCGCTGACCAGCACTTTCTACGTTTATCGACCTTGTCTTATGCGAATCGACATTCAGATTGTTCGGTTTTCTATTTTCTAGTCTTATCAAAATGATGCTATGCCGTATATCCCTCGTACATATATTTTTGCGCACTTCTGGGAGTCTTGGGGGCAAGCGTGCCACCAAAGAGAATTTCCCCGTTTGCTCCAGATGAAGCCAAGGCGGCCCAGGGCCCAGGCCCACACAGCAGAGGGTGCCCAGGGGCACCTGGTGGGGACAGAGCCAGAGCTGGCTGGGAAGGGAATGGGTCACATGTGGCATCTTCACTGGCCACCAGGCCTGGGGAGGGAGACTGCCCGTCAGGACCTTGGGGAATTCACCCAGAGGAACGCACACCTCCCCCAGGCCTCCTCGGAGTGGCTGCCCTGGGACAGGGCCACTGAGGGTAAGAGAAGTCAGCCGTGCCTAGGAGGGAGAGGTCAGTTGAGTCAGGACTCTCCCTTGCCTATTCCAGTGGCTTTACAAAACACTATTTAACCCGATGTAAATGTTAACAGCAGGAAACAGAACGCCCGGGGGGGGGGGGGGGGGGGGGGGGGTGTGGAGGGACACGCCTGACGCACTCTCACACTGCGCTCCTTTGGGAACGTCCGGGCAGGTCAGTGGGGCGTGAGACCCGCTCAGCTGTCATGGGGACACGTCAGGCTGTGTGAGAAACTGCGGGGAGAGGACACAGAAGCATTACTCCATCGGCACAGGTCTTGGGCATTCGTGTGCTTGCCTCCTGGGAAGCTTTTTTTGACCATAAAACATCAGAACAAGCACACAAAGAAAACATCAGCCCGAGACCCCGCGCTGCTCGACGGTTCAACGTGATGAAGAGTGCGGCCAGATCCTTGCTGTCACTGATGACGTGTCTGTGTGTACGTCTTGTCGGCGTTAGGGTCAGTTCTCCGAGCAGGGGCTGGGCCCTGTCACTCCTCGGCCTGGCGGTGCTGCCTTCCCCTTGGAGGCTTGCTTGAGACCACGCCTTGGAGGCCGCAGACAGCAACAGACGCCTCGAGATGCCTTGCTCGCTCCCTCATCCAGAAACCTTCAAATGAGGCCCAAGACCCTCCAGGCTGGACACTTAGAGGTTCCCCGCAGGAGCCACACACTCCAGACCTTGTCCCAAGGGTGCTGCTGGTGGAAAGGCTTTATCCGCTTTGCTGTTGGTGTGACGGGAGCCGCGTGCACCTGGGCTTGCGGGGGGAGCTTGGCACAAAGGCTGGCTCCCGGCTGCAGCCTCCGGCTCCCCAACCCGCCCCGGCTCCGCCAGCCCGTCCCGCCTGCGCAGCTGCTCTGGGAGCGGAGCTAGAGGGCAGTCGTGCTGCGTGAGCTGCTCAGGACGCAGCCCCCACCGTGTGGCCACTGCTCCTGCCACTGGGGACTTGCAGCCTCCAGGCCCAAGAACTCTCTGTCTCCCGTCCCCGGGCTCCCGGGCTTTGAGCACAGGAGCCCCTCACGAGTCAGACCAAAGAGGACGCTCTCTATCCTGCTGATCTTTACACTTCATTCTTCCTTCATCGTGGACTTAGCCCCGATCTCAGGGCGATGTCTCATAAAAGAAGCTGAGACTGGGAGGGGTCAGGGCTCAGCACATGGACCTCGGCGCGGTCTTGTCCCAGCACAGACCCAGCGGCCCGGTCTTCTGTCCTCCGGCTGCCCACCGCCCCCACCGCCTGCTCTCCCACTGGGGGCCCGGCCGGGCCAACCGCGTGCTGCCCTGGGGAATAGGTCTCCCCAGCTGGGCCTGAACAGCCCGGCACGAAGACCTTTCTGCTGGTATGCCGTATTTGGTAGCCACAAAGCACATGTTCCTCAGTGTTTAAAATCCACAGTAACCCACCAAGATAAACTAGTGTTATCATCCCTTTCCGACAGACATGGGCTCTGAGGTTAGGGACGTGACTCGCACACCCGAGGGGGCACAGCCTCTGTCGCCAGCCCAGAGCCCTCTGTGACACGCCCCACGGCCATGCCAGGAGAAAGGCAGGAGTTGGGGGAGCACGGGCATGTGGATACAGACACAGCTGTCCTGGAGACCGATACTGCTGTGGACCTAGAGATCGTAAACGTAGTGATCGTCACTGATACGCCGCGGTTCCGGATGCAGGCTGATGCACAGTGAGAGACACTAACAGAGACAGCAGCAGATACAGAGTGCCCCTTTGAGCTGGCCAAATTAAATTTTTTTTTAAAGCTTTTACTTATTTATTTGACACACAGAGAAAGAGAGAGCATGAGCAGGGGGAGGGGCAGAGAGGGAGAAGCAGACTCCCCACTATGCAGGGAGCCCAACACGGGGCTCCATCCCAGGACACCGGGATCAGGACCTGAACTGAAGGCAGATACTTAACCAACTGAGCCACCCAGGCACCCCCCGAAGTCGAAATGCTGCAACACAACTAGAAAGCCCGGATCCAGAAACTATAGCTCCAGCGTCCTTCAGTCCACAGACCTCCTGGCTGAAGGGAGTACAGGATGCTGGTTCCATAGACTGAAAGGCCTGACAAGATTTCCCTCTCTCCTGTTCATCAAAATCAACATTCTATATAGTTAGAAAATTCTGGAGCTTCCTGGGACAGCGTGGGAGACTAGTTTATAAATAGTTCTACTTTGCCTCTATATATGCAAGGATAGAAGGGCAACTAAAAAAAAAAAGTGGTAAAAATATTTGTTATACGTTTTATTATCATAAAATTAAATTATAATTTAAGAGCTTCGATACCTTTCTAACCCTGGTAGATTTTAAGGTAATTATGTGTCTCTTCAGTAATATATTTGCTATGAACTTATTGCATAAAAGGATTGCTTGTGAATTCAAAATTATTTTTAGATTTATAGCCCTTTCAAGGGAAAAAGGGGTTTTTCAGAAATACTTCCGATTTCCAATATCTGGTGAATCTCCAATTTGCCATCAGTAATGCCTCCTACAGAAACCCTCCTTCATATAAATCCTCCCACAGAAACCCTCCTTCATATAAATCCAGCCTGACACTCCTATAATGCACACTGTAAGAGAGTGCTCTTAGGGCAAGAAATAATATCCGTGTGAATTATATTAGGCCAGCCTGTGGGAAACATTCATCCCACAATTTATGAATTCAGATGCTCCCAGAACACGCTTTGGTATTCTGAGGAGACGTAGGTGTTTTCATTTTCGTTGGCTTCTTGATAAATGTTTATTGTGGGCACCGTGAAAACTGCTGATCTGGAAAATCATTTTTGTACTCATTTGTTTGTCTGCCTCTCAGGTTTATTACTCACATTATCAAAATTGTACAGCTCTTCTATGCAGCCCAAGGTTGTGTCGTTGTGATGTTTCCAACGTGCAGACTTTGTTAGCGGCGCCGGCGGAAGCCCTGCTGTCCGACGCCAGGCTGCGCCCCTGCCTGGGCTCAGTCCGTCCGGAGGGAGCTTGGGGAGGGCAGGGAGCAGGGTCTGGCTGGAGATACTGTGGTGTTTCATGTCCTCTGACTTTGTGCCACTCCGTGTGTTGCAGTGTTGTTCCATTGCGTTGTGTCACCCACACTGTGTTGTATCACATTGTCCAGAGACCGTAGAGTCAGGGCTGTGATGCAGAAGATAATAATTTGTGTGGGTTGAGGATAGAGTGAGTGTTTGTGCTAAATGGCACACTCTGTCCACACTGCCTACCTTTACTGGGCAGTTGTTCTCTCTTCACTTTCTGCCCTGTCACTGTGTCATTACAACATGGGGTTCGACGGGGTGCTGGGGTGGCTGTGTCGGGGAAGGGTCCAACTTTTGGTTTCGGCTCAGGTCATGATCTCAAGGTGGTGGGATCGAGCCCCGTGTCAGGCTCCGCATTCAGTGGGGAGTGTGCTTGAGGTTTGTGCTCTCTCTCCCTCTCCCTTCGCCCCCTCCCCGTGCTCACTCTCTCCCTCAAATAAATAAATATATATTTTTGTATGTGGGGTTTCATTTGTTCATTTGGCTGTTTTAAAAGTTAAAGTCTGGGATCTCAAAACTTACCAGCCTGCTGCCTCTGGGTAAGAGTGTGTGTGCGTGTGTGCACCGAAGATCCCAGGGAACTGGGATGCTACAATTTATCTTCATAACCTGCCCTAATGCCCAAGGTCCTGAGTCAGCAGCCTTCAGTAAAATAAGTGAGGAGGCTCAGTTCCTCTCAGGCTACACACTCGGTTCTTACAGCAACGTCTGCCTTGCTTTGCTCCTGGCCTGCGCCTGGGAGTGGGATCCAACCTGTTATATGAAGAATATTTATAAGGAAAAGCATGCAAATAAACATGCAGCATTAAATGAAGAATTATTTGTGAAAGCCACTCAATCACTGCCCGCCGTTAGGTCACTGAAAAGGAACCATACGCTTCTTTTTCTGAAAGATTTGCTTCAGAAGCATTAGAGGTTCACGTGGAAATAAATCAGATTAATTTTCAAAATTAGCAGGCATGAGCTTTATTCTGAAATCACGAAGTTCTCTTTTAATTAAATTCAAATGCGGTTAATCCGTGTCGGGCATGTTATAGTATTAAATAGGAGCCTGGGGTGTGGCCAGGGGAGGCAGGGAGTATCCTCGATCCCCGTCAATAATTCGACGGGTCGGCCCGGAAAGCATACTGTCCAACATCGTAAAAATGCCCATCTTCCACTTGCGTCCCACCGGCGAAAACAAACAGGCCCGAGCCAGGCACGCGCGCGGAACAGGAATTCGGCATCGCCCGAGGACGCGCTGAAGGCGGTGCAGAGCCTCCCGCCGGCGGGCGAGGGCTTACTCCACTCGGCTCTCCTCTCCCCAAAGCGGATCGAGAAAATCATTACATCAGCGGCCCCGACGGTCTGTACTGCTCAGCCGCGTCACAGCCGGGGAAGGGACAGGCGAGCCACGGGGACACGGCAAAGAGCTCGTTTCTGCTTCCCTGAACCACGCCCCCTCGGCCGCTCTTCCCAGCGGGGCGGGATCTCAGACTCACCGCGCCGACCACCCCGCCGCGTTCACAGTCACGAGGGACCTTCCGCCTCCGCGGACACTGCGAGCAACAGCAGACTCCCGCTTGCGCCGTGGGCAACACCGACACCCGCCCACGCCGGCCCAGGAGGTCGACGCCGGGCTCCGTGCCGCGTGGGGTGGGGGCGACCTGGCCTGGGTGGGGCGACACCTGCAGTCACGCTCTCCTCCTCGGTGCCCTCGCTCAGGGCGCCCCCCCCCCCCGGCCTACGAGGGACAGACCGTGCACGCGTCGGTGACAAACACACCGGGACGGGACCTGCCGGTCTCAGTCCCGCGTCCCCGTGGGGAAAGAGACGACCGGCCCGGCCCGTTCATGGGGACAGCGGGCCGCGGCCCGTAGGCGCTGGGGGGCGGGCGAACGCGGGGGCCGGAGGCGCGAAGGGGGACGCGGGCAGGGGACGGCGGAGCCGAGGAGCCGCGGCGGCAGGACACGTTCCACGCGCCGGCCCCGGCGTCCCCGACCCACCGGCCTCGGCAGAACGTGGCCCGGGGACTCGCCCCTGCCCCGCACCCGCACCGGAGACGCGGCAGCCCGGGCTCGGGCAGGAGGACCCAGACGCGGTCGCGACGTCCCGAAGCGGCGGGCGGCGTGGCCTGAGGACGGTCTCTCGGCCGCTCCCGGCGACACGAGCAGGAGGCAGCGCCCCGGGGCCGCCATCGGCCGGGCCGTCGGGGACCCGGGCCGCCCGGGCACATCGCGCCTCCTCAGCGCCGCCGGCTCCTGTCGCCCCCCCGGCCGGAAGTGCGCCGCGGCCGCACGACCCCGCGCGCGAGCCACGAGGGCCCTGAGGCGGCCGCGGCGCCGCGCACACGGGAACGAGCGGGACGGAATCCGCGGCGGAGACGCCGCCGGCGCGAAGAATCGAACGTCCGCCGTCCGCGCCCGGTTCCCGCTCCAGAAGCGCTCTCCGAGGCCGGGCGTGCCGGCGCGTCCCCGGTCCCCGCAGGAGCCTCGTCCCCGCAGGAGCCCCGTCCCCGCAGGAGCGGCGGGTCGAGGGCCGCGTCGCTGTCGCTGCCGGTGCGAGCCGCGGGGACTCCCGAAGGTCGGGAAGACGCGGGCTCGGACTCGCTCCTCCCGCGACGGCGCTCGGCCCCCAGCGCCTCCCGCCGGAAGTGCCCGCCGGAAGTGCCCGCCGGAAGTGCCCGCCGGAAGTGCCCGCCGGAAGTGCCCGCCGGAAGTGGCGAGCGCAGGGCGGCGCCGGGGCGCACGTGGCGGTTTTCCGAGGCGTCCTCGGTCCCGAGGGCGGTAGGAGACGGTCGCGCGGTCCGGGTGGCCTGCGGGTCGCGGAGGACCGGGCCGCGCGGCGGCGGTGTGGACGCGAGAAGCAGTCGCAGCCCACGGGGAGCGGGGGCCAGCCGGAAAGACGCGGTTCCCGGGGCAGGAAGTCGCCGGGCCGCCCGCGCGGCAGGAAGACAGCGAGGAGGCAGCGACCGCGAGGACGGAGCAGGGGACCTTATCCCCCAGGACCGGACGGAGAGGGTGCGGGAAACAGCGCCCCGAGCTGCGCGTCGGGCGGGACAGCCACCAGGCCCGGCGTGCGCTTGCTCAGGGCGCGGGGAGGGAAGCGGGAACAGCTGGAGGCGGGTCCAGGGAAACCGGGCCGGAGGCTTGGGAAGCCTGGGAAATGCGCAAACCTCCGGATTCGAGGAGTCCGCGTGCCCCTGACGCGATGAGCCCCCAGTTCCTCGAAGATGCACCGAAGTCAAGCTCCGGGGACCCGCAGACTAAGGGGACAGCCCGCAGGGCGGCCGGAGGGCCCGAGGAGTACGGAAAAGGAGCACGAGGTGGGACGCAGCGGATTTCTCCTCGAAAACCAGGGGCCGGAGGAAGCAGCGTGACTTCCCGGTCCTGGAGGAAAAGAGCGTCGGCCACAAACTACGTCCCCGTGACGCTGTCTTGGAGGAGCGACCGGAGCCCAGCGACATTCTGAGACGGAAGGCGGAACGCGTGCTCACTCGCAGACCTACCCGTCCAGAAGGGCCGCAGGAAGTCCTCGGGAGGTCGGGCCACGAGGCAGGCAGGGTCCTCCGGAGACCCACAAGGAAGGCGACAGGAAGATCGGACACTGGCAGGTACCAGAGTCCTGCCTCTTCGTCGTGGGTTCTCTGCATCCTCTTCCACGATCGAAACAAAAGTTATGGCCCATTTTACATTCGGGACCCGGATATGTGAGAGTGAGGAAAGGAACGGTGTCTGCGTGGAACCAGGTTTGGCTGCTTCATGTGAAGAGGGGGAACCGTTCCCCTGGCACCTATACTCCCTGATCCCTGCTCCGAAGAGACGGACCGACTGAACTAGGACATGGCAAGTTCAAAACCAAATTTGGGGTGAGCACACTGAACTGTGCATCATTCGCCCCATATCCCAGAGACTGCTGCTTGATTGAACAGTATTTAAAATGTACGAGCACTGAAGTGTGTGAACAGAGAAATCCCGCTTGCTTAGTTTTCCCTTGATTTAGCAATCGTCAAACCCGCAAATGCATCAATTTATCCCAAGCGATTACAAGGGTGGCGGCTTGCTCAATGACAA
Organism: Meles meles; assembly: GCF_922984935.1. Classification (NCBI taxonomy): domain Eukaryota; kingdom Metazoa; phylum Chordata; class Mammalia; order Carnivora; family Mustelidae; genus Meles; species Meles meles. Next base: position 1,892,070 of record NC_060075.1, on the reverse strand, counting down.
CTACCTCTGCTGGTGGTCGTGATGTTAAAAACCGTTACCCAATAAGCCATGGCTCCACGGGGCACACGGCCATAAGGTCTCATTCTACATGCAAAGTGGCTCGGGACCTTCTCTGCTGCCGGGAGCAGGAGCACTGCCTTTGCCTTTCACGCTGTGTTTCAACAACCGTCTGAAATCAGAGGGAAAGGGAGCGGGCTCTGTGAGCCGGCAGCAAGCCGCCGAGACACAGCAGTAAATGCAAGACTGGGAAAGTAGACGGGGGCACTAACGGACACGAGGGAGGCAGCCCTGAAACCCAGCACCCCCTCCCTGGGTGGACGGTGGAGGAACGGCCCTGTCCTCGGGAGACAATGGTCTTGTGACGAGGGTACTCCCTCCTTCGTGGGGCCACCCCGCTCACCCCCTCAGACTACAGTTTGGCCATTTCAGGGCTCTTCCTCCAAGGGGCAGCCTCGGGGGACATCCTGGGGAGGCTGGAGTGGTCTCCACTCCTGTTTCTGGGCCCTGCGGATAGCCATCACCCCACACCCTCTCGGACTTCTGCGAGGTTGGGATCCCGTGAACCCCCAACTTGACACTGTGGCTGGGCCCTGCAGCGTGAGTCGCTGACCACTCTGGGCCCTCACCTGCCTCCGTCTGAGGTCCTGCTTCCAGCCCTGCCTCTCCTGGAGGGATCCTGACTCCGCGGAGTCTAGAGAGTGGCTGCCACCGGGTGCCAGGCATCTGCTGTGAAAGAAAGAAGCTTGACCACAAGAAGGGGCGTTCTCATCGGAAGGCTCTATTGCAGTCAGGGGTCTCCTTCCAGCCCGTGAGTGGGGGACCAGCCTTGCCCTCCAGCACCCCATCCAAGATCCATGACAACAATACAAACAGTATGGGTCTGTCCCTCACCCTGAGTCAGCTCTAGGTCCTCTGCTGAAATCGAGTTTCTGAACCTGTAAAGCTCAGGGCAAGAGCCTGAACATTGAAAAATTTACTGAGTTAATGAGTCTGACCCTGGAAGACCCTTCCCTGGAGAAACACGCTCTTGACTGAGGCCCAGTGAGACCAAGCACAGGGTAGGAGCCGGGCCTCAGTCCTGTGAAAGCTCAAGGGGAACAAGCACAGGCCATTGAAGGAAGGCCATCCGCTGGGGGTCACACTTGCCTCCCCTTGGGGAGTCCTGAGGCCCGGGGAGTCCTGAGGCCCCGGGAGCCTGGGCCCCTGCGGTCTCCCCCAACCACACGATGTGAAGTCTGCTGGCTGCACAGAGAGGCCTGCCCCCGTCGGCCCCAGCCACCCTCTGCCGGCACGTGGGACTCTCTCTGTACCCATTTGCACGTGGATGTCATGCCACATGCAAAAAAATCCTAAATTCAGGTTTTAAAGAAAATTCTGAATTCAGAGAAAAAAACAGAATCCAGAATATTGGGAGCTCCTCTGGCAAAGTAGAAGGGACAGTTGTGGAAGTGTTAATATTTATACTGCCTCGAGACGACATTTCAAATGTCAAGTTCCTATGTAATTGTAAGATATACATAAAAATAGAGGAATTATTATATTTCTGTCATAATTTGCTACTTGACCAAAATAAACCAATAAGATAAATAAATATGGCCTCTTGCCCAACTGACTAATATGACCTGAACAGAAATAAAATATTGGATGAACTGCCAATGCCAAGTTTAGATTCGCAACAGAATCTCAGCGTTCTGTTTCAATATAATTAACGTGATGATTTAATGTGTTTTTCGCTCAGAACCGTCGTAAGTAGTTTTTTTGCGATAGCGTAGAAATGAACACACACTCGTCGCAGCATCAGAGGAATAAAAGGTTGTCGTATTTTTGAGTGCTGTTGACAGAGCCATCCATCCTGCATGGCGCAGGAGAAGGGAGTGTTGTTCTGATCGGTCACGGTCATTATTTAACACGGGGCTACAGCCATGGTCTTCATTAATATATTAACCTACGGCTCAGACGGGCCCTGCAGTGAACCAACCGAGGACTCCTCGGGACGGGTCTACACCTCGGGGCTTGGAGAGATTGACTGTCGGAAACACTGACCTCAGGGGTGAGCCTGATGCTGGCTACGGATGGAAGCAGCTCGCCAACAAGCGAGAAGGAGGCCGCCCCGGCGTGAGAGAGGGCCAGGTAAGAATGTATACCACGCAACCCTGTCATGCAACACCTTGCAGCTTCAGAAAGGAGGGGTAAACCCGCTATATCTGCCCAGCCTCGGCCTCTGCTCATTCCGTGCCAGCCCCGCCAGCCTCCGGGCCTTTGCACAGACCGCACTTCCCGCTCTTCCCTGGGCAACACTTCCTTTAGGGAAACGAGGAGGAGAAAGATCACAACCCACATGACCTTACGGAGGCCTCCTCTCGCCACGCTCTAACGATCAATCGAAGCCCCCACCAGCCTGAGCTGTCCCTTCAGGGCTTCACTTGGGCCACAGGATGCGGCATTGACATGCAATATCTTACTTATCTCGGTTTTCATTTTTCTCCCCGAAAAGGTGAATTTCCATAAGGGCAGGAGGCTGAGGGAGGACCCAAGCAGGAAACAGAGGGGGATCTTTTATTGATTTTGTTGAGGACAGTTTATTAAAAGAGCCATTTCCCAAGATGTGGATGGAGGCAGGGAAGGCTGGGGCGAGGCAGGGACTCAGTCTGCAGGGGGATGCTTGTGGGAAGGAGAGCTGGACGGGGAGCCACCTGGCCTTCAGTTCAGGGAAGCCCGGCCAGTCCTATCTGCCCCACAGCGAGGGAGCCTGGGTCCTATACGCCCTCCCCCCAGTTTCACAGCTGCTCCTCATTGCCTGCCCTCACCAGAAACCAGAGAGTGGGGGCTCCGCCGGATCAGCCTTCCAGGCCACAAAGCAAAGGGCATCTGCAAGTGACACAGAAGGAAAGTCGGCCTTGCCTGCTGTTGAATTCGCACCGCTCCCGGCGCTTCCCGGTGGGAAGTGCGAGTGTCCTGGGGCTGCTGTCACAAAGGCCCGCACGCTGGGGGCTTACAACGCAAGAAACACGTTCTATCACGGTTCTGCTGGCCAGAAGACTGAAATGAAAATGTCAGCAGGGCCGCACTCCCCGGAATACTCTAGAAGAGAAAATGACCTGTGTGTCTCTGCTAGCTCCTGGTGGATGCAGACACCCTTGGCATTCCTTCTCTTGCAAATGTGCCCTCCAGTGTTGGCCTCTGTCTCCACATGGCCATCTCCCCATGTGTCTGCCTCTGTGTCTGTCCTTATAAGGACACCAGACAAGGGCCCATCCTAACTGAGCATGACCTCAACTTGATGACATGTGGGAAGATCCTATTTCCAAATAAGGTTGCCTTTGCAGGTCTAAGACTTCAACACAACCCACCCGTAATGTGACTTAGTGGATCCGTGCCTGGACAGCACTCTCCTGAGAATAAAAGAGAAAGGAGAAGTGAAGTTTGGGGGAAACTCGACCAGGTCCCTACAGGGTCTGATTCTCTTTTGTGTTGTTTTTTTCTTTTCTTGATGTGATGTCAGACTGTGGGCAGCAGTAAATCTCCAAGAGAAGCCAAAGGCCAGGATTTAGTGCCAGAAAGAAATCCTAAAAAAAAATTTTTTTTTACTCGAAATCCCAAGGAGCTAGAAGCAGGAAAGGTGGGGTACAGTCCAGGGAGAGGACCAGGAGACATTCAGAGCTCAAGAGATGGCATTCGGGATGGGAGAGGCTGATGTCACTCCAGGCCCCTGCATGCCGGGCTGCATCCCTGCAGCCCTCCCCTAGGAGGGCTCTTCTCTAAGAAACGGGATGGCTCCCAGAGAATTACCAAGCACCCTGGCATGCCCACGCACCCTACGGCGAAGCCCAGCAGGGATAAGCCTCAACAGGGATGCGAAGCCTTCTCTCAACACGCCGGTGCCTCCTTCCTGGCTTGAAGGTCTGCAGAGAATGGCTGGACATTTCCAGGGAACCAGAAATAGGAATGAGGGAGAGCAGGATACAGGAAAGGGGGAACCAAGAAACCATATGTACCTATGGTCCCAATTCAATTAAAAAAACACACACACAGTGTGGGGTGCATGATTGGCGAGTCAGAAGAGCCTGTGACTCTTGGTCTCTGGGCCATGAGTCTGAACCCCACGCTGGGGTACCTCCGTGTGTTTCCAGATGGGTGTGTTCGTGCCCTGTGAGCACATGCAGTGGGGTTCGTCACTGTTTTAATTATCTTTCCGTCATGACACGGACGTGGAGCGCGTTCTCACGAGCTTGGATGTCGTCTCCGCATCTTTGATTAGGCGTCTGTTCAGAACTTTGCCTCACTCTCTGGCATGGCCCATCGCAGAGCGGGAGTCTAATTTTAATGAGTCCTTACAGGGACCGTGTCTCTGCTGCTGTATCTCCGCAGGGACCGCCACAGCCAGGGTCGTCTCCGTTCTCTCCTAAGGCATCGAACAGCTGTTTCATAGTGGTGTGTGTGTGTGCACACGTGTGTGTGTGTGGTTTTTTTTTTTTTTAAGATTTTATTTATTTGACAGAGACACAACGAGAGAGCGAACAGAAGCAGGGGGAGTCAGGGAGGGAGAAGCAGGCTTCCTGCCAAGCTGGGAGCCTGATGTGGGGCTCGATCCCATGACCCTGGGATCATGACCTGAGCCAAAGGCAGACACTTAATCCACTGAGCCACCCTGGTGCCCCAGCGTTGTGGGTTTTACCTTTATGTCTAGAATCCATCTTGAATCAATTAGCTTCTCACCGTATTTGTATTATAGACAACTGAAAGGTAAAATTGATAAGGATACAAAACCACAATGAGACACCACCTCACACCATCAGGATGGCCAAAATTAACAACGCTAGAAACAACAGATGTTGGCGAGGATGCGGAGAAAGGGGAACCTCCTACACTGTGGTGGGAATGCAAGCTGGTGCAGCCGCTTCTGGAGAACAGCATGGAGGTTCCTCAGAAAGTTGAAAATAGAGCTGCTCTACAACCCAGCAATACTACTGGTTATTTACCCAAAGTATACAAAAATACAAGTTCGAAAGAGTACACGCACCCCAATATCTGTAGCAGCATTATCAACATTAGCCAAGCATGGAGAGGGCCCAAATGTCCATCGACTGATGAACAGAGAAAGAAGATGTGGTGTATACATACAGTGGAATATTACTTAGTCGTCAAAAAATGAAACCTTGCCCTTTGCTGCAACGTTGCAAGGTTGGACCTTGAGGCGCTAAATTAAGTGAAGCAAGTCAGAGAAAGACAAACACCATATGATCTCACTCGTGTGGAATTTAAGAAAGAAAACAGATGAGAATATGGGAAGGGAGGGAAAAAATGGATAGAGAAACAAACCATAAGAGACTCCAATGATAGAGAACGTGCTGAGGGTTGATGGGAGAGGGGGTGGGGATGGGCTACATGGGGGATGGGGGTCAAGGAGGACACCTGTTGGGACGAGCACGGGGTGTCGTATGTAAGGGATGGATCACTCAGTTCTGCCCCAGAAGCCAATAGTGCACTGTATGTTCACTAACAAAATTTAAGTTAAAACAAATAGAGAAAAATAAATAAAATGGATAAGGTCAGCTAAGATCTCAAAGAGGTATCAGGACCGACCCGTTTCCACAATAGCTGAGTCTGCGCAATTGCCGAGATAGGGAAACAGCCTAAATGGTCCTCGGTAAGTGAACAAATAAAGAAAAGGGGATGTAGACATACAGTCGGACCTCATTCGATCTTACAACAGAGACATACAGTCGGACCTCATTCGATCTTACAACAGAATATATGTTACCTCCTGACGCCTGCTATAACACAGATGTGCCTGGAGGACACTGCGGCAGCGAAATAAGCCAGACGCAGAAGGACAGATGCCGTGCGATCCCACTCACGTGAGGAATCCAGGAGAGTCAAACTCGTAAAAGCAGAGAGTAGAATGAGAGTCTCCAGGGAGAAGGGGACGGGAGAAATGTCCAGTTGCTCAGTGAGTGTAAAGTTTTGGTTACGCAAGTTAAATAATTTCCAGAGGGACGCCTCCTGTGGGGCTCAGGCGGTTAAGCATCTGTCTTTGGCTCAGGCCATAATCCCAGAGTCCTGGGATCCAGCCCCACACTGGGCTCTTTGCTCAGCAGGGAGTCAGCAACTCCCTCCTCCTGCCACTCCCCTGCTGTGTTCTCTCTCTCTCTCTCAAATAAACAAACTCTTTTAAGGGGGCGACTGGGTGGCTCAGTGGGTTAAGCCTCTGCCTTCAGCTCAGGTCATGATCTCAGGGTCCTGGGATCGATTCCCACATCGGGCTCTCTGCTCAGTAGGGAGCCTGCTTCCCTTCCTCTCTCTCTCTCTCTCTGCCTGCCTCTCTGCCTGCTTGTGATCTCTGTCAAATAAATAAATAAAATCTTAAAAAGAAAAAGAAAGAAGGAAAGATGTGTAGATCTCATGTCAAATATTCTTACCAGAAAAGGGGTGGGGGAGGGGGCATGATGATGTTTTGGAGGTGACGGATAAGATTTTTACCTTGATTGCGCTCAATGTATTACAGGTACACACCCAAACTCACCGTATTATATACATTAAATATGTTCATTTTTAATATATCAGTTGTATGTTATTTTTTGAGAAGAAATTGATGTGCCTTACATATCAACAAACCAAGTATTGGTATTCAGACAAGGCCAGGGTTGTGCTCTTAATGTTAAAACCCTCATTTAGGGGTGCCTGGGTGGCTCAGTGAGTTAAGCCTCTGCCTGCAGCTCAGGTCATGATCCCAGGGTCCTGGGATCGAGCCCCACATCAGGCTCTCTGCTCAGCGGGAAGCCTTCTTCTCCCTCTCCCACTCCCCCTGTTTGCGTTCCCTCTCTCACTGACTCTCTCTTTCTGTCAAATAAAGAAATAAATTCTTTAAAAGAGAAAAACTATACCCTAATTAAAACCATATATGGAAAATTTGGATCTAAAACAAAACAAAAGAAACCTGATTTATGTTGCCATCCTCAGGAAGGACAGCCAGGTCTTCCCGTAAACTAGGACTATTGAGGTCCCAAAGTATCTTTCAAAAAGCACCTGGAGGTTTATTTAAATGTGCAACAAGTACCCGTAGCATCGTTAATGGGACCAGTAACATCCCAGAACGTAGAGCCCCGGATGCCCGTCACAAGCGGGAGGTCGGACCCAGCGTTCAGCCTCGTCTTCTTATCTCATCGAAGGCTCTGTTGAAGAAAGCTTTAAGGACATCTCTCCTGCCGCAAAAGGACTCAGCCCGTCTTCTGGGAATGAACACTTGATGTTCCACCAAGCGATCGGGTAAGTTAAGCGTTGAACCTGCTCACTTAGCAGGATCAAGCCGGACGCCGGAGTGAGTCGGACAAGAGCGACTGTGTGACGTCTGCCGCGAGGCCGCTGGGCTGTGTCTTGACCGAAGCCACCCGGTACCTCCAGGGGCTCCCGAGGCCCGGGGGGGACACCACAGTGGCTGGTGCGTCGGCAACAAGGAGGACCATCTCCCGTCTAATGTGCTTCCGAGGCCACGTGACCAGATAGGCGAGGAACTATTCTAAAATCTTTACGTGCGAGGCGGTGGGAAAAAGAGCCATCCTAATGTAATTAAACATGCACTTTCCTGTCAGAAGACCATTCTGGCGCACTCTGGTTTTCCCAGTGACATTATGATAAAGGCAAAAGGTGCATTAAAAGCCTTGGATCTATACTGAGGTCGTAAAATCTCGCACATAGACAGTTCCTGTCTCGGGAGTCATATGGCAGAAACAGACCACTAAAAGCTGCAGAAAGTTCTCCAGCAGCTGCCTCCGGCTGCTCTCGGGAGCCCAAGGGAACACTCGCCCATCAAACCCTGAAGCCCGCCCGTTGATATTAAAGATACACTTTTCTCTAACAAAAGAATTTGTTTTCTATTTATTCTCTCGGAAAAATGAATTGAGAAATGAAATATTAGACCTGCCTCATTTTTCGGAATGAAATTCTGATGAGCCTCTGGGTCGACACCAAGCCCGGAGAGGTGGCCTCGCCTGGAGCTGTTGCATCTCGAGCTGTGGGGGTTCAGCTTGACAAAGCTCTGGGGGCGGGACAGAGTTTGTCAGGAGGAAAATGTCTTCATCATGGCAAAGTGACCGTGCCAGAAAGAAGGCAAAATGAGGAAATATGTGTTGGGGTGGACGGTCGCCCCTGAAGTCTCGGACAGTTGGGCCTCAGAAGGACAGACCATATGCCAGCTGCCCAGCATGAGGGGACTCTCAGAGCCACACTCCGTCCCCGCAACAGCAAGAACCATTTTCCTGGCAACAGAAAGATTCATCATACATTTCACAAAGGAGACACAAAGTTCGGTAATGCGAGACCTTGATTTACAACGGCCTCCTGATTTATAGTTGTGTATTTTTAAACTATGCTATTTAAAACACAGCTAATTTAAAAGCTAGCGTGTAGGCACCATCTGATTCTTGCTAAAGATTTACTCTGCGCTAATACGAAAATTATTCTGTCTACGTTATTCCCACTTCTCCCACACCAAGATCCTACCTCCAATAAAACTGCATGTTGGGTGATAGATACTGGTTTCCTCGGGGTTCATTCCACCCCCCCCCCGCCCCGCCAAGACAGTTCAAATGCTACAGACACAGCATACGAAAGATGCTTCCCAGCAGCAGCGCTCTGGTGAGTAAAGCAGCGAGTGTTTTTTAAAAGGGTCCTTCCCGCTGGCACGACCAGCCTCTGCAAATGCCCTGTTTTGGTCAGAGGGTAGGTGGACACAACACCCTCCTCTCACGGATACGGACACTGCCTGCCAACCCTGCCCAGTGAAGCGAGGAGGGCCAGCCAGCCCCCTGTTCTGGCTTGGCACCCTCGTCCTGCTGCCTCTGGGATCACAGGGGCCTTTAAAAAGCCCGGGAAAGGGCCTGGCTCATGGCAAACATGCCATAAATGTTAGCCATCCTCCTTAGCACAGAAACGTGAAATTCTATCCAAGCTCATTACTGTTAGTACAAGACCAGCAGATAATTTTTGGAGAACCTGTTCAAATTCTCCGAAGACGTGCGTATGTTGCAACTTCGGTCGTAACCCAACCGAAGTGAGCCCACAATCTCCCGCAGGAACCTCGAACCCCAAATCACCAGGCCAGGGATCCCAACTCGGTTGCTGGAAAATTTTGAAACATCTCCACTTCAAGCAACCAGCAAACAGGTTGCTAAAGACGTTTATGCCAGGCACTGAGAAATCAAAAAAGCGTGACCCTGGCCCCCTTCCTTGGATAAAACCATAGGAACCAGCCACCAGCCACCACGAAGCCTCGATGGTCAGGAGGAACGCTCCAAGAGAGGGTGTGGGGCCTTCTGAGCGAGAGGACCCAAGGTCAACCTCAAAACAGAGGTCGTATGTGGCTAGCTGCGCAAAAAGGCGCACCTGGGAGAAAGGGCAGGGGGAGGCTGGACAGTAAGCTGGGGAGGCAGCGTCGCTGCTTTTGGGGATGTCCGGGCGGGATGGTACAGCCGTGCCGCTGGCCTCCAGGGACTCCGGCCTTGGGCTCTGGAGCACATCTCCCGCATGAGCGGTCACCTTCACACCCCCCGGACGCAGCGAGGATGGAGAAGACTTTGCTCACACCGAGTCTGGGATCTGAGCAACATTAAAGGGCTGGTGATTTCAGCCAGCGATGATGCTAAGTAGGATTTTAGGCTAATTGAAAAATCTATTTCAAAATTCAAATGATGATTAGCTTGCTCTAGTGCAAGCAAGATGGAGCATACGCAAGACCAAACAGCCGTGGAGAAAACGGAGTTTTACGAGTCCACGTGAAAACGGACGTCCTCAGTCTATCCTGGCCCAGGGCACAGTAAACGTCAGGACGGACGGTCTCACGCGGGAACGCTGATGGGAAAAACACACGTCCAAGATTGCCCTGCGTGGACACAAGCCCACCCAATGACCAAGCCTTGCGAGGAAGCAGCAAAGCAATTTCGTTCCTGAAAAGGTGAGAAATCCCGCAGAACTAGTGAAACAGGCAGAACAATGACCAAGAAGGTGAAGGCCCCTCGTGGAGACCGTAACTGCCTTAATTCAAAGGCATTTAGGCCAGGCCTGCTGCGAAGGGGGGAGCGTCTCTCGATGGGAGGAAGCCGCTGAGAGGGGAGCGCGTACAGAAAGAGCAGGAAGGACTAATGAAATCTAATGGCGCATCTGAAATAGAGCCAGAAGCGGACGCGCTTTGCTGACCACGGGCCCGTACGCGGGGACGAAGGTTTCCTACGGACTGCGGTAATCAGGAATGAGATTGATCACCGAAATGAAAGCCATGGCATTAATAACGAAGGGATCAACGACACAGACAAATCTATTTACAGACCATCGCCTCGGCTTGAGGACGGCAAAGGCCCAGCTGCATCACCGCTGTCAGATTTATTTATAGATCAGTGTCTCCGTGTGATAAACAGTTGGCTTGTGAACGAAAAACACTGAAGACCACAACAGACAACTGCGACTTCTGCTCCTTTTCTTTACTGCACGAGAGATGTCAGTGCAGGCCTGTGCCTCAGGGACAACTCCTTAGTCCTCTGGTGAGTGGTGCCCGAGGGCGGGCACCCCACGGCCGACCTCTACCAGACACAACACTCAAGGCCCGTGCACGCTTGGCTAAGAGCCAAGGTGCCCTGGTGCTCCTCCCACGGAGACGTCCTTCTCCTCGTCTGACCTGCCCCCGGGGGCTGCAGCCGAACGCTGTCCGAGCACCATCAAGAGGGAGACCGGGCCTTGCGGCTCCGGACCCAGACTTTCCGTACATGACTAATGTAGCGAGGGAAAGACTCTCCAAGTTCTTTTTTGTCCCGGTGTGACTGCACTTGGGCGTTCCAACAAATCCTTGCGTGGCCACTGCCTGCCAGGAACAGACGCAGGTCTGGGGGCAGACACGTGGCTGTGCAAACAGGAGAAGACAAACTGAGCTCTCCCCTGGGGAGGCAGAGGGGAGTGGTCAAGGGAAGCAGGAAGCTGTGTCTGGGCGAAGCAAGGGTGGGCATGCAGAAGGGGCGCTTCCAGGCAGAGGGCAGTCGAGGAGGTACGAAACGGAGTGAACTGCCCTACCAGGACACGTGCAGAAGGGAGGCCAATGGGGGGCACGGGGGCGGGGACCCAAGTGGGCTGAAAGGCCAGGCTTTGAACTTGGTTCTTCCAGGAGCCACGGAAGATCTTCCGCGGGAGAATGGCAAGGGGAGACTCAGGGTGAGATCGAGCACTCTGGCAGCCCGTGGACTGGAGAGAGCCAAAGGCAGGAGACCCTGGGGCCTGCCCGGGGCAGGGCCACCAGGACGGAGAGGAGGAGACTCTGGTCTGGCTGCCTGTTCTCCGGCAGGGCACCAGTGTGGATGCTGGGGAAGACGTCTGGCTGGGGGTCAGCAGGCCGGGTGGTGAAGGAGACAGAAGAAGGGGGGTGTGTGTGACCTTGCAGCCGAGGGCCACCGACAAGGTCACCCACGAGATGGCGAAGATGAACCCCCGGAGGCGCTGTGCAGGAGAGGCTGCAGGGACCGGGGCTCACTCCCACAACTGCAGCGCAAACGGGCACGGCTCTGGGGTTGCGGATGTGGCATTATCAATGCATTCAAAAAATACACGTATCCAGTTCCCGGAAGCAACTTCCAGGACGACGGCGGTGCGAAGCATGTGCCCAGCCCTGCAGACACACACACGACGCGTGCTGGAGTGTTCGTTAGGAGAGCAAGAGCTGGGTTTTCAAAAGGAAACCGTCAATATTCCTAATTAGCACCTGGCTACAAGAGCGGAGCCCGTCAAGCCACTGGAAAGAGTGGTGGATCCTAAATCAGGCCTCTCTGATGCCCCGAGTCATCCTGGAGGCTGTGGAATGCAGATTCTAACTCAGGGGGCCTGGGGGGGGCTCTGGTGCTGTGTTCCCTGTCGGCCTCTGCTCAGCAGCGGTCAGGGCCAAGCCGCCGGCGTGAAAAGAAACCTAAGCTGTATCTCTCAGAGATTGCAAGACAATAGATCCTGTTTTGGTGAAAAATAATCATCACTATCATCACCATCATAATGCAAGTTAGTATACACATTGGATGTCCAGAAGGATACACATTCCCGGAAAAAAGAGCACAAGGAGGACATCCTTCCTATGTTACATGCGTGACCACAATGCTTCCGGTTTGGGGCGCCTGGGGGCTCCCTTGGTCGAACGTCTGCCTGCAGCTCAGGTCCTGACGCCAGGGTCCTGGGATCGAGCCCCACACTGGGCTCCCTGCTCAGCGGGGAGCCTGTTTGCTCCCTCTCCCCTGCTTGTGCTCTCTCTTTCTGTCAAATAAATAAAATATTAAAAAAAAAGCTTCCATTTTTTATGATGAGCTGGAATTATTTTGCATCAGAAAAATTTTTTTTAAAAATTTTATTTACTTGACAGAGAGAGGGAGAGATCACAAGTAGGCAGAGAGGCAGGCAGAGAGAGAGAGGAAGCAGGCTCCCTGCTGAGCAGAGAGCTCGATGCGGGGCTTGATCCCAGGACCCTGAGATCATGACCTGAGCCCAAGGCAGAGGCTCAACCCACTGAGCCACCCGGGTGCCCCAGAAAAAAAATTTTTTTTTAGATGTTTATTCCACAGAGAGAGATCACAAGTAGGCAGAGAGGCAGGCAGAGAGAGAGGAGGAAGCAGGCTGCTTGCTGAGCAGAGAGCCGGATGTGGGGCTCGATCCCAGCACCCTGGGATCATGACCTGAGCTGAAGACAGAGACTTTAACCCACTGAGCCACCCAGGCGCCCCCAGAAAAAAATTTTTTAACCAACATGTGCATTGAAACAAAAAAAAGTTTGTGAGCCTAAGTGTTATGGACAGAATATTTGTACCCCCCCCCAAATTCACATGTTCAAGTCCTCACCCCAGTGTGGTAGTGTCTGGAGGGGGGGCCTCAGGAGGTGAGTACGGCGGGAGGGTGAAGCCCAGGCTGGGATTAGAGCTTTAATAGAAGGGACCCCAAGCCCTCCCTCATCCTTCCACCAAGTGAGGACAGAGCGAGATATCATTGGTGACCAGTTAGGGGGTCTCACAAGACACTGAGACTACGGCACCCCGACCTTGGACCTTCAGCCGCTGACACTGTGAGAGATAAACGTGTGCTGTTCAGGCCCCGTCTGTGGCGTTCTGTCACAGTCGGACGAAGACACAGTCAAATGCTATGCTTCAAGTTGTATCTTGTATTACTCTTAAGAGATCATTCATGCTATTACTTGTAAAAAGCTCTCAGGCAAAGCCCCAACCCGCAATTCTTTCCAGGCTGGGGGACAAGTGTCTGATGCAGCGGCCTCATGTCTGCCCTTCCATTCTGACCCGCCTCGGTCAGCCCTGCAGGCGGCTGGGTGAGCTTTTCACCATGCAAATCTCTTTAGGTCACCCCCCACACACACCCCAAACACTGAGACCCGCAGCTCTCCCTAAAGCATCCCCCTGGTTTCCTTGTGCTCCCAGAATGAAAACGCAGCAGGGGCTGCCGAACCTGTCACACCTGGCCCTGCCCCGCACCCAGCTCGTTTTTCGCACGAGCCTACCCACGTGCCCGCGCCAGCATCCGCTCGGGGCCCTTGTTGCATGGCCCTGTGCCATTAACGGACGGTTTTACGCTTTCATTCCTTGTCTTGGCAACTGCTTGCCCTGCCCCCAGCTGCTCTCACTGGGGAAGAAGAGCCTCCTTTCTGGTGGGGCTGGGGCAGTTTGCAGGTTTGGAACAGAGCTCCTCCAAGTGAGAAGCAGCCAGAAAAAATGCCAAAGGCCTCCCTCACTTTAGGGTTTCAAGATTTACCCACATCAGTCCCTCCTGGAGTCCTAGAATCCGTGGTGTCAGAATAGAACCTCCTCAATAAGGAAGCCAGGGCCAGCCCAGGGCTCAGAATGATTCACAAACACCCGAAGATCTGGGAGGTCATGGACACCAACGGCTCAAGTGACGACATTCCCAACCCCCCTCCCCCCCAGGACTCTGTATCAGTGAATGGATTTGATTCATTTGGGTCCTGTCAAAATGGGTTAGAAACAAACGTCTCTGGCCCCCACTCCCCAGTGAGTATCTGAGAAATTATTCAACGAGAGGGGAGCACAGACCCCAGGGCGTGACAGCAGAAGCCAGAGCCCAGCAGAGCCTGGAGGTGAGGACGCAGAGACAAGCTTTCTCATCCCTGCTCTCGCTTCTCCCTTGCGCACGGCCAGGGCCCAGGAGGGCAGCACCCAGGAAAGCAGCGATGGGCCAGCACCCCGCGCACCTGCTCCTGAGCCCCAGACCCCCAGGACTGGAGCTGCCTCCAGGGGACCCTGCCTCCCCTGATGCTTGTCTCTAGGAGCTTGGTGACCTGCACCAGCCGGCAACACGGCCTCTCTCCGCCCTGAAGGTTCCTGCCTTCCGCCTTCAACAGGAGAACAAGCCCTCACAGGTAGGCATGGGGAGCACCGCAGCCCCAAATGAAGATGAGAAAGGAGACCATCAGCAGCATCAGACAAGGAGGGAGGATGGGACAGACAGAGAACGGCCTGGCAGAGGCCCTGGGGGACAGCAAGAGGGAAGCGGTGCAAATTGCACCATGACAACGGAACGAGGAAGTTAGTTTGTAAAACCCCGTTCGTCTTCACAACAGCCCAGTGCGTAGGCACTATCATCCGCCCATTTTGCAGAAAAACTGAGACTCCACGAGCTCACACAGCTGGGAAGTGGAGAGGTCAGCGTTGGAACCCCAGCCCCAGAGCCTGGGCTGCTGAGCACCCTGAGTTCCGAACTTTTATTTGGTTGTGACTCTTGTCCTTTCCAAAGCTTTTCTTTCCTGCTCAGCAGCAGGCCCTGGGTGCTTCCACGCGCCTCCTTCCCGTGGGCTGCGCTCGCTCCCCGGGCAGCAGCAATGCCTCGTCTCGGTCCTGAGGCTGGACTGGGAGACTGAAGTGCGGGCCGGGCTGCTTCCTTCCCGGGGCTCCAGCAGAGAATCTGCTCCAGAACTCCTCCAGCTCCTCCGTTCCCGCAAACCTTGGCTTCCCTGGCGTGTCGCTGCTTCTGGGTGACCTCTCCCTGTGCGTCCCAACTTCCCGCTGGGAAATCCGGGAAAACGCTCTCCTAACTGAAGGGTAACTAAGATACAGTGTAACCCCTCGTGATTACAGCTGCAAAGACCCAGCCGCCTCCCCAGGCAGGTGCGCTGGGAGAGAGCCGCGGAGCAGCGCCAGGAAGCCAGGCCACCCCACCAGACAGGCAGGCGAGCGGCGGCGCTGCACGCGGGAGGTCCGGGGCCTGGGCTCGTGAGAGCGGCGCGTTTCCGACAGCAGGCTCGGCCGCGTTTCCCGGTAAAACGCACAGAAAACAGCACTAACGTTCCTCTACGGATGCGGAGACGCAGGCATGTCTGAAGAGGCACCCCCTGCAGACAACTACGCCTACTTCTGTGGCAGGTCGCCAAGAGGCCTCTTGACCGCGAGCAGTGAGGGGTCACGCGTTAGATGAGCACGTGTTTGGGCGCTGGTCCGCGGCTCCAGAGCACGTGCTGGTCCTTCCCCCAGGTTCCCTGCGCTGCCGCCCTCCCGCCAGCAGGGGGCGCCGGTCTGCCCCGCACAGCGCCCGCTCTGTCCGGAAGTCCCGCCCCGACCGGAAGTCGGCGTAGGAGCAGCCGGAAAAATGGCGGCGTCCGCGAGCGCTGGAGCGGCGAGCCGGCTCGGCCGCCGGGGGCGGGGGCGGAGACCCCACAGGCAGCACGGGCGCGGGGTACGCCGCGGGCCGGGGGGCGGCGCCGCGGGGGCCCTGAAGCGGCTAAAGCTCGCGGTGGAGGAGTTCGTGCAAGCGAGCTCCGAGGGTGAGATCCCCGGCGGCGCCGCGGGGCCCCCGACGGGCGGGCGCGTGCGGCCGGGCGGGAGGAAAAGCCGCAGGGAGCTGAGGAGGGAGAAGCGGCACCTGAGGAAGGCGCGCCGGCTGCGGAGGACTGCGGGGCTCGCGCAGAGCCCGCGTGCGGGCGGCGGCGGCGGAGCGAGCGGCTCCCGGGCGGCGGCGGCGGGGGCGGCGGCGGGGGCGGCGGCGGGGGAGCGCGGCCGTCGGTCCGCTCGTCCCGCCCCGCCGCCGCCGGAGGGGCTGCGACCTCCCCAGGCCAAGGGCGCCCGGGCCCGCCGCGAGCCTGGAGGCCCCCCCGGGACCCCCAGGCCCTCTGCAGCCGCCGCTGCCGCTCGGAAACGGGCACTTCTGGCGGCCAACGAGGAGGAGGACCGGGAGATCCGGACGCTGGCGCGGCGCCTCGGCTTGAACAAGCGCAAGAGGAAGGGCGGCGGGAGCTCCGTGCCGCTCAGCTTCGCCCGGGACGGGCTCGACTACCTCCTGGGGGCGCTGGAGCCTGGACCCAGCGGCGGCTGGGGCGAAGGCGGCCGCGCGGGGGACGGGGACGAGGGGGACGAGGAGCAGGACGAGGAGGAGGCGGGACGGACGCTCCCCGACAGCGGCAGCGACGGCGGCACCGAGGGCGAAGGCCAGCACGAGGGTGAGGAAGAGGAGGGCCGGCCGGGAGCAGAAGCCGGAGCGGAGACCGAGGAAGCGGACGTAGACGACGACGAGCAAGGGCGAGCCGCGTGCGAGAGGAGCGGAAGGAGAGTCCGTTTCGCCGAGGGGAGGAGGGAGTCTGCCGCGGAGGCCTCGGACGGGGCGGACCAGGTCGGTGGGAGCCCGGTTCTCTGCGCTCCTTCCTGAAGGGACGGGGGTGGCAAGAGTGGGGCAGAGGCGGCCCGCCGGGGCATTGGCGATTGTCCAGCCAACGTGTGGCCAACCGGGTGGTTGTGTCTTTAATCCCACAGTGAGCGGCTCCGGGAGAAAACATCCTTAAAGATCTTTTCATCCCAGAAAGCTGGTGGCCGTCCCCCCGGTTGTGCTAAGGTGGACTCCCCTTCGTTGGGTGTTTGCTGCCTCCGTGTCCGAACCCAGCTTGGACTCCCCCGCCCCTTTGCTCGGCCACTGAGGTGCGGGGAGGCCCTAGGCAGCACCACCGCAGCGCTGCCCTCCCCGCCTCCTCCTTTTCCTGTCCCGCTGCTCCTGCAGCGCGTCCGGGCGGGTCCGGGGCGCTCCCTGGGGTAGGGTCGTGCACCGAAGATCGAGTCAGGATGCAGGACAGAGCGGCCGAGGCCGTCCCAGGCTGCCCCTTGCTATGAGCACGGTTCACCTGAGCCAGCACCGGAGGGGAACGTGGCGCGCACGTTCTTGCACACGTCTCGCTGTTACAGCTTTCCGCCCCGGGATCTGTGCTCGGGTCTCCCTCATCCTTTCACTGCGTGGTGGTCTGTGCACTCAGACCGCTCTGGGGGCCCGTCCTCTCCGAGAGCTTTGGTTCCGGACTCGTCCTGACTTTGCTTTCACAGCCTGCGAAGGTCTGTTCACATGCGGCCTGAGTGAAGGGGGGTCACGAGAGCCGTGGTTTCTGGGTGCATAAATGTGGTTTCTTCAGCCTCACGTAACTCCCTGACAGCGTGGATCATGCCGTGTTTGTCTCCCAAAGCTTGCACGCGGGCCCGGGGAGTGTGGGTCAGAGTAGTGACGTGTAGCCCTCCGCATGGCAGAGCTGGGGATAGTGAGCGACGGACCATTCTGCCACGCGTCCGTAGATGCTAGCGTTGGACGAGGTTGGAGTCACGTTAGGACACTCTCCCTCCAGACTGGTGACACACAGGATCGAGGTGTGTGTGCTGCTGTGCCGGCCGTCAGCGAAGTCCGGGCACGTGCAGAGTGGAGGTCACAGGGCGGAGAAGACGCTGACCGTCCCTGCAGCAGTGACCCGCTCTCAGGACTCCCCAAGGCGCTCAGCACATTTCCCAGGGGGGTTAAGCCTTGGTGGTCGGTCGTTACAACTTCTCCCTGTCCTTGTCTTGTTCATGTAAGATTTTTGTAATTTTTGTAATTCTGTCCTTTCAAGCAGAGTCTCTGTGAAAACGAGGGCAGGTACATCCCCCCTCACGTGAGGCAAGCTGAGGAAACAGTGAGCAGTCAGAAAAAGGAGAGCCTGGAGCGACTACAGAAACACGTCAAAGGTCTGATCAACAGGTAACTCGCCCGTTGCCATCCCGAGCCTCGCCAAGAGCTCATCTGTTTCCTAAAGTTACAGAAACTTTCCCGGGAATTAGACTGTAAGCGATGGGGGAGGGGGGCATGGTGGTCGGTCTGCCCCTCTCTGTTCCTGTGATCTGTACCCTGAAAAGCAGGAAGCCCCCCTTTTCCACTTGGTACTTGGAACCCTTCAGGGTCCGAAAGCCACGCGGGTACCCACGTGGTTGTTCTGAGAAGTCCCAGGAACAGGGGCCATGCTGCTCTGGCCCGGGAATGCGGCATGCAGCCCCCTTGCTCGTTCCTCCGGGGCGCACGTGTGCACTCTGCTCCAGGAAGCGTCGGGTCCCTGCCCGGGTGCAGACGGGACCCTCCCAGCACCACGTGGCTCCTGCTAGCCTTTGTGGCTAGCAGTCCTCTCCTTTCCTCCCACCTCCCCCAGACACCCCCCACCCCGCCCGCCTCCCACACACCCACTGCTTTGTTTTAATGGACGCCTGGGTGGCTCAGTCGGTTGAGCGTCCGGCTCTTGCTTCCCGCTCAGGACGTGATCTCGGGGTCCTGAGATCGAGCTCCACAACGGTCTCTGCACTCGGCGGGAGTCAGCTTATCGTTCTCTCTTCCTCTCTCTCTGCTCCTCCCCCTGCACTCACTTCCACGTGCGCTGGAAGTCTCTCAAGTAAATATTTTTTTTAACCTTTTTAACGTTTTATCTGTTTATTTGAGAGAGGGAGTGGAGTGCACACGCGTGCACACAAGTCGGGGTAAGGGGCAAAGGGAGAGGGAGAAGCAGACTCCCCCACTGAGCAGGGAGCCTGATGCAGGGCTCGGACCCAGAACCTGGGGATCATGACCCGAGTCGAAGGCAGTCACTTAATCAACTGAGCCCCCCAACTACCCCTAAAAAAAGCGAACGACAAAAACAGAACAGTGTGCATCCTAGACCCTCCCCCGGCATACTGTGCGAGTGCCGAGTGTCGGCGTGGGTGCAGCGGCGGCCGTGTGCCCTTCCCACCCTTGCCCTCCACCCAGCACGGGAGCAGCCTTTTCTCTGCGCAGGAACTAGAAACTTGTGCTGGTCACAGACCAAAAAGTGGAGACGTTGGACTTAGGCAGCAGCACGTCTGACGTGCTAAGTAAGGCTGCTTCCCTGCCTCTGCCTGGGACGCTGGACCAGGCTACCCGTGGCGTGTCATCCTGACGGTCTCTGTGCTCTTCAAGACAGCCCTCCGTGGGCTTCGCCCGGGCCATGCTTGAGGTGGAGAGAGAGGATTCCGGAGGAGCCTGTGTGAGGACACGCAGGACATGCTGGGTTACCAGGGCGAGATCAGAGCCGCTCATGGGTTAGATGTGGGAGGCACGGGGCAGCGGGAGTATTGATGACTCCGTTGATGTAAATCAACTGAACGCATCATCCTGGGGTGAGGCCTCACCACTCCTCTGCTTTGACCACCGTCTGCAGGTTGAGCGAGCCGAGCGTGGCCTCCATCAGCGGGCAGCTGGAGGAGCTGTACATGGCCCACAGCAGGAAGGACATGAACGACACCCTGACGGGTGTCCTCCTGAGCGCCTGCGCGCCCGACGCCGCCATGCCCAGCCGGCTGGTGATGGAGCCCGTGCTGGTGCTCAGCATCCTCCACCACACAGTCGGGGTCGAGGTAGGCGTCCTGTCCAGGGCCGTGCGTCGCGCAGGCTCCGGGCTTTTCTTCATATTCCCACTGCAACAGGGACTGGTCTCAGACTCTCTGAACGCAGTGCCGCGTGCGGGCTTACTACTCCCGTGTCCGTGCTGGTGGAGATCAGCGTGTCGTCAGTGAGGCCAGCAGCCTGGGAGGTAGACCCGGACTGAAGCCAGCGAGGGGGACGCATGCCGGGCGAGGCCTGGAGCCACCATCACCCCCTCTGGGTGGGCCCGGACCTTCCCACGCCCTCCTGTGTGAAGGGGGCCTGTGTCGGGGCTCATTCGGGCAGCACACAGGGAGCACCTGCACGGTGCCGGGTACCAGAGAGCCGCCGCTGAGCAAGGACTTGTCCCCGCTCATCGTGTGCTCTGTCCTCGCTCACTGACCTCTGGGTTCACCCCAGGGAGGCCATGTGGCGCCCACTCTGGATCTGATAAAAAGGGCCTTTTCTTTCACTGCATATGGTGAGTGCCAGCCTCCCAGGCAGTGTTCCGTTCCCCCCGGGGTGGCCTGTCCCAGGGTCGTTGGAGGAAACCGCTCTGATCGCATGTGTTCCTACTGAGGCCTGGGAACGAACGGACAATTGGTGAGGAGGGCCTCATAGTTCCGGGTGACATTCATACTCAGAAGGACTCAGTGACCCTTTGGAGCTTTCTGTGGGGCAGGATCTCTCCTGGCGGTTTTGCTTTCTTTGCCTTCTGATCGCCCTCGTCCCAGAAAGGGGCCTCGGCAGCAAAGCCCGGCGAACGGCCTGGCCCCTGGGGCAGGTCTGCACATGGGTGCCCCCTTTCCGCCCACCCTCGCAGGTCCCAGGAGGGCAGGCGGGCAGCCGGAGCGCTCTGGAGCTGTTGGCAGCATGCTGCCCCCCTCGTCGTCTAGGTCCGCTGCACCCAGAACTCCCTGGAGTCTCGCACAGCAGGCTTGTGCGGGGCTCTCTCTAGAGGCCACAGACGGGCCGGGCTCCCTGTCCTTCACGCCACTAGAGGTGCCGCGGTGACAGCCGTGTGCCGCTGGGGAGACGCTGCCTGGGGCCGCCACGGGGCCACCGTCACCTGGCAGCTCTGCACCGGTGTCTTCCCACGCGGTGGTGCGGCCGGTCTGCAGGCGGCAAGCGCGTTCTGGGCTGCGGCCGAGAGGAAGTGCTGGGGCCAGGATGGTTAGTCGTCTGACTTGTGCCTGGTGCGGGAGGAGGCTTTCCGCTGGCCGAGGCTCTCCTCCCGCCTGTCCTGCCCCCGGCGGCTGCGTCGCTCTCGCAGACGACCTCTGGAACCAGGCTCTCGCATCCAGCAGCGGTCACGGTGGGCGAGGTTTGGAAGGTGCAGGTTCCAGGACCTTCTGGGCACTGGGAGGGGTACAGAGAGGCTCAGGCCCCAAATCTTCGGGGCAGCTAACGAGGCGCACTCGCTCTTCTCCTGGCTGGTGACGAGCCCTCGTGCCTCCCGCTGCTCCCTGAGAAAAACCTCCTCATGGGAATTCACGGGAGGAGAGTCTGTTACGAAGCCGGTGTTAGTTACTAAGCTGTTTCTGAGTCGTTTAGAAGTAAAAATCAGGTGTGCACAGATCTGTGTTAAATTCCCCAAGTCAGGGGTCGCCTGGGTGGCTCAGTGGGTTAAGTCTCTGCCTTCGGCTCAGGTCATGATCTCAGGGTCCTGGGATCGAGCCCCGCATCAGGCTCTCCGCTCAGTGGGGAGCCTGCTTCCCTCTCTCTCTGCCTGCCTCTCTGCCCACTTGTGATCTCTGTCTGTCAAAAAAATAAAATCTTTAAAAAAATAAATAAATAAATTCCCTAAGTCAAAATTAATGTACCTTTTTTTTCTTTTTAAAGATTTTATTTATTCATTTATCAGAGAGAGAGCACAAGCCGGGAGTGGGGGCAGAGAGAGAGGAGGAAGCAGGCTCCCCACTGAGCAGAGAGCCCAATGCAGGGCTCGATCCCAGGACCCTGAGATTGTGGCCTGAGCCGAAGGCAGACGCTTCACGACTGAGTCACCCAAGTGCCCCGAATTCACATATGTTCTTCAGTAACCTCAGCAACAGGAATGTTCTCCCTGTTTTTCAGTGTTACCCTAAGTAGGGGTCTGGCTGGCTCCGTCAGTGGTGCGTGTGACTCATCATCTCGGGGCTGTGGGCTCTAGCATCGTGTTGGGTGTGCGGATTACTGAAAAAAAAATAACATGTTAAAAAAGTCGTACTAAGTTATATTTTTTTTTGAAGATACTACCTGGAATCTAGAGTTTTGACGAATGTTAACGTAATTATTCCGCTCGTGTGATTGAAAACAAACCTAAGTATGTTTTATGCCTGCGTTTGTCTTGCTGTCTGCAGAGCTCTGCTTTCCCTGCAGGTCGTATCTGGACCGTAAGGTGGTCGGAGGAGGAGGAGGAGGGTGTATCCCTCAGGTTCCTCGTCCACGATTCCGTGCTCATTCCATGGCCAGTGCGCTGACGTCACTCCCCACCTGCACCGAGCCCCTGTGGACGGCCCCTCTGGCCTCCTTCAGGCCGGAGAGACGAGGGTGGCGAACAGCAGGACGTTTCTAGAGCTGTACACGTGTTCTTGACAGTTTTAATAATTTTCGGTTTTTAAGGCACCAGAATGGCTGCTGGCCAAAAACAGGACCTTGTTGATTTTAAAGACCAGAGGACGTTCTTAGGGGTTTGGAAGCCACGGCAGGTCGCCATGTGTCGTCGGTCGCTGAGGCCTCGCGCCGTCTGTCCAGACTTCAGTGCTTAACGTTCACGCCGTGTTGGAGTTTATACCTTGCTGCGTGTACGCTTTATGGGTTACCCTAAAAAAACACTGGTTTTTTTCCAACATGCATTTAAGTTTTGTTGAAGACGGAAGAAGGATCCCCGCGAAGAGCTTGCTAACATTTGATTTTTACGTGCTCGCAGTGACACTCTCTGCTGTCTTTTTCAGGTCGGTGCTCACTTTCTGGAGGCCGTGGTGAAGAGGTTTGACGCCGCCTATAAGAACGGAGGCGAAGGAAAGGAGTGTGAGAACCTGCTCACCATCGTTGCCCATTTGTATAACTTCCACGTGGTGCACGCTTGCCTGGTTTTTGACATTCTGAAAAAGCTTATTGGGACTTTCACAGAAAAAGATATTGAACTGACCCTGTTAATGCTGAAAACCGTGGGCTTCTCGTTGAGAAAAGATGATGCTGTGTCCCTCAAGGAACTGATCGTGGAGGCCCAGGCCAAAGCCAGCGCGGCCAGCAGCAAGTTCCAGGACCAGACCAGGGTACGCCTCACCTGCTTCTGAGTGTCCGAGTGCTCACACACTGACCAGAGCTTAAAAATAAGTGTTTGGGGTAAAATCACATGTAATTTTTCACGATCCCCATTGGCTTTTGCCTCATCAGGTTCTGTGGCTTTATCATCAGTACACAAATGAACTGTTTTTCTTTTAAGGATTCAGGTATTCTGTGAATTTAAGAGTCAGTTTCTTTAACGTTTATCCATTCAGAAAGGATTTTCCTGAGGAAGGCTATGGCACGGGCCTCAGGCGTCAGCGCTCTGGGATTTCCGCCCTGCTGCTTAACATCGATGGGCCCTGAGTCTTCCAAGCCTTGGTTTCCCCATGGAGGAAGGGGAGCTGATGGTGCTTCCCACCTCGTCTGCCAGTTGCTTGAGAGGCACAGGCGAGCCGCAGGAAGCCTGTAAGAGAGGAGAGGAGAGGATGTCACTTCAGAAACAAGAGAAGTATTGGTGTCGGGAGCCTGCAGGGGAGCAGGGCTGCAGGGGCAGACAGAGGCTGGCCTCAGGAGGCCTTGTAAACCCTTTCAGGGGCCTGGGATTTATCCTAGAGGCACAGACGGTTCTGAGCCAGGTGAACGAGGTATGCTGTTTTCACGGCACTCTGACCACACCGAGAAGAGGGAGAGGAGGGCAGGGCAGGGAGAGGAGGGCAGGGCAGGGAGAGGAGGGCAGGGCAGGGCAGGGAGAGGCCACTACGGGCTCTGGCAGGGAGCCTTAGCATAGCAGCAGCGGCGGTGGGGTTGGGAGGTAGGAGTGAGCAGATGGCGTGGGCTGGCGGGAAAGGCAGTGTGAAGGACAGGAAGGGCCAGGGTTACCCCTGGCGGGTGGCAGGACAGTACAGTGAGACAGACTCAGGAGGAAAGACAAGCTGCTTTGGGAATCCTGAAACGAGGTGCTGGGGTCAGCCATGAAGGGGCGCAGGCTGGGGGCTGCTGGGGTCCGGTGGGGAGTGGACGGAGCACCGGCATTCAGCTGCGTCGTTTAGGGGAGGGAGAGCAGGACGAGGCTCCTGGACCCTGGTCCCAGAGTGTCCCAAGGAAGCACTTGTTCCTGGGTTGAATGCTCTGAGGCCAAGTTTAAAACACAGAAGACAGCAGAGGCAGGAAGGAGCCTCTGTTGCCTGGGGATGAGGGTCGGGGGGATGGGGACTGCCCGTAGTGGGCGTGGAGTTCCTTTCTGGGGACTCTGAAGATGTTCCGACACCGGTCACGGCAGCCGCACACCCCCACTGTGATCAGGGCAGGCCGTTGAACGGGGGCTTTGCAGCGGGCGAGTCAGGTAGCAGTGAATAGGTGGGGGGGGGGGGGAGCTCAGCGGGGGGTATGCGGAAATTCTTTATCGCTCTCGCAACTTTTCCTCATTAGGATATTTTCAGTTTGGCAAGTTAAAAAGGTAAGAAAGGCAGGAATGGGGAAGAAGTTGAAATACAGTGGAACTAGGACCGCGGGGCGTGATGGGCACCGGGGGTGGGTCAGAGGTGATGGGGCGGAGGAGAAGACATCGGATCTTGGGGTGCTCAGGGTCCCGGTGGAGGCCAGGTGGCGCAGTCGTATTGAGATGTGGCCCCGAGCAAGAGGTTCACGCTGGCGACTGTCTCCCCAGAAAACCATCACCAGTTTACCATCAGCAGCGCTGACCTTGTGTGCGGCCAGTGTGGTTCTTCCCAGGACAGAGGGTCTGTTGTTCAGGCTCTGTGAAACGGTGGTTTCTTCCATTTTCTTTCCGCAAAGGTTCGGTTTATGCTGGAGACCATGTTGGCGCTGAAGAACAATGACGTGCGGAAGATCCCGGGCTATGACCCTGAGCCTGTGGAGAAGCTCAGGAAGTTACAGAGAGCGTTGGTGAGGCTCTTTCCTTTTCTTTTTTCAAGATTTTATTTATTCGAGAACGAGCAGGGGGCAGGGTAGAGGGGGAAGCAGGCTTCCCGCTGAGCAGGGAACTGATGGGGGCTCGATCCCAGGACCCCAGGATCATGACCTGAGCTGAAGTCAGAGGCTTGAGCGACAGAGCTACCCCGGTGCCCCTGGTGAGCTCCCCTGTCCACGTGGGCTCGTTGTGAAACTGAGAAGGCAGTCGAAGCTGGGAGTCAGGTGCTATGTCTGGTTCACAATCATTCCAAGAGGGGCATTGGGGGGCTCCAACGATCTCGGGGTGGTGAGATCACACCCGGTGTCAGGCTCCATGCCCTGGGCAGTTGGAGTCGGCTTCAGAGTCTCTGTCCCTCTGCCCTCCCCCTGCTGGTGCCTGCACCCTCTTACTCTAAAGCAAATAAATCCTTTTAAAAAAAGAGATCCAGGGCACCTGGGTGGCTCAGTGGGTTAAGCGTCTGCCTTCAGCTGGGGTCATGATCCCAGGGTCCTGGGATCGAGCCCCACATCAGGTTCCCTGCTCGCGGGGAGTCTGCTTCTCCTTGTCCCACTCCCCCTGCTTGTGCTCCCTCTCTCGCTGCTTCTCTCTTTGTTAAAAAAATCTTTTTAAAAAGGTGGGCGGGGGGAGTTCCAAGATGCTGGGAAGACGTGCCACAGACCCTCCAAGTAGGCCAGGTACGGGGCCGTCCCTATGAGCACAGCGTCCCCAGCACTGAGCCTGGGGTGCTCGACTCAGCTGCACGATAGAAAACTGATCGCTTTGAAAGAGGGCTCAGGCCAGGGTCCCACCCAGACTGCCGAAGTCAGCGTGGGGTTGGCGGGGGCCCACCTGTTGAGCCTCCCCAGGTGCTCCCGATGTGGGGCCGCAGCTGAGACCCACTCACATCCCTAGCCAGGGAGTCCTTCAGCCCTGGCTCGGGGCAGGTCTCAGATCGTTGGCTCTGCAAACCCCAAGCGCTCCGTGCGGCTTTCCTTGGGGTCTGCGTCTGCAGCGGAGCCTCTAGCCGGGTGCGATGGCTTTCCGAAGACCACGGCGCTCAGGGTGATCGATACGGATTTTACCTCTGCCTTTGGCCTGGTTCCAAACTGGTCAGCTGCCCTGGCTGTCATTGGCCTGGAACAGTGCTCACAGACCAGCAGTTCCGCGGTCAGGAGCAGAAAAGGCCTGAGGCGGCGACCGTGCAGACTGGGAGCCAGCCGCAGCGTCCCACCGGCTCCTTTCTCTCAGGTGCGCAGCGCCGGCTCGGGCGCCGAAACTCAGCTCCGCATCTCCTGGGACGGCATCCTGAACGCCGAGCAGACCGGCCGCTGGTGGATTGTGGGGTCCGCGTGGAGTGGGGCCCCGATGATTGACAACAGTGAGCAGAAGATCGCAGAGAAGCCGCCCTCGGGGACGGTATGAGAGCCCTGCACTGTCCGCTAGTGTCCCGAGGCAGGCCCTGCGGGAGTCCCCAGTTGGTTGCACGGTTATGAGACATACAGGCCTGGGAAAATTCCTCAGAGACCCTACAGAGGTTGTCACTATTTTGTGATATGATTTCACTCGATTTCTGTGGTTTCTTTTTAACAGTTTTTTTAAGTCCCAAAATAGTGTACATAAAGGACTTAAAAGCTGAATGGAACAAGGGGAGCCTGGGAAAATGCGACCCTCAGGTCGCAGATGCCGGTCCTGAGGGACAGGTGTTCCCACGACGTGTGGCTTCCCGTCCATTAGACTTGGATTTCAAATTGTCGGAATTCTTCATATTTTTTGGTATTTGATTATTAACTAAAGTTCCTATATTATTCAGGTTTCCTTCATTTTCCCCTGATCACCCTTTTTGGTCTCCGGATCCCATGAGACACCTCATTGTCCTGCCTCTTCTGGCTGTGGCCTCCTCTCTCTGATACGTGCTGGTATTGCCTGGACCGACGGGCCGTGCTGCCCCTGAGAGGCTCCCCCAATTCAGGCGGCTGTCTCCTGTGGTGTGCTCTGTCTCTTGCTCTGGTTTTCTCTTGTGGGAGCATACCCAAGAATGAAGATGTAGCGTTCACACATAAACGTATTTCCACACGACTCAGAATTGATCTTCAGTATGAGCCAGGGAAGCGTACGTGCTGTCTTTTAGAGACTTGGTAACCACGGTAAACCAGAGTAACTTCTCCTTGAAACATCGATGTGCTCTTAATTGCCCCTCTCTCAGGTTAGTGGGAAGATACTAGAACTCGCCCGAAAGCAGAGAATGAACACTGACGTCAGGAGGAACATATTCTGTACAATAATGACTAGTGAAGATTTCTTGGACGCGTTTGAGAAGCTTCTGAAGTAAGCATTAGCGCAGACACTTTGATCAGATGGTTTTACAGAGGGTCGGGTCAGATACTGCTCGGGGCATCTGGACTGTCCTCTCTTCCCTCCTGCCCTGGCCGCTGGTGGTTCCAAATTGGAACATTTCATGTATATTTTGACTAAAAGTCTCAGCTGACCAGTCACAGTGTCTGTGCGTGGTTATAAATTTACTTAAAATCCTCATATTGAGGCTGTGTTTCTAATGACTTCTAAACTAACTTCCTGGTATAAGAACTTTCTGTAATTAGCTGCAAAAAGATTTTGAAAGTACCTGTGTACCTTCACAAAATACTTCTCAACAAATCTGATGCTAATTTTCCTTTATGCGCTTCAAACGCAGAGTACACGGGCACGAGGACAGGCCTGCCTGCCTACCGTACCTGTCTCGTGACTCCGCCCTCCTCTCCTCCCTTCCCTTGGAACCAGACATCAGGCAGGGTGTGCCCTCCTGAGAGATTTACTCCTCGCTGTCTCTGCTCCGCAGGCTGGGGTTGAAGGACCAGCAGGAGCGGGAGATCGTTCATGTTCTCATGGATTGCTGCCTTCAAGAGAAAACCTACAACCCTTTCTATGCATTCCTGGCTGGCAAGTTCTGTGAATACCAGAGAAGGTTCCAGGTAAGCCCACTAGCGGCCCGCCAGTCACCTGTGCTCCACTGTTTCCCGGGACGTCATCTGGCTCAGCCCACCCGGAATGAGCGCCCCGAGGGCCATGTGCAGGGGGACGATTCCAGGGCCCATGCCCGCAGCCAGGCTCTCAGGGAGAGCAGGTGGGTATCATGGAGGCCGAGTGACAGGGGCAGAGGAGGGCCAGGCCCCCTTTTCCTGTCTCAGAGAAGGGTGTCATGCAGCCTGCATTCCCGGGGGAGTGCCTTTTCGATCTTAGACGGCACCAGCCTTCTCTGATCTTTCTCAGCATTTCTGCCGATTGGAGGGGAAAACCCACAGCAGAAAGAAGCTACTGTGGCAGGACAGGAGGGCTTGTGTGCAGGGAAGGAAGCCACGTTGCTCCGGGCTCATCCTGACTCGGATACTGCTCCGAGTAAATGAGCAGTGGAATACGTCTCGATTACGTCTTGGCGAACTGTTCTAACAGCGGCCTGCATTGTAACTCTTTTTTTTTCCCTATCAGATGACTTTCCAGTTCAGCATATGGGATAAATTTCGGAACTTAGAAAATTTGCCGGCCACTAATTTCTCTAATTTGGTTCACCTGGTAGCCCACTTGTTGAAGACGAAATCACTTCCACTTTCTATTTTAAAGGTTTGTGTCTTGGATGAAAGTATTAAAACGGTGGTGTGATTGTTCATATCCAGTACCTCAAGAAAACGCACGTCTTTAGGTTCTGACTCACCGGGGACATGTGTATATCACGTCCTAGCCATCCTAGAAAGTAGCCAGAGTGGCTTGCAGCGTAGACATAGCTCGTGAACGAGGCGTGGGTACAGTGGTTTTGCTCATCCCTGAAAATCTCACTTGCACTTTGGGTTCATGTGCAGATCCTAGTTCTAAATCCCCCACTGGCCGCTGCTGAGCTGGGAGGAGGACGGGGAGGCCTAGGAACAGGTGAGCTGTGGTGCGGGACTCCGTGGCCGCCTCTCCCTTGCCGTGTTTCCGCGTCGCGTCGGAGCCAGTGAGGCGCACGTGCTGTGCTGTCGGTCTGGAGTGGACAGGGGAACCTAGGCAGAGCGTGTGGGGTCGGAGGTGGCTGCCAGGCCTGGACAGCGGGACCACCACGGCCTGGACATAAAAACGGGGACAGTGCGGGAACCTGAGGGCCAGAGAGTGCACAGGCCTGCGCTTCTGTGCCTCTTGCTCCCTGACCCGCAGACGGACTGCAGTCGCCATCTCCCGCTTGTGTGCATGTGGCCGTCCGCCAGGGCGCTGACGTGGGGTCACTGTGTGTCTCCAGGGTGTGGGACTAGGTTTGGGCCACTGAGCTTTACGCCACATTGCGAACACTGGAGCACTGTAAAGCGTGGAGGGGCTGCCTTCTCGTCACGGCTAGATCTTGCCTCCAGTTCCCTCAAGTTTTGAGCTCCGAAACGAAGAGGGTACAGTCATTCCCCAGGTTCATTAGAACCCGGAGCTGTCCTGGAAGCTTGTCCCAGGGTCCTCGCTCCGCTCTCCCACGACCTGCCATTCACAGGGGCCTCTCTGGCCCGCAGGCAGGCGTTGGAACTCTGCCCGCAGATGGTGGTCCCCCTCCATGGGGATGGCAGTGTCCTAGTACCCCGCTCCAGATAGCCCCTCACGGTTCGGTAAGTCAGCACGAGCCTGAAGCAACACCACGTTAAAGTCTGGGATTCTCTTCTCTGATCCTAGCACTTCTGTAGTCCGCTGTGTAAGTGTACCAAATCTGTATGTGGTTCTTGGGGAACGTATATGATCCACATTTTCTATGTACGGTTTTAATTAGGGCGTAGTCTCTTTAAGGCTTGGAGATACGGATGTTTCAATTCTGGAATTAAATTCCTGGTTCACGGAAACTCCGTCCAGGGACGGTTGCTCTGGACGGTGCCGTGCATGCCCTGCCGGCAGGGCACGGAGGCCGTGGCCACACACCCTCGCCCATGGCTCTTCGATCTCGTGTAGCCGGAAACAGCCTTACGTAGAGGGGTGGGTGAGTTTCTACTCTGCTTTTTGAAATTACTGAGATTTTTTTATTTATTTGACAGAGATCACAAGTAGGCAGAGAGGTGTGGGGGGGAGCAGGCTCCCCGCTGAGCAGAGAGCCCGATGCGGGGCTCGATATCAGGACCCTGAGATCATGACCTGAGCCGAAGGCAGAGGCTTTAACCCACTGAGCCACCCAGGCACCCCTACTTTTTGAAATTACTGAAAAAATTGATTAAATGTAACTTGTTTTCTCTGTCCTGACTCTAATTAGGTAGTTGAATTCAGCGAACTGGATAAACCCAGAGTCCACTTCTTACGAAAAGTATTATATATTGTGTTAATGGAAACAGAAGTTGAAGACCTTGGTTCCATTTTTGCAAGGTATGTTCTCAGCTTGCTGTGTTAAAACGTGGAGAAGAGATGAAGGAAGTTATTTTCCCTCACGTTGACTTAGAAGAAGCACGGCTGTTACGCTCAGCTCGTTGCTTATTTGAAGCTGGGCCTCCTGCGTTCGATTTGGGGAACGTGAAGCTGCCCGACAGCCGGCGCTGGCGGTCTCTAATGGGCGGAGGGCGCTCTTAAGCTCTTAGTTGAGAATTCTGCTTTTCAAAGCCATTCGGTCACGTCTCCCGGTTGGAGGTTCCGGGAGCCGCGGCCCGGGGGAGGCTGGCTCCTCGCTGACACCCGCTTCTGTGCCCCTCGCAGAGTGAGCGACAACCCGAAGCTGGGCCTGCTGAGAGAAGGTCTGAAGCTCTTCATCGGCCACTTCCTGCTGAGGGGCGCGCCGGCGAGCACGAGCGCGGAGGCGGCCGCCCAGCTGAGGGCGAGGGCCGACCTCTCCGCCAAGACTCTGCAGGGCAAGGCTTCCCTGACGATGTAGTCCCGAAGCGGAGAGGGGCGGCGTGCTCATTTCTCTGAAAACGCCCCTTTTAAACCCAGAAGACTCGTTACGCCGCTGACCGCGTGTGCAGGTGGCGGGGCTCTGCCACGGGCTGCTGTGCTTGAGATCCTGCGTTTCCGGTAATTTTTAAATTCAAGGTCATACTGTGTTTCTGTTTTAAACGTTCTCACATATCTGTTTCCAGAATGAGGAGGGTAGAAGGCAGGGAGGGCAGGGCAGGCGGCCACGGGAACGTCCTCCAGTAGAGACAGGGCGGGGTGCGCGTGTGATCACATGTGTGGTGGCCTTTTTTTTTTAAGATTTTTATTTATTTATTTGACAGAGATCACACGTAGGCAGAGAGGCAGGCAGAGGGAGAGGGGGAAGCAGGCTCTCCGCTGAGCAGAGAGCCCGATGCGGGGCTCGATCCCAGGACCCTGAGATCATGACCTGAGCCGAAGGCAGAGGCTTAACCCACCGAGCCACCCAGGCGCCCCTGTGGTGGCCTTATTTTTAATAGATGGTCCGCTAGACGGTTCAGTGATAAAGAAATGGATGGGTCTTTTATCTTTTCGATGGACTGATTTAAAGTCCAAAAACCTTTGGTTAAATGTGGTAGCTGATACCTCATGGATTATTTCACTGTTGGGAACGCAAGCGTGTGGGGAGGGTGAGCGGTTGCCCGAAGCCTTGCAGACGCCTGTCCCGCGCGGTGTGGACGGGAGCTTCCTGCCGGCACTCGGCTGCGGTTCCCACATGCAGGGGCGCGTCCCATGTGTGTCATTCCTGTGTGTGCCTGTCCCGTGTGTGTCCGTCCCATACACGCCGCGCTTTACTCAACGACACGGATGGCCCCGGAGAGCTGTCAGACGCTGGATGGGTGGGCCTCTGGGCGAAGTCCTGGGAGGAGTAATGATGGGACAGCATGGCCGCCTGCAAGCTGTGAACGCTCAACTAGCAACCCACACGCCCCACAAGGACAGTCGGCTCTGGCCAAGTCTGTGCAGAGCCAGTCATGACCGATGAGTGTCCTTCTCCAGCTCTTAAAATTGGCTTCTCTGTCTTAAATGCTGCGAACTTGAGTTAAGTGTTCCCTTTGGTTATTGGAAAGTTATCAGAACGTGTGCATGGGATAGTCTTTTCTGGGGCATCGGCACGTGCCCGGCGGTGCTGGCGCGCCGTCCCACAGGGGGGTCCCCTGGCCCGAGGGAGGCCGCTCCCGTGGAAACCCCCTTTGTCACAGGCTTTCAGACACCGTCGGTACGTGAGCCGACAGCAGCCTGTGTTCGGAAATGACCACGTGACGTTGGCGGCGTCTCCGTGTGTGTCCCTAAACGAACGATGTGAGTCTTGAACGCGAGGAGCACGAACAGCGGCCTGCGGTTCTCTCCCAGCTCGTCGCCCCACCGCCGGCCGCCGCACACCACTCCCAGCTGCTCCCGAGCCCCGTCCGCAGGGAACAGCGCACCAGCCGGGAGCCTGCACTTTCTCTGCGGGCAGGAGTCAGGCGGGAAGCCGGCAGGGCTGAGCAGGTGCCCCTCTCCGCTGGGGCTCAGCACAGCCGCCTGCGTCCCGGGGTCGGGCTTGGAAGAAAATTATGTCAGTGGAGCGAGACCACGTGCTTACCGACACCGTCGACCTGCGCTCCTGCGAGCTCCTGCTTCCTCGACGACCGCAGACCTGCCCGCGGGCCGTTCACGGCAGGGGCCGCTGCTAAGACTGAGAAGAACGGTTCCCCTGTCCCTGACGCGGCCCTCACCTGGTGGGGGGCGTGGCTGCGCAGGCCGACTTTCTGCAGAAGAGAAACTGAACCCTCTCTTTATATCGTCTTTTGTTACTAAAACAATAAAACTGTCTCTGCGGTGGGATGAATTTTGACTTAATTCCTGACGTCCAGGTCTGGCACGTATCACATGGCAGTCCACCCGCTCATGTCTCCTTTTTCAGGGTCAAAGCGCTTTTTAGCAGCCAACTGTCACGGGCTGTCACATGTTAGTACGCTGTCAGTGAGTAAGTGTATCTTGGCCAAAGACTGTGAACTCAGATTTGCTTGTAAATATACGGGTTTTTAAAACGTATTACGGTAGGGGCGCCTGGGTGGCTCCGTGAAGCAGCTGCCTTCGGCTCAGGTCATGCGCGATCCCCCGGGTCCGGGATCAAGTCCCTCGTCAGGCTCCCCGCTCAGCAGGAAGTCTGCTTCCCCCCTCCCTCTGCCCCTGCTTGTACTCCAGCTCTGACAAATACAATCTCAAAAAAAAAGATAAAGTGAAACTTAACCCTAAAGTTTCATAGTTTATTATATCCCGTGTACAATAAAATGTATTTTAAACTAAGCTGGATTACAGTAATACTCTGCATCTGGAAAATACTGTCCCCAGTGCTTGGTATATATGGAAATTTGGGGGCTGCTTGTGGTACAAGTTGAGAACTGCTATTGTATTGACAGAATTTGTGAAAAGACCTTGTCTTTTAGGGGACTTCGTCTTTTTTTCCCTTTA
Source organism: Meles meles (assembly GCF_922984935.1). Taxonomy (NCBI): domain Eukaryota; kingdom Metazoa; phylum Chordata; class Mammalia; order Carnivora; family Mustelidae; genus Meles; species Meles meles. Next base: position 1,858,922 of record NC_060075.1, on the reverse strand, counting down.
AGTAATCTCTGCATCCAGCCTGGGGCTTGGACTCATGACCCTGAGATCAGGAGTCAAATGTTTTACCGACAGAGCCAGCTGGGAGTCCCCAGGGGAGTTCATCTCTAAAACAGAATAAGGAACAAACTTTCTAATGTATTAAAATGTATAAATAAAGTAATTTTTTATATTTTACTTAGAACCGGTGAAGGTTTATTTTGAAACAGCAGGTTTGCTGTTTGCACACCTTGTCTTCCCAGTTTAGGGAAATCTGTCTAGCCTGTGGCTTGGGCTACACCTAAACGGTACAGTCCCCCCCACCCCTCCCTCCCTTCCCTCTTTGCCCAAAGACCCAGATAAAGCAAAGGAGGCAAAATGTTAACCAGTAGTGGATCTGGGTGAAGTTTATACAAAGTATATTCTCAACAACTTCTTTGTAAGTCTTAAATTATTTTAAAATAAAGAATTTTTATAAGACATTCGTAATGCAGAACTCATCCTTTAAAGTTTTAAAATACTCTAATGCTTTTTCACAAAAATAATTAAGCAAATCACCTCTGCCTCTTTTGTAAAAAATAAATAAATAATCGGGTCTTACTGTGTAAACAGCGATAGGGTGTCTGTGGTTTGCTTGGACTTGGGGCACCCGCTTAGCAGGAGGAGCGGGTGAATGGAGGGGAGATCGGTTCCTTCCTGATCGCTGAGCCACGGTCAGCGCCTCGGGATCAAAGCCCACACGTGGACTGGGTGGCCTTGGGCACCAGTCACCAAGAGTGGAGCGCTCGTGCAGGGGCTGGGAAGGATCCAGACTCCCCGTGCGCCGTGATACTCGGATCGCACCCATGCTTTGTCTCCGCGGCCGGTCGCCGGTCCGCAGCAAGGCCAGGAACCACGTGAGAGAAAGTTGCAGCATCACATCCCTTTTCCCTAAATGACGGTTTCCTAAGAGCTGGTCTAATTACCAAATGGGGAACGAACCCTGGAACCATGGAACTCTGGCACGGTCCCTTTGCTTGGGTTTTCACGCCCTTCCCCGATCACGCAGGTTCGACTTCTGTTCCTTCTCTGCGGGGCAGCAGGAGACACGGGTCGCAGGCGGTGACTGGTCTGCGTCGGGGCAGGGTTGGCCGGGCTCTGCCCCGGCCACTGACCGGTCCTCCGCACGTCAGTGGGAGCCACGTGAACCCATCGCCACTTCCCGGTCGCCATAGCCTCCCTGCAGAAGGCGGAGGTCACCTGATCTCTGGGGTTCTTGGGGTCTCAGGGACCCTGAGCAGCCGCTCAATGTCGGGGCCTGGCTGCCCTCCGGGGCTCTCGCGGGCCTCAGTCCCTCGTGGAGCGTCTCTGCTGGAACAGGGAGTGGTTCTGTCTTCCACAGGGAAGGCTGCGAGCGGGGCACATGCCTGACCCTCGACCTCCCGCGGGGCTCCTGAAGTCCTTCGCTTGAGCTTGTTCCTTGTCTGGGTGCCCTGTCCCCGATGCCAGAGCGCACACGGCGCCCGCTCCTGGCTCCTGAAGCAGGCTGTGGCGGGGGCGGCTGTGGACTCTCAAGCCGCGCGCCGGCGTGTTTGTTCCTGTGGCGGGGGCGGGGGGGGGGACTCTGACATCCGCTCCGAGCCTCTACGAAGGGGGTCCCTCGGAGAGTGCGGATTGTTGGTCCCGTTCCGCGCTCCCTGGGGGCCTGCCAGGTGCCGGCCAGTGAGCCGAGCCTGGGGAGCCCCTGAGCCCCGAGACCTGCCTGAAGTCTGAGCAGCAGGCCCCGTGGTGACAGTGCCCCAGAGGTGAGCAGCCAGCCATGCCCGAGGGACAGTGACGGAGAGCTGCCCCCGGGGGGAGCTGAGCAGGGCGTTGGCGGGGGGGCCTCCCGGCGCGGCTGCCCGGGCACAGAGCCCTGCTGTGGCCTGGCCCCAGACGTGGCAGGCCCACGGTGAACATGGAGCCTGACCGAAGGGCCCCCGTCTCCACGCGGAGGACGTGGGGTTGGGTCGGTGACAGCTAAACCATCAGAGGATCATTGAGACTAAGTGCCTGAAGTTGGGTTTCAGAAACGTTGAAGGATGAAGCCCGGCTCTGGCTGGGCAATTGGGCATGTTGGGGACAGAGGACAGGCCGTTAGCGGGTTCCCGTGACCTTCCCGGCCAGGCAGCCGCACCCGGGCCGGCGCAGCTGCTGCAGTGAGGGGGGCGTTTCAGAGACACGTGGGGGAGAGGGCAGCTCGGCCTCTGGCGCCCGGGAACCCACGGGGGTCAGGGCAGCGCAGACACAGCCCCTGGAGGTGGGACCCCCACAGGGAGTCGGGCCCCAAGGGCCGAGAACAACACCGGCCGCGGGATTGGCTTTGGGGGTGTCCAGAGCTGGTCAGAGACACATCTTGGGGCCAGCGGCTCGCTGTGCGATCCGGACAGTCACCGACGGCCGGGAGAAACCGGGTTTTCTCCGGGCGATCTGGGTCTGGGGGCTGCGCTTCCCTTTTTCCCACCCTTGAGGTTCTCTGACCTGCGCTGCGTGGGCGATGCTGGCAGGGGGGAGCTGGCCACCGCGGGGTCGAGGTCACCAGAAAGAGACATTTATCTTGAGCTCAGCTGGATAAATGATGAAAAATTATGTTTGCGCGATAAGATGATGAAAGGGAAATGGGGCCCGGCTTCGGGGGCTCCGAGGGTGCAGAGGTGATGTCAGACACAGCGAGGGCCGCACGGGCTTGGGAAACAATGTCCTGTGTGTGCCCACAGGCCGCCACGGCCCAGCAGGTTTGACCTTGAGCGTGTCCAAACAAGGATGTATGAGCCCCTGACCTCCACGGGTTATCAAGGCAACGCGTTCCCACCCTTTCCCTGAAGACTGCCCGCCCCCAACGTGCTGTGCTGCTCCGCGGCCCCACCCCGTGGGCTCCGGGGGGACCTCACCAAGGCCCTGCCTGGGGAGCGGCAGAGCCGGACACAAAGCCAGGACAGCCTTCAGCCTGGGCCAGAGTGAAAATGCTCAGGAGTGTTTTAAAGTGTTCTTTCTAGAAAGTCATTCGCTACGGGCCACTATTCCCATTTCACTTTGTCACATTCCTCCTCCTGTGCTTCGGTGGCCAAGCTGGCCTTTCTCCTGTCTGTCCACCCCCGTGCGTTCATAGTCGCCCGCCTGCTGCGCTGGACCCGTCCGCAGACACACACATCCGGACGCTCTGCTCCTGAAGCCTCGGCCCGCGTCTCCCGAGCATGAGAACGTTCTCTGGGGCCCCCGGCGCTGTCATCACCACGGAGAGCCGGGCGCTCGTGGGTGCCAGAGGCTGGCGGACCGCCCAGCCTGACGCTGCCCTTGTTCTGAAGCGCGTTTTCTAGAGCTGCTCGTCCCCGCCACCAAGAATACAAAAGGAACAGGGGAAGCCAGAGAGGGAGACAAACCGTGAGAGACTCTTAATCTCAGGGAACAAACCGGGAGTTGCTGGGGGGAGGGCGGGGGGTGGTGGCCGGGGATGGACATCGGGGAGGGTGTGTGTCGTGGGCGATGCTGGGAAGTGTGTAAGCCTGAGGAGCCACAGACCCGCACTCCCGAAACAACACATTGTATGTTAATAATAATTGAAAAGAAAAAAAAGAATACAACCGAGGTCCAAAGTCACGTCTCCTTCCATTCCTCCTTTAGTGTCGAACACGTCTCTGCTTAAAAAAGTTCACGGTGCTGGGCTTGTGAAGAGTCACGGCTGAGCGTTACCTCGAATCCTGGACGTGTCTGGGAGCCTCGGGGAAAACCCACTGGGGGTAGCGCCCCGCGGTGACGCCTGAGCCTCTCAGCGGTGCTCGGGGACGTAATCAGGACCAGCAGTTCTAAGATCCATCGCTTAATTCAAGGCCACCAGACCTCTCCATAGGACAGGTACATTTTTACCCTTGTCATTTGTAAGGGAAATTGTTCACCAGACTTAAGGACATTTTACAAGGGGGAAAAATGGCAAAAATGTGGATTTCCTGTTGCCCACCAGTAGTCAGTGGCTTAGGCAGCCATTGGTCACCCTTGCCAGACTCCGGGGGTGCAGAACGGTCATTGTCTAGCTCGTCGCTCTCCTACATTATCCGCTACGGTCTTCCTTCGGAACGGGACTTCCTGGCGGAGCGCCCGGCCGGCTCGGTACGATGCGCAACTCTTGATCTCCGGGCGGTGCATTTGGGCCCCACATCGAGTGTAGAGATTATTTAAGTAAATAAATAAGAATAAACCTTGAAAACGTCGTGAGCACATGAAATGAGTCTCCCTCTGCCGCTCTCCGCTTTTCCTGGAAAAGGTCAGCCTCCACCCGTCTTTCCTGAAGTATCGATGAGTGATTTGCCGCCGCGCACCCAGTGGGACGTCACCACCGGCCACTGCCGCCCAAGGGTCCATTCTCAGGCAGGGGAGCGGGAGCCTCCAGGCTGGGGCGCGGGAGCCTCCAGGCTGGGGCGGGCCCCGCGGGGCTCAGCCCTGCCATCTTCCAGGTGGGGGACTGGTCTTCTGCCCGTCGGGGGGCAGGTCCAGCCGGGTGGCGGGAAGCCCTGGGTGCACGGGAAGCTTGCGTAAGGCCCAGGTCCACGGCCGTGCAGTCAGCGTGACTACCGTTCGCGGCCCAGCATGCATCCAGCATCCAGCGGCCGTCCCGCTCTGTCGCGTTGCGCGGGGGCTGCTAATGGCAAAGGTCGGGCAGCATGCCGTGCTCTCCCGCTGTAACGAGGCCAGGGCCCTCACGAGACGCGCCCATGGTCGGTCGTGAGGTGCAGAGGGACGCAGCGTCGGACCTGGCCGGCTCACGGCCAGCTCCTCCCCGACTGGCGACCCGGCAGCCACCGCATGGTGGAACCACGGTCGCTGCGGAAGCCGACTTGCCGCGTGTGTTTTCTCTGACTGTCCAGGTGGGTTTGTGGGCACCTGTGACCCTGTGATCACATCAGGGATCCGGACGGGGCAGGCTCACGAGCAGCTTGTTCAGTCGGGCCGTCCTCAGTGTCGTCTTCACGCCGGCCTTTACTCCTGACCGTGAGCAGAGCAGGCTGGGAGACCAGCTGGCCGGTTCGTGCGGGACTCGGGGGTTCTCGGGATGGAGCTCTTTTGGCACTAAAGCTGGGAAGGTCCCAGAAAGCTGCGATGGGATGGTCGCCCCAAGTTCCGGAGCCGATGTGCAGCACCAGACAAGGTCTTGGGTAAAATCTGCAGGGACAGGCAGGGCTCGGGGACTGAAGTGCAGCTTGAGTGAGGGGCTCATTCCTGTTCAGCCTCACCTGGGGTGCCTGTCCCTCTCCTGTGGTGCCCGTCGCTACACCTGGGGCGCCTGTCGCCACACCTGTGCCCGGGAAGTTTCCAGCAGCAACTCCAACTGTGTCTCTGTCCCCAGCATTTCCTCGTCCCCCCATCCTCATCAACAGCCTGGCCAGAGAGAGAGAAAGTGCTCGCCGGTTTGCGGACAACCTGACGTCAGCGGGAATAACCCAGAGTCTCACTCCTGGAGGCTGTGTTTCACGACCCGTGACGAGCCTTGTGTCCTGCGGAGGGCCTGGCACTTTCTCTCTGGGCGGGCTCCTAGCCAGACCAAGGAGGTACCTGTGGCCTGAGATCAGAGCCCGGTTACTTCTCCTCCAAGTGCAAAGAGGACGGTCTCCAAAGTCATTCTCCTGTCTCAGCCCCCAGTTTGCCACGAACATCGTTCCATTCGGCTGTATCAGCACCTACTTTCGACTTCTTAAAAGCCGATGGAGAATCCAGAACATCTTTACCGCCTCTGGGAAAACGGTCCTTGGTGAAAGTAAAGCTAGGCTTGCGCCGAAGTCCGAGATGAACCCACGGTGCTGAAAGCCATTCCTGCTCCCAGAACGCTCTAGAGGAGCGCCTGGTACCCACATGCCCTAAACCTGGGGCCCGACATGATCTCTAGTCTTGCTATTACTTCCTTTGCCCAGGTCTGGCCAAATGTCTGACTTCTAGAAAGAGTGGACTCGGAGCAGATGTGCCCGGGGGCATAACTACCAGCCGCCTGACAAGCGCAGATCTCCCAGGAGGGGCGCTCCTGCCTGCCGAAGAGCTGGTTCCTCTGTGTAGGGCAGACCCCAAACTTATTTAACTCATCAAAAATACGACGTGATTATTTGAGATTTATTTTATCCTTGCCCGCAAACGTCTGCGTGGTGCAGGGAGTGCATTCCGGGCCAGCCCGAAGCCGCAGGTGGGGTCCGCCTAGCCCTCGTTGGCCCCCTTGCGCTCGTTGGCTCAGATGGACGGTGAGATTTTTAAAGCGCTCTCTGCTTTCTAAATCAGCTTTAATAGGGCAGCCGGAGTCTGCTTTTCTGCTTTAGCACCTGTGGGACCAACACGGCGAGACCAAGCTGCAGGGGCGCCTGGCAGCAGGGGCTGGGCCTCGGGAGGCTGCAGACCCGGGACGCGGCCCCTGCCTTCCACACCCTGTAAATTCACCCGGAACCGTGACACGGAGAATCCTAAAATACGGTGTGGGCTTTGGGAGTTGGGCCTGCTGCTTTCTGTGCCGCGTGTGTATGAACAGGGTCCCGTTGGCACATCTCTGCGTTCCTGCGGAAGGTTTGCACGAGCCCCGTCTTCCCCAGAGCTGTGGGTCTGGGCTGCTGTGGACGCTGTGGAAGCGTAGCCCCGTAGCCACCCATCCCTTTCCAGAGTTGCTTGCCCCCAGGTGGGTCCTCCCCAGGGCGAGACTCGGCTCCGGTGGGGCCTGGAGGAAGGCGGCTTCTCAGCCCCAGGGCTGGGGCCGCCTGCCTGTGCGAGAGACGAGCACTTCCAGAGCTCTCACTGCGGGCCTTCAGGCCAAGCTCCTGCCAAATGCGCAGCAGAAGAGAAGTGGCCGCTGGTCTCGGGAAACGTGTTTGGCAGTGATCTTGTGTGAGGGGGTCCGTGATGGATGGACGATGTTGCCACGGCCCCACCAGCGATGGGTGGCCTGGCCCGCCGGTGGCAGTCAGTGGTGCCCGGATCCTCGGGGCTGGTCGGGCCTCTGGTCCCCGCTGACCCCCACTTCCGCCGATCCGAAGGCTTAGCGGACTCTCCGGGGGCAACTTGTCAGGGGTGCCACACGCCCACCAGCTGAGCGCGGCCGGGGCCCTGGGCTCCCCGCGGGCAATGCCGGCCGGCCGGGCAGGATCGTGCAGCTCCCTGTCACCTGTGTGCAGGAAGCCTGCGAGGAGCCGGAGCGCATCCCAGCACCTGTGATTGGGAGGCCGCTGGTACTGGAGACCGAGGAGCGTTTCTTCCTGGGCCTTTCCTTCCTTTCCGTCACCTCTATAGGCCTTTGTTATTTTTTTTTTTTAAGATTTATTTATTTGACAGATAGAGACTACAAGTAGGCAGAGAGGCAGGCAGAGAGAGAGAGAGAGAGGAGGAAGCAGGCTTCCTGCGGAGCAGAGAGCCCGATGTGGGGCTCGATCCCAGGACCCTGAGATCATGACCTGAGCCGAAGGTGGAGGCTTTAACCTGCTGAGCCACCCAGGCGCCCCGAGACCGAGGAACATTTATGAGTAAACAGGAATTACTTCTGCTCTCTGATTGTGAAGGTCACGGTGGTTGAACCCTGTCGGGAAGGCCTCAGACCCATTATCTGCTTAAATAGACCTGGGAAAGAAAACACCGGCAGTCATTAAAAGTGAATTACTTTGTTTTTTGAAGATAGAAGGCCTCCAAAGCCTCACGGTGTGGGGGACATTGGGGCCCCGCCGTGGGCCACCTGCAAACGAGGAGCTTCAGAGGGAAAAGCTCATGGGCAGCCACCAGAGACTCGGCAGGTTGCGAGCTCCCCTGGCAGCTTCTTGGATAAGACTGGACTTTTCAAGCCATTGTGGAAGCTGCCAAGAGCGCACTTGGCGGCAAGTCGGGCGTTTTCTTTCTTTTTCTTTCTTTTTTTTTTTTTTTAAGATTTATTTATTTGGGGGCGCCTGGGTGGCTCAGTGGTTTAAGCCGCTGCCTTCGGCTCAGGTCATGATCTCAGGGTCCTGGGATCGAGTCCCATGTCCGGCTCTCTGCTCAGAAGGGAGCCTGCTTCCCTCTCACTCTCTCTGCCTGCCTCTCTGCCTATTTGTGATCTCTCTCTGTCAAATGAATAAATTAAATCTTTAAAAAAAAAAGATTTATTTATTTGACAGAGATTACAAGTAGGCAGAGAGGCAGGCAGAGAGAGAGAGAGGAGGAAGCAGGCTCCCCGCTAAGCAGAGAGCCAGGACCCTGGGATCATGACCTGAGCTGAAGGCAGAGGCTTTAACCCGCTGAGCCACCCAGGCGAGTCGGGCATTTTCTTTACCTGTGAAACAAAGGAAAGGATTTCTGAGAGCTACAAAATCTGAGAGTCTAGATTTCTGGTTTTAAATTTAGTAGAGGACTTGTGTTTTCTGAGGCGTGGCCGTTATTTTGCAGAGTGAAATGTTGGGTCAGGGATGATCATTTTCAGGCCCTCCAGACTCAGTGAACCATGGCTCCTCCTGTCACCCCAACCCTCGGGCTCTGTGGGGATGTCCTAGTCAGGATTGGCTTGTCTGAGCGTCATTCAGAAAGGCTAAGGCCTGTATCAGAGAGGGGCGGGCCGTGTCACCCGGAGGTGGGTGGCGCAGCAGGGGCCGAGGGCGCTGATGGAAAGCCAGGCCCGAGGGCCGCCCGGACATCGGGGGCCGATGCTAACTTTGCTGAGCTGGGGGAAGAGAAGCAGCTTTACTTACAGGCCTTTTTATGTGTTTGTCTCTGTGGACACTGGGAAGTGTTGGAAGTTGAAAAAGAGCCCAAACAGGCCTAGAACAGACTCAGCGGCAGAGTAGAGGTACCCGGGGGCTGAGGGAGGCGTTCTTGTCTCATGGGGACGGAGCTTCCGTTGGGGCTGATGCAGACTTGGGCGCAGGCGGCGCCGACGACAGCACTGTGAGTTCGCGCGGTGCCCCTGACCTGTGCACTCGCCACCGGCTGCAACGGAACGCATCGTCCCGTGTGTCTGAGCACCGCAAACGCCTGGGGCAGAGTTTGTTGGTTGTTCCCAACATCCGCTCACCCGCTCGGTCCCGCTGACCGGAGCCAGGCCTGCAGCCAACGGGAAACACCCTGTTCCGGCTCCCACGAGGCTCCCGGGGGCTGTGTGAAGAGCGCTCGCCAGTCGAACAGAATGTGTCCGTCGCTGCACCCTTGCAGGGTGGGCGCTCATTTGCCCTTTGCCCCCTTGGCTGGGCTGTGGGGCCCAAAACGCCATCCCGAACTGTGGAAGAAAAGCCACGAGATCATGGGCCTGGGGCCCTGGTGCTCGTGGGCCCCCAGCCCAGCCCTGGACAGGCTAGGTGCGTAGGAGAGAGAAACAAACGTCTGTCTGTGTGACACTCTAGTTTTTGGGACTCTCCTGTCCCATCAGGCCCCCAGTTCTGACTGGGCGGCTGGTGTCCAGGCACGGATGCTGTAGCAGGCCCCCGTGGACAGTGCCACACCCGACAGGAGCGACAAAGGCCACAGGCTCATCAGCAGGGTGACAGCTTTGTCGCCCCATCCGGGATGCTGTCCCTCCCGTCCCTGACCGGCTGCTCATCCCCAAGGCCCACGGTGTAGAGAGCGTGGCCCTGTGGTTTTGGCCTTCTGTCCGGCGCCTGGCACACGACAGTAAATACCCTTGAATCAAGAAGGCAGGGAGTCACCCGTGGTCCCCAACCCTGTGGCAGGCGCCGGGTCAAAGGGCACTTCCTGTGGGACAAGCCACTGTGAATGCCGCTTGGCTGGTCTGGGGAGAGGGGACTCCGCAGCCCCCGCCGGCCTGTATCCACGCGCCCCTGGCGAGCACGCATCATGGGGCTCTGCCCACGTCCCGTTCGCGAATACCGCGTGGGTCAGACTGGTGTCATGTCCCCACGCACGGCGAGGTGGGGGAGGCCCTGCCGGGCGCCGGGGCCGAACCAGCGGCTGCCAACACCATCGCCCTCGCTCCCTCAGTCTCTGCCACCGGGTCCCAGAGGCAGGGGGAGTGGGCCCCCAGGAGCCCAGACCCCCGACAGGCAAGCCCAGGAGGGCAGCGAATGGAGAAGGGAGACCCCACGAGCAAGAGGCCGCAGGCTCCGAGGGCAATAGCGGGAGGGCCGTGGCTGTGACCACGTCCTCTGGGCCCCGAGCCGCCTTTGTGCCGCCCTTGCCGCAGCCTCGGCAAGGCGGGCGCTGCCCTTCCCCACTGGGTGGAGGACAACCTTGCCGCTCAGAGAAGTGAAGTCCCTTGCCCGATGCCGCGCAGTCGGTGTGTGCTGCCCCTGGGTCCCCCCCCCCCCCCCCGCTCTGTGTGCCACAGCTTCCTCCCCGGCACCCGCACCCTCACCGGCCCCTCTTCCCTTACCCCTACTGCCCAACGTCTTCTCCCAGACTCGGCTGAGCTACCGCGGCCTCGGGAGACCTTGAGGGTGTGCTCTCTGCACCTCATGGGTCTGGAGAGCCTGGGCTGAGGAGGTACACATGGGGTGGGGCGGGGGGTTCTATTGATTCGATGATCCCAGGGGCGCCTGGGTGACTCAGTGGGTTGAACGTCCGACTCTTGGTTTCGGCTCAGGTCATGATGTCAGGGTCATGCCCCGCATCAGGCTCTGCGTTCAGTGTGGTGCCTGCTTGAGAGTCCCTCCTCCTCCCTCTCTTTCCACCCCTCCCCCTCCCTAAAATAAGTAAATCTTTTTTTTTAAAGATTTTATTTATTTATTTGACAGAGAGAGAGATCACAAGTAGGCAGAGAGGCAGGCAGAGAGAGAGGAGGAAGCAGGCTCCCTGCAGAGCAGAGAGCCCGATGCGGGGCTCGATCCCAGGACCCTAAGATCATGACCTGAGCCGAAGGCAGCGGCTTAATCCACTGAGCCACCCAGGTGCCCCTAAAATAAGTAAATCTTAAAAAAAGAAAATAGGCACCGAAAACTAAAACTGTTACATGTCAATTGGATCTCAATAAAAGAAGAAAACACTCACACGTGTGATCTATTTCTCGCTCAAAATCCCTGTTTGCACTGGCCACACGCCTCTCCACTCTGGGTTCTGGAATAGTGACGCCAAAGAAGGGTTAGGAAGTGGGCATGTGGTGGTCCGGGCCTTGGGTCAGTGTCCTGCTCAAGCCCCACCCCCTCCCCTCCCCTCCCCCCTTCCCCTCCCCCCTCCCCTCCCCTCCCCTCCCCCCAGCCACTGAGAGGAGACAGCTGGCTGCCAGCGCGCCTCCCCCCGCTGCCGTTAAGGCTGCACAGCTCAGGCCCAGGATGAAGTTCCAGGTGGCCGATGCGGGTCCCACCCGCCTTGGCCTTACCTTGCACATAACCTCATGTCTTCACCGGCCTTTTACATTGTATAGCTGATGTATTTGTTACTCATCTCTTTCTGCTACAATGTAACTCAGGAGGATGGAGGTTCCCGTGTGTCTTAGCGCTTGGAACCGTGTGAACTGGGTCTAACTTAGCAGGTGTTCAGAAAGTCTGGTTGAATTCATGACTGCAGGAATTGGCTCTAATTCTCTGTTTGGGGGGTGGGGGGCTACAGTGTCACACAGGCCCCAATCCGAGGGCATATGTGGGACTCTGATGACCCCCCCCCCCCAGAACATTTCATCACCAGGAGAAACCCACCAGGGTGGTAAGAAGTGCTGAGGACATGTTGCAGCCCCAGAAAAAAAAATTTTTTTTTGCATTTGCTTTACAGATTAATCTATTTTAGAAAAACTGCAAGTTTCCTGTCGTGGTGTTGGCCTCTCTGGTATAAAAACCAGAGGCACCCGCCCCCCGCCTGGGCCTCTGCTTGGCGGCTGGACTGGGACTGGGACGCAGTTGGCAGGAGGCAGCTAAGCCCCGCGCCACCGCCTGCCTGGAGCTCACGGCGGGCTCTGGGGGGACAGGGCCGCCCTCCTCTCCGCACTAACCCCGCTCCCAGACGACCCTGCTTCTCCTTTTTCTAGGTGTTATTTCACGACAGAAGGGGAAATTTTAGGCTAGGAAGAAAGGATATTAATGGGGCAGGTGGAGGCGAGTATGAAGCACCGGCAGGAAGACGGGAGGCATATGATGAAAACGGGTGAACTTGGAACCCTAACCGCAGGCGCCGCGCCGGGCTCCTGATTCCCACTGCCTCTGCCCCGCGCCCCCAAACCTCGTGGGAGCGTCTCAGGCGCCCCTTTCCCACCCCGGGGTGGCGAGGTCGGGACAGCCCGAGCAGCAGGGGCGACGGGTCACCGCGTCAGGCGCAGGGCGGGAGCCCGCTTCCCCCCTCCCCCCTCCTCCGCAGGACCGGGCTCGGCGACCCCACCTCGGCCCTACCTCGGCCGGCTGGCCCTCCCCCCCCGCGCCCCCGGCCTGACCCCGCGCCCCGCGGAGATAAGGCGGCGGGGCTTTGTTCCTCCCCCCAGCTGGGTAAACCGCGCCCGCCGACCCCCCCCCCCCCGCTCTCCCCCCTTCCCCCCCTTCCGAGGCCGCCCTGGGTGAGGGCACCCTTTGTCCTGCCGGAGCGCGGGCGGACAATGGCCCGGAGGAGCCGCACATTGTCGGAACCTTGTGTACACCTGGGGGGCGGCAGGTGCGCGGGGTCGGCGCGGGGCCGGGGCGAGCGGGCGAGCGGGCGAGCGGGTGAGCGGGCGGGGGGCGGGCCCGGGGGAGGCCTCGGAGGGGGGAAGACCCGCCCCCCCCGCTCGCTGGACCTGGCAAGGGGGAGGGGGTTTCTCGGCGTCCAGTCGGGGACACACCTGGCGCGTGATTTACGAAGTGAAAGTGTTAAACGAGGCCACCAGCTGGAGGCCCGACCCGGCTTTATGAGTTTTATTAGGTGCCCTATTATGGAAAATAAACTTTAATCCGACCATAAAAACCAAATCTGAAAAACACATTTGCCCTGGTGCAGTGGGACGGCGCAGCGCTCGCGGCGCAGGTCACACCTCCGGAGGGATTAGTTTTACGAGGGAGGCACAGCGGCGCCGCGGGACTTTGATACCGGCCGGGGCCGCGCTCGCCTGAGGGGAGCACCCCCCCCCCCCGTCGCCCACACCCGGCCCGGCCCCCGCCTGCGAGCCCCGCCCCGCCCCGCCGCACCCCCTGCGCCACCCCCAGCGCGCTGAGGGCCACTCCCCCGCCCAGCAGCGCAGCCCCGGCCTGGCCACCCCGGGACCCGGGCTGGAGGGGGCGGCGCAGGGGAGGCCGCAGGGCCGAGTGACCCCGCGGGCCCCGGAGGCGCTCCCCGGCCCCCGCCTGGAGCTCGGGGCCGGGCGCTCGACAGCGCAGCCGCGGATCGCCAGAAGCCCCGCTGCCCCGGCGCAGGGCCGCCCCTCCTGGACCTTGTCTGTGCTCCGGATTCCCGCAGCAAGTCCGGCCGTCGTGCCGGCAGGGGGCGGGAGGGAAGAGGGAGCGTTCGGCCCAAGGAGCGGGAGGAAGGCCTGTCGCAGCCACCACAGTGTCAGGGGGCCTGTTCACTGGCGTGGGCCAGAGGTCTGGGATCGTCTCGCCGCCCAGACGGAAAGCCTGAGCCACTGGAAAGCTCCTTCGGGCCGACGACCACCCTCGTCCTTTCTGAGGGTCCACGTGTACGCACAGCGGTGCAGGCTTAGCTCGCGGGCGCAAGGTCCTCAAAGTGCGTCCGCGGTGGCGGGTGGCAGGTGGCAGGACTTCCTCCTCAAAGGCCGAATCCTACCCCATTGTGCCCCTCTGGTCCTTTTGCCTTCTCTGTCCCCCGCGGACTCCGCGACGCCTCGGGCCCCGGTCCCCGCGAACGCCGCAGCTCCAGCGCGCGCGGGCCGGCCTCGCTTCGGATCCCGCGTCCGGGGCTCGCGCACGTACAGCCAGAAGTAGGACTGCGGGGGCTTTGTCTTGTGTTTTCGGGGAAACTCCACAAAGGCCGCGTCTCCACATGCTCCCGACGCTTGTTACTCTGTTTGCGTTTTTGCAATAGCCGAGGTGTGGGTGAGGGGTGGTACCTCAGTGTGTGATGACCCGCACTTCCCCGGGGAGGGCTGGCGGCGCGTCTGTCCGTGCTTGCGGACCATCTCTATGTCCACCTCAGAAAAATCTCTATTCAGGCCCTTTGCCGATTTTTAAATGGGATTCATATGTTTGTTGTTGAGCTGTATGGTTCTTACATTTTGGCGTATTAACCCCCACCAGATACATGATTTATAAATAACTTCTCCCAGTCCTGGGTTGCCTTTTCATTCTGTTGGCTGTTCCCTTTGCCATGCAAAAGTTTTCAAGTTTGATATGATCCCGTTGGCCTAGGTTTGCTTTTGGTGTCATAGGAAGTCTTTTCAGCTGATCTTGCCAGGCCTTCGCTCGGGGGCTGGGATGCGGAAGGCCCACCCCACAAGGAACAGACACTTCCTCTAGGTTCTAGTCTTTTCTGCACTTCTCAGACTCTGCCTATTAAAGCTTCTGTAGGGGCCTGGGACCCTGGGCCACCCGCCAGGACTGGACAAGAGACGTGTGCGCCGTCCCCTGGAAGATCGGTGCAGATTGGTTTCCTTGTCAAAGAAGGGCTGTGTCCACATCCTTCTGCACATGCTGGAGCCCTGCCAGAGCAGCATCTCCTGGGAACGAAGGAGAATCTCCCGCTTGCGGGAAGACAAGCGTATTCAGGCTCTGGTCCTCGGTAGGCAGGGGTCCGGTCCGGCTGGGGTTCCCGGAGGAGCCGGCTCCACTTTGGGTGGGGGCCTCGCTGGGGACCCAGCCTGGGGGCTGCAGGGTCTCCACTGGCACCCTCGCTGTGGTGGAACTCGGACAGGCCACCGCGATGCCCCCGTGGAGCGTGCGCTTGTGTCCCTGGACCCGCGCTGCCAGGATCCGACTCCAGGTCGTGGAAACAGGGCCCAGGGTGGGGCTGCAGACCTCTCACCCGTCTGGCTCGGGCAGCGGGGTGGGGGCGCGCCGGTCGAGGCCGTCGGAGCAGGGCCTGGCGGCCGTTCATTAGGCGGAACGAATTGTTCGCCGTGCCCGGAGTGGGTGAGGATGAGCCAGTGATTATATTTAAATTTGCTATAATTGATTTGGGGAAGAGCTACTGTGACAAGAACGAATTGATCATTAAATTTATTAGCGAGATAAATTCCGCCGCGATTAGGCAGCTGGCTGCAGGCGCTGGGGCCGCGGGCCGGGCCTCCCCGCCGCCAAGTCCCCGCGCCAAAGGCGCGCGCTCTGCGGGCCGCGGCGGGGTCAGGACGCTCGGAGGCCTTCAGGGCTCCGCTTCCCCGCGCGGGGCGAGCCGGCCCTCCCGACCCGCAGGTGGATCTGTCCCTGGGGGTGGGGGTTGGGGGGCAACCCGCAGACCCCGCTGCCCCGCGCCGAGCCAGGGGCGGCCCTGGACTGAAGGCAGCCGGGGAAGGGATTGCTTCGGGCTGAGCTGCTCCAATGTGTTAGAAATTAAAGCGCCCTCGACGCAGATGGCCAAGGTTTGGTTTGGTTTTGATACCGCAAAGGCATCTGTGTTTCTCTTCTCTCCCTCCCCAGCCGCCCTCTCCTGTCGCCACCCGCCTTCTCGGGGCTCTCGGGCTTCCCACCAGTTGCACAGCCAGTCCCCGGCCCCCAGAGCACCTTTGGACCCGCCCGGCCGGCCGCGGCCCGAGCCGTGCCCGCAGCTGCTGCCGCCGCCTCCGGCTGCGCCCGCGCGGCCTCGGCTGACGTTGCGCTTTATGGAACGAGCCGGGGTGATAATGAGCTGCCAGAGAGGATATTAATCTCGCCCCGGCCCCCCGCCCCGGGGTAGAGGAGTGGCCCCGCCGGCCGCGGTAATCACCCAAATGAAACGCCTGGCCCTTGTGAACCCATTCATCGGCGGGGAGGGGGGCGGGGAGGGGCGCGCGGGGGGAGGGGCGCGCGGGGGGAGGGGCGCTCGCCGGGCGCCGGGGGGGGGGGGGCAGGGAGGGGCGGGAGAGACAGAAGGACGGAGGAGGGCACGAGGGAGGGAGAGAGAAGCCGCCTGCCCCGGCCGCCCCGGCCGCCTCTCTGCTCTCGGGCCGGCGTGGGGAGAAGCGGAGCGGCGGGCGCGCAGGTGGAGCGGCGGCGGGCTCGGCGGGTGATGGGGGGCGCCCGCCGCGGGCTGGGTCAGCCCAGAGCCGCCTCAGCCCCCGCGAGAGGCCATGCGGCCGCCCGCCCTGTCCTTGGGGACACGTGCACCGACCCCAGGAACGCGGCTGCTGGCCGGAGCCGGAAAGGTCCTGCCGGAGAGGGCGCCGGGGAGAAGCCCGGGGTTACTCGAGGCCCTCGGACCCCCAGTCGCCGGGAAAATCATCGCGTCGTTTTCAAGCTTATTTGCTGAAACATTCGACTGTGCGTTTCCTGCCGGTGAAGCAAGAGCCTCAAGGGAATGAGAAACTAAACACTCGGTCCGAAGTTACTCTCCTGAGACTCACGCACTGGGGCGCGCGCTGACCCCGGTCTCAGGTATTTTTACCAACTTCTGGCAGCTAGGACTCGGGGCGCGGGAACCAGGTGGCCCGCCTGCGACCCAGCCGGGAGAGCGGGTGCTCCCGACGCCTGTTTGTCCTTCCGATTTGCACCTTTTGCTGTCAGTCGTGGAATTCGCCACACCCCATCATTGCAACAACAAAACAGTACAGCGGCTTTCCCAACTCACTCCCCAAAGATCTGCACTTGCGTCCAGTAAAAAACCAATTTATTTTACATTCCATCGTGGGCGATGGGAGAAGCTAAATAATAATTTAGCATGCATAATTAGACGCTTCTTTATATATATATAAATACAATGTACAAAAATAAAGACAGTACAGTTTTGAGATTTCCAGCAGTTTGAATGCTCATGACATAAAGTTCCCCCTAAGATAGGTACGCACAAAACATTCTCCCTTTTCCGTACTCAGCAGAACGGCGATTCTGGAGAAGGTTTCCAGTCTCCCAGGTGGTCCAGCACTGCAGCTTGGCGCCTTCTCCGTTCCGGAAGAGGGGGTGGGAGGCTCCCTCGGGTAGTGGTCAGGTCTTCTCACAAACACGGCCCCCGACACTAACCAAAATGAAATTAAAAAGAGCAGGAGTTCAAGCTTGAACCCGCTGGGCCTCCCTCTCTCTGTCCCTTGAAGAGCAGCCCAAACGGGCAGCCCCAGAGGGACAGATGGTGGCCTGGCTCACAGGCCTGCGGGGCTGGGCCTGGACAGGCTGGCCCGGCTGCTGGCTGCCTGGGGCGCGGCGCCCCTACTGGGGCAAGGGCTGGTGCCCGGGGCCCCCGGGCCGTGGAGGCGGCGAGTCGGCCTCGGAGGAGCAGTCGGAGGAGACGGCGTGCGTGCTGGCGCCGTTGCTGTAGGGGAAGTGGTCCTCGTCCTCGTCGTCCTCGTCGTCCTCGGGGTCACTGTCCCTCAAGTCCCGCAGGCGGCGTGCGCTGCCTTTGTCCCCGACGGCCGGCGGCCCCAGCAGCTCCTCCTCTCCCTGGTCCTCTGCGCAGCTACCTTTGCTGGCGCCCCCGCCCCCCTTCTGCTTCTCGGCCTCCTGCGCTGCCTGCTCCTTGGCCTTTTTGCTGCGTTTCCACTTCATGCGCCGGTTCTGGAACCAGATCTTCACCTGAGAGCAGAAAGGCTGTGAGGAAGCGGCCACCTCCATCCCCACCGTTTGTGTCCCTGAGGCCCCCAGCTCGGCACCTGCCCCTCGGCTGGGGGTGCGGGGCGAGCGGAGCAGCCCAGGAGCGGGCTTCAGAGTAGGGGACGCGGCAGCTCCAGGGGGAGGCGGCTTCGCACCGCCTGGGCATCGGCAAACGCAGGAGTGGGGCTGGGGGGTTCCAGGGAAGCCTGCACTGCCAGACTCCTGTCCTTCTCTAGGGGTGCTCTCCCCTGCCCAGGAAGGGCCAGAGCAGCTAGCGTCCATACCTGTAAATCTCAAGACGTTCCCTCTCTTTCTGGAATAAAATTTCTCCAATGTGGCCTGGGGACCATAGCTTCAGAGTGGGGGAGTGCGTGGAGGGTCCTTCAAGCGCAGAGTT
Source organism: Meles meles (assembly GCF_922984935.1). Lineage (NCBI taxonomy): Eukaryota > Metazoa > Chordata > Mammalia > Carnivora > Mustelidae > Meles > Meles meles. Next base: position 1,841,042 of record NC_060075.1, on the reverse strand, counting down.
CGGGGTCTGACCTCAGCCTACTGGATCAGACCTCCGGGCTTGGTGCATGAACCCCAGCGAGGCCGACGCGAACTCTCCCCCGGACGTCAGTCCCTGGGAGGCTCCGCTCCAGGTGCCAGGGGTGCAGAGTGTCCCTAGGAGGCCAGCTGGTGTTGCGGTGGGGGCAGGCTGCGTACCTGGGTCTCCGTGAGCATCAGCGATGTGGCCACCTCGAAGCGCTTGGGCCGCGACAGGTACTTGTTGAGCTTGAACTGGTGCTCCAGCTCGAGCAGCTGCTGGCTGGTGAAGGCCGTGCGCGGCCTGCGGCACTTCCCCAGCAGGCTGGACTGTGCCTGGGCTGGGACAGAGATGGGCGTGAGGCCCGCAGCCTGACGCCGTCCTCCGACCTCCTGTGGGCCCCCAGGGCCACCACCCACGTCTGCCACCCGGCCTCCCGGACCCTGCTGAGTCGCTGCTCTTTCTTCAGTGTCAGCATCCTCTCCCCAAGGGACCCGAGGACCCGACGAGGCCCTGGAGCCCAGGACCTGGATACCAGGGACAGACATATGGGTTTGGGTTTAATGGGACTTTTTTTTTTTTTTTAAACTCAGGGTCTGGGTGTTCTGATTAAAGAGAGCCTGTCGCCCAGGGCAGCCCGCTTCATCTGGGGGCGGCGGGGGGGGGGGGGGTCAGTGCAGAAGCTGACAGACAAGATGGTGAGACCAGAGAAGCGGAGCTCCTCCGCTCCGCCCAGCCTCCCCCAGCTCAGCCACAAATGCAAACAGGTCTGGGAATTACCAGCCCCATTTCCTCCGGACCAGCAAGGAACTGGTGCAGGATTCCCACCACCGCCTCCTCAGCTGCAGAAGAAGTAGGGCAAAGGCCAGGAGAGGAGGACGGAGGGAAGGAGAAGGACCACATCTTGGGCCCAAATGAGAATCCACCCCACTCCCCACTGCAAATTCCTCCTGACAGCCCCTCCTCCAGGGTGCAGAGGAGCAAAGCCCCGGGAGACTGGAAGCCTTTCCAGAACAGTTCTCACGTCACAAATTGAAGGCCGAGGCAAAGCGGGGATCTGGCTTTCTGAACGGGCAAGGAGGTCCCTTGGCTGAATTTACATAATTTCACACGGTTACATCACAGAGAATTTTATGACCTCAAAACGAGACGTCCCTTGATTTCCCAGGAGCCTGACAAGTGTTAGACAATAAACGAAAGGGAAGAAAAGAGGCCAGCCGGTAGGCTGGGCTCAGGCCCCCCGGAGGGGGGGCAATTTGCTTTACGGGAAGGCCCACGCCCCCAGCTTTAGTTAAATGAGGCCCCAATTCCCAACTTGACAATACATTAGAACTTTAATTAAAACACTGGCTCCAAAGGGACCGTTTGGGAAATGCCATCCAACAGAGGAGACAACTAATTAAAGGAAACCAAACAGGTTTTCCTGCGACCAGAGGAAGGGACTCTCAGAACACATTCCGGCATCCTGGCCTGTTTAGTATCGCCTTTTCAGATTTGACACTTAGATTCCTTTTCTAATTCTGCTACCTCTAGGTCAAGATTAGGAAACAGGGATGGGCGGAAGGGATGTGACTTTTGCTAATTTTCTGAGCGACCTTGAGCTTCACGCAGGCCGAGGAAAGCACGGTGGGTTGGGGGTGGGGGGCAGGGAACCCAGCGCCCAGAAGCAGCATGTGCGGAGACCACCAACCCCTCAGTGGGAGACTAACCTCCCCAGGCTCTGGGACATGCAGGTCACAGGGGAACATCCCTGGGTGTCCTTCCATCGGAAGGGGTGGGTAGACTCTGCCCACAGCCAAGCCCAGGAGAGTGCCTGGGGTTTGGCTGATCCGGGATCTGCAAGTTCAGATATGTTTGCCCCCAGCTGCAAGGTGAGTCCCAGCTTTCCCTGCTGCAGATCCGAAGGGGCTGACTTCCACCTGGACGGGCTGCCTGGCCATTAGGGTCTTCTGGGAGCTGAGCTGGAGAAAGCCTGGGGTGGCGAGGGGCAAACAGTCCGCAGGCTGGGATTTTCTCACCCACCTGTGACTTCTCCAGCTCTCGGGCCCCTCGCTTTTCTCTGTTTAGTCACAACCGTCGCTTCTAGCAGAGGAATCTGAATTCTGCCAGTGTTTATTTTTGTTTTCTTTTTTGCTTTTTCCTCTCCTATGCCTGCATCTCCCCCGTCTAAGCACATCCACTCAGAAGGAAACAATGGGGTCTCTTTGTTTGGGTGTTCCGCGGCAGAAAGCATGAAGTCTCATGCATCAGCCTCTCCGCAGAGCCCGGGTGGGGCGAGCAGAGGGGAGATTGAGACTCCCCAGAATGCCAACCCCTTGTGCCCTTCCAAAAAGTTGGGTGGGCTCAGGCCTCCCAGAGGCGTACCACCTGCCTGGCAAGCATGCTGCCCACAACCCAGCAGCGCCCAGGCTGGGGCGGGCCAGCCGTCCCTGGCTCCTGTCTTGGGGAGGGGTTCCCTCTAATGGGAGCCTCCAATTCTGGGCGGGCACCTGCCAATCCCAGGTTCTGGGGTTCTTGAAAGAGGCAGATCTTCCCTTCCGAAGGAGCCCACCACGGCTCTGTTCAAGTCCTGCCATCCGCCTGCTGGGCATCACACCGTGGCCCAAGCACCCTTACGGAGGCGGCCAGCACCTCCGCAAAGGACCAGAGCAAAACCAGGGACCTGGCCTTGTGGCCCTGGCCTCTTGAAGCCCATTTCTTGTTCTCTGCTCCTGAATCTCTCCTCCTGAGGGGGGCTGGGGTGCGGGTGGGGGTCTATCCAGAACCCACAATGCGGTACCTAATTCAAGTCCGTTTCCCTGGAGATAAGGCCCTGGTTTAGGTGGCCTGGATCCCCAGGCCGGCCTAACTCGGGTGCTGTTTGACTCGCCTTCCCCCGCCACTTCCTTCTCCTCCAGCCCGCCGGTTAATCATTAGATTTTAGTCTCACACCTCCAGCTGCCCCTTCCCGTTAGGAGAGGAAGAGAGAGCAGGGCCCGCGCGTGGCCATTTTAATCCTTTCGCTGCCAGCCCCCCAGCGGGCCGTCCACATAAGTCTTCGCGGGCCCCGGGCGCAGCCCAGGCGGCTTCGCGGCGCCTCCACCGCGCTCTCAGAGCCGAGAGCAGGGAGAAGGAGGCGCCGGGCGGAGGAGGGCGCGCGGGAAAGCCGTGTGCCGGGACTCCCCTCCCCGTTGCTCCCTCCCTTCGTCCGCGGGCGCGGGGGGCCCGCGCGGTACTCACAGTTAAAGTCGGGCATCTTGGGCAGGATCATGCCCGCGGTGGACGCACGCAGCCACTGGTCCAGCTGGAAGGTGCCGGCGCCCAGCTTGATGGGGTCGGCGGGGTGCGCAGCGTGCGCGCCCTGCACCTGCGGGTAGGAGTAGGACAGCGCCGGGTGCTGGCCGGCCAGAGCCGCCGCCGCCGCCGCCGCCGAGTAGCCGTAGACCGGGTGGCCGTAGAGCGCCGCCTGCGCGGGGAGCCCCGCGCCGCCCTGCGCGCCCCCGGGGTGCAGCCCCAGCGCCAGGCCCCCCGCGGCGGCGGCGGCAGCGGCGGCGGCGGCGGCTGCGGCGGCGGCGCCAGGGTGCGCGTGGTGGTGGGGTCCCCCGGGCCCGCCGCCCGCGCCGCCCGCGCCTCCGCCCGCGCCGCCCGCGCCCAGGAAGCCGGGCTTGGGCAGCAGCGCGCAGTGCGCGGCCAGCAGGCGCGGCGGCGAGGGGCTCTCGGCGTGCAGGCGGTCGGCGGGCGCCGCGGGCGGCTCCGAGGACGCGGGGCTGCAGCCGCCGCTCGCCCCGCCGCTCGCCCCGCCGCCGCCGCCGCCTCCTGGGCCGGACGCGGCGGCCGCGAGCGACGTGACCAGGGCCAGCGGCGCGGTCTGCGCCGAGGCCGCTCGCGGGGGGTCCACGGCCAGCAGCGCATCGATGCGGAAATTTTTGGATTTTTCCATGGGCGCGTCTGGGGCTGGCGAGCGGGGCCGGGCGGCGGGTGGCGCGGCGGGGTGCGGGCTCGCGGAGTCCTGGCGCGGCGGCGGCAAGCCCCGGGGCTCGGTGTGGTTACGGCGATTATTTGCCAATAATCAAAGTCGCCGCCGGAAACTCAGCCGAGGGTGACCATGGTCCGGGCGCCTCCTCCGGGCGGGCCCCGCCCCGGGCCGCGCTCGCACAAACTCGCACGCGAGTGCCTGGACGCGCCGGGCCGGGGAGCCCGGCTCTGTGCGCTGGACCCTCGGGCGACCGCGCCGAGGCCGCTGGCGCCGTGGTGGGGACCCGCGCCCCTCCGCGCACTTGAAGCGCAGCGCGGCCGCCGATTGGCGCGCTCGGCGGGGGCTCGGGGAGGGGCGCGGGCCCGGCCATTGGCCGAGGGGCGCACCTGTCACCGTCCCGGCCGCCCGCCGCCCCGCCCCTGCGCCGCGGGGTCCTAAACAACCGGGGTGCTGCGCCGCGATGGCGGGGCGGAGACCGCCCTTGCCACACTCGGAGGCTCAGCCTAGGGACCCTGGTCGCCTCCGGCAAGTGCCGAGCGGGACTGCGGGCGCTGGCACCTCTGCGTGCCCGCGCGGGCCCCGCCGTCTGAGCCCAGCTCCGGAGACACGCGGCCCGGCTCTGGCCTCGGCGGCCCCGGAGCCCGCGGCGTGCGTCCTCTCGCGCCGCTTCGCCAGCACCTGAGTCCCTGCGCTTCTGCGCCGGGGATCCCGCGTTGCCTGCAGACCCAGCCGCTTGGCTCCATGACCGCAGTACCACGAAGACCACACCGGTCGTCAGGCCCCGCTCCTGGGTCTCCAGGGTGCCCGGGAGCAGATTGTGTCCCTGTCGTCAACCCTCTGCAGGTCGAACCTTCTCATTCCGGGGAAATCCCGTGCGTTTCAGGCGTCGTGTGTATGTGTGTGAGCGAGTTTGTCTTCCACGAGTCCTTGCCTTGAGCCCCTGCCCGGTCCAGGCAGAGAGGGCAGGGTCTGTGAGCCCCGCGGCCTGCAGGACCCAGGTCGACTTGGAGACGTCGCCCATCTGCCAGTGACAGGATCCTTGGTGACAGAGCGCTTCTTCTCTGCGGAAGGACACCCATGGGCATGCAAGAGGCAGCACCCGCCTCGGTTCTGGAGAGCCTGCGGGGGCCGGGAGTCCTCCCGAGGCCGGTCATCCTGACCCTGGTTAGTCCCCAGGCAGGAAAATGCAGCGTCTCTCCTCTCCCTACTTGCAGCTTGGGAGCTCGGGCGAAAGGGCTTCCCCTGGCTGAGCAAGGTAGTGGAGTGAGAATCCAGACTTCACAGCCACCCCTTCCGTCCCCCATACACACACTTCAAATATTTACAGTAAAAGCACTTCCAAGGGCTTTTCTGAAGCCGAAAGAATCAACATGCAGGTCGGGGAGTCACGCAGCCCCCAGCACCAGGCTTTGTCAATAGCGCGGCTAGAATAGCTCTCTGGCCCCTGCAGGGGAAAGAATGCAGGAGGGGGTGTGGGTCCTTGAAGCTTCCTAAGCAGGTGAGAGGTGAGTAAAGGACAGGGCGGGGGCTGTGGGAGGGGCGAGGAGGAAGGAAAAATCAGGGCAGGTAAACTTTAAAATTAACAGATCAGGTTGCTACAAGAGGGATTTTTTTTTTTTTTTTTGGAAGGTAAGTGTAGGGATCATTTAGTTTCCCTTCAAAAGGCTTTTTGCCTTGGCAAGAGTTGACTGCCCTGATTCTATTGGCAAGAGCCGAGATTTTTTTTTTTCTTCATTAAAACAGGGTAGTTTGGAGACACACAATACTAGCTGGAAATAGGAGGATAGCAATGGGAATAAATATTATATGGCTTTGCAAAAACCAGTAGTAATTTGTAAAAGGGTAATTACAGCATTTACAAGGTATCTGGTCTTTCGAGGCTGTCTCTGGGGCGGTGAAAATGAAGTCCAGCCTTTGAGCAGAGAGGGGAGAGCCCTTGCCTTTCCTGAACACAGCCCCATGCCATGTGCTTTCTAGAATTCTCTTCTTTAACCTTCACTGTGACGCTAGAAGGATTTTATCCTCTCCATTTCAGAGAGTAGAGGTGCCAAGACGTTGAGACTGTTGTTCCCAGCAAACCGTTAAGCCTCGAAGTTGGAAGTGGGATCAAGTCTGATGCTGAGGCCACACAGCTGTCACCTGCTGCCCTCGGTGCCCGGGGGATCCTGGCCCTGTTTCTTTATGCCACCCATGCGCTCTAGGGAAGGAGGGCTTATGAAGGAGACCTGAGGTTCTTGGCCACTTGTTCTGGGCAGGAAGCCCTTCGCACTGCGAGGCCAGTGATGACATGTTGGATCTCATTCTGCCTCCCCAGGGGAGCATCGGCCCCACCTCTGGCAGGGGCTCCCTCTAAGGCTGCCTGCCTTTCTCTCCCTCCCCTCCATCTGCTGGCTGGGACTCCTGGGAGGGAGGGCAGTGACTTAGGAGGCTGGGAGGAGTGAATGAAACCCCCAAGATTGATCTTGGCGAGCCTGCTGCCCTCTTTTCTCCCCAAAACATGCGCAGCCAGGGATATTTTCATTGGGGACAGGGGACGGTCTGAACTATATGTTTACACACGATAACTGCCCCCATTTCTTCAACCAGATCATTGTGTTTTAGAGCCCCCAGAGTGACTGATTTCACCCCCTCTTTGTTCCAGAGTACCCATTGTTCCTAGACCCCTTAAAATCCGCAGCAGAGGGGAAGGGGCATGCACGTCCCTCCTCTTAAGACCAGCAGAGAGCACTTCCTGGAAGCGTGGACTGGACAGGTATGTGGGGAGCCCACAGGGGAAAGTTCATACCACCTGTGGGAGCACCCAGGAAGGCATCCAAGAAGCACTAAGCCCTGGGGGGAGGGGGTTTCCGGTCCTGCTACCGCCAACTGCCCTGAGACTGGGTGCCAGTGCTCTTTTATTTTTATGCATTTCTGTTTCTTTGTTTAGAGAAGTCGGGGTTAGGCCAGATGCTCTCTATGGGGCCAAAGGGCTTTAAAATTATCATATATTCTGTTGATGTTAAGAAAAAGTTAATACAGATTGAAGGTTTTCAGGGAAGTTGTATGGAAAGAGAGAGGGACAGAGAAAGAGGGAGAGGTCTTGGAAGTTTGGGGTCTTTGTGTGTGTTTATGAGGTGTGAAGCTGAGCGCTAGGGCTCTTCCTGTCTCCGGCATCTGTATTGATCGAGCCCAGCTGGCTTTGAAGGTTTGGGGCAGACGGGAGCAAGGCTTGCGTCTGCTGGAGGGCCCTCACCCTCCCTCGCAAGAGATCAAAGGTCTGGTCCCAGCAAGACTCCCAACCCCAGCCTCCAGGTGACTCCCCTCTCCAGCAGCCCTGGGAGGACTGGGGGAAGCCTCGATGTCCTGAGCAAGCATGTTCCATCAGCTCCCCCCATCTTAGCCCCTTGCCTGCCTGGCATGGCACCCCTTTTCTCTCTTCACAGTCTCCCTTCAAGAGACTGAATACGCCTGCAGTCACCTTGCTCTCACGACGCAGAAAGGCGACTTGGTGGTTTGTAACAACGACAGCAAAAGAAAAAGCTGTTTGTAGCCCATGTCTATGCATATCGGAGCTATGAACCTATGAGGCTGGGAACAAAGCCCATCTGTCCACCCATCCGGAGGCTGGGAGGCAGGCATCGTCGCTTATCACGCACACGTCGCTCTCTCCATGGGAGCGGGGCAGGTAAACCGAACACCACCTGGGAGGGCACTGGGCACTGGGCAGCAGGACTTCCTCCATGGCCCCTGCACTCTCCCCACTTCCCCCAAGTCCAGGGAAATGCTCCGAGCCCAGAGCCTTCTGGGGTACCTGGCTGGCTAGGCCTGGGGTCAAGCAGGTGTGTGGGGGGGGGTCGGTGGAGAGTACGGTGGGAGGGAGGGCTAGGGTCACCGGAAGGCAAGCCCCAGGATCAGGGTGGGGAGGAGGAGGAGGAGCGGCTCCGTGCAGGTGGCCCCTCCCCCCGCCAGCAGAGAGCCCCAGGACTAAAGGTACCATGTTGTTAGCACTGCCCTTTGATCTGCTGACCTCCTTCCTGACCCGGGGGTGCTCAGCCTGTAAAGGGGTCTGGAAAGGGTGGACCCCGCTGACCAATGGCTCCAACTAGAGGTGGGCCCTGCTGGAGGCGCCTTTTCTCGAGGCCCCTCCTTGTTGACCTCGCCCTTTACACCTGAATTTCCAGTCGTCGCACCTTTAGAAACGCAGCCACACGCCCCTGGGGCCTGACCCTATGGGAACTCCCCTCTCAAGTCCCCAAGCTGCGGGTCTGTCCCTGTGAACCAGGCCCAGCTCCAGGTGCAAACAACTAGCCTCAACAGGCCTCCGCAGGCTGGGGTTGTGCTAAGAGGTCAGGAGGATCAACCCTAAAAGTCCTCTGTTTTCGGACATTTTCTCCAGATACAAAAATATCTGCTTTATGCTCAGACCTTGGGCAGTCTCCCAGCTTCCGTGGACACCAAAGAGAAGGGACAGGTCTTGGTGTGTGTGTGGGGGGGGGGGCTCGGCACCTGCCCTTCCTGCGGCGCCCACATTGTCCTAACCCAGAAATCTGAAAGGGCTTCCAGCTTCTCTGTCACACAGATTTGAAGCTCCAGGTGACAAAGAGAAACAAATTCCTCCCAAGACCCGGGGGAGCACAGGGAAGGTCACGGGAGCCCCTTTAGTCAAGTTGGGGAAGGACAGTCTTCAACAGAGATGGAAAACTTTCCCCAAGTAGCTTCTAGTTTTGATAGGGGATTTTAAATTAATTTCAGGCTCACTCTTTCACTGTTGTCAGGAGCAAGGTAGAGAGCACGCATGCCCAGCCTTTCCGGCTTGTTGCAACCTTGGGGACCAGAGTCCCATCAGCTAACCTGAGCCGCCCCTGGTGGGCAGTGAGCACTGTCCTGGGGCTTCTTAGCTTCAGACCAGGCACAGCGCACCTGCCCCCGCAGAGGTGTGTAGCGCGGAAGGCTCGCTTCCTGGAGGCTCCCACCGGCCGGGGACCCTCCCCCCACTGCAGGCGAAGGAGAGGGGCTCAGAGCTCCGCGGGCAGCTCTGCCCCGGGGAGACCAGACCCACGGCCGGGGCGCGGCTGTGCACCCCCAGCCTGGCCCGTCGCTCGCTTGCAGGTAGGGAGGCTGTGGGGGAGAGGCGCAGATAACAAGACGCTGCTTGCCGTGTTTTAATGCTTTGGTACGTGAACTTTTTAGTGCCTCCTGACTCCAGATTGCGGCTGGAGAGTCGCGCGGTAATGTCCGAATCCGGCGGGTAATGGCAGGAAGTCTCTGCTAATTGGTCTCTTTAGCAGTGCTGAGGTGGCGGAAGCTGAGAGAGAGGAGAGGAGGGGGATGAATTCCTTCTCCTGCCGTCTCCCAGAGCTGGGGGGGTCCCCGGAGTCGGGCCAACGGGGCCTGTGGTGGAGCTGTCCTCGCACGCCCTGCCCCGGACTCTTTCTTGCACCCTCCAGGCCCAAGGGACAGAACTCAGGCTCGGAGGCTCAGAGGGGACTTGCGGCCCGGGTCGGGGGTGGTTCTGTTTGCAGGAAGGACTTGGCTGGCTTGCCCAGGACAGGATTCCCCCGGCTCCTTCCTTAGGCAGCTCCCCGGCCGGGCCCCAAATCACAGCCCAGGCACATTTGCTAAGGGCCTGGGTGGGAGCGTGGTGGGCGGGGCAGGAGGAAGCTGCGGTACCAGGAGCCCCCGCCTGCCCTACCGTTTGAACAGGGAACGTTTTACCCAAGAGGAGTCCGAAGCCGAGGTCACCCCGTAGTAAGTGTGGGTTGGGAAGGCAGCCGGGAAAGGAGGGTGCCGGGCTGAGGGCCGCTGCTCTGCCGGGATGCCGCAAGCACCCCAGCCCCCGCAGTGGGTGGTGGGCCTCGCTGTACCTTCCGGCATGGTCTCCCCCAACAGCGATTATAGCTGCAACGCGCCGTGTCCCGTCTCACAGACGAGCAGACTGAGTCTCTGAGAACCCGAGCTGCGCCCCAGAGCCCCCCGCAAGGGCGCCAGCGGGGACTTCCAGTCCTGCGGTGGGGCCGGAGCCCGCTCAGTCCCCTTGCCGGTGGTGGTACAACCTCCTCGCCGCGGGATTCGAATCAGGTTTTCCCACTTGGCCTTTGAGCCACCAGGCTCGGGCCTGTCCAACGCCCGCGCGGCGCGGAGGTGGAAGGTCGCGGCCGGACGCCTGGATCTGGGGTCCCTTGTTCCGGACCCCGGCGGGCTGGGGTCGTCTCCCCTCCGCACAGACCCAGGGGTGGGGGCGCAGAAGGACCCGCCGCCGCGCCCCCCGCCCCCTGCCCCGGGCGCGCGCTCCGGGCTCCCCGCGAGATAATTTGGCTAATGAACTCGTTAAAGGGCCCCTGGTGACCCGCCCCGGCCTCCCCTCGGCCCATCTGGGAAATTCCGCTGAAAGGCCGCGAGCCCCCTGCGCGGGGCCGCCGTCTGTCGCCGCAGGAGGCGCGAACCCGCGGCCGCCGGCCCTCCATTAAGATAATTAGCCGCGAACAGGTGGCTCCGGACGCGCGGGCGCATCTGGGCCCGGAGCCGCCGCCGCGCGGGGATCGGAGCGGCCCGCCCCGGGGCGGGAAGGTCAGGCCGCCGCGCCGGCAGCCGGGAGGGCGGAGAGGGGCCTTCCGAGCGGTCCCGGCGGTCGGCGGCGCGCGGGTCCGGGGGGAGGGGATGTCGGGCAGAACCGCGGACGCGCGGCCGGCTCCGAGGCTGGAGCGGGTCCGCACGTCGGGCCGCGCGCGAGCAGGAGCTGGGGCGCCGGCCGGCGGGCGCGCACGTGGGCTCGCGTGGGAGGGCGCGTGGGCGGCTGTTCGGACACTCAGAACGCGCGCACGTGGTGTGGTGAGGACCGCAGCCCGGCCCAGCGCCCTCGGCGCCGCGGTTCCAGGCGGGGCGGGGTGCAGGGGTGCGGGCGAGGGGCCCGCTGTGCGGCTTCAGAAGCGCGGCGCGATCCCGGCGCGGGGCCAAGCCTATTGCCAAAAACACATATTACACTGCGACATTCTGTAAATGAGATAATGATACATAAACCCGGTGATGGATGTGGCAGGCCTGGGATGTCTCCGCTAAATGAGCTGCTCGCATCGACTGCTAATAATGGCGAGTTTATGAAAGCAATTTCAGTGCAAAACGCGAGCCGGTCTTCTTACTCTAATCAGCCTGCCTCGGTTAATGCATGAGGGGGTCAGGCTGAGAATTATTGACACGCCCCTGCCCTTAACCTGTTTCCCAATAAAGCTGATTAGTTTTTGTCAATTCATCAGCTAACCACTCTTGCTGGAACTGCATCAAAGCCTTATTTGCTCAGGGGAAATCAACAAGTCACAGATCAGCTCCATTAAGGGGCTGCTGGGCCAGGACTGGCCTGGGGTCCGGGGGCGCCCCACTGACCTCCTGCCCCCAGAGTGGATGACAAGGTGGCCCCCTAAACTCCAGGCTCCAGCGCAGATGAATATGGCAGACTGCGGTCCGAAGACTTACACTTCCTGAGAGGGGAGGCCTCGGCAGCCCAGGGCTTGAGGGCAGCTGTCCAGCGCCCTGGCAGTCCTGGTTGGGGCCTGGTCGCCTTCCAGGCGAGGTTACCCCCGGCAGCCAGCGGGGCTCAGTGGGATATTGCATGGAGCGGAGGGTGTAAGTGGGCGAGCCTAGGAGTCCTCAGAGCGTCTGTCCCAAAACTGGTCATGGGTCCCCTGCATCCCCACAAGGCGATGGAAGGGAGGGGAGTGCGGACTCGGACTGTGGCAGGACAGCACGGGCCTAAATGCTCACAGTGAGCAGAAAGGTGTTATTGGGGGGGGGGGGGGGTTGCACCTAGACCCAAAGCTGACCCTGACCTTGCTTAGTGACACCCACAGGCACGTGGGAGAGGGCACTGGGCTGCTTGGGAGTGCAGCTGGGGAGGGAATCGCAGGCAGCTCATCCTCCTCACTGCAGATGAGCCGGCTGCTCCAGGGACCTCAGGACCTTTCCTGCAGCGGGACTGGCAGATCTGTGGAAGGTGGGAGGTGACCTCCAGGCGGTGGCCTGTGGGCGGATGGGGTGGGGGGCGGAAAACGCGCGGTCCCTTTAAGCCCTGGGCCACTGTTGCCTCCCGACCCCATCCCCCCTCAATTTAATTTCATTAAAACAGAGCATGAATATTTCTATTAAACCTAAAATGAAATATGAAGCCATTTAGACTCTGCCTGCACCGATCACCCAGATTTATGACTTTTATTCATCACATCAAGAGCTTGGAAAAATGAATTTTCTTCACCCAGGAAGGAAATAAAACCTCAGGCTTGGTCATTTCCAGAAAGCTGTTAATTTGACCGTGTGGTAATTACTTTCACAATTAACTAAAATACAAATCAACTTGACAAATTGGGCTAGTTTATATATTAATTAGCCTGCTTAAATTTATTCATTATGAAAAGACAATTTAAGGGGACCTGTGGTGTCTGTTTTATTGCAATAAATTATTGTTAGGAAATGGGTCTAATAAAATATCTTAATATTTAAGGATATTGTATACGCGAGGGGGGTGCTTTATTGACAATTTCATTTTCCAATTAGTAATTTTGTTGTAATATATCCGTGAGCCCAGGACTCGCAAGCGGGAAGGCAGGAGTCGCCTGGCCAGGGACAACAGCGAGTGTCTGGGCCCAGCCGTGGGCAGAGGAGAGTCAGTTCTGCGGGAAGGGCGGGTGTAGGGTCCGGCGCAGACACCGGCTCTGGGGCTGCGGCGCCCACCCGGGCTCTGAACCGAGGCACCGAACCGGGCGGAGAGGCTGCGCTCGCCCCCGCCGCCTCCTACTGCCAGGGGCCGCGGGGGCTGATTTAATAGAATGTCGATAGAATCATTCGATGCCTTTTAGCTTGTGATCTTTATAAATGTCCCTCTATTAAATTAGAAAATGATTCTCTTCTCGTTTAATTGTATTCTTTCGTTTCTTATTTCCAATTAATTAGTCCTATCGACGTTGCAATATTTTAAGTGACTCGAGTCCGTTTCCAGTTGGAATATATGGGTCAGCACATGCAATTTTATACCCGACAGAACTATATAATGTGGGTTTTAACTACTCGCTTCTCATCTGTCTTAACTATGTGGCCCGAATGCGCCCCCTGGCCGCGGGCAGCTCCCTCCGGGGTAGGTGGGCGCCCTCCGCCACCCGGAGCGCTTCTTTGTAATTCTGTTTTACATCTAGTGCCGGCCCGCAGGGAAGCTGGGGGCGCGTGGAGCCGCCGGGCCCGTGGAGCCCGCGTCCCCCCAGGGTGCCCTTGGCCGCAGGGGTCGCCCGCTTGGTGCCGTCGCCCCACGCGCACCTGCGTGCCCCCGGGCCCTGCCCCGCGCCGGCCGAGCGAGAGCAGAAGGCCGCTGCGCCAGGCTCCCCGGCACCTTCTGGTCCGTTCCTGCCCCCGACTTGCTGCCCTACGAGACTTTAAATCACTTTTCAACCACGTGGCCCTCGCCCGCCCAGGCTTCGGCCTCCAGGCCCCCTCGACCTCTGCGAGGGAGCGGCCTGCTGCCCCTCCCCGCGGGCCGCCCCTGTGCTTCGGGGACCTCGCGGTGGACCTTTCCTCGACGACGTTCGCTCCCCCACAAGCACCCAACAGCTGGCGCGAGAGCTCGGCTTCAACGGGGAGGCATCCACCGTTCCTTAATTCATGGACAAATTAGCCAATTCCTCCCAGGGAGATTTGCGCGGCCGCAGCTAGGGCCGGCGCCTCCCGCTGTGCAGGGGCGGCGGGCTGCTGGAGGCTCCAGGCCCCCTCCTCGCCCCCTGACCCTTCCCCTTCCCCTCCCAGTCCCAACCCCACGCCAGTCCCCAAACGCCCCCCCCCGCCCGACCCCCGCGCAGAGTCACAGGTGGGGGCGCCCACCCGCCCCGCGGGGGAGGGGCAGGGGCGCGCTCTGGGGTCCCCGCGGCCCCTCCTCCACTGCCTCCCGCTGGGCGTGGGCGCTCGTCTGCCCTGAGGGTCGGTGGCCTGGTGCGCAGGGCGCGTCCTGCGAGGTGGGAGACGGAGGGTGCCAAGAGCAGGTCTGTAGGACTCCCCGTGCCGTCTCCAGGCAGCGGACAGTAGCACCCCGGCGGGCACCCCGGCCCGCATCTGAGCCCCCTCTCCCGGGCTCCCCGCCTGGCTCCCGCTCGCCAGCAGGGCGGGTTCCAGAAGCGGCCGCCGGGACAGGGGCCAGACAGTCGCGTCCTGGCGCCGGTGTCCGAGCCCCTTAGCCCCTCTTTCCTCTTCCTTGGGGGGAATGAGGGCGGAACCGATTCTGTGTGTTTCTAAGCAGTCGGTCTCTCAGATCGGTCCCAGCCCTCCGGCGTCTTCTGCGGGCGGAGACCCCGGCTCCCCGAGGCCTGCGTCCTTGAGAAGTGGGAACAGGAGCCGCACCGAGGCGCCCCGAAGGTGTCCCAGCCGCTCCCCTCAGCCTGGGCGGAGCGGACCCTCCCCGGGACCAGACCTGGGACGGGCCGGCCTGGGGAGGAGAAGACGCTTAGCATTTCCCATCTGGACCCTGGGGACTTGGGCCTGTTCGTGACTCCCGCTGGGGCGCCCTCTGTGCCCCCCCCCCCCCGTCCGCAGAGCACCCGCGGCTCTGGGGGCGAGAGGGTAGCCGGGAGGGTGCGGGGGTGCGGTGCGAGCGGAGACGAGGGTTTTCGAGCGGGGGAAGCCGCGGCTCCTTCTGCGCTTCTGCCCGGCGCGGGAGGACCCTGCGGCCCACGGCTCCCCCAGGCTCCTAAAGCGGCTCCAATCCCAGCAGATGACGCTTTTCTCTGGGGTGCAAAGGGCAGGACACCTCGGTTGATTCACCCCGGCCTCTCTGCGGGCTAAAATAAAAGCTGGCTCACTCCGCTTGCGGGCTGTGAGCGAGGGTTGTGCGTGACCGGTCAAGGGGGAAGAGCCGTCCGCGACCCGAACCCCGGGGAAATCTGCAGAAATCGGTGGGGCTCCTCGTGCACCGTGGGGTCAGGGCTGGGCCCGCAGCAACACGGACGTGGTTTTCAGGTCCGCTGTCCAGTCCGAAGGTGGTTGGAGCGCCTGCCTGGATAGGGCAGCCCAGGGCCCCAGGAGCCTCGCTTTCTCCCAACCCCCGCCCCCCCTCAGTGTGGGAGCCGCTGGCGGGGCTGGGAGAGGAATTCAGCGGCCCCTCCCGGTCTTCACACCTGCGGGGACACGTTCCCACCTCTCGAGGCCCTGGGACGGGGAAATGGCTGTTCAGTAGGATCCAAAGCCACGAGTCCTCACTGAGCCACTTGGTGTGACCAGCTTGACGCTGAAGGATAAGGCAGTAGCTTGAAATACCCTTTCTGTGCTCAGGGAGCTCCGTTCCTTCTTGGAAGAGAACCTATGAAACAGTGAGAAACGCCCATCACATCATGTATAACGTGCGTAAGAAAGAAGAGGGGCGCCTGGCGGCCTCAGTCTGTTGAATCTGACTCTTGATTTCCGCTCAGATCTAATCTCGGGGTTGCGAGATGGGCCCTATGCTGGGCGTGGAGCCTGCTTGGGATTCCCTCTCTCCCTCTTCCTCTGTCTCTCCCCTCCAAACCCCCCTCACACTCCCTCTCTCTTTAAAAATGAATAAATAATGGGCGCCTGGGTGGCTCAGTGGGTTAAAGCCTCTGCCTTCGGCTCAGGTCATGATGCCAGGCTCCTGGGATCGAGCCCGACATCGGGCTCTCTGCTCGGCAGGGAGCCTGCTTTCTCCTCTCTCTCTGCCTGCCTCTCTGCCTGCTTGTGATCTCTGTCTGTCAAATGAATAAATAAAATATTTTTTAAAAATGAATAAATAATAAATGAAATCACAAACTTCAAAAATTTTTATTTTCAATCATAAGGAATTAAAAAAAATTTTTAATGTGGTAGAAGCTTAGTGGAAAGGGGGTCATTTAAATTGTTGAAAAATCTAGGGGCACCTGGGTGGCTCAGTGGGTTAAAGCCTCTGCCTTCGGCTCAGGTCATGATCTCAGGGTCCTGGGAGGCTCAGGTCATGATCTCAGGGTCCTGGGATCGAGCCCCGCATCGGGCTCTCTGCTCAGCAGGGAGCCTGGTTCCCCCTCTCTCTCTGCCTGCCTCTCTGCCTACTTGTGATCTCTCTCTCTCTGTCAAATAAATAAAAGCTTTTTAAAAAAGAAAATAAAAAATAAAAAGCCAAAACAAAACTGCGGAGTTAGGACCAGAAAAAACAATCATAACAAATTGGGGGGGTGAGAAGTTTTTAAGATCTTTGGAGTCGTCTCCTCTGGCCGGGTGTCAGGATGGACGGGGTGAGGGGTGGAGTGGTTGCGGGCTCTGGACTTTCTATCCCCCAGTCTGGGCATCTCCCCGGCAGACAGGGCTCTCCAGGCTGCAGGGAGGTTGTCTCCGGATGAGAGGAGCCGGCACCCAGGAATGGACTCAGGCAGGAGCTGGGAAGTCTGGGCTAGAGGGGACTAGGTACCCAGCAGCTGGGGAAGGAAAAAGGGCTGGAATTCCGGCCAAGGTGATCGTGGAATGCTGCCAAGCGTATGACGAGGAGCCGTAGCGCTTGTCTGGTGGGCATTAAAATACCATGAATCATTGACAAGAAACCAAACAGTGCTGATCTATATAACAATTCGAAACCATATTGCTCCAAGTAAAATCAAATTAGAGCCTTTCCCCAATTAGGTTACGCAAACGCTTACAGAAAGCACAAAGAGTGATGTTCGCGGGGCGCAGGCTGGCGGCCCCCACCTTGCAGCTCCCGCAACACAGAAACTCTCAAGCACGCAGCCCAACACCCGGGCTCTGTCAACATTCTACTCTAGATAATAAATATGAGACACAGCACACACTGCTTTTAATTGCATCGATAAACTGGGATTAACCCCCAAGTCAGGCTTCACTATTGCAATTAAATGTCCTCAAATAAATTGTTCCCTCAATAAACAAATGGAAGGGGCCGTGTTTGCCCTGAATAATAACAGGTGTAATATTTTACTGCCTAAAGTTAAGTATTAAGTGGAATCACTTGCTGGCCCTGATTTATTCCCTGAGATCGGAAAGTCATTTTTCATACGTCATGTGCCGCTTCGGTACTGTATAAACAGCTAATAATGCACTAAATCAACCTAGCTCGACCTTGCATTTCACCTGAAGCCATCAGGCCTCAAAAACCTGGTGCTGGGGGTTCTGGAGAGAGTCTGGAGCTAGAGACTCTTTGGAAAGACAGCTGAGTCTCTAGCTTCCTGGGCTCGAAAGTTAAGAATTATATGAAAATCTACCGGGTCCTTAAACCGTCCGGGGACCCTTTCCAGATGTGTATTTTGTTTGGGTTTTCTGGTTGCGGTAGAATGAGCTGGAAGGCTTATCCCTCAGAGGAGGCCAATGATGGCGTCCATCTCCTTCATTCCCTTCGTTGGCGAAATTGCACCGGAAATTCTTAAAGCAATTGTTTCTATTCTTCATGAGTGCGTACCTCAGTTTTGGTGTTGGGTGGATGTGGGATAGACCTCCGAGGCCATCGTCTCCACGGGCAACTTTCAGTCTTTCTGCGCCACCCTTGATTGTTAGAGCATAAGGGAAAGGGAAACACAGCGCCGTGTTCTGGGAGGTTGGGAGCGAAGAGTGTATTAGTTCTCAGATCACCAGAACCGATTCCATTCTTCTCGAATAAAGGAGAAAAGAATCATATTCTTATTCTACAACAGTCTGGGGGGTGTAGGCCAGCACTTTCTCGACGGTGAGTGATTTGTTGGAACAGGGACCTATTACAATGTACTCGCTAACTGTCAGTTGTATTTGGCTGTTTTGAAAGTGCGTTTTCTTTTCCTCTGGTTTCCAAACAAACAGCTAGTCAGGAGAATTTGTCAGTGAACATTTTGGTGTTCATTATAAATATAGACTGATCTGTTTACAATCTTCCGATAATTTATTTCGTCGGTTGCTTCTTAAACTTTGCAACATGAAAGCTCCCTCCCATTTTACCCTATAAGCCTTACACTTGCATTCTTAACTGTATTAAAAATAAAGCATTGCTTTTTTTTTTTTTTTGTCAAGTGCAGAACCTCTGGCCCACCTGGGAGTGCAGCCTGAGCTGATCCCCACCCACCCGGACGTGCTGCAGGCTTCAGTCGAGGCCGTCTCAAGGGGAGAAAATGCACGATTTCCATCAAGCTTGCCATATTTTGAAATGATCTGGAAGACACCGTCTTCCCCTTCCCCCATGACTACCTTCCTCAGTGCCTGGAGACCTGGAGATTCTCGGTTGGGATTTATTGATTCAGTAAAAGAGCAGTGTAGGGCACATTTTATTAATATCATCTTCATCAGTACCGCTACCCCTCACCCTCCACTCTCACCGCGTCATTCCACGTGCCCGGCGAGCCGCACTTGTCTTCAGTTAGTGAATCTTCCACACTCTGGTTATCACCGGGAGGGGCTGGCTTGGGCTCCCACACAGACAAAAAAAAATATGCGTGGGAATTAGGCCCGCCTTAAATATATCAAAATAGCCCTCCTTCGCACCGATGCCCTGTAACCCGAGATAAAGCGAGTTTGGTTTTCCGAATCTACTATAAAACGTCTTTCAATGATGAAGCGTACCGGGTGAAGATGATAAAATATTCAGCATATGCGGGACCTCATTCCGAGCGTGAGTAGCTCCACAGACAATCATGAGTTCCTGGGAATACTTGATGGGAAATATATTGATAATACAATTTTTCTTTTGAAAGGGGTTGTAATGATTGCAGATTTGGTTAAATAATTAAATGAATAAGAACCATCTGATTCAAACACAGGCCTTTTAATGCTATACAGAGCTAATAATATCCGTCTTGCCAGCTAAAGGGATATTAAAAGACTGCACAGGGCCATTGACCGTGGGAGCCCCTCGCTGCCTTTTATTAAGGCAACATTCGCCTTTATATTAAAATGCATTGAAACATAGCTTGAAAATATTAGAGAAAAAACAAACACAAAATAGTTCACAACAATATCCTTATTTTTCTGTTGCGAATGGAAACATGCTATTTGGTTGTCCACAAAATATAGCTTTTCAGATTTTAAGGAAATCCATGGCAGAACGGAGGTAAGAACAGTAAGAACACCTAGCCCGTGTTCGTGCGGTTCAGAACAGGATCTCCCCAGTCGGCGAGAAGCTCAGACAACATCCATCTGGCATGTCCGGAACGTGAGTCCTTAGTGATGGGCGTGCGGGGTCGGGCGAAGGAGCCTGGCTCCCCCCGGACGCGACCCCTCCCTGCACGTGCGTCGTGATGTGACCCTGGATGGTTACTTGGTCCTTCTTGGCGATGTTTCCTTACCTTATCTGTCAAATGAGGATGTAAGTCCGTGGTCCGAACACGAACGGAAGCACACTTACGGAGCCTCTGGCCCGCAGCGGGTGCGCAGACGCGCGGGTCCACTCGGTCTCTCTGAGGGAAACGGTATTTGCTGTCAACCACTGTGACTGATGCTGGTGGCTGGATCATGTGTCAATATTGTGCCGGGGACGGACCGAATATTCGTGTCCCCCCAGAATCCACATCTGAAGCCCTAACCCCCGGTGGGACGGGCCTTTAGAGGGGGTTGGGGTTAGATGAGGTCATGGGGTTCGGGTCCTCCTGGTGGCGTTCGTGTCCTTCAGAGAAGAGAGGCCCGAGAGCTCCTTCTCTGTCATGTGAGAGCGCGGGAAGAAGGCAGAAAGCTCCCCTGGGACGCACTGGGCAGGAGCTGGATCTTGGACTCGCAGCCTCCCGAACCGTGAGAAAAACATTGCCGGGACTTAAGCCCCATGACTTTGTTACGGCCGCCCACGCTAAGAAGGTGCCCGACAGCTGGAGTTGCGGACCAGAAGCCGGACTCACCGCGCTTGCGCTGGGGCAGGCTGCGGCCCATTCGCTGCTTCAACCCTGGCGTTCTCTGAGATGGATCCTGCTGTCCCATTTTACAGATCCGCAGACTGGGGCTCAGAGAGATCCAGGAGCCTGCCTAAACCCTCCAGCTGGTAAACGAGTCGCACGCAGAGTCTGACCCCTTCCCTACGTGTCTGGCTGGGTTTGCCAGTCTCCGCAGTGTCTGTGGTTGGTTAGCAAAGGGAGGGTCAGACCGCGTTTTGGAGACGCAGATGACCTGAAAAGGCCGCGGGGGCGTCTGGCTCTCGGAGGCTGAGCCTCACCTTCCTTGGCTCTGGCTGCTGTCGGTCCATGGCTCTAGCCTATCCGGCGGGACCAGGAGATAATGCCAAGTCCCCCTCCTGATCTGTCCCTCCTGGGTCCTTCCGAGTGAGGGAGGACTAGTGCCAACACTGCCTCAGATCCCAGGGGCGGCGTAGGTGCGGGAAGCTGACTTGCTGGCCCCCGCTTTCCAGCCACTCCCAGCTCAGGCGTCTTCTAGGCACAGAAGGTCGCAGAAGCAGTGATGTGGCTCAGAGACAGAGCCGGGGAAGTCAGAGCAGGATAAGAAAGCGCGATGCGGGACTCCGAGCTGACACCTGTGTGGGCATCCCAGTCTTCTGTCTCCTGAGCAGCAGGGGGTCCCCAGGACAAGGTGGGGGGCAAGAGGGAGAGCAGGGTGTCTGCGCCCCAACCCAGCTGATGGCTGGTGTCTGGGGGTTCGGTGTCGGCCCAGCACAGTTCGACGTGCTTGACAACATCGCACCCCATTCGATGCTCACAGCAAGACGTCTGTTTTTGCAGAACAGAAAACTGAGAAAAGGAACGTGGCCAAAGGAACAGAGTTTGCAGGGGTGATGCTGGGGTTCAAACCCAGGCGCCTCCTGCTGCCCTCTCATGAGGGTGTTTGGGTCCGATCCCAGGCTGGGGACAGGACCGCCGTTGGTATCGAGGGCAGAAACTCCATCGTCCTGGCTGGGTACCAGGGATGTGGGCTACAGGTGAGGCTGCGGCCCATGGGGCCCACAGGTGTCCCACTGGGGGCTGGGCTTGGGGCAACAAGACCAGTTCCAGGTCCCGCGGGCCAAGAGCCGTTTCGAGTGTCCTCTCAATCGGGTCACTCTGGGCACAGGTCTGGCTGGTGCCAAATCTAATGGGCTCACGCCAGGGCCTCAGAGCTCCTCTCTGCTGGGCTGCTAGGGTGCCCCCCCCCGCCTTCCCTGCCCAGCAAGATGCCGGGTAAGGATGGCTGGTTTCCTCCCTGTTGTCAGCACCCGCGTGATGAGGTTCTGCCAGGGCTGTGGCCGCAGTGAGCAGGGCAGGGAGAGGGGCTGGCGAGGTTAGTGGAAGGGCGCGAGGCAAATGGGGTTGTGCCAACCGCCAGAGCAGACTCAGGTCGGAACTGGGAGCTCAGGCCAAGGAGAGGGAGTCCCAGGACTGTGGGCCTGGGTGTCAGGGTCTCGGTGTCTTTTCATCTTTAGAGGACTTTCCAAACACTAAGTGCAATTTATTAAAAAATGTTTTGTAAAAAATTAATTTCCCAAGAGGTTCCTCTATATTACTCTAATTGCCTTTCCTTGACTGCCTAATTTTTTAAATAGCAGTTTTATGAAAAAAATCCAAATATTTCTAGATGAGAAATGTCTCGGTGGGAATTTAGCTTTCAGTGGGGTTTGTAATCTTTATATCTAGGTTTATATATTACCCTTCTATTGACACTACTTTTTGATTAATATTGTGTATAACATTCCTTAATGCATCAGCAGAATTAATTATGCAGAAACATTCAGGCACACAGACGCTCTATTGATGAAATGACGTTTTATTGACAAAATGACAGTTTAATACTGAGCTTTCCTGAAGCTGTGGATCCGATCGATTGCCTCCCGTCTGCGAGCGGGTCTGTGGGAGCTGGAGCGAGGTAAATCTGTCCCCCCCCGCCTTTCCCCACGCGCTCAGAGGAGGGGTGTGGGGCCGCCGAGGCCGCCGGCTGTCGCAGCACCACGCGCTGAGGCTGGCCGGCCTTTGGGGGTCCACAAGCTTCTTCACCCCGGGGTGCTGATGTGCCTTTCTTTTACCAAAGTCTACAGCTCGTGCCCTCCACGGACTCAGGCTCACTTTCCCCTGTTTTGTGGGTAGAATTGGGTCCCCACAAGGCACATTTGCGGAAGGTCCGAGCCTCTGGTCCTGGGCTGTGACGTGTTTGGAGAGAGGGACCTTACAGCGGGCGCGGGGAGACGAGGTCTCTGCGGGTCGGGTCCTGGTGAGAAGGAAGGATCCAGACACGGCCGTGAGCACAGGGCCCGTGCGGTGAGCAGGTGGGGGCTTGGCCGCGGGAGTCCAGGCACCGCCCGGAGCCGAGAGGGACAGCCGGCTGGGACTCCTCCTGGCCCCTGTGGCGGGAACGTGGCCTTCATCTCGGCCTGCGGGCCTCCAGGACTGTGGGGAGAGGCGTGCGTGATGTGGAGGCCGCGCGGGTTCCGCTGCTTTGTTCTGGCCGCGCTTCGGGACCGGCACCCCGTTTCCAAACTGCGGTCCTCTCCTCTGTCCTCGTCACACGACGAGCCCCGCGAGCTCATCTTCCTGGGACCCGGGAGCTCCGGCCGGCCTAGATGGTAGTTAACACAGGCGCTGGGGGGTCTGGGCCCGGCAGCCTGGGAAACCCATGCCCACTGGGACCCAGAGCCGAGGTGTGGTGGCTTGTGACCTCGTGACCTCTGAGGCAGGTGGCCAGGCTGCAGGGACCAGTGGCTCATGGCGTCCCTGGCTGCGGCCCTAACAAAGCAGCCTCGCGCTGGCAGGGTCCCGCTCTGGGTACTTGGGGCTCCACGGTGCCACTTGTGACTTAATTTACTTAATCCTCCCCCCACGGCCCCCCGGAGGTGGGCTGGGCCAACTGTCTGACAGGTGCTGGGGCAGAGACAGGCTTTCTGCAGGGGTGGGGGGTAGGGGGGATGGAGGGGGGAGGGAGGAGGGAAGAACGGGAAGGGGAGGGGAGGAGGAAGTGACCAGGGCCCCGCCCACGCCCATCTCGAGGACAGATCAGGTCTTCCCTGGGACCGCCTTCCTCGGGGTCAGGAGCAGGTCAGCTGCTCAACGCAGCCCCCGGACAGCCGCCCGGCACCCGGCACCCGATGTGGCAAGCTGGCCTTGAGCCGTCCTCCGGCCGGGGGACTCCGTGTCCTCTCAAGCACTCACATAACTGGCAGTCTGCGCAGAGAGGTCTAAGAGCGAAGGAGGCGCAGCGTCTGGTACGTTGTCACCGGCTCTCCCGTGCCACGAGCACTGATCAGGCCACGTCTGCCCTCACCAGGATCAGTGAGGCCGCGACAGGACCGTCACTGTGTTCTCAGGCCCGCGGCTGCCTTAGCAGATCACCCCTGCCCTTGCTCTTCCCCCCAGCCCCTCTGGGGCAGCCGCCGGGCCAGGTGCCTCGAGCTGGGTCCCCTGCCCAACCGCTGCGCCCGCTCCTGCTGCACCGTGGAGGGCCTGGTCTGCGGCTGTGGGGCGGCTTCCAAAGGATCACGCGGCTGAGCGGGCCCTTCGATTGGGGAAACGTCCTCTTGGAGAGCATCTGCCTTGTGAGGGGCAGTTCCACCGTCCCGCTGCCCTGGCAGACGGCAGCAGGGCCCCCCCGGAGCCGGCGGCTGCTGGCGACCCCTGGTCTCCTTGAGACGGTCTTGCCCGAGCAAAGGGTTCCGAGTCGGGCCTGCTTTGTGGTGCCTGCCAGGTTCCGATCGAATGTCTGCTCTGAGGCTGCGACTCCCAACCCTGTGCTCTCAGGGTCCAGGGAGCGGCGCCCTCTGCCTCTCTCTGGACGCAGCATGAGTCAGCCAGCTCCCGCCCCGAAAAAAGGGCCGTGGACAGCCAAGGAGGACAGCAGCCCGGCGTGGTCACGGCCGAGTCTCAGGTTGCGACACCTGGCTCCCTGGGCCTCGTGGACGGGCACTCCTTTCTGGCCAGTCCTGGGTCTGCTTCAGCACGTGGGCCGGCGTCTGGAGCCCTGTGGGAAGGGCCCGTCGGCGTCCCGCGGGTGCGCCGTGCAGGACGTCCAGCGGCTTCCGGCAGGCCTCCGGGAGCACACCTGCTTTCCAGAAGCCACGTCAGACCCAGACAGAGCTTGTCACAAGGTCCTTGCCAGCACAGCAGGTGAAAAGGAGCGTCTCATCGTTCTCTTTCCTTCGTTACCAACGATGCTCAGCGTTTAGAAATACGTGCGCTGTTGGGCTTTTGTATTTTCTCTTGGATCGTGTCCTTTCCCTCCTGCGTGGCAAAGCTTTGTCGAGGCACAACATAGACCCACTGAACCACGTCTCTAAAATACACAACTGGGGGCGCCTGGCTAGCTCAGTCAGTAGAGCATCTGGCGCATGACCTCAGGGTCATGAGTTCAAGCCCCGCATCGGACGTAGAGTTTACTTTAAAAACTAACTAAATAAGGCAAAATGTAGCCTGTGTTAAATTTTGACTGGTCATACATATGTGGTGGGACATGACCACGGGCCACGACTACAGGTCACGGACACATCCACCACTGGCCAGAAGTTCCTCGCTCCTCCGGCAGCCCTGTCTTCCGCGGCCTACCCTCCCCAAGCAATCACCAGTCCTGTCCCTGTCACCACACATGACGGACTCTACGCAGATCAGAGATTCCGCACACACTGCACGGTGTATCCCGTACCGCTCGCTTTTCTTTAAAAAAAAAAAAAAAAGGTGTAAAACCACATTTTTAAGTCGTCTCTGGCCATTTTTTGCCCCATGAGATGCTCAGCTTTTTCTTATTGATTTATAAAAGCTCTTTCTATACAGAAGACCTGACCACTTACTTATCACGTGTGCTGCACATATCTCCCCCAGGTTTTTACATAAAATTTTATCTTTGTGATTTAAAAGTATATATCAGTATTTAAAAGTATATTTAAAAGTATATATCAGTATCATCTCTTTTGTCTGTTCACCAGGGACTCAAAACAGTCAAAGAGAAACAGAGCCATGTTCTGGGTCATCTAAGATGGTCTTAGATCTGCTGGGTACCTCCTCAATGGGCATTTCATCTAGGGGAGAACACACAGGTGTCTCCGTCTCTATGATTCGGTGAAGCAGGAAAGCCAACGAGGAGAGAGTGAAAGGCTGCAGAGTCGCCGAACTCTAACTGGAGAGAGAAACTGGAGGAAACCTTCTTCCAGTTAAGTCTGTTGCAATCTTGTTTCCTCCCAGAATTCCCAGGTTTGCACGCGAAGGACCCGCTCACTTACGTAGTCCGTGAAATGTCTTAGGGTGTTTCCAGCGCCTCCCCTCACCCATCCTCTGGCCTTCCTTACACTCACTCCATGTCCCTTTGTGTCTGCACCGTTGCAGCTGGGCACGTACCACGCTGACCCTGAAATTGATTCCTGGGGCCATTACTGGGGTTTATCCCTTCCCCCCTGCCCACTTCCCCCTCCCAGCCCCCCACAACCACTGAGCTGCTTTCCATCCCTACGGGCATTTGCGTGTTCTGGAATGTCCCATCAAGGGAATCGGAGAACACGTGATCTCTTGGGACTGACTTCCTTCACTTCGTGTTGTTTTCAAAGATGATTCGTGTCACAGCAGGCAGTAGTCCTTCATTTCCTTTTATTGCCAAGTAATATTCCGTCGCGTGGAGAGACCACGTTTTATTTTCTCATTCATCAGCTGATGAACATTGGGTTGTTTCCATCTTTTGGCTCTTACGAGAAGTGTCGCTTTGAACATTCACGCACACGTTCTTGTGCGGACGTGCCTCTTAATTTCTCTTGGGTGGAATTTCTGGGTTGTGCGGTGAGGCTGCGCACAGGGTGCGAGGTGGTTAAGTTTCCCAGTCAGCCGGCCGGGCCCCGGCTCCAGACACGTGGCCAGACACCACTCGGTGTGTCCGTGAGGGGGATTCAGGCTGAGATTAACGGTTGAACATGTAGACGGCGGTCAAGCAGATGGCCCATCCCGATGTGGGTGGGCCGCGTCTGGGCATTTGGAAGCTGGACCGGAACAAAAAGAGTGAGAAAGAGGGGATTCTCCTGCCCGACTGATATGGGGGAAACGCGTCTTTTCCCGCCCGTGGACCCGGACTGAAGGTCTTCTTGAGTCTCAAGTCCGTGGCTTTCAGCCTGGAGCTCACCGCCTCTGATCTCCTGGTTCTGAGGCCTTCAGCTTGCACTAGAACCACTCGGGGCCCCTCCTGGTCTCCAGCTCGCTCACGGCCCATCTTGGGACATGTTCGTCTCGATGATTGTATGAGCCAATTCCTTACCATAAATCTCTACGCTGGCGCACACGGACACCTCCTACGGCTTCTGCTTCTCCGGAGAATTCTCGTACAGACCCTTGCGATGGGAACTGTGCCCTTGCGGAGAGAGACCAGAGGCCTTGAGAAGGCGGTTGTCCACAAGCCAGGAACAGAAGCCTCGTTGGGACTTAATCTGCTCGGACTCGATCTTAGCCTTTCCATCCCCTAGAACTGTGCGAAGCAGCTTCTGTTGTTTAAAGCAGGCGTCCGTGGTGTCGCGGGACGGCGACCACACCGGTGAACACGACTGGACAAGCCGTCAATGGCTTCGTCGTTCCGCCCATGTCAACATAAGGGGCCTCCCAGCCCCTACAGCACGACGACTACCTGTCTTTTTTTTTTTTTTTTAAGATTTTTATTTATTTGAGAGAGAGAGAAAGAAGCACAAGCATGAGGAGGAGAGGGAGAAGCAGGTTCTGCCCTGAGCAGAGAGCCTGATGTAGGGCTCAATCCCAAGACTCTGAGATCATGACCTGAGCCGAAGTCAGAGGCTTGAACCCACTGAGCCACCCAGGCGTCCCCCCCACCTTTGCTCATTTTAACGGGCAGTCTGTCTTCCTGTTGTCAAATTATAAGTGTTCTTTGCTTATTCTACATGAGTTCCTCTCCGGGGTCTGGTTTGCAGACATGTTCTCCTACTCAGTGGGCTTCTTGTCACTCTCGAGGGTGTCCTCGGAGGCACAAAAGTGTTTTGTTCTGATGTCTTCGGAGAGTTTACCTGACACAGGTCGTGGCGACCTGCTCCCATGTTTTAGTCTAAGAACTTTTACAGTTTCCGCTCTTGAACTTGGGTCCCTTACGGGTCAATTTTGTGTGTGTGTGTGGTGCGAGGAAGGGACCCCCCCACCCCGTCACCGTTCTGCAGGCGGGTTGGAGAGCAAGAAGGAGGGCCACCGTGTCAGGATATGGTAAACGTAGTCAGGGAGGTGGCCATCTGCAGTCGCAGCGAGCTGTGGAAGGTGCAGAAGCAGGGAACAGTGACGCGGGCACCTCAGCCGTGCGGGTCTCCTGGGGCTGCCGGGTCGCCGGGTGGCTGGGACCAGCAGACACTCCCACCCACCCCCCAGCCTGGAGCCTTAAAGTGCAAAGTCACAGCGTCGTTACTGCACACGCAGAAGGCTCCAGGGGACGACCCTCGCTCGCCCGGACTTCAGGGGTTGGCACGGGGCCTGGCGACCTGTGGCGGCAGCCGCATCCCTGTCCTGCTGTCCCGGCTCACGTTCCCCCTGTTCCTGGAAGGACAGCAGTCCCACTGGATCGGGCCACCCCGTTCCTGCACGATGTCACCTCAATGAATTCCAGCCACAGCAAGCTTATATATATGTTTCTCATATGAGGTCACCGTCTGAAGTCCTGGGGATTAGGACTGGAACCCCCTTTTGTGGGGCACCATTCAAGCCGGAACACCCAGCATAAGGACTTCTGATCTGCACAAAGCCCAGAACCACACAGGAGAGCACGGAACAGATGCCGGCTCCTCCTGCAGCTCCGTGTGGGACATGTGGGAGGAGAAGGGACCAGGGGATGAGGAAGAACGGGCAGGAGCGGAGATTCTTCCATGCGGGAAAAGTCTGGGAACAGTGGCCAGGAAGCAGAAAGCATGAGTCCCTGCGGGGCAGCAGCAGACGTGACAGGGGCTGTCCATCCCGTCCCCTGGCCTGGGCACGCACCTGCTGCTGTGGGGCGCGGACCGGGGGCCAGAGTCCAGACCCTTGCCTCAAGACAGCCGACTGTGGTGTGGCCCCGGGATCACGCCGTGGCTCACCTTTCCCCGAGACGACACCCCGATCCATCCCTCTCCTTCCGACCCCTGCCCCCGGTTCTCCCGGGAGAGCCACAGGTCCCCGACAGCCTGCACGCACGTCCCCATCCTGAGCTTTGCTCCGTGCTCGGAAGGCGGCCCACCCGGCTGGCAGGAGATGGGAAGACAGGCGACAGGCGACAGGCAGGCTGTTTATCTGCCAGAGAGCGGCCGTCCGCGGGCCGCTGGGGAACGCCGAGCGGCTCTCAGATGTCGATTTCCGCAGACAGAATTGAGTCCAGCCATCGGATGAACGGGTCTGCTTGTTCCTGCCCCGAGAGCAAGGCAAAGAGCAAGTTCCTGGGTGTAGCGGGACGACGTCTTCCGCGTCAGGGGCATCTACAGCAGCGTCTCTGACCACGGTTAGGAGCGCAGCTGGGCGAGCCACGGAAAGCAGCAGGACTTCTGTGCCCAAGTGACAGATGGTGACACGCGAACCACCAGAAGGTCACATGGGCATCACGTCCTGTAACCAGCCCCCGGCCTTGGGGTGGGGCCCGCAGACAGCGGAAGACCAGGTGCCCGTGGGGTCGCTTCCGTGTCCACAGCGCAGGGTCCTTTAGGGGACTGGCCCGCGCGGCGAGAGCGTGACGGTGACAGAGGACATGTGACGTTGGTGTGCGGGCGGCCGAGGCTGCCGTGGGGAAGGCGTGTCAGCACTGGCAGAGAGGTGGCGGGTGAACGCCGCGGTGGCGACGGTGTCGGGGCCGCGGGGGGCTTGTCGAACTGGAAGCCGCCGCGGGAATCCCAAGGCATTAGTCCCGCACGTCGCTGGTGCCAAACGCTCGTAAGTAACGGGTCGTTTCAGTGCATATGGGACCACCGGTACTTACTGCGTCCCCGTCGGGCTTGCCTGCTGAGGAGTGAATCAATAAGGGCTTCGTTACTTCATTTCTTCTCCCCGACGGCGTGTCTGAGGCACCAGCCCGACACCGTGTTATTGATGGGACGGTCCGGGGGGAGGCCAGGGAGGAGCACGTCGGAGCTCTCCCGATTCACAAACAACAGTGCTCAGGCCGGGAGCTTCCCGCTTGTGGCTGCGGTTCTCACCACTCAGGGCCTCCAGGCCCTGCCGGGAGCTGGTGACAGGTGGCTCATTGTCATCCTCGCAGAACCCTGGGCTGGAGCACCTGCCAGCCCCTGGGAGATGGGCCGTGCGGGGACTTGGGGCGCTTTTCCAAATATCCGTGAGAGTCGAAATGGGGTTAAATGGTTGGACTGAAGGAAATGATCCAAGGGCAGGCAGGCCAGACTCCTGACCCTGCCCCTGCCCCGCCCCTGCCCTGTCCCCACACCCCCAACCTCAACCCCACCCCCTCGGGGCCTCAGGGGCCTGAGCCCCGCAGCCTCCCTTGTCGGCGGCTTCTGGAGGGGATTCAGACAAAGAGGTGCAGGCAGAAGGGGGGCGGGTCCCTCCCTTGCTCAGCGGGAGGTCTGCGGGGGCTCAGGGCTCCCCTGTCTGTGGCGTCCCGTAATCTGTCGCCTTTTTTCTGCCGCTTCCGCCCCTGGGATCTCTGTGTGGCTCTAGGGGTTGCCCGCTTGGTTCCCCGGCTCCTCCGCCTCGAGACCTCCTTGGTTTGAATCCTCTCTCGCGATGCTGTGCTGTTGGAACCCGCTCCCGACTCCCGGCCCGTCCTGGGTCGCTTTGACTCCGTGGCGCGGCCTGTGGACTGCGTCTGTCCGTGCATAATGAAAAACACGTGGGCTTAAAAAGGTTAACGATTATACGGAAACATACTTCCGAAACCTTTAAACCGTGCCCACGAGCGTAAGAGATGCACCTTTTGCTAGTGTGCCCCACGCAGGTCCCACGGAGGCTCCGCGCTCCCGGCCGGGAGGAGTGAGGCGCGTCCCGGGCTCCTGAGATGCTCCAGAAACGGGCTGCGCGTGAGATGTCTGCAGTCACGTGGTAGCGGAGGGTCTGTGCTTTGATACCCTGAAGCTAATGTAACACTGTATGTTACTTGTCCTTCCATTCTTTTTTTTTTTTAATTTTATTTATTTGACAGACAGAGATCACAAGTAGATAGAGAGGCAGGCAGAGAGAGAGAGAGGGAAGCAGGCCCCTGCTGAGCAGAGAGCCTGATGGGGGACTCGATCCCAGGACCCCGAGATCATGACCTGAGCCGAAGGCAGCGGCTTAACCCACTGAGCCACCCAGGCGCCCACTTGTCCTTCCATTCTTAAACAAGAGCATCTATGCTTTGGGGCACGGGGGGGCTCAGTCGGTCAAGCCTCTGACTCTTGATCTCAGTTCAAGTCTCAGTCTCAGGGTCTTGAGTTCAAGCCCCACACGGGGCTCCATGCCGGCCGTGGAGCCTCCTTAAATAAAGGATCCGTGCTTTGTACTGGTGAGAGTGGAAGCTAATTTAACTGCAGTTTCTCGCCACGTGCACACGCGGGGTCCTGTCTGAGGCTGGGTATTCTCAGCGGGCTCCCCTGCCTGGTGCCGTGGAACCCCGCCCCCTCCGCCACTGTCTTCAGGATCCGAAAGCCTCTCGTGAACTTGCAAAGCCCTTCAGGCACAGCCTCTTCGGGGGGTGTGGGTAAGTGCAGGTTGGACTCTCGAAGCAGAACTCCACTTTTAATATTTTAGGGAAATTATAGAATAATATATTTCCGCGCAGGAGACAGTTTCCTGGCCCCAAACAAACCATTAGTCAGTTGTGGCGCAAAGCAGACTCTTTTCCTAATGGAGTCCTGTGCGTGTGTCTTTGGCCCTGGCAGAGTTCTGAACTGGGTCAGAGACAGACTTTTTCTCAGGGTTGTTCTGGTGCTCAGGCCTTGGGGGGGGACGCGGGGCATGGAGGGCCAGGCCTTGACCCCTGAGCTTCGTGGAGAGACCACCCACGCTCTTGTGCTGGGACCGTGCGACAGAAATGCTGCTCCACAAGTAAGCTTGGGCAGACTGCTGGTGAGACCCGCCCCCAATCAGGGACACCAGTCGTTTGACGAAACCGCCTTTCCTCCCCTTTTGAATGAAATCGGTCCGGTAAAAATGGAGCGACGTGAGCTGTGTGCGCGGACTGCGTGGCGACCGTATTTTTCACGGACGCGCCGCCTAGTGTCGTCCTCACGGGCGCAGCCCCGGGAGCGCATTCCCTCCCCAGTCTGAGGGCTCCCGGTTCTGGAGGCTGCGGTCTGCGATCCAGTCCCTGTGGGGCAGGGCTGCTTCCTCCCGGGGCGGGGAGGGAGGCTGGGCTCTGGGCTTCTCTCCAGCTACCGCAGACTTGCTGCCATCACTGGGGCTCCTGGCCGTGCGAGGATGTCACCCCACCTCCGCTCCCTTCCACAGAGTTCCAGGGGCCTCTGCCCCCAGGTGCACGGCTCCGCTTCTCGTGAGAACGCAGCCCACGGGAACAGCGCCCACCGAACAAGCCCATCCCACCTGGTCACACCTGCCAAGGCCCGATTTTTTTTTTTTAATTTTATCGATTTATTTGACAGAGAGAGAGCACAAGTAAGCAGAACCTAAGGCAGAGGGAGAGAGAGAAGCAGGCTCTCCTGCTCCCAGGGAGCCCGATACGCGGCTTGATCCCAGGACCCTGGAATCATGACCTGAGCCGAAGGCAGCTGCTTAACCAACTGAACCACCCCAGTGCCCCCCAAGGCCCGATTTTTAAAGAAAGTCACATTCTAAGGCCCAGGGCTTAGGGCTCCAACGTGTGACTCTGGGGGACATAATTCAACTCATAACATGTAGTATCTTTTCATAAGTTAGAAGCTGCTCAACACAGCAAGGGGGTCTCCAGCTTTCTTTTATCTCAGATCCATGGTAGAATTCAGTAAATACCAGCGGAGCCAAACCCACACAGACCCCACGGCCTGCCTCAAAGCCGTGCCCAGGAAGACCAGCCAAGGCCCGGAACAGCAGGGGCCGGCAGAAAAGACTCACCCGAAAGAGATTCTTTCCGTCTGTGGGCTCAGATCCGGGTGTTTTTCTCCGGCTTAGAAATTCCTCCGACCATGGCGTGGGCTGTGAGCTAGAGGCCAGCGGTGGCTAACGTGAAGGCGTGCGGGGCAGGGCCATGACCCTCCATGCTTGGCCGAGTGACACCTGTCAGCTGCTGTCCGGACCGGTTGCTTTGTTCCCGGCATAGGTTCTGGTCCCACACGGAGCATGGCAACACGGGACCGGGAATGTCCTTCCCTGCAGGGCAAACCTGGGGGCAGCCCTTTGTGCGGGGCAGAGGGGAAGCTGCTCCGAGCGCGGGCTGTGCATTCGGCTCATTACCCATCACCTCAGCTCCCGCGCCAAGTCCCGTGGGGGCTGCTGGGTGATGATGAGGCAGAAGGAACTCACAGACCCTGGAGAACACAGCCTGGTGCCAATGGGCGTGTCACGGAGCCCCTGCGCCTCGTCTCCCCATCTGCTCAAGAAGAGCCTGAATCCTAGTGAATCCACTAGGCCCTTCTGGTCTTCAGGGCCCTTCCATGACCTTCCGCGTGCCCACAGCACCACAGGGACCTGACCCACGGCAGCTGCCCTCAGCGTGTCAGCCCAGCCCGGGCCTCCTGATGGGTTTGTCCTAACAAGAGGTGCTCTGGTTGCAGGCACTGGACGGCCCTCCCTCTAGCTCGGGGAGTGGGAGTTCCCAGGCCATCTCACGGGCGCCCCGGGCAGAAGCCAACAGAGCCAGGCCGCAGGTCTCCCAGAACCGGACTGTCCAAGACAAGGCTTCTCCCTGCTTCGTGGGGACACGTGGCCTGCATGTGAACACACACACACTTACACGTGTGTGGACACTCATGAACACACACACAGACACACACTCCTCTGGCTTGACCTTCCGTCTAAGAACCCGCCGTCCACGGCTGACTCCTAGTCTCTTAATTCAAATTCTCCAGGGAGAGCGGAGAAACGGATGGGCTCAGGCTGGTGTGGGTTGGTTTCCCCGGGGTGAGGTGCTCATCCTCACTCTAGTCAGGTGGAAAATTGAGCGGAAAATCACAAAAGCACGGCCAAGTCGGGGCTGGGACGAATCCTCTAGGAAGGAGCGTGGGAGGGCGCCCGAGCCAGGTACTGAGGCTCGCGTCTCGAGAAATGGCTGTTGACCAGCCCAACAAAGGAGTCCCTGGTGACGACACAGGTCCCTGCAGTCGGAGCCAGCGGCCCCGTCCTGAGCGCATCCCCCGGGGGGGGCCACAGGAAACCCAGCCCAGCTTCCTCCCAACCCCTGCGCCCAGGCTGGCCCAATAATGTCCCCACGCGTGTGAGCCTTGAGTTGGCGGACCAGTGGTGAAGGGGCCGGTCAGCATACCCAGCCGGTGCCCTGTGGGGGCCACAGGCAGACCCCGCCGGCCTGTTCCTGCCCCTGACCTCGGCTGGAACCCTGCGACCGTCCCTCGGCTTCTTACTGTTCTCTGAGCCTCTTCTCATGCCTTTGGTCCATCCCATGAACTATCGACGTATTTCCAATAAACTCCTTTTTTTTGCTCAAATCAGCCAAAACTCTTGTTTCTTGTAGCCGAGAACCCTAATTCCCATTCAGTAGGTGACCGTTGCGTATGCGGGAATTCATGGCGGCCACGGATTGCAGGACGACACTGGCCACGGTTCCAGCTCATTCCTCCCGACTATCCTGGTACCTCTCTGGGGACGCCAGCTGGGTGTCCTGGGAACCCTGAGATCCGCTTCCCATTCTATTAGAGAATGACCACGCTCCCCTCGGGCATTGTCTTCAGTGCCCCTACACTGAGCTCTTGCCCTCTCCCCACCTGCTGGCGCAGTCAATGAGGAGGCTACGTAACTTAAATCTGTACCGAGTGGGTACCTCATGCCAAGAAGAAACCAGGAGCCCTTGACCCAAGCTGCCACTGAAAACAGGGCGGGGAGGTAGATCCCCATAAGGATATCTTTGTACCTGTTCACAAGGACGTTCACAGGAATTCTTGGGCCGGAGGATATGTTCATTTCAAACAGTGAGAGGGGACACCAAACTGTCCCCCGAGGAGATCCTATCAGTTTCCCCGACAGAGCCGAGCGTGACCAGCCGTGTTTCTCGCCCCCAGACTCTGTCTTTGCCCGTCAACTAAGGGAGAAAGTTCCTTCCAGACTGGATCTGCGATGTTTTCAGTATCGGTAAGGAAGGGGGGTGAAGACACTTGTGCGTCTACAGATTCTACAACTTCTGCGCCTCCGCCAGCAAAATCAGGGGCGGTGATGAGCAGCACCTGCTGGGGGAGGGGTGAGAGTCCATCGGATGTGGGCGAGACAGGGACGCCAACACCGGACGTCTGGCGGGGACTAGGGGTGCACGAAGCAATCAGGAAAAAAGCAAGAAGTGGAGCACCTGGGTGGCTCTGTTGGTTGAGCGTCTGACTCTTGGTTTCAGCTCAGGTCATGATCTTGGGGTCGTGAGATCAAGCCCCGCGGCGGGCTCCGTGCTCAGCTGGGAGTCTGCTTGTCTCTCTCTCTCTGTGCTCCCCACCCCCCGCCAACCCTCTCCTCCAGATAAATAGATAAAACCTTAAAAAAAAAAAAAGACCTGATTTTACTCCGAAAGAAAAAAGAAAAAAAGGAAGAAAAGAAAGAAGATTTGGGTGTTGTCAAATATCCTCTGTCCCACTGTGACGAGCGAGGCCAGGAAGAGCGGGTCCAGTCGCACGGACTTCCAGGCAACTGAGAACCAGCGGACCCTTTCCAAAGAGTCCCCAGTGGTTGGAAGGAAGGCGCTTCTGCCCCACCAGGGACTGCCCCCAGAATCTGAGCCCCCTGCTTCCCTCAAGGGTTCTCACCTGGGCACAGGTGGGAAATCTCTCCCAGGCATCATCACCAGCCCTGCCTCTCGCCTGCCTTCCAGGCAGTGCCCTCAGAATGCTCCCTCCTTTGCAGAGCCCCCAAGCTCTTCCCACTTCTTTCTGGAGCCTTCTCCCTCTGTGGGAGCTCTGGCCTACCCAGCCGAAGCTTCTGTCGGGGTCCCTGGTGATTCCCCGCGAAACAAAGGATCCCGCCCTCCTCCACGGCTTCGGCTTCCCACCCTAACGTCCAGTTCACAGGCAGGTGCTTGGTTTGGGCTGGAATTATGGACAGTGTGTCAAAGCTATTCATAACGTAATTAAGTTAAATGTATTAAAAACCAAACCACAAAGGTTGCTTGTGAATGGAAGGGACATCCTTGTGCATGAACAAATCCAGATTGGTCCTCTCCAGTGGTGGTACAGGCGGGGGTCGGTTCCTGTCTCCTATCACCACGTCTCTGCAGACCTGTTGGGGAAAGCACAGGAAGGAGTCCCGACTGGTCAGGAAAGCCTGCGGAGGGCTGTCCCCTGTGCTGCCGGTCTGTCCCCGGCTCACAGAGGAGCGCTACTTCTGCCCAGGATTGAGTCATTTCCCTGTCACCAGGGGCTGCCCGGGGTTTTGGAAGGATTATCCTAGCGGTGCCCCCCCAATATAAGGCGTTTCCCATTTCCATCGATGGTGTTTGTGGGTCACCTGAAGCCTTTGATCCAAGGGTGTTTACCTGCCCGGGGACACCAATAACTCTCCTGAACAATGGCACAGCTCCAGGGACTTATCTGAGACCCAGAGCTAGTTCCAGAACAATCAACTCTAAGTTGTTTAAGAAGGCTGTGTACATTAAAACAGCCATAAATCCCGGTAATGAATCCAGCAGCATGGGGAGAAATTCACTACACATCTGATACGTGGGGCTATTACCTCAGCCCTCGGTGCACAAGCTCCTGAGGGTGGTCAGCGCGGGACGGAAATGCAGTATTAGCTCACCGCCCCGTAAACGGAAAACACCGCGCGTTTCACGGGGCGGGAGGTACGAACCCAACCACTTGCCTGACACCTAAGTGCTTTATTATTGTAAGATTCCTTGGGGCCAACAGTTCAGCAAGGAGAATTTATAAACATATCGCAACCCTTGGAAGGATTTCAGCATAATTTGCTTGGGCTCCTTCAGCGAGATGGAAAGCGTCTGTGGTCTCTGCGGAGCAGTAAAAGGAGAGACGTGGCTGTTTGTATGAGCCGATGACTTCACGGCATCTGAAATTCTTCATGCTTTCCAAACGAGCAGGGTCTGCCTTCAAGACGAGGAGCCGCGGCCGGGCCCAAGAACGTCTGGAGAGGGCACAGGGCGCTCTGAGCACGGGCGTGGGCCTGCCAGCAAGGCAAGGTCAGCTGTCTTTCCGAAACCTGTTCTTTTGGAAGGGAAAGCGCTGATGCACTGGATCCTCATTTGATGTCCATTTGCAAATGAACAGGAATGATTTCTTCCACTTACCCTTGGTGATTAACCGTTGGCAATCAACACAGCACAAACAAATGAGCCTGCCCCAGTTTTCAACCTCCTAAGTTAGACACTTGAGAAATGGCCCATCTTGGGTTTCTGGGTCAGGAATGAACCAGCACGGGTAACTGAGGAATTAACCTTGGCTTTGGAGGCTGCCCTGGCTCTTACAGGGCGTCTTTCCGAATATCGGTCCTTTTGGGGTGCTTTCAAGTGGGTGACAGCTAGGGAAAGTGACCTCCTACGGAACATGGCTGGCTGGATGGCTGGCTTGCTGATCTGGCGGCAAAGGAATGGGGGATATGACCATCTGCTTCAGGATCAGGACGCCTCTCAGAAGGGGTCCTTGCAAAGAGTCCGGTCTCTCCGGCGCTGGGGGTATTCTGCTTCCCTGACCCAGAAGCTGTCAGGACAGGTTCCCTCGGGGGTGGACCCAGGGCGGCCCCTCCTCCCGGATGCACCCTCTGAGCTGCCCTCGCTTCTGTCCGATGCAGAACTTCCTTAGGCTGCAGCAGAGAGGTCAGGGATGTGTGTCTGGGAAGGAGAAAAGGACGTCCTCCTCCAGGCCCAGATGCCCCACAGTGAAGCAGGTTTGACCTTGGGATGCCCACGGGCAATCTGCAGTCTGGGACAAGCGTCTCATCACCAGGCCATCCGGGGCACCGGAGATGCATGGGGAGGACATGTCGTCGGCGGGAGAGGCGTAGAGGGAGGGAAGTCACCTGCTGATCTTGGGTGAAGAGTCAAAGCTCTAGCTGTCCTAAAAGGACAGTTTCATCACCGACTTCCCCTCCCTGGCTTTGCTCCTTCCCCTTCGACTGCTTCTGCTCAGACTTGGTCCAAAGCTGTCCCCCAGCTCACCCTCCGTCCGTGGGTCCCGTCCGTCACCGCGGTTCCCGGAGCCTCCATTTGAGTAGCTCCTGCCTCGATTTCTCTCCAGCCATACCCTGTCATCTCCCGCGTGCCCACCCCAACTTCCGTGCTCGCTTGCTGGGTCTCCTGCATTTATCAGATGCTGCGTTTTCTCGAGGGTCCAGGCCCATGCTCCGCTCTCATTTTAACTGTCTTCCTGTACAGTTCCATGTCACGGCTCTAACTCTCCACTCAGTATCTCTACCCTCCAGCTCTATGGGCTCCAGACGGAAACATGCAGCTGTCTGTTCACGGTCTCCATTTGGGTGGCTTCCAGGCCACTGCCACCCACCGTCTCCACGACCGGACTCCTCTCCTCCTTACCCTTAAAACCATGCCCCTTCTAGTTCCCTCTCGGTCACGGCGCCAGCCCTCACTAGGGGGTAAGCCAGGCACACCGGAGCACTGCCGGGCTCCCCTACCTCACCAGGATGCCTGGAGGCTTCCCCCCAAATCACTCCTGAGTCCCCCTCTCTCCATCCCGCCGCCTCGTCCAAGCCTCCATCGATGCCCACGTGGGCTGTCACAAAATCTTGCTGCTCTCCGCACATTCACCTTGGCTTTCTCTAATCCTCTCTCCACATCGGAGCCAAAAGGACATTTGAGACATTTGAACAAAGTTCTTCAATAGCTCCCGCTGCACAGAGAGCCACATCTGAAACCCACGCCGCGGCCGGAGAGGTCGTGCGTGATGTGGCCCCTGCTACTTCTGCCTCGTGTAGCCACCTTCTTCCTCGAGTTCTTCCCGGAACCAGAGTCAAGGAGTTCCCACACCACGGAGTGCTGTTCCTTCTTGTAGATCTTCCTACAGTTCACTAGGCTGACCTGAACGCAGGGGTGGCAAGGACAGACAGCATACCCTGGGGACAAGAACGACACAGTGGGAATTCTCCGGAACTGCTAACGGCCAGGTAGCTGGAGCGCGCTGGGAAACTGACTGTCACCCAGAGCAGACCGCACCCACAGCAAGGGCCCTCGCGCTGCTTGCCCTGTGCGCCCACGAGACACAAGCAGGCATGGTCACATGGGCACAACAACCCAAACCAGGAATCTCAAACCCACCAACAGTGGGATGGACACTTAGGGGCGGAGGAGTCCTTCAGAGTGGCCCCAGCCGGCGAGGATGACCGCAGCGCTCTGCAGACCACAGCGCCCCAACGTACTTCCGTTCAACTTTCTGCCAGAACCAGGGATGCACGACGCATCCACTGAGCCCTTTCCGGTTAACCATTCCCATCCTCTAATTGTGGCAAGGCACTGGACTTTGTCCGTTGTACTTTCCTCTTTCCTGGTTTATCTCTTCCCTTTTTCTGGAACTCCTGTTTGTCTGATGTTTGATTTCTGGGTTTGATCCTCTCATTTCCCTGTTTCCTTCTCCTAATCAATCTCTTTGTCTCTCTACACACTTTTCCTGACAGATTCCTTCACCTTTCTCCTCCAAACTCTGGATTGTTTTACTGAGCATCCTGTACTTCTAGTATTGGGGACCACTTGGTTACTTGTGAGCTGCTCCTGGATTACGCTAACATTCCGGGGGAGCGCGGGCGGCTCAGTCAGTTAGGCCTCGACTCTTCATTTTGGCTCAGGTCATGGTCTCAGCATCGTGGGATCGAGCTCTGCGCCCAGCTCAGTGCTCAGCGTGGAGTCTGCTTGAGATTCTCTCTCTCTCTGCCCCTCCTGCTTGCGCGCTCCCTATTTATTTGAGAGGCAAAGTGAGAGGGAGAAAAGACTCCCCACCGCACAGGGAGCCCAATGCAGGACTCAGTCCCAGGACTCTGGGATCGTGAGCTGACCTGAAGGCAGACGCATAACCGACTGAGCTACCCAGACGCCCTGAATAAATCTTTTTTTTTTTTTTAAATAAACATTCTCTTCTATTGTTTCATGAATCCAGGATTGTCCCTTATTTCTCTGGAGATATTCATGACAGTAATTTGGTTTTCAGTGTCTTCCTGCTCCTTATTATGTGTTTACTTTTGTAACTTCTATTTTTCCTCAGTTTTACCTTTGTCTTTCTATTGGGAGCTTTCCTCAGCTGCCTTGTGATATTGGGCTACAGGTTCTCATCTGGGAAGGAGGCAGTCAGAAGCTGTTCCGAGCTCTGTGTATGTGGCAGATTGAAGATGGCCACAGATTCTCTCTTCTCCTCCCATTGAGTTATATCCTGAAACTGCCAACACCAGCTCATAAGTAGCCGTGTGGCTTCAGCCCCAGCTTCTTGAATTCTTGCGCGTGGAGGCTGGCCGCCATGCTGCGAGGAAGCCCAAGCAGCCATGTGGAGAGCCCAAGGTAGGAAGAACTGAGGCGAGCAGGCTGGACGGAGCTAACTGACAGCCGTGTGAAAGCCATTCTGGAAGTCACTCCATTGTGTGAAGGGGAGTGTCTCAGTGGAGTTCTGCCTAAATTGGAGATTTGCAAGGAAAAGCAATGATGGCTCTTTTAAGCCACTGTGTTCCAGGGTGGTGTGCCACATGGTGTACAGAACCGCTGGTGTCCCTCAGGAGGCATTCCACCTGGTGTCATTCCCTTTAGGGAGTCAGGTGGCAAACGGCCTTCGTCAGGGAGCTCCTGGATGGCAATGCACATAGAAGAGATGCTGTCCACCTCTGCCTTGCAGCTGCGTGCATTAACCACCTCTGTCCTCCGTCTCCATAGCTCTTTTCATCCAGGAAAATGGAAACTCTACTCTCCGACTTTGTTTTGTTAACCAGCTCCAGTTGGTTTCTGTTACTTGCGACCAAGAGTTCTACTAGGGCATGTGGAACAGGACAAGATGTGGGTGGGTCTTGGAGAGTTTGGCAGCGTCTATGTGAGCTGCTGTAGGTGGAAGGGCAGCTCAGACAGGGTCACTGTGGGCTCTGAGCTGGGCCGTGCTAGAACCTCACTTCTCTTACGATGGGAAGATTCTCTGTCTTCTGAGCAGCAGGCGAATAGTATAAAACTATGCGTTGAGAAGTCTGACTTGACAGAGGAGAGTAGCATGGATTGAGGAGGAATACTAAAGCAATGAGATGAGTTCATGAATCCAACAAGTGTTTGTCAGGCTCCTTGTACACCAGGCCCTGTTCATGGCCCTGGAAACGCAGCGAGGGACAGAAGAGTCAGAGTCTCTGCCAGCATGAAATGTATATTCTACTTGGGAAAGATACATACCACGAGAGTCAATGCAGCACAAGATAATTTCAGACAGCAAAAATCGTTATTAAAGGAACAGAATGAGGGGCACCTGGCTGTTTCAGTTGGTGGGCTGTGTGACTCTTGATCTTGGGGTCATGAATTCAAGCCCCATGTCGAGGGTAGAGTTTACTTAGAAAAAAAAAAAAAAAAAAAAGGAACCAAATGAGATGACAAGATAAATGGTGCCTGGGGAGGGCGGGGGTCCACTTTAGATGGGCAACCAGCCAAGATCTGCCTTAGGGTGGGGAGATGGAAGTGATCGTTAGGACAGAGTTTAACGGGAGGACTCAGATTGGCCCAGCTGCATTCCACAAACTGTCAGGGACACACACTTGTACCTCTCGTGAATACTCCAGGCGTCTGGGGCCTAACGGAGTCAGGGGACCGAATGGAGGCCAGAGGCTGGGGCCACACAGGAGGCTGGGGCATAAGAAAGTTACACCAGGGGGCGCCTGGGTGGCTCAGCGGGTTAAAGCCTCTGCCTTCGGCTCAGGTCATGATCCCAGGGTCCTGGGATCGAGCCCCACATCGGGCTCTCTGCTCAGCGGGGAG
Organism: Meles meles; assembly: GCF_922984935.1. NCBI lineage: Eukaryota > Metazoa > Chordata > Mammalia > Carnivora > Mustelidae > Meles > Meles meles. The sequence continues at coordinate 1,800,292 of NC_060075.1, read as the reverse complement.
CCTGCTTCCCCCTCTCTCTCTCTCTGCCTGCCTCTCTGCCTACTTGTAATCTCTATCTGTCAAATAAATAAATCTTAAAAAAAAAAAAAAAAGAAAGAAAGTTACACCAGGGTCATTAAAGACATTGGAGTGTCCGAGGAGAGTTAGTTTTGGGGGAAAGCTGATTCTTTCCATTTGGGGTTTGGTAGGTTTGGAGGAATAAACGGGACCCCTGAGTGGAAACGTCCAATGGACCCAGAGGACAAGCCTGAACGTGTCATCTCTGGAAGCGTCCTCAGCTGCCCTCTTCCCCCGCAGGGCCTCGTCCATGTGGCCGCCCAGTGCTGACCAGCCAGCCTCCGTCCTCGTGTCCCCGTGCGGCGTGAGGCCTGCGGAGATGCGCACACACATCTGCTGACTGGGATGAGCCTGGATCTGAGGTGTGCGAACAACAGTGGAGCGTTTAAGTTGCTGAAATTAGAAGTCGGCGGGATTTTTATACGTTCTTAAACGGCAGGAAAAGGAGGCCGATGGGTGGCCAGACGCCAGCGTGGCAAGAATGTCTTGGCACGGCGGCCATGCCAGTACCTGGGGCGTCTGCTGTCCACGGAAAGGAGCTAGAGCACAGTCGAGATGAAGGGCAGCTGGGGGCCTTAGGGCACATCGGCGGGGCTTTGCGGGCCTCAGAGCAGTGCCGAGCAGGTGGCATCCATGTTGGGGGCCGTGTTCCGGCCTCCGGTTATACCCCAGCCCCCTCCCGCCCTCCCCAGGGGTTAGCAGTGACCCTTACGCGCGGTGCCAGGCAAAGTCTCTGCTGAGTGAGGCACAGGCAGGAGGGACCGGAGGTTGGTCACCGCTTGAGGGTCCACAGCGGGTTAGCGGCGGAGGCAACCGGTGGAGAGCACCCCCCCCCCACGCCGCAGCCTTTTAAAAATCGCATCTTTGTTCTTCAAAACGCGAGGCAGCCGGTTCGGAGCAGCTCTGGGGCGGCTCTGCGGCGGCTCGGGACTTGCCGCGCTAGGCTGTCCCCAGCGAACCCCCTTCGCCGCTCCTCCGGACCCCGCAGAGGAGATGTACTGGAGTCCAGTGCACCTTGGTTCAACCTCGCCCGCGGGTTCCAGGTGGTCGTTCCTTTAAGACATTTACCTAAAAGCCCTTTCCACGCAGCAGGCCCGCAGGCGCGCTGCCAGCGGCTAAGGACCCGCGACGACGTGGTCAAACGAGCCGCCCTCCGCCGCCCGCAGCCTCTCCGCGACCGCCTCCTTCGCCGCTGTCCGGGCCGCGCGGGGGCTTCGCGGGCTTCGCGGGCAGCGCCCGGGGCACCGCACATCCGTGTCCCCCACCCCGGCCCGGGGAGCGCGCGGCAGGAGCCCTCGGAGCGACGGACTTCACGGCCGGGCGTCCAGTCCCCGCGGACACGCGCCTGCCGGGGAGGGGAAGCGCCGCAGCGGCCTGGAGGGCCCCGGAGCGGAGCGCGGCGCGGGGGCTCACCGGCTGCGGCGGGCGGGGCCGGGGGTTCGCGGCGGGGCAGCAGAGCCGGGGAGACACAGGCGCCTCCGACCCGCCCGCCCGAGCCTCCGCCGCTCTGGGAAACCCGCGGAGGCGTCCACGGCCCCGGGGCTCCTCCCGCAGAGCAGACCGGTCGGGAGCACAGGAGCCGCGCGCGGCTAAACCCCCGCTCTGCGGGCCGCGGGGGGGCCACGTGACACAGTTCTGACCAATGAGGTGCGAGTAGAAGGATGCGGGCACCTGCTGGGAAAGTCTATGTGACCATGTGACAATGCTGACCAGTGAGACGCAAGGAGAAGTACGGGTGTCTGGGACAGTTCGGGTGGCCACGTGATACAGTTCTGACCAATGAGATTCCAACAGAAGCATGGCGGGGACTCCTGGGAACGTCTGTGTGACCATGTGACGGTGCTGACCAATGAGACGCAAGGAGGAGTGTGGGTGTGGCTTCTGGGAACGCGGGGCCGCGCGGCCCGCGAGGCGCCCTTCCTCCCTCGGTCCCCGGTGCTGGCCGCCGCTTGTCTTCTGCCGGCGGAAGCACGGACGTGCGCGGACAGGCGGCCCCGCAGCCCCGCGAGTCCGGCCGCCGCGTGAGGAGCGGCCGCATCCGGCAGGCGCGGGTCTCCGGCCTCGGGCCCTGCGCTCCGCGGCGCCGCCCGGCTGCACGGGGACCCTCTGCGGCCGGCGCCCCACGCCCCTCCCGAGCCCCAGCGGCCGGCCCCGGAGGCTCGGCGGAGGCCCGAGGCCCAGCAGGGCCCGTCCGCGAACCCCCGTCTCTGCCCGCGCGGCCTGCGAGCGAGCCCTGTTTGCCCGACCTGACTCGTGTCCTCGGCGGAGGGACAGCGAGCGCGAGCGGGCGGAGGGGCCGAGGGAGAAGCAGAGCCCGCGGGGCAGGGAGCCCGATGCGGGGCTGGAGCCCAGGACCCGGGTCATGACCTGAGCCGGAGGCAGGCGCCGGACCGCGGAGCCTGCCAGGCGCCCGGGAGCTCGCTTTTCGGCGCTAATCGGAGGGACGGAGACGCCTCCGGAGGCCGCAGTGCCGTGGGCAGAAGGGGCTCTGCCGGCCCCTGGCCCCCGCCTCCTTGCGGCCTCGGACGGTGCGGTCGGGCGGGAGAAGCCCGGGGTTCCCCGCGGCGCACACCTCCGTGGTCTCTTGTACTTTAACTTTGCAGCTGTTTCCATCGAGAACCTAACTGTTCCCTGCAGTCAGTTAGGGGCCCCTTTGCCTACTTCTGCTTCGATTCTCGGTCGCTAAATGTCGTTCCTGCTGTGGCTCCAGTGACACAGCGCTGGGGCGGGCCTGGCCCTTCCCACCCCTTTCCTTCTGTTCCTGGGCATGTCCCCAGACGGAAGCTGCTCTCCTCTGGGGGTCCCAGCCTCCGTCCCATCGCTTTTCCCATCAGCGTGTGGACCTCTCATCGCTCCGATAAAGAGCAGACGCGGCACAGACAGGGTCGATTGTGTCCATGAGTCACAGCCCCTGGGGGGGAGGTTTCCCAGCACACATCAAGGTCAGGAGCCCAAGAGGTCAGAGTCTTTGACAAGCTTAGGAACAGAGTGACCAGGACAGGAGGGGAGCCTGGTAGCCAAAGAAGGAAGCAAAGATCTTTTCCAAACTTGGAGTGCTTCCATCCTCCCTCCTTTCTCACACCACCTTCCTCGGACGTGCTCTGCTGCTCTGCCGAGCCTAGAGGTGTCTGTTGGCTCCTTGAGTTCATAGGGAACCTCTGGGCCCTGACCCCTTGCTGTGACTTAGCTGAGGGGCCCAGCCGGCCACAAGGCCTGTTGCACGCACCCCGCCCCTCAGAGGGACAGTATGATCTCTAACTGACCTTGGATCGGGCCCTGACTCCAGGGGACACCACGAGTTACTCAGGGAGGAGCGCTCAACGGACACTGTGAGCCCCTAAGAAAATCCCTTGTTTGTACCGGTCGTGGAGGGCTGAACGCTGTGGAGAGCTTCCCTCGGGGCTCACAGCAACGAGCTGTCCTGAATTCATGCGCACCCGTTCCGAGAATCGACTTTGTCTGAAGAGTGAAACAGGTCAGCACAAGTCACCAATAAAAAGAGGTCCTCATTTCCACCTGCTTCGGCTCAGCCGGTCCGCGGCACAGCTCTCTGGTGAGACGATGACATGTTTACTGTATTAGAGTTTCGTGAGTGGTTCATCTCATCCCTCCACCTCCGTTCCTGTTCATTTCGATGTTGCAGGAAGCGTCATAACCTTTCATTTTAGACATTTTATATTATTCACTGTGGAAATCAAAGAGTTTTGCCAGGTTGGAACTGAAACGTCAATTAATTGTCAATTCGCCACGTTGAGTAATTGATTAATTGGCACAATGTTAATCTCTAAATCAGTGGTAATAAATTACCTGGTTTTTAATCTTGACCTTCAGAGCGCTAAAACTCTTCAAATTGCCACTGTTCTGCGGGAAAATGACTGATGGAGCTACGTTCCTCCCATAATTTTTGTTGCTCCTAAAATTTCTACCTAATTGAGAGTCACAGGAGTGCCTGGAAGCCAGCTGAGGTGAGCACCGCCCTCCTCGCGCGGACGTCAAGGTGGAAGGGATGAAAAGTGGGTCAGGGCGCGGGCGTCAAGGTGGAAGGGATGAAAAGTGGGTCAGGGCGCAGGGGGCACCGAGGTCCACAGCTCGGGATGGGTTTGTTGTGGTCTGGTTTTTGTCTTTCTCTTTGTTTCCTTTTAAAACCAATCACTTGACTATCACTTAGAATTAATTTAATAGGTGACCTATTTACCCCAAAATTTATAGCTAAGCTCCTGGGGCAATGTCCTTTTCTCTTTCACAGACGAGGCCAACCCTGGAGCATATGGTAACTGTGTTCTCTGCTGCTTTCCTATCTGGCCTCCTGGTGTTTCAGTTCCACAAACCCGTTTTCTCCTTGACCGAAGGAATCAATCAATGCATTTGGCCTGACCTCAGATGGCTCGTAAAGGTTAACATTTTTGTAACATGGAAAGCTTGAATTTTCTTTCTAAGCCAGGACTCAGATTTTTGTCCAAAGCTGGACGGCCTCGGGGTGAGACCATGAGGTGGGTCGACCCACTTTGGGGCTGCTCCGCTCCGCCGTCCGCCTCCGTCCTCCCTCTCTCCATACCCTTCTCTGTTTGCTCCCGAGGCCAACAGACCCCTCAAGTGTGGACTTGCCCCCTCTCAGGGCTGCTCGAGAATCACCAAATCCTCCAGAAGGAGCCCCAGAGCGGCTCTCTGGGTGCCTGGGAGCCCCACGGGTGGGCCTGGGCCCTCTCCGTGCTCCCGACCGGCAGCCTCCCACGGTGTGCTTTGGGCATCTGTCCATGGGCTGACTTGGGACGGGGACGCGGGCTCCTCCGAGGGACCATCGGCACCGTCAGACCGAGGGGCAGTCGCATTGTTGTGTGAATCCTGCCTGGTGTCTACACAGCTGGCTCTCCCTGCCTTGGGCTGGCTGCTGTTCTCCTGTCTTTGGGAAGTCGCCTTAGCCTCCTGGTGGCTTTCCCATCAGTAAAATGAGGCTAATGTTGTTTACTTCACAGGACAGTTTGGAAAATGGGGTAGTATGTGCAGAAAGGGTTAGGAACTCTAGCTTTGTATATATGAATAAGGTGATGGTCTTATGTGTTGGGTGTTTCTGGGAGTTCTGGTGAGATTCGTGGCTTTTCTGGGAACCCCCAACCATAGGGCCCTCAGACCTGGGAGCCTCCTAATGCTGGTCTCTCAGGTCCATCAGGCCCCCTGGTGTGGACTGGACTTGGCCAGGCCCCACACGGAAGGAGATTAACCGCCAGGCTGGGCCAGCATGGCCCAAGGGCAGCCTTCCTGGACCCCGGGGAGGAGCAAAGTGCATCCATCATGAGGAGGCCGGGCAGGCGAAACAAAGGGGATGGGCCTGGGTTAAAGCCTTGGGGTGGGCGCTGTGGCCAACGGCAGCGTGTGTGCCCCGTGCCAACGCATTTTGCCAAAAAAACCTCTTTGGCATAATCATCACCCGTGTCAGGATTTCGGGAGATGCTCGCCCACGTGAAGTTAGGAGGAAGCAATGAAGACACAGAGGAGAGCGGTCACCTGGCAGAGTCGGGAGACCTGGTCTGACCTCAGCCAACAATTCAGTGTTGTGGAAAAAACCCCCAAGGTGGGGGGCGGTTTCTCACGTAAAGGAGATTAGCAGAGCAACGCTCCATGTCACGGATGGACCCTGCGTGGACGAAGACTCTAAACAAAAAATACAGTTTTAAATGACATTTAGGGGACGCCTGGGGAGACCTGAATGTGGACAGTGTACACGTCATCTAGGGAATGGTCTGCTGTCTTGGGAGTGACGCCAACATTGTGGTTCCCACGGTTCTGCGGGAGATGCTGCTGACGCGTCCCGATGTGAGAGGCGTGCTGTTTGCAGTGTACTTGCAAATGGCTCAGCGAAGAAATGTGGGGGCACCCCCACGTGAACAATACGCCCACATCTACGTGTACGCGCACACACGTGCACAGACACCCCCCCCCGCACGTGCACACCTGCACAGAAGGAGGGGAAGTCCACGTGACAGAATGTTAACATCGGGTGAACCTAGGGAGAGAGTATGTTTTGTACTGTGTGTTTAGTTTTCTATAGATCCAAACTTTTTAAAAATAAAATGGAACCTGTTTGATTGGAGAACAGAAGACAGTAGCCGCAGAGAAGGAAAGTATTCTGGATTTTCATAATTTGTATCAGAGACCTAGAGCTTAGTACAAATGTCTCTAGGGCCAAGGTTGAGAACTGTTAATGACCCTGCAACCCCATTTCCAAGTATTGTGTATTTTTTAAAAGGTTTAATTTATTTATTTGAGAGAGAGGGAGTTGCAGAAGGAGAAGCAGGCTCCCCAGCTGAGTAGGGAGCCCGATGTGGGGCTCGATGTGGGGCTCAGGACCCTGAGATCATGACCTGAGCTGGAGGCAGATGCTTAACTGACTGAGCTACCCAGGAGCCCCAAGTATTGTGTACTTTAAGTAAGAACTTAGAGAGACGACTCCCTTAATTCCAGGGCTGTCCCTCCAATCCAGGGTCGTAGGCATCCTGGAGGATGTGTTGATGGGGACATGGAGAAGAGAGGGCAGTGAGAGATCACGGGGATCCTGCTGGCCCCTTAGCTCTGTCGGTGTGGCCAGCCATGAGGATTCAGACTAAAACTTTCTCCCCTGGGCCACAGTATTTTCTGCCTAAATGATACAAATCATCCCTTTAACTCCTTTCCCTTTTTTTCTACATAGACAGTCGGAGGGAAAATCTGTTTCTTGGAAAGTATTTTCCCCTTGTTCGGGGTATGTATACATACTAATGCCAGGAAATTGTGTTGACTAAATTTGCCCTTTTAAGCAGGTGGCTCTACAGTTTCTAAGATAATGAGTATGTACAAAGCTTCGCCAAGACTTTGTCCTGACTCGGCTCCCTCCTCCACCCCAATCAACTTCTGCTGATGGTGGAGGGCGCCCAGGTCTTGAAGGGCCGCTGTCGGTGTTGGGTGACCTGTGTCACACGTCCTCCTTCCACACAACAGTGTAGAGGGTGTAGGGAGCGTGTTGTGGGGGGCGGAAATTGGCCCCATGAAAAAGGGGGCCCCACTTAGCTTGTGAAAGGCAACATCTGCCTACGACAGCCTCATCCTCCTGGGGAGCCCCCAGCCTGGAGCTCATGTCTCCCCACCAGAGCCACCGGGCTGGTTTAGGGGGAGAACTGGGAGACATCAGTACAGAGCCACGACTTGCAAGCTTGGTCTCCCAGGACGGGGCACACGGATGGGGTGATGGGCTCTTACCGTCAGGGCACCCTGACAGTATTTACACCCTCGCTTGCCAGACTCGCCCTGGGAGCGGAGGGCAGATGGCTTGCCCGACTTCGGTGGGTGGAAGTGACCCCACACATGGCTTTGTGCTTTCCCTGCCCCCTCGGCTGCTTAGCACCCAGACCCATTACCCAAGAGGGAGGGGGACACGTCAGCTGGAAAGGCTGCGTTCTTTTTTGGCACAGACAGGGCTCTAAGGTCCTGGCGCTGTGGTTGGATCATGCCCTCGGAGCCCCCTTCTGCATTGACACCATTGTCCTTGGGTTTGGTTGGGGGTTTCCATAGGGCCCGTGAAAAGGACCACAGGAGAAGACAAATCACCCGTTTGTTTGAAAGGGAAAGGGCTACAAATCAATCCCGGGTGATCCAGGGGGAGAGGGAGCAAAGGTCAGGTAGCAATGGGGGAAAGATGGGGGAGGCAGGGCACAGGACAGGACAGGAAGCGCTCCAAACTGAATCCCACTCACACCTAGAAATATAAAGCTGTCAATTTTCATTAAGGATGAAGCAAATGAAATCTAGAGGGTGCCAAATAATTAATGACTTTTAATAACCCTAATAAATTTGGATTTCATCAAAACCGTGTTGCCTACCACCGACGATGACTACAAGAACGGGGAGCTCTGAAGGGGGGCCAACACCTGCATAAAGCAGATGCCGCAGACATCTTTCCCAGGTACATCAATTATAATTAAAGAGTAATGAGAATGCCAGAATGGACTTCTTTAGCACTTTGATATAGAGGCCCTTGCATTTAAAATTAAATCCATTAATTGTAACTACTGTACTTTTGTGATCCCACAGCTAGTGCACAAACCAGCTCGCGGCCTTGGCAACCACGCGGTCTTTGTTCATTAAGGGCCTTGATTTATTTCACATCGGGAGGGTGCGAGAGGGTGCCCAAAATCGCACTGATAAAGGGTCACTAGATCATTTTGTTCCAGACAGTTTAGAAACCGATCATGAAATATGTCTCTAGAACCTGGACCAGAAACGATTGGAGGAAGACGCACGGGCGGGTGTTCCATGGCTCCCGAGCTCACGCGGGAAGAAGCATGGCTTCCTCTTGCCTGCATGGCGACAATTTATTTTAAAATAAGAGATTTTTAATGGTGCTTGGCATTTTTTTCTATCTTCCCGGTGGCAGCCATTTCGATGCGTCTGTTTTGACTCTGGCCCAGAGGAGGCTGCGGGGACGTCCAAGGAATCGGCTTCCAACTCACCGAGGTGGGTTGGTCGGGGGGTGGAGGGTGCGGGCAGGGGGACAGATGGCGCCCAGGGGGGCCGGGTCTGCACCCAGGCGTCCTTCCCCGGGACCAGGGGCAGGGCCCTCACCGGGCGGGGAGCCAGGGGTCACACCTGCGCTCGGGGACATGCGGGCATTTGCCGCAGAGGCTGCAGGCTGGGCGGCCCAGGGGCGGGGTGGGGAGGGCAGAGGGGAAGACGCGGGAAGAGCCTAGCAGAGCCCTGGGCTCCCGGCTGGGGTGCTGTGACATGCTGTCAGGAACGTTCTGGAAAAGAGAGAAGCTCGTTGGAAGCCAAAGTGCACGGAGCCGAGTTTGGACACGTGTGGGACAGCGGTGGGCAGAGGCAGCGTGTGGGGATCCCTGACCCTGCTGTGCCGGTGGGGGCTCCTACTGTAGAGACGGAGGGAGAGGAGGGACGCCTCCATCCCGCAGCGGGTGGATGACAAGACCCTGGGAGCCATGTCGCCCCTTGGGCCCCCGCTGCCCCTTCTTGGCCGCCCCCTCGTTCCCAGCGCCCCCAGGGTCGTCCTCCCAGGTCTGTCCCGTCAGGCCGGCCAGGCGCCCACCACCTGTAGCCTCAACGCGTCGTGTGTCCATGAAGGACACAGGAAGCCTCTTCAGGACGGGCGTCCCTCCGTCGAGCACACAGCAGGTGCTCAAAACATGCTCTCCTCACCGAACGCAGCCGACATCCCTCCGGTTTTGTCGGCCAGACCTTGCTGGGAGACCAGCTACCCCGGGTGGTGGAGGGAAGCATTTCCCGCCTCTTGGCCAGGTCACTAGCTTCGGCCCTGAAAATCCTGAATTCTCTCCCTGGATCCCCTCAAAAACCTTTCTCCTCCTTCAATACGGAGGTCTCCACGTATTTTAAATAAAAAATTCCCTTCTAGTGGACAGAGGAGTGCCCCCCAGAGAGGGCCACGGCTGAGTCCTGAACCTGTGAAAGCCCCACCTGACGGGGCCAAGCGGACCTGAGCGGGTGTGGTCGTGTTGAGGATGTTGACTGGGGAGACGCCCTGAATTGTCTGGGTGGCCGCCAGCATAGGGTCCTTCCAAGAGGGAAGCAGGAGGTCAGGGTCAGAGGAGGAGACGAGGACAAGCAGAAGTGGCCTGCTGGCCAGGAGGCCACAGGCGGGGGAACGTGGCAGCCTCTGGAGGCCAGGGAGGCAGGAGCGGGAAGGTTTTCCCCTAACCCTCCAGAAGGAGCCCGCCCTGCTGATGGCTTCTTTGAGCCCAGGGGGGAGCATGGGCTTCGGAACCGCAGCCAGACCTTTCTGTGTGGTTTTAAGCAGCTGGATTTCTGGTCATCTGTGACAGCTGCCCAGGGAAACTGACCCAGCACTTGCGTTTCCATCTCCTGCAACTGGAAACTCAAGTTTCCTTGCTCCGTAAGAGCAAAGCTTAACAGATTCCGGAAGCTTTGGGCAGCATCCCCGGGAAGGGTGACCTCGCTACTCAGCTGGGCCCATGCACCTGCAGACACCCCTCCTGTCTGAGGGGTGAGGACTCGGAAGGCGACCCCCCAACCTGTCGCCTCCTGCCTGGGTCTCTTCCCCTACCTGGTCACACTCCAGAGCTCCCGGAAAGCCCCTAACCTGCACTGGTGTATTCAGTTGTTACCCTAAAACTCTGAAATGACAAAAGGCCAGTCTGAGGTTGCCTAATAGGTAATAACCTGATCACTTAAAATAATTGATACATTTCGGCAACATGGATGGGACATGCTTTGCTTTTGGATTTTGACATTCTGTACTTTCAGATCATGTCACGTGCTGTTCCTGCAAGCTTTTAAATCAAAAAGAGTTAAAAATTACCTAACTATTGAGCTTTTTTTCAGCTTTTTGCTCTAAGACTCTTAATTCCTCGGGAAGGTTGGTCCTGGGATGTCACAAACTCGGGCGGAGAGCCGTGTCGGGTAGAACGGATGGATGGCTGGTGCCCAGGGCGACCGTCAGCACGCACCCGAGCGACTGGCCCAAGCCCCGGCTCGCTGCGGACAGAACAGCGCCTGTCCCGGACCGGGCTGCGCTGCGCTCCACCAAGAGAACCTGAAGAAATCTCAAATACGTGCCCCTTCATCACAGAATACTGTGCAAATTGTTGTAAGGCGGGTCTGAGCACGTCCTGGCAGTGCGCGAATAGGAGCGGAGATGAAAGTTGCTTTCGCAGTGAGAAGAAATGCCCCAGGGAGCCGGGACGTGTTGACATTCAAGGATGGCAATTTCTAGAGAAAAAACTAGGTTTTTATTTGCGAGGTTGTTATTTTGGTGTATGAATCGCTGGTCTGGAAACAGAGAATCCCGATAGGGGCCTTCTGTCCAGCCCCGAGAAAAAAACTAGTAACTGGAGATTAGGTTTGTCTCGATTTCATTTCATCTCACAGGCTGAGTATATTTTATAGGATTTTGTGAAAGGCGTGATTTATTTTTTGAAGCTCTTGGAAAAGCTCATGGCTTTTTTTTTTTTAATGATTATTTATTTATTTATTTATTTGACAGATCACAAGTAGGCAGAGAGGGGAGGAGGGAAGCAGGCTTCCGCTGAGCAGAGAGCCCGATGCGGGGCTTTATCCCAGGACCCTGAGATCATGACCTGAGCTGAAGGCAGAGGCTTAACCCACTGAGCCACCCAGGCAGCGCCCCCCGCCTTTTTTTTTTTTTTAAGATTTTTTATTTAAAGCTCATGGCTTTTAAAAATAATTTCTGAAAATGGATTTCTTTTTAGGGTCACTGACTTTACCTGCGGCTCAAGAAGACTCAGGCCTTTCCAACGACAGAGCATTAGAAGTTCTGGAACGCTCTTCCTTCAAACCTCATTTCTTTTGAAATCTCAGAAGGAGATCCTCGCCCCGTGAGGGCCCGTTCTGCTCCGCAGCGTCTCTGTGCTCCTGTCCCAGCACTTCTCCGGCGTCTCGTCCGCGTCGGCGAGCCAGCGCATTGGCTGCTTGAATCTCAGGGAGCCCACAAACGTTTCACGAGGTGGAAAGTGCCAGTCCGTGTGTCCCAGGGCTGTCGCAGGGGTTTTGATCTACGTCTCCGTTGAGGAAAAGAGCCCATCCTCAAGTCAATTACAGATTCACCAGCTCTTGTAATTACCACGTGTGTCTGGAGAGGTAGAAGCTTTAATTTTTTTTTTTTACGGTTTTATTTATTTATTTGAGAGACACAGAGAGAGAGGGAGGGAGAGGGAGAAGCAGGTTCCCCTTTGAGCAGGAAGCCCAATGTGGGGCTCGATCCCAGGACCCTGAGATCATGACCTGAGGGGAAGGCAGACACTTAACCCGCCGAGCCATCAGACGCCCTGGTGTGAGTTTTAAGTTAAGAGCCACCCGCTGTGAAGCTTTCAGGATAGTGGGCTGGAGGCATCGTGGGGCACAGCAGGCCTGGGCTTCGCGCCCACCCCGAAGAGCTGCGCACCTCCCCAGCCCCGCAGCCAGCTAACCCGCGCCGGGCTGTCCCTCCGTTAAGCTCCACCCACAAGTGAGGTCATGTGGTATCTGTCCCAAGTGGCAGGGTTTCCTCCTTGTGAAGGATGAATGACCTCCTTTTGGGAGTATCAGCCCATCCGTCCTCCCCATTCCTCCCGGAAGGACACTGGCTCGTCGCCCACCGCGGCTGCTCAGACTGATGTCGAGTGAACGTGAGGAGCAGGTCGCTCTTGGAAATTCTGATTTCAGATCCTCTGGACACGGTCTCTACCCAGACGTGGAATGACTGCAGCATGGGGCGGTTCTAGGTTTAATTCTCGAGGAAGCGGCGCTGGTCTCCACGGTTGTGCCCACTTCCACGCTCGCCACCCGCGCTCCAGGCCCCTTCCCCACCCGCTGGCCTGCATCCCCGTCTCTTGTCATTTGGGGACCGCCGTCTTACCAGGGGGAGGCAATGTCCTTCGCAGCTTCGGTTTGCTTCTCCCTGCGGACGAGTGACCCTGAGCGCCCGAGTGCCCACGCCGGCGCATCTCCTTCCATCAGCGTCCGTTCGGGTCCCAGGTCTGCTCTGTGACCGGGTCGTCGGTATCTTACTCCCGAGTGGCGTGTGCTCCGGATGTATTTGGGATACTGACCCTTATCAGATATTCGATTTGCAAATATTTTCTCGGTCCCGTAGGCGGCCCCTTCATTCCGTTGCTGATGCCGGTTGCTGTGTGAATGTCCGCCTGCTTGGCTGTTTCTCCTGCGTTTGTGGCTCGGCCCCTGCCCCGCACCAGGCACTCACTGATCAGGATTTCCAAGGACCTCTTGAAAGCGGCTGGCCTGAGGCTTCCTTGTGTCCCCCTTCTCACACAGGTGTGGCTCACTGGTGTGACTGATAGGTGTGAGCCACAGAGTGTCTAATGGGTGTGACTAACAGGTGTGAGTGACAGGGTGGCTGACAGGTGTGGCTGGTAGGTCTGATGGGCAGGTGTGACCGACAGGTATGGCTGACAGGTGTGAGTGACGGGGCGGCTGATGGGTGTGATTGTACACAAAGAGCACTGGGAACATTGGGAGACATTTTATAGGGCTACTGGAGGTGAACAACTGGAAATTTCAAAGAAAAAGAAGTACATTACAAATCAGTTATGGGGTGCCTGGGTGACTCGTTGGTTAAGCATCCGACTCCTGGTTTCGGCTCAGGTCACGATCTCAGGGTCAAGGGATCGAGCCCTGCCTGGGGCTCTGAGCTCTGGGCAGACTCTGCTTAAGATTCTCTCTCCTTCTCCCTCTGCCCCTCACCCTACTCACATACACTCTCTCTCTCTCTAATAAAATAAATAAATAAATAAAATCTTTCAAAAAATCACAGAGTTATTTTTTTTTTTAAAGATTTTATTTATTTATTTGACAGACAGAGATCACAAGCAGGCAGAGAGGCAGACAGAGAGAGAGGAGGAAGCAGGCTCCCCACCAAGCAGAGAGCCTGATGCGGGGCTCGAACCCAGGAGCCTGGGATCATGACCTGAGCTGAAGGCAGAGGCTTTAACCCACTGAGCCACCCAGGCGCCCCGAGTTATTGTTTTTTAAAGTCAGCTCTACATCCAACGTGGGGCTTGAACTCATGACTCTGAGATCAAGAGTCAAATGTTCTACCTACTAAGCCAGCCGGCTGCCCCGGAAATTAGACAGATATTAACCTCCGGGAAAAGAGCGCATGAGAAAGGAAGGGCCAACAGAGTACAGGTTTATTGCGCCGTCCAGTACGATAGCCATGAGACACATGTGACTATTTAAATTTTAATTAATTAGATCAAATACCGTTCAGTTCCGCGGCAGCACTGGCCACGAAAGCTCATAGCCACATACATCTAGTGCCTTCTGAATTAGACGGTTCAGACAAGGAACATTTCCATGATCGCAGGAAGTTCTTTCCGACAGCGCCGGCCTAGAACATGGGTCAGCAGAGGGAAGTATTTACAGTCATAGTGACGGAAGCTCTGAGTGCGTGCACTGCAAAATGAGACCTACTGGGGGCGGGGCGCCTGGGGGGCTCCGTCGGGTCAGCGTCTGCCTTCAGCTCAGGTCATGATCCCAGGGTCCTGGGATGGAGCCCCGTGTCAGCTTCCCAGCTCCGTGGGGAGTCTGTTCTTCCCTCCCCCTTAGCTCCTCCCCCCACTCATGCGCACGCCTGTGCGCTCTCTCTCTCTCTCTCTCTCAAATAAATAAATAAAATATTTTTTAAAAATTGTGATAAATCTGTCCTGGGGAGATGGGGGAGGGCAAGGGGCTACAGTGCTTGTCTCTATCACCACGTCTTCTAGAGAAACCAACTGTCGGACACTGGCAGATGGGAGGCTGGCTGTTGATGCGTATTATACAGAAGCAAGGAGGGAAATAACCAGAAGAAGCAGCTAAGAGAATTGGAAGTTGCCACCCCTGAGAACTGACAGTAGGGTAAGTAGAGACCGCATGAAAACTTTTTATGCATACACAAAGCTGTGCATGTTTAATGCATGTAACTTGATGAGTCTGGAGATACTCACACACCCATGAAACCTTGACCACAATCTATCCCATACAACTATCCGTCATGTCAGAAGCTTTCTCTCACCCCTTATAATAATTATCATCCTTTCATTTTTTTGGTGATAAGGACACTTAAAAGATCCACTCTGTTAGCGAATTTTTTTTCCCATTTTATTTATTTTTTTCAGCATAACAGTATTCATTGGTTAGCGAATTTTTGAGGGTGGAATAGAGAACGGTTCGCTGTAGGCATTGCTCTGGAAGACCTCCACGTCATGGGACTGGAGCTGTGCCTCAGTTACTCCCCAAGTCCCCGTCCTCCAGACCTTGGCAACCACCATTCCACCTCTCCTTCTATGAGATGTTTCGTCTCTTTGGTTGGTTTTGTTCGGTGTAAACAGACTTTACTGAAGTCAGAGCTTACGTAAAGGGACCGAAGACATTGTCGACAGAAGCACAAGGTGTAACATTTCACAGCTTCTCAAAGAAATGTCAACAGTGACAACAAACACGTCCGCTACAGTCGATAATCGCATTTTAGAAGCATTTTCAACCATGTTTAAAGGAACGGTTGTAACATCGTTCTGTCCTTCTGCGGGTTTGGCTAGTTTGGATTCCTCCTAGAAGGGGCATCGGGCGGTGTTCGTCCTTCTGTGCTTGCCTTATTTCTCTGAGGATCATGTCCTTCCGGTTCGTTCATGTTGTCAAAAATGGTAGGATTTCCTTCTTTTTTTTAAAGGTTAAATAGAGGGGAGCTTAGGGGGCTCAGTTGGTAAAGAGCCTGACTTCGGTTCCGCTCACAAGCTCAGGGTCCTGGAATCGAGTCCCGCTTCAGGCTCCCTGCTCGGCGGGGGGCCGCTTCTCTCTCTCATCCTCCTCCCCACTGTGCGCTCTCTCTCTGTCTCTCTCAAGTAAATAAATAACATCGTTTAAAAAAGAAGGCAAGCTAGCTAGCTGTCACAGATCGCAGGAGTCGTGCCAGAAGGGCGCGGGATCAGGCAGTCTGAGTGTCTAAAGAATAGTGATTACAATGGCTTAAGCACATCAACTCTGTTTTCACTGACACTTTGAAAACCTTTGCTGTTACCCAGGTGGTCGAACTCGAGGTGAAGGGCACCGCCCTCCACGAGACTGCTTTGGGTTCAGACACCAGTTGGAAGTTTGGGGTCCCTGGGGCTACCCTCCCTTCTGAGCAGCTACAAATTCTGGACCTCCCTCAGGTTCGGTAGTTTAGACTAAATTAGAAAGTCTAGAAAGACTCATGGAACTCCGGAAACAGCTGTACTTACGACTACACTTTTATGATTAAAGGATACAAATCAGAACCAGCTAAAGGACAAGAGACAGGGCGAGGTCGGGGCCCGTCCCAAAGGCTGTTTCCTTGTCCTTAGGGATGCGTGACCCTCCCCGCACCCAGGTGGGACCACACTCAGAGACCAGCCGTCTCTTTAATCTGCAGCTCCCCCAGCCCTGAGGAACTGGTACGTCTTCCCTGGGGCCTGCCCCTCCCCCAGACCGTGTTAGTACCAACCATCAGGTGTGGTCCACATGAACTTGCCATCGCATGGAACCTCGAGGGTTTAGAGCACTCCTCAAGGGACAGGGTCCTCAAGGGTGTCACAGGGACCAAGGCCCGCTGAGTTCTTTAGGACACAGATGGTCCTTTGGCGAATGCTCAGGAGACAATGCAGTATTGTCAAAGCCGGGGGGTAAAGGTAAAGAGCCGACCAAGCATTTATCCCTCTTCTTCCTTTTTTATTGTATCAGGTTATGAAATACCAATGGGAGGAAATTTTTCTTCTTTTTTATTTATTTTTTTTAAAGATTTTATTTTTATTTATTTGACAGAGATCACAAGCAGGCAGAGAATCAGGCAGAGAGAGAAAGGAGGAAGCAGGCTCCCTGCTGAGCAGAGAGCCTGATGGGGGGCTCGATCCCAGGACCCTGAGATCATGACCTGAGCCGAAGGCACACGCTTAACCCTCTGAGCCACCCAAGTCCCCCGGGAGGAAATTTTTCTTAATAGGAGTTTGTCATTAATGAGGAAAGAGGGAATGGATTGGGATCCGGGAGCTGGCGTCTCTCTGTCTGGTACATCTCATGGAGCCGGGGACCGGGCATGGACGGTGGGTGATGGCTAATGAGACAACAGGGCAACCAGTGCGACACGGAACCCGCCCCCAGCGCGGGACCCCCACCCCCCGGAAGCAGTCCTCCAACAATGGCACCAGAAGCTGCCTAGGCCCCCAGATCTCACTGGCTTCCTCCCCACCACAGGGGTACGTCTTGTCTAACAGGCACCAAGGACTTGGTGTCTTCGGGGATGAGTTGTTGAAAAAGAAAGAGAGGCAGAATCTAGAGAGTAAAATAAATTTTGGAGACATAGCAACGAATTGTGATCTATGAACAGCATTTGAATCCTGACTCGAAAAAAGTAAAAAATGATGAGACACTCAGGGACTCCAAGCACTACCCGACATCTCCTGCATTAAGTAATTATTTTTCATTTCTTTGGGTTTAGAAAAAGAGCAGTCCTTGTATTTCAACCATACATCCTGAAATATATATGGAAGAAACGACGCGGTTTGGGGGATTATCCTCGAAATGATCGGGGCTGGGAAGAGGACCCGTTTCCACCGAGGAAGTCCGACCAGTTATCAGCTGGAAACTGTTGAAACTGACTGATCGCTCGTGAGGGTTTAGGATCTTTGGCTCTCTACTTTTGCGTGTGTTCAGAATTTTCTCTGGTAAAAAGCTTTAAAAATTTCCATGGTGTTCCCCGGGCAGATGAAGAAATCCATTGCTACTCATTTCCAGATCAGCTGCTAAGGCCAGGGCTGCAGGGGACCCGAGCACCGGACTGGGGTCCCGCCTGAAGGGAAGGGGTCCCCGGGCCACGGCAGGAGGTCCTGTAAAGAGGACAAGGACTCCAGAGGGCGACAGGTGACGCTTGGCCTAGTTCTGGATGTGCTCCACGAAATGGTCTCCCAGTCCTGAAGCGTAAGGGAAAGTCTCTCTTTGAAACATGATTGAGATAATTTTAGGATAATAAACAAGATGTCGTGATACTAATGTAAAGAATGAGAATTGGAAATTACAGCCACTGGGGTAATTTTCTTGACTTCTCTGAGTTCAAATTTTTTAATCTGTAAAATGAGAGGGTTGGACAGGGTCCATGGCTATCAATCTTTTTGCACGTTAATATTGATCTATTTAATATCTGTGTGTCAGTCTTTGCACCTCAAAACTACATTAAATATTTTAAAGTAATCACATTTCCTCAGGAAAAATATAATCATAAAGCTCCTTACGAAATTTAATCAGGAAGGCTACAGGTGGGTCACGAAGGCTCGCTTTCCGGCGCGACGTGGCGCGCGTGGACGTACCTTCACGGCTCGGCCCTCGTTTGTTCTTATACCCTGTTTTTGTGCAGGAACGACTGTAAAACCCAGATTCCAGGATACGATCGGGCTGTTATTGGAGATTTTTAAATTTAACTTTGTATCGCACACCAATTCTATAGATTTCTCAATGACGAAGTCCTAGGGCGTTTGCTCTTAAATAGATGGTGAATCCAGGCACCATTTCCAATTTCAGGAGGGAAACGGCCAAGCTTGTGAAGCCAGTTTCTCCCTCCCCTGAGCCGGCAGTCTTGCATGGTTCTCTGAGAAGCTGTCACGGGGGCAAAGCAATGGAATCAGCCTTCGTCCTCGCGTGCTGGATTTCAGGTTCCCTCCCTGTGGCTGTGATTTTGGCATCGCAAAGAGGAGATGTCGCCTTGGAAGTTCCGTTTTATTCCGCTCCTGGGTATGCGCCCAACGGAACCGAAAGTAGAGACTCAAACACACTGGGCACCAGTGGTCATCTCCGCATTATTCACAGGGGTCAGAAGGTAGAACAGTCGCAACAGCCACAACTGGACAAGCTCCAGCGTCCGCCAGGGGAAGATGGGTACACCCCGGCGGACATGTCCGTGCACTTGGAGATGACCAGCCTTGGAAAGAAGGACGCTCTGGCAGTGCTGCGGCGTGGGTGAAGCTTGGCGGCGTGGGCAGAGTGAGGTAGAACGGTCACAAGGGACAAACGCGGCACCGTCCCACTCCCGTGAGGTCCCAAGAGCCATAAGACAGTGAGTGGGGGTGCAGCTGGGGTGGGAGTCAGGGCTTCCCAGGGATGTAGTTTCCGTTTAGGAGGGTGGGACGTTCTGGCAATGCAGAGCGGCGACGGTTGCGCAACCGTGCAGATGGACTTAATGAAGCAGAACTGTGCCTTGAAAACGGTTCAAGTCGGGGAGTCTGGCGGGCTCCATCAGAAGCACGGGCAGCTCTGGATCTCCCGGTGGTGAGTTCAAGCCCCACGTTGGGTGTACAGGTCCCTTAAACAGATAAATAATTTTTTTAAACATTCATTTCTTTATTTGTTTGACAGACAGAGAGATCACAAGCAGGCAGAGAGGCAGGCAGAGAGAGAGGAGGAAGCAGGCTCCGTGCTGAGCAGAGTGCCCGATGCGGGGCTCGATCCCAGGACCCTGGGATTATGACTCGAGCTGAAGGGCAGAGGCTTTAACCCACTGAGCCACCCAGGCGCCCCAGATAAATATTTTAAATAAAAAAATCATTCAAGCAGTAAGTTTTATGTTGTGGGTAGTTTTACCACTATTAAAAGATTCACGAGTACACAAACAGGTGTTTGTGTTTGACGGGAGGGGGTGAGGCAGAGTCCTGTAGGAGAGACTGGAAAGATTTCCGGGGCCTTTTCCAGAAAGCCACGTTTGCATCAACCTGTTTGTAAGACAGAGATACAAAGTTTCCCTCAAATTTTGCAGATGTTGTGCCGTGACATTCAATAGTCTGTTACTAAGGATTTTCTTGCTTTTGCCTTAGATTAGGGCAGCAGGGAGTACGTCGGATAGAGTCCCTCCTTTTGAAGGTGACTCTGGTCAGTCTGTTGCCCCTTTGGGGTGTGTTTGCTCCGGTGGGTAAGGTCCTGAGATTGAGAATCTTCGGGGGTGCGGCACTAAGGGGGGGGGGCTCTGGGCACCTGAAAGAGGGGACCGCTGAGGAGAGGGAGCGAGAACCCACTGTCCCGGGCTCGGTGGCGGGCAGCACCCTGTGCGGACAGGCTCAAAACCCGGCTGGAGGAGCCGATGGAGGAGGATGACAGAAGCGCGGGGCGACCTGCTGGCAGCCCCACAGGGTCCGAGGGAGCGGGTGGGAGGACACGGCAGAGGACCCACGGCGGGTCCATTTCTGGGCAAGGTCCCCAGAACCGGGAGATGCCAGGTTGGAACGCTTCCCGGACATTTTCACCCCCAAGGTTCTGTGGTTCTCCAGCTTCCGTGAGGCCAGGAGCAGAGAAGCCGGGGGAGGGCTTGTTCACACCACCCTGAGCTCCCTCCCCACGCGTGGGATGCCGAAGAGGACACAGGTTACACAGTCATTAAGGCACAGTCTTCAATTCTAGACCTAGACAGGGTTTTTGTGTGTGTGTTTTTAAGATTTTATTAATTTATTTGACACAGAGAGAGAGAGATCCAAGTAGGTAGAGAGGGGGAAGCAGGCTCCCTGCCGAGCAGAGAGCCTGACGTGCGGCTCGATGCCAGGACCTTGAGATCACGACCGGAGCTGAAGGCAGGGCCTTACCCCCCTCAGCCACCCAGGTAGCCCCAGACCTAGACAGGGTTTTAAGGGGAAAAACTGTCAAAACATGGCCATAGTTCAGTTCATGAGCAAGGAGGACACCAAGGGGATAGAATTCAGGTGACCGGCCCAAGCCCCGCGGCTGCAGGTGATTCTGGAAGGCCCTGTCCACTACGGGCTGCTCTCTGATGCCTCTTGTCAAAATAGTCCTTTCCCATTGAATCTCGTTAAAGACTCGCCACAGCTCCATGTGACACCTGCTCCTCAACGGGATCCTAAAGCAGGAAGAAAGGCCAGCTTACTCTGGAACGTTCCAGCAGGGAACTCAGGTACGTGCCCTGAGCACCAGCGTGCAAAGGCGAGCGGTCGGGGCGTCTGGGGCTTAGGGTTCTGCTGCCCAGGACGGGGACTCTCCCGATCCTTTCAGACTTTTCACATGATTTTGAAAAGTTAAAATGAATCCAACCCATTCGGACACTGTCTGTGCGGGTGCAGAGATCTCGGGGCGGCTTTATGGGTGGGACAGCCTCGCTCCTTCCTTGGCCTGCAGGGACCGGCTGGGAGGGATGGAGTGCAACAGTCATTTAGAGGCTGTTACGGAAATGACTGTCATACCCGAACAGGCATGGGTCCTTGAGCGTCCAGCCTGGCTGCGGGCCGAAGCCGGGCACAGCGCAGGCCTCCTGCTCGGCCCCTGGTGAGGAGGGTCCCGTGGGCACCACAGCCCCTTCCCAGTCCCTGGCTTGTCAAACCCAGTGGCAGACACACACAGTACTCCAGCCCACCAACACCTCCATCTGGAAACGTCTAGAACTGACTAGAACTTGGCTTTGGAATTTTCTCGGCAGAACCTGTGCATCAGGGTCTGAGTACAGAAACGGCAGTGCTGGGATCCAGCCTGACTGCTTCTCCTGGTGTCAGACCCACAGTCCTGGCCAATGAAGCCTGCACATATCCAGACCTGTATCAGAGCTGTATTGCTGCCTAACGAATTACCCCAACAGCTAATGACTTAAAACAACAAACACCTCGTGTCTCAGTTTCCGTGGGTCAGAAATTTGGGAATGGCTCTGCCCAGGGAGTTTGCTTTCGCCTCTTGGGAGCTTGCAGACAAGATGGTCCTAGGGCTACGTCCTCCTCCGAAGGCTCAGCTGGGGCGGGAGGGGCCGCTTCCGAGGCGCCAGCCTCTCCCGGGTGCTGGCTGGAGGCCTCCCTTGCCTGCATCCACCATACCTTTTCTCTTCTGTGTCCTGCTGCTTTGACATCTGGGGCCTCCCTGACCCTAGGGGCCCTGGCCACCCAGGGTTCGCCCCTCCTTAGAGAGGGTCAACACTGTCTACCTGGGAGAGCATCTTACAAACACAGAGCAGGCCCTGTGGGGTCTGTGGCCCTGTCTTCTGCTCTAGCCCTCACACTCTGGGCCACCGCCCGTGGGCCCTAACCACGACAGAAAAAGGTCTGGACAGTTGCGGGCAGCAGCTCCTCTGCCCCAGAGCCCACCTAAGTCGCTCAAACCAACCAATCCTAAGCCTACTGACCTACCTCACCCACTCCTTCTGGCAGAAACCAAAGTAAAAGCTACTGTCCATCTCACCACCACCTGCCCCACACCTCTTGACTTGCCTTAACGCTTCCCACGGAGCCTCCGTGGTGCGGCCTGCCCCTTCTCTTGGGATCTAGCACACAGCCTTTCACCGGGCAGTTTTCTCCCCGTCTGCTGGCCTCACCACGCCTGACTGAGAAAGCCTACAGGCAGACACCCAGCTTGGTTCTCCCCAGCCCTTGCAAACGCTCCCTGCGTGCTGCAGACTCTGTGGAGGTCATAACCGGAGGGTCGCCGCTGAGGTCATAACCGGAGGGTCACCGCTTAGGTCTTGTTCGAATGACAACTGACTGCTGTGTAGCGGGCCTGGAGAGCTCTAGGGCAAGGCCTGGATTTTTCTGGATTTTCCTTTAGGCCCATGGCTGCTTAGAGCTTTGGCTCTTAAATGAACACCTTGTATCAGAAGAGATTTACTACTCTGACTGTATCTGTATCTCAATTTAATGAAAATGTTAAGGATACTTTGATGGTCTTGCGCCAGTGTAATTTTAAATAAAACGTCTTCATTCTTTGGCAGCGTACGCTGCCCTGATGTTTAACTATTGGAAAGTACTTAAGTGAAGTGCTCTTTACAATATTGTCTTTACAACATCGGCTTGTTTTACAGCATTTCCCCCAGAGGAAACAAAAAATGTTTATGGAAATATTTGAGGCAAACTTCGCCTATGTCACTAGACATCAAACCCTGGCTGACTGTAGATTATAAAGCAATGTATTTTGGGGGAAAAACACGGGGCTTTGGAATGACACGGTAACTCTGGACTTGAACCCCAGCCGCAGGCAAACCAGGTCTCAGACCTGTCATTAGAGAATCCAAGCCACGGTTTCTGCATTTGTGAGACCTGGGTAATGGTATTTACCTCGTAAGACTGTGGTGAGAAGCAGATACGTAAAAGAATCCAAACGGCATATGCTGTAATTCCCGCCAGAAAACGAATGCCCGGAACATAGTAGCTTTCATTTCCCCCTCTGTGCTGATGTGCTGTAGTGATTAGTTATCTGTGGGCGACTTTGAACAGAAGCGTTTCTCGTTTGGAAGGTGACGGCTTTGGCCGGGCTAGGGAGGAAGGGCTCTGCTGGCTGCCTCAGCGGCTCCCCGCGGCCAAGGCCAAGTGGAGCCCTTGCCGTCTGGCCTCCTGCTTGTTGACACTCTAAATGTCTAACGTTTTTAGGTGATGAAAATGCACGAAAGGAGGGTCAGTGGGACGTTCACAGTGTTTTACCAATGCTGGGTCTTTTGCTTTCGTTCATCGTTAAACTCGAAGCACACTTGGCCAAGTGCCCTGGGAAAGCCGGTGTTCAGGACTGACAAGGGCCCGCAGAGAGGAAGTTTGTTCAGTCTGCCCCTGTCAGCAGGACCTCCGTCTCAGGAGCCGCCTGCACCAAGGCCTGCGCCTCAGCCCGGGCTGGGGGGCTTTTGCCCACTTGGCAGGTGAAGTTGAGGAAGTTACTGACTCATCCAAAGTCACGTAGCCAGGAGGGCGTGGCGAGGCCCCAAGTGGGAGTGGCGAGGCCCCTATGTGGGCGGGGTTTGGACCCAAGGCTTCTTCTGAACAGTGCTTTGCCTGGAGAAAACATGTTACCCTAGGACCCAGCAATCGCACTACTAGATATTTACCCCAAAGATACACATGCAGTGATATGAGGGGGCACCTGCACCCCAGTATTTATAGCATTAATGTGCACAACAGCCAAACTATGGAGAGAGCCCAGATGTCCATCAGCAGCTGAATGGATAAAGAAGATGTGGTCCATATATACCATGGAATACTATGCAGCCATCAAAAAAAGAAATCTTGCCATCTGCAGCAACAAGGTTGGAAGGAGAGGGTATTATGCTGAGTGAAATAAGTCAATCAGAGAAAGACAATTATTATATGATTTCACTCATATGTGGAACTTAAAAAACAAAACAAAGGATAAGAGGGGAAGAGAGGAAAAAATGAAACAAGGAAAAAATCAAGGAGGAATACAAACCACAAGAGACTCTTAATCATAGGAAAACAGGGCTGCTGGAGGGGAGGGGGCTGGGGATATGGGGTGAGTGGGGGATGGGCATTGAGGAGGGCATGTGACGGAGGGAGCACTGGGTGTTATGTGCAACTGATGAGTCACTAACCTCTGCCTCTGAAACTAATAATACACTATGTGTTAATTCAGTGAATTTAAATTAAAAAAATAAAAGTAAGCCCTCCATAGCAAAAAAAAAAAAAGCTAAATGATTTTCCTTTGAAAGTGGAAAGCATGCACAGATATTGCACACATCGTTTAACCTGTCAGTGATAACAGGAAGAAGGTTTTGTTGAAGAATAACACAGCCGTCTATACAAGGCGCCTTGAAAGGATAATGTCTTAGGCCATTCTGTACTGGACGCAGTTCTGTTTTTAGCAAAAATAAATAAATAATTCATAGCCTGTAATCTTAAAGAGCTTTCTGATAAAAAGAAAAAAAGGCAAATGCTGATCAGTGTGAAGCCTAGTTATGAGATCGGGAGCTTTCCTTCATGCCCCTCTGGACACAGTGATGGGACTTCTCATCCTGCATCCCGGCCTCCTGTACACTGACTTCGTGGTCCCTGCATTGAAAGTCAGAGTCACATCCAATGACCAGGACCACGAGCCAGGCTGCTGGGGGAGCAACGTGATGCCCAAAGCACGTGGCCCTGGTCCGCAGGCCTCGGAGCCCAGGGCTGACCCCAGGACCCTGCAGCACGTGGCACCCCCGAGGGCGGATGCCGCTGAAGGTGTGCGAGGGAGCAGCTCCCACAGCTCTGTGACCCCTCAGGTGAGGCAGCAGAGCTAAAGGATGTTCATCTGGGGCCACACAAAGTTTTGACCTTATTGGGTGACTGCAGCTGGTGGGGGGTCTGCCCACATGCAGGTGCCCTGTGGGCTCCAACTGTCCCGGTCGCGCAGCAGGTGAGAACGTCAGGGAAGGTGTGGACTGTGGGTCTCAGCCAAGGCGCAACCTGGAGGGCTGGGGTGGGGGGCGGGGGCCAGCTGCCAGAGCCGGGTCTCCACCCCAGCACAGGCACAGAACATGCCTGCAGGGGAGAGACTGTGCTTGCAGGCTTGCAGGGAAGGGACCTGGGGATCCCACGGCGACCCGCATGCCACCCGCAGCTCCGAATCAGCTGGTCCAATGGGGTAAGAGTGAGCTTCCCTAATCAGCGGGCCACAGGCCTACACTTCTGCTGCAAAGCACAGGGCGGGGGGCCGCTGGGGTGTGAACTCACCACGGTTCCCAAGCCGCTGTGACAGAGCTCACCCTCGGTGGGCATCGGTGCCACGGACACGGCGCGGTGGGAAGAGAGAAGGCGTTTCAGAAATGCCGGCTAGGAGAGAAAGGTGACTCAAGTCAGGCCTGCTGCCAGGGCCTGCCCCACCGAGATTTGTAATGTGTGCAAGACGCCAAGCTGTGGTGTCTCGAGGACCGGTTTCTGAAGCGGGAGAGCCTGCTTGGGTGAGACCCCAGATTCCCCTGCACGGGGCAGACACAGCGCCTGGTCAATCCCTCAGCAAGAACCAAGAACACTTGGCGTGATTTCCAGGCGCACGGCCCAGAGAAGCCCCGAGCTCGTGAACCTAGACTCTCATCTACCTGGGTCTGGAATGCCCTTGACCCCGCTGTGGTCTCGGCATGCTCCCTGGGCTTCCGTTCACCTCAACAGGCTTTCTGCTTCCACCTTCGATCTCTTCCCTGAGCCACGGGCCATTTAGAACGTGTTGTTCAAGCTCCCCCTTTGTGATCTCCCTAAATTTTCCATCAAGGACCGGCCAAAGACTTCTAGTTTCATTCCGCTGCAGGCAGAGAACATACTTGGAATGATTTCCATCGAGGACTGTTGATGGTGAGCATGAGCCCACTCTGGAGAATGTCCCACACGCTCTGCTGTTGGTGGCGGGCCCTCCCGGTCAGTTGTGGCCCTTGGACTTCCATCCTGCAAAATAATTTAATTTTGTTCTTTACGTCCCCTGGAATACAATGGAAGAGCCGTGTGTATCCCAGTTTGAGGCATCTTATTGCTGCCATTTCATTAATGTTATGGACTGTCCCCACCCCCCAAATTCATATGTTGATATCTCCGCCCCCAGTGTGACCCGGTCAAGAGGAGGGGTCTTCCAGATGTGATTACATCAGGAGAGCAGAGCCTTCATGACTAGGATTAGTGCCCTAATCCCCGGGGGTGGGGGATGGCTGAGCCTTCTGCTGTGTGAGGACAGAGACGATGCCATCGGTGAACCAGGGAGCCGTTACCACCAGACGTCACACTTGCTGGCCTTGATCTCGGACTTCCAGCCCCCAGACTCATGAGGAACCTATCTGTCACTTGTGAGTTACATAGTCTAGGGTGTTCTGTTACAGCAGCCCAAACTCAGATCAGGAAGTGTTTCTAAAAGAAATTTACCCTTAAAATTATGGTACACACAGAAAGTATGTGTAATATATCTACATTTAAAAGAATAAGCCAGGGGTTCTTGGGTGGCTCAGTTGGTGAAGTGTCTGCCTTCGGCTCAGATCGTGGTCCCAGGGTCCTGGGATCGAGCCCCACATTGGGCTCTCTGCTCAGCGGGGAGTCGGCTTTCCCTCTCCCTCTCTCATTCCCCCTGCTTGCGCTCTCTGTCAAATAAATAAAATCTTCAAAAAAAAAAAAAATTCTGTTTTGAGATATAGATCCACGGGAAGTTGTGAAAATGGTGCAGAGATGTCCTACATGCCCTTCATGTAATTCCCTTCATGTTGTATCTTACGTGATTCTGGTACAACATCCAAACCAAGATGCGGACATGACAGGGGGCGTGTTCATGGTTTTGTCTCATTTTATCACATGCAACCACCACTGACCAAGCCCCAGAACTGTTCCACCACCACAAAGGCCTCCCTCCTGTGGCTCCCATCTGGTCCCACCTGCCCTGCCTTCCCCGCCTTAGTCTCTCACAACGACTCTGTCTCTGGGCTTTTGCCATTTTGCCACAGAAATGGCATTATCCAGTCTGTATGCGACCTGTTGGGAGTGACCTTTGCAGTCGGTGGCATCCTGAGGGTACCCGGGGCACTGCCGAATCCCATCTGTGGGGAGGATACACCACAGTGGGGTTGACCACTGACCTTCACAGGACATTTTGGTTGTTTCCAGATTTAGTCGATAGAAAAAAACTGACATGAACAGTCACGTGTTAATGTTATGTGCACAAACATTTTTATTTCCCTGGGGTAATGTCCAGGAATGCAAGTTCTGGGCCATCTTGTAAGTGTTCGGTCTCATTTTTTTTTTTAGAAAAAGGAATGACCAAACTCCTTTCCAGAACGGCTGAACATCCCCCACAGGGAAGGCGGAGTCTCTCCACCTCCTGGCCAGCATTTGGAGCTGTCACTGTGTTGCATTTTAGCGGTTCTAATGGCTTTCTATGGGATCTTAACCTACCTTTTCCCACCGCCTTTTAGAAATCATCGATTTCATGTGCAAGTGTTTGCGGGCCCACTGGACACCCCAGCAGGCCCGTGGGCGAGCGGCGGTCTGGAGGAGGAGCAGGACAGGACACGGAAGGAATCACATCCCACCGGCGTTCGGCCTGGGGTCAGCAGCGCCCGGGCTGGGGAATCTTTTATCCCCGACTTATCCTTGACATCTGCTGCGGGTTTTTGTAGGGCGATAACGAAAACACTGTCTTCAAAAACAAATGTCCCCGTTCCCAAGAGGTACTGCATATTCGGGCGAGACGCTGTCCAGGGTTCGCTTCGCCGTCACGGGCGCGTGCGTAAGGGCCGGGGCAGGGATGACACGAGCGGGCGTCTCCGAAGTCGGCCGCGTACCGGAGCCGACATCTCCCTCGGAAGTTCACCGTCTCCGGAAACCCTCAGAAGCGCCGGCTTTCGTTCCCCCCGCACGGGGCAGGGCGCCGCGCCGTAGCCCCCAGCGGGCCGGAGAGCGCGGCGGCAAGGCGCGACGTGCGGAGGACAGAGCCCTCTCCGCCGCCGGGACGCGGGCCACAGCCCAGGGGCCGGGGGCGGGACCGACGCGGGCCGGAGACGAGCGCGGGAGCTCGGGCGGACTCGCTCGCGGACGCAGGGGCCGGTGCCGCCCGCACGGCCAGGCCGCGCCCGCGTGACGGCCCGAGACGCACGACGCCCGTTTCCAGACGCCGGACGCGCGGGCGGGAGACCGACGATCCGCGCGGATCATGTCCGCGGGGCGCAGTCCCGGCCCGGGGGTCTCCGGCGCACGTGCAGCGGCCGGGGGCGCAGGGCCGGGCCGGGGGCACGGCCGCGGTCAGGGCAGGGTCCGCGCGCTCGCCTGCGGGGTCTGGGCTCCGGCCGCGAGTGCGGGACACAGTCCGAGTGCGGGGGCCGCGCGCTCTGGATCCCACGACGTCCGCGCGGGTCGCGCGTTGGGGGCCCAGGCCCCGACACGGCGGCCTCTGCCTACACCGACCGCGGCCAGCCCGCGCCTGGACCTGCGCACGCGCGCATCCAGCTCCCGCGCGCAGGTGCCGACGCTCCCGCCCCGCCCCGCCCCGCCGCAGAGCCGGGTCACCGCGGGGCCTTCCCACGCTCCGGCGCGTCGGCGACGGGCGCGTGCACGCTGGAGGGCTCCAGGGAGAGCCGTGGCGTCGGCGACGGGCGCGCGCACGCTGGAGGGCTCGGGGAAAGCCGCGGCGTCGATGGCGGGTGCGCGCACGCCGGCCGGGCTCCGGAGAGCGCCGCGGCGTCGATGGCGGGCGCGCGCAGGCTGGCAGCCCGCGGGATGCAGGGCCGGGGCGTCGGCGTCGGGCGCGCGCGCGCAGGCGGGACCGCGCACGCCAGCCCCGGCCGGCGGCCATCTTTCCTCCCGGCGGCAGCTCCCGGTGCAAGTGCGGGGTCCGCGGCCCTGCCGGCGCCCTCGGCCTTGGCCGGAGCAGTGGGGAGGCGTGGGTGAGGGGGGAGGTGAGGAGGAGCCGCCCCCGCTGTGTGCTGCCTCCCCCCGCACCCACTCAGGGCGGGCTGGGGCTCGGGGTCGCCCCCCCCCCGGCGCGGCCCGTCCCGCCCGCGGAGACCCCTCCCCCGGGCCGACCCCTCCCCGCGGAGACCCCTCCCCCGGGAGCCCGGCCCGCCCGCCCCGCTGCTGTCAGGGTCGGGGGCTCCTCCCAGATGGGATAAACGGTAAAGATGTTCAGCTTCGAAGGGGATTTCAAGACGAGGCCCAAGGTGTCCCTCGGAGGCGCCAGCAGGAAGGTGAGGGCGGCCTTGCGCGGGCCTGCGGGGGGCGGCCGGGCGGGGGCTGCCCTGCGGGCGGGGCTGCGGGCGGAGGGGCCTGCGGGCGGGGCCGCTGCCCTTCCTGCGGCCGCTCCCCGGGCCGGGTCTGCGCGGC
The DNA here is from genome assembly GCF_922984935.1 of Meles meles. Classification (NCBI taxonomy): domain Eukaryota; kingdom Metazoa; phylum Chordata; class Mammalia; order Carnivora; family Mustelidae; genus Meles; species Meles meles. The sequence continues at coordinate 1,771,199 of NC_060075.1, read as the reverse complement.
GGGCGGTGTCCGCGGCCCCGCAGCGGGGCAGGACGCGCGGGGGAACCTGGCGCCGCCAGGCCACGCTCCCGGCTCTCCGGACACCGCGGGGTCCCCGGGCTCGCCGCTCCGTCCCTCGCGCCGCCGCGTGCTCGGGGGCCCCTGTCCCTGCCGCGGCGCCCCGTGCGCTCTCCCGACGCCGGCCTGGCTCGCGGCTGCTTCTCCGTCCGCCTGGGATTCGGGGCCGAAAGTAAGACGCGCCCGGCGGGTTCGGTAACGTGCGGCGGGCCTGCTCCGCGGCGCTTCGGGTCTCTCGGGCGCGGGGCGCTCCTCTTCGCTCGCTGACCCGCGCGGCTCGGGAGCTGCACGACCCGGTGGGCGTGGAGTCCGCGGCGGATGCGGTCCCCGGAGCGGCGTCCTGTTGGCGTTGTGCTGGGGGCTGCGGTGCGCTCCTCGGCCCCGGCGGCGACCCCGGCACGGAGCGGGCAGACCCCCCGGTCGTCGTCGGGCCTTGGGGTGCGCGCGAGCGGTTGGCTGCAGGTGGGGCCGCGCGGACCCTGCAGGTGCCCTCGGCCCTCCCCGCGGGTGCAGCGGGCAGGTGAGGGGAGCACACGAGTGCTGCCCATGCGCACGGCGGGCTGCTGGCCCGTCACCACCGCGGAGTCCGTGCGGCTTCTCGCGGCTTCGCCCCGACACCCGAGCGCCCCGCATGCGCTGCTCGCGTGCTGTCGCCTCGACGGGCAACACCGCTCCGCGCCGAGCCGCTCGTACAGTGATCAGAACCGCGGGGAGGTGGCGCGTCTTGCCGTTCAGCCGTGCACAACGGTTTTTCTTTTCTTTTTTTGGTTGAAGTTTAGACTGAACAGCTGTATGTGTCTTGGGTCATGTCCCTAGAAGAGCTTGAGGAGGTGCCCTTGGTGCACATGACATTGGGGGGGGGCTGGGAAAAAGGGGTCTTGCTTGGAGTCTAGCTGCGGCCCAATCCCACCAAGAACTCGGGACCATGGCTGGCATCACAAAATCGTCCCTTCTTGAGCTAAGGAGGCTAGAATTTTGTAACCCTGACCCCCCACACCGTATCAGTTGGTCTATGGCTGCAGGCCACCCCTGGGGTGACAGTGGGACTGTGACATTGCTGGCCCTTGGCCGAGGGCAGTTATCCTGGGAAGGTAGCACTCAGGAGCCAACAGTACTTCACACACACTGGCTGGGGTGGGTGCTCTGGCCTGGAGTCCACTGCGGGCTCAGCTGGGAGGATTTCTACGACCCCCCCCCCCCCCCCCCCCCCCCCCCCGCCAATCAGGTAACCCCCCAGGCATTCCATAGGCTCCCTCCTGCTCCCTTCTGTTCAGCCTTCCTTCTCCGCGAGGGAACTGCTGTGTCATCTGTTACTGTACCTTAGTTCTGCCGGTTGAACTTCGTGTGATGGAGTCACATAAGTTTGTTGGGGGTCCGCATTCTGTCCGAGAGGTGGAGTCCATTCTCCTCGTTTTGTCGCATTGTGTGATGTTTTTATGGTGTCTTCTTGAGGGCACACACCGCGCCTGTGCTGGGTCACACACACGCGCGGCTCTAGTGTGCACCCACAGTGTCTGAGGGTATCAGTGGCCTCACTTCCTTTCAACATTTATTGTCGGTCCTTAATTCGGCAGTTCTGGTGGGGATGTAGTTTCATGGTAGTTACAGTTTTAATTCTGTTTCCTGGCAGAATTGTTGAGCATCTACAAATGCATATTTCCTTAATTCTCTTAAGCTACAATGTAATTCTTTCCCCTCATTTAAAAGGTAAAAGGTTATAATGGTTTTCTTTCATGTATTAAATTATTTGTAATATTCCCTTCTTTCTTGAGCTTGGTGGAACACGGAATAGTGCCACCTTTTGAATACATCTTTTCTTTTTCCAAATTAAATGACTGTTTTTCGTGTTTATTTGTAAAGGCTCAGTGTAGCATCTGAAACATAATAAGGAAAATTCCATGCTCTCATTATGGTCTCGTTGGAGAGTTAAGAATTCAACAGTTAGAAGTCAAATAACAGTAGAGAGTAGTTACTATGTTCTGGATTTCTGCTGGGGCTGGTCCAGGAAAGGGTAGAGTTGGTTGGGGCTTAGTCTTGAAGGATGCAGAGTTAGGGTTGGTGGGAAACAAGAAGGGCATTCTAGGTAGTGGAAGGGTGTGCATGGAGTCAAGTACATACTGGGTTCCGCTGATTCTAAGTCGCGCAGTTTCCTTCTTTTAGTATTTCTGTTACCAGGGTACATCTTGGCGGCATGGCATAGTTCCTGGACAGTATTTTTATTTCCTTTCTTGTAGTGCAGAGAAGAATATCTTAGGTGCCATTTGGTTACAAGTATAGAAATCCACTGAAAATTGCTTAGTGGGGGAAAGTGTGTGGGAAGAATTTGATGGTGTGTCAAAGAATGTGCAGACAGAAACACACCCAGATACCAAGTCATCAGCACCAAGGTGGTTACTCTTGGTTTTTCTTCTTGGGCTACACTGCCTCCATTCTTGGCTTTCTCCCTTGTCCTTACACATGACCTCGGCAGTGTATGATTTCCTAATTGAGGTGTCCAGCCGAGACTGTCGGATCGCAATTCCCTTTCTCAGGAGAGGAAATCCGATTGGTCTGAGTCAGCTTCCCACCTGATGAGCTGAGTCTGGGATGGGGGTTGGAACCTTTGGTACAAATAGAGCCGTCTTGTTGTGTCAGTGGTAGGGAGTGGATTCTCCAAGAGGGGCGAGTGGTTGTCGAATGGAATGTCTAGGTTTCTGTGGACATAGGCAGAGATGTGTAGCAGGCTGTTGATTGTACGTGTGTGAAATGAGGGACATCTGAGCTAGGTGTGCGGATGTGGTGGCTGCTGTCAGATACGTGACTCAGGATAGAAGTCGGAGGGGAAGGCCTGGAGTTTGGGATGGGGTGTGGCTTGTGGGGCTGGGGTGGGGAGGGCAGGAGACCATAGTGCCAGGTGCTGCAGGGGTGCAGTGGGGAAACACTAACAAGTATGAAGCCCGCGTGACTTTATGGGGATGATAGTCCAGGGTCATAGGACTTGTCAGTCAGATTGCAGTACATCAGGGCGTGAATGGGAAGCCAGAAAGTGGCTAGATCTTTTTTGAAAAGGACTTGAAGAAGGTTACATTCAGGGGCCAAGGAAGGTTTTGTTTTTGGGGGGAGGGATGGGAGAAAGTTGAGCAAGTTACAGACCGGGGAAGGAGCAGCTAGAGGAGGGAGGAGTTGAGGAGCTCTCAGAGTGTTGGGGGAGGCCAATGGGAAGAATTAGGTATGAGCAGGAAAGAGAAATTTTTTGAGATTTACAGGGAAGAAATGCATGTGGTTATGGAAAAGTTAGGATTTTTTAGGATTTTATTTCTTCATTTGGCAGAGAGAGAGCGAGCGAGCGTGCACGAGTGCATGGACACAAGCAGGGGAGCAGCAGTCAGAGGGAGAAGCAGACACCCTGCTGAGCAAGGAGCCTGATGGGGACCTTCATCCCAGGACCCTGGGATCATGACCTCAGCTGAAGGCAGATGCTTAGCTAACTGAGCCACCCAGGCGTCCCTGGAAAAGCTCATAGATAGGAGAAAAAAATTAAAATTTCTTTCCCAACTTTGCGTAGACAGTTGAGGAAGAGTGGCAGTAGAAATAATATTTCTTTAATTTTTGTCCATTGCTTTAAAAAAAAAATAGGACTTTATTTTTTAGAGCTTTGTAGAAGAAAGTCAGGCCGATGGTACGGAGTTCCCTTCGCACCCTCTCCTCCACCTCACATTTCCCCAGTTATGAGTGTTTTGCGTTCGTGTGGGTCATTTGTCATAATTGATAAACCAGTATTGATACGTTAATGTTCACTCTTTATGGTTGCATTTTCTGTGGGTTTTGGCAAATGTATAATGACATATTATCCACCCTCAGAGAGTCATACAGAATAGCTAATTGCCCTAAAAATCCACCCTCCTTTACTTCCTCATCCTCCCCCACACTCCCTGCATCCTGTGGTAGGAGTGTTTGGTTGTGTAAGAAGATTAGAACTAGGGCGCCTGGTGGCTTGGTTGGTTCAGTGTCCACTTCTTGGTTTCTGCTCAGGTCGAGATCTCAGGGTCCCGTGGGGGAGCCCTCGCTCACTGCGGAGTCTGCTTCTCTCCCGACCTCTCTCTGCCCCCTGCCCGTGTATGTGCCCTCTCTCTCCCAAATAAACAAATCTTTAAAAACAAAACAAAACAAAACTGCAGAACTGCCTTCCAGAGTGGCTGTCTTGTTTTCCCTGCCACCAGCAACGACTGAGAGTTCCTGTTGCTCCACATCCCCTCCAGCATTTGGTGTCGTCAGTGCTCTGGATTTTGGTCACTGGAACAGGTGTGTCGGAGTAGCTTGTTTTAATTTGCATTTCCTTGATCACACGTGACGTAGAGTGTCTTTTCATATTCTTATTTGCCATCTGTATGTATTACCTTTTGCCCATTTTTTAACTGGGTTGTTTGTTTTTTTTTTACTTTGTAATTTTTTTAAATTAATTTTTTTAAAGTGACCTCCCTGCCCAGTGTGGAGCCCAATGCAGGGCTTGAACTCACAGCCCTGAGATCAAGACCTGAGCGCAGATCGAGTTGGATACTTAACCGATTGAGCCATGAGGCACCTTTCCTTGTTTCTCTTTTTAAGTTGGCACTTGGCATATGTGTTGTCCCGCTACTCTGTGTCTGCCGCAGTGGGAAATAAAACTTGGGGCTCTGTCGTTAAGTAAAGTAAACATTTTTCTGAGATCGGATGTAGAAATGTGCATTTATTGTCAGGACTGGTATTACATCACTGTTTCATTTAGCAGTACCACTTCCGTTCTCTTGAACATAACTGTTGGTAGCCTACATATATGGGGCCAAAAAACTGTCGTTTCTCGTAGCAGTAAGGTCAGGAATTCTTGATCTGATTCTTCGGGAGATCAGGCCGAAGAGAAGGACTGAGACTTTTGTCTAGTTTGTACTTGTAATCAGGGCGTGGGGTGAGGCAAGCGAGGCAGCTAGGGCAGAGAATTTTTGGAAGGCCCTCACTCAGGTTGGACGACCGCAGGGCTCCAGGCGGCCTCACTCTCGGGGTGGCCCTGCCGCAGCACCGCCAGCAGCTCCGTACGTCTAGTCCCCCAGGTACCTAGCTTGCCTCACCAGTCTCTGCCTGGCTGGGCACACTTCAGCTGCTTTTAAAGCCTAGGGACCTCCTTGCCCAGTGAGTCTCTTAGCTAAGGGAGCACATAGGAGGTGTCACAGGAACTCGTGGGAGCCGCAGAAGAATTTCTTGCAGAAGCAAGAGGGAGTTCTCTCCGGGGACTTTCCTTTTATTCTTGTAACTTAGCGGATGCAGACAGAGTTTGGAAGTTGGACATCTTATTCTTTGGCAATGACCTTTATTTTATGCCACCGTAAGAGTAGCAGCTTCCACCGGTCCTGCTCTCCAGCCTCGGCCTCTTCACGTTTTCCTTTACTTACACTGTCAACAGGAAGGCAGGAGCGGGAACTTACTCTGTTGGCTTGTGTCCGTATAGCCCCTTGTGTTCCGTGGTCAGCAGGTTAAAGACAGAGAGGCCTTATCGGGTAGATCGGCACAATCTACTTGGCGGGGGGTGGGGAGTACGGTTTAGCTTCAGAAATCTCGACAAGGCACATCCCCTCTAATCCAGTAATTCTACTTTTAGAAATTCATCCTAAGGAACTAATTTGACAGGTGCATAGGAAAGATGTTTGGGAAAAAATGATGATTATGGTGTTATTCACCATATTAAAAACTTAAAACAACGTAAATGTCTAACAATAGGAAATTTGTTAAGCAAATGGTCACGTAACAATGTAATAGAACACTATACAACCATGAACGTGGTCGCAATGTTTGCTTATTAATATCTGTACTTTAATGTCATATTTATTAAAATGATTCATTATTTATGGAAATAGCAGATTACAAAACAGTGCTGCAGTGAGCATTTAAATGACAGTAATCTAAACAGTCGTGACATTGGGGTGTCTGGCTGGCTCATTCAGGAGAGCATGTGACTTTGTGTTTGTTTAATGATTTCTGTTCTTCTGAGAGAGCATGAGTGGGGTAAAGGCAGGCTCCCCACTGAGCAAGGAGCCCGATGTGGGGCTCGATCCCAGGACCCCAGGATCATGACCTGAGTTGAAGGCAGAAGCTTTACCGACTGAGCCCCCCAGGCGCCCAGTTATGCGACTCTGATCTCAGGGTTGTAAGTTCGAACACCACGTTGGGTGTAGAGATTACTAAAAATCTTTAAAAACAAAACAAGACAGTCATGAGAGCTACTTTACCACTTTCTGAGTCTCCGGGAAACGAAGGACATGTTCCCTATTCCAGTGTGAATTCTCTATTCCAGTGTGAGAGGTACTGCCTTCTCGTCATCTCGGCCTGGTGGGGCAGGTGTCTGAGAGCAGCCGGGCCGTGCTGGCGGCTCAGGATCTCGCAGAGGCTCAGGAACCTAAAGCTCGGACTGAGCTGTGGGACCCACAGCGGGCTCGCTTGTCTGCATACCTGGAAGTTAGTGCTGGGCGTGGGGGGGAGGTCAGCTTCCCGCCACCTGCACTCTACTGAGGGCTGCTAGTGTCCTCATGACGCGGCTTGTGAGGTGAGAGGGCGCAGAGAAAGCAGCGTGCGTGTACAAGGCAGTCCTGAAGGTCACGTACACGTTCGTCCTGTTCTCTTTGTCCATCTAGTCCACACTCAAGGTGAGAAGGGTCAAGCTGCACGTCTTAAAAGGAAGCAGCATCAAAGAATTTATGGGAATATTCTTTTTTTAAAAATGTATTTTATTTATTGTGAGAGAGAGAGTGCATGCGTGTGCACAGCAGGGGGAGGCGCAGAGGGGGAGGGAGAATCCCAGGCAGACTCCCCATTGCGTGCAGGGGCTGGCACAGGACTGGATCTCACGACCCTGTGGTCATGACCCCAGCTGAAATCAAGAGTCGGGGCCTCCACCGACTGAGCCCCCCATGTGCTCCCAATTTGTGAAAATATTCTAAAACCACCACAGTTTTAGCTAAGTTGTAAATGCTAATCCTACATGACTTATGTATGTTATTTTTCTGTCTTAACCTATTAAGATTTCAATATTACGGCTTTCCTTTTCTCCTACTACATTGAGTCAGTAGTTACTAGCTGTGTAACTATTATGGGAATAATGAAACGGTTGCAAAGCAAAAAGTGTCGACCAAATAATTCTTCAGTAGACATTTTGGTGAAACTTAGTTGACTTGGAGGCAACTTCGTAGCTCTGTGCCTTGGAAACTTACACAGACATCATTTCTTTGCAGCAATTTGAATTTACTTAGGTCATTTACCTCTTCAGTCTGGCCGACTTTGGGGAGAAGAGGGGATATATAGTACTCCCAGGGGGAGTAGATAATTTGGGGATGAGTGTCTTTGGGTTGTCGCCGTGACAGCTGTAGGGCAGGAGGCAGACGTGTGGATGTGGAGGAGAGGTCAGTGAAGTAGGACACTATCACGGTACATGTTTGGTCAGGGGAAGCATTTGGACAGTCCTCTACCGGAATGGGAGGAGGCGGCTTGTTTTCCTTTTCTCCTAGTACTGTCTGTGTCCTGTTTCCAGAACCCCAGGCAAGTGGTATAAGGTTAGTGCCATAGGCTTGTGTGTGCCGGGCTGGCTTTCTTGCTACCGTTTATACATGAGTATCGTTGCCGTCAGAGAGATGGACCCGCGTGGAGAGAGGAGTCCAGCCGCGGGGGAGTGGTAATCCCTGCACACTGGGGAGAGGCCATCGGGGGCTAGATTGTCAAGGGTTCTGGGGTCACACTCAACACATCCAGGTACCTTGGGGAGCCAGTGAAGGACTCTGCGCAGTGAAGTGAGGTTTTGGGAGACGGGAGTGTGGGGCAGCTCAGGTGGTTGGAAGCCAGGCGAGAGGCAGCTAAAGTTTTGCAGCACAGAAGTGAGGACCCAGAGCAAAGCGGTGGGCTCTGGGTGGAGGGGAGTTCAAGGCCATTGAGGAGGCAGAATTGAGCTCTGCCATCAGAGGGTCACCTTGGGTGTTTGTCTGGGATTACCAGAGTGGGTGGTGACTCCAGGAACCAAGACGATGTTCTCTTCCGGGGCCTGTGCAACCTGAGGTGTTTGGGGACGTTCAGCACGTGCTGGTCGGGACCTCTGGGTAGAGCCTGGGGTCCATCCGTTCGTGATTGAAGCCGTGAGACGCACCGGGATCCTCGGGCAGGTGTCCCTCTGAGAAGGCTTGTAGACGCGGAACAGAACTCTGAGGGATGCCGGCATTTGCACGAAGAGCAGAAAAGGGGCGTGCAGTCGGAAAGCCCGCACGGATGTCCCGGGGTGGGTGGCCACGCTCCCCGTCAGACAGCACTCATCCCCGAGGGAATGAGCAGAGGCGAGTGTGCGAGAGTTGGGCTCATGGGAGGACCCCATGCCTTTGTATGGGGCTTGATTCTGAGGCGCTTTTTTTTTTCTTTTTTGCTCTAACCATTCCTCTCTGTCTTGTATCTGATTCTGTGTTATCCCAAAGCTGAGTCAATCATTCAGTTTGTTTTCTAAAATTAAAATTTTGGGGGCGCCTGGGTGTCTCGGTGGATTAAAGCCTCTGCCTTCGGCTCAGGTCATGATCTCAGGGTCCTGGGATCCAGCCCTGCGTCAGACTCTCTGCTCTGCGGGGAGCCTGTTTCCTCTTCTCTCTGCCTGCCTCTCTGCCTGCTTGTGATCTCTGTCTGCGGAATAAATAAATTAAATCTTTTTAAAAGATTAAAATTTTGTTCAGTTTTTAAAAATTACTATACATGCTCATTGCATAAACTTTGTATGAAGTATATGTTTATGCTTTGTTTTGGGGTTTTAGGGTTTCTTTATTGTGAGTAACATCTTTAGAGCCAACAATTTATAATTATTTTTTAGGATAAATTGAAGAAGTTGAATTGCTTGTTCAAAGTTTACACTTTGTAAAGGTTTTAGATGGGCTTTGTTCTCTAGAAGAAATTGTACTGATCTCTCTTCCGGGGCGGGGCGGTAAGGCTGCCTGCACACCCTCACCTTGCTGTCAGTCCTTACCTTGCTGTCAGACCCTAAGGACGTGTTTGTCTCCGGGGAGTCCCTTTTCTCCCTCTCCTGGTCACAGTGACATCGGGCCATCCTCTGTCTTTGTCCTCCCGCGGGATGTTTGTCTTGTTGTGCCCTCTCATTTCTCCGTGGCTCCTGGAGGCATGTGCACTTCCTGCCACATCTTTCTGAGGGAGAGATCAGAGCCCAGCGAGTCCAGAACTTGAGTGAAAACTACAGGGCTCGGAGCCCTGGTCTGTCCTCTGCGTTGCTCGACAGTGTCGTGTGGCCTCCGCCTCCTGCTCTGCTCACGCCCTCCATCAGCAGCTGCAGGGGAAGTTGCGGAACGCGGCCTGCAGTCACTGAGAAGGGGGCCCTGAGAAAATCCTACTTCTTTTTGAACTAATTTTCCTCACAATGAAGCTTTAATGCTCTAATGTTTTGAAGGAACTTGAGTAAACTCTAGTGCATTGGCAAGCAGCACAATTCATCTCACATCTTTACTACAAAATGGGAAATTGTAGAAAGTGCAGTGGCAACCGGAAGAAATGTTTGTCTCCATAACCAACTGCGATGGAGTTGCTCATCTTCTCTGGGCTTCTCTGTTTCGCATCTCGTAATATGAAAGTCGTAATTCTTGATAATGAGAAAGTCAAACTGAATTATTACTCATCTTCCTTGCTTTAATAACGTTTCCATTTCCAGTCTCCAGGCTGGGGCCTTTGAAACAATATTCACTTTTTTTAATTGAAAAAAATTGTGAAAAGTGAAATCCATCTGAGGGGCTTATTATGACACCATCCTCTCACTGAGATCCGGATTTCCCCACGAGGATAGCGCTGTTCAAAACCCGTCTAAACACAAACAAACACGCCCCCCTCACTTCTGCAGTAAAAGTGAGCGACACACCGTTCTTCTCCTCGGCATTGTGTCTTAGTGATGACTCTTTTGGTCTTTGTAGTTCTGTTTCCACAGGTGCACAACATTCCCCTACGTGGTTTGTGTCGTGGAACCTCTTTCCTGTTTATGTGTGTGTCTGTCTGTGTGTCTGCATGTGTATGTGTGGGTTCTTTCCAGGGTTTTGCTATTAAAATGGTGCCGTATTTACCATCCAGCTCTTATGTAAGAAAGGAAGGTCTTTCAGAATTTATGTAATGGGATTAAGCTATTGCATTTTGCGTTGGATACTTTATTTTAAAGTGAGTTCTTTTCTAATTATAATGTTTATTGTAGAACATTTAAAATATACTGAAATGAAGAAAAACTACCTCTTTGGAACCCCACCCTCCATTTAAAAATAAAACACTGCTAATACATGGGTAAATTTTTTTCTAGTCTTTTTCTATACGTGTTTCGAATTAGGAGTCGTATTGCGCATTCGGGTTCGTGGATATGATAGTCATCGGTTACTGCGGTAACTGCACCTTTAAATACTTGTTGCATGAAGTGCTCTTATATCTTCATGGAGGTTCTTAGGAAAAACCCACATCATAGATGGTGTATTATTCACAAATAATACTTTTGGTAACAGTTAACATTTTTTTTTAAAGATTTTATTTATTTATTTGACAGAGAGAGAGATCATAAGTAGGCAGAGAGGCAGGCAGAGAGAGAGGAAGAAGCAGGCTCCCTGCGGAGCAGAGAGCCCGATGCGGGGCTCAATCCCAGGACCCTGAGATCATGACCTGAGCCGAAGGCAGCGGCTTAATCCACTGAGCCACCCAGGCGCCCAACAGTTAACATTTTAATTAACTCAAAAGAAAGTGTCTTACCTGATTATTCTTTGAATTGTGTCAAACTGCTCTTGTTTTGTCAGTGCCGGAGTGGGAAAATACTGACTCAGCACAGGTGTGAGGCTGATTATTCTGTTTACACTGTTAAGTGGAGTAAATTGCTTAAAGGGAGATAACCCAAATAGCAAAAGAAGGAAGCTTTGTTTTCAGAAGTCAAGATAGGAATAAGCATGCTAATGTTCTTTTTTTTTATAATCTTTTTTTTTTTTAAGATTTTATTCATTTATTTAACAGAGATCACAAGTAGGCAGAGAGAGAGAGAGAGGAAGGGAAGCAGGCTCCCTGCTGAGCAGAGAACCTGAGGCAGGGCTTGATCCGAGGACTCTGGGATCACGACCCTAGCCAAAGGCGGAGGCTTTAACCCACTGAGCCACCCAGGCGCCCCTAATGTTCTTTTTATAAATGGTTAGCCCATTTGAGCATTTGGAGTATGGAAGTCATATCATATAAATGCACTCTGACGTCAGTGAGCATAATTTTTTTTTATTCTGATAGTTAATGAAATCTAATTTAAACTATATATGACTTACATTTTTAAAAACTTCATTTTGTTACGACAAAATGTATCTGCATTTAGGAAGAGCATTTTTTCCCATTTAAAAATATCTTTGTTAATGGTATTTTTTAAGTTTGGCCATATTTAATTTCCAGAGAAGATAAGATAATGTGCCTCAAGCTCAAAGGCCAAATAGAGAAGCTTGGTGTCATTTGCTCCTGTTTACATATCGATGAGAAGATGCAGCTTCCCGGCTGTGGAGGTGAGATTAGCCCTGAAAGTAACGTGTACGTCTGCGGAGAACAGGCTCAGTCGTTCTAAAAGCATGTGATGAGTGTGTTCATGGAACTGGCACATAACTGCCCTCAGAATCCCTAACATATCTAGGCCTGTGGACTTTAGAACGGAAATGTTTTCAGTTGTACGTGTAATAAACTAGAACCAAAAACTTAAGAATCAAAATCCGAATGTTCTTTGGCGGGTGCTTCATTGTTTCCTCCCAGCACCTCATTTTGAGCTTATCCTTGGTCACGTTTAGCTCCTTTAAAAACCTTCTCCCATAGCTTCGTTTGCTTGTTATTCCACAAGAGCGAAGCGTTCTGTGGGCAGGGGCAATAATTGGGGCAGTCGAAAGTAACGATGCAAAATAATCGCTTCTACCCCCCTTTCACCCCAGCTCTCCCTCTCTGTCCCTGATCCAGACAGCCACACTGTGTCCCAGGTTCTTCCCTGTCCTCTTGGCTAGTCTGTGCCCGTGGAGTCCTCAGGTGCCTGCCCTTCTGTTGCACGAGCACCCAGGGGAGCCTATTAGACCGCGGCACTTACCCCAGAGAACGCATCTGGAGAAGGTTGCGTGGTTTGGTGCATGTGGAGGGACCGCATTCTTTGAAAACGCTGGTGGTCGTCGGCATGATGAACGTTTTGTAACTTAGCAATCGTGTATTTTAATGGCCATTTGCTGTCGTGTTTTGCAGTACAAATCCTTGCATATGTGCCTTTAATATGTATAGGTTAAATTTCTAGAAGTACTAGGTCAAAGGCTATGCACATTTTGAATTGTAATAGATTCTAGATTGCTAAGGCAGCTTTCTCAGCAAACGGGAGTAGCTGCTGTCCTCTGTAACCCGCAGCATGCTGAGTTTGTTTGCCAAACAGGAGTTACAAAGCCCATTTCATTGTGTTTCTATTGCATGTTTTCCCCAAATGAGTAAAAATGAAGTTCTTATGTTTAAAAGATTGTTATTTCCCTCTGCACTGGGTATAGCTTCTGCTAATTTTTCTCTTTGTAGATCTCTTTATTTTGGAGAGCTTTTACAAACAGTTGGTGTTGCAGTGTTACAAATATTCATTCCCATTTTGTCATTTTATTAGCCTGTATTATATTGTTCTGTGTAGAAAATTCTAACTTTGATGTACTCAAATTTATTTTTTTTTTAAGATTTTATTTATTTATTTGACAGAGATCACAAGTAGGCAGAGAGGCAGACAGAGAAGCGGGGGAAGCAGGCTCCCCACTGAGCAGAGAGCCTGATGTGGGGCTCGATCCCAGGACCCTGAGACCGTGACCTGAGCCAGAGGCAGAGGCTTTAACCCACTGAGCCCCAAAGGTGTCCCTCAAATTTATTTTTAAATAACTGATGGCAAATAATAACAAGACTTAATGTGTGGTATTTCTTTCTTCGGGAAAGTCGTAGTCCGCGTGGGAGTGTTTAATTCTTACTGTCCTCACATATTTTTATGGTGCTTTGTACACGCGCGCATGCACACAAATCTTATGTCAGTCGGGGATCTCTTGATGTGAAGACTAGAGCTACATTGTCGTTTATTTAGGTCACGCAGTTTTTCCTCTCATATTTATTGAAGAGTACACTTCCTGTTTACATTTGAAATGCCTCCTTTATCACACGCTGAATCTGTTTCCTAGAGACCGTCTGACATTGACTAGTCTCCTTCAGCCCGTTAGTATGGACCACTGTTTGTCCCAAATGAAGAAGCATTTTAGAAACTTTGAAGGAGCATATGAAGGAGCATTTTAGAAACTTAGCAGTGTTTGTTTCAATGTCCAATAGAAACAGATAACTGGGAAGTCAAACCTGTGATTTCTCCGAAATGTTAGCTCATGACGAGGTTGGAGTTCGGAAGCTTCGTGGTAAACCCGGCTTGCCAGTGACACATCAGCGTTCGGTGGCTGCACTTTGGGAATGCATGCGTCCGTGATAGAGGCTCTGTATGCGGTCGGTGGTGCTTGCATGCATTTGTGTATAGTGGCTCTCCTTGGGCACTGTTGTAGGTTTGTTTCTTTTTCTGGCAGCATAATGAAATTTCACTTTTGGTAGTTGATGATTACGGACGACTAGTGTGAGCTACATGTACATGTACACGTACATGTACGTGTGACCTACACGTGGGTATGGGTATAGCAAATTTGGATCATGCCTATGCCTTATTTTTCCCACCTGACTGCTGTGTCTGACGTGCATGTGTTAGGTTTTACAACAACAGAAAACGTGTCATTTTTAAAGCCTGAAGGTAAAGATTATCTTAGAAATTAAGACACTGGGCGCCTGGGTGGCTCAGTGGGTTGGGCCGCTGCCTTCGGCTCAGGTCATGATCTCAGGGTCCTGGGATCGAGTCCCGCATCCGGCTCTCTGCTCGGCAGGGAGCCTGCTTCCCTCTCTCTCTGCCTGCCTCTCTGCCTATGTGTGATCTCTCTCTCTCGCTGTCAAATAAATAAACAAAATCTTTAAAAAAAAAAAAAAAAAAAAGAAATTAAGACACTAAGGGTAGGGGCGCCTGGGTGGCTCAGTGGGTTAAGCCTCTGCCTTCAGCTCAGGTCATGATCTCAGGGTCCTGGGATCGAGCCCCGTATCGGGCTCTCTGCTTGGCGGGGAGCCTGCTTCCTCCCCTCTCTGGCTGCTGCTCTGCCTACTTGTAATCTCTCTCTCTCTCTCTCTCTCTCTCAATCTGTAAAAAAGAAAAAAAAAAAGACACTAAGGGTAATTATGATTTTCATCATGTCTTCATTAATAATAAGGGCCACATTAATAACCCACTGGAACTAGCTTTTTAGTCTTATAAATTTACAGCCTGCATAAGAAACACAAACAAATATGATAAAGATTTTTGAGGGACGCCCGGGTCACTCATTCAGTTAAGTGTCTGCCTTTGGCTCAGATGCTGGGATCGAGCCCCATGTTGGGCTCCCTGTTCAGTGGGAGCCTGCTTCCTCTCCCACTTCCCCTGCTTGTGCTCATGCAGGCTCTCTGTCAAATAAATAAATACAATCTTAAATAAAGATTTTTGAACCATGGTTTTTCAGGAACTGCCTGAGAGACACGCTATGACCCATTATGAGCCAGACCTCAGCACGGAACCGCCGTGCTCAGGCGTCATTGTGAAACCGTAAGGCACCACCCCCAACCTGTTCAACTTTCTGGAACAAACAGGAACAATTTCTAAATAGCTCAAAAGTCAGTGCAGAATGTGATGGTGAGTTAAAATGAAAAGTCGAGAACACTTCGTCTGGGAGACTGTGCTTAATTGCAAAGGCTGGAGCTGCTAATTGGCAAAATACACAAAAAGTTATAAGTCGGCGTGGTGATCAGTGACAAAGAACATGGTTGATGAGATTCCTTTGTTCAGTGAGTTAGCTGCGCGTTGGCTCGCGAGCGAGTCGGGCGGGTCGCTGGCCTGCCAGGGAGGACCCGGCGGGTGCCGCCGCCACTCACCCAGACGCGCACTGACGCTCTGAAACCAGCACAGCCTTCGCCGTTCGCCGGCCGCGAGCTGAATGAACACGTCCACGAAGACTTTCTTGTCTAACTCCCAGACGAGAGGAAACCTTTGAAATTCTGTTGATGACTTCGTGACACACTAACGCAGACTGAAGGTGTGATGTTGTGAGAAGAGCGGAGTTGGTGCGGAACGCCACGGAGGTTGAGTAGGAGGTTTGATCCGGCGTGTTCCAGCCCTGGAAACGGGACCCTTTCCTACCAGACGGCAGCCTGGTTCGGCGCCGGTGCTGAAGAGCGGACCCCTGTCGCCAGCAGAATGGCGGCCCGTCGGCCTGTGCCGCGTGACCTACTCCTCTGCTTCGGGACCATCTGAGCAGTGACTCTAAGCACCCACTTCCTCCCGAACTGAGAGCCGAAAGGTTTCACGTCACTGTTGTCACGTCAAGAGGAGTGTCAGGTCTTTGCGGAGTAAACCTTTTTTTTACTGGAAGCCATGGGAGGTACACTTTGACTGTGGCGGAAAGAATCGGGAAGAACTTGAAAGAGTCTTCTGTGGGGTGCCTGGGTGGCTCAGGCTTTGGCTCAGGTCATGATCCCGGGGTCCTGGGATCGAGTCCCGCATCGGGCTCTCTGCTCAGTGGGGAGCCTGCTTCCCCCTCTCTCTCTGCCTGCCTCTCTGCCTGCTTGTGATCTTCGTTTGTCAAATAAATAAAATCTTTAAAAAAAAAAAGAAAAAAGAAAAAGTCTTCTGAATGCAATATGTACAAAGTTCAAGAGTGATGGCCTCCAGGAGCCCGGCGAGTGGATAGATGCGAGCCAGACCCCCTTTTTAAAGAATCATCAGGAGAATAATACTAAATAAAAGCACACGCTCAGAAGATTGGGCCCTGGAGGCTTTCTCGAAACTAAAGTTTGTTGAACCAAAGTCATACTTGGTGTTCTGGTTAGGAATTCATTTCTAGAATCCAGTTCTGTCAAATAGCCTTTACCTGATGAATAATAAACATGTTAGTATTCTCTGTGTTGTCCAATGTCAAGATTAAAAAATAAAATTATAGACTTACCCTCCTCTTAAACTTTACGTAGCACCTGTCTCCTCTATTGTGATGATAAACTTTTTTTTTTTTTTTTTTGCTGTGAGCGGCTTAGCTTCCCATTGGGCTTTTCTAAAATAAAATTGTTAGGTTTTTCTTGTAATTCAGTGTTTATTTTTTAATTTAATTTAAAATGTAACAGTGCAGTTTTGTTTTCATTGTGTTTCTTTTCAGGAGTACCTTGTACTTATGAGGATAACGCTGTAGGGGTGGGTAATGTCCTTGTGCCTGATTGCCGGTCCCCTGCCTGGTGTGTGCAGGGCTCCCCACTGCAGTCACTGTCTTTCCCTGAGTAGTTGGTAGAGCTCTTGAGGTGGCACGTGGAGGTCGGGTGAGTCCTGTTTGTTTTCGAACTCTGGCCACTGGTCGTAGCGCGTGTCTGCACCGTTGACCGCTGCGAGATGTTCGGTGATTGCTCTCCTCTGTGTGCATTTACTAACTGAATTCTGGGAGAAGAGATTTTTCTCCTCTCTCGTGTATACATTTGGTCATTTATGTAAGTATGGAGACACAGCTACACATTTTACCATATCCACTAAAGTCTGCTTCTGTCGTTGTGGCATAATCTCACTCCGGTCGTAGGAGAATATCGGAAAAACCCAAATGAAGGAGCAGAGTCCAGGATATAGAGGACAAAGGCGGAGGAACTGTTACAGATTGGTGCGGATTAGGAACAAATAGTCATGAAATGCAGCGTGGGATCCTGGATGGGATCCTAGAACAGGCAGAGATCGTTAGTATAAAAGTTGGCACATTTCTAGTACAGTCTGTAGTGAGTTTGTAACGTCATGCCCTTGTTGACTTCTTGCTCTTGCTAGTTGCCTTCTGGTTGTGGAGGGCGCAGTGGGGTCAGAGAGGGGATGAGGAAGCTCACTGTATCTTCTCCAACTTTGTCTAAAATTAATTCAAAGTAAAAAGTTTTAAGACTCAGTTTAAAGAGTGACAATAAGCGAGAACAGCCCAGGTGGTATGGCTGTGGTGGACCTTGTGAAGGTGGCAGGGGCGTGGCTGGGAAGGGGAGGGAGGACTCCACGCCTGGGAGTCGCCCTTGCTTGCTCCTCCCTCTCTCCCCGCGCATGGAGATAGTGGTCCTCCCTGGTTCCCACCTTGACCTTCGGTCCTCTGTGCCCTGTTACTGCAGGATGCGTGGAGGGTGGGGTTGCTCCCCGCCTTCCCACTTCTGCCGGTCACACCCCCACTGGTGTATTCTGCTGGCTCAGGCAGGATTTTGCTAGGAGGATCTTTCTCCGACTTCCTTCCAGGGGTGGGTTTGGCGTGTCAGGAAGAGCAGCCTGGCGGCTGGGGAACTGGCTTGTCCATCTCGCGGTCATTCTTCCCGGGAGGAATTGGGAATTGGGCTCAGCGACCTGTGGAAGGGTCTCGATGGGATTTGTGCCAGTACTCGGGACATTTCTGAATTATTTGTCGACTTCCTCAGGGAGCTTCGAACATCGGCGGTACTGACGCGCTTTCGGAGTTGTGTGGCGGGTATTCTGATTCTCTGGCGCTGGCTGGTGGGAAGATGCTGCTCTTTCTGCCGCCTCAGTACCTAAGTGATTTCCCGTTCGTGTCTCCTGTCCTGACTTAAAAGTCTGACTCTTCAGATTTCCTGCCTATGCCTTTATCCTTCTAACTTCACAGTCCGGCCAGAGGCACAGTGCTGAGCGTCAGGATCAGACAGACAGACATAGGCCGCAATTCTGGAGGAATTTACCACTTACTGAAGGGGAAACCCCAGTTCCGGTTACTTGCACGCGTTCCTCGCGGCGGGTGCGCCGAGGTACCGCGTGTTTTCCTCTTCCCGCAGACGCTGGGTTGTCTGCGCGGTGGCGCCCGCGTCCAGCCTCGTCAGCACCGAAGTGCCCACCCTGCCGCGTGTTTCCTGTCGGCGCTGGCGTGGTTGGGGCTTGGCTTTGGGCAGAGCCGGGAGGGGGCGGCCGTGCGCCCCGCGGGGCTGTTGCTGCACTCGCCGGCGTGCGGGACAGAGTCGTTTCGTTGCCGCGGCCGGCGGAGCCCGTGTTCCCAGCGAGCGGGCGCGGCCGCTGTGCCCTTGCTCGCTCCGAGCGCCCCCTCGCCGCCGCCGCCGTGGGGCCGAGCACGCGTGTGGCGCGTTTTGTGTGGGCGGCGCTGCTGGGGGCCGAGCCGCGGAAGACCCGGCCCCTGGAGCGGGGCCCTGCCCGTCGGGAGCGCGTCCGGCGGCTGGTCCGGCGTCCGTCCGTCCGTCCGTCCGTCCCAAAGGCGGCCTCCGGGAGGCGGCGCGCAGGGAGGGGCGTCGCGGGAGGAGCTGAGGCTGAAGGCGCGGCTGGCACCCCCCACGACGGCGAACTCCCTGGCCCCGCGGACGCTCAGTGGCCCCGACTTGGGAGGTGATTCCCGGCTCCCTGCCGCCCCCTGCGGCCAGACACCGGCCTGGGCCCCTCCCACCTGACCCCCGCGCGTCCTCCCCCGTTGTGCTGCGCCGGACGCGTCCTTCCGAGTCGCCTTCCACACGCCTTTCTCCTGGGCCTCCTCCTGGCCGCTGACGCCGAACCGGCGCCGCCTCCGTGCGCGGCAGAGGCGCGTCTGCGTCCACGCGGGCGGCGGGGCGGCGTCTGCTGCGAGGTGTGTCCCCAGAGAAGCGGCCGCTGCTTTCCGCCGCCAGACCGCGAGCTCCGTGCGAGCAAACGCCTCACCTGCTGTCAGACCCCGAGGGCGGGCCGCTGGGGGCTCAGCCGTTAGCGCCCGCCTTGGCTGGTCGGGATCAGAGTCCGTGGAGCTCAGTGGGGAGCGGTGCCTGTGTTCGCGCTCTCGCTGCGTCTGTCGGGTGAACAAATCGCATCTCGCTAAGCAAAGTCTCTGCTGCCGCGGTTCGTGCCGTGTCGTGTGGTTCGCCTGTTGGCTCCATCCGTGCCCTCCTGGGCCTCATCTGATGTGCCCGTGCAGTGGATCGTTCCAGACGGGAACACACAGGAGGCTCCGGTTCTGCGCGGGGATTCGGCCGCATGTTTAGGGGCTGCCCACGGACCCTCCCCATCGCGTGGGGACTATGTTCTGTCACGCTTGCCCTCGCTGCTGCGCTGGCTTCACCGCAGCCTTCGTGTCCTGCCCTTTTCGATTGCTTAGTTTGCCTTTCTGGCTCTCCGCACGCCGCGCCTCAGGCTTTCTTGTCAAATGTTGCGGATCAAAATGTTTTTCTGTGCCCCCCTCTCCCCTCCTTTCCGGTAATCGTCCAAATTACTTGTGTATAATGAAGGCAAAGAATTTTTTAAATTTCTCGAAATGTGAAATAACGTTCTTCGTCAAAGTAGACGGCATACTGCTTGCTGGGCCCAGCTCGAGGCCATCTGAGTTCGGATCCTGGATCTGCCACCACGTTCAAACCTCCCTTTCCGCGTCTGCAAACGGGAAAAATAATCGTGCTTAACCTCATAGGTTCATTTCGAGGAATACGAGAATTACTCAAAGCCAAGGGCGTAGAATACTGCTTAGCGTGGGGACAGAAGCCTTCAGTCCCTGTTAGTGTTCTGCGTGTGGCACACACGGCCTCCTCTGCTGTCCTTCCTGTGCAAGGGCACAGCGGACGGGTGTCGACGGCTCAGTGTGGCCGGTACTGGTGCTGCTGCTCCCGGAGCCGCCTTTGCAGTGTGCCTGATTTCACGTGGGAGATGGCTTGGCCTCTCCCTGTAGACCTGTCTTCTGTCTGCAGAAGATTAAAGGGGCATGAGTACTCTTTGAAAGCCCTTATTACCATTTTCAAAAAATACAGTTTTATTGTTGAAATTACGTATCGGGTTTGGGTGTGCGTGTCCGTTATTTTGGATGAGCTTGCTGTACTTGATTTTTTTTTAATGAACTTGTCTTTGAAGTAGGAAGGTGAGAGCGCTTGAGCACGGGTCGGTGAAGTGACCTTCGCCTTTGTATGATGTCCTGTGTCCGGGGATTCTGACCTGCAGGTGATCAGAGGTTAATAGTCACCCCCACACCCAGCAGTGCCCCTCGCGCTGTCGTGGCTTCTCCCATACCGTGAGCTTCCACCGTAAGATAGACTTTCTGAGAAATTCCAGTGTTCGATTACAGTCCAGTTGTGCTCTTTGATAGCGAGCACCTGTTTTGATTTTTAAAATACTGCGGCGTAGGTGCTGTGCTGCAGGTGCCCAGCAGTGCTGCTCAGCTCTTAGGGTTCCTCCTCCTCCTAGACCGCCACAGACCGCAGTGTCCGACTTCAGGGAGGCGTTCGGTCGTCCCAGAAGTGTGTCGATACCTGCGCGTGCCAGATGGGGAAGCAGGTGAAAGCAGCCGTGTGG
Organism: Meles meles; assembly: GCF_922984935.1. Lineage (NCBI taxonomy): Eukaryota > Metazoa > Chordata > Mammalia > Carnivora > Mustelidae > Meles > Meles meles. Next base: position 1,750,762 of record NC_060075.1, on the reverse strand, counting down.
TCAGGGAGAAGTGAGGTTCTTGAGCCTTTGTGGCCTGTAGACCAGCGAGGACTAGGAGCTTATCCATGTGGGGAGGTCAGCAGAGTGGCTTTTGCCAGCATGGGCCATGTTTTTAAGGTAAAATGTTGGTTTGTTGAATTTCAGACTTTTTCCTTTAAATTCACTTAGCCAGCGTATCGAACATCATTGGTTTCAGATGTAGAGGTCAGTGTTCATCGGTTGTGTTTCACGCCAGCGCTCATCACAGCACGTGCCCTCCTTCATGCCCAGCACCCAGTTACCCCTCCCCTCACTTGAATTTCAGGCGTAACTGTGTTTTTTCATAATCGTAACAGTGCACACTATTTCAAGGAATCTTAGCCTTTTAGCTATAACCAAATAATGAACATGGGGTGCCTGGGTGGCTCAGTGGTTTAAGCCGCTGCCTTCGGCTCAGGTCATGATCTCAGGGTCCTGGGATCGAGTCCCACGTCTGGCTCTCTGCTCTGAAGGGAGCCTGCTTCCCTTCCTCTCTCTCTCTGCCTGCCTCTCTGCCTACTTGTGATCTCTCTCTGTCAAATAAATAAATAAAATCTTTTTAAAAAAAAATAATGAACATGTATTAAATCTGGACAAATGGAGAGAAAAGGGAAAAATCATAGACACAAACATACCAGTTCTGTTCATAAATAAGGATACTGGCTAGAAATTTTTATCTAGAAGCTTTTTCTAATTCTGACCATCATAAAACTTTGCACTTTTTACTTTAAATTTTCCATTTGCTCTCCTCCTTTTAATTAATTAAAATTTAAAACAAAATATTTTCCTGAATTTGGTCATGAGTAGATAAAGTCTTTTTATTTGAAATTCAAAAAGTGGAATTTTCTATGGTGGAAAATATCTGGAGGATTTCCTTTCTCTTCTCTTTTCCCTTTTTTCTTGTCTCTTTTCTTTCTTTTTTAAAGGAAGCTTTGTGCCCAACATGGGGCTCACACTCACGACCCCAAGATCAAGAGTCACATGCTGCATTGACTGGGTGTCCCGGATTTAATTTACCTCTTTGGCTTTAAATTTTGTCAGTGAGAAACTTTTCATTCTATACACTGTTGATTCACATATCAGTATATAACTTTGAATTGGCTTAATTACTTGCCTTCTGACACCATTTTGATACTGTGTTTGGCTTTTTTTTTTTTTAAGATTTTGTTTATTTATTTGGCAGGCAGAGAGAGGGAGGGGGAAGCAGGCTCCCCGCTGAGCAGGGAACCCGATGCGGGGCTCCATCCAGGACCCTGGGATCATGACCTGAGCCCAAGGCAGAGGCCTTAACCCACTGAGCCACTCAGGCACTCCTATGCTGTGTTTGTTTTTGTTACGAAATCTGTTTATCATTTTTTTAAAAAAGATTTTATTTATTTATTTGACAGATCACAAGTAGGCAGAGAGGCAGGCAGAGAGAGAGAGGAGGAAACAGGCTCCCTGTCGAGCAGAGAGCCTGATGTAGGACTCGATCCCAGGACCCTGAGATCATGACCTGAGCTGAAGGCAGAGGCTTAACCCACTGAGCCCCAGGCGCCCCATTTATTCATTTTTATAATGATTCATATATAATGTCTTGGAATTTTAATTTTATTTTGGATTACAGTTATAAAAATAAAATGCCTAGGGGAACATGGGGGGCTCAGTTGTTAAGTGTCTGCCTTCAGCTCAGGTCATGATCCCAGGGTCCTGGGGTCGAGCCCCTGCATCAAGCTCCCTGCTCAGCAAGAAGCCTGCTTCTCCCTCTCCCACTTCCCCTGCTTGTGCTCCTCTCTCACTGTGTCTCTCTGTGTCGAATAAATAAAATCTTAAAAAAAAAAAAATAAAATAAAATGCCCATCCACTATAGACTGGAACAATTCTGGGGGAAGGAGGGTTATCTTTAAGTATTTTTATTTTATTTGAAATGTTTAAGTTTCCTATTACTACTTCGGTTCCTTCTATGTACAAAGTAATTTTGTTCAAAATTTAGTTTTATGATGGAAACAATTTTTTTAATAACTAGGTTTAGCTTTTATTTTATTTTTTAAAAGATTTTATTTATTTATATGACAGAGAACACAAGCAGGCAGAGTAGTGGGCAGAGGGAGAGGGAGAAGCAGCCTCCCTGCCAAGCAAGGAGCCTGTATGCAGGACTCTGGGATCATGACCTGAGTCGAAGGCAGTCACTTAACCCACTGAGCCATCCGGGCTCCCTGAAAAGAGAATTTTTCAAAATTCAGTAACAATACTGAATTTTTTCATCAGATATTTTATTGAGATAATTGTAGGCTCATGTGCAGCTGTTAGAAATAATACAGAAAGATCCTGTGTTCACAGTGCCTGATTCCCCCACCCCGGGGGGGGGGGGGGTCCTGTTTTATAAAACTGTACTATGATAATCACAACCAGGGTATTGGCATGGATGTAATACACTGATATTATTCAGATATTCCCGGTTTTACTGGAACTCTCTTGTGTATGTAAAGAAATCAGATTTTGTTTTTAGAAGACTACTGAAATACTAACTTTAATTAGGCCTGTGATCTAGCAGGGGGAGGGCCATTTAACCTCTTGTGCCTCAGGCTTCTCATTATGTCAGAATGTTTGTATGATCTTTAGGATCCTTTTTCGGTGAAGACATTCTGTAATTTTTGTTTGAGAGTATATTAGAATTTGAAATTAAAGCCTTCTTTATCTTTTCTCTTTTTGTGTGTAGGAGGAAAAGGCTTCTCTTTTACATCGTACTCAGGAAGAAAGAAGAAAGAGAGAGGTAAAAACAGTTTTGTAATAGTCTCTTTAAATAAGCATTTTTCCATAGCATTTAAATAAGTCTGTCATAATGTGTATAGGTAGATGTATGTTGTATGTGACATAACATGCATATTTTTGTGTATATTTCGGAAGCATTTCTGGATTGTTTGAATTTATGATAAGTAATTTATTCTGGAACCGGTGTGGAAAAGACAGACTAAGTGGGCAGTTTCCAGAATAGAGGGGAAAGCAGGCTTTTATCAAGTTCTCTTCCTTGCTTATGATAATGGTTTCCAGAAGATCTAGAAAGACTTAGTATATCATGTTCATGTTTTGCCAAGTAAAAGAAGAAAACTCACTATTAAGGCAAATATCTTAATTATTTGAGTAGAAGATAAACAAATGGAGCTAGTGACATTTGTTGGTTTTTGTTTGTTTAATACATGCTTTATTTTACATTTCATCTCTGGTGACAGTGTCTTAACATTGCTTGTTTTGTTAATTAATTGGCAATTATGGTATATTTTATGGCCTACTTTTCCAGATTTCTGTTTTGTTTTCTGATCATTCATTTGTTCCTTTAGCAAATATTGAGAGCTTGATACATTCCAGGTGCTGTTCTGCTTGTTGGCTGTATGGATAGCGAATAAGATGGATAATGTTCTTGCTGGGTTCTGGAGCACGAATGCAAGTGCTGTGAGGGCAGTGGAGCAGAGTGATGGTGACTGGGAAGGGTGTTCAGGGAAGGAGACTCTGAGCTGGTTAGAGTTGAGCTGATAACTGAAGGATGAAAAAGAAGCTGGAGGAAGAGCATTCTTGGTGAAGGGAACAGCAAATACAAAGAGTTAGGTGGGTGACCAGATTATTCTTTGCTGTGGGGGCTTACCCTGTACACTGAAGGGTGTTCAGAGCTCCTGTTGTTCTCTCCAGTTGAAATAACCAAAATTACCTCCAGATGTTCCCCTGGGTGGTGTAAATGCTGTCAGTTGAAAGTGACTGCTCAACAAGAAGTGTTGGCTGATGTCTTTCATCTTTCCTGGGAAATTCTCAGCTGTCATCTCTTGAGTATTGTTTCTGTTCCATTCTTCCTCTCCTCTTCTTCTTGGACTCAAATTATGTACATATTTGACCTTTGTGTTGTGTCATATCTCTCCTATGCTCTTCTGTGTATTTATCCTTTTGATTATTTCTCCTTCAGTTTGGATATTTTCTTCTGACCTAACTTCTAATTTACAGATTATCTCTTTACCAGTGTCTAATTGTTACATATATCCTTTGATTTCTGAACTTCAGATTTTATTTCAGTTCTAGAATTGTCTTTGTTTTATTTCCAGGTTCTCTTGTCTTTTAATTCCATGAACATAATTATAGATTATTAAAGGTAATGTTTGAACTCCAGTTTTGGATCACCTCTGGGTTTGTTTCTGTTGTTTGTCCTTTTGATTTTTAGTTCTTGTCTTTTGCCTGGTTATTTTGGTTGAATACCGTGAGTTTATATGGCAAAACAAAAAGCAAAAGAGCTCTCTTTTTGGAGACTGTTACATTTTCTTTTGGCAGGCAACAGGAAGAAGGACAAATCACCTTTAATTAATACAGGGTTTAGCTGGTTTGCAGCCCTTCCTCAGTCCTTGTCGGGGTCAGTCTGTTTCCAGTACATTTACAATGGAGCCTTTAGGTCCCTGTTCCAACCAGAAGGCTGGGATGCTACCAAGACTACCTCCTCAGTGAACAACTGAATGAATAAAAATAAATGTTTTGAAAACTCATGGGCCCATATAGGTTTTTAATGAAGTGCTCTTAGAATCATTGTAATGAAAATGTTCCCAAACTAGGTTTAGGCTCAGGGGTTCCTTTGCTGTGAGCACTTGAAGCTCAGAGAGTACACTTGCATGACCCGATTGGTGTTCTGCCATCCTGGGATTGTGTGTGTGCACGTGTGCATTTCAAGCCTGGCAGGTGACGTTCCTGGAAGACAGGAAATGGTGTCGTGGGGTAGGATGAGTGCAGGCCTTCGTGTCATTTGGCTTTGAGTTCTGACTCTCGTACGTCTTCCAGCGTCACTTTATCTTTGTGGAGATTTCCGCTTCTGCGTTGTAAAACCGGGAGGAGTCGTCATCGAGGATGATTGTGCGGTGTCTCTCTTCAGGCCCGCGCACAGTAGGCTTTCAAACAGCAGGAGCTGCTTTGGTTACAACGATGTGAAGAATAAATATTTCTGCGAGGTCACTGAAAATTTTTTAAGAGAGTCTTAACCAAAACTGAAGTTTTCTGCTTTGAGATAAGAAAAGTGGCTTTTAAAATTGATGTTTGGGTTGTCTGTATTCTTTTTCTATTTCAAACTTAGCTGTCATTGTAAGGCTTAGTGTGCTGGTGGGATTGTGAAATGGTGTAGCCACTTGGAAAACAGTCTGGCTGTTCCTCCAATGTTACTCCGCTCCTGCGCATACACGCAAGAGAAATGAAAACCTGTGTCCGGACAAAACGTTTACATGAATGTCCACAACAGCATTGTTCATAATAGCCCAGAGTGGAAACAGCCCAAATGTCTGTCAGGTGGTAAATGGATAAACGAAATGCGAGCCATCCTTATGGTGAAATATTAATTGGCCGTGAAAAGTCGTGCAGTATTGATAAGTGATACAACATGTATGAACCTTGAAAATACGGTGCCAGGTGAAAAAAGTCAGACACAGAAGGCCACGTGTTATAGGATTCCATTATGTCCAGAATAGGCATTCCCATACGGACAGAAATTTGATTGGTGGTTGCCAGGGATCGGGGAGCCAGGGCAGAGGTTGAGGACTGAGTGCTAATCGGTACAGGGGTTTGGAGTGTGTGCTGAAAGTATTCTAGAATCAGATTGTGAAATTTGATTGGTGGTTGCCGGGGATCGGGGAGCCAGGGCAGAGGTTGAGGACTGAGTGCTAATCGGTACAGGGGTTTGGAGTGTGTGCTGAAAGTATTCTAGAATCAGATTGTGGTGACACTTGAATTTTGAATATTTTAAAAATCGGTGAATGGTACGCTTGAAAGAGTGAATTTTGTGGTCTGTAAATTCTATAGCTGTTTGGTTTTTTTTTTTTTTCCCAAGTCTTTGCTAGCTAAATACCGTTTCACTAAGACCCATTATTCCTTCCTCTCTCCGTTATGCAGGAAGAAAGGCGAAGACTGAAGAACGCAGTAATCATACAGTCATTTATACGAGGCTACAGAGACCGGAGGCAGCAAGTAAGTTTGCTTTTAAGCTGAGGAAGAATTAGGCACGCCAGAGCTCATTTTAGATATGGCCTTGAGCCTTGGAAGTGGACTCCACTTTGTGGGTATTTTAGTACATGTGTGTAATGAAAGTCAACGTGGATAATAGTGTTTTCCCTAGTAATTAATTTTAGTAGTTTCTGTTGACGTAAAGATTTATAGATTGAGGAGTTCTGAGGTGATTTTTGAGTAACAATATAGAAACGGGGTGCGGCTAAAGATGGAAGTGTTGAAGGGTCCTCATTCCAGTCCCAGTTTCCTGGGTTTCATGTCACCTTTTTGCAAGAACTGCACGGCAGTGCACCCAGACTGGGACCCCGCCCCGCCCCTCTCTGCCCCCCTCTCCGCCCCCCTCTCCGCCCTGCAGCCCCCGGGACACACTTGGGCCACTAACCCTAAGCCTAACTGCTGCGGCTGTGCACCTTCCCACAAGCCCGTGCTTTGCCTTGCCCCCAGCACGCCCTCCGGAGAAGCGCCTTCGATCGCTGCGCCAGCGCCTCACAGCCGGGCGGCACTTTCTCCGTCGCCAGCGGGCCCAACCTTACCCTCCTGGTGAGGCAGCTGCTGTTTTTCTACAAGCAGAGCGAAGACTCACAGCGCTTGGTGAGTGCGAGCTCCACGCCACACAGCCTCGTTCATGGGGTTCCCAGCATTTTGTTTCTGGTGGAGTCGGACGGCCTCCAGTGTGTGTTTGCCAAGCCGGATCCCTAGAGATATCCTCGTGCACCTTGTGATCAATTATTGTATTTCTCACATATTTTTACTACGAATTGCTGATTTTTGCAAATGAGCTGTTTTATTTCAGATTTAGATGAGTTTTAAGTGTGCTTTGTTTTAGTAATACATTTAGTGACTTAGCTTTATACTGATGTGCTGTGTTAACGCAGAAAATCTAGGTCATGTGGTCAACACTACAAAATAAATCCTGATCGAGAAGATTCACGTTTTATCACGTCTCGATTCAGTGTCTGCTCACCACTTACGGAAGTTTGGAGTGTTACTGTGCTGTAACGATGAGCTTCGTGCGGACCGAGGTGACTGTGTGTGTTGTGTTTCAGATATGGATGTATCAGAACTTAATCAAACACAGCTCTCTGTTTGTCCGGCAGTTGGACGGGTCCGAGAGACTCACGTGTCTGTTTCAGATAAAGAGGCTGATGAGCCTCGGCTGCAGGTAAACCTCGTCAAGGCACGCGGTGGGGGAGAGTCGCCTGTGGGGCTTTAGGACGACCTCTGCCATCCGGTGCGTGACCACCTCCGTTCCGTTCCGTTTTGCAGGTTACTGCAAAGCTGCAGCGATGACAGTTTGAACGTCGCACTTCCGATGAGGATGCTTGAGGTGTTTTCCTCTGAGAAGACGTACTTGCCTGTTTTGCAAGACGCTAGCTACGTGGCGTCCATCATTGAACAGATCTTGCACTACATGATTCAGAATGGTAGGTGGCGGCAGGGCTGGGCCAGGGCGGCGGGGTGCTCCGTAGAGCTCGCGCGCCTGCTCCAAGCACCAGGAGTGGCGGCGACAGGGCCCACTGCCGAGGGGAGCGCTGACACTCGTCCTCCGCCCTAAGCCCCTGGACGCGGTCCGCTCTCTAACACCTCCTGTGACTGAAAGTGAAGCACATGGATGCTCGCGTCCAGAAACCTGTGGGGCCTCGCTCACGTGCGCCTGCGGCAGCCGATCCCCCTGCAGCGGCGCCAGTAGCCGCGTCCCCAGCTGGCAGGGGCAGTGGTGCCACAGGACCGAGGGACAGGTCGGTGGCTTTGCTGGTCTCAGGAGGAGATCCCGGTCTTCACCTCAGTCCGGCAGAGGAGACGAAGACGCCGGGTCTGAGATCTCTTTCTGACTGGGTCATCACTCTGTGACGCGTTGACGCTCTCCCAGTCATGGCTGCGTTGTGTTAAGGCATAATAACCGAGATCCGAAATTCCTCCGAGGATGCGTTGGTGACTGAAACAGAGAGGGCTTCTGACACTTTTGTGATGAATTAAGCAGTGTGAGACAAAAACTTAAAAATCTGACTCTCAGTAGTCTCACAGCTAGGAAGACAAGCACTTTAGGGCTTGGACTTGAGAAGGACTAGCATGAAAAAATAGGTACGTTATTGATCAGAAGACGTGCTGTAGGTGGTTCTGGAAGGCAAGAGTTACTGGTAAAACCACAAATCAATGTCCTTTTGTTCCCCAGAGCTGATGGACTAATCTAGGCTAAACCTAGCTAATTCAGTCCTCAGTACTGAAACTAAAAATCAGATTCACATACATCTCAACCTTAGCTTTTGGCTTCGGTTTCAAAAAAAGATCAAGTGGTGCCTCGGTGTCTCAGTTGTTAAGCATCTGCCTTTGGCTCAGGTCATGATGCCAGGGTCCTGGGTTCAAGTCCTGCATCGGGCTCCCTCCTCAGCGGGGAGTCTGCTGCTCTGCCCTTCTGGCTGACGTGTGTGTGTGCGCGCACGCGCGCTCTCTCTCTCTCTCAAATACATAAAATCTTAAAAAGAAACCTCCTTAGTTTGTTGAAAAATTAGGGAGTCAACTGAAAGTAAGTTGAAATTTGTGAGCTTTGATCTTTAAAAAAAGTAGCGGTGACTAAACCATCCCTTGTATTGGCTGATGCCTGATTGTGTGCGTCGATTAAGGCCGAGCAATCCGTGAGAGTTTTTACTTTTCTTGTTTTCTAAAAGTTTAAAGAATATAACTAAGAAATGCATTATTTTGCAGCGTGTCTAGAAGTAGAAAGTGTGTCACAGTCTTGCGGTGAAACTGCCGCTTCTGGCACCTTCCGTGGGGACATGTGATGCCGTTGGGTGATTCCACGGCTCCGCGCAGTGTTCAGGGCCCCTCGTGGCAAGTGTGGCCACCATCTGTCGCGTGCTCTGTTACTGCTGCTGATGCTCCCTGTGCTGTGCTTTCCGTCCCCGGGACTTAGTGACGTCACTGGGAGTTTGTCCCTCTGAATTCCGCTCACCGGTTTCTCCCGGCAGTAGGAGTCTGTAACATTTGGCACTGTTTCGTAATCACAGTGTGTGTTATCGTCGCATGTGCGCGCCTTAACGAGTGCGGCTGGACTTCAGACTCTAGTATGCTGTCCAGTGATCTGTCTAGTGCATAGATTGGTGTTGACATGTTAATGGTATAATAGTTTTTTAACTTTTCTTGATGTGGCATTTTTTAAAATTCTTGATGTCCTCCCTATGCTGTCCTTTTTTTGTTTGTTTTGTTTTTTTGTTTTAATCTCCATGACTTACTTATTTTGTGGCTGGAAGTTTGTGCCTCTTGATCCCGTTCGTCTGTCTCGCCCACTTCCGTCTTCTCAGGCTCATGGCGAAAGAGCTTGCAAGCTTCCCTGCTGGGTTTCGCTGGTGATGAGAAGGCATGAGGTCGGGGTTGGAGTTACAGAGCAGGCGTGAGGACAGAGCACTGAGGAGTCAGTGTTTAGTGGTCATGACTCAAGGGGACATCGTGGTGTCTGTCTGCTCAGCTGGGGGCCCCCAGTTGTGGGGCAGCGATCAGGGGGATTGGGGTAGAAGCCGGCTTTGTGGTGGTGGAAGGGTTCACCTGAAGCAGAACAAAGGGGACGGAAATGTATTGTGTCCACTGCAGGGAGCCGAGGCTGGGCTGTCTGCCTCGAGGCCGTTCGTGGGGGCTGTGTGTGAGGAAGGTGAGGACGTCTGGGACATACGGAATTTTCACCCTTTTTGGTAACCATGCCTCGTTGTAAGCAGCCCATTGGTCGATTAGGGCCTATAGGTATTTCGAGGTCGGTCGCCTGATGGGCCCGACCTTGCTCAAGCCTGTTGCCTAAAAGTGGCCTCCGCATGAATTTGTGTAGGACTGTTTTCACAAAGTGAAGCAGGTGAATGGTGCATTTAATGTGCGCTGCCAAGTGTGTCTGGACAGTAGTGAGATATTTACAGACTACACTGAGATTCTTGCTCCTTTGTGAAAAGGGGGCGGATGTATTTAAAGGACTGTAGGATTTGGGTCAGCAGTGAGGCCGGCGTTGATGCTTACTGTACACCTTGCAAGCCCATTAGACGCTTAGTGAGGTCAGAAAGGGTGTTGCTTCAGCTTGAATTCCCTGGTGCCCATACTGTGGTCTCCAAAGCCATCAATTCCTCTAAAAGGAGCTGAAGAACTCGCCGGAGCGGGGCTGGCAAGTGGCAGGTCCTGGCTCCTGGTCCGCGGATGAGGACAGGCGCGTCTGGCGGTGCTCTCTGCGAGTGGGAGGGCTCAGGGCCGGCCAAGCCCACCCCGTTGCCCAAAGATAGGATGGCGTGAGAGTCTGTGAGGGTTACTGCTATGGCAGATGCTTCCGTGTGCCCGCGTCCAGGAGCTCAACGTGCTCGTGAAAACCACAGAGCCGGTTAAATGCTTCCACCACGATACCTGGCTCTTACTGGGATCCTGATTCAAGCAAGCCAGTTAAATGAAATTTATAGCAAGCAGGAGTTGGAGACTTAAACACTGACTAGATGCAAGGAATTATTATTAATTTATTTTAGCTGTCATAATGGCATTTTTAAGAAAAATAAAGTCCTTTGATGACACACTGAAATAATTTTATTTTAGATTTGCTTCCCAGTGAATGGAGGAGTGGGTGATGGGCAGATGGAGCTTATATACCTTTTCAGGCTGCTTATGTATTTAACTTTTTCTTTTTTTTTTTTTTTTTAAAGATTTTATTTATTTATTTGACAGAGAGAGATCACAAGTAGATAGAGAGGCAGGCAGAGAGAGAGAGAGAGAGGGAAGCAGACTCCCTGGTGAGCAGAGAGCCCGATGTGGGACTCGATCCCAGGACCCCGAGATCATGACCTGAGCCGAAGGCAGCGGCTTAACCCACTGAGCCACCCAGGTGCCCCTTAACTTTTTCTTAATAAAAATGTTGAAGGAAGGGGCACCTGGGTGGCTCAGTGCCTTAAAGCCTCTGCCTTCGGCTCAGGTCATGATCTCAGGGTCCTGGGATCGAGCCCCACATCGGGCTCTCTGCTCAGTGGGGAGCCTGCTTCCACCCTTCTCTGCCTGCCTCTCTGCCTACTTGTGATCTCTGTCAAATAAATAAAATCTTAAAAAAAAAAAAAGTTGAAGGGACTCCCGGCTGGCTCGGTGGGTAGAGTGTACAACTCGATCTCAGCGTCATGAGTGCAAGTTCCACACCGAGTGTAGAGATTACTTTAAAAAATTAATAAACTTTTAAAAAAGGGGCCATTGTCTGTTTAATTAGTAACATTTAATGAAAAAGCAAAGTTGAAGAAGAATTAAATTTGGACCCATGCAGATTTGTAAAAAGCATTTTAAAATTGACCCATTTTTTTTCTCATTATGATTAAGGTACCAAATTTTAAGTGTGTGTTTTTCCTTTCTTTTAGGGTATTATAGATCTCTCTATTTGTTAATTAACAACAAGCTTCCATCAAGTATTGAATATTCTGATTTATCTCGAGTTCCTATAGCAAACATTTTGCTAGAGAATGTTCTGAAACCATTGCACTTTACTTACAACTCCTGTCCAGAAGGTGCAAGGTAAGAATGGGCTAATTGACTGATTTTGTAAGTTCTCAGGTTCTGTATCTAACGGTAACTTTTATGTGGATGCTATTTTACATACAGACTTCAAAGCCAGATTTTTACTTTATTAGCGTGACTCAGTTTAAAGAAAAAGTTTACTGTTTCTGTTTGGCCTGTACCCTAATATAACTTTATAATTCTGATGAGCTGGTTATTTTCCCATCTTCTAGTAGCTGTTGAAAGATACGAAAACATGGCAGAGTTTTCTCAATAGGAAAGGCACAAAATCAGTTAATTTCAAGGCAATTTAGTTGATATCGAATGCTTAGCTTCCATTGATTTTGAAAAGAATATTTTTTTCATGTTAATCCGTGATTTTATAAACAGTATGTATTGATCCAAGCTTCCACTTTTCTTTTCAGGCAGCAAGTCTTCAGCGCCTTCACTGAGGAGCTTCTGGCAGCACCTTTCACTGATCAGATTTTCCATTTCGTCATTCCAGCCTTAGCGGACGCGCACACTGCTTTCCCGTACGAGCCCTTCCTGAATGCACTGTTGTTACTGGAGAGCAGGTGCTCCAAGACAAGCAGTGGGGCACCGTGGCTCTTCTTCTTTGTCTTAACAGTTGGCGAGCATTACTTGGGTATGAGATACAAGATGTGTTTTCCCTGAACACACACGTGTGGTATTAGCAGATGGAAGTCCGGAGACGGGACTCCAGGGGCCGGTGTGCCTTGTCGGGTGGCCTCTGCAGGGGGAACATATTTGCTGAAGGTCTGTGTCCTAGCCAGTGTCCCTGGGGAAAGTTTCTAGGCACGTAGTCCCAATTCAGGGGTGCCTGGCTGGCTCCTGTCAGTGGAGCATGTGATTCTTTTTTTTTTTTTTTAAAGATTTTACTTATTTATTTGACAGAGATCACAAGTCGCAGAGAGGCAGGCAGAGAGAAAGGAGACAGTAGGCTCCCCCGTGGAGCAGAGAGTCCCATGTGGGGCTCGATCCCAGGACCCTGGGATCATGACCTGAGCCGAAGGCAGAGGCTTTAACCCACTGAGCCACCCAGGCGCCCGGGGCATGTGATTCTTGATCTTGGGTTCGAGATCGTGAGTTCGAGCCCCACCTTGGGTAGACTTTACTTTAAAAATTTCGAAAAAAGCGGTCCTGATTCAGATACATGTTAAAGGCCCCACAGAGTAAGAAATTTTTAAAGTTGAACAGGACTGAGTGCACGGTTGTCATCCCCATTTATGGCAAACCTCCAGGGCGTGCGTCTGCTAGAATCACAGCATCTTTCTCGGTGTGTTGATACATACATCTGTGCATGAATTACTGTAATTTTGGTAAGAAGCTGTGGTCAGGAAGGTCTCTCTGAATATAAGAAAAGTGATACGCGAGTTTTCCAGTTTGTTTGATCACTTCTAATCAGATACTACGACTGGCTGTCTTACAAAGGGACCCTCTCGGAGGAAGGACTGCTGGTGTATTTGAGGGTGCTCCAGACCTTCCTGTCGCGGCTCCCAGTTTCACCTGCCAGTGCGAGCTGTCCGGACTCGGCCAGTGACTCGGAAGATGAGGTTGAAGAGGCAGACAAGCAGCCAAGCGCCCCGGTAAGCTCCTGAGGGCCTGGGGCCGGCGAACGGATGACACCGCACCCCACTCCTCCTGATCTGGTGTCGCTTTTCGCTTCGCGTCTGTCCTTCGTCTCAGCTACATGAGTAGCACAATAGCGCGTTCCTGCTGTAAAGCCTGCGGACCGCAGATGAGGTTGCTCCGTGGCCGCTCTGCTCTTCCCACACCTGCCCCTCCTGGCCGCTGGGGGTCGGGACTCTCTTCCACACCTTCTCCCGCCAAGTGTGTGTGCGTTACGTGGTTATGTGAGTTTTCATGCACAGCAGGCCACGCTGTATATTAACTTAACTGCTGCTTAGGAAGTTTTCCTAGAAGTGAAATTGTCCAGTTAAAAGGCTAATAACAAGTTCCTAGTTCTCAAGAAGGGCATTTACTGTGTAACAAGCATGTTCTATTTTTAAGAATTTTTTTAGAGCACTTTATGGCGATACACTTTACCATGAAATTCGCCCTTTGAAAGTGCTGTCCAGCTGAGTGATCTCTCAGCGTGCTTGCCTCCCTGCGGCCGCCGCTGTGCGGGTAGAGCGTTGTCTGCGCGGAAACCCCCCGGCCAGCAGCTGCACACACCCTCCCCTTCTCCCAGCCTCAAAGGGAGAAAAAGCTAAGTTCTTCCTTACCCTATCTTGCGGACACCAAGCAATGTCTCCTGTTACTTTTCAGCTGTTTTGTAGATGACAGGTGTTATGATGTATTTGAAAACGATTTTGAGTTTATTGTCATGCATAATCTCTGTACCCGTTGTCCCATTTCTCACCTAGCATGGTTTGCTATTTTCAAGGGATAAAAGCTTTGCATTATACACACATAATTTCCGTGATATTATCTGCTGCTTTTTCTCTTAATTACACAATTGAAATATCTTGAGGTTTGGATATCATGGGTTTAAAAAATTTTTTGTTAGGAAATTTCCCATTGATGAATACGAAGTCCAGTCCCAGGAAGACTACAGTCTAGAGGGCTCAGGTTTTCCAGGGGAAGTACATCTTCAGGATCTTGCAGAGTGAAAGGATGTGTTAGTACTACGCCCTCCAATGCAAATAGCTTTATTAGCAGAGATGGAAAGTAACGGTAAGGAAAAACAGATGAGGCCTTGCCCCTTACAACTAGAGGGAGGGCTAATTACAAAAGGGCAAAACTGAGTGTTTTTTGGTGGAAGCTGGAAGTCTTGCATCTTTCAGAATTCAGAACTGCACCCAAAATGTGACTTTTGTATTGTTAAAAAAAAAAAAAGTGGGATTCTGTAGGTGGAATGTAGATAAAAGTTTTTTGTCTTTAGAAAATACTGAATAACTTTCTAGAGAAGCTGTGACATTAAAATGGTTATGCACAGTATGGTGGTATCCACGTGGAGATGAGGCTTTGGACGGCACCTGCTGGGGAGATGTTAGGGAGCCCCTCCTCTCCCTGTGGACACGGATAGGAGCAGAATAGGAGACACAGGGAACAGAGGGAACACTCAGGCTTGCTTGCTTGTGGTTACACTTCTCTAACATACGGAAAGGTCGCCTTGTCCCTGTTTATCTTATTTTTTCTTTCCCTTCCCCTATGTTCACCTGTTCTGTTTCTTAAATTCCACATATGAGTGAAGTCACATGACATAAGAGACTCTTAACTCTAGGAAACGAAACTGAGGGTTGCTGGGGGGGGGGGGGCGGGGGGCTGGGGTGACTGGGGGAGGGGCTTGAAGGAGGGTGTGGGATGGAATGAGCGCTGGTGTTCTGTGTGACTGAGGAGTCACAGACCTGTACCCCTGAAACAACACCCTGTATGTTAGCTAAATTCAATTTAAATTTAAAAATTTTTTAAAGCCCGTAAGACTATAGATGAATATGGCATAAAACTTCTATTTCGAAGTTTCTAAATGTAAGACTTTGATGTGTGAGCCATCTCATGGGCTGGGCATCCCACAAAGCCGTTAAAATTTTTTTTTTTGACAAACTGCAAAAAAAAAAAAGTGCAGCTTAATTTTGTTACTTATAGTTGTGAGAAATTTTACTCCACTTTATTTTTCTCCCTTAATATACAAGGGTTTCAAGGTCTGTGTTACTACAGGTATGTGACTTGATACCTTTGCTTCTCTTTTTCATTTTTTCCTCTTCATTATTCCCCTGCATTGTTTGTTACGTCTCCTTTCCTGTCCACCTTTGGGTTCAGAACCAGTGACCAAGCTGTAGGCCAGGTACTCAACAGATTTGACTCGAAATCTTTATTTTTTGGTCAGATCTTTTTGTCCATTGCTTATATATTGCCTTTTCTTTCCTGTGATAGTTATGTAGAATCTAGTTTGATTGAATGAGATTTTTCCAGAGTCAGATTTCACTGTTTTTAAACACTTAGGTCTCTGTATAATTTAATGTATGACACTCCAAAAGTAGTACCCGTGCATGTTACTTACGGATTCAGGTTTGGCAGGTAGAATTTATTCCTTTCGTCTAAAGCAGTGTTTTATTTGGTAGGTGATTGTCGGTGACATAAGTCCTGTCCGCGCAGGTTTCCAGACAGGGCCGCCAGCAGCACCCGGTGTTGTGCGCGTATTTTCATACTCACGCACACTTGAGGATGTGCACACACACGTGAGAAAAGCGTGTGTCTTTGGTGAAGTCCCCCTATGGATAAATACACAGCAGCTTAGTTCAGGTTTTACTCAGCGAAACACATCCTTAGAGAAAGTAAGATATAAAATGTATCTTATTTGATTTTTAAAAAAATACTTAATATTCTGACTATTTTTGCTTAAACTGGGGTCTCCCGGATAGCTCACGATGGAAATTCTGCTCGATGGTAACATACTCCCACACGCGTGCTCAGTACAGTGGTATCTAAAATATGAAATTAATCGTCCCTGAAATGTCAGTACTGAAATGTTGTCCCATCAGGAGGCAAAAACTGAGTATGTGCAGTTCCTGTGTTGTTACCCTGGGTGAGATTGGAGCCTAATACAGACGACGACTGTGGGTGGAACTCTAGAAAGTTTCATGGTACTTCAGTGGATGTACCTGTTGTGACGTGGGCCACTTTTAGATCAGGCCTGTTTTGTGTTCTCGGGGGACTGGAGTCAGATCCCGAGCAGCGTGGCGGGTCCTTGGCGCCCAACCGTGGTGAACTCAGAGCAGCTTGCCCGCTGTGTTTAGGAGGACGGCCGGCTGTCGGTGCCCTACATCACCGAGGAGTGTCTCAAGAAGCTGGACACGAAGCAGCAGACCAGCACCCTGTTGGCCCTAGTGTGGAGGGACTCCGCCAGCGAGGAGGCCTTCACTCTGATGGCGTCCATCGGCCACACGCTCATGGTGCAGCACCGGATGGCAGTGCCCAGAGTCAGGCAAGTGGCTTGGGGCCGCGTGAGCCGCGGCGTGTGCCCCCGCAGCGGCCTGGGCTGCTGCTTCCCCACGGGGCGCGACGGAGGAGGTTCCCGCGGTACAGCCGTGCGTGGAGAACGGCCGCTGGTCTTTCTTTTCTAAACCAGCGGGTCCTGTTCAGCTCCGCTTCCCTGGCCTGTCATGTAGTAAATGAAACGAGCGCATTTTCCTAGCGGGCCGGAGAGCGGGCTGCGGTTGAGGCCTGGCCCCTCTCCGAGCGCCGGACCCAGCCTGCCTTCCGGAGCCCGCGTGTCCCCGGTTTGCGGCGCGCCCGGTGTCGGGCCGCCCCGGGCAGCTGTGCGGCGGGCCTGTGCAGAGACGGGCCCCGGTCAGGATGTGGCCGGGGTGCTGACGTAAGTAAGTGGGACTGCAGCGTTGACCGGTTTTTCTCTCATTGGAGTGAGTGCTAGCTCCGTGGTGTCCGGAGAATGGGGCAAATACCTCACAGCGCATGCTGCAGGGGTCGTGGGGTTCGAGGGGGAGCACAGGGAGGGCTGGTCCGCAGATGACCTGCTGGAGGCCTCGGTCTCCCCACACTGGGGCCGGCGCTGTGTCCGACCGTTGAGGTCATCCGAAGAGTTCTCTTCTGTTTCTATGACGTGCCTTCCTGTGGCGTGGAAAGAGCTGGTGTCTTGGTTCGGAAAGCAGCCTACCTGGATGGGCCACACGCCAAGGGCACACCACCGGCCGAGCCCGCCTCAGACACCGCACACAGCCCACCGGCCCGCGCTGTCCCAGCACCCTGGTGTCTGCAGCCGCTGGAGGCAGTGGGGCGGCAGGGGACGTGCTCCCTCCGCGGGGAACTGGCTCTCTGGGGGCCGATTGCAGCAGGACAGGATGTCAGATCTCGGGAGCAGAGCAGCTCGTCCAGGCCCTGGGCTTTGATGGCAGCGCAAAGTCTGCCGGTACAGGCAGTAACCACTGCAGTTAAATGCGTCACTGCCTGGTCTGGGTCACTGGTGCGCTGTTTCCGAAGCAGGTTTAGTGGGTAAAGGAGCTTTATATGGAGCCTTGGTTTTACAACTGCTGCACCTGTTTCCTCTAAGAAACTACTCCAGGAATTTCATTTATGGCTTAAATACGTCAGCTTTTAAGTACCTGAATGTTTCCCATAGCTCATGAAAGCAAGTGGACTTACTTAACTATGCTCGATTTTCACTGCTTTCAAGTTTTTTGGTGTTTTTTTTAAGGTATTTAAAAGATGATTAATAAATTGCAGGGCCGATGATGCCCTGTCAGCGCCTCTGAGCCCATGCAAGTCCCTCTTTCGTGGTTGGGATTTGCAGTTTTCATTTCTTCTTTCTCTTCTGCTTCTGCGGCTGCTGCTGCTGCGGCATCTTCAGATTGATGCATTGGCTTTAGTGGTGGGAGGGGCAGAGGGAGAGAATCTTACACGGGCTTTACCCCCAGTGCAGGGCCCCACTTGACTGGGGGCTCAGTCGCAGGACCCTCGGACCATGACCTGAGCCAAAATCTAGAGTCAGACGCTTGACGCACCGAGCCCCCCAGGCGCCCCGCAGTTTGAATTCCTGTCTAACACTCATTGGCAGGATGTATAAGGGAACAGGGAGACCCTTTTTACACTGGCGTGGGAAGATGTCCAAGGTTTAATTGAAAAAAGGAAACTACAGTACGAAGTGGCTAATAAGCTCCTGTTGTGTCAGAGTGGTGAGAAAAGTGGGAATGTATGTTTGTATTTGCATAAAATACATTGGACACATACATAGGAAAGTCATAGAGCTGATTATTTACATGTCTGTGCTGGGGGAGTCGAGAGTGGAGGAGAATGTGGACTTCTCACTGTACTTTTTTTAAACGATTTTTATTTATTTATTAGAGAGAGAGAGTGCGCGCGCGCACATGAGTGAAGGTAGGGACAGAGGGAGAAGTTGACTCCCCGCGGAGCAGAGAGCTTGATGTGGGGCTCGGTCCTAGGACCCCAGGATCATGACCTGAGCTGAAGCAGACGCTCAACTGACTGAGCCACCCAGCTGCCCTTCAGTGTGTTCTTTGATAGGTTTTGAGTTTCAGATTATGGGAATTAAATTTCAAAAAAGTAATAAATTAATTGCCAGCTCCTTTTATGGGAGAAAATTCATAAATCTTGCCATTGGATGTGGGACTCTGAATAAAAATTCAGATATAAAATTTATTTTTTCCTTAAGAAAATATATTCACTATCTTTACTGTGAATACTGTGGTTGTATTGTGAGAGGGAAAACAAGAAGGCAGTGTCCCAGTGTCCAGAGAACTAAACCCAGAGAGACGGGCACTTACGTGGACGCGTGAGGGCGGCCCGTGTGCAGTGCTGAGCGTAGACTACCGCTCACTTGGACTCTGAGCGGCAGGTGGTGGGTTAGTGTG
This sequence comes from Meles meles, assembly GCF_922984935.1. Classification (NCBI taxonomy): domain Eukaryota; kingdom Metazoa; phylum Chordata; class Mammalia; order Carnivora; family Mustelidae; genus Meles; species Meles meles. The sequence goes on along the minus strand of NC_060075.1, from coordinate 1,731,905 downwards.
CCATCGGACGGCTTTGTGCTGCTGGGAAGTGCTCCACGCAGAGCTGAGGACTGTGCCCTTCTGTGTGCCCTCCCTTTGGCCACGCTTCACCCTGCCCTGCCTGAGGGATGAGGGAGTGTGGCACCCCACAGAGCCCCCCACCCCCGCAAGCCCGGCCCTCCGTGGCCTTCTGGCCTCTTCTCAAACCTCCCTCCCCTGCTACCTTTGCAGACGCTGTTCTCACGACTTTCCCTCTGCTGTTGGGCTTCTCTTCTGTTTCTTCAAGGCTCTTCTTTGTGTTTCATCGTTTCCTCAACTTCTCTGACTTCCGTTCCCTTTAGTTTCTTCGTTTTTTTCCTACTCGGTCAGTTTTCTGGGTGATAGACATGGCTCCGGCCACTTTCTGGAGCTCCAGCCCCTGTTAGCAGTTTAACGGGCTGTACCGAGACCCCTACGCACTCCGTGAGATGGAGTCTGGCACATTCCCCCAAAACCTGGGTTACAATGGGGAGCCACTAGCAAAACGTGGCTTCTTCACCTGAAATGACTTACGGTGAAAGCGGGAACCCAGTTCCTTGGTCACGTAGCTCTGTACCTTTCAAGTGTGTGGTGGCCACGTGTGGCTGGCCAGTGCCGCCCTGTTAGCTAGCACAGCGCAGACCACTCCCAGCACCACGGAAAGTCTGCTGGACGCACTGGCTGTGGGGCGCGGGCTTGGAGTCGCTCCTTCCGTGGTGATGGTGCAGTCAGTCGCCGTGACTCGTGCGTGTACGTTCTCGCGCTCTGCTTTGCCGGGCTGAATGGTCAGAAACGTGACCTGGCTGCTGTTCCCCTCACATACCTGCGAGTGCGTCCCCTTAGCTCTCAGGAGGACTCACATTCCGCAGGCACTGCCAGGCTCTGTCCCCCACCGATCAAGTGTTCGGTCACCTCTGCCCCAGCCACGCTCGCGCTGGCTCTCTGCCTCCCCTGTGTTCCAGGCTGGGCCCCTTTGCCTCTGCTAGACTCTGTCCAAAATGCTGCTTTCCTCCTTGAATTCTCTTTCTTGGCTCAGTTGTCTATGAGACTCACACTGAGGTTATCCGGTCAGAGGCCTCCCTGAGTTACACACTGAGATGTCGCCTGTAATTGCAACTTTCCATGACATTTCCGTTTTATGGCAGGCACTTCCTGCGAGTGCTGTGTTGGGTGGGGCTCACAGCCCAGCAGCCGCTCGGACTTGTTCCTGGTCCTCGGCTCCTCTGTCGCCTGCGCTTCTGGAACCTGTGAAATGGCATTTTAAAAAGTAGCGTTTCAGGCATCACAGAGGTTGCTGTTAATAAGCTTCCTGTGGTTTTCTTGAAAATACGTCCACTCGCAGTGCCTCACAGATCAGTTCTATTGCAACACGTGCTGCGTTTCTCTACCAAAATCCAGTAGACTGAGCCGGCTTCATTGGTTTATGTTATGAATCGTGGTTTAGACAGTTGTTTGTCTGGAAGCGCACGGCTGTTGTCCTGTGTTCTGAGCGCGGCCGAGTGCGTGCGCTGACGGACTTTCTTCAGCCCTGGCTCACGGTTCATGTCCGTGACAGCCCGAGGTAGCCTGAGTATGCCCGCGACTTCAGTGGGGGGGGAAACAGATCTGTGTCTTGTTTTATATTGCAATTATACTGCTCCTGTTTTGTTTTGTTTTTATAGTTTTTGTAGTTTCTTTTGAAAGTATTGAAGGTGGATACCTACAGAGAGAAATTTACTTTTTGTCTATGATTTCATGCTTGCTTTTTTCATCAGTGATATTTTCAGTCCAATCAATACATTTAATTTGCTTTTGATTCATGTTAGAGTTTTCTATACTAGAGACTAAATAAGATCTGTGAGCTTTTAAACATTTCAGTACATCACGATTTTATTATTAAATCTATTTTGAAGTCATATATAAGATTCTAAACTAATTGATAATCATTATTGTTAGACACATCAAATTAGTAAGTGGTCTTGATTCGGTCAGACTTAGCAGTAAGTGAGTTCTACAACTTCTGAGAATTTTCTAGACGTTTGTGAGTGACAGCCGGTTCACAGGAGGCACAAGTGAGCTTGGGAAAAGCGCACGTGTAGCCTGTGCTGGCCTTCTCATGCTACTTTTTAACCCTAGCACTCGGGACTGGCGCGGAGAGCCTCCACGTGATGAATGCTGCTTTCCCTGTTTCCGTGACATTGCAGTACAAGGGAGAGTTCAATTCTCAAGTCTGTTCATTTCTATTTTTATTTTTTTTTTAAGATTTTATTTATTTGAGAGAGAGCATGAGAGGGGAGAGGTCAGAGGGAGAAGCAGGAACTCCGGAACTGCGCGTACGGCCTGCTGCCTGCTCGTGCTCGCGGTGCGGGAACGTTTTCCGTGTACCCCAGCGGGCAGCCTAGTGCCGGAAGTATGCCAGAAGCCTCTGGGCTTAATACAGACATTTTCTGAATCTTCGGCTTATAGCTTGCTTGAATTTGGAAGAAATATGTTGCATGAATATCTGCTTATTCTCACTTCTTTTTCCCCGTTCCCTTTCCAGGCTTCTCTACAGTTTAGCCTTTAATGCCAGGTTTCTGAGACACCTGTGGTTTCTCATCTCTTCCATGACAACACGGATGATCACAGGGTATGTGCCGCGTGGACTTCCAGACTGAGCTCATGTGCGTGGAAAGTGGCAACCTAAGTGAAAATATTCTAAGATGGTGTTTTAAAGTACTACTTACTGTATGTAAGAAAAATTCTAGATGATCTCAGTTTCATAAAAAGAAATTAATGCCCAGTTTTACACGTTTACCTATATACATTAAAAGTATGACTTTATCTGACAGTAAATTTGTTTTTAATGCTGTACTCTTTTTTAAACCATGTGACTTCAAATGTTTTGTTAGTGAAAACGCAGAGTTGAAGCAAATTTAACCCATTACAGACATTGAAACATATTAAATATTGTAGAAGTTGGTTTTTGAAACTTTTTATTTATGTAATTTGACTTTTTTTTAAAAAGATTTTATTTATTTGACAGATATCACAAGTAGGCAGAGAGGCAGGCGGGGGGAGGGGGGAGCCGGCTCCCCGCCGAGCAGTGAGCCCGATGCAGGGCTTGATCCCAGGACCCTGAGATCATGACCTGAGCTGAAAGCAGAGGCTTAACCCACTGAGCAACCCCAGGCTCCCCTGTAATTTGACGTTTCTTATATGAATCATTATGTAACTTGAAGTCTGGAATCTTTAATATACATATTTTAATTGGATATGTACTAAATAGAATTTAATATTCAGACATCCTTTGTGGTGAGCTGACCTAGCCTAGTGCCTCACTGACTCTGTCCTCTGTCAGGAGTCCAAGGGAACTCCTCTCTGCTATAACAGGAGAAGATGAGTGTGACGCTCAGGTCACCAGAGACCAAACTTGCAAAGTGCAGCTGGCTGTGCCAAAAACGGCGGTGGCCTGCTGCCTGTCCAATGAAGGAAGACATCTGTCTGTTTTAGGGCAAGAGTTGGGAAGGGAGTGTCCTTCAGTCTTTTTCTCTGTCTCCCCCCTCCCCTGCCCTCTCTACACTCCATCCCTTCCTCCCAGTCTTTCCTGACAGACAGTGGAAGGACTTCTGGGGTATGAGGGTGGGGTGTCCCAACGGTGGGCACACGCCGACAGATGGGGACGTCAGAGAGGATGTCTGCGCTGGGTGCTTTGTCTCAGGTTCAGTCCTGTGCAGTGGGAGCCGGGATTCAGGTCATCGACCTGCACAAACTCATAATAAAAGGGAACGTCGGTTTATGAATAGCATCACTTTGAGAGGCGTGCCTGGTTTTCGTTTCATGTCCTTGCCTCCGGAGTGAGTGAGGACACCGCGGCAGCTGCGGGCACTTGCGAAGGGGAAGCAAAGAGGGAGAGGCAACAGGGATTGGAAAGAGACCTGCAATGCCTTCATGTCCAGAAACGTTCTTTTACACCCTTTCATTCTCAAATTGAAATGTGAAGGGTTCGTGTATGTTTTGTTAGTTTTTCTGGTCGTTTTCAGCCACTTATGACCATGCCAGTCTTGGCCTATGACAGGTTTGTTTCGTGGAAAAGATCAGGCATCATTGAGACAGGAGGTTATCGGTGGCCTCGGAGTGTTTCCACTTAGCAGTGGAGCCCGCCGCAGCGCTGCCTGACTGCCTGTTTGTTGATGGTGTTCGTCTCTTGGCGAGGAAATGGAGTCACGGTGTGTGAAAGAAAAATGAGGTATTATTAGTTACAGTAAACTGTCAGAATTACTTTATAAGTTTGTAAAGTTACACAAAATTTTTAAAACTCATCATGTCTTAAAAATCAATTTGAGAGGGGCACCTGGGTGGCTCAGTGGGTTAAGCCTCTGCCTTGGGCTCAGGTCATGATCCCAGGGTCCTGGGATCGAGTCCCACATCGGGCTCTCTGCTCAGCAGGGAGCCTGCTTCCTCCTCTCTCTCTGCCTGCCTCTCTGCCTACTTGTGATCTCTCTCTGTCAAGTAAATAAAAAATCTTAAAAAAAAAAAAATTTGAGAATTTGGGTTTCAGCTTACTTCTTTAATTAAAAGTTCCTCAAGAAACTTACGATGGGATATATATTAGGATCGTATTACTACCATGTGAGTTTTTTCTGGAGTTTACTCTTGGAATATGATTTAAAAATTGAAATGCCTGATTTTTTTGAAATTGGCATTGAATTAATTTGGAAATTGTTTCCTAACAAGAGTTCCACTGGGATGTGTAAGTTCCAGCGAGCATAGCGGTCCTCACAGGAGCGGGAGAAAATGGGGGTTTCCTTGCTAACCCTGCGACGTGCTGGTGGCCTGGGCTGGAAGCCCGGGGTCCTGACCTCCCAGGCTCCGCGGCAACTGAGGCGCAGCTGAGGGGCAGGAGCGCATGGACTCCTGGTTCGTCTTTGCCGTTGGACCTCCTGCCACCAAAGCTCCTCGGGGCCTGCTTGTCTTTGGCTCTGTGCAGACTGTTCTGTGAATTGCCCATTTCTTGTCCCACCGACACGGCAGTAAGTAGTGGTTATGGTGGTCTCAGTAGACTTAGACTTCGTTCTCGGCAGGAGAGCATGCGGCAGCGACCTGTGTAGAAGAGACTCCCGTGGGAAGGGCCGCGGTTGTGGCGTGGGAGCCTTCGGGCGGGGACACTGTGTTTGGAGGCGGGGGGTTACCTGTGGTCTCAGGGCTGCTCCCTTGCCGGCCAACTCTCCAGGCTCTCAATCCGTGGCTTTTCCATTACGATAAATTATGGACTTTTTATTTGCTCATAAGTCTTTGAGATTGACCTGTGTTCGGAGCAGTATTTGAGTCAGTGTTTGTGGCAGAAAGTGTGGCCCGCAGGGAATCAAGAAACATAAGCTTCCGTCGTGTCCCTGCTGGAGGAGACCACAGGCGCGCATCCGGCCCTCCTTGCCAATCGCGCGTTCCGTCATTTAAATGAAAACGATTCCTTCCTTTTGTTTACCTCATGGGATAAGCTCATGTTGAGTAATTGCCCTCGTGGTAGGCACCTGAGTGCGAGCGCTGCACACACTGACACGTATGGGCCCAGCTGCTGGGGTGACCGCTGGGGGCTGGCGTGTCACTGTTCTGTAACTTGACCTGCGCCGTGTCCCCCCCGAATAGTATTCACTTGTCACAGTCTTCTGTTGTCTATGTGGGTCTGTGAGGGAACCGAGAGGTACCAACCATTTCTACTAGTATCAGTGAAACATGACATTAAACTGGTTTTCCTCTGTCCGTCGGCACAGTTTATGGTGTGAGGGCCCAGCTCTAGGCCTGGTGGGGAGTAACTCAGGAGGCACAGAAGGGCTCCTGGCCGCTCCGGTCTGGTCGGTCCAAAGGGAGCTTCCACGCCTCTTTTATCCCAACATAAAGACCCTTTTTCTGTCAGCCTGGCTTTGGCCATGAGGTAGGACGGTTGTACCTTGTCCCTTTTTATGTGTCTTCCCTGCATTTTTATTTTGGACAGACTGCTTCCGTCAGCAAGTGCCCAGGGCCGGGCTGCACGTTCAGGGTCAGGGCGCACAGGAGGTCGGTCAGACGACGGTTCTTCTCTGTGGCAGCAGAGTTCAGGCTGCCCATCGGGGCCCCTATCCTCACGGACCTGTTGGTGGCAGTGCTCTCCCCTGAAGTGGGCCCCGTGGAGCCCTAAAGCTCCTGGTGGCTCAGGCCAGCGCACTGAAGCCCCACGAGAGTGAAAGGACATTGGCCTTCGCGTCTGCCTTGCTCTCTCACGTAACTCTTGGCATGGTGGGCAACCACTTGGTAATTTGTGGATCCTTACTCCTGATCGTGTTGCATCTAATACAGATCGTGGTTTTTTCGAAATAGATACTCGCGGTGTGAAGATCAAACCGCGATCTTGCCCACGTTTGCTAGCTCAGGACTGATAGGACCTGCTGCAGGGTCATAGATTGGGAAGAGCCGGTGAACCTCTGTCACTGCGCATTCAACAAGACAAGGGACCACATTTCCCCAAGGGGGCGGGGGAAGGGGGAACAGGTTCTGGGTGGAGAAGTAAATTTAATAGCTCAGGGCTCTCGACGCGCGACGGACGACAGGGCTCTCTGAAGATGGCCTTCCTTTCGAGCTGCCCTAGGCTGTGCCAGGACTCCTGGGAAAAGCAGGAGCGGTAACGAGCTGGTAGAGAAGCGTGGCTAACAGGAGCAAAGCCCAGTACGCCAGAGGGGGATCTCTGTTCCTGAAGCATTTATCAGGGGTCGACACTCAGCAGTTTTTAACGGTCCGAAACGTTAGTCGTGGGGTAGGTGTTTCGTGAGAGCAGCACGATACTTTGTTGAATACGTGAAGTAGGGAGGGGGAGGGGGAGTTCGAACACAAGAAGTTGTGGCGTTACTTACCGTAACCCTCCGTCTGGGGACCACTGGCACTCTGAGTAACTGCTTTTGTCCGGTGATCACAGTAGCAGGGCAGGAGGCGAGAGTGGTAGCTTGCGGTCCTACTGTCTAGGACAGTAGTTTATGAACTGACATTGTTAGGACTTTACCTTCCCTTTAAGTAGTTCAGTTGCTAACAGAAACGTTATTTTCCCTGCTGATTTTTGTCTGGTGTCATGTCTTAATTCATTTCCAAATTAGAACTAACCTTAAAATCTTTTGTTTCGTTTCTGCTGCCGTCTCAAGGTCGATGGTGCCGCTGCTGCAGGTGATTTCCAGGGGCTCACCCATGTCTTTGGAAGACTCCAGTCGGATCATCCCTCTCTTCTACCTATTCAGCTCTCTCTTCAGCCACTCACTAATTTCCATACACGACAATGAATTCTTTGGAGATCCCATAGAAGGTGAGAGTTTAGAGGAATCCATTTTTTGCTGGCTTCATGGCCTGTCCGTTTCCGTAGATGATAGAAAAGTTTTAAGTCTCTTAACTCTTTCACTGTGTTAAGAAATGAGGGGGAAAAAAGCCAAGTATGACAGAACATTGGATTATGTTTTCCAGTTGTAGGTCAAAGACAATCATCAATGATGCCTTTTACTCTGGAGGAGCTGATCATGTTGTCTCGCTGCCTTCGAGATGCCTGCCTAGGGATCATCAAGTTGGCTTATCCAGAAACAAAGCCAGAAGTTCGAGAAGAATATATTACCGCATTTCAGAGTATTGGAGTTACGACCAGTTCTGAGATGCAGCAGTGCATACAGACGGAGCAGAAGCGATGGGTTCAGTTGTTTAAGGTACGCCGTACGTGCGGTTTGCGCGTGTGCGTGCGCTTCCTGAGGGCACGTAACGTACGCATGTGTTCTGACTTGACTCTTTGCATAAGAAGTACAGGTTTGTTTTCGGCATAATTTTTAATTTGCAAAACTTTTTTAAATGAAAAGTCATTTTCATTTTACTTTTGCCTTCTTTGAAACCCTTGTTTTTACATTATTAGGTGCATCTTTTTTAAGTTACTCTAAGTATGAGTAACGAATTATAAATAAAATTTTTTTTAAAGATTTTATTTTTTAAAATTTTTTTGACAGAGACACAGCGAGAGAGGGAACACAAGCAGGGGGAGCGGGAGAGGGAGAAGCAGGCCTCCCGCGGAGTAGGGAGCCCAACGCGGAGCTCAATCCCAGGACCCTGGGACCGTGACCTGAGCCGAAGTCAGACGCTTAACGACTGAGCCACCCAGGCGCCCCATAAATAAAATTTTTAAATATTTTCATTTTTCACTAAACGATCTCTTACAGATTGTATCTCTTTAATCTTTTCAGAAATTGATTAACAAAGGTGGGGGATAAGGTCATTAATGTAATGCAAGTTGCATATAAATTAATTAAGAATATCTTCATTTTTAACCATGCAGAAAGAGGAGTTATGAGTGACTGTGGCTGGAACGCTGGCGGGAAGTCACCACCGCTGAGAATGTAACGGTGGGGTAGAAAAAAGAAAAGAAAAAGGGTGCTTGACTTGCCATGAAATTGCTGCAGCAAACACATCTAGTCAGCTAAAATCGCTCATTAAAGGAGTGAGAGCAGAAGAAGTGCATTTTCCAAATTGAATGCTGGATTTACAGTCCGTTTAGTGCCCGCGACCCCTAGCACGCTAATGTGCAGTTGGAGTCATCAGCTGTCCGTCCAGGTCTTTTGTCACTGCTTTTGTCAAGCCGTCTATTTAACGGAAAGAAGTTAATTGAATGAAAATGATCCACTAAGCTTGTATTAATATTGCTAATGGAACTTTCTTCTTGGCCATGTTTGGAGAAAGATGTCAAGCTAGACTTTAGGAAAGGCCCATTAATGCTTGCACTTAACCTGATGGGCTAATTAAGGACTGCTTATTCATCCGACGAGTGCACAATAGTCTCCGTCCAGCCCGTTCTGCCTGATTTTACAACACATTTCACTTATGAGCATGAGCATTAGTAGCAGTGAGAGTAACTGATAATGTTTTGATTGCACTGAACACAGTCCTAATGCATCATTGAATTTATAATTTGTGTGGATTAATGTAATATATGTTTGCACAATTTATTTTAATTACCTATCCCTGAGTTCCCAAGAAAACTTTAAAGGGCACGTGTTGAACCCTTAATATATCCGTTCTTAAAGGTTGACAACTTTGCGACTTTTCTAAGTTAAAAATAAGCTACCTAACCTATTTCAAACTTACAATAATTCTTAGGTACACTCGGCTGGATATGTGTATTATGGTAGCATATGTGTTTTTCTTCAAGTATTTCATTAAACTCTGGGATCTTTGTTAAGGCTTTCCATTGTGTAGGGTATCAGGTTTTTGTGCACAGTGTCAGATAATCTCGTTGTTTTATAGCACCTATTGGGAGTTTCACAATTTTCATATGACAGGCTTCTCTTTAGGACTGAGAAATCTCAGTATTTAATAATGCTACAGAAGAGGGCTTCTGGGGGGCTCCGTGGGTTAAGCCTCTGCCTTCGGTTCTGGGTCACAATCTCAGGGTCCTGGGATCGAGCCCCTCATCCGGCTTTCTGCTCAGCAGGGAGCCTGCTTCCCCCTCTCTCTCTGCCTGCCCCTCTGCCTGCTTGTGATCTCTGTCTGTCAAATAAATAAATAAAATAAAATAAAAATAATACTATAGAAGATATTTTCCCTGGGCCCTGCTTTATTTTGCTTAAGCATTAAACGAAAATTTCATAGTGAATTTTTTCTTATGCCTCAAATGACTTATTACCACTTGATTAAGGATTAAAGGTTTTAGGAATTAAGGAGAAGTTCTACTTTTTTGGTAAGGGATTGTTTTAGGTTTGAAATTGAGTTGTTACAAAGACCTTCTGAATTTAGGACAGAATTGTTTGAAGACAATTTTTTGAACAGAATTTCTGTTCTTTGAGGGGTAAAAAACAAAGTTACACTACCTGCTGGTAAGCTGAGCCCTAAAAATAACGAAAAATCAAGGCATACTCTTTGCGTTGCAGAGAAGGGCTCAGCTGCTACTGGTTTTTCTTTTAAAGAAAAAATTATCTTTAATGGGAGATAAAAAGAATCCCCTCCGTGGCTCCTGCATCCCAGATACTATCGTAAGAGCATTCCGTACACTGAGTCAGTGAACACGGTCACTCCACGCACGGCTGGGGCAGTTAGGGCCTCCCTTGAACTCCGCTGCTCTGCACCCATTCCGAAAAGTACTAGAGTAGAATGTTGGATTTTTTGGTGTGTTCTTGTGCCACATTTGAGTTGAAAAACTCAAGGTAGAATCAACCAGGGAAGGTAACAGCATTTTGCCAGTGATTTCCTGCCCTCCGCTGATTTTGACAGAATTGCAAATGATGAGACCTGACTCCTTCGACCACCAACCGTTCTCATTTTTCAGTCTTCTGATGGTCCTTTCAGACTTAATTTCTGAGAGAGGCTCTGTTGGCTGGTCACAGAACATAGAATTTTAAGTGGATAGAGTCATCTTTCTTTGTCGCTATGAGAATTGAGGTCAGCTGCTGGGCCCTGCAGTGACACGGCTAAAACAGTTTACGCGTTTATCCCATTTATAAACTCCTCTTGACGTGCGTTTTATAGCTGCGGTTCCTTTAGCCCTGTGAGGAGGTAGGAAGTCCTGTTTGCCATGCCTCTGTGTGCAGCTCTGTGCCGGCGGGTCACCGGTGAGGAGGAAGGTGTGTCGGGCAGCAGGAGCGAGGTGCCTCACGCCTTTCTCATCCGCACACATCTGTACGGAGGGAGAGAGGTCTGTGTTGTGCGCAGTGTTCGCTTTCTCAGTGGCTGATTTCATGTTTCAGTTCCAGAAAGAATCTTTTTTTTAAGAGAATTAAAACAACAGCCACGCCATAACATAACGCTCGCATGCCACTGTTAGTTTTCCCTGTTTGCTGAAACCATGCACCTGTGTTCTCATGGCGCCCTTTCCCTCCTTTGGGGGTTTTTGTTTTGTTTCTGACTACCAAATAGAATGGGTACTTTAAGAAATAATTTTGTAGTGTTTTAAACATCCTGGAGAATCCTGTTCTGTTTACAAATACAGCAGTGTTCAGGAGTAGTAACAGAGGGCTTTAGAGAACTTGGTTTGCCTTCGACCTGGGTGGTCCATATGGGACGCGTCATGGCCTCTGTGGAAGGGACGCCGCTCTCACCAGTTCCTCGAACACGCAGGCTTTACCCCAAGAACGCGGACTCCGCCCCCCTCTGGGGAATCGTGAGTGGTGGTTGGCTACGTGGTGAAAAGCCAAATGTTCAGCTAATCACATTGAGATAAACGAGATCAGTACCATGAGAGCACATAGGACGGAGAAACGATGCTGAGGTTACTCTAAACTTTTACTCTAGGAGAATGGCCATTCTGGTCTGCGAGACGGTGCTCCTGGAACTGGTCTTCACTGGTGTTTCTCGTACTTTGTTTCTACATAGTCTCCGTTAGGAACTCAGATTTGTAGAAAATTCTTACAGGATGTACGTTTACTGCATGTGCTTTTGCAACACTCGAGTACCCGCAGATCGTGTGCCGTCTGTATCCTGTACTTTGTATTGAACTTCTGGAAGAGCTACCCAAAGGGCACCTGCGTGGCTCGGGTCATGATCTCAGGGTCCTGGGATCGAGCCCCACATCGGGCTTCCTGCTCAGTGGGGAGCCTGCTTCCCCCTCTCTGCCTGCCTCTCTGCCTACTTGTAATCTCTCTCTCTCTGTCCAGTAAGTAAATCTTAAAAAAAAAAAATTACCCAAGATGTTTGATTTTACTTATCAGATTTTACATAGAAGATTTCAGATAAAAAGAGATTGTTCTTTTGTATTAAATGTAATTTAGTCTTGCAGTTGCCTTTTGCAATTGGACGGTGTGTACTTTGGTTACAGTAATTTAATTGAATGTCAAGACTCTCCACTCAGAAATGTCAGACTTCACCCTCCGCGACCTTCAGCTCGTGTACGCGCAGTGGCCACCAGGGTTTCGCGTGAGCAGCGCAGTGGGTGCGCCCCGAAACCTGCAGGGGTCCTGTGAGACAGTGCCTCTTAATTTGCCGTCTTGCCCTGGGACAGCTGTCGAGGGTGGCTTTTAGGAGCGTCTCTGTGTTTCTAAGCAGTCACCGACTTGACCTTGTTAACATTGGGTTCAGGGAACCTGTTCACGCGTATCACCTATTCTTTTTTTTTTTTTTTCAAGATTTTATTGATTTATTTGACAGAGATCCCAAGCAGGCAGAGAGAGAGGAGGAAGCAGGCTCCCTGCTGAGCAGGGAGCCCGATGCGGGGCTCGATCCCAGGACCCTGAGATCATGACCTGAGCTGAAGGCAGAGGCTTTAACCCACGGAGCCCCCCAGGTGTCCCCCTGTATCACCTATTCTTAATTCAAGTGTAGACAGTAGCGTGTGTAGCAACTGTGTGTGTTTCTGAACGTTTACTTAAGTAATTTTTTGAGTTACTGAGCACGTGTATAATCTTTAAGGTTTCGACCTGGCGTGGAAGAACACGATGTGGGGGACAAGAGTTAAACACCGAACAGATGTAACGTGTCCTGCTTCCCGCCGTGGGGTCTGCCGAAACTGCTGAGCCGGCACCGGGTTAGCCCAGCCTTTGCTTATTGACGATTTTATCTCGCCTCACGTCTGAACCCGCTGGTTCTCGAGTCCGACTGCTCACGTAGCGGGGACTCTGGGGAGCAGTTACAGACGGTTGACAGGCTTCCCCCCAGGTAAACTGAGCTGGCTCTTGGGGCCTCTGCTCGGGCCTTCACCGTCGGGAGAGCTCAGTGTGCGGCGCTGAAGAACCACAGGCCTCGGCGCCACGGGTCACTTTGGGCCGATATGTATAACCTTGGGCCTCAGTTTGTGAAGTTGGGCTTACCCATGACTTAGGCCCTGTTTAAATCTAAAATTTCTTCAGTTTTGGGACAGTCTTCTCTCCTAGGCATATCTGTGCCAGAAAACTGAATAAAATCGACTGGAGACAGATGCCTCAGATTGCAGCACTGGCTGTCTGTCGTCCCAATTCAGGATCGTGGCCCCGGTCTTCCTGACCTTCTGCGATCTTCAGTCCGTTTCCCTAATTTTAGTGCTTACCTCCATACACTTTCCCCCTCAGTACTAAGTGTTTGGGTGGCAGTTGAGTGTCTGATCCTGAAAGTGGGTGCGGAGAAAGGGGACATGGTCGGAGGAGTTTTGGCATCACAAATAGACTCAAATTTTCATGGTTTCTTAAAATCTGTATTTTTCTTATGACTTAGAAGGTAATTGGTTTATTTTTAGTTTTTAAAGATTTTATTTATTTGACAGAGAGAGAGAGAGAGAGAAAGAGCGCGAGTGTACAAGCACGGGGAGCAGCAGGCAGAGAGAGGGAGAAGCAGCCTCCCTCTGAACCGGGAGCCCGACACGGGGCTCGATCCCAGGACACTGGGATCATGACCTGAGTGAGCCGAAGGCAGTCACTTAATAACTGATCCTCCCAGGTGCCCAGAAGAGAACTAGTCTAAATGGAGGAGGAAAGTGTTTCTAGTTGGATTTAAGACATGGCATTTGACATTTCTAAAAAAGTTTTTTGGGAATTGGTCCAGGCTTAGTATTGTCAGATTTAGCAAGTAAAAATGTGTCATCCACTTAAGTTTTAATTTCATATAAATAACAAAGGCTTTTTTTGATAAAAATATGTCCTATGTGGTATTTTGGATCTATTTACATTTTTTGAAAAAGCGGTATTTGGAGTATGTTTATACTAAAAAATTATTTTGTATTTATTGAAAGTTAAAATTTAGTGAAGTATCCTTTATTTTCTCTGGTGATCCTGTCCAGGACTCATTTTCAAGGTTGGTCTGCTGTCAGGTGTAACTCGAGACTTGGCTCGTCACAGTGACTCTGTGCCGACGGCGTCCTCGACACACTTTCTAAGCCCCATCACTTTGTGTCTTGTACTTTTCCTCCCTGTCTCTCTCTCTCTTTTTCTTAAAGAGCATCACTGATACCAGGGCATTAGTAAGTAATACGTGATACTTCCTTTTTTTATGCTTAGAATGTGAGAGTAAGAAAGGGGGTGCCCTATATTGAAACTTTTTAGTGTTTAATTTCACAGTAATTTAAAAGAAGAAAGTAAGTTACAGCATTCATTCCTTCATCAGTAGTTTGATATTTGTGACCTGTGCAGAGTAAATGACCTCGGAACCAGAGGTTGAGAGATGACTACCAGGAGGCAGATGAAAGGTTTTGTTCTGGAGTTAGGCAGCCCTGGCTCTGCTCCTTGGCAAGCCTTGGAGCAAGTCTCTCACCTTCAGCAAAGCTGAGTGTCCTCTGCTGTGTGGTGGGGAAGGTCATCCACGAGGGAGTCAACATCCGGGGACAGTGTGCGCAAAGCTGTAAGTGAACAGGGACCATTAAGTCAATGCGCTTGTATATTGGTCAGAAACATGTCTTTTGCTAACAGTTGTGTGTTATGTGTAAATTTCAGCCCAGTATCTGTTCAGTCTGAACATCTCTAAAATGCAAATATAGGTGGTTACGAAAATGGAAAGATGGCTGAGATGTTCTTCCCACAAGATGGTGATGCTCCGTCTCTGCTGTTGGAAGAGCATGTGTTTACACAGTGGGCTCCGTGGGCTCCGACCTGGCCCCGTCCCAGGCAGGACCGCCCGTGCAGCGGAGCTCACTGGCACCTGCTCTGTTCTTTAGGGGCGCGAAACCGAGGGACTTGGGAGATTGAAGTGCATTAGGTCAGTGAGCACACTCTGTCATGACCATGGAGTTGACCAGAGCCCCACGCTCGGCTGTTACTTTGCAGTTGGAGGCAGTCGTTGTAAGCCCGGAAGCCCTGGCGAGCACAGCAGTCTGGAGTCGCGGGTGACCACCTGCGGTTCACTAACCTGAGCTCGTTTCTGCCGATTCAGAAAGGATATTACTGTAGTATCGGGACAGGCTTCCAGGTGCCACAGGGTAGATGTCACCGCTAATTTGGTGAGAAACAGCCCTCCGTCCAGAAGCCGTACCCAGACCTTGAGACGTTCGTACTGACGTCGTTCGTCTGCATTGAGCGTTACTGTTTCCTCTGTCCCCGGGCCTCGTCCAAGTGGGGGGTCCACAATCTAGTGGTCTGAGGTGTCAGCCAAGGGCTCTTTCTCACCCATTGTGTTGAACATGGAATTTTTAGTGTCCCTGAATACCAGGGTTCACGTGTCGTAAAAGAAGCATCTGTATTTCTACCGTATAGGGATGCTGAATTGTGGAATTTTAACGGGAAATATCTATTAACGATTGAAATTATGCTGTCTTGTTTGTCTTGGGGGTATATTTGGAAATTTATTGTGTTATCCTTGCTTAGTCCTTACCCAAATTGTATTTTATCCTGATTCCACGCCCGGGTTGTATTTCGCTTGGCTAGAGGTGGTGTGCATAGAGGCCTGGCCGACTTCTTCAGAAAATACCCTCACGGTCTTCCTTCAGCCACATAGTAGTTGTGTGATCAAGTCCTGTTTGCAAGGTTTATCTTGCTTTATTACAACGTACATTTGTGTTTAATATGAAATATCAGGTCTTTTTTATTGTTTAAGTTGTTTTTTAAAGATTTTATTTATTTTGAGAGACCGAGCAGGTGCCTGCATGGGGGGAGGGGCAAGGGGAGAGAGCGAATTTCCAGCAGACCCCACCCTGAGCGCAGAGCCCACTGCGGGCTCGATCCCAGGACCCTGAGACTGTGACGGGAGCTGGAATCCAGAGTTGGAGACCCCGTCACCGGGTCTTTTTTAAAGAGGCACTGCCGTCAGTTCTCCACCATTTCCAAATTGACGATTTGTTTTTGAGGCCAAGTCCGTGCTGGAAGGCCTCCTGGCTCTCCAGGAAGGTAGCTGGGACACTCCATGACAGGGTAGACCGGGTCTGTGTGCGAGTACGGCCCAACCCCAGAGACTTAGGTGAGGGAGGTCCTGGAGTTGTTCTTCATGTTTTGACAGATGTCAGAGATCCTTCCAGGACACTTCTTCCCCTCAGTGCTCTCGATAGTGTCTTTTCAGGAAAATATGAAATGCTCTTGCTGTAGGGCAGACTTCCACGAAATCGCTGTATACTTGGAGAGTTCTTGCCTTATAGCTCAAACAAGCTAATACATGTCCAAATTTGTGTTTGAAAACTCCATTACGGCCTCCTTTGTAGTCTGCCTTTAACATACTCCTGATAATTTTCCTCCCTTCCTTGGCACATCACTCCCTGCTTTGTACCCAAAATTCATTCCTGCGGTCACAGGATGGGGTGCGTCTCTGCGGCCTGACTGTCCTGCAGGGTCGGCCTGAACTTGTTCATGGGACTTTGCCCATCTGCTTCCTCTGCAGGTGATCACCAATCTCGTGAAAATGCTGAAGTCCAGAGACACGAGGAGAAATTTCTGCCCTCCAAATCACTGGCTGTCGGAACAAGAAGATATTAAAGCAGATAAGGTTTACTGAAAGATCCTTCTAGTATTTTTCTGAAAAAGTTTTTGTCTTTCTGGGGACAAGGATAAATTCTTTTAAATTGTTTCGTTTATTACTTACTGTGTAACTAAATAGTAACAGTAAGCTTTTTAATTTTTAATTCTTGGGTTGTAGAATATATAGCAGTGTCTTTGACTTAAAGATGTGTCCTGAGTTCATTGTTAAACCTGATTTTCTCCTTTAACCACAAATTATGTTGGAGCCTAGTGGTTCTTCGTTGGGATTGCAAGAGGTTTTGCTTTTATTGGTGTTATAATTGTCAGTGTGTATTTAATAGCCCTTAAAGGAGAAGGGGCATGTCCTTGACTTTCTAAAGGAACAGAAACAAATTTGAATATTACTTAGATCTAGACCTAAAGTAGATTCAATAGTATAAATATTTTTAGAACTTTAACAAAGGTCATGAACTATTTGAATTTTCATTCTTACTTGTCAGAAAAAGGCATGATTGTATTCATTTCAGGGTCTTGGGGATGAGGGCAGAGAGTAGAGAGTCTAGAAGAAACAAGACCGTGAGGACATTTAAGGAAAGGAAGCAGCGATTTGCACTAGTTTCATACTGGGTGTGCACGAGTCCTGAGTGACGTGGCTTCCAGCTGTGCCCGGTGGTCAGGCCGAGAAACCTCGCCCGATCCTGTGGCGGTGGGTGTCCCGCAGCGAGACCCCGGGGTGGGGAGGCTCTGTGCAGCACTCAGCACCCGGAGGAAGCAGCCGGGGCCTTCTGTCCCTGGGCAGCGTGGGAGACGGGAGGCTCCAGCCCTCCACCCGGGGTGCGGCCAGCTGAAGCACAAGCAGGCTTGAATTCCCCAGTTCCCGAATCCCCAGAAATGAAGAACTTGATTGGCCCTGCTGTGGGATGCGGAGGAGCCGCGTCACTGCTTGAGACTGGTTTGGCAGAATGAAGCGATCCTGCCTGAGCCTGCCTGGCCTTTATGGCCTTCATGTACCTCAGGCCAAGCGAGTGGTGGTGATGGGGGAGGCTTCTTGGTGTAGAAGTAGTTAATAGGGCGTGAACCAGGGACCCATGGTCTGCAGGCTGTGGTGAGTACACAGCGGGGCAGTGCCCCTGGAGTGCAGCCCCCCAGGGACCTGCCCAGACCGGGCTGGAGGCCCATGGATGGGGGTCCTGGGCCCGAATGTCCATCACTTGCTGCTGCTTGACCCCAGAACGGCTCAGCTGTGGAAAACATGCCCGAGGAACCAGACTGTGTCTGCTGGTGTAATTGATTCCTGTTCTGGTACAAGTTCTCCATCGCATCGCTGACCTGCAGCGGCCAGACAGCGGCCAGACACGGACCTGCAACGGCCAGACATGCTGCCCGTGCAGTGTTCTGGCTGAAAGTCAGACCTGGATGGGATGAAACCTCTAGATGGAATTGCACGTTTGTAGGGAAATGCAGGGCCTAGAAACCCATGTTAACACCGAGGGGACACAGCTGGCGAAACCCCCGTGGTGGGGAACATTGCTGGACAGCTGACCGGGGCCACAGCCAGGGTGAAGGAGCAGACAGAGCCCCAGAGCTTACCAGAATGTCTGCGAACCCGGCCCTACTGGGGTACCGATGCAGACAAACTGACTTTTTAGAATCATGAGACACTGAATATTTGGTAATAAGAAACTGTTAATTCTTTAAGTGTAAAGTGTTTTCACTTGTAAGGTGGTCATCATGACAGGTTACTAGATGCAGATATTGCGTGAACGCTACACACCAACGACAGCGAGGAGAGACTTCCTAGGGGTGTGTTAGGGAAAACACTTACGGTGTGAGAGTGTAAACGGGCAGCCGACCAAGGAGGGCGTGACGGAAAGGACCTGAGGTCGAAGCTCAGGACCTGGCGGGCGTGAGACGCACGACGTCCGTGTGGCTCCCTTGTGGCTGGCGAGGGCTCGTGCCAGGCGCAGAGATGTACTAAGCCAGGTTGCTGGCCCCACAGGTCACCCAGCTCTATGTCCCGGCTTCCCGACACGTGTGGAGGTTCCGGCGGATGGGGAGAATCGGCCCCCTGCAGTCGAGCCTGGATGGTGAGTTCTCTGTGGCCTGGCAGGTTTCTCCTTCAACCCAGGGTCATGGCCTCTCGTTTACATACTGGGAAATCCTCTCTTTTTGGTGCACTGTTCTGAGATTTCTTTTGAACTGTTTTTAGTGGGGGGAAGGGCAGAGGGGGAGAGAGAGACTCGTAAGCAGGCTCCACGCGGAGCACAGACCCCGACACGGGGCTCCCTCCCACAATCCTGTGTCATAACCTGAACCGAAATCAAGAGTCGGAGACGCCCCTGGTGTTCTATGATTTTGGATAATTGTCTCCGTGATCAACCATCTGGAAAAGACTGAATGCTCCGGAAATTATCTCATGTGCCTTTGGAGGTGACACCTTTGTCCAACCAGAGCGTCTGGCAACCACTGACTTGCTTTTGTCCTGATAGCTTTGCCTTTTCCAGCTTTTTAAATGGGACCATGTGGTGTGTAGCCTTGTGAGTCTGGAAAGGAAACGTCCAGGCGTCCCTCTGAGGCAGGCCAGCTTGACTCCAGACCACTGCAATAAAGTGAATGAGTCAGACAAAGTTTTTGGTTTTCTAGAGCACGTAAAAGTCAAGTATGCAGGGGCACCTCGGTGGCTCAGTCCGTGAAGCCTCTGACTCTTGATCTCAGCTTGGGTCTTGATCTCAGGTTGTGGGTTCAGGCCCCGCATGGGGCTCTGTGCTGGGTGTGGAGCCTACTTTAAAAAAAAAATGTGAAGTGTGTAATAGCATTGCGTCTGAAAAAAACACCGCACATACCTTCATTCGGAATACTTCCAGCCAGGAGATGGCGGCTGCCATCTGAGTGGTCAGTGACCGGTGATCACTGATGACAGATCCCATAACAAGTAGAAGTATGAAAAAGTGTGAAATACTGCGAGAGTTACCTGAGTGGGACACAGAGACACGAAGTGAGCGAGTGCTCTCGGCACGCGCCGGACACGGGGTCACCGCGGGCCTTCGTCTGTACAACTCCGTGTCGGCAGAGTGCGGCGAAGTGAGGTCACGTGTGTGCAGAGCTTGACAGAGGTGTCCCGTGTGTTGCAGTGGGTTTGGAGTCCCTGCCTCTGTCCGTGTCTGAGGAGCGACAGCTGGCCATCCTGACTGAGCTGCCCTTCGTGGTTCCGTTCGAGGAGCGAGTCAAGGTGCGAGCCACGGTTCCTCCGTCGTTTCAGTGCGAGCCAACACCAGCGAGGAAAGCTCGACGTGGCTTAG
Organism: Meles meles; assembly: GCF_922984935.1. Lineage (NCBI taxonomy): Eukaryota > Metazoa > Chordata > Mammalia > Carnivora > Mustelidae > Meles > Meles meles. The sequence goes on along the minus strand of NC_060075.1, from coordinate 1,712,329 downwards.
TGGCTCGCTGGTGGCGTCATCTCTATTTTTCTCACGAGATTGCAGTTGCTGATGGTGACGTATAAGAGTGTGGTCCGACCAAATGCCTCTGTATAGACTTGACAGATTTCTTTCCCTTAGCTGTAACTAGTTTAGAGGCCTGTCACACTGTTGTCTTCTTATAATGGGGGGAGAAGGTCCTTTTGTCTAGTAAATTTTGCATTGTTTTTGCAAATGCACATTTTTTGGAAAGATACGCTGTGTACTGTCTGCTGGGTCGTTTTTCACCAGCACAGCCTCACGGAAGAGGGGAGCAGGAGTCTGGCGGTTTCTGACCAGTGTGCAAAGCTTTGCTTACGTGCACCTGTTTGGAGATTTTACATGTTTTGTTTGTTGTATTCATCAACTTCGCAAATTTCTAAAAACTACTAGGGTACTCTTAAGTATCGGCTTCGGGAGGGTGATTTTATTCCTGCCGGCTCGGTTTGTAGGATGAGCCAGAGGAGTTTCTTTGAAGGCTGCTGGTGCTGCTTCACGGAGACGCCCACCCGACACCACGTGGCTCCTGCGCTCCCTCTGCTGGCGGCTAGGGACGCGGCCGGGCCCATAGGCGTCCACAGCTTCAGGGAGCTAGTCTCTCCTCTCCCCCCTGGGTTTTTCTGAAGGGTTTGCAGAAGAGAATAGTGAACATATACTACAGCAGGGGAGTCTTAAATTTTGTTATAAAAGGGAGGAAAAGAGCAGTGTTACAAATACGGAAATACTGCACATTTACTGAGAAGGCGTAAAGTCCGTATTTGATATCTTGGCTTTTAAAATTTGTTTCAGAATTTATGGAGATAGAAAAGTTAAGATTTATTTAACAGATTTTCCTCTTGTTGCTTATGTTTATAACAAAAAGTCTGTCGCTTACATAACATGACAGCTTCCCCTGTTTCTCAGATCTTTCAAAGGTTGATTTATGCAGATAAGCAAGAAGTTCAAGGAGATGGTCCATTTCTGGATGGAATTAATGTCACAATAAGAAGAAATTATATTTATGAAGATGCTTATGACAAACTTTCTCCAGAAAATGGTACATGTAATTCTGTCTATGTATCTGTATGTGGCGGGGGAGGCGAGGGATCGTTTTAGAAAAAGGTCATCATTGGGGCGCCTGGTGGCTCAGTCATTAAGCGTCTGCCTTGAGCTCAGGTCATGACCCCAGGGTCCTGGGATCGAGCCCACATTGGGCTCTCTGCTCCGCGGGGAGCCTGCTGCTCCTCTGGCTTGTTCTTTCTCTCTCTCTCTCTCTCTCTCTCTCTGTCAAATAAATGAGTAAAATCTTTTTTAGAAGAAAGAAAAGAGAAAGGTAATCATTGAAACATTAGTGTCCGTCATCTTGTTCTGTAATGACTTTTTCACAGTGAAATGTGCTATGTCAGATTCGGTAGGTGTATGTTATCAAATAACACTGACAATGATCACAACAGGAGCCTTTCAAATACTGATTTTTTTTTTTAAGCAAGAAATTTCACCCATGAATGTCCGTGTCTAAAATTCAGTTGACAGCTTACGTCGAGAGCTGTTGATGGGCAGCCATCGACGTTCCGTACTCCACAGGGTGGCCTGCTTCTGTGCTGTAATCTCGGAGCCACACTTAACGGAGCAGAAGAAACTGCACCGCAGTGCAGACCCCTCTGCGACGGGCGCGTCGTCGGTGGCAGGAGGCCGTCACGCGGAGACGGTGACGCGGGTCGCGTTTAGAGCTCAGCGACACGTTCGACCTCGCATGAATATTGGACACCCAGTGTGAAACTTGTCGCGTTATCGTTTATGTATGGATGCTTTTAGCTTCAGAATATGGTGTCCTTGACACTGGGTGGCTTCAGGGCTCCGTCAGTGCAGGGAAGGAACAGGGGCAGCGTGGCGGGGTCTGGGGTGCAGCTGTAGGAGATGAAGGGACCGTGTCAGAAGTGAAGGAGCAGTTGCCTGTTCCAGGGGAGCAAAACCTCATGCCCTTTTTTTCTTCAAGAGCGAATTGTGTTACGCTGCGGGAATAACGCTGTCCCCGTCTGTTCCGGGGTTCGTGTGCAGGATTTGATGCTCATGTGCTGTGGGTTTGTCGTGTAACCCGTGCTGCAGCCCCGAAGCTGGACCCCACCAGCCCAGTCCTGACCCCGGGCTGCGCGGCCCCCACTGCACCAGCGCGCTCTTGCCCAGCACAGTACGTTTCTGAGTTTTCTGTGTGAGCGAGAGGGAAATCTGGCGCTCCGACCTCAAGCCCAGCATACTTTTGAAAACAGACGGGGCCTCCGTCTGTGGGGATCCGGTTCCCACAGATCGGCTGTTGTCGCTGTTGCGTTGTCTCCCGCTGGCCAGGCTCTGCATGCTGCGGGACCTCTCAGCTAGCTGCTGCTCCGTAGATGCCGGCTTTGCGGTGGAACCTGGGGAAGACTCCGTCGACAGACAAGATGGTAAACGTGTCATCGGCTCGGGAGTGTTGAGAGTGGAACTGAGGCGTGGTTGATGCCAGAGGGGTTCATAAAGCGTCCGAGTGGGGAGGCAGCCCTGCAGGCGAGTGCTGGCTGCGCTGTTCCTGCACGCCGAGCCTGGGCACGCTTGGAGCAGGCCAGCCCCGCCGCACGTTGGAGCTGGGGTGAGCTCCCCGGCCAAGAGGAGCAGATGTGTGTTTCAGCAATTTTAAATTAACTTTAACCCCGTTTCACGTAGATGATGTTTAAAGACATTACTCTCCAATTATATATAATAAGCCCAAATTTCCCAATGAATCCTGAAGCGTAAAGTGATTCAGAATTTGGTCACCCCCTAATTTCCCAGGTGTGCGCTGATAGCTGCACGGACTTTAAGGCGTTTGGAGAAGTCTCCTAATTGTACGTTATGATGCTTTACATCTCAGGCCATGTTCTCTACGTCAGGCCTTACGAACGTGACTTATTTAAATTATGGGTTAAAATTGGTATTCTGCTAGGGATAGTAGGAAAGTTAGATGTCGTCTCAGAATCACTTCTGGGAAACAGCTGAGGTGCCGTGCTGCCCGGTCGTTTGCACAGAAGCAGTCACTACGACGGCCCCGCCTCCCGTCTTGCCCTCACACCATGTCCAGCCTTTGTGGGCTCTGACCGTCTCGTGTGCGTGTCTTCTCGACACGGTTTTCTTCCACTCTCTCTCTTGAGATTTTATTTTTGTAGTCTCCACACCCAGTGTGGGGCCTGAGCTCAATCCCCCAAGACTGAGCCAGCCGGCTGCCCCTCAGGCCTGTTTTCTGCAGTGTGGGTGTCGGCCCCGAGCACGATGGACCGGCTGCGGGAGCTCAGAGACACCGAGCCATTTCTTTTAGCAGGGAGCTAGCAGGTGCCGGTGCGCAGGTCCCAGCCCCGGGCTGCCGTGCGCGCCCATCGCCCCCAGTGCCACCCCGGAGAATGGTCACGGCGGCCTCAGGACTGCTGTAGCTCTTGGTATCATCGCCCATGAGCTTGGACAAGACTCTGCCAGAGCTGGCCCTGAGCCGTCCTGTAGTCGCTTCCTGACAGCCTCGCCTGTCTGCGCTTTTGCGTGGGAGCTGGTTTCACTTTGTTACATCATTTTCCTGAAGAAGAAACTGTGATAGGGTCAAATCAAATAACATTTTACTTGGGAGTTTTTTTCCTCCCACTGAAACCTTCATGTATAAGTAGATACTGAATTGTGTTTGGAAACAAGTAGTGGCAAGATGTCTCAGGAGAGGTTTGCTTCTGAAAATATCACTGCAGTTACGTGAGACTGTTCTCAGAAGTGAGCTCCGGGGAACACAGAATCTCAGTTCCAGCCAAATCAGAGGGGGACTTCCGTGATCGGCCGCTGCGTCTGCAAGGACGACACACTCCCACCCCCCTTCCTGGTGCCACAGGTGGGATGAGTGTGGGAGAGCCTGGGCCGTAGCTGAGTGTCCCACTTACATCACTTGTACACTTACAGTGTTAGTCTGCTGCTGCCTGCTGGCAGTTCGAGAAATATTACATGACGACAAAGGCTTCTGGTCCCTCCGTGAAACTGGGTATCAAGAAGAGCGTGCACGGGGAGAAGTCCCCGACTGCATTTTTGTGTCACGCCTCCAGTCCACTTCGGCTTCTTTCAGCACCTTACCTGGACCATGAGATCGAACGCGTGTTGTCATCCCCTAATCAGAATTCGTGCGGATGACGTGCTCCGGGAGTCTGGCCGGTAAAAAGCATGTTCTTCACGTAGCCATAGTTAAATTTTAAACACAGAAGAGAATATGGTATAGCATAAAAGCCTGTGCTTTGTAGGCAGTAAACCTGTCCTTAAATTATAGCCCTTTACAGCGCTGGCTGTGTCTTTACATACATCACTCGACCTTCCTTGTACTTGGTTTTCTCACTGCAGAATGAGGATAATTCTTTTTTTTCCCCTCAAGTTATTGTTGAAATTCTCGTTTGTTAGCGAACAGTGCAGTGCTGGCGTCTGCAGTGGGCTTCGGGGATTGACCACTTCTGTGCGACACACCGTGCTCATCCCACGGAAGCCCTCCCCGTGCCCGCACCCTTTTAGCCCATCCGGAATGGGGATAATTCTTAACCCAGAAGGTTGTTGAAGGACTTGAAGTAATGTACACTTCTAGCATCAGTTCTAGCTCGGGGTGAATAGTGGGTGGTCGATATTCCTTACAAAGGACAAAAGCCAGCCATCAGCAGATGGCTTCGGTCGGCCTGCCTTCCATACTCCCGAGTGAGGCGCAGGCTTTAGCACCGAACTCGCCTGGCACGGCTTCTGCCGGCTCCTTGGAGCACGAAGTCTGTGCTGCCAGGCATGGTGGTGGAGATCGTCCATCCAGTAAATTGTCATGGCCCTGTTTGAGCCACGTTCTAGAATGGTCACAGGGGGGTTCCGGGACTTCAAGAGTACTAACACTCGCCCACCGCCGTGTTCGGGCCGACCTGGGCCCAGCCACTCTGCACCCCTGCCCCTCAGGCCTGCGGCCCCCGCCTCTGCGCCTCCCCGCCTACTGAGATGCAGAGCGCCCACAGGACGGGAGGCAGGGGGACAGGGATGAGGACGCGCAGGTTACTTTCTGAAACTTGCAGCTTGACTAAGCCTGTCCAGTGCAGACCACCTGGTTTGGACTCCGGCAGGATGCCTTCCCTTCCGTTGGCTTGTGTTTGGGGTCTGCGTCCTGAGGCTCTTGTGGCACACTGTAGGCGAGTCCAGCAGTCCTGTCCTCTGGAGGACCTGGCCGGACGTTCTCTTAGACACCAGTCATGATAAAGCAACTTCACAGATTTGTTTTGTTTTTATCTTTCTGGCACACTGTAACCGAACAGACTTCCACGCTTCTCAGCCCGATGACACTGTTACGTGCAAATGTGGGCTCTGGGCTCTGACTCCTGCTTCGCCCGCCTTTCAGAGACTCTGCACTGTTATCCTTTATTCGTTTGTCTTTCGCCTTTCTTGGTTATAATTTCTGTTCCCCTAGTATTTTTCTTTTTATTAACATAGAATGTATTATTTGTTTCAGGGGTACAGGTCTGTGGTTCATCAGCCTTACACAACAGCCAGCACCCCCACAACACACACCCTCCCCGGGGTCCATCACCAGCCCCCCACCCTCCCACCCCTCCACTCCAGCAACCCGCAGTTTGTTTCCTGAGACTAAGAGTCTCCTCTGGTTTGTCTCCCTCCCTGGTTCTGTCTTGTTTCATTTTTCCCTCCCTTCCTATGATCCTCTGTCTTGTTTCTCAAATTCCTCTTATCAGTTTTTCTCTGATTGACTTACTTTGCTTAGTATGATACCCTCCAGTTCCATCCACGTCGTCGCAAATGGCAAGCTTTTGGGGGGAGGTTGATGGCTGCATAGTATTCTATTGTGTATATATACCACGTCGTCTTTGTGTGTTCATCTGTCGATGGGCATCTCGGCTCTTTCTGCAGTTTGGCTGTAGTGGTCGTTGCTGCTGTGAGCAGTGGGGTGCACGTGCCCCTTTGGCTCGCTGCATCTGTGTGTCTGTCCCCTCGTACTCTTATGTGCTTAATCCCTCCGCCCTTTCCTCATACTGTAGACGATTTTAGAACGTGTCATAGCCTTTAGACTGTGAGGGATGACTTAATTCCGTTCTGGGCACTCTGTTTCTCCTCATCTCCATGCATAATACACGAACGTCTTCTCTCTTTCTCCCATTGTCGGCTTTGGGGGAAATACAGGTCCAGCTAGCACATAATCTGTGTGTGTTTGTATTTTAAGATCTTATTTATTTATTTGACAGACAGAGATCACAAGTAAGCAGAGAGAGAGGAGGAAGCAGGCTCCCTGCCGAGCAGAGAACCTGATGCAGGGCTCAATCCCAGGACCCTGAGATCATGACTTGAGCCGAAGGCAGAGGCTTAACCCACTTGATCCCCCAGGCGGCCCATCATCTGTTTTTAAACTTTGGTTGTTTTTTTTTTTTTTGGAGTTCTGCTCTAAGTTATCTTTAATATTCTTGCTCGTTTTCCAAAACTCCCTGTAATACCAGTTTATTTTATTGCCTTCTTTTAAAATCCTTTCTACCCCACCCCCATTGTCTGCTCGTTTTTACAGAGCCTGATTTGAAAAAGCGGATCCGTGTGCACTTACTCAACGCCCATGGCCTGGACGAAGCCGGCATTGACGGTGGCGGTATTTTCAGAGAGTTTCTGAATGAACTGCTCAAGTCAGGCTTTAACCCCAACCAGGGCTTCTTCAAGACCACTAATGAAGGGCTCCTGTACCCCAGCCCGGCCGCTCGGATGCTCGTGGGAGACTCCTTTGCGAGACACTACTACTTCCTGGGCCGGATGCTTGGAAAGGTAAGAGAGCTTTGTGTGCAAACAGACCTCGGACCACAGGATGCGGAAGCTTTTCCTTTCTGTGTGGTTGCTGTCTGCTTCGTTGAAGGTGTTTGCTCAGGATTGCCGACGTTATTCTGGTGAACCCTGTGCCATGTTCTTTTACATAATAACTCACGTTTCTTCATTACACCTTGCATGCATAGGAGTCACACGCATAAATTGCTTGTATGGCATAGAAAACCTGGGGAACGTATAACATAAAATCCCGTCTGTCCAAGTCTCTGGATAGCTGTCTCTTGCCATCAGTGTGCCCCCTGGAAGGACTGTGAGTCTCCCCATCGCTCTTGTGGATAGCGTTCAAGTGGTCTCTTAAGGCTCTGTGAGCTTGCGGAGTGCTGCGCGCGAGGTAGACGCGCACCGGTGCTGCGTGTGGGCCAAGCCTTGTGTGTGCTGTTTGCAGACTCCGGGAAAATGGCCATTAAGGGTGACATGACAGAAGTGCCCTGATAACCAGAATGCTACACCCCTGCCGACCCACACACACGGTTCACCCTCTCCTGTAAATGAGGGGAAACGATTTGTGAACAGTGTAGCCTCGTGGAAGTGAGCTGTTTCCGGGTGAGACAGTGATAAACCGGGGCAGCCCCAGCCTGTTGCAGGCCTTCGGAGGGACATACAGCCACCACAGATGGGGCAGCTTAGGGGGCACAGACGTCTGCTTCTCACAGTTCTGGAGGCTGGAAGGCCACGGTCAGGATGCCCTGTGTCATGTTTGCTGGGGGCCCTTGTCCTGGTTCATCTCCAGGACAGCCTTCTCTCCGGGTAGCTTTGATGAGGACACCAGTCACGTTCCTGAGGGCTCCACCCTCTGACCTAATCCCCTCCCAAAGGTCCCACCTCCTGATGCCGCCCTGGGGTTAGGACTGTAGCGTGTGAACGTTGTGGGACACAAACACCCCTCCCTGGCTCGGCCGTGGGTGGAAGTCAGGACTGGCTGACTGCCTTCCTGTGCGCCAAGTGCAGTCCAGAAGGGAATTTCGTTGTTTTATTTTCTTTCTCATTGATCGCTGACATTTTTAAATGGGGTGGTGTTTATATGCAACGTCTATTTCCGGGATACTTTGTTTCATCTTGTTGCCGTCTTTTACTTCCAACAAATGCCAGGTCAGCCAGTTGCCAACCCTAGCAGCATGCGGCTGCAAATATAATCCGTGCCTGAGGCTTGGGTCTGGACTGCTCTCCGTGAGGTGGGAAATCATCTGGGCTACGTCCCTGGGCAATTTCTCTGAACGAATGACTCATGGCACTCCCCGAAACTCTGGCGCAGAGAAGATGTGATGTGTTTGGGGCCGCGTACGAGGACCCAGGGTTCAGGCGCTTGCTCACGAGCAGCCACTCTGGTGGCAGTGGTACAGGTTTACCCCCAACGTACGGTCTGACCCAGAAGCCGCTGCAATACCCCGAGAGCCGAGGCGAAGGCTGGGGAGAGCAGTGCTTGGGGCCCAGGGGCCCGCTGCTGGCCCACCCCACTGGAAGGACGCAGCCCCTTTCTGTCCTCCCCACCAGCCGTGCTGGCTCCTTACGGGGCTTCGGCCGGCCGCCAGCTCGAGTTTAGAAGACGTCTTCCTTGTTTATTTGCATTATGGGGGTCTGTCTCACAGCATAGAATAAAGATGGAACCTATCTGGTCTGTAAAGGGTCACAACATATAAGAAGATCGTTATTAAATAAAATGTACGTCACCCAAGAATCGTTGGTGTGTTGTAGATAACGTAAATGTTTTCCGTGGTATTAGCGGGAACTTCATTAGGATATTTGGATAGTCTGGGAATGCATTTTGGTTCCCCTCTTGAAGAGAAGGACAGTGCCGGACACTCAGTATTCACTGTCTGCAGTGGGACAGATCGGATTGGAACACTAGAGTCGGCGTCAGTGCGGCTTGCGCAGGTGAAAGGTAGGACTAGAGGTGACGCGGTGGGACGGAGGGCAGCCAGTTACAGCGTCTGGCCAACTCCACCCGCCTCGTCTTTGTAGTTAAAAAAAGGTTATTATTAGTCCAGCAGGCATCATTTACAGCACGCGCTTGCTCTCCCTGCTGAGCAAAGGGCAGCTGAACAAAGCCCAAAGAAAGCATGTGCTCTTGGGCCATTTCCAGGACAGTTTGCTGACCCTGCTGTAGGACCATGCCAGCAGACAAATGACAAAGAGCCATGGTGAAAAGTTTGGTCTCCATCTGGGGGGTCATTGGAAAATCATTGCTTTGAGCAAATGGCTGAGACTTACTACATTTGTAAGGGGACAGCATGGGGCAGACGGGTTTTAGAGGGTGAGACCCAGATGAAGAGTCTGGGACTGTGCCTGGGTCCTCAGTAGTGCTGGCCTTGCTCACAGCAACGTGACGCTTCGAGGTCAGGGAGGGCTGAAAAGTGACCACGGGATCGGTCCGAAGGGCTTTATGTCCCTGGTGCTTTTTCGTAGAACTGCTTTATTGAGATACGATTCACATACCTGCAGTTGGCCTGCTGGAAGCGTGGGGTTCAGGGGCGCCTGGCTGGCTTGGTTCGTGGAGCATGCAGCCCTTGATCTTGGGGCTGTGAGTTCGAGCCCACCGTGGGCGTAGCGATCGCTTGAGTGGAGGGATGGATGGATGAATGAATGAATGGTTTTCAGGTGTGCGATTCAGGAGTCTCCGTGTGCTCAGAGTTGTGCAGCCATCACTGCCATCAGATTCGGAGCATTCCTCTCCTGTGTCTGCTAACAGTCGTCCTTTCCCCTCCCCAGACCGTAGGCAAACGATAACTACCCTTAGTCTCCGCTGTGTCCCATTCTGGACGTTACGTGAAATGGCACCGCACGTACGTGGCCCGTAGGGACTGGCTTCCTTCACCTGGCGTCGTGTTTCCGAGGATCGTCAGAGGCAGAGCCCGTGTGAATGCTTTACTCCTGGTAGTACCAAGTCGCGGTCCCTGCTGTGACAGCCACGTCCGTTGCCCTCTCATCAGCTCATGGGTGGGGTTGTCCTTGGCGATGTTTGTGGCGGCGTGGTTTGATGAAATGAGCTTGCTGTGCGGTGAAGAAGAGGGAAGGTAGAAAAATAGTGAAGGTGTTGGTGGCCTTTTCAGAAGGCTCCACTTTGGAGGGAAGGAGAGCGAGCACCCCTACAGTGAGAGCACGTTCCACGAACGAACGGGTGGGTTGGTTTTCAAAGCTGGGGAGGCTTGGTGCAGGTGAGCAGGTGAGAGGAGCGGCCTAGCGGCCAGCTGGACACTGCGTGGGTCCGCGCTCCGGGAGAGCTGCCCGCGGGGCGCGGTGGATACCAGCCGGCTCGGCTCTGGCTCAGGTTTACCCATTTACCGCGCAGTTCTCTGTTTTGATGGGAGCAGCCGCCTGGGGCTTGAGCAGCTTAGGAGCCTGGAGGGAGGGGTTAGCTTCTGTGGCCCGGAGCAGGGAAGGCAGGCTGGGGGATGGTGTGCGTGTGAACCAGGCGAGGAGGGAGGGTCGGAAGGTGAGCTCTTGCTCCGGAGTCCGGCTGTGGGGGGGATGGGAGCCCGGCTGAGGACTCGGCCCTAGGCGCTTTGGCACCCGGCGGGGACCGGGGACCTCGGGGAGTGGCCGAGTGTAGAGGAAGGTCAGATGGGGTGTTGGAAGGGAAGAGTGTATCAAGGACAAGAGGTGAACAGTGACCGCCTACTAGGAGGTCAGGAGGGCGGGGACCGTCGTCAGGGACACCGTGGCACCCCTGCAGTGACATCACGCCAGGGGTGAGTGGAGCACGTGCTGAGCGCCAACTCAGTACGCAGGGATTGTGGTTAAGGAGTCTCTTGTCCTTCAGTAAAGAAGGAATCAATGTTGCTACATCGTTTCCTATGAGAATTAATCAGAACTGTCCTCGTTTTCGGCTGTCGAGTAAATTCCCCAGATGTGTAGCTCCGTTCCCTGACCCTGGGAAACAGACCTGCCGCTGTGCACCCTGGAGTCGGCCCGGTGAGAAGTGACTTAAAAACCAGTGCCTGCAAAGCAGATGGTGCTTCTGTGACTTTTTAAAACAAATAAATGAATATACTGATAGATACATCACAGCTTTTTTGAAATAATTCATATTCCATAAAATTCAGCCCTTTTAAGTGTCGTGTCCGCCGGCAGACGGTTCATCATTGGGTTTCAGCACTTGAGCCGGTAGAGAGCCGCCCCGAGGATTCTGATAGGTTCAGGGAGGTGGGCCGCCGTCGCCGCCGTGTCCTTGGACAGCGGTGGCCTCGTTGTGAGCGGGCGTGCTCCCGTGCACAGGCAGCCTCGCTCCAGGCCGCCCGCCAGCCCCGGGCTCCCACTCCCATGCTGTCTCTGCGTCTGTCCGCTCTGGACGTGTCGGAGACGCGGACTCCTGCGACACAGGGCCTCTGGTGACTGGCTTCTTTGACGTCACAGAATGTTTCCAAGGTTCCCGATGCCGCGGCCTGTGTCAGGACGTCCTCCTTGGAGCCGGCTGGTGCTGCTGAGCCCTGTGGGTGGAAGACGTGTGGTTTACGTGTCCCTCCGGCAGGGGACATCCGGGTGTTCCCGCCTTTCGGCTGTTAGGAACGATGCTGCTGTGAGCATTTGTGTGCCGGCCCTCCCTGACTTAGGATGGGGTGACATCCCGATGAAAACCCATCGTAAACTGAGGGTATCAGATGTTGAGAATGCATTTCCCACACCTCCCCTGGCCAACGTCACGGCGGAGCGCGGCCCCCCTGAAGCGCACCCAGAGCGCTCCCGTGAGCCCGCAGGTGCGCAGTCGGGACACACGAAGCCTGTTTGACCGTACGGTGTCGAGCCGCTCTTGCACTGCACGGGACACTGTCCTGAAAGTGGCGGACGGGAGAGCGGTGGGGGCGCACGCGGGGGGCACCCTGCCAGCTGTTGACCCTCGCGATCGCACGGCTGCTGGGAGCTGCGGCCGCCGGCCGGCATCACGGGGGAGGGGCAGACCGCGTAAGGCCAGCCCAGCAAGAGGTCCACATCCTGAACTCAGAGTGTCGCTTTCGCACTACTGTAAGGTCGAAAAGTCCCGAGAGAAACCATCACGAGCCGGGACCATCTGTAGAGTGTGTGCACAGATGTGTGCGTTTCTCTCAGCCAAGAGAAATCCGTGCCGAGGACTGGAGTGCTGACTCAGTGGTTCTGCTGTGCCCGCAGCCCTCTCCGGGCACCAGCGTGGGTGGGGGCTCCGGTTCCTCCCCCCCATGGCAACACTTAACATTGTTAATCTCTCTATTTTACTTACTCGATTTGTTTATTTTTGTGTTTTCATCAGAACCATCCTCGTGGGTGTGAAATCGTATCTCATTGTGCATGTGAACTCCCGGGGGACTCGCGGTGTCGGGCGTCTTTCTGTGAAGAAAGGTCCCCTCGAGTCCGTCGTCCGTGCCTTCCAGCTGTTTGTCTTCTGTTAAGTCCTTTCTGTGTCCCCGTTTCAAGTCCCTTCTCATCTTCATGATGATTTGCAAGTATTTTCTCCCGATCTGTGGGGCGTCTCTCACTTTCTTGACAGCGGCCTTTGAGCTCGAGAGTGTTTAATTTTAAGGGTGTCTTAATGCATTTATTTCTCTTCTGTTGCCTGAGCTTCTGCAGGCTTATCTAAGAAACCCCGGTCACACGATTTAACCCAGGGTCCTAAAATTACACCTGTGTGTGTCGTTCTGAGTCTGGTACTTTTATTTCTTATATTTAGGTCTTTAATCCATTTTGACTTAATTTTTTTATGGTGTGATTTAGGATTTTATTTTTCAGTTTTCAGGGGCCAGATAAGCTCCTCTCTTTCCAGTTACATATCATTTTGCATTAATTTTTGGAGGTGGTGTGAGATAGGAGTCCCACTTGGTCCTGTGCGTGTGGCCGTCCAGTTGTCTCAGCACCATTGGTTGGGGAAGACCAACCCAGTTCCCTTGTCAGGAGTCAGTTGTCGATGGACGTAAGGGTTTACTCTGAACTTTCGGTTCTGTTTCAGTGATCTGTCCGGCCGTGTGCCGGCGTGGCACCGTGGTGACTACCGCACCTGTGTCGTCCGCACTCTGCGTGTTCACTGACGACAGATGGTAATGGAGCTGGGGCGGGCGGGGCTGGAAGGGCCCCAGGAGGTCCTCAGTAGAAAAATTTACCCTTTCTTTTTATCTCTGAGGTTGGCGGTTAGCAGCCCAGTCACTGTTCTTCTGTTCTGATTCCAAATGTTGCTACTTTAATAACAGGTTCTCAGTGTTGTCAAGTTTAGAAACGGGCTCTAACTTAACCTCACCATTACGTACATGTTTCTTTAGTCTCTCCTTATCATCGGAGACAAATTTCAGACATTGGCCTGCTGTTAAATTCTTTAGCCTAACTGTCAAACAGAGCATTTTCTACTTTAATTCATTTGAAGATACAACCTGCCTCTCCCACCTGAAGCCGTGTGCCAGCCTTGGTGTCCCGCTCTCCGTGAGGTACCATCTCTCCCTGGCAGTGGTCCCCGGGACCCAGCTTCGGCTCCCCTGGCTGTAATGTTTTATAACCCATTTCATGAAAATCTTTGAAATGATGTACTAGTGCTTTCTAGTAAGGTGAGCCCGAGAATCTCCGAAATTAATAGTAATGAAATTAAATTTTAAAATAATAATGATGAGCCTCTATTTTGCTAGACTAACCTGAGATACTCCCTAAATCTTGTAAGTATTTATTATTTATTTATTTATTTAATCTCTACCTCCTCCCCGCAACATGGGGCTTGAACTCATGACCCTGAGATGAACAGTGGCAACCACACTGACTGAGCTGGCTGGGTGCCCCCGAAGTACCCCTGGACTTAGTGGTCCTCACAGTGCGGTTACGGACAACAGGGGAGGTGATTTTATTTGCATGAGTTAAATCTTATTAAAATTCGCTATTATTTTTCTTTTCCTGAATGTACAAATTGTCCAATCTTGATTAATACAGAGACAAGGTAATTAGATGGTCCTGGTTTGCTGAAGTTTTTTGCCCGTTAGTTCTGTAAGTCTGGCGAGGATAAACTCATTTTTCCCTGTTTATGGACACGCTGTTCCCAGGTGCAGACACTGTGAGGAAGCAGTGTTCTCGCGGGACCTGGAGGTCCAGAGCCGACAGCAGGGCACCCTTACCGCTGTCCTCCACAGTGTGTACCAGGTTCCAGGGAGAATTAGGGATCTACACCTTCCTCCCAGAAATGAGTTAGTGTAAATCATATCTCAGTAAAGCTCTTTAAAATAGTGAAGGTTAGGGGCACCTGGGTGGCTCAGTGGGTTAAGTCTGTGCCTTTCGGCTCGGGTCGTGATCTCAGGGTCCTGGGATTGAGCCCCGCATCGGGCTCTCTGCTCAGGAGGGAGTCTGCTTCCTCCTCTCTCTCTCTGCCTGTCTCTCTGCCTACTTGTGATCTCTCTTTGTCAGTCAAATAAATAAATAGAATCTTTTAAAGAGAAATAAAAAATTAAAATAAAATAGTAAGGTTAGACAGAACCAGTAACAAAACTCTAGTTCTATGAGGATGGTAGACAATTTAGTTGCACGTATTTAAGATTTTACTTAGCTAGTTTTCTGGAAATTCCTAAGGGAATACTAGTTCCTAAAACATCTGATTATTATCTGATTACAAATGGTTAAACTTTGTACCAGCATGTTAAAAATTGTCCCGATCTAAGTGAGCGTAACAGTCTAGCCCTAATAGTGTGGTGTCTGCACGTTAAATCCTAGGGGAAGAAAATTGTGTATTGATTGATTATGATATTTATTGGGTCATAATGTATTTAAACTTTCTTTAATGCATATGTTAGTGATTGTTTACTGTGATAAAGTGCAAAGAGGTCTGGAAGAGCAATCCTACATGGAAAGAATTACCTCATGTCACTGGTCACTTCTCAATTAGAAGTTCCATTAGCAGATGATTCCTGCTTCTGGTGTGGGTCGTGATTGCGTTTTATCGCCTGTAAATCAGGCTTCAGACAGGGAATAAATAAACAGCTCAAGGATGTGGTAATGTCATCTTGAACTTTTTTTTACAGATAGAAGCACCTAGGTCCATTTAAGCCAATTAAGTTCAGGAATTTATTGAAGGAGCTCTTTTATCATATTTGAATTCTATTTGAAAATGGCTTTTCCCCCCCTTGCTTCAGAATATTGATTTAATTGGAGCAGGATGCCTATAAATCAGATTATTTGATAATGTCTTGGTCATGTATTTCCAATTTTTAATTAGCAGACCCTGAAACTTCCGTGTGGTTTATAATTTTGTGTTTCAGTAGCATACAGTGCGCAGGTCAAGTGCAGAGAGTGTAACAGTTACCAGTTTATCCCGGCGTTTTTGAGACCTGGGAAAATTTATTCTTGAATATCATTGGAGTCCTTTTGTAAAATGCTCATTGAATTTGCTGAGCCTTTAAAAGTGTAGATTGAAGTGAGTACTGGTGATTTAAGTTCCGTTGGTCTTAAGTGGCAAAGCTTCTCTTTTATAATATCTTGTTTTGAACTCTCAGACTCATTACGGGTCAGTGTAATTGAGCTTCTTCCTCTGATTGTCATCGGACTAAGTGCTCTTGTCTCTAAAGTTAATATATCTTTCCCCTAGATTTTTTAAACATAATATTCAGCAAATAGTTGATCATTCTGTGCTTAGCCCAAGCCTTCCAATCAATGTTAAGACTTTTTTTACTTTGATGTCAGCAAATTTCACAAGCAAGCTTTCTCTGGATCTCCCAGTTACCCACAGTGGATGGTTCATTACGAGTTTGTTTGCATTGACCTTCAACGTTTTTTGGAAGCAGAAAAATCAAAGACCATCATAACTTAAAAGTGGTCCCTTTGTTGGACTTCTGCCCCTTCTGAGAACCGGGCCGGCCCTCACGGCTGCGGATACCCACGGTTTCCAGTCTGCCCCTTCAACAACGGAGGGCTCCCCTCTCCGCAGACTCTTCCTCCTGTCTGTCAGGGCCATGGCGTTCTGTCTGCGTTCATTTGATTTCTTCAAAACTGAATGGGAAATAAAAACAAATAAGTTAGATTGTATGGTAAAAATCACACATACAGAATTCAGTCGATTTCACAACCTTTAAGTATGGCTGTAGCTTTAGCCCCTCTGAGATACTTACCAAAATTCTTCATGCCCCTGAGTAAAGTACAGAGCATGCTCACTGTCAAGCTGTCCCTTCTCTTAAATTTGACGCTAATTAAGCACAGATTAGTATCATTATACTGAGACCATTTTCCTTTCTCTAAGCCATGCTGAGTTGTCACCGTGAAAATTAGAAACACAGGGCTGCCTGGGGGGCTCAGTTGTTGGGCATCTGCCTTCGGCTTGGGTCATGGTCTCAGGGTCCTGGGATCCAGCCCTGCATGGGGCTCTCTGCTCAGTGGGAAGCCTGCTTCTCCCTCTCTCTCTGCCTGCCTCTCTGCCTGCTTGTGATCTCTGTCTAATAAATAAAATCTTTAAAAAAAAAAAAAAAAAGAAAGAAAGAAAATTAGAAACACAGGCTTGCTGGTCCTGCTTTAAAGTCTGCTGCTCATCTCTGGTCTTCATTTGTGCAGTAAGAACAGTAAATATCCAAAAATAATGTAAAGCCCACGTCAGTCCTTCTGAGCATTTAAGTACTGATTTGGGGAGGGGGTGCCGGGGCCGCAGCCAGTTCAGCGTCCGACTCCTGACTTCAGCTCAGGCCGTGGTCTCAGGGTGCGGAGACCGAGCCTGCCGCGGGCCCCGTGCTCATCAGGGAGCCTGCTCGTCCCTCTCCCGCTGCCCTGCTTAGGTGTGCGCCTACAACACGCATGTACGCTTTTTCTCTAAGATAAATAAGATCTTTTCAAAAATACTAATTTAGAATTAGTAAATTTAATTTTATGAAAAGCAGACCAAGTAAAGACGGACAGTGCTGCGTTTACTCCTGCGGTGGCGATCAGGTCTTCCTGGGAAGCGGCAGGCGGTCTTGGAGCGGAAGCTCTCGAGTGAGAGCAGGCCGGGGGGTCCCGGTTGCAGCCCGGAGCAGTGACGGGTGGTGAGTTCGGTTCAGCGGGTCCCCTTGCCTCAGCCGTGACGAGGAGCTTCGACAGCAGCAGGAAGTCACACGGAGAGACCAGTGTGAGGTGCCCCTGGCCCCCAGGTTGACTGGTCATGAGCATCTTCGTCCTGGGCCGTGGTGGTGGAGAGAAGACCCAAGGGGGGTTGCTAAAAATCCAGATTTGGGGGTGTGGGGAGAGGGGCAGCGGGGCTACATGCAACCAGAGGATGGAGGGGTCGTCGGCCACGTGGGGGGCTTGGGAAGGGGTGAGGAGGTGCCTGTTTCTCCTGAGGCCCTGAGAGGCCAGCGGAGTGTGCCGTTGAGGGTGGGGGCCGCGAGGTGGGGGATGCGGTCCGAGCTGAGCCAGAGCTCAGGTGGGGCTTGGGGTGGTGAGACCCGTTGCTGCCGCCCAGGGCAGGGGAGTAGAGGGAGGCGAATCGCAGAGCCGAGTCCTCAGCCGGGCCGGGGGACAGTTCAGGGGCTGCGGGAGCAACCGGGTGAGTGCGGTGTTTCCGAGGCCACACCCCGGCGCGTTTCCAGGGCGAGATGACAGGTGGTGTCAGACACAGGCCCAAGAGGGGAGCCTGGCTGTGCTCAGGGCGCTTGCGTGGAGCTTCGGTGCACAGGGCCATGTCTCCCCGAAGTGCGATGTCACGGGCCAAGCCCCACGCTCTGGAGCCGCCCCCAGCAGAGAGACGCGTGTGTCGCCGGCCGTGGGAGAGGCTCCCGCCCCACTGCACACTGTGGCCCACACGGCCCAGACGCCCCCAGATGTGTGGCCGCGGGTGAACGGGGGGCGGGGGTTCTGACCGTGGGGTGCCCGAGCCCCCGCAGTTCTGGGCCGGCTGGGAGGACGGCGCAGACGAGCGGAGTGGGCCGGCGCCGGCCAAGCCGCTGTCCGTTGCTGGGCGCCAGGTGCTTCCTCGGGGGGCGAATGGTGAGCTGCTCTGTTGGGCCTGAGTGCCCGATGGCGCTGTCCTGCAGCAGACTCCGTGCGGCCGCGGCGGGGAGGCCGGCGCTGGGCAGGCGGCTCGGAGCGGTGTCTCTGTGGAGAGAATCTCGCGGCAGCTTCAGCGGGGCCGGCACGGGGCTTAGCCGCGCCAAGCACGGAGCCCGCCGGGTGTTGGCGCCGCGGCTGTGCAGGCGCCCTGGCGGGGTTTGGGCCCTTTATGCCGAAGCGGGGCCGGAGCGCGGGGCACGCGCGGGGAGCGGGGAGCCTGCGGATGGTCCTTCTGAGCGCGTCCGCTCCCTTGAGGCCCTTGGTCGGGGGAAGGTGGGGATGGACGGTGAGATGAGGAGGTGGCTGGGGTCTCAGGGGTGGCTCCCAGAGCGCAATCCTGAATGGGGCTCGTCGGTCAAGCCTTTTCGTGGACTCTGCCCCTGGCCTGCTGGGCCCAGCAGCCCGAGTTTGATCCCTGCGGAGTCTGAGGACTGCAGGGGAGAGGGGGCAGCCCCTTGAGGCGGGGCATCATCGCGGGGGTCACTGACGCAGGTGTGGTGGTAGGTTGTACCCGGGGTGGGTGGCATTTGCCGGGTGAGCTGGGTGCAGGGGAGTCGAGGGCACAAGATGCGATCGTGGCCGTGAACCTTTAAATCTGGGCTTGGAGAGGAGGTTGGTCATGAGGATCTGAGGGCAGGGAAACAAGAAGGTGGCAAGACGAGGCGAGGTGGTGTGGTTAGCGGCGGGGGCCGTGTACACGGGGCAGGAAGGAGTCCGGGTGTGGCGTGTTTGAAACCAGATGGGGGAGGGACACTCCGGACAGGCCTCAAGACTGGGTGCCTGGGTGGGACAGAGGACGGCAGGGAGCAGAGAAACAAGGCACAGGAGAGTGGATGGGAGGCGGCTTCCGGATCAAGGTCAGGGTCAGAGTGTGCAGGAGACGGCCCTGAGTCAGGATCGAGGGCAGGGAGCTGGCAGCCGTGGGAGGAATGCAGGAGGTCCAGCTGCAGGAGAGTCAAAGCCAGGGACGAGGGTGGCAGGCGTGTGAGTCCACTTTTCTCCCTTGGCCTCTCCCCTGTGCACGTGCGCTCTCTCTCAAGTAAGTAAACAGATTTTTATTTATTTATTAAGGTTTTGTTTATTTGACAGAGTGTAGGCTGGGGAGCAGCGGCAGAGGCAGAGGGAGAAGCAGGCTCAGTCCCAGGACCCTGGGATCACGACGGGAGCCGAAGGCAGATCCCTAACCTACTAAGCCACCCAGGCGCCCAACACATCTTAAAAAAAAAAAAAAAGAAGCCTAGCACAGCCCACCCTGCAGACAGTGCCAAACATTGCAGTATTGTCGGGGATAGTCCTTTCTCTTAGAAACGAAACCAGAAACACAAGAAGAAAGAAATAGCTTGGACTTCATCAGAAACTTTTTGCTGCAAAGAACTCCGTCGAGAAACTGAAAGGAGAAAGTATCCGCTTTCCCACCTGGTAAGAGACTTGGACCAGGATGGAGAAGGGACTCCGTGATACAGAGAATCTAATTTTAGAACGGGCAGAGGACCTGAATGGGTAATTCTCCAAAGAAGGTAAACGAGTAGCAGGAAACACATGAAAACGTGCTCGCCGTCGTTAGCCGTCAGAAAAACGCAGCAAACACGCGAACACGCGCTCGCCGTCGTTAGTCCTCAGGAAAATGCAGTAAACACGTGAAAACGTGCCGCCGTCATTAGTCGTCAGGAAAACGCACACCTAAGCCGCAGCGCAAGACCACCTCACGCCCACGAGGACGGAAAGAGGCATCCGGTGCTGGCCGGGCCATGGGGAAGCAGCACGCACGCGTCGGTGCGGCCCCTCGGGACACGGACGGGTCGGTCCAGGTCACACAGACCTGCCTTCTGGGCCAACCAGCCCGTGTTCAGGCAAAAAGTGCTCACGGTGGCTTTCCCTGTAACAGCCCACGCGGAGAAATGGGCCAAATGTCCGTCATCCGACGAAGGAGAACAGACTCGGTGCATCCATACCACTGGCGACGATGTGGCCGCGGGAAGGAGGGGTCCTGACAGCCGCGGGGACATCGGAGCAGAACGGGCTAGACGGCCACTGGGGATCCGTCCCCTGAGTTGTCCAGAGGGAGATCTGTGGCGTGAGGAGGTCGAGAATGACCGTCGCAGGCTGGGAGGGGGCGAGAGAGGAGGCCGCGAGGGACGAAGGGGTTCTTTTGCGGGCGATGAACACGGGCAGCAGTGGTTGTGCTGATGGTTGTTTAAGAGTGAGAGCCGGCTTGTCCCTTAAATGAGTGGGTGTCGGGTGTGAGTCCTGTCCCCGCAGAGCCGTTGCCAAAACAGTGTGAGGCCGGGATTGTGCTCGAGCCGGCACGTGTCAGAGGAGTTGGCGGAAAGGGGAACTGGCCGTGGGCTGCGCTGCTGGGGCTGGTTCCGGCCGCAGGAGCCGCAGCCGGGCTGAGTGTCACCAGCCTGTAGGAGAAGTTCGCAGCCTCCGGCCACCGCGAAGTGACTTACCCTGGAGGGACGTCCGTATCCTCGAATTTCAAGGGAGGGAGGGTGGCAGATTTCAGTCCATGTTTTACTATCCTGTGTGGTTAGAAAAATCCTCAAACGTGAGAAATGTTTCTTTTTCGCTAGTGAAGATGGTTCTGCCGTGTGGGGTCCTTTAACAGAGCCTCCGTGGTCTCCTCAACCCTGATAAATCTCGGAGGCAGGGACGTAACGACTGTCCTACGTCTCCCAGGTGGTCACCTCTGTGGTGGGTCCCTTTGGCGAACGTTTGGTTCCTGGTCTTCCAGAAATGCCTCCGGGCAGAGTGGGCGGGGCTGGGAGAGCACGGAGAGACGCTCCTGGCAGGGAAGCCTCGACCTCGGCTCAGCCAGCTCACCCCGCGGGGCGGCTCCGTCTCTGGGCGTCCAGGGAGGAAAACGGGATCTGAGAAGTGGACCCTCATGCCCCACCCACCAGGATCCCCTGCGGGTTTCTGAAACGGCGATTTCGTAAACTAAAGCTGCCAAAGCATCGAGTGCAGACCAGCAGTTGGCCTGAGCAAGAGAAGACCTGTCCTCGGGGAAGGCTTTTCTTCCGGCCTGAGTGGCTGGTGTGGCCCGAGGAGCCCTCGCTCAGCGCCCTGTGCTGCTGGTGTGTCGGGAGGCGCGGGAGGACTGGGCTCAGAGAAGGGCTGTCGGGACATGGGCAGGGCCCAGGCGCTCTGCTCGAGGCCACTTGGGAGCCTCTGCAGGGAAAAGGAAGGCTGTGCCAGCACCCTGCCTTGAGCCTCAGGGTTTCAGTGGTGCCTGTTCTCTGAACACCAGAGCCACTGGACCCTGCTCTGACATTTGCTGAATCGTGAATGGACAGAGTCACACTTTTGGGGTTTTTTTGTTGTGGGTTGGTTTTTGTTTGTTTCTGGGGTTTGTTTGTTTTTTTTTTAAGATTTTATTTATTTATTTGACAAAGATCACAAGTGGGCAGAGAGGCAGGCAGAGAGAGAGGGGGAAGCAGGGTCCCTGTGGAGCAGAGAGCCCGATGTGGGGCTCGATCCCAGGATCATGACCTGAGCTAAAGGTAGAGGCTTTAACGCACTGAGCCACCAGGCGCCCCATGTTTTGTTTCTGTTTTTTAAGGTTTCATTTATTTATCTATATGTCTGTTAGGGAGAGAGAGGGCAAGACAAGCCCGGGGAGGGGCTCCTGGGTGGCTCAGTAGGTTAAGCCTGTGCCTTCTGCTCAAGTCATGATCTCAAGGTCCTGGGATCGAGCCCCGAGTTGGGTTCTCTGCTCGGTGGGGAGCCTGCTTCCCCCTCTCTCTTTGCCTGCTGCTCTGACTACTTGTGATCTCTCTCTCTTTGTCAAATAAATAAATAAAACCTTAAAAAAAAAAAAGGCAAGCCCCGGGGAGCAGCAGGTGGAGAGAGAAGCAGCCTCCCCACTCAGCAGGGAGCCCAACACGGGGCTCCATCGCGGACCCCAGGATCCTGACCTGAGCCGAAGGCAGATGAATGCTTCAAAGACCCACCCAGGCGTCCCAGACTCCCTATTTCTAGAAGTGTGGAGTGGAGTGTGGAGCTAGAGGGGCTGCCTCGCCATCTTGGGTGGTGACAGCGTGCAGGAGAGACATGGGGATAACGGGACATGGCCCCATAGCACAGATCTGAACACTGGGCAGCGCCGCCACTGTGCTGACGAGAGCTGTGAGCAGTGTGGGAAGACCTCTGGGATAGGATTGTGAAGACCCAGGGGTTTGAAATGAACCGTGACACGTACATAGTTCTGCATAACCTGAAGTGTTTCAGAAGAGAAGAAATGGGTTTCTGCAGACAAATTCACGGTTGTGGAATCCAAAGGTGGAAAGTAGTCTCTGGCCCACAGTTGTCACTTAATCGATGTCTCTTGAATGACTGGGATGCCGCATGTTGTATGTAGACTCGGGCATTAAGGATGAGGGGTGTTTTTTGCCCTGTGGGAATTTCTGGTCCTGAGAACCACGGCAGTCCCATGCGCAGACCGTGTTTCCTGCTCGGTTGTTCATGCGGAAGAACAGCTGTTGCGTAGTGCATCATCACCAGTCCACATCCCTCTGTACGTTTCTTTTTTTATTTTTTAAACTCCAAGGTTAGCATGGTCTGAAATAATTAAAATTATCATCTTTTTGCTCAATTAGGGTGGCTTTAACAAGACAACTCTGATATAGTTTTTAGATTAAGTTATAAATGTTCGCTTTAGAACTACCTGAAGATTGATAGAGATGCATTTGAAAAGCATTATTTTTTTATTGATTCTTAATGTAGTAAATTACTGAAGTTCTTTGGCAGCGAACAGAAGTGGCCTCCCGCACGGCTCGCACTCCCTCTCCCAGCAGTGCACGGCTTGCATTAACCGCATTGCGACTGCACTCACTTATATTAAAAGCCTTCTACTGTAATTAATCCTTTTTATTTCAAATCATTTTGGCACAATTTCTAGCTATAAACACTCATAAAAGACAGACAGTTGAAAAATACGTTACAGGTTTTTTCCATATACCTATTGCGATTCTTTCCGTGACCAGTCGTGATTGATGAGCTTCTGGAGCAGCTGTGGTTCAGCCTGCTGAGAACCACGGCCGGTGAAAAATGCTAAGTGGATTATTTTGCATAAAAAATAGGCAGTTTTGAAATTGTGTAATTAACCTGTGTTTAGAAAATACCTTGATTTATGCTTACATTTGTATCTAAGTTGCATACATTATGGAAATTTAATTTATAATCCATTTAGCTGATGCAGTCATAGTTCTTAGTGCTATCATTCATTAGTGCTTGTATATTAAATGCTCTAAAGGTCTAAACCTGCCGTGTGTAAAGAACTGCACCTAGGCATTTACATTTTATGAGTCACCGTGGGATTTCTGCTTAAAATTCAGGTAGCTCGGATCTATTTAACGAATTTCCCTGGTTTATTGTTACTGATGCGGAAGTGGCAGACAATGACCTTTCATATCGAACGTCCCGTGATTTACACTCCCAGTTTACTTTAAAGTCCTCTGTCCAGATGAGGCTTTTCTCCAACACCTGGAATCAATCATGGCGGCTGAGACAGAACCTTCTCCTTGGCTTTGAGGCCATTGCTCATTTGGAAGTAATGGGGTTCCTAAGTGCTGCAAGGTATAGCGTTAGCCGTTCTTAACTCCGCGCAAACTGCGATTTCTCAAAACAACTCCTTCTTGGCGTTACCAGTGGACAAGTTAAGTGCCGGCCGCCGCTGTGTTGCTCATTCTCTCGCAAGTCCTGTTCCTCCGCATTTTCAGGACTACTTGGGTGCTTGGGTGCTCATAAGTCTTCAGATCAGAAATAGAAGACCAGAGAGGTTAACAGCTCGGTTTTCCTTGCAGACAACATCGGAGTCCGATGGGCAGGGAGCACCATGAAGTATGTAGTTAACAGAGCGAACCCAGCGTCCTAGGTGTGTCCACCTCGGGGAGAAGGGCTCATCCGCAGTGGGCGCCAGCAGCGTTCCGGGGCGAGAACCCAGTGCAGGACCATGTTTAAGGCTCTTTTCTGGTTCCTTCCAGTCCTGGGAGTGGGAGCGACTTGAAAGTGTGGGTCTCACTCAAGGTGAACCTGAGCATTCCCGGGGGCATAGGAGGGACCGGGAAGCCCCCGCGCAAGGGTCCTTTTCTTGGTGTGTTAAGGCTCCAGGGTGTGCAGACTGATGCCCCCACCGCCTGTTGTGCGTGCGGAAAGGGTGCACAGAGACATGACCCAGCTGAGTCCCCGTCGCCAGGGCAGGGCTCCTGGGCCCAACTCAAAGGGTGGCACGGGGGCTGGTGGCTCAGAGGGCTGGAGCCCCTGCCCCCGGGAGCTGCCAGTCTGCCGTGAGTTCGCTGGCACAGCTGCGTCACCAGAGCCTTGTGGCTCACCTCTTACGTGTGCGGACGGGGTCGGGCGAACCGCCGAGTGACCGCCCCAGGGATGACAGTTTGGTTTTGTGGCAGCGTTCTGGGGGCGGTGCTCCCGGCGCAGCCCGGTGACCCTTGGATCTCTCAGCGGTGACTTAGAGCAGATCTCTGCATACGTCTGCGGCGCGGCTCCCTGAGTATCCTGCAGCGCGGCTCCCCGCCATCCTGCAGGTGAGCACGTGTGCCTCGGGCTCTGCCTCCAGCACCCAGCGACCGCATGAGGGTGGCGAGTCCGTCTCCCTGTCGTTCTCACGTCTCTGCAGACCACGCTTACTCCCCAGAAAGGGCCTTGGGTGTGGAAATCCAGACTGCCCTCGACTTCTGTAGAAGAGCGACTCTTGCCTTCTGCTTAGGAGACCTTCCAGAGAGACTGGATGGAGAGGAGACAGCTGGTGTGTGCTGAGCGGGGCGCCTGGCCTGGAGCTGGCCTCAGCACCTAGTAGCTTGGGTACGTTAAAACATATTTGACGAGACTCATCGGGGCTTCTGAGTCCATCCTATGTAGAAGAAAATGATAAGAATGTTTCTGAAAACTTTACAACCCACTTCTGATCCCTTGTTGCATTTTACAGCTTCAGGCCGTAGGCATATTTAGCAAGAAGAACCTGCCATCGTGTTGGAAAATCCTGCATCCCGTGGACAGAGAATCTGGAGATGAATATAATAATAGTCACTGAATTTATCTAGCACCACCGGTCATCCGGGAAATGCAGATTAAAACCATAGTGAGATACCCCCTTGTACAAACCAGGATAACTGAACGTTATTTTTTTTTTATTAAAGACCTTATTTATTTATCTGACAGAGAGAGATCACAAGTTGGCAGAGAAGCAGGCAGAGAGAGAGGAGGAAGCAGGCTTCCCGCTGAGCAGAGAGCCCGATGCAGGGCTCAATCCCAGGACCCTGAGATCATGACCTGAGCCGAAGGCAGAGGCGTAACCCACTGAGCCCCCCAGGTGCCCCATAACTGAACTTTAAAAAGACTAACAACACTGATCATCAACAAGGGTCTGGACCAGCTGGCAGCCTCCTGGATTGCTGGTCATGGCGGAATTTGGTTGTGCTTGGAAAACAGCGTGTCCTTTCCCGATGCAGCTGAACACACCTCATGCCTGGCACTCCCTGTGGGTTAGCAGGTCTTCAGTCGGTCCTGGGAGAAGCAGAGCTCAGACCCACAGAAAGCCTCACACTGATGGTCCGGCAGCTTTCTTTGCCCTAGCCCCAGCTGGGACGCAACCCCCACGTCCAGCAGGGGGCCCAGGGCTGGAGATGCTGCGTGGCCTCGTATGAAAGAATGAACAGCCTTATGTAGTGAGGAGGCAGACAAGGGCTGTCTGATGCCCTTGGAGGGGGTCCTGGGGGTGGGGGTGGCCCCAGAAGGGGGTTGACGTGAGGGACAGGAGGGAGCTCTCGTGGGGAGTTGGGGGAGAGGAGGTGCTCTGTATCTTCACCCAAGTGGCCGCTGCACGGGCACCACCAGGTAACTCGCCAGGCTGTACTCTTAGAGGTTGTACATTTTATTTTACTCTGTGGAAATCATGCTTCAACATACACAAGTAAAAAGACAGTTGTGCACGTGGCCCTTCAACAGAACAGTGGGCAGTAACTCTGAGTGGGGGGTCCTCCGTCAGGGCGTCTGCGTCTGATGCCAGCTCCGCTGCGTGCTCACCCACCATGGCCGCGCCAGTGCCTGTGAGCCCCAGGGCCTGTCCCTTCGTCTTCGGGCGGGGCGAGACAGCCTGCCGCCATGGGCAGCGTCCAGCCGGCCCCGGTCGTGTGGTCAGGGTGCTGAGAATGATTGTCCTCCTGGGGGCTGAAAAGGTCGGAAGAATAGTATTTGTTGACATTGCGAGTTACACGCCGTCCGGCCCTGGCACAGCTGCCCTCTCTCGCACGCGCTATGTTCCTTCTCTGCTACAAAGGCTGAGTGGAGGAGTGGCCACCGAGCCGGTCCAGCCCGTGGTCGTGGGTTGAGTTGTGACCCCCAGAAAGATGGGGTCCCATCCTAATCCCCCGTACCTGTGAGCCTGATGTAATTTGCCAGGGAACCTTTGAGTGAGTCACACCGGGTCAAGAGGGGCTCCCCAAAGCCAGTGACTGGTCTCTGTAAGAGAAGGGGGGAGATGCAGACACGCACCCAGGGAAGACAGCCTCTCGAAGAGGCCGAGTTTGGAGTGACTCAGCCAAAAGCCAGGGGCCACGGGGTACAGGCAGCAGCATCAGAGAAGACAAGGAGGCCCGCCGAGGGGATGGGCCTGCTGCCACCCGGAGTTAGACTTCCACCCCCGGAGCTCCGAGGCGCTGAGCTGTCGTTCCGAGCGCCCCGCAAGGGGCTTCGCTGAGCAGCCCTCAGAGACCCTGATGCCTGCAAAGCGTCTGCAGGAACATGTGCCCCTCCGTGGCCGCACGGGTGAGGTGGCTCTGGAGTGTCCACGGCGTGCACACTCTGCGAGGCACCCCGAAGTGCGCTCAGCGTCCGCATGAGAACGTGCGATGCCCTGCACACACGCACCGGGCGGCCGGCCTGGCCTCGCGTGCGGAGGGTGCCCGCCGGGTTCCGCGGAGTCTCGGGGTGGGTGGCTTCATCGCGGCGGTCTGACAGGGGCTCCTCCGGTGCTAACCACTGCTCCGTGCTCTCGTTTGAAGGCGCTCTATGAAAACATGCTCGTGGAACTGCCCTTCGCCGGCTTCTTCCTGTCCAAACTGCTCGGCACCAGCGCGGATGTAGACATCCACCACCTGGCCTCGCTCGACCCTGAAGTGTACAAGAATCTGCTCTTCCTCAAGAGCTACGAAGGCGACGTGGAGGAGCTGGGGCTGAACTTCACGGTGGTGAACAACGACCTGGGCGAGGCGCAGGTGAGGGCTGTTCCGGACGCCGCTGCCCATCCCGCGACGGGGCCTGACGGGCGGTTTCCTGCCGCGCGGCAGTGGTGCAGTGCCTTCCAGGCCCGGAGGCTTCGACGCGGGCGTGGGGGGCGGGCCACGGCTTGGTCCTCTGTGACACCTGCCCTCTGGGATCCTCTTCCCGGGGCTGCTGCTCGTCTGGCTCTTGGCCCCGGGGACTGGGGGTAGCCCCTTCGCAACAGGAGCCCCAAGGTCCCTGTGCACGTCTGTTCTGGCCCATTGTCGGTGGGCCTCAGGTGCTTTGACGCCGACCGCTGGCCTGCATGGTCAGTCTGGTTGGTCTTGCTGTCTTTATCTTTTTTTTTTTTTTTTTAAGATTTTTATCTACCTATTTGACAGAGAGAGACACAGCAAGAGAAGGACCATGAGCTGGGGGAGTGGGAGAGGCTTCCCACCGAGCAGGGAGCCCGATGTGGAGCTCAATCCCAGAACCCTGAGATCATGCCCCGAGCCGAAGGCAGACACTTAACTGTTGCAGCCACCCAGGCTCCCCATGTCTTTATCCTTCTTAAAAAAACAAAAAAGCAAAACCCCCTACATGTTAGAAAATTGATTTTTTTAGATTACCGCACTCTTGGGGCACGATTTGCATACCACAAAGTCACACTTTCGAGGACGGCGCAGGTTGGCGCGTTCCGGGTGCACCGCCCTCCTCAGCTCTGCAGTCAGGATGGTTTCTTCTGCCATTGAAACCGGGTGCACGTTAGCAGGCCCCTCCCCCCCGCATCGGTGAGCACGACCTGAGTCCTGTGCGCACGCTCAGCCACCCCGGGAGCGCCACAGGACTGGATCCCTGTGGCCGTGGCCCTTGGTGGCAGCTTCGTTCCCTTGCCGTAGGAGCCCGCGCTCTGTCCTATGGGGACGCCGGTCTCAGTTGACGGACATTTGGGTTATTTCCACTCTTTAGCTCTTTGGAAGAGAATGCGAGGGATGTCCTTGCACCACACACTCCACTGGGAAGGACTGCTGGCACCCGGGGTTTCCTTGCAGTGTGGTGAGATCGGGGCCAGGGGGAGGCACAGATGGGCCAGACTGGCCACCACGTGGGACTTGCTGAAATGGGCGGTCAGTGGCGGGGCATTCGGCCTACTTCTTGTCTACATTAGCATAAGTTCAGATGGTTCCATCATTTGCAAAACCTTTTTTAACATGTGCGACACGCCAGGTTGTTGGAGGACCTCTGAAGTCATACTTGTTAATGTCTTGTTTTACCAGATTTTAAAGTGGCCAATGTACTTCTCTGATTTTTGGTTTTTAGACAAATAGGTCTGTTCTGTAGGGAGAAATAGCTTTTCTGGCGTTCTTATGTCGATGAGTAATCTCTGAATCTAGTAGTTCTGTTTTAACTACAGAATGCTTGTTACCATTAATCTTTGTAAATTTCTGGTACTGGTTTTTAATTCAGGCTTTCAAAGGTCATCAGCTTTGCAACCTTAAAAGTGACTTCATATGAAAACTGTACTCAAGTGGGTTTAAGCCTCTGCCTTCGGCTCAGGTCGTGATCTCAGGGTCCTGGGGAGATCCCTGCTCATCAGGGCACCTGCTTCCTCCTCTCTCTCTCTCTCTCTGCCTACTTGTGATCTCTGTCTGTCAAATAAATAAAATCTTCCAAAAAAAAAAAAAAGAAAGAAGAAGTGGCTAAGCTTAGGGCCATACAAGAGAAGGCGGGCAGACGCCAGTGAGTCGGGTTCTCCTGCCATCGTGGAGAACACTTAGCGGCCGTGGGCTTTAGAAAGGGCAAGGACATACTCAGAAGGAGAACCAGTGTTTGATTCCATAGCTGGTTTGCAGGATTTCAGTTCCTCAGGGTACAGCGGTCTCAACGCATGCGTTTCAGAGCCGGCAGGAAACGCGTAACAAGGAACACTTGAGGGCCGCCCGCCTGGATTGGTCGGTGGAATGTGTGACTCTTGATCTGGGGTTGTGGGCTCGAGCCCCATGTTGGATGTAGAGATTACTTTAAAAAAATAAAGTCGTTTAAAAAGAAAAGAAAAAAGAAAACCCCTGAGCCTCCCTTCCCAGGAAGCTGAGATTCGATCCTGGGACTGCAGAACCGACGCTTGGCCCTACAGCAGGGATGTCTTTGGGAGCTGAGATGAGAAGAACACTCAGATTTACACGTCCTCGTTCTGAACTCTGGTGTTCTGCCTGCCTTCGTGGTACTTGAGTTTTAGTCTGTTTCTTGGCCTTTAAACAGCTACTTATTTAGTGGGGCGCCAGGGAGGCTCAGTCAGTGAAGCGTCCGACTGATTTCGGCTCAGGTCATGATCTGGGGGTCATGAGATCGAGCCCCACATCAGGGGCTCTGTGCTCGGCAGGGAGTCTGCTTGGGACTCTCTCCCTCCTCCCTCTACCCTCCACCCCCGCCACTGTGCATGAGCTCACACTGTCTCTCAAATAAGTAAAATCTTCAAAAACAACAACAAAAAACCACCTATTTAAGAAATAGGTGTGGATTAAATCCTAAGTGGAAATAAGGGAAATGACACCACCTTGGCCTCCTGCTTCCCTGTCTTACTCGGACACCACGGGGCGTTCTGGAGAACTGACCTTGGCGCCTGGAGAGGAGGTGAGAACGGGGAGGACAGAGCCCCATCCTGGTTATGGCTCACTTAGCTGCGTTTGTTCCCACCCCTTCTGAGAGAGCTGAAGTTTCTCTCTGCACTATCAGACTTGGGTGTCGCGGCGTGAGGACACTGTGAACACGTCGGGAGCGAGGCCCCCGGCCCCTGCCTTGCGCCGCCTGCTGGCGTGACTCACCAATGAAGTAAAAGCACCAGGCGGTTTTCTAGCGACCTGCGCACGGCCTCTGCTGGCGGGAGTGTTTCCCAGTTTCCTTCTGAGATCGACGGTGACGGTGAGACGTTGCCCATGTAAGCGTCGGTCAGAGCAGCTCGGGTAACGCTGGAACCGGTTAGAAGCAGAAGTCCGCAGTGACGCTGTTTCGGTTGTTCGCAGAAGCTCCCACTGAGTGAAGAGTTGTGATGGCCGCGCACAGGGATAATTGCACTGAAGGGTCCAGCAGGGAAACTGAGAAAGTCCCTGGAAAGCAGCTGATCTATGGAGGACACCTTCCGGATTTCTGCAGCGACAGATACAGAAACAGTCCTCTGTACGGGTTTAAGTGTATGAAATAGTGACTTCGAGAGTTCGGACATGCAGATACTCCGTTATGTTGGTAGGGCATGTTAATTTTCCTTTCGGAAATACTGGGGTTTCTCCCCAACTTGTTTTCTTCGGTGAAATCAGTACGGCTGTGAGCCTGCCTAAAAACGAACGTGAAATTTTAGACCACGAGTTTGTACATGCATCTCTGCTAAGGAAAGGGCTCAGGGTTTAAGGTGGTCCCTGAGTGTTGCTGTGCATAGAGCATGAACTTCAGGCACGAGACCTCGTTCAGGCCCTGGTTCTGCTGCCGTGTCATGTGACCCTGGGCTGGTCACAGCAGCGCTTCCGCCCTTCCAGAGGGCGTGGACGGGGCCCCAAGGATGAAGCAGGCGCGCTTGGGTGGGGAGCCCGTGTGCCCCCCAGCACTGTCCGGCCGCACTCAGGAGGAGCGGGGGCGCAGCGCAGGGGAGCCACCCTGGTTCATACTGAGAGATGCAAATACGCCCTCACCCCGGGACCCCAGGACCCCAGGACTGATCCAGCGTGGTGTGAGACTCGGGTCGCTGTTCCAGCATCGCTGAGATGGGAGTGGAGATGACCACACGCTGACCCCATGCGGTCCCTGGAAACAGCCTTGCCATCTGATAAGACGGTCTGGGGCTTTAGGGGTTCTTTGCCTGACGGTTTCCCGGGCCCTTTGTCTTTGAATCACTCACTCCCTGCTCATTTGGAACCCGCTGTTGGTGCACTTGGAGTAAGGGCTGGGAGTTGTGCCGAAACGCAGCACCGCAGGCTCGCGGGGCCCAGGTAGTACACGGACGGCGAGCACGGGATGCATCACGGCCTCTCCCCGGAGTGGGGAAGTGAGAGGAGGTGTGGATTCAGAGCCTTTCTTGGGCCTCTGGTTCCAGCCCGGAACACAAGCACTAGCGAGCAGTGGGAGCACTGGGGGAAGAAGCCCACGTGGCGAAGCCTTGTCGTGTCCGTAGCGCAAGGTAGCCGGGCGGCCATGGGCGTAGAGGATTTCAGGAAAGCTCCTCCGCGACGGGACAATGGCTTCCATGGGAAGTGGTGCAGAAACTGGCCAAGATGCCCGGGGCAGGCTGTTGCCCAAAACTGGAGGTGCTGTCCTCGTTCAGGCTGAACCGTGAGGAGGACGTGCTCGCGGCTTCCGTGACCTGCAGTCTGGGCAGCGCTCTGTGTTCACCCCGAGCTTTGCCACCCACCGGTCGCCTGGAACGTCGTCTTCACGTGCTGTCTCTGTTCTTAGCACAGGCGGCCTCATCCAGGTGCGTCTGAGAAGAGTCCGCAAACGTGAAGATAGTGCATTCTTGTGAGTTAGGCTGACGCACCTGTGATGGCCTGTGGTGTGTTGTCCGTCACCTTTGGTTCACGTGAGCTTACAAACCGCAGACCTAGGGTAGACCAAGCAGAAATACCACCGTTGTATTAATGATGAAAGCCATTCCCGGGGCGGGGGGCCGGGGTGGGTTGCAGGTGTCCCCGTCACAGTGAGCGGGGACAGCCAGCGTCCGGCTCTAGCTCCTGCCGCGGGCTTCCTGCTGACACCCGGGCACTGCCAGCCCTGCTCTCCAGCTCTGTGCCCCGATGCGCTGCGTGAGCGTGGTCCAGTGATAACGGAAGGCTGTCTCTGGGGGCGGGCCATCTGAATGGCAGTCGTCATCTCTGGCGGACTGCTGTCCTCTGAGTCCTGTCTGCGGTACCTGGGGGCCCCTGACCTCCACCCCAGTCAGTGGAGCCTGAGACACTTCACCATGGGCTGTCGGTTTGAGTTCCACGTGGGTGTAGAGATCGGTTAAACATAAAATCTTTAAAAATAATAAAAATAATGAGGGGCCCCAGGGTGGCTCAGTCGTTAAGTGTCTGCCTTTGGCTCAGGTCATGATCCCATGGTCCTGGGATCGAGCCTCGCATCAGGCTCCTTGCTTGGTGGGGAGTCTGCTTCCCCCTCCACCTGCCTGTATCTCTCTCTCTCTCTCTCTCTCTCTCTCTAAATAAATAAATAAGAATCTTTAAAAAAAAAAATGAAAGAATGAAGTACTTCATAGTGATAACAATATGGCAGAGACACAAAGAGAAGAAAGTTCTGTTTGTACAGATATGAGTTATCATTCTACTACAACCTTCATTCCTTCGGCTGTATTTTCTCCAGAATGAATCCCTTTTGACATGAGTTCATTTTTCAGTTCATCTCTTTGCCCTTTGTGATTCATAATTTATTTTAACTTTTTTTTTAAAGATTTTACTTATTTATTTGACAGAGACATAGCGAGAGAGGGAACACAAGCAGGGGGAGTGGGAGAGGGAGAAGCAGGCTTCCCGCGGAGCAAAGAGCCTGACGTGGGGCTCGATCTCACAACCCTGAGATCATGACTTGAGCCAAAATCAGGAGTCGGACAGCCAACTGACTGAGCCGCCCAGGCGCCCCAGATTGCTAATGTTTACGACAGAGTGCCGTGGTCACCTTGTCGCGTCGGTGGCTGACACTCCTAAAGACAGAATAAGACGCCCGGCTGTGGAGGGTCCCATCAGCGGGGCATCCTTGCGCCGACCCAGGCTGGCCTGTCAGCAGCCGCACGGCCTTTCACTCAGCTGCCCGTGTGCAAAGCTGTGTTAGTGGGTTTCTCTGAAGTAAGTGTTTCTTGCTTTTGTTTTGCTCTAGTCCTACTTAGAATTTCCAGACCCTTGTTTTACTCTTTCCAGGTGGTCGAGCTGAAACTTGGTGGCAAAGACATCCCTGTGACAAGTGCCAACAGGATCGCGTACATCCACCTCGTGGCCGACTACAGGCTGAACAGGCAGATCCGCCAGCACTGCCTGGCCTTCAGACAGGGCCTGGCCAACGTGGTGAGCCTCGAGTGGCTGCGAATGTTCGACCAGCAGGAGATCCAGGTAGGCCGGCCATGCGCCCGGGGCCCCGCTGCCACGAGACGCGGAGGAGCCGCCTCGCAGGCTGCCTCGCGTTTCACGAATCGAACCTGTTTTTCAGGTATTGATTTCCGGTGCGCAAGTGCCCATAAGTCTGGACGACCTCAGATCGTTTACAAACTATTCGGGTAAGTTACCACCGCTGCTTGCTGTTTCCTGAAAGCGATACAGGTGCGTTTCCAAATGGACTTGCCGCTCGGGGATTCAGTCACACGGTCTGCAGCCCAGCACGAGGGCCCCGCGAAACCCCCAGCTGGCTCGCTCTGCCTCCGCCTGCCCCCCACAAATAGATGCTCTGTGGTCCTGTACATCTTTACACGCAATTACAGAAGCTCTTCTTGCTGTCCCCATTTTTACACATGATTCTGCGCCTTGTGGTTTTCTCCTCCCACCACGTTTTCTTAAGTCTCCACTAACGCATTGGGTCGCTTCTAGTCTTCTGCTTTTAAAACAGTGCTTGCCAACCCCCCGCCCAAAAACCAGAACAAAACAAAAAACACTAACAATTAAAAAGAATAAACAAAAATATTGGACCTCCTTTTTATTAAGTTAAACTTAAAGTTTCTGCTCTTTAAGAAAATAAAACACCAGGGGCGCCTGGGTGGCTCAGTGGATTAAGCCACTGCCTTTGGCTCAGGTCATGATCTCAGAGTCCTGGGATCGAGCCCCGCATCGGGCTCTCTGCTCAGCGGGAAACCTGCTTCCTCCTCTCTCTGCCTGCCTCTCTGCCTACTTGTGATCTATCAAATAAGTAAAATCTTTTTAAAAAATTAAAAATCAGAAAAAAATTTAAAGTCACTTCATTTTCATAAAATAGTAATAGTAATTTATAATTAACAAAATTACAAGTGACTTCTCTTCATTGTTCTTCTCTTTCTAAATATTATGAAATGAGTATTTCTCCCAGAACAGTATTTAAACCTAAAAACATACCCTGTGTAGGAGTTCAGCTACAGCAGAGTGAGGGAGGATTTCTCTCCTCAAAGGTCACTCTTAGCCTGATACCAAACGCAGACAAAAATAATACAAGAAACTAATAAATTAATATCCCTCAGGAACAAAGATCAAAAGTCCTCAGAATATTAGCAGCCTGAATCCAGCAGCTAAGTAGCACTTACCCCACGAACGCACGGCTAATCCTACATCTGAAAACGAGCTCACGTAACGTGCAGTGCTGACCGTGTGGGGCACAGGACCTGCACAGGCATCTCAGTCGAGGCAGAAGAGAAGGGGAAACGCGAGTGCAGCTCCGGTGCATCTGAGCATCTCCTACCCATTTGGGGTGAAAACCCTCAGGAAACCAGAACAGGAGGGAACTTTCTCGCCCTGAGAGCAGACACGCACAGCACGTGAGAGCTGCCGGCACCCTGGGGAAGGTTAAGTGCTGCCTGCCTATGTCAGAGGCACGTGACCGTGGTTTCTAGCTAGTGGAGTAAGGCAGGAGGCAGGAAAGGAAAGAGAAAAACGTCCAGGTTGGAAAAGAAAAGTGAAAGAAGTGAAACCATGGGCGCCTGGGTGGCTCAGTTGGCCAGGTACCTCCGACTCCTGGTTCCGGCTCAGGTCATGATCTCAGGGCGTGGGCTCCACGCCGGGTGTAGAGCCTACTTAAGATTCTGTCTCCCTCCTCTCCCTCTGCCCTCCACCCCCAGAAGGAAGGAAAACCAGTTTTCTTCATAAGTAGCTTGACAGAAAAACAAAATAAGAACTAAAAAACAAAACCATTTCAGCACAAATCAGTACCACAAACCAACATTGGTCTCACACACAATCTGAGAACAGAATTAATTAAGCAGTTTCATCCAGGGTAACGGCAAAAAGAACACAGTGCAGACGCGGCAAAGCGAGTGTATGCACGGGACCGCGGAGAGGAGGAGGGGACAGCCCGGCGCCACAGGTCGGACACTCCGTATTGCCCGATG
The DNA here is from genome assembly GCF_922984935.1 of Meles meles. Taxonomy (NCBI): domain Eukaryota; kingdom Metazoa; phylum Chordata; class Mammalia; order Carnivora; family Mustelidae; genus Meles; species Meles meles. Next base: position 1,677,282 of record NC_060075.1, on the reverse strand, counting down.
TTCATCGACAGCTTCCATGCAGCCCTACCAAAATCCCAGCAGGCCTGTCGCTGGAAACACACGGGCTGATTTTTAAGTTCATTTCGAAACGGAAAGGACCCAACAAAGCCGAGACAGTTTTGCAGAAGGGCAAGTTATGGGAGTTACACTGGATTTAAAACTCACTTTGGCCGCAGTGGTCAGGACATTGTGGAATTGGCACCAGGACTGACACACTGATCAGTGCAGCGTAATCGGGTTCAGAAGCCAATCCTCATATTTACGTCCGTTGACCCTTCACTTGACGGTACAGCAGTCCTGGGACAGCATTCACATGGAAAACCGTGAGCTTCAGTTTCCTCACGCCACATGCAGAAATGAGCTCAATGGGATGGGAGCCCTGTAGGTAACAGCCAAAACTATAAAACCTCTAAAAGAACATAAAGGAGAAAATCTGCATGGCCTTTGGATTGGACGGAGTTTTTGGTTGTACACCAAAAGCATGAGCCAGAAAAAAGAAATCGAAAAAAAGTTGGACTTCCTCAAAATTAAAGCTTTGTGCTTCAAAAGATATTATTAAGAAAATGAAAAGGCGGGGCGCGGGGCGCCTGGATGGCTCAGTGGGTTAGGCCGCTGCCTTCGGCTCGGGTCATGATCTCGGGTCCTAGGATCGAGTCCTGCATCGGGCTCTCTGCTCAGCAGGGGCCTGCTTCCCTCTCTCTCTCTCTGCCTGCCTCTCTGTCTACTTGTGATCTCTCTCTGTCAAATAAATAAATAAAATATTAAAAAAAAAAAAAAAAATGAAAAGGCAAGCCATAGATTGGAAGAAAGCATGTTCAGATGATACATATAATATATATAAAGAACGTTTACAACTTAATAGGACAAGCAGTTGAATTTAAAACATGGCCAAAAAAAGTTTCACCTAAGCACATACGTATAAATGGCCAGTAGGTGAATCAGCACAGGAGCAGCTGTTCGGCACAAAGTCAGATCGTGATGAGAGAATACTGTGTACCCGCGGGAAAGACTGTAATCAGAAAGGTAGACGAGTACCAGGTGTTAGTGAGTACATGGAGCAAGTGGAACCCTCTTGACTGCACGTAAAATGGTGGAGGCTCTTTGCAAAAGTGGACCATGAGTTAAAAAGTGGCTGTGCTCCTACCTCACACTGCATACAACGTGAACTCCAAGTGGGTCAGCAACCTTAATGTAGGACCTCAAAGCACAAAGCTCTTAGGAGAAAAGGGGTAAGTCTTTATGATCTTGGATTTGACTTTGGATTCCTAGATACGATGCAAAAGCATAAGCAAAAAAGGGAAAAAGAAATGGGACTTCACCAAAATTACAAACTTTGTACATCAAAAGACATTATCAAGAAAATAGAAAGACCAACCCATAAAAGGGGAGAATATTTGGAAATCATACATATGTGTTCAGAATATATAAAGAACTCTTAAAACTCAACAGGAAGACAAGCCAAGTCATAAATGGGAGAAGGACATGAATAGACATTTCTCCGAAGAAGATACCCAAATGTGACCAATCATTAGGGAGATGCAGGTGAGAAACAGGTCACCCGTCCATGAAGACGACTCACACAGGCACCATGTAGAGAGTAACAAGTGTGGTCAAGGATGTGGAGAAACTGAAACCCTTGCTGGTTGCTGGCCTGTAAAGTAGCCACTATGGAAAATGGTCCGGTGGCTCCCCAGGAAGCTAAACACAGACTTAGCATTGGGCCCAGCAATTCTGCTCTCGCGTGTGTACCCAAGGGCATTGGAAGCAGGGACTGAACGTACTCATGCGCGGGTGTTCACACAGCATCATTCACAGCGGCCCAGAGGGAGACCTCCCGAACGGCGTCCTGCAGATGAACGGAGAAGCAGGTGTGGTCTGTGCGCAGCAGGGGTGTCAGTGAGTCTTCGGCGGGAACGACGTTCTGATACGTCTCAAAACGTCATGCCAAGTGAAATAAGCCAGGCACAAAACAGGACGTCTGTGGTATGACTCAACTTACATGAAATACCTCCCATTCTTCGACTCTCACTCTCTCTCAAATAAAGTCTTTTAAAAAAGAAAGTTTAAATGGTGAAATGTGTGATTTGAGGAAAGAACCCCATGCAGACTTCTCAGTCCTGTTTTCCCACAGGGTCACTCTGGCGGGGTCTGGAGCTGGTGCCGGTGAAGGCGCCCCATCGCGGGCCTGTTCCCCCACGTGCACCAGCCTCCCTGAGAGCGCACGTGCGGAGCCCACCGGCCTCGGTGGTCTGTGGGCAACGTGGGATTCGTTTGAGAAAGTGGGGGTGTTCCTAGGGGGTCGCGGCCATGGTTGCCAATGTCTGAGTCCGCTGACACTGACATAAATACACAAATGTGTGTGCGTCTATCTGTACATAAACGTGCACGTATCTCCCCTCTCTGTCGTTCATTTTTACTGCTGTACGTTTGAACTCGAATGTTAATGTAGAGGCAGAGAATACCTAAGGTCACTCTGTCCCCACTCTCAAGTCATCAGTTTACAGAAAGGGAATCCGTCCAGCCTTTCCTTTGCCAAGAAGCTGTCTTGGGCTGTTTGCACCACCCCGTCCACACTGGAAGCTCAGACCTTTAATGATCTTCGCTGTTCCAGTAAATAGGCTTTAACATATTATCATATTCATTTTGGTGCCAATTAATGCACTTAAGATATTTTATCGATATTGTTTCTGTAGCGTATTAACATGGGGACAATATGTAGCAATTATTTCAGTTTTAGGAAGCACTTAACCAGGTGAAGAGCTGCAAGCAGCAGCCACCGCACCCGGGAGCAGGTGTCGTGCGCGCGGGGCTCGCTGCTGGCCGCGGGCGGCGGTGAAGTGCGGCGAGACACTTAGATCACGCGGGCAGAGTAACCGGGCGTGTTAGAAACAAATTTTCGGATCCGTGGCTCTCGTGTAAGCCCCTGCTTGTTGAGGGTCTGCCCCTCAGAGACTGGTGGTTAATGCTCGGACCCTGTGCGGCATCGCTTGTGCCCGGGCTCACCGTCGCTCTGGCCTTCGGTTTGGGTCCTCTGAGCTTCGCTGTCCCTCCCGTGCTCGTGTGTCGTCTCCCTGGAGCAGGAGGGGCAGAGCGGCCAGGCCACGCGGCTGGCCCGGTCACGCAGCGGTGGGGGAGTTCGAGCCCCACGTGGAGCGCGGAGCCTGCTTAGAAGCAAGCTGTCTTGGGAGCGGGGTGTTGCCTCCGGCCCCGGCAGGTGGGGTGATGCCGCGCTGTGCCGCGCCCACAGGTGGCCGCTCTGCGTTTCTGGGGAGCCCCACGTCGCGGCGTCCGTGTTCGCGCTGACGCATCTGCTCTCATCCCCACAGGAGGCTACTCCGCTGACCACCCAGTCATCAGAGTCTTCTGGAGGGTCGTGGAAGGCTTCACGGATGAGGAGAAGCGCAAGCTGCTCAAGTTCGTCACGAGCTGCTCCCGCCCACCTCTCCTGGGCTTCAAGGTACGTGGTCCCGCGGTGTGCGGTGTGTGGCCCAGGGCGTGCAGCCCGGGCAGGCCAGGTCTTTCTGTCCCTGGTGGCTCTAAGTGTCAGCCGGATCCTGACGTGCGGGTCACCACGCGTATTCCTGGCGCGGGTCCCGGGTTAGCTGAAGGCAGCTGTGGTCGCGACAGCCTGGGACTGGGCTGGGGACCCAGGGCTGAGCTCGCGGGATGCAAAGGACCATCTCCTCGGTGTTGCTCCTCGCTGCGGAGAGCACAAGCTAAAACGGGGAGCTATAGGGTGTTTGGGGAGAGGAGGGGGGAGCGGAAGAGCTGGGGACCTCTGCACCCCACTGCATGGAGAAGACCCCCAGGTAACTCTTGACACTTCCAGAACTTAACTGCGAACAGCTCTTGACGGGGGCAGCTGGTGAGCCCGTGCCCCACACGCCTTATCCCCAGAGGAAGGCAGCCAGACGACAGGGAACGGGCCCTTGTAGCGGGAAGGTGCCTTTCTAGTACAGATGTACGCTTATCGAAACATCTGTATGCACGTGGACTCGTGGAGTTCAGACCATTGTTGCTCAAGGGGTCAGGGGTGTGTTTTTCCCTGGTTGTTCCCTGTCACTTATCTTGTGTTACTTACCAGTTCCGATAATTGATGATTACCTCATTAGTTCAACTTAATATCTTAAGCAATTAAACTTAGGGGACAGTTAGTGGTTCCTTCATTGTCAATTAAAATGAAGCAACATTAATAGTTAAAATACACAGTGGTGTGTATATGCATGATAGGGAAGAGTATCAGTTTAGATAAGCGTGGAGCACCGCTGTGCCCGTTTAACTTACAGAATGTACTTTCTGGGAGCCTTCGATCAGTGAGTTATATGGTAGGAGTTATTCTTTAAATTTTTACTTTGAGGGGCGCCTAGGGAGCTCAGTGGGTGTAAACCTCTGCCTTCGGCTCAGGTCATGGTCTCAGGATCCTGGGATCAATCCCTGCATCGGGCTCTCTGCTCGGCAGGGAGCCTGCTTCCTCCTCTCTCTCTGCCTGCCTCTCTGCCTACTTGTGATCTCTGTCAAATAAATAAATAAAATCTTTAAAAACAAAATTGACCTCAGTAGGGGCACCCAGCTGGCTCAGTCAGTAGAACATGTGACTCTTGATCTCAGGGTTGTGAGTTCGAGCCTCATATTGCATATAAAGATTACTTAAAAAAAAATTTAGGGGCGTCTGGGTGGCTCAGTGGGTTAAAGCCTCTGCCTTCGGCTCAGGTCATGATCCCAGGGTCCTGGGATCGAGCCCCACATCGGGCTCTCTGCTCAGCAGGGAGCCTGCTTCCTCCTCTCTTTGCCTGCCTCTCTGCCGACTTGTGATCTCTGTCTGTCAAATGAATGAATACAATCTTAAAAAAAGAAGAAGTTGACTGTCAGTAGCTCTGTGCGGCACGCAGTGGGACCGCCCGAGCCGGAGCCGTGGAGGGGAGAAGCGGGAGGGGGCATGCGTGCGGGCAGGACTTGTGCGACTGATGCTGCTGTAGTTGGGAAGTGGTGAGTCATTTTCAGCGACACCAGAACTAAAAATCACTGCTCTGTCTTGCCAAGTACTAGAGGACGGAAGTAAGCCCAGCAAGGCAGACGGAAGCCACTTTCAGTCAGACACAGAAGACACTGCGAATGCTCGGACGCGGGACGTTAGTGAGAGAGCGGAACCATCACAAGGGACGCAGAATAAGCTCATCTGCTAAGGGGAGAACTTCCAGACTCGTTTGAAAACCCTGCTGCGGACAAGCCGCCCACTGCAGCAGGGGCTCAGAAAGTGAGCCATGTTTCAGCCTCGCTGTGGAACCGGCCCTGGGTGGGCCAGCGGTGCGGCGTCGAGCACTGGCCCCCGTGACCTCACAGGAAAACGGCCTCTGTGAATCCGAGGCAACAGCCTGGAGGAAACACAGCTTTGCTCTTTGATTCCTCACGGGCGTGTCGTGAAGTCTGGGGATGTTGCCCTGTTGGGGCCTGGAGCGCGGGAAGAGCAAGCGGGTGGTGCGCCAACCCATGGGACCAAGGAAAGGGCCTTCTGGGGGCCAGATTTTATCATCTGGTCATATAAACAGTCATATGATACGTGCTAAGATTGTGGTAACGATCAGGTGGTTTTATCAGCAGCCTTTTATTATGAGAGACTGGGCTTCCAGAATCTTCCGGTTTCAGAGTGGCAGCAAAGCTAGACGTCAGGGAAGTAAGGACCTGGTTCCGGGGGAGGAGATTTGGAGGCCGATCCCCGCCAACCGAGAGGAGGACCCGGAGATTTCTGCCGGCTCCTGACTGATTTCCTCGAGGGCCGTAAGAGTTAGGGGTGTTGCTGGAAGGGGAAGGTTCCAGAGATTTGGGAACTGGAGGAGAATGTGTTAAACGGCCTGAGAGAGTGTTGCAAGTTTAAAGGAAAGGAGAAGTGAGGGGCTTTACGTTAGGTTTTAAAGTCCCACATAGGCAGCTGGGGGGCTCAGTCATTAAGTGTCTGCCTTCGACTCAGGTCATGGTCCCAGGGTCCTGGGATCGAGTCCCGCATGGGGCTCCCTGCTCTGCAGGAAGCCTGCTTCTCCCTCTCCCTGCCACTCCCCCTGCTTGCGCGCGCTCTCTCTGAGAAAGAAAGAAAACTTGAAAAAAAGAAATATCCCGCATGGAGTCATACCAAGAGCGCTCACAGTCGCGACTGAGCTGTCATCGGACCATGAAAAATACTTTGCAGAATATGAGACAGTCCTCCTAGCTTAGATTTTTTTCCAAGGATCTAAAATATGTTAAATGTAAAATTTAATTTTGAGTTTTCAGATATCTTTGCATTTGTCCTAAGTTAGACTCCAGAGTGGAAGAAATCACCTTAATATTTGTCCTTTCCATTTGGCTAGGCAGGCCCGGCAAGAGTGTCCTTCAGTCCAAGTGCTGTAAGGAACAAAGGCAGACCTGCATAATTTAAAGTTACAAACTCAGTGCTGCATTACTGGAGAAGAATAGCGTCTGCTAAAGCTAATTAAAGTTTAATATGTTCAGTGAATGTGATTGTTACAGACAAAAAAATCATTAAAGCGCTGTAGAAAATTGTTAAGTTGCCATCGGGCCACGTAACAAATTGATGATTTTTCTCACTGTGAATTAATGCAAATTCCCGTTGTGCTCTATTTAATTATGCACGACGCAGTGCCCTTGACTCAGATTTCAATGAAGAACTTCATTTTTTTTACTTTTAAGACTCCAAGTAGGAAATTCAATTAGCATTATGAAAGAAACGCTGAAATGGGGCATTTAATTCAAAATGTGTCTCAGGCTCCCCCCATTTAGCCAGTCACTCACCTTCCTTGTGCCTGCCCGACTCTGCCTTCAGAGGTCCTTTTGTATTTCAAAACTGTGATGTTTTCATCTTAGCTTATTCAAGCATTTGAGAAAAGTAACCGCGCTCCATGTAGTCAGAATGTGAAATAATAAATGTAATTAATGTGCTTTCTGTTTCTCTTTTGGTTCCTGTTCTGACACTTGTATGAGACACGTAAAATGGCGTATCAGCTATATTTTTTAGAAGACAGCGGTTTTAACACATATCATATGCCACACATACTGTTTACACGAAGCTTTCAGGTTAGCAGTGAGAAACGTACCTGGGCTGATGAGCAACGTGGAAGTCTGCGGTCAGCGTCGCGCGGCCCGCGCTGTTCCCGGCCGTGCCCGCGTTGTGAGCTCCGTGCGGACGAGGCAAAACCTGCCGGGAAGCCGTCCGGGCCGGCTGGGCAACGGGGTGCAGGTGCTCCCAGGGCCCCATCTGAGCAGGGACATCACTCCAATCTTGTTCTCTCATTTCCATGATGGTGGTTCGTAGGGAATTATTTTCTATGCTCTTTGATCATAATTCTTGAATATAATTTAAGCAAAATATGGCTCAGTTCGATAGGCTTTTTTTCACTCAACATTACATCAGGATCATTTTTCTTCATATTAAAACATCTTTGAAGTTTTTTTTTAAGATTTTATTTATTTGACAAAGAGATCACAAGTAGGCAGAGAGACAGGAAGCAGATACTTGAAATATTTTTAATAAATTTCGTAATGTCCCATCCTGCCAATTTATCACAATTAGTTGATTACAGCTCTACCTTCCTTACAAGGCTAGGAACCTCCTTGTGCGTGAGTCATGATCTGTGTCTCGGATTGTCTGCGTAGGATGCCGTCCTGGGAGGGAGGTCAGGGCTGTGGGTGCAGGCTTCCTGCGCCCGTGCCAGGCTGGCCTCGCGGGGAGTCGGGAGGGAGGGGATTGCGCGAGAAGGTCCCGCCGCCGTTGGAGTGGGCTTTCGCTCTGGTGTTGGAAGCACAGGTGTCTTGTCACAGCTCAGAGGAGGAAGCCTGTGACAGGTGTGCAGGGCACTGACCCCGAGGAGAAACCGTCTATTCCAGGTACCAGCCAGGCACCTGTTTTGCTTTCCTGGGCCCCGTTTCCTGGTGCAGTGAGGGGTGCAGGCTCTGGCTGCGTGTCTGAAACCCCTCAGCACTGGAGCTAAAACCACACTTGCCCGAGCATTGGCAGAGTCAGGCTTTCGGGACGAAGGCCACCACCACGTCATCGGGCTCCTGTTGTAGGTGAACACGCAGACCGCCCCGAGGCCGGGCGCAGCTTGTGCGCGCGGGAGCGGGAGCTCCACACGTGGGCTGCCTGGTCAAGTTCCCCGCGGCACACGCGCCTGCAAGGGGGTGATAGGACGTAGCCCGTCCCCTCACCCCTTTTAATTTCTAAAATGAAGAAGTAAGTAACGTGACCGTCCGTGGGCCAGCGGGGCCGTGTCCCATCCGATAGGACACCACACAGCCGTGGAAAAGCAGGAGGGAAGAGCGTGGGGACAGAGGAGCGGGTGGATAGTGACCGAGGTCCACGACAGTGTCCGGAGTGCGGAGACATCCTCCGACGTAGAGTGGGGCGGGAGGAGCTGTTCTCTCGGTGCTCAGATCTCCGTGGGCCTGTGCGGAAGACCCCAGCATGGCGCTCGGGGGTGGCGGCCAGGCTGGGGAGACTTTGTCCGCCAGTGCCCCCGGGACAAGTGAGCCTCCTGTCTGCCACCCCCTTGTCCCTGGTCCCTGAGTTCACGGAGAGGCTGGCTCGCTCCTCTGTCCGTCCTGTGAACCTGGTCACTAGAGGGTCCGCAGCCTCCAGACCTGAATTTCTCTCCTGGCAGTAACGTCGCGTGGGTGGCATTGTCCACGTTCCACCATCACGGCGGCAGGGGGCCAGGGGTGGGGTGGGCCCGCGGGCTGCAGACGCCCCTCGCCACCGCCCCAGATCCTTCCGTCCTGCGCCGGTCAAGCAGCCGTTTGCCAACTGCAGCGTCTCCTCATGTCCCAGCCGGCATCACCTGTGAAGAAAAGTTTATCTTTTCTCACCAGTTCATGGGTCACGCCGAGGGTTCCGTGCAGAGATGATCGAATAAACCGTGATCCTTGTTCACTTGCCGGTTCCCAGGACGGGGGCTGAACCAGCGCCGGAGGCAGCCGTCTGCTCGGCTCCTGTGCCGGCACCGTGAACCCGTGGCTTCAACACGCCACGTGCCTCGGTCTCTGCAGGCGTCCCTTTCCTCGGAGCAAGCGCCTGCGGTCAGGGGCTGCGTTCGGGCTGAACCGGGGACCGTGGGGCCGCTTTCGGGCGGGCACGTGGCCACGCTCGTCAGGCAGGTCTCCCGGCTCCATGGGGAGCCCCGGGTCCTCCCCGTGAGAAGTACGTCTGCAGAAGTCGAAACCCACGCATCGAGCTGTTTGTTGTCGCGTGTGGTCGTTGTTTCCCGGCTTGAACGCCACAGACAGCGCTTGCAGACGGGGGTTTTTCCCCCAAGAGAAGATCACATCACAAGTTCAGACTGACATTTCCAGTTCAAATTTGACTTCCAAGGTTTTTATTTTTTATTTTACATTTGGATTTTGTTTTACCGTTAATAGTTGTGGTTTTCATTTGCTCCTTTGCTTCATTTCCTAGTGAGTTCTCGGGTCCCACAGTCCAGGGCGTTCTGCGTAGACGGGTACCAGTTCTACGGAACACTGCGTGGCTCCAGAACAACACCGCGGGGGTGGGCGGGGGGCGGGGGGCGCCTGGTGGGCTCCCTGCTCATGCTCGAGCCCTCGCTCTCAAATAAATCAATAAAATATTTTTTATAACTTTATTTTTTAAAAGATTTTATTGATTATTTGACAGAGAGAGACCACAAGTAGGCGGGAGTGGGGGGGAAGCAGGTGAGCAGAGAGCCCGATGCGGGGCTCGATCCCAGGACCCTGAGATCATGACCTGAGCCGAAGGCAGCGGCTTAATCCACTGAGCCACCCAGGCGCCCCAATAAAATCTTTTTTTAAAAGATTTTTATTTATTTGATAGTGAAAGAGAGCACAGAGGGTGAGTGAGGGGAAGCAGACTCTCCACTGAGCAGGGAGCCCGACGTGGGGCTCGACCCCCGGACTCTGGGATCATGACCTGAGCTGAAGGCAGACGCTGAACAACTGAGCCCCCCAGGCGCCCCCACTTTCTGGTTTTCTGATAGTAGCTGTCCCAGCAGACGTGAGGCTGTAAACAGTACGGACCTCTGTGCTGGAGGTGGACGTCTCAGCCTCTGGCTTATCTTCTCAGTTCTGCGTAACGGAGTTGTTGTTTTTTAATAGATGTTGTTTATTTATTTAACAGAGATGGACACAGTGAAAGAGGGAACACAAGCAGGGGAGTGGGAGAGGGAGAAGCAGGCTCCCAGCCAAGCAAGGAGCCCAATGCGGGGCTTGATCTCATAACCCTGGGATCATGACCTGCGCTGAAAGCAGACGCTTAACTGACTGAGCCACCCAGGTGCCCATAAATAAAATCTATTAAAAAAAAAAAAAGTAAAAGAAAACCACTCAGAACAATACCTCGCTGTGTGATTAAGCCACCAATGTGTAGTTTTTTTTGTTTCATTTTGCTTTCAGTACTTTAAGATCACTGTTTTCCTCCCCATTTGAATGAATTTGTTTTTTTGGTTTGGTTTTTGTTTTGTTTTGTTTTTCTGTTGGGACATCCGTGTGGCTCTGAGTTTGGAGAAGACGCGCCCTGCCACTGTCCCTCCCTGCTCCTTCCCCGGGGCCTTCTGTCTGTCCTGACACAGGCCAATAGCCACCTGCGTTCAAGTCTTCACCCTCATACCTTCTTGAATTTCAAACAGATTTTTAAAAGACTAAAACAACCGTGGAGGTCCGCTCAGTGGAGAGGTTCTGTTTCTCATGAGTGGACGTCCTTCTCGCCCTTTCTCACGCACGAAGCGTGGTGCCCAGTATCTGCCATCCCCAGAGCTCAGTCTGGAGCGCCGTCAAAAACCAGATGTCTTTTGGGAGAATGTGACCACAGCATTAACCTGTTTGGAGCAGGCGGGTTTTGTGTGCTTTTAAAAAGTCCATCCAGGGGCACCTGGGTGGCTCAGTGGGTTGGGCCGCTGCTTTCGGCTCAGGTCATGATCTCAGGGTCCTGGGATCGAGCCCCGCGTCGGGCTCTCTGCTCCACAGGGAGCCTGCTTCCTCCTCTCTCTCTGCCTGCCTCTCTGCCTACTTGTAATCTCTCTCTCTGTCAAATAGATAAAATCTTAAAAAAAAAAAAAAAAAAAAAAAGTCCATCCAGGGGCCACCCATTAAGGCCGCGTCCCGCACGCCTGCTGTCTTTTCAGGAGCTGTACCCCGCGTTCTGCATTCACAACGGAGGCTCTGACCTGGAGCGGCTGCCCACGGCCAGCACCTGCATGAACCTGCTCAAGCTGCCCGAGTTCTACGACGAGTCGCTCCTGCGCAGTAAGCTGCTCTACGCCATCGAGTGCGCTGCTGGCTTCGAGCTGAGCTGAGCAGACGCGGGCGCAACCCCCCGAGGAGTGACCAGGGCCCGCACCACGGGCAGCACCCCCGGCCGCGAGGGCACTGGGGCCGGACTCCTGCAGCTCTCCTGCCCTCCCCCGTCCCTCCCTCCCCCTCCTCGTTTCCAGATGGTCCGTGAAGTCATGGTCACTCACTTAGATGGACACTGCTTTTCCGACACCGTAGACTCAGAAGTGTTACGTGCCATGTGGCTGCTGCAGTGACTGCCGGGAGGAGCACGGCTTTAAGACTAGTGACAACTCAGTGAAATTAACCAAAGAAGAAGCTTTGGCTTTGCTAGTGGACTTGAGCCCCTCCCGAGCTGGGGGGCGGGGGGGGCGGCAGCGCGGGTGCTCATCTGCAGAGACGCCCGCTCTGAGAGCTGGAGGCGCATCCTCTCGGGGCTCCTGCTGCTCGTGTGGCGGAATTGTTTACAGTCCTGATTGTTCAAACTAGAGGCATTTTCTCTCCTGCTGCCTTTTCCCAAAGTGGTTAGGTTTGGAAATACACAGCGATGATAATATTTTATTTGTGCTTTTTAAGCCATTCCCCTGAACGGGACTAGCATGCTTGTTTCGGTTTACCGCTGACCGCGATGTGCCGGTCCGGCTGTTCCCGTGTGGGGGTTTGTGCGGGCGGACGTCGTCCTCCCAGGTCCAGCTCCACGGCGCGACTGCGGGCTCCCGGGAGAGGGGAGGGGCTCGCCTGTCCCGCAGCGCGTGTGGCCCTCGATCGGCGGCAGCTTGGGGAGAGCAGACACTGGCATCGATCTGAGTCACTTGAACCAAAGTGGCTGCGGCTTTGCACTGGGCACGGCCTGCTGTGGCGGGACCTCGGGGCCGCCCGCCCTTCGCACCCCGGGGCCGCGCCCGCCCCCTCCCCGGTCCGTGGCAGCGTGCCAGGCTTCTTCACCCTCTGCTTCTCGACGGTGCTGCTCCGGAGGAAGACTGGACGGCCCCAGTTGCGTGTCCAGGGGGAGGGGTGGTGGTGACTCTCTCTTCAAAAGGCACTTTATCAGGACCTACCTTGTTGCTGGGTGATTTCGGTCTCCGAGAGTGGGGAGCGCGTCTGAGCACCCGCTGGGAAAGCCAGACTGACGCTCGCTGACGCCGCGGGCCGGGGGGCTCTAGCTCTGACCTCCCTCCGTCTCACCTAGCGTTTCCTGTCACTGGGGCTGTGGGCTGTCCTATGGAATTGACCAGAATTAGCAATATGCTTTTAAATGCGGGGAAACTGAATGACACTTTTAAGACAATGACCATATCAAAACAAAATGTATAATTTCATAATTTGAATAATAAATTAAGTATTTAAATGCTATTTGTAGTCTTGATATATAGAAATAAAATAATTAGGGTTTGTCCTTGGTTTTATCTTTATTTTAGGTTGGTTTACGTTGGATGTTCTGTACCTTCTCTGCGTATTGGTTTGTGCGTTTCGCTATCAGTATTTTGGAGGCAGACTGTGTGGGACTGAAGGGAGCGGCAGTTACACGTACGTGGTTTTCTCAGCTCTCCTGAGCCTGTTTATTTATTTGTATGTTTCAGTGGTTAAATATTTGCATTAAATGTGTTTTCCCCAAGACTGTTGGAGTCACCCGAAATCATTGTGGTTCACTACTGGAACGACTGTTTCTCCGGTTGTGTCTGTGGCGTCAGGTGACGAGGCGGAAGGGCAGCCTGTGGTTCTGCTGAGACCCGCCAGGCCGGACAGGAAGCCGCCGCCCCGGCAGACCTGGGAGTGCCCGCCCGGTACGTGCCGGGCTGCCCTTCCCGGGGCTGCTGCTGCTGGCCAGAGCCTCCGCCCGGGAGGGACGCCGCCTTCCCACGGCTCTCTGTGCGGTGAGCAAGACGCTGTTGAGAAAACCCAGACGTGCAGGAAGACTCACTCTCCTTCTGTGCTTTGTTTGCCTCGCCGTGTTGTGACGTACTCTGTCTGCTGGTGGGGGTCTCGTGGGCAAACCGGAACGCTGAGTAACAGGGGGGTTAGTCCTGGTGCTTCTCACCCCCGCCTGCAGGTAGATCTGGCTGGCGTCCTCCGTGCCGGTGACAGTCCCACCGGCGACTCGCGTGAGCACCTCTGCGCGGCCCGGCCGAGCCCCACGGAGCCCGCGGCCGCCACCGCACAGGCACACGGTCGGCAGCGATGGGGCACCGAGCCAGGGCCTCGCAGACCCGCGGACGCTCATGGGATTTGGAGCACAGGAGGGGCTCTGGAAGCTTCCCCAGCGGGAGTGGGGAGCTTGACAGGATTTCGTGCTGAAGCTCCTGATACTGTAAGGAGAGAGAAGCAGCCAAAAGCACACAGTGACGCAAATAAAACAGAAAGAACCTAAAAAAGCCGACCAAAGCTGCTCCTTCGCTGATCTCTTGCGGCCGAGACAGAAACTGAGAAACTGAAAGCAGTCTGCGCTTTGAAATTCGTCTGTTCTGGCCCAGGAGGCATTCCACGTGAGTAGCGAATGGTCTGAACGAACAGCCACGCGGTACCGCGTGCAGGACACGGCTTCCCCGACGCCTCCGTCCGCAGGCGAAGGTGTGGGCGGGCGAGCTCTCTCTCGTCCTGGCGCCGTGCCGGCCCCCGCGGTCGGCAGCCTCGAGTCCTGCCGGAGGCTTTGGAGAGCTGAGGGGACCACGTGGGCTGCCGGAGGGAGACTCCTCTGGGCTCCGGGGCTGTGGGCCACGCAAGCTCCCTGCTTCCAGAAGATTCTGCGGGGAGTTCTTAGAGCCTGAGTACTTGGTGCCTCCGCTGGTGTGTGAAATGGGATAGTTATGTACTCGGGCTTCCCAGCCGCGTTACGCAGGGACGTGCAGTAGATCTGCCTTCAGTCGGGCTCGTGGGGTTCGACGCCACGCCGGCCAGCAGCAGATGCAGCGACGGCGTCCGACCCAGGCCTTAGGAGGCAGCGCGCTGTCCTGTCCAACCCATCGTGGTGTCCTCCGCAGAGGCGGGCAGAGGACAGTCACCCGTCTGTCTTCCCTCCCCTCCGCTCCTGCTGCGGGGGCGGCTCCCCATTTGCACTCTGAGCGCCTCTCGGAACGGAGCGTCCCTCGCCTGTGTTTGGGACGACTCAGCCCGCTGCGAGAGGCAGGGTGTGGCTCTTCCGCGTGGGCACCTAGTGAGCCGAAGGTCCATTCACCTCACCCCGGAGCACCCACCACCAGCCTCCCCGCGGGGCTCTGGGGTCAGCGTGGGGAGCAGACGCACCTGCAGGGCTCAGGCCCACGTGTGTTCTCCCTCCAGAGTCAAAGCAGAGGGCAGCCTTCTGGTGACCTTGCGCTTGCCGTGGAGGTGAGACCGTGTGTGGGGTCGAGTGGGGACATGGGGTCTGAGCACCTCTTGGGGCTCCGGCAGGCCGACCGCTAGAGCTGCGGGCAAGAGCACACATTCTGTTCTGGGTGAGCCTGCGGCCTGCTGAGCTCTCCAGAAGCTTCTGCTTGGACACCGTGCTCTCTGGAGCGGTTGGGGCGAGGCGGTACGTGGCTGCCGGACAGACTAGACGAGAGCGGAGAGCCAGCCGGAGGGTCCCGCTGCAGATTGCCCCGTGTTCGTTACGAATGTTCATCTCACGTCTGATTAGCTTCCTGCGGCTGCCGTCACGTGACCCCGGACGGGTGGCAGGAACAGCAGCCTCTGTCCTCTGTGCGGGAGCCCCGGAGGCGTCCCAACCTGGCTCCTGCTGGGGAGGATCCTCTTCTCTGCCTCTTCCCCTCCTGGTGGCTGCTGGCGCGCCTGTGCTATGGTCGTGTCTCCTGCCCACGTCAGACCTCTGCCTGCGCTTGTCAGGTGTCCAGCGAGGATCCCGGAGTGACCTCATCTCAAGATGCGTGATGCCACCTGCAAAGTCCTCTTTCCCACGTAAGGCTGCCTTCCTAGGCTCTGGGGTGAGGACACGGACCTCTGCTGGGGGCTCACCGTTCAGCCCAGCGCCTCTGTATTCCCTCCAAGGAGCAGAGCAGCGCGCTAGACGAGACCTGTAGCTGGGACGTCGGGGCCCGCGGAGCGCCGAGCAGGTCCGTCCTTCACCGTTAGGGAAATGCAGGCTCACCCCAGATCAGGGTCCCCAGCTTGAACAGGATGGTCCGGGGGCCGCTTACCAGTCTGCATTTTGTCAGGTGTCCCAGACAGTCCTTCCTGGGTAGCTGTCAGGAAACAATGACGTCACTTCGGAGAGTCTTGAGTTGATAAGTGCTTCAGGGCAGGGCTGTAGAGTGTCCCCACGCCCCCGAGCCATGCGGGATCCGATTCCTACATTCTGAGCAGTACTGGGCCCTCTGCTGCAGGGCAGAGCTGGTTCCCTCTGGTGCAAGTGCCCCACGCAGGGTTCCTGGGAGACGGGCACCCCACGCAGGGTTCCTGGGAGACGGGCTGGGCAGGGTCCCCTTGCAGCTCTCAGCCCCCACACACACACTCGAGCAGGTGTATCTGGGGGTCCCAGTCCAGACGCAGACAACAGTTCACACACTGCGTCTGTGTACACAGGACTCCCCTGCGCCTTCACTCCCCCGCGACCCAGACTCCGTGAGCCCGAGACACTTGCCGAACCCCACCTGGGCCCCAGGTCACCTGCTGCCTTGTGCCTCCTGCCAGCGCTGCTCCTGCCACGGCCAGACTGACCACTCCTCACCACGTTCTGTCGCCTCCCATCCTGAGTCCTAGTCTTGGGTTTGCCTGGCTCTGCAGGTGCCTCTCCAAGGTCCCTGCTCCTGTCCTCGGTCACGTCCAGTCTGTTTTTAACTCAGTAGCCGAAAGAAACCATAGATCCTAAGCCAGTCCTCCTCCATCAGAGTCAGAGGCGAAGCCCTTAGTGACGGTACCTGGATCTCTCCCTCTTGCTCACTGGGCTCCACTGGCTGCTTTGGCTTCCGCCCCTGGCCTCAGGGCCTTTGCACTCGCTCCCTGTACACGAAAGCTCTCACCACAGACACTCAGCTGCCCCCTCACTTTCTTCAGGCACTTCTTTGCTCCGTGTCGTCTTTCCTTACCACTTACTAAAACTGCCGCCGCTCCCTGTGCCCGTCGTGGCCCGTCCTCGGCGGCACTGGTTCCGTCTGATGTGTGATGGCCTCCCGCCGGCCTCCTCCGTCCCTCCCCACTAGCATGTACGTGTCACGGGGGTAGGAGTCTGTGTGAACGGCATTGTTCCGACGCCCGAGTAATGCCCAGCACACAGCCGGCCGCTCTGTAATCCTCGTGGAGTGAAGTCGCTTTGTGACGCCAGAGAGGCTTTGCCAGCCGAAGCAGGTTTCAAGGGAACGTGCCTCCATGAACGTGCAGATGTGACCCTCGGGCCCCAATGGGAGACCCTTGGCCAACAGCAGTGAGAGGACGGTTCTCTTTATCGGCCGCCCTGCCCTCCGGCCCAGGACAGGCCCTTCTGGGGTGCTGTGCCTTTCGTGGGGCCTCTGCGGCCCAGTGCCCAGCGGGGGGCTTTTGTGCCCTCCCCAGCGGCGCTGACGCTGTTGCCGGGTGTTGGCCAGGCCTTGGTGGGTCCGCAGGCCGCACGCGCGCCCTCTGGTGGTGGGATTAATGCTGTGCCCCTCGGACCCCTCAGAGTCTGTCCGGTTTCTCTCCGTGACCGCACCCGCCCGGCCACCGTCAGGAGCTAGTGACCTGTCGAGAAGCTTGAACCTCGTCGCAGAACCAGTGGGGCTGTCCTGCCGAGTCTTCTTCACGCGCTGGCCCTAGAACGGTAGGACAGAAAGCAAGGCTTTTACGGACCGTCACAGTTCAGGGGCCCGGTGTGTGGGTGTTGAGAGATGGAGAAAACCTAAATGTCCACCACTGATGGGTGAGAAAATCAGCTGTTTTTGACATGACCCCAAAAGCTCATCGGTGCATCGTTGTTTCCTTTCGAGTAGACTTTTAGGGCAGTTTTAGGCCAATTGTGCCCAGCGCATAGGTAGCGCCTGGAACGGTGTTAACGGAAGCCGGTCCGGCCGCGACTGACTCCACATGGGCTCTCGCCCCGACTCCCCCGCCTCCGTGTCTCTGCCCTCGCCTGGGCGGCCGTGGGTCCATGGAGGCCCTCTTCCTGCCAAGCTACCCGTCTGCCTCGCCTCCGCCTGTCCTGCAGGAGACTGAGCGGCTCCCGCGCACGGCCATGTCCCACCACGCTCAGGACCCGCACCTGCGGCGGGGCCTGGGGAGGCGACTGCGCAGGAGGACGGAGTCATCCCAGCAGGCAGAGGGGCCCGCCGCCAGCACCGGGGCGCTGAACCGACCGCTGCCAGGGCCACACTCTCGCCACGCTGACCCTCCCTGTCCCCGCACGGGAAGGGCCACTGCCCCGCAGGCCGTGCCTGCTCGGTCTCTAATGGAGCTGAGATCATCCCCGGCCCGGTCTGCCCCTCGCCTGCGCACCCGCGCACGGCCTTCACGCGTGGCTCGTTAACTTCTTATCCTCGTCCCGTGTTTGTCCGGTCGTGCTGTCTTGTGCTCCGCTGTGTGTGACGTGTGAGAAGCCGAGTGATCTCTTAGGAAATGTCATTGAGGTTTTTTTTTTTTTAAGATTTTATTCATTTATCTGACAGACAGAGATCACAAGTAGGCAGAGAGGCAGACGGAGGGTGGGGCGGCGGTGGTGGAAGCAGGCTCCCTGCTGAGCCGAGAGCCCGATGCGGGGCTCGATCCCAGGACCCTGAGATCATGACCTGAGCTGAAGGCAGCCGCTTAACGACTGAGCCCCCCAGGCACCCCTGTCGTTGAGCTTAGAGTCGTGAACCTGCTGTGATGTTGCTGTTGGGCTGAATAAAGCTGGTTGTGGAGACACGACTCCCCGCGTGCTTACGGCGGGCCCCACGACGGGCTGAACCCCCCCAGAGGAGGACGCCAGAGCCGCCCCGCGCCCCACCTGGTGAGCACCCCGCGACGGGACGCCAGTGGTTAGAGGCTCACCCGACACCCAGTCCACAGCACTCTGGCACCCACGGGCTCATCAGTGTCCGCCGCCTCCCCTGCCTGCAGGAAGCCTCTTGCTGGCACCCTGACCTCTGACCTCTGGCCACCAACCGGACTGCCCCGCCCTCACTCCGGTGCCTGGGACAGCCTGGCTCTGGCGGGTCGTGGGGCCCTCTGTCCTCCAGTTGAGTCCCCTGGCCCCGTGGCTGGCTCCCCTGGAGGGCCAGCTCTAACCCGCCTCTGTCGGCAGGCGGCCGGTGGCCAGCAGTCACCATGTCCCGTGCACACACCGGTGTCTCCCACGTGGGTCTTCGGTTCGGACCTCCCTTTGTGCCCTACCTTCCCTCGTGCATACTTGGTGCCCCACTTGGCTATTTCAGGGCTCTTCAAAGTCCGTCTTCCACAACCCCAATGCAAGCGCCCCACCACACTCTCCATACCCTCCCTGGGGGCCCCCCGATGCCCAGACCACGCCACCGGGCCCCTGCCCCACGGTGAGCATAGCCGGAACCCCACGTGCTGGTTGACGGGCGTTGGTGTCTGTGACTGCTCATCGCACAGCCGTACCCAGCACTTAGCACGACCCCGGCACGTGGTCGATGCAAATATTTCTAAGAAGGAAGGAAAGCAGATGGGGTAGGATGGGAACAAGAAAAAAAAAAACTGTGGAATAAACAGGATGAGAAATTCATCTTCTACGTTTTTATGGATCAAAGACCTAAGCATCCTGTTTCATAACAAGAGGTCACCCCGGAGACGAGGCCCCGGGCCGTTGGGGTCACTAATCTGTTACTTCCTGGAACACACTGACTGTCTCCTAACGTGTGAGCATCTCGGATTCCACCTTCAAGCTGGGCCTTCCTGGGTTCCTCCCTTCCTCCCCTTGAAGTCATGGCCACACCCCCTCCCACCTGGCCAGGGTCCCCGAGACTGCCCCCAGGCTCCGGGGGTCACAGGATGGACTCTCACAGCTCCCGGAGCCAGGCTCGCTACACCGGGAGGGCGCGGGTTAGACCAGCGGTGGGGAAGGCACGTGGGCCAGACATGGGCAGAGAAGCACCAGCCTCCAGGTGCCCCTGGGCTGGACCCCTGTGGCGGGGAAGCTCACCGGAGCCCGGGCGTCCAGGCGCTTACAGGCTCGGTTGCGAAGGCACATGGCATCCCCCTCCCTGAGCTCACGGCTCATTCCGTGGCCCCAAGCCCCAGGCGCAAGAGACGGGCACCGCTGTACCCAACTGTGTTAGCACACGTCATCCAGCCCGACCCGAGGTCCAGGCACAGGACATTCCGACGGCTGACAGATTCCTCCAGTCCCCAAGACCTTTGGAACACGTGGGCTGGGACCCGACGGGCCTCCCGTGGGCACCGGTACCGTCCATGTGGCCCGAAAGCTCTTTAGCTGTGTGGGCGGGGCCCAGAGCCTCAGCCAGGGCAGTTTGGCCCTGGGCCGTGGTCCCTACAGCATCTGCCCGTGTCCGTGCTGGTGCGGGCACTGCCGCCCCGACCCCGTCCAGGAGGCCCCCGTGACCTCCTGCAGCACCCGACGCCTGAGAAGGAGACGCTCCGCAGCCTGGGCCTGTGGCCGCTGTGCTCCCCGCCATCCGGGGGGCCCTTCCCACAGCCGGAACCCGCAGGGCCGCCGCAACTACAGCAGCTCGGTGGGGCTCCGTGTGCGCTGGGGGTGTGGAAGGGCTGAGCTGGCCGGAGGGCACCTGAGTTTCAACGGGCGGGGGTAGGAGGCACAGACCAGGCCCCCCGGGGAAGAACAGGGTCAGCTGGGCAGGAACAGCGACTCCACAGGAATTCGGGGAGATGGCTTCTGTGTCCCTTGGAGCCGATCCTGAACGTCGGGGCCAGGAGCTTGCTCGCGACACGAGAGGCAATCGTGAGCCATGCAGGCGTGTGAGGCCGGACTGTCCCCATCTACGAGGGACCCGCCGTTCGTTAACTCTGCAGCAGAGCGGGGACTTCGGCTCACGCCCATCCAACCGCTGGGGTACGCGTGGGGGGTGACCCCTGTGGGGACATGGGCATTGTCCAAAGACCCGTGTTGGGAGCCAGGAGAGAATGACATGCTCGATGTCCTCGGTCTGGTGCTGCTCAGGGAGGACCTGGGTCAGGGTCAGGCGACATTGTGGCCACAGAGTCGGGTCACGTCCACGGTTTACCCCTGAGCCCACAGCACAGGGTCATGCCCGTGACCGATGAGGCCGACACCCACAGCCACCTGTGAGAGGGAAGGGGCCGGCCCTGCCAGGCGGTGGAGCAGGGCCGGGTGAAGGGCGCACCCCAGGTGCTGGGACCCGGCCTGCCAGCACCCACTGAGGACCAGAGGGGAGACGGCAGGTGACTTCACGCTCAGAAGGGGCAGAAGCCATCCCTGAGTCCAAGGACGCGTCTGTGTGAAGCCTGTGCTCCTGGGGCCCCGCAAGGGGACTCCGTTCTCGGCCCCACAGGGACGTCTGGCCATTCCTGGCGGGTGGCGGTTCTGTGCAGGAGCCGGGCTGGGAGGGCCCCACGCCCGGGGCTCAGGTCCAGAGGGACGCGGGCGTGGGGCGAAGGAGACCGCGAAGGTGCGTCTGTGGTCCTGAAGGCGGATCTAGCTGGCCCCGGACACGCAGCAGCGTTGTTCACGCGGGAGCTGGTGGGGAAGGGGCTGCCGCCGTCCTATTCGGGGCCTCGCGACCCTCCCTGCCAGAGACCCCGGCCTGGGCGGTTGTGCGTCGTTCCGGACGTGGCCGGCAGGGGGCGCTGGGGCCACACGCGAACACGCAGACGCGGCCGTGACCCACGCGTGCACACACACTGTGCGTATGCACACGGCGCACACACGCGCACCACAACTGCACCCGGTCCTGGCGGGACCCAGCTCGGGCGCAGAGGGAGGGGAGGAGCCTCCCCCAGGAGGTAGCGCGGGCCGTCCGGTCGGAACTCCCGGGGCCAGGCTTTCCCGGGCCAGCGACGCCCTGGACCCGGCAGGGCCGACCCCTGTGCAGCAGATTTCGCTTCCTTCGAAATGAGTCTGCAGAGAGATGGCTGGTGTCCCCCTCTCCCCCATCCGGACTGTGGCCTCGCTGCCCGCCACCCGCCCTCCTGCCCTTGGGCCCAGGTGTCCCAGGGGGCCCCGCAGCGGCCGGGGTGCCAACGCCCGTCCTGGTGTGTCCGGCACAGGCCCTGCGAGAGTGCGGGGCAGGTGGGACAGGAGATCCTTGGCCCTCCCTCCCGCCCCGGGCCCCTGGGCCGGGCGATTCCTCTTCTGGTCCCGCCAGAAACTCAGACCTGTGACCCCGGCTGAGCGCAGCCCAGGCGACAGGCTCACTCACGGCAGGACCCGCTCCAGTGAGGTGCCAAGTAGGCCACGCGGCAACGGGCCCAGGCACCCCCCCCATCCCCTCGCCCTTGTCCCTATGCTCCTTCCCAGGCCTCCCTGGGGTCCTGGGCTGGTGGGGGCAAGGCGAGGCCCTCCGTCCGCCACACCTTTGGCCCCACCTGGAGGCAGCTGTGCCCTCTCAGAGGAGGGGGACACGCCTCATGAACAGGGACCCGCATTCAGAAGAGAAATACCGCAGTTCGTCGTCAGGCCTTTGGTGACATGGCCCCGTGAAACAGACCCCTAGAAGGAAGGCTGTTCCCCTGGCGGGCTCAGGAGGTCGGTCCCCGCAGGGACCCCCAGCCCTTCCCCAGCAGAGCGGGGGACACCACGGGTTGGGAGAGTGGCAGCCAACCGGGCCTCATGTGACAGGAGCCCTCCCGCTGGGGACCCCCAGAACCAGGAGGGGTCACAGACCGTCCCCCTCTGTCAGCCCCGAGGAGGGCCATCTTTGCCCGGCTCTGCAGGAGACACAAAGTGAGAAACCGTCACGGGCGGGGTCTCTGTCTCCGGTTTTCTCTCCTCGCGGTCATTCATGGGGACTGCGGTCACGGTGGTCAGAGCCGCCGCCCCCATCTCCACGGGGCCGCCTGCACCTGCTTCCTCTGGGAAGGACGCCGTGACAGCATCGGGCCTGCCGGACGGTCCAGGATGACATCCGCATCCCAACATCCTGACCCCATCGCCTCTGCAGACCGTCGCTGCAGGAAGTGACCCGGCTCCGAGGCTGTGGGGGCTGCTGTTCGGCCCACCACACCCCAGAGTAATCCCTACAGTGTCTCGATGGTGGTTTTGATTTTTTACTATTTTTTCAGGCTCTCACACGCTCTGGGCCTCAGTTTCCCTGATTATAAAAGGACCACGTGCACCAACTCGCGGGGCCAGGGCCCTTCCCGAGGCAGCAGGATGAGGGGCTGGCAGTGCAGGCTCAGGTGCCCCCCCAGCAGGACCCCCACCTCCCAGCCCCCCGAGCCCCCTCACTGGTTCGGCGGCTGTTTTTGTGAAATCAGAGCCGTGATGCATTCGGTATAAAGGGACAAAGGCCGCACGTGCCCCAATCCCAGCGCCGTCCGAGGGCCCGTCGCGAGCGCCCGAGGCCGTGCCGACCCCCGCTTAGAAGGTCTTCAGGGCCGGCGCGCCGGGGGCCACGTGTGCCAGGCTCCTCGGCTGCAACGCGGTGGTTGCTTCTCTGGGCTCCCACCCGACCGGCGTCCTGGTGCGACTTGGAAGCCTCGCTCTAAGCCGTCTGTCCTCCAGGTGAGGCGTCCAGCCCCGGGGACAGCGAACACCTCAGCTCGTGATGTCCGCTCAGACTGTCAGGGACGCAGCAGAAGCTGGGTCGCGTGTCCAGGAGGGCGGTGGCTGCGGGAACCCCCGAGCACTGTGTCCCCCAGGGGTGGGACCCTCGGCTCTAGGACCTTTCAGCGTCAAAGGCCACGGCCGCGAGGACGCAGAGCCTCGTGCCCTGGGTGTCCCCTGTGACCCGCGCCTGCGCCCCGGAGGGCGGCTGCCGATGCTCCCCCCAGGAGCCACCAGACCGGCGCGTGCGAACGCGGGCGGGCGGGGAGCAGAGAGAGGGCGGGCTGGTCCCGGCCAGGGTCAGGGCACGTTCCGGAGCGAAGGGCGAGCTGACATCCGAAACCTGGGGCCCGCGTGCCCGAGAGCCGGAAGGGCAAGGAAGGGGCTGCCCCTGCACGGGGCCGGGACTCGGCCCTGAGAGCACCGGGGGCCTCCAGAGGATTCTGAGGGCGGGCGGGGGTGGGGCCCGGGTGTGCCCTTCCAGCCTGGGTCGGCTCGGCCGCCACGGGGCTGGGGAGGGTGAGCCCGGAGACCCGTGGACAGCGGTGGGCACTGCCCGGGGGCGCAGCTCAGCCCCGTGCGGGCCGTGTGCATGCGGGGCTCTGGGCCGGGTGTGGGACCCGTGGGGGCTTGGCTCTGGGCCCCGTGGGGGGTGGCGGGTCGGCGACTCTCCGCCACACCGCGAACGGGCAGCACGCGCCAGCTGACGGGGAAGCAGGCCCAGGTCACCCTGGAACTGGGTAGTGACCACACTCGGCAGAGCCACCAAGGTCAGCACAGGGGACGGATCCACTCCAGCCCGCGGGCAGCCGGCCTAGTCGCCCCCGTGATGCCGGCCAGGACGGCCACCAGGTGGTGCCTCCCCGCGTGGGTCAGGAAACGGAATCTTAACAGCTTGCTGGGCCTGGGGTGGGGGCTGGAGGCAGGCGTCCCAGGCTCACCCCTGGCCAAGGACAGTGTGGCCCAGCTGGTTCTGGGGGGGTCTACGCCACTCTCCTTCGGGCACAGCCCCAACGGGCCTTCCAGAACCCACAGGTCCCACAGAGCCTCCCCTGCGCCAGGCGCTGGGCCCACGGTGCCGTGACCTGCTGCACGCGGCCGCCTCTCCCACCGCCTGGAGGGTCCCACGGGGTCCAACCATGGCCCTGGGCACTGCCGGGGGCCCTTCTGGGTGCCGCAGCCGGGGAGGGCAAGTGCTCCTGGTGTCCGAGGGATGGAAACTGGGGGCGCTGCAGGCTGGCCACGAGGCTGGGACCCCCACCACAGAAGGGCCAGCCCCCAGTGCCCTGGGCAAGAGGCCACATGAATGGACGGAGGGGGTCTCACAACAGCCCAGCTCCCCGCCTCCCTGCCAGACCCCCGGCCCTGCCGGAGCTTGTTAACCCGCCGGCCGGCAGGCTTCAGGGGTTGGCACCCGGCAGCGCGGGGACCGCGGGGTTGTGACGTGCGATGTGCCCTCTGGGGAACGGAAGATAAACCGTCGGGCACAGTAAGTCATTTGCTGTCCGTGCCCACTGTTGTGGGACGCGGAGAGGGGGGCCGGCGGTAGGGAGGGCCCCTCGCGGTGCAGGCTGCGTGGGGAAGCGCCGCCCCACTTTCCGAAAGTCTCTGTTCGGTGGTCAGGGCCTGGGGACCAGCCCCAGGGAGCTCTCGTCTCCCCCCACCCTGAGGAGCGGGACGCCCAGTTAGGTGGACCTTCAGGCCGACGGTAAACTGTGGCCATGACCCCCGGCACGCCCAGGCTGTCCACCCGAGCGTCCATGCACCGGCAGCCAAAGCAGGGGACGCAGCGGAGACAGGGCCTCTGTCCGTAGCAGATAAACAGGGCGGGCAGGGCCAGCAGGCAGGACAGCCGACCGCTCCTGGCCCCGCAGGATCGCGTGGCGGCCTCCAGCTCGTCCCGGGGTTGTGCGGAGGCCGGGAGACTGGCCCCGTGAGCAGCACCCAGTCCCTTCCGGCCCGGCCGGGCAGTGGGCGGCTGATGTCACGTGGGTTTTGCGAAGACAGCCCGAGCCTGGGGGTCCGAGGTGGAAGGCAGGCACAGGGTCAGCTCAGTCTGCCCCAGGTGGCCCGGGGCCGCTCGACTGGCGGGGCCACGGGGGGTGAGCCTGGAGCCTTCGCAGGCTCGAGATAAGAAGGTGAGCAGAGGGCGCCTGGGTGGCTCAGTGGGTTAAGCCGCTGCCTACGGCTCAGGTCATGATCTCAGGGTCCTGGGATCGAGTCCCGCATCGGGCTCTCTGCTCGGCAGGATGCCTGCTTCCTTCTCTCTCTCTGCCTGCCTCTCTGTCTACTTGTGATCTCTCTCTGTCAAATAAATAAATAAAATCTTAAAAAAAAAAAAAAAAAAAAAGAAGGTGAGCAGAGCCGTGGAAGGACAGGGGCGCTTGGAGGGGGGACAGGCCCCAAGTCACCCCCAAACTATCCTGGGGGGCTCCCGCTGGGCAGGGTAGTGTCTCTTCCCCTGCGTCCACAGTCCGAAGAGGGAGGGTCTCCGCGCGGCCAGGCCCCAGCACAGACTCCGCCGTCCGTGGGGTCCTGCACAGCCCCCACCTGGGCTGGGCCCCCTTCAACAGGCGTAAGCGGGGGGTGGGGCTCGTGCCCCCAGAGCCAGGTCAGTGTGCGAACCCTCCCGCCCCGCTGTGCGCCTGGCTCGGCCCCGTGGTCGGAGCACACCATTGCGGCCCTTCCGGCCTCCCCTGGCCACCCCCGCCCAGGCGGAACCATCCGCACGAGCACCTGCACTCTGTCCTTCCTGTCCCTTCTGAGGGACACGCCGGCACTCCCACCGATCCGTGGCCCCCTGGGTGACCTTGCCGGGGCCTCGGCCAGGCAGACAGCTCTGCAGGACCAGTGTGCACAGGAGAAGGGACGCCACCGCTGGCTGTTCCTGCCACAGTGCCCCGGGGGACAGAGCTGGCCCCGAGGTGGGGGGGCGGGGGCTGAGGGCGAGGTGCGAGGAGGCGCCCAGACTCGGCGCTACAGCCCCACAGCTGTCGGGTTTGCTCCTGACCAGTGCCCGGGCTGCCGCTGGGGGCGGCGGAGGCAGTGGAAGGGTCCCGGGCTCCATGAGGACGGCCCGCGACGTTGCGGACACGGGACAAGTGCGGGGACCCCAAGTGGACACCCGAACTTGTTCAGTTCAGGGTGCTTCCGGGACTTCAGACCGTGGGGGCGGCCTGGGGTTCGGGGAGGCAGTTCATTGTCTCGTTGACATCTCTTGGGCCCGTGGCTGCCCATCCCTCCTCCCTCTGGCTTCAGGGCCGGTCGGTGCCATCCACCCTGTGTCCCTGGTGAGACGGGCACTCGCTCTGACCTTCTCCGTCCTTGGGTCTGTGCCTCACGAATGCACCTGCGTCCTCCCAGCCAGGACGCGAAGGAAGAGCCCGGCACGTGCGCGGCGCCCCACCCGTGAAGCCGTGGGGCTCGTGCAGGCGGGAGGCAGAGCGGGACGAGCAGAAGCCCAGCGGAGGTCAGAGGCAGGCAGGAGTGGGTGCAGGGACGTTCTTGTCTCAGGAAGCCCGGGGTGGGGCCTGCCCGATGTGGGCCCTCGGCTGAGGGCACCCTGGTTCTCTCTTGGGCCCTGGGGTGCGGCCAAGGTGCCTCTAGCCCTCGCCTCGTGACTGCTGTCTTCCCGACATCGCAGGAAGAGAGTTACTTAGAAACAAAAATCTCTTTATTACAAAACGGAGCACAGGTCGGGCGTGGGGCTGGGGCGCTGGACGACCTGCCCCAAAGCAGGCCTGGCCTGCCCTCAGCTGCT
Source organism: Meles meles (assembly GCF_922984935.1). Taxonomy (NCBI): domain Eukaryota; kingdom Metazoa; phylum Chordata; class Mammalia; order Carnivora; family Mustelidae; genus Meles; species Meles meles. The sequence continues at coordinate 1,650,634 of NC_060075.1, read as the reverse complement.
CCTGGAGGCCCGGCTCCGGCTCCGAGGCCGCCAGCGAAACCTCTCCTCTGGGGCGCCTGGGGGGCTCCGCCTTGAGCCTCTGCTTCAGCTCGGGTCACGATGCCAGGGTCCTGGTTTGGAGACCCGCATCGGGCTCTCTGCTCCGCGGGGAGCCTGCTTCTCCCCCTCCCACTCCCCCTGCTGGGTTCCCTCTCTCGCTGTGTCTCTCTGCCAAATAAATAAATAACATCTCAAAAAAAGGAAAGAAATGAGACCTCTCCTCCCCTGGCGGTCTTGCAGCTCACCACGCTGTGTTTGATGTCGTTCAAGCCACTTCTTTTTTTCCTTTAAGATTTTTTTTCTTTTTAAGATTTTATTTATTCATCAGAGACAGAGAGAGAGAGAGAGAGACACAGGCAGTGGGAGAAGCAGGCTTCCGGCAGAGCAGAGAGCCCGACGCGGGGCTCGATCCCAGGACCCTGAGATCATGACCTGAGCCGAGGGCAGAGACCCACGGAGCCACCAGGCGCCCTAAGATTTTATTTCTAAGTCATCTCTAATCCGACGTGGGGCTCGAACTCCCAACCCAAGACCGAGAGCCGTGCGCCGTACTGGTGGGGCCGGCCGGCGCCCCTCTAGACGCTTTTCTCCGGCGGCCCCATCTCCCCAGGCACCTCCTTAGCGCAGGAATGGGATCCTGGGACCCGCAGGCCCCCAGGCGATCGGGCAGAGGTTACTGGAGGCTGCGGGCAGAGGTCTCCCAGGGCGGCCCTTTCATCGGGGGGCACAGCCCAAGGGCCCAGAGGGGACTCCGGTGGCTGCAAGGCTGGCTTGCCGTCGCCGTGTGTCAGGGAGAGCCACCAGGCCTGGATCCGGCCCAACGGAGAGCCCCGTCCAAGTACCCCCAACCGTTCTCCACCCACCCGGGGGTGCGGGGGGGCCGTGCCAAGCCGCTTCACCCCTAGCCCCAGAGCCAAGCCCAGGGCGCCCACGCTCCCTGCAGGCCCCGGGCGCGGGAAGGCAGGGAGGCGAGGGCAGCGGGGGCTTCCCTGGGCTCAGCTCCGTGGGGCCGGCGCCCTGACACGTGGAAGGGGCTGGACGCCGGCCCCCTGTGTGTGTCGCACACAGTCGTGACTGGGAGCTGGGCGGTCGCCGTGGCCACAAACACCGCGCGTCCACGGGGACCTCGGGCAGCTGGGTGAGAGTCCCCCTCGGCCGGCCACCTCCGAGGGGCCGCGCGGAGATGAAGTCGGGGCCTTCACAGATAGGCCGGGCCTTCGGGGGCTCCCAGCCCCTCTGCTGAGCCTCTGGGGAGCTGGCCTTGCCGGTGCGCGACACCGTGGGGCAGGGGCCGCTTGTGGGGGGTCAGCGGGGGAGCCCCGGGGAAGTGGCCTGGCAAGGGAAGGGCCCACACCCATTTACTGTGGTTCCCGCTCAGATCCCCTGAGCGGCCCAGCACGGAGTGAAGCCCGTGCTCTGCGGGAGGGCGGGCTTGACCGCCGAGGACACAAAGGCCGGACGGAAAAGCCCCCCTGAAGGTTACCTTCCAGAACGTCTGTGCCTGGGTTGCCGTCAGAGGCCCCTGTCTGGGGTGCAGCCCTCACTCTGGGGGGCTACGCTAGTGGGAAGGGACTGGCCCTCCGGGCTGGGCTGCAGCCTGCGGGGCGGGGGTTTAGGGAGGGGCGACGGGAGAGGCAGCTTGGGGCCAGGAGACTCAAGCTGGTCAGCGCTGATCCGGGGCAGTTCACACAGGTCCCCATGCCTCAGTTTCCTGTCTGTAAATCTGTAAAAGGGCAGCGAGAGGATCCGGCGGGCCTGTGCGAGGACTCACCGAGGGGACCCTGAGCACGGGCACAGCTGCGGCCGCTCCCAAGCCGTGGCCCCATTACGGGGACGGACCTGAGGTCCCCTGGCTCCCCGACCCCGCGGGGCTGGTGCTCAGTGGCCTGCACGGTGGTCCTGAAGCTGTGTCCCCCCCGGGCCCTGGTAGACCGCCGCCCCCTCGGCTGGCCACCTGCCCCCCCATTATACCTGCTGCCACCACCGTCTCCCACGTGTCCCCCCACGTGTCCTCCTGCAGGGCAGGGCCACGTCCACCCATGCCACGTGCCAGCTCTCACCCACGCCAGGCTGGGGTCCAGAGCAGCGAAGCCGGCGGAGGGGGCAGGAGCACCAGGCCGGGAGGACTCCGGTGGGCCCGCGAGCCCCTGACATGGCCTTCAGGATCCGGGAAGGAGAAGCCAGAATTCAGCCGCTGCTCAGGTTCCTGAAATCCCACGAGTCTGCCCTTTCCCATCCTGCCGTATTTTCACGTCTTTAACTAACACTGATGGCCCGTGAGGATGAGAGTGAATCGTTTTTCTGTGACCCGGTCACACAGGCGCGTGCGAGGCTGTTCTGTATGAAAGCTATCACCCTGAACGCAAGGTTCCTGTGGTCTCAGGCGGCCCGGGCGGCCCGCGATGGAGTTCTGCATCTTTCTTAAGATCCCGTCGCCTTGTCTCAGACTCGTGATTCGCGATCTTGGAAACCCACAAAGTTCCGTTTCATGACGGTGCTGCGTTTGGCTGGACTTCGGGGGCCAGCCCGGCTGGCAGCATCCAGACCACGGGCTGCTCCGTCCACACCCGCACAGACCCACCGCGGGCCCGGGAGTGCATTGTGGGGGGTGGGGGCGGGAGGGGGCCTCCAGGGTCTGAGTGGTGCCACGGGGCGGGGGGGGGGGGTAGGCGGTGGGAGCGGCCGGCACAGGCGTCACTCACAGGACGGCCGACGCCCTCACACATTTCCGTGATGACAGCTGCTCCCAGGGCGGCTGCCCCGTGTCGCCGTCTATCCCATGCCACCTGCCCCAGTCCCCAAAAACGTCCACACCCTGTACAGTCCTGCTCCCCCTTTCCACTTGACAACGGGCACTTCCCAGCCCGCCGTGCCCTTGTGTGGCTAAGTTCTAACTCTTGCAAGAGAACTGCATCCTTTTTCCTGCCCTACCAGTTTCTCCAGGGATTTTTCTTGGGGTTCAGAGCAACATCTCTATTTCCCGAAAACCGCTGGGAGGGACCTGCAGGCTTCACCCTGGCCGACCAGGCCCAGACACTCCGCACTGCAGGCCTCGAGAATGGCCACGTCTGTGTAGACACCGCCCAGACAGACACCAGACCAGCAGTCGCCCGGGTCCCTCCTTCCCAGGACCTTAAATGTCCTGTCCTTGGGACTGATGGAATGACCTTTCTGGGCTTTTTGTTGCCACCTTAGCTCTTAGTTTGGGGACAGGGCTTTGGCTTCGGTTTTGAATCACTAGCAGGGACCGCTGCTCCGTCCGCGAGCTCGGAGAGCCTCGGGCTGGTGTAGACGTCACACACACACCATGGGGTGTCTGCAAGCACTTTAATCACCGGGGCGTCCGGTCCAGGCGGCTGGGGGACCGCTGGCCACGCCAGGAACGTCAGCGGAGCACCTGGGGTCCGGGAGGTCCGGGCCGTCCCCAGCAGGAGCAGCGATGGAAGTGCCACTCGGAGGGGGACTCGGGCGTGCTGGGTCTGGCCAAGGCGGCAGGCGTGGGCAGGGCTGGCCGGGACAGGAGAGCTGTGCTCGGGAGACCCGGCTTCCCTCAGACGGTGGGTGTTGCTCTCGCCGAGGCGCACTCAGACGTTCTGCTCCGAGAACTGCTTTAGGAACCGCCGGCCTCTGTGCAGGCCAGGCCCACCGCAGGCAGCCTGTCCTCTGCTCTCCACCCACGGGGCCCGAGCCTCGTCCCTCTGGAGCCCTCGGGGCCCACATGGTCTCCCTGGGTTCTGTTGCGGGCCGGCGGTGTGGGTCCACCAGCCATGGCAAAGCGGGAAGGATCCCACGATCCTTGCCTGCTCTGTGCCCTGGAGTCTGTATCTTGTTCTAGAACTTTCCGCAGGCCAACCCCCATGCCCATGCTCCTGCTTGCACAGCCGTCTCAGGAGAAGAATGCTGTTGTCCCTCCCCGCACGTATCTGCACCCCGGGAACACAGAAGGACAAGGCTTCACCACAGTGACAGCCCGGGGCGGGCTCCGGTAGTGGCCTGGGTTCCTGATGCCAGCAGAGGACGGGCTCGGAGACGGCATCCCCCTTCCTCCCAGCAGCGGGGGGGGGGCACAGCGCACAGGGGTGTCTGCTGCCTCAGCCCCGCCTCCCCCGAGGACACCCCCTGCTCAGCCAGCCACAGCCCTGCAGGAGGACTCCGCGGCTGAGGGCCCAGCGCCGTCACGGCTGGCCCTCGCTGCAGTGAGTGAGCCTCGCTCGCAGGACCTGCTGCTCCCAGAGCCCGGCGGGATCGCTGCTGACAGGAGGCCCCGGGGGGACCGTGGACTCCTGCTGGGCAAACGGCTGAAGGGGACATCCCGGAGCAAGGCCCGGGGGTCGTTGGTGCTGGTCTGAGTCAGGACAGACCCCTCCCCTGGCTGGCACGGACCCCAAGAGAAGCAGAGGGTGCTGTCCCCGGTCACGGGACGGAAAGGGGTGGACGTAGGTCGCGAGGCTGGTGGAGGACAGGCCCCTGGAAGAGCGGTCCCCAGGCAGGCGAAGCACCGGGCAGAGCAGAGGCCTGTCCCCCACCTCCTCCCTGCCCCACCCAAGGCCTCATCATGTCCAGGTGTTTTCTCGGGGAAATCTGGGACCTTCGTGCCAGGTCCCACCCAGACCTGCCCTGGGAAGTACCGGGCTCCTCCCTGCTCCCCGGGCAAGACTCCTCCCTGAATGAGTCCCTCTGTCCCGGCCAGAGAGCGAAGCCGGCTTATTCATGCTAACCGGTGAATGACTAACAGCCCGGCAGGGCGCAGGGAGGCCAGCCGGGTTGAGGGTTTTCTTCAGGGGCACCGGGCTGAGATTGCTCAGGAGAGGGTACTGGGTGGGGACGGCTTCCCCTCTGTCCTGGCCGGGGGGGATGGAGTCGCAGAGGTGCTGCGAGGAGGGCCTGGGACACTTCCTGTGTGGGGGTGGGGAGGCCGGAGGCGGGAGTGAGTGAGTCAGGGCAGGAGGGCAAACAGGTCTGCCAGGCCAGGCTGCGAGAAGGCGCGGGCGGGGTGGATGTGGCGCGCAGCAGAGTCGCCCTTGAAGCCCGGGGCCTCCCAGGAAGGGCTTCCGTCCCCCTGCGGGCCCCGTGCCTGACCCGGCGCCGGCTGCATCTGCCGTGCTCGCCAAGGCTCCAGAGGCCCTGAGTGGTCGGGCACGTATGCTCTGGGAAGGGCCCCGCCGGGCTGGGCTCAGCTGGTTCCGGGGAGAGCCTGCAGCCTGGACGCTGGGAATGGGGGAGGGGTCAGTCATTGGGGGGCGGGTCCGGCGTGGCAGTTGGGGGGTGACCCTGTGCCTGGGGGGGCTCGGGCAAACGTGCAGGTGGCAGCTTAGAGCCTCTCCCTTGGATCACGTGGGGGAGGGGCCGTGCTCTGACCTCGAGGAGCCTGGGGCTTCCGGGGGGACCAGGGTGCAGGGGGAGCCGTGTCTCTGCCTACGAGTCCCCGCCCCAGCAGCAGAGCGATGGACAAAGTCACTGGTTGTCCTACAATTACTCTGAGCCATGTGCCTGCGAGCCCAGGACGGGGCGTCGGGAAGGAAGGGCTGTGGCGCCCCCCCCCCCCCGCCCCGTGCCGAGGGCGGGGTGGGGGGGCTGAAGGGGCGTGTCCTCCAGGCCCAGCGGAGAGAAGGACGAAGGACGAGGATGAGTGAGAGCAGGTGCACAGGACAAGGACGGACTCTGACGCTCACTCCAGGGCGGACACTTGAACCTGGAGGTCTCGTTGCTGAGTGACGACAGCCCGTCCCAAGGGGACAAATGTGTGATCTCCTCCCACGAGGTCCTTGGAGTGGTCAGACTCACAGAGAGTCGAGGGGACAGGACTAGTGTTTATGGGGACAGAGTTTCCGTTTGGAACAGGGAAATGTTCTGTGGACAGTGGCACGATAGTGTGAGTGTCCTCGTCACCCCCGAAATGTGCACTTAAAAATGTCACAGAGGGGGACGTCTGGGTGGCTCAGTGGGTTGGAGCCTCTCCCTTCAGCTCAGGTCATGATCTCAGCGTCCTGGGATCTGGGATCGAGTCCCACATCGGGTTCCTTGCTCAGCAGGGAGCCTAGTTCTCCCTCTGCCTCTGCCTGCCTCTCTGTCCGCCTGTGCTCCCTCGCTCTCTCTCTCTAACGAATAAAGAAATGTAAAAAAATGTCACAGGGGTAAATTTCACATGTTTCACTACAATGAAAACGGACAGAAAAAGAAAAAAATTCCAGAGTAAAGCGACAAGTGTCGGTGGGAGAAAGGCCCGTGTCCCAGATCGGGGTCTCCGGAGAGCTCCCGGGAAGTCGGCACTGGCTCCTCTGTCCGCTCGCCACCACTCCTGGCCTCTTGTCCCGCACACGTGCCCGGGCGTCTGGTCCCGGAGGACCAGCGAGCCTCGCCGTGCAGCAGGAGGCCCTCCCACGGGGACAGGAGAGCTGGCCAGCCCTGCCCGGAGGACTTCCAGGAGGCGGTGTGGCCCTCCCCGACCACACACTTGGCACGCCCCCCGTGTGGCAGGAAAAATCACAGGCCGTTTCCACTCTTACGTCATGTGGGAGACGTTTCCGAACAGACAGCGACAGCCTTCGGGGTGCAGGGCCCTCCTCATGTTTGGGTGTTGGCGTGGGCCGGGGCGACGGTCAGGACTCCCAGCGTTGTCTGCGCAAGGGCGGAGTCACAGCTCGGGTCTGTGCTGTGACCGTGCGGACCCCGCTGGGACGAGCGGTACCAGGGTTCACTTAGCGTGTGCGTGTTTGTACATGTAGGCATGTGAGCCCGCGTGTTTGAGCGTCGTGATGCGTGTAACGTGCGTGTACGTGTGCGGGCGCTGCCTTGTGTCTGTTCACGTGTGCGTGAGCCAGCTGTGCGTGCTGCGACATGTGCGTGTCTCTGTGCGCTTGCGTGTGAGCACACGTGTGCGCGTGTGTGTACGTGCGCGAGTGTGCGTGTGTGCGTGTTGTCCGGGGGCTGCTTGTGTTCGTATGTGTGAGTGTGCACTGAGGTGTGTGCGTGTGTGTCGCTGTGTGTGTGCGCGAGTGCACGCTTGTACACACATGTAACGTGTCGCTATTGGTACATGCGTGGGTGTGGCCGTGTGCGGGTAACCAGTCCCCAGACCCGCTGGCCTGGAGGACAGCAGCCCACGGGAGTCACACTGGGGGCAGGCCAGAGGCTCGGGGCCTGGAAGCCGTCCCCCTGAGCATTTGGGCCCAGTGCCCTGACTTCCCGCTGTCCCTGCAGAGCGGACGGACCGCAGCCCCCAGGCGCCGGGTCAGAACTGAGCCCGCGGCAGGGCCAGGCCGGCTGTGTGGGTGGAGGAGACGGAGCCCTGACCTCAGAACCGGGCGGCGGGCCTGCCTGCTCAGCCCCCGAGCGGGGAGACGGCTGTGGCCGTCCACGGTCCGTTCCAGACCAAGTCCCAGGAACCCCTGGGCTTGTGTGGGACTCTGGCCAGGGTGCCGGTGCCAGGAAGGTGTCCGTCCCCGGGGAGCCCCTTGCTTTCCAGCTGCGGGGCGGGATGGAACGAGACCTGGCCCAGGACTCGGCCTGCGGCCCGCCTGCCACTGTGCTGGCCTCGGGGGCACCCAGGCCACTGTGGGTGCCCGCCCCCCGCAGCTGGAGCCTGTGGTTCTGAGTCAGCCCTGGGTTGAGCCGTGGTGGGCGCACGCTCCCCGGGGCTGTGAGGGAGGGTGCACCTCTGCAGCAGGCGGGGCGCTGGAGGGGTGCCTGCCCGGGCAGGAGTGGTCCTGAGGGTGTGAGTCCCGCTCCAGGAAGCACCTGGGGGCCTTCTGTTAGGGCTCACGTCTGTAGATCTCCCGGTGCAGACGCGGAGAAGGCGCAGAGACGAGTCTCAGGCGGCCGCGGGAGGGTCCTTCCAGCCGCAGCCTGGGCGAGACTTTCCCGATTGTAGCTGGGCTGCCTGCTCCCCCGCGTGTCCGCTCGCCGCGTGCCCTTCGGCTGCGGTTGGCGGGGTGTCCGGGCTGCCACTGTGCCAAGCCCCCCGCAGACAGCACGCCCGGACAGACGGATGCCGAGCACACAGTTCCACGGGCCGTGCTCACTGGCGGTGTGGAAGGTGCCCAGCACACGGGGCTGGTGTGTGCCGGGTGTGGCCCAGCCGCGGAGCTGATGGGGAGGCGGGACGCGGGCAGGGCCAAGTGTGCGCAGGGCTAGAAGATGGACCTGCGGACAGCACGTGCGTCCCCGGGGCCCGGGGTGGGGGGACGTCCTGGTGGGCGAGCAGGGACACCGGCCGTCCTTGGGAATCCCTGCGCCAACCGGCATCCGGGGCATCCGGAGCAGATCCTGAGCTGGGGGACCCCCGCCTCTCTGAGCCAGCCGCCTCGGCGCCGCCAGGGTGACACCTGGGAGTGGGCGCCGACGTCCGCCCCACGGAGCCCTCGGATGACAGCAGCGCCCGCTCACGCGGCGGAAGAGGCGGCAGGAGCCAGAGCCGCGAGCAGCTGATGGCCTGCGGGCAAGAAGGACGCGCACCCTTGCTCTCCTGGTCTTCGAAGGCTCCCTCCGCTGCCCGTGCTGTCCCTCGCTCCCAGGCGTCCCCCGCACCCCGCACAGCCTGCACGGAGCCCCCAATGGCAGCAGCTGCCCAATAGCCGAGCGGGCAGGAGTCGTCCTCTCCCTGCAGAGGGGGCCCTGGTAAAGCGGCCGGAGACGGCTGGACCCCGGGTTGTGACCCACTCTGCGCCGCCCCACACTGTCCCTCGGGCCCTCGCCTGGTGCCTCCTTCCTGGCCCGGAGCATCTGTGGTTCGCTCGTGTCACCCACTGAGGCTGTGGCTGACTCCTGGGGAGCCACGGCTATCCAGGCTGAGGGCAGGGTGTCCCCGTCTTCTGTTGGCCAGCTCGGAGCTCCACACAAATGCCAGGCGCTGTGGAAGCCGGGTCGCGATGCCCTGTTCTAGCCCGAGTCCCCGCAGGCTGTGACCGGCGAGTCCCTGCCTGGGGAAGGGGCGCCTCTCCCTGCCAGGGCATCCCGTTAGGCAAGAGGCTCACCGATGGCGTTATCTGTGGGTCGCCCTGATCTCTTGCTGTGACCCTCGGCGGGGAAAGGGGGGCTACCAGCCAGGAGTCCCCCGTTGCGAGTGGTGTGGGTCCTCGGTCGCAATTGTGCTCTCCAGGCCTGTCCCCGAACGCCCATCTCGGGCAGCCGGGCCGGGACGTAATTACCTGCAAGTCGGGGCGCGGCGAGGGGCCCCCCATGCTCTGACCGCGAGGGGCCGCGGCGAACCAGGGCTGACAAGCGGGGAGACTGCACAGGAGCCCCGAGGCCTCGGGTCCTGTCCAGCCCCAGCCTGAGGGTCCGAGTTAGCCTGCGGGCAGACGGTGCAGGCAGTAACAGCGACGTGACTGTCCCTTAGGTTCTGCTGAACGTGCGAGAGCGACCGCGGATGAAGACAGCCGCGGGGACGGTTGCGAGCGACTGGGGAACGGGCTGGGGCCTGGTGGCCCGTGGGGAGCTAAGGAGGCCGGAGGGCGACAGGCGACCGTGAGGAATCTGACCAGGAAGGAGTTCAGACCCCGGCTCCTTTCGCGACCACACAGCTGTGACAATGACAGGGTGGAGCCCGGGGGTCGTGGAAGGTCAGTAGGTTCCACAGGGAACGGAGAGGCTGTTACCTGTGTTTGCTGATAGGGCGCGTCTCAGCTTGCTGGGGCCACCCAGACAAAGCCCCCTGCGGGGCAGTGACAGGGGACGCATGTCCTCACGTTCCCGAGCTCCAGGGCCCCCGCTCACAGTCTCCCTGCAGAGGCTGGTGGGGAGACCCGGTCCAAGCCTGTGTCTGGCCTGTGGACGCCGTCTCTAGCCTGGGGCCTTCCAGGGCCTCCCTCAGCCCGTGTCTCCCTGTCCAGATGCCCCCATTTACAAGGAAGCCAGGCGTGTGGGATGAGACTCCCTATCACCTGACCCCTCTGTGGTCCCTGCCCAGACCCCCAAGGCCAAGACCACAACAGGGGACACAGTTTGGTCCCTACCACAGGGTCTCAGTGGAAAAGCTGGAGCTTTTGTCCTCGAAGAAAAGTGGGGTGACCTTCAAGTCCCGGAAAGCGGAAGTGGAAGAAAGGGAGCTTCCCAGCCTGACCTGGCCTCCTCTGGGGAAGAGGCGGTGTCCGTCCAGGCGGGACCCCATCAGTGGTCCCTCCACGCCCAGAGAAGAAAGCCGCTTGCTTCTGGAAACCAAACAGACTCCGCGGCAACCGTCCACAAACCCTCACACTCGTGTTTGTCGGGCCTGAGCTTACTTGGCGACGGCGGTCGCCAGACGCACGCGGGGCTGCTCTGACCGCAGGACGGCGTCCGGACCAGACGGCGGCCCCGCGACTGCTGCAGTATGACACGTTGTTGGGCTCAGGACTTCCCTGGGCCTTACGCACCTTGTCCTAGTGCGTTCTAGAACGGATTCATGGTCCTTGAGCCATTCTGTACAAGGATGACAGTTTTTCTGTCTTGATTTGGTTTTTTCTTTATTTTAAAGAGGGAGTTGGGGAGGGGAGAGGGAGAGAAAGAGAGGATCTTTTTTTTCAAAAAATATTTTATTTATGTGAGAGAGAGAGGGAGATCACAAAATAGAGCACAAGATGGGGGGCAAGGAGAGGGGGAAGCAGGCTCTTCGATGAGCAGGGGACCAGACAGACTCGATCCCAGGACCCCGAGATCATGACCTGAGCCATAGCTAGAAGCTTAACCAATGGAGTCACCCAGGCGCTCCAGGGTATTTATTTGACAGAGATCACAAGTAGGCAGAGAGGCAGGCAGAGAGAGAGGAGGAAGCAGGCTCCCTGCTGAACAGAGAGTCTGATGTGGGACTCGATCCCAGGACCCTGAGATCATGACCTGAGCCCAAGGCAGAGGCTTAACCCACTGAGCCACCCAGGAGCCCCTTGGGAGATAGAATTTTAAGCCAACTACCCTCTGAGCTCTGAGCCTGACATGGGGCTTGATCCCACGACCCTGAGATCATGACCTGATCCAAAACCAAGAGCTAAACGCCCAACCGGCTGAGACACCCCGGGGCCCCAAGGATACACTTTTTCGAAAGAGCCTCAGAAGTGCACAGAATTCTGGGGCACCTGAGTGGCTCAGTGGGTTAAGCCTCTGCCTTCGGCTCAGGTCATGATCTCAGGGTCCTGGGATCGAGCCCCGCATCGGGCTCTCTGCTCAGCGGGGAGCCTGCTTCCCTCTCACTCTCTGCCTGCCTCTCTGCCTACTTGTGATCTCTGTCTGTCGAATAAATAAATATATAAATAAAATCTTAAAAAAAAAAGAACTGCACAGAATTCTGACATTTTCTTGGTAATGTTTTATAAAAATGCAAACCCCTTCGATTATGAAGCTTCTAGAAAATATTTGTCGGTCATATGGGATTTGGAGTGGCCAAGAATCTGGGAGGAAGAGGGTTTGGTCAGTGGGAAAATGATGCCGGTAAGGAGTGGTGTCTCCATCCTCCTCTTGGTCCCTGAGAATTTGCTGGAAGAGTCCCTGGTCACTACCGGGCTGGGGTGGGGTGAGGGCCTGGCAGGGGGCGAGAGGCAAGGCTGCCTTCACGCACAGAGTAGTGGGAACCGCCGGCTGAGCACAGCCCTTCTTTTATTTGGTCGTGAGTTCCGGACGCCAGACAGAAGGAAGAGGAGTCCAGCCGCCCCGGGCCCCATCTCCCTGCGCGCAGGCCCTGCGGGGAAGCAAGAGCCCTCAGTTCCCGGCTCTGCCCCTTCTCGTCCTTGAGGCTTCTGCCTGCCCTCTTCCATATCCACTGGGGAGGGGGCTGAAGACTGGGGGGCTGCTGCCTGCCGGGCTGGTGGCCCCTTGGTGGTCCTGACGCCAGAGGGCGGCTAGGTGGAGGCTTCAGAAGACCAGGGCAAGAACTCAACCCCCAGGATCCCATGCCTCTGGGCCCAGACGGACGGGCATGCAAACTGCAGCAAGACAAACGCCACTTCAGAGAGCTCCGCGCATGCGTCTCCAGGGGTCTGCAGAATCCGGGAGCGCCTGGACCTCCCAGTATGACCATCAGTTCAGCGTTCTAAAGAGGCTGAGAATATGGACGCTGGGAGGGAACCCCCTTACGGCCGTGGCTGGTCTGGGTCTCATTACCAGCTCCCTCTGAAGATGTCGCCAGTCACTGCCCTGAGCCACTCTCCATCAGGAACCGCGTGGTTCGTTGACTAAGTTGCCGGATGTAAGTTCCGCTAGGGAAGGGATCGTGATTTTAGAGGCCAGCACCCTCCTCCGTCTTCTCGGGATATGGTTTCAGACTGGCGTTCGTGACTCTCAGAATCTGACCCTGGCCCATGAGTTCAAGTTGATCTTGCAGGAGAGGAAGGAAACTTTACCCTCGACCCTCTTAGTTCAGTCCTGGGGGCGGGGGCTGCAAATTAAACCGACAAAAGAGATTCACAGGAAGGAAGAAAACTATTTTATTTCCGTGTGCGACAAACACACACGCCCAGGGGACAGCGGGGAGTAACGGCGTGATGCTGAGAACGTGAGGCTTGTACACCACGTCACTAGGTGAAGCGCAGCTGCCTCTTCGGAGAGAGAAATGGTTTTCAGGAGGAGCGACACGAGACAGAGGTTGTGATCATGTTTGTCTGGTGGGTACGAGTCAACTTTTCCATCTCCCTTCAGGGCCATAAAGCTCTGCTGGAAACGGATTTGGGATAACTTTCATCCTCCACTCCGAGAAGATCTGCCCGGACGAGGAGCTTCTTGTGACCTTATTTCTGAGAGGTCGCCGCTTGGAGTCAGGTAAGGAAAGCTCCAAGAAGGCCCTTTTCTCTACGTCTGTTGAATCTCAAATGTCTTCAGCTTCATCTCTGTTTCTACGAAAGCATCTTCTTTCAGTGCTGCACATCTGATCCCTTCAACCTCCATCTCGGTAACAAGCAAACCCTGGGCCTGCCCTGCCTCCTGACTCACTTCCTGAGATGCTGTCTCGGACCCCAGTCACCCCCCCTCCCTCTCCAGGACGCTGAGAGCTCTGGTTCTCAAAGCGAGGTTCCCGGGACCAGCCTCCTCTGGGAAACTGGCCGGAAGTGAACTCTCCACCAGGACCCGGTCTCGGAAACTCTGGAGGTTGGGGAGCTGGAAAGTCCTGTTTTTAGGACTCCCCAAGTGATTCTAATCCCCGGTGCCGTTTGAGAACCACCGACAAAGTGGGACGGGTGTCTGGCACTTGGCAGCGAAGAAAACCCGCTCCAGGTTCAGAAAGAGTCCTGCTTCACCTGCCAGACTGCAGGGAGCGGGAAGCAGTGGGAGGGAGCAGGCTGCCCGAGCACTGTCTGGTGGGAGTGCCAAGCGCGGCCTGTGCGCGACCACGGCGCGACAACGTGTTAGGAGGAACATGTGCCTGTTTTCCCAACAAGTCTATTTTAGAAGTGCGCCCTCAGGAGACAGTAAGTCATAATGTTTAAGAGGATGTAATCATAAATAGATACAACGGGAATATGTGTCAAGATTTTCCTTCACTCGCTAATTAAGCTGCTGCGGCTGGTTCGGAAGCGTCCAGCGCGGCGCACGCGGGAAGAAGGAATTCTGGAATGACTTTGCTGGTGGGTTTAGCCGCAGGACGACAGGCAGCAGAGTCCCACTGGGCACGACGAACCTGCATTTCTGTGGGCCGTCCACTGCCTCGCCCGCTTTCCACAGCTCCAGAGTCCCCGAGGGGCTCCAAGACCGCGCGAGGCCTGCCTGCTGCTGCCGCTGCTTTGCGGGGCCTACGGTCCCCTGCGCGCCGCACAGGACCTTCCGCGGTCCCCGCTGGGAGCTGTGGCGTCACCGACCGCGAACGCCGGGTGTGCGGCGCTGCGGGCTCTGCTGTCAAGCCTCTGCCTTCGGCTCGGGTCGTGATCTCAGGGTCCTGGGATGGAGCCCCGCATCGGGCTCTCTGCTCAGTGGGGAGTCGACCTGTCTCTCTCTCTCTGCTGCTCCCCCTGCTCCTGCTCTCTGTCTCTGTCAAATAAATATATAAATCTTTTTTTTCCTCAAGATTTTATTAATGTAGGGGCGCCTGAGTGTCTCAGTGGGTTAAAGCCTCTGCCTTCGGCTCAGGTCATGATCCCGGGGTCTTGGGATCGAGGCCCGCATCGGGCTCTCTGCTCAGCAGGGAGCCTGCTTCCTCCTCTCTCTCTCTGCCTGCCTCTCTGCCTGCTTGTGATCTCTGTCTGTCAAATAGATGAATAAAATCTCTTTTAAAAAAAGATTTTATTTCTGTATTTACCTGACATGGCGCGAGCGGGAGCAGTCAGACAGCCGGCAGCGGGGACAGGCCCCGGGGCAGAAAGAGCTGCGGCCGGGCTCTGAGGGGACCGATTACACTGGGGAGCTGGTGAGGTAAGGACACGGGGAGGTTTTCAAGATCTTTCCCCTGCTGGAGACGACCTCCAAGATGCCGGAGGCCTGGCTGTCGTCATGCTGAGGTGGTTTCCGCCTCTAGCACCGCCTCAGCCTTAAGAGAGTTTCCTCCCGGACGTCGGGTTATGGATGAGCACGCGGTTCTTCAGGCGCCGGGCTGGCTGTGCTGGGGCGGCTGCCTTCGGCTCGGGTCCTGATCCCGGTGTCCTGGGATCGAGCCCCCGCATCGGGCTCCCTGCTCAGCGGGAAGCCTGCTTCTCCCTCTCCAACTCCCCCTGCTTGTGTTCCTGCTCTCACACTCTCTCTGTCAATTAAATAAATAAGATCTTAAAAAAAAAAAAACACTACTGGTTTTTTTTGTTTCTGTTTTTGTTTTTTGACAGAGATCTCAAGTAGGCAGAGAGGCAGGCAGAGAGAGAGAGAGGAGGAAGCAGGCTTCCTGCTGAGCAGAGAGCCTGATGCGGGGCTCGATCCCAGGACCCTGAGATCATGACCTGAGCTGAAGGCAGAGGCTTTAACCCACTGAGCCACCCCGGCGCCCCAAGAATACTGTTCTTGGAAATCACGGAGACATTTATGAACCGAAGACGACGCCTGTCGTGATCTCTGGGTTTACCGTTTGCTTTTCCCTCCCTTAGGTTCCGGGCAGCCAGGGGGCTCTGAGGAATGTCACACGGATCCCACCTGGGGCAGGGGAGGGGTGCGGGGCATCCGCTCCTGTTTGTCCTCAGCCTGCCTTCTGCCCCGTCATCGGGTCACAACAGCGCCATGTCCGGGGCTCAGGTCGGCCTCAGGGCCAAGGCGGCCGCGGCTCCAGCCCTGGTTGCTACTTGTGACTGTGAGACCCCCTTGGGCGGGAACTATCAGGGATTGGAGAAAATCACGGATTATTACTTACACGGGCTGCAAAGGACACAGCCCACCCGGGCCCACAGCTGTCTCGCGGGTAGAGGGGAGACAGCGCGGGCTTGGGGTTCTGCTCGTTCGGACTGGTTGGTGAGAATATTGGGGTTCGGGAGTGAGTGGTCAAGAAAGAGTTCTTGAACTGTCTTCTGTGCAAGCAGGGTGGGGTAAAGGTAGGAGAGGGAGCCTCCCAGGTGCTGTGGAAGCAAGGTTTCGAGGACCTTAGGAAAGGGTCACTTACTGTCCAGTAAAACCACAGTCGGGAGCCCCTTCAGGGGTGGGCTGGCGGCCACGTGCTTGAGGATGGTCGCTAACGTGTATCTTGGGGGCTAGAGAGAAAGTTTCCAAAGAGATTTTACGTGTTGAAGTAGACTTACAGGGCCCTAGGGCTTGGGCTGAGATCGTCTCCTGCCTTTGGGAAAGTGTCGAAATCCGGGCCCCTGGGTTTCTCCGCAGGTCACTCCACCGGTCCCGTGGACTTGCCCATGGGCCGCCTGCAGGAAGGAAATCCAAGTTTTCCCTTTTGCTTCTGACGTACTTTTGGAATGTTGGTGAGGTCCGGAGCCGGAGGCCAAGAAAGAGTTCTCGAGACGTCTTTGGTGCAAAAAGGTCGTTTTAGGAAAGTCTGGGGAGGGGCCCGGGGGGGGTTGCAGAAAGAACTGTGCAGGGCATGTGGGGAGGGGCCGGTTATATTCTCCGGTTTGAGGGCGGCGAGGACGCAGGGAGGTGTCCCCAAAGGACCTTCTTCTGCTAAAGACCCTCAGGGTGCTGCGGGCGAGGCCTCGTCCGGTTCAGGTGGTCTCTCCCAGCCCCCGAGCGCTCCCTGAGGGATCCTGACACCCGCGGGGCCCCAACTGTTGGTCAATGGGCTGCAGGTCATATGGACATTTGATTCAATCTGCATTTCCTTCTGCCTTTGTCCCTGGGCAGCCGGGAGGGCCTGAGGAATGTCACACACATCCCCCCTGCAGGGGCTGAGAGGGGGGTGTGTGGCGAGCGGGGGGGGGGGGGGGGGGGGGGAGGGTGTCGGCCGCGTCGTGTGCTCGGCGGCCGTGGGTTCGCTGGTCCCCTTTGTTTCCCAGCTCGTGGGTGAGGTTAAAACAAGACCCTGGGGATTCAAAGCGAGGGGAGAGAAGAGCCCAATGGCCCAAAGGGTTAGTTACCTAAACCGTCCCAGATCTCCAGAACAACGGGGTCGGGGTCGGGGGGGGGGGGCAACCTGGCTCTTTCTCTAGTTGTGGGGCCAGAAAACATGCAGACGCCTCAGGAACCAGAGCTCGACTCAGGCACCCGCCGCACCAAAAGAAGAGCCAGGCGCGCCTGGCGGGCTCTGGCGGCGGAGCCCGTGACCCTCGGACCCAGGGTGGTGAGGTCACCTTGGGCAAGGGGCTGACTTAAAAAGAAAGGAAGAAAAGCAAAGCCCCCAGGCGGGGCTTCCCCGCAGCGGCCACCTCAGCTCCTTGGCCATCTCCTCCGGCCCTCAGCATCCTTGTGAGCTCGGGTCGTGGTCCCGGGGTCCTGGAATCCAGCCCAGCATCGGGCTCCCTGCTCGGCGGTGATGAGGGAGCAGGACTGGCTGAGGACAAAGCAAAAGCTGGCCCCTTGCACCCCTCTCCACCCGCACCCCTCGGTAATGTGTGTGACTTTCCTCAGGCACCCCTGACCGCCATAAACAAGAAACAAACAGTTCCCCTTGGTTTACAAATGTCCTAGAGATCTACAGACAAGTTACCTTGTGCTATCGATAATTTCCAAAGGCCAATAACCCAGTTCCTCGGGCCCTAAGGCCGCCCTCCCCTCCATACACAAAACTGCAGGAGGCTGAGGTAGAAGGAAATGGAAATATAGTTCAATCTCTTCTGAACCTGAATCTCTCTAACAAAGACGCTTGATAGCAGGATTGCGACATGCCACCAGGAATCTCCCACTATCTTGACGTTAATGGTTGCCAAAAGACCACAGTGATCAAGCCGGAACACCTCCGGGATACTCCCGGCACTTTGGTCCTCTTTAGCATATGAAAGCTCCGTTGAAACCTCCCTTCCCCTCACCTTCCCCCAACCGCAGGGTCCGGAACCTGCCATCCCTCACAACCCGGGGCAGCAGCTCTTCCTGCCCACGGGTCCTGTCCCCGTGCTCTAATAAACCCCCATTTTGCACAAAGATGTCTCAAGTATTCTTTCTTGGTCATCGGCTCCGGACCTCAGCCCACCGAACCTCACCTAGGTTCTGGAACTTCATCACTGTCAGCGGAGAGGACGAGTCGGAAGGCAAAGTGCCAGGATAAGAAACCACCTGCAGGGACCTGGTCACTTTATCTGCCATCTATGCTCCTAAGGGCCCACTGACCTTTCCCAGCACCCTTTGTTTTCCTGGACGTGGGCCTCACTTCCCCTACGAAGACAGCAGATTGGGCCCAGAGTCTAACCATCTCCTGGGATCGCATTTTTCTATAAACTCCCTGTAGGTATTTACATGGATAAAAGGCTACTATTTCTCTTGCTAATTTTGTATTCGGTTTCACAGGCCCCCCAACAGGAACTAAGAGGGTAGCGGAAAAGCTTTTCTTCCCCAGCATGAATGTTTGTTTTACAAGCTTTGAGAAAAAGCAGGAGGAGCCCCATCACCATGTTCGTGGTGGCGTCCTTTGGTGTAACTAGTGACCATAAGATGACGGCCGATCAGTCTACTTTCCTCTTTCTCCTCTTTGTATATTAGTGTATTAGTTGAATTTTAATGATTCACTCTTGTAAGTGAAGGGACACTTGAGATCCTGGAGATGGGACTGTGGCCAGAGGCTTCCGGAGGCGTCTGAGTGGGGGGAGGGTGTGGTGGGGCTTACGCGGGACAGACGTCTGTGTCAGGGCAGTTCAGGACGAACCAGGGATCCCTTCGTTTGTCTCATGACTTGTTCTAGAACGTGCAGTATTTGAAGTTCGGCTTCTTAAATAAACAGACTGAGGGGCGCCTGGGGGGCTCAGTGGTTAAGCCTCTGCCTTCGGCTCAGGTCATGGTCGCAGGGTCCTTGCAGTGGGGAGTCCGCTTCTCCCTCACCCTCTGCCTGCCGCTCTGCTCACTTGTGATCTCTCTCTCTCTCTGTCAGATAAATAAATAAAATCTTTTTAAAAATACTTAAATATTAGTCAGTATATGAGGTTGAACCCAATGAAATTACCAATATTTGATGGGTTTTGATGTTTAAAATGCCAAATATATTGACCAATTCTTACCAATGTTTAACAGTTTTCACCTAATAAAATCACAATTTCGCCCAGTTTACTTTATTTTTTTAAAAGATTTTACTTATCTGTTAGAGAGAGACAGGGAGAGAGGGAACACAAGCAGAGAACGTGGGAGAGGGAGAAGCAGGTTCCCACTGAGCAGGGAGCCGGATGCAGGGCTCGATCCTGGGAACCTGGGATCATGATCTGAGCAGAAGGCAGAGGCTTAACGACTGAGCCCCCCAGTCGTCCCAATTTTGTCCAGTTTAAACGTCCCTCCTGCATGAGCGTCTCTCTCTGTATCAGACGGTGGGGCTGTGCTCTTGGCCGTTCACGTCCTGGAGGAGGTCCAGCCAGGGTCCGAGTCTCTGCAGGCTGTCAGGACGGGAAGTCCCTGTGGACGGACAACAAATTTCAGAGCAAAAACCAAGTTTGTTTTGTTTTGTTTTTTGGTTTTTTGGGGCTTTTTTTTTTTAAGATTTTATTTATTATTTGACAGAGAAAGACACAGCGAGAGAGGGAACACAGCAGGGGGAGTGGGAGAGGGGGAAGCAGGCTTCTGCTGAGCAGGGAGCCCAATGCGGGGCTTGAACCCAGGACTCTGGGATCATGACCTGAGCTGAGGGCAGAGGCTTAACGACTGAGCCCCCCCAGGCATCCCAAAGGTGTTTTATTTGTCTGTTTCTAAGTGACATCCAGGCCCAACGTGGGGCTCGAACTCAGCCGAGAGATCCAGGGTGGCACTCTCCACGGACTGAGCCGGCCGGGCTCTCTGTACTTTCAACCGTGGGCTTCCACGGGGTTTAGCTCCACGGTGGGTGAAGGACTAAGCTGCGGCGCGGGAGCCCAGTCGCGGTCGTTGAGAGCTGGTGTGGGGGTTGACGCGGGGTCGGAGACAGTCGGGCTCCGACAGCAGGACCTGCAGGGTCTCCACTCGCT
Organism: Meles meles; assembly: GCF_922984935.1. Taxonomy (NCBI): domain Eukaryota; kingdom Metazoa; phylum Chordata; class Mammalia; order Carnivora; family Mustelidae; genus Meles; species Meles meles. Next base: position 1,631,204 of record NC_060075.1, on the reverse strand, counting down.
GGGCCACATGGGAAGAGCCTGATGGAAGGCGGGTTTGTGGCCTTGGGGCCCTTGCAGGGTGGGGGGTGAGGACAGACTGTGGTGCTGTGGTCCTGCCCTCTCTGGGCCACGTGCCTGTCCTGGGCACCCGGCGAGGGGTCCTTTGAGGTCGTCTTGGCACCCCCTCCCCACTCTGGGCTCCCTCCAGCCTGGGCGCTGCGGCCGCTCCAGGTCCTCTCTGCCTTCCTGCCCTTGTCTGCCTTGGTGCTGCCTTTTAAAGACAGTCCTGACCCTCGTCCTCTTGGCCTGAGCGTGGCGTCGTGGCCACCGGGCTGCAGGCTTCATTATCCCTGGAACCTAGAACTGGAGGGTTTCATTCTATGACCCAAAGGGACAGTGGTCGCTGGGGGACTCGGGCAGTCCCAAACCAATCCACTGTGGAAACAATTTTGTCCCCATCCCCGGGGGCTGAGGTCTCCATCCCAGTGCTCTGGGCTTCCTAGTGGCCCGAGAGACCCCTGGTCACCACGCAGGAGCGGCCCACCTGCGGGTGGGGTTCACGGGGGAGGGCGGTGGGGGTTCTGCCCGCTGTCGCTGTCTGGGGAGGCCAGCCCCAGCTTCCCACAAAGGTCGCAGCCGACTGCCTTCACGGCCTCGCCTGCAGCCATCCCGCTGAACTAGCTGAATTATTTACATGTCATCCGACTGGCGTTTGCTCCTCTAACTTCGCTGTCCTCACCCTGGAGCCCTGCGAACACCACGGACGTCGGCCTGGTGGGCCCAGAGCGCTGCGGGGAGATGAGGACGGGGCAACTGTTGGCGGAGGCGGCCAGAGCCTCGGGCAAACGTGGCAGAAGAGAAGCAAGGCAAGGGACATGGGGTGTGTCCAGCGGTTGCCGTGGGTGGCTGGGCCCAGTGAGCGCCCCCGCGTGGCACCGCGTCCGTCCCCTGCCCGGTCGGGCTACTTCACGCGGTCGCGCTTGACCCGGGCAGAGCGGCCGCGGCTCAGCCCTCGGCAAAGCGACAATGAGAATATTAGGATTTCAGGTCCCACAAGGGAGCAGCTCAATTGCCATGACTTCCCGGCTGGGAAACCATCTTTACTCGGAAGGAAAACACCAGACGAAGAAAAACGAGTTTTCTCTGCGAGCGTGGCTGTCCTGAATCGCAGTTCCTGACCGTTCAACGCTGTCAGCTTTCCCGACATCGCCAAGTCGGTGAACCGTCCGTGACCTTCGCAGACGAAGCCTGTTCCGAACGGCCCCGGGAGTGCAACGACGTTGTCGGTGACGGGGCAGACGGACGTGGGTCTTCCTTAGCCCCTTGTCACTTCCAGAAAAAACAGGGCCCATGCCCGTGGCTCACGCTGGTGACCTTTGGTGGGTGACCGCGGAATGTTCGAAGCGTGCAGGCCGGGAAGCCAACATCGCGTGGCCCGTGCCCACGTGGGGGTTCTCTCCGGCAGGCTCGGGGCCGCGTGGTCGAAGCCCAGCCAGAGAAGCCCCATCTCTACACAGCTTTAAACCACGGAGAGTGACTCGTCTACCTGCTCCTTCCCCGGCCCCACGGGGTCTGCGAATCTGAAAAAATCCTCCAAGAGGGAGAGGAACTCCGCAGAGGGGAGCAGCAGGGCCACTTGCCGGGACACACTTTTCTGCATCCAAGAGCAGGAGAGCGGAGAACGGAGACGCCATCTGGCCTTGGAGGACGCTGCTGGGTCCTGCATGCCCCCCGGGGGCTCCGCTGAGGGCCAGCGTGGATGGGGACCCTGCCGGCCCGGCCCTGGCCCTGCCCATCACCGTGTTGCACAAGCCCATCCCCTTGGGGGCCCTCTTGGCCCCATGCTGGCCGTCGGTGTCTCTCAGACTGTAAGGAGCTCCCCACCCCTCTGGTGCTCTCTTACCAAACACGCTCTCTCCAGGCTGTCCAGGACGGGGTTCATCCACGCCTCTACCCGCCGAGTCTACAGACGTGCGTGCACCGTGTGTCAGGCTGTGGCGGCGCCGGGGCTCCCAGGGGCCTGAGTGGACGTGGGGTGTCTCCAGCCGGAGGAGCAGCGAGCCCTGAGCAAGGTTTGGGCGGGCGACGCGGAAGGAGGGTAACATTCCGTCAGTGTCCCATGAGGAAAGGCTCCGTCGGATGAGGAGAAGCCCGGGAGGGTTTTTCTACAAGGGGACGGAGCGGCTGCTCTGGGAGCAGGCACGGGGCCCACCTCGGTGGCCCTAGCCGAAGGGACGGCGCGGAGGGAACGCCCGCTGCCCTCCACCACGCGCCCCTCTCCCTGCAGGACCCAGGGGTTCCCGTCCGCCTCCTTTCGTCTCTCCTCGAAACTCTGGAAACGTCTCCCTCAGAATTAGGAAAGCCATGTCGGTTGCGGAAGATCCAGGAAACACCAACCCGGCAGAGGAGAAAGTAAAAGTCGGGGCGCCCCGCCCACAGCAGCAGGGGTGGTTAATAGTGTTGCAAACCCTTGACCCCCTCCCCCAACCCCTCCGTTTGAAGATGCAGATTGCGGGTGCAAACTTGGGCCCCTTTTCACCAACAGTCCCGCTCGTGTGGACTTGAAATGCCTGCTGTCACCTTTCTGTCCCTTTTCTTTCCTTTTCTCTGAAGGTCATGTCCACGCCCAGCGCGGGGCTTGAACCCATGACCCGGTCGTTCCAACAGGCCCCTCCCAGATGACGGGTCAGGTGCACTGGTACCTTTGCAATCCGGAGTGTCTGCTGGTCGCCACCTTCCCGCCAAGGGGTCCCACCGGGCCCTCGGCAGCGGAAGTACTGGATGGCGCCCAGTAGGCCCACCGCACGTCTACAGGCTGGTCTTGCTAAACAATATCACCGAAACCTCATGGCAAGGACGTCCTCAGACGGATCCCTGAGTGCGGGACATCCTAGGAGCTCAAAACAATCCACACGCCAAGACGGCACATTTGGGGATGGCCCATGCTGCGCCCCGTCTGCGCGGCAGCTGCTGATAGGGAACAGGGGTCTGTTTTCTCACGGTGATGGTGGCGAGGGGGCCTTCCCTTCCTCTTAGGGGCCACGCGCGGAAGAATTCAGGGTCGAGCGTCGCAGTAGCAACAACCTACTGTCAGACGGTCCCACCAACAATAAACGGGAAACGAGGGGGGCAATGGGAAAACAGGGGGACGGGAAGGACTTCTGTGGGTTCATTTGACTCGTTTTTCAAATTTCCTGCAAGTCTGAACAGTGAAGCAAGGAGTCAGGGTGGCGGGAGGTTCCGTGCTGAAGGTTCGGTCTGCGAGGGCCCGGCCACTGCCTCGGCTTGGTTGTTTGAGCCTGGGCTGAACCGGGAGCCCTGGCTGCCTGGTCTGAGGCTCTGCCCACCGGGTCAGTGCCCGCCCAGGGCCGTGCGCGGGGAACCTGTCCCGGGGCTCCAGGCCTCCCGCCAACCCTGGAGAGCCATCTACCAGCTTCCCGTGGACTTCGGAACAGTCGGGGAAGGAAGGGGACCGCAACGGTTCAATGAAAACCAGAGGATGGTCGCTCTGGAGGAGCTCGCGGGGGAGGTCAAGTGTCGAGGCTTCCGAGAGGAACAAAGGCTCCGGGTCACATTCGTTCCAGAATCAGACGCGCTGTTACTCGCTGTCCTTCTCAGGGTCAAAGGCCGCGGAGACCTGGAGACGCACTTTGGTCCCGCTGCCCCCCCCCCCCCCAGTGTTCCTTGTAAGGGGCCACAGCCCTTGGGGAGCGGAAGCAGGGCCACAGCGGCTCTCCCGTGGACGGAGAGTGATCGGCCGGGAGTGCTCCCCTCCGGGGACGGCTCCTCCGGCTCCTGATGCTGACAATCCAGGAAGCGCCTCCGGATCCGCAGCGTCTCCCAAGCTGAGCGTCCGTGCTTGGATCTGGATCTGCCCGGTCGATGGCCCTGTGGGGCTGGCGATCCGGTGGACTCTGCCCGGATGGGGCGGCCGGAGCGCAGAGCTGGCTCTTCAGTGTCCGACCAGGGGCCTGGCGGGCGGTCAGCTCCTCTACCAGAATCGAGGCGTGCGTGCATTAGTTGGTTACGGTTTCCTTCAGGAGGTGTCTCCAAAGCAGGACCACAGAGACCACGGCGTGGAGCGGGATCAGGATTGCGTCCTCCTTGGTAGTGGGTGCTGAGCGGGGTGCTCTGTGTCACTAACCCCCAGAATGAGTTTTCCCACCAACCCCAGAGACGGCTTTCTGAAAGCGCAGACCTGAGCTGCCGCCTCTCAGGTTCGCAGAGCCGAGCGCACGTCCCCCTGCCAGAGAAGACGCCCTCTCTGCCCGCCCCTGCCCTGCCTGGTTCCGGGGCTCACGGGTCCCGCCCGGCGCGGCGTGCACGGGAAAGAGGAAGTGTGGGTTATGGAAGGAGATGCAGGAGGAGCAGGTCTGCGGCTGCGCCTGGGCCGTGGGACCGCCTACGTGGCCCCTGTGCGGCTTCTCCTCCAGTTCAGTCCTCATCGCTTGAGTCGGCTCTCAAGTACCCTGACAAATGTCGGTTCAGTCCTTGAATGCTTCCACTGACGGGGGTCTCATTACTCCATAGGCAGTCTTCCTCATATTTTGGGATTGGCTTGCTTCCTCTCCAAGTCCTGCCTGCCTCAGCACCCCCGCTGACCTGCTGGGGCCAGATGGGGTCTGGCTGGCGGTTCACGGTGCCCGCGGCGGACTGGACACTGAAATCTATGGAGGGACAAAGCCTTGGGCCATGGGCAAGCCTGAAAGATCACACATCAGATTTTTTCTCTCAAAATTTTTTTTCCAGATTTTATTTATTTATTTGACAGAGAGACACAGAACGAGAGAAGGAACAGGAGCAGGGGGAGTGGGAGAGGGAGAAGCAGAAGAGGCGTCCTACTGAGCAGAGAGCCCGATGCGGGGCTCGGTCCCAGGACTCTGGGATCATGACCTGAGCCTAAGGCAGATGCTTAACGACGAGTTTCCCAGGTGTCCCCTCTCCGTTTTTTTTTTTTTTTTTTGTGGTAAAATACACATAACATAAAATTTACCGTTTTCAACCATTTCTAGGTCCACAGCTCAGCAGCATTCAAGTCATTCCCTTGTGTGCGACCATCCCATCCCCGTGTCTAGGACTCTCTCCATCTGGTGAGACAGAAGGTCCGTCCCCACGAAGCACTGACCCGATTGCCACCCCAGTCCCCCAGCATCCACCCTCTATTCTTTCTCTCCCTCTGGATCCGATGGCTCCAGGGACCTCACAGACGGGAAACCACAGCGCTTGCCCTCCTGCGAGCTGCCGGTTCCGGGAGCAGGAGGCCGGCAAGGCTCCTCCGAGCGGTAGCCTCCTGCGGGATTCTCTTCATTTTGAGGCCGAGTCCTAGTCCGTGGCACGCGGGGACCGCATTCGCTGGTCTGCTCGTCTGCCCACGGACGCTTGGGTTGCCTCCGCCTTGGCTCCGGTGAATACTGCTGCGGGAACGCGGGCATGCCCACAGCTCCTCGGGCGCCTGCTTTCCCTTCTCTGGGTCTATACCCACAAGTGGAATTGCTGGGTCATCTGGTAATTCTATTTTTAATTTTTTGAGGCGTGAGAACACTTTTCCACAGCGGCTGCTCTCATTCTCCTTCCCACCCACAGAGCACTGGGGTCCAATTTCCCCAGTTGTGCCAACACTCCCTTTCTGGCTTTGTTTTTGCTTTTTTGTTTTTGTTTAGTTTTTAAGATTTTATTTATTTGGCAGAGAGAGAGAAAGCACGTGAGCAGGCTCCCTGCTGAGCAGAGAGCCCAATGCGGGGCTCGATCCCAGGACCCTGAGATCATGACCTGAGCCGAAGCAGATGCCTAACGACTGAGCCCCCCAGGTGCGCCTATAACAGTTTTTTGAACAAAATTTTGTAATTTTAATGAAGTCCAAAATACCAGTTTTATCTTTTCTGACAAATGCTTTTAGTGTCCTGCCCAATCTCTGCCGGCGGAAGTCTCGGATTTTCCCTTGTATCCTCTTCTAGAAGTTTTATGGTTTTAAATGCTCATTTGGGTCTCCGAGGCACTCAGGGCTCAGGAGCCCCAGGGTCGTCCGTGGCCGTATTCGAGGCCACCTGCTGAGCGTGTCCCTGTGGTCACACACTGTACGCAGGTCAGCCGCTTGGCAAGGTGAGCCAAAAAGTCATTTTATGGATATTTCTGCCACTTAAATTCCTCGAACGCAGCACTGTGATGGCTGTGGCGCTCGTCAGCCACACGGAGACCAGAGAAGAGCCGTCAGAATTCCCAAGAACCCGCAGGGAAGGTCGGCCCTGTGCTCTTTGTTTCTCCGGGGTCGTGCCTCCTTCCTTTCTCTACCCGTTTTATGGAAACGCCAAATAGGTGAGACTGGTTCGTGACGCCATCGCTATGACCCATATTTCGTATTACTCTGTGTCTCGTGACCAGCAGGAGTCCGAGTGGAGCAGAAGCCCCAGGGGGGCCCCGTGCGGTCAGGAGCTCCGACAGTCCCGGGTGCAGGGCCGCCAAGTCTGACCGCGGAGCAGCTCACTGGGTTTGCCAGAGCTCGTCCTCTGTGCGCTTCACCTTCGGCTTTTCTGTTCATTTGATGGGAAGGGTGTGACAGCCTCAGTGACATGTCGTGAGCAAGTCAGAAACTTCATAGCGCCCATCAGCCGAAGCCTGGCCGACCCCTTTCCAAGGTCAGACAGACGCGGCTCACTTTCTTACCTGAATCAGGAAATGCCCACGAGCGTTGCAGGGGGGTCACAGGGGTTTAGACGGCACCCCTTTCCCTGGATCTGTTGATTCTACATGTGGATACGTCCTCGGGGCATGGGGTTCAAGCAGTAAGCATCGGGGGCCCCGTTCCCCGCTTCCCCACATCTACTCTGCCTCCCAGGCCCGAGGCTCCCACCATTTTCTGCTCCTGTGTACCCTCCCACGCCCCGCGACTCTTTTGAAAAATACTAAAGCTATGGAATAGTGGACATTTCATATTTTTCACTTGGGTGCATCGATTATTAACACTTTGCCCCATTTTCTCTCTTTACGTATTCGTACATGTGCCTCCTGGCCGAGGCTTTCAGTGAGGGGGCACGCGTGTGCATTTGTAGGACGTGCGTGGTCTGTGCCCTTTAAAGTGGACACTTGACAAAAGTCCCAGCACCTCCCCTCCAACACGTGGCACCCAAAGTCAAGGACGCTGCTCTCCATTTCTCCAGAACTGTGGCCGGCACATCGCCGGTCCTGTCTAAGGACGCGGAGAAATGCACAGTAAAGGTACAGTTTCCCCTTTTTAATCCTTCCAGGAAAAGGACACGCGGAGAACTGCAACAGGATCTAAATACAACCCCCTGCGGCCCCGCCCCCGCCCCACAGACCTTCTGAGCTCGCCGGGGTCACCTGCACATTCTGTTCTGAGCTCGGCACTGTGTGCTGGAGCTCCCGCGGTCACATACAGATCTGTCGCGTTCATGTTTTATTTTTAAAATGGTTTTGGAAAAGTTTCAGTAGCTGATATATTCACTAGTTGAACCCTCTAGAGAACCGCTCAGGGACAAGCCTCATTTTCATCCTGGGCCCTGTCCTCCCGGTGCCCCCCACCCCCATCCCCTGCGCTTGGGGTTGGACCTCAGAGCCCCGAAGCCAGAGCAGTTGTGTTTCTTTTCGCACAGAAGGCAGCAGGGCACGCGCCGGCCACACTTGGCCGTTCGGCAGTCGGCAATAGGTCTTGGTGTTACAATAACGTGATTTCCGGGAACGTGTGTGTGGGGGAGGGTCTCAGGAACACTAGAGTGTGCGGCCGGCTCTGTTTCAGGCGTCTGAGCGAAGAGTAAGCTGCTATTTCTTTCTTTTTTTTTTTTTTTTTAAAGATTTTTATTTATTCATTAGTCAGAGAGAGAGAGAGAGCACAGGCAGACAGAGTGGCAGGCAGAGGCAGAGGGAGAAGCAGGCTCCCTGCCGAGCAAGGAGCCCGATGCGGGACTCGATCCCAGGACGCTAGGATCATCACCTGAGCCGAAGGCAGCCGCTCAACCAACTGAGCCACCCAGGCGTCCCTAAGCTGCTATTTCTTTCTTTTTTAAAATGATTTTATTTTATTTGAGAGAGAGACAGAGAGAGGAAGAGAGAGAGAGGACAAGCAGGGGGAACAGCAGGCAGAGAGAAGAGGACTCCCTGCTGAGCGGGGAGCCCAAAGCGGGGCTCGATCCCAGGACCCCGAGATCACAACCTGAGCCGAAGGCAGAGGCTTCACCGCCTGAGTACCCCAGGTGCCTTCAAGCAGCTGTTTCCGACACAAAACTGTGGACAATGTGTTTTGAAGGCAGGAAATCTAAAACGTTAACCACTTGTAAATATCGGCTTCTTTGCGAGTGATGAAGTCTTGGGTGGCCTTTGAGTTTTGTTTTGTTGATTTTTTTTAAAGATTGTATTTATTTGACGGAGACAGAGAGACAGCGAATGAGAGAGCACAAGCAGGGGGCCTGAGAGAGGGAGAAGCAGGCTTCCCGCAGAGCAGGGAGACCCATGCGGGGCTCGATCCCAGGACCCCGGGCCAAAGGTAGACACTTCACCACTGAGCCTCCCCGGGCCCGGCTCTGAGATTTTTGACTGACATGTGTCTCCTTGAAGCTTCGAGGGGGTGTTTTTGTTAAATATATACGTGAAAGAGCCCATTCTCATAGAATACCTCATGTTTTCATGATTCCTTTTATCTGGGGATCTCCAAGAACTATCCCAACATCCCTGGAAAGGTATGGTAGCGGTCCCTAGGTGTGCCTTACAGACAGGGACACCGAGGCCCGTGGCGTGGTTAAAGTCACTGCATCACCGACGCTGACGTTTCACCGGGCACTCAGGGGATGCTGGGCAAAAGGCTGAATTCAGGTGTCACACCAGTGTGGCCAGTACTTAAAAGCAGCTGGTTTTCTGGCCTCTGGGTTAGTCCTCTGCTCTTTCTCCGCTCCCCTAAAAAACCCAGCTGTCCTAGAGAAGGCAGCGCAGGGGCTTCAAGATTGAATGTGCTGCTCGCAAGCTATTTGTGTTGCCTTTCAGAAGCTCAGGGAACTCTCCAGTCCTCAGCTCTCACACCCCTGCACCGTGTCTTGCGACCCCCCCAACCCCCCCTAACCTCGTGTTCCCTCCGATCACCCGGGTCTGCCTCCCATTGCCACGCCGGCTCCTTCGCTGAGTCCCATCTGTCTCTGCCTTTTCTTCTTCCCGTGTTTTGAAGGAACAGATGTAAATCCCTCCTTCTCAAGGTGAGTTCCCTTCCTTCATGCTTTGTCCCGAATCTCCTGACCTCCTCCGAGAAGGAACTCCTTTCCCGATTGCTTTTCTCTCCTGTTCTGTTGTTCCCGGGGCTTTGACGGAAAGGTGCTGGAGGGCCTTTGGCGCAATGGCCAGACAGAAACAGCAAACACAACCGAGAAACCCCAAGGCGTCCCTTGACCTTCATTCTCCAGCTACTGGCTTTCTCCTCAGTCCATTCCAGGACGAATGCGGCCGCCCCCGCCTAGGTCCCCGCAAAGCAGGCCTCTGCCAACCTGGGCGAGGACAGATTCTGCGGGTTCCCCGGTCCTTGGCTGCCCGCTGTCATCGTGACATCGTGAGCTTCTGCACCGAGACCCTTCTCAGAGAAGCCTGTCGCCGGGAGCTGGATCGCAGGGTCGCACAAGTACCTAGTTCCTGGCACACCAGGTTAGCCAGGCGCCGTTGACAAAGTCCAAAGGTCCAGAGACGCGTGGCCGCGAAAGAGGAAAGGAGTTAGTTCAGTGAGGCCAGCGCTGGAAGATAGCAGGCTAGGGTCTCAAGGACACCGCGAAATGCTGGACCGACTTCTGGGTTTATTTTTTATTTTATTTTATTTTTTAAAGATTTTATTTATTTATTTAACAGACAGAGATCACAAGTAGGCAGAGAGGCAGGCAGAGAGAGAGGAGGAAGGAGACTCCCTGCTGAGCAGAAAGCCTGATGCGGGACTCCATCCCAGGACCCTAGGATCATGACCTGAGCCGAAGGCAGAGCCCTTAACCCACTGAGCCCCCCAGGCGCCTCTGACTTCTGGGTTTATATAAGGAAAACGTGGGGCGAAGGAGGGTGGGTCCATTCAGGCTGGCGCTGAAGGTCAAACGGGTCACTGTCGTGGAGTCAGTCGTGCAGGGGCGGGTGGTCCTTACCCTCCAGGGCAGGGTTTCCGCTCCCACCGAGGGGTGCTTTGTCTTGGGGTCTTCTGCCTGCGCCAAGGGACCAGCTGAAAAGAAGAACCCACTGGAAAGCTGGAGGTCAAAATGGAGGCAGCTGAGTCCACTTTGTCCCACACACACACACACACAGGAATAGAATTTTATAAAGATGGTTTCACATTTTGTATGTTGGATGTGTGTGCTGTCAAGAAATAGAGCAGCCCTGGGGCGCCTCGGTGGCTGAGTCAGTTAAGCATCTGTCTTGGGCTCAGGTCATGATTCCAGGGCCCTGGGATTGAGCCCTACATGGGGCTCCCTGCTCAGCGGGGAGCCTGCTTCTCACTCTCCCTCTGCCTCTGTTCATGTACTCTCTCAATCACGATCACTCTTTCTTTCAAACAAATAAATAATCTTAAAAAAGAAAAAAGAATGTCATTATTATCTTTACCGCTGGCCTGGTATTTCCTGGTAAGGAGGAGCTGGTGGTCTGCAAATCTTGTATGTACCTTTTTTCTCCTTGTTTCCTGTGTTTATTGCCTTTGGGAAATTTCTACAAATGTTCTTGAATCGAACATAAATTTCACAGTGTGATAAAAATTGCCACACTGTCATTCCGAACCTTCAGCAGGTGCTCCTGGACTCTGGGATGCGCTTGGCAGGGTGCGGGTGCGGGGGGTGCTGATGTCTGCCCACTCCTTCCTGTCATGGGCACGTGTCTCTGGGAAGTTTGTACCTTTCCTCAGTTTCTCAAAGAGGCCGTGACACAGAGGAGCCATCATTTACTGTTACTTTCTGCCAGGCTGAGATGAGAGCGTGGGACCAACCCTTCCCACAAGCCTATTATCTCCATTTTACAGACGCGGCAACCAAGTCACAGAAGCTCCCACTTTCCCACCCATCCTGGAAACCCCCCGTGTGTCTATGCCTGGCCTCCCTTTCCCACCAGATAAGGAGTAAAGTCCTTGCTGTCCACACAAGTAATTATTTCCCATCCTCGGGGCTGGAAGTCTCTGTACCCAGCAAGCTGACAGGCACACAGTCCCTGAAGGGCGCCTTCCTGCTCGGCTGGCTCTCTGCCTCCTCATTCACCCTAATGGGCTTCACTCACCCCAGTTTAAATCCTTGCTTTTCTGTTTTGAGTTGATTGTACTCTGGAGTTTCTGGAGCATCACCATCTGGGCTAAAATTAATTTTGGGATAAATCCTCAATCTTATTTTTTTTTTAAATATTTGACAGAGATCACAAGTAGGCAGAGAGGCAGGCAGAGAGAGAGGAGAAAGCAGGCTCCACACGGAGCAGAGAGCCTGATGTGGGACTCGATGTAGGTAGGGCTCAATCCCAGGACCCTGGAATCATGACCTGAGCCAAAGGCAGAGGCTTTAACCCACTGAGCCTCCCAGGCGCCCCCTCAATCTTATTTTGAAAGATCCTTCCTGTTGTTTACTTAAAAAAGAGTTCTTTTTTTTTTTTAAAGATTTTTATTTATTTATTTGACAGACAGAGATGACAAGCAGGCAGAGAGACAGGCAGAGAGAGGAGGAAGCAGGCTCCCCGCTGAGCAGAGAGCCCATATGGGGCTCGATCCCAGGACCCTGGGATCATGACCTGAGCCGAAGGCAGAGGCTTTAACCCACTGAGCCACCCAGGCGCCTCGTTTTTTCAAGTGTCACTTAAATATTGCCATGTCATTTAACGTCACATAATGCTTATCCCAGTGCACCCAGCACACCATCCCAGTGGGTGGGGGTGGGGGTGTGGGGGATGGGGAGAGCCTTGTTTTGTCCTACTTGATTCTTCTTTCTTGTTTTTCTACTTGGTTTTCCAATAATACAGTCCGCTGCACTGACAGGTGTTTTAATTTTAATTATTATTTTTTTTTTTTGGAGGGAGGTTGAACAAGTTATTTGTGGGTACCCTGCCACTTACTATTTAAAATTCATGTTTCTGTCCTGTCTGCATTTCAAGATCAGCTCACACTTGCTGCGGGGACTGACTTCGGTGTGAAATGTCACATGATAGGACTGTCAGCACTGGAAGGGACCTGAAATCCCATCAGCTGGCTGGCATACACCGTTACAAATGCAGTGGCAAACTGTGGATGTACCTGAACGAAATTCCAGTCTCTGCTGAGATTGTCTTGGGTTTTATCATGAGGTATCCATACGAAAAGCAAATACTGTCTTATTCCTTTCTTTTGACCTTTTATATGATCTATTAAAAGAAAGAATAGGGAACTGACTCAGATAAAGACATGTTTTTTGTTTTCTTTTGCTAACAGGTCACTCACTAAAAACTATGTTGTAAGTGATCCAATGGACGTTTAAGAAACACAAGGAAAGAATATACACAATATAAAACTACTTCTTGTTTTTTAAATTTATTTCTTTTCAGCGTAACAGTACTCATTGTTTTTGCAGCACACCCAGTGCTCCATGCAATACGTGCCCCCCCTATTACCCACCACCTGGTTCCCCAACCTCCCACCCAAACTACCTTTTGTTTTTAAGTAGTGCCAGGAAGCATGAATTCCTCTTCCAGTTCCTTCTACCTGGATGAAGGTTCAAATTAACATGAGGTAGATCAGCAGGAAAAAAATCAAATTTAATAGCTTACACATAGGGCATCCACAGAGGCACGGAAATTCCAGAGACAGACAAAATGAGATATGTAGATGTCATCCTGAATTAAGAAAAAGGCAAGGGTCCGGGGCTTTGAAGGGAAGGAATGTAATTCACAGGGCAGTGAGAAAAAGAGCGACTGTTCGCTAATTAGATGTTTGTCCTGCCATAGCATGGGTCACTCACGTAAAATTTATCTCTGGTAGTAACCAGCGTTCTTGGGAAGACTCCCAATTTAGAGTCTTCCATGTAATTAAGGGAGGGGCAAAAAATTCTGTTGAGCCCACAGGGTCTCCTTTGCCATCGCTCAAAATAATCTTCATGCCCGCGTGGCCCACCTTGGGGCAGTCTGTCCCCCAGAGTAGGACAAACTAGAGGCAGGGCTACTTAAGCCTTCCCAGGGCCTAGAGTGAAGCTTATTAATCAGATGTTATAAATAAAAAGCGTTGAAAGTATCTTCCACTAAAGGCTCTCAAGGGCTTAGATCAGTTGGGGGGTGGGGGAAGTTGTCCCTTCTCCACTCCCAGGTTCTTTGCTCCTCTACTAATTAAACTGACCGAAGACCAATAAGAGGAGGAGAGCGAACAGAAGTCCAACAATGTGCGTACGTCGTGCGTACCTGGGGGACGTCCTGGAAAACCGAGGAGCCCCCAGAAATGGTCTAAGACCCCGCCCTCAACACGGTCCTGGAGCGGACGCCAGAGGATGCTAGGGTGGGGGGTCGGATCCAGAAGGGGAGAGGGGTGCGGGAGGAGGACAGCAGGCAGGGCTGGGGGTGGGGTGGCAGTGGGGGAGGGGAGAAGGGGGGGTGGGGGTCGGCTCCAGGAGGGGAGAGGGGGGTGGGGGGTCGGCTCCGGGAGGGGTGCGGGAGCGGACAGCAGGCAGGGCTGGGGGTGGGGTGGCAGTGGGGGAGGGGAGCAAGGCTGGGGTGGGGGTCGGCTCCGGGAGGGGTGCGGGAGAGGACAGCAGGCAGGGGGTCTGCGCTCCCCGGAGACGCGGTCAGCCTCTCTCTCTGCCGCTGGCGGGGACACGCTCGCAACCGACGACCCTCTGCACGGACGCGCCGCGGACAAAGGCGCCGCGGCGGCTCAGGGCGACGCTGGGCCTGCAGGTCCTCAAACGTGACCGCCCACGCTAGTCCACGTCACAGAGGCCAGTCCCGGGCGGCCGCGGCGGGTCGGACACCAGGGGAGGCCGTCGGGCGCGGGCCCGGCCCCCTCCGCCCGCCGCCGCCGCGCGGATCCGTGGACGCCGAGCAACACTCGCGGGAGCTCCACCCCCACCCCCACGCCTAGTCTGGCCTCCGCGAACCTTCGGGAAGGCGGGCGGGGCGGGGCGCATGCGCGGCGTCAGGGCCGGGCGGAAGTGCTCGTCGCCGCGCCGCCGCCGCGTGACGCACTTCCTGTTTGTTGTCGGAGAAAGGAGAGAAAGGAAAGCGCGAGGAGCCGCCGCCGCCACCGCCGCCAGCGCCGCCGTGCCGGAGCCGAGGGGACCCGGGCCGCCGCCCCGCCGCGCCTCCTGCTCGCCGCCGGCTCCCTGTCCTCGGTGAGGGTCGCCCGCGGGCGGGGGTCGGGCGACGGGCCGGTGTGGGGCCGGGGAGGGAGGTTGGGCCGGGGGTCGGGACCTGCGGCCTGCTGTGGGGTCGGGGTTTCGGGGCTCGGCGTCTGGCTGGGGGGTCTGTCGGGGGCCGGGGCCGGGGTCCCGGGGTGGGCGTCGGGCGAGGGGCGCGGGCGTTGCGGCCGCGGGCGGACGTTGGGGGTCGGGGGTGGACGGCGGGTCCGGGGTTGGCGGGTCGGGCGCGGGCGTCGGGCCGGGCGCCTGGAGGCCGGGGGCGGGCCGGGGTCCCGGGTCCCGGGTCCCGGGAGGCGGGGGCGGCCTTCGCCCTTCGCCCTTGGCCGGCCCCGCTCTGGCGGTTGGGCCGGGGCCAGTGCGGGGCGCGGGCCGGGGCTCGGCGGCGGCGGGGCCCGTGCGGCACGAGGGGCTGTTTGTGCCCTCGAGTCCCGCGTGGACGGGCCCGGAGCCCGGAGCCGGTGAGTTCGCGGCGAGAGGAGCGGCCGCGCGGGAGGCGGCGGCGGGGGAGCGGCCCGGAGACGCGCAGCCCCGTGCCCGGAACTTCGGGGTTCTCGGAAGTTCGCTGTGGGGCGGAGAGCGCCGCTGTGCGCTGGGCTCGCACCAGCTGCTGCCCAAGTAAGGGCAGGGTCGGCGCGGCAGAGTCCGCCGCAGGCCGCGCGCGGTCCCCGAAGGTCTCCGAGCGCGTCGTGGCTGTCGCCTGCTCGCGCGAGCGCGGGGGCATGGCCGCGCGGCAAGGTCACCCCGCGAGGGGCCGGCGCTGCGTTCCGCCGCGCCCTGCCTCAGCCCCGGCCGGCGTCCTGGAAGACGGGGCTCGAGTTGGGGAGGACTCGGGTCCGGCGACGAGCAGGGACCGACGAGAGGCGGGAAAAGCCGTGGCCTCGAGCTTCTTGCCGGCCGGTTTTCGGGATCATCGTCGTTTCTAGGAATTACGCGGCTCCGGTGTTTGCTGGCTGTGCGGTTCCTGCCCCGCTCTCCGGCTCCGCCCCGGCCTTACGGGCTCTCTGGGAATCGCAGTCGGGACTTCCCCGCTCCGGGTACCGGGCCGTGGGTAACCCAGCGGGAGGGCTCTTCCGGCGCCTTCTCCAGGCAGCGGCGGAACGTTCTAGATCCTGCACGTGGGATTCCGAGCGCATTGGCTTGGGGGCGGCTTGGGAAGTTGAGTTTGGAGATCGGCCTGAGCGGACTCGACCTGTTGCTGTCGGAGATGGTCAGCGTGGGAGTTGAGGAGCCTTTTAGGAGGCTGAGATGAGGTCGGCTTCCTTTAGAAGAAATCGTCAGTGTTTCAAGTCTGGTTCTCCTGGTCTGACGTTGGTGGTTTGCGGGGTGTTCCTCGCTGCAGGACAGACGTCTCTGAGGGCCGCGTGGGGAGTTCCGCCGAGGACCGTGCTGCAGACCGGGTCGCGGGCAGGGAGGGACGCCGCTTGCAGCTCCCTGGCGGGCGACAGCTTTTCTGTGTGAGCGAGCCCACTGTCCTCGTGGGTGTAGGAGTTAAGAGCGGAGCCAGTTTCCCTTGCATTGACGCTGTTTTGGGACAGTCGTGTAGACAGTTGTTGAGGTACAGTGCAGTGCGCACCATCAGGCGTTTTGACCAGCGAACTCAGCACCACTTCGCGGTGGGATGGTGTCTGCATGTTTCTTGGTGGGAAAGAGGGCACCTTACGACTCGGTGAGTTCCTTTGTTAACGATCTTTCTTACTTGAGAGCCTGCGCGCCGGAGAGGAAGGGCACACAGGTGGACGGAGGAGCAGAAGCCGACTCCCTGCTCAGACCTGGAACTCCGTCCCGGCACCCCACGTTCGTGACCTGCGCGCAGGGCAGATGCTTCACGGGCTGAGCCCCCGTGCCCTCACCCTCAGTGAGTCATTGTAAGTTGAGCTTTTCAGGGTTGCTGTGTGCTGCTGACTGTCACCGTGGTGAGGTTCCCTGTTACCTTCTGCGTGGGCCCGCCCGGGCAGGTCAGCTGCAGTGCCAACGGGTAAGGCTGATTCCAGGCCTTTCCTGAGGTCTGTTGGTAAGGATCAAGTGAATGGAATCGGCCTCTGTTTGTAAGTTCATGTTCCAACAATATGTGAAAACCTTTTTTTGTTCAAATCCTGGAAATGAATCTGACTTAGGGTAGGGGTGGTCAGTGTTGGCAATCTGGGTTGCTTTTATTTTGCCCAGGACACCACCTAGTGGTGAAATGGGCGTAATTGCAGGTTTATTGGGGAGTTAGGATGGGGACAGCGGCGAGAATTAACAAATGCTGTCCTCTCTTTGATAAATAGGATTTGTGAGAACTTGAAATTCGGGAGGAGGGGAGCCTGCTTCCCCCTCTCTCTCTGCCTGCCTCTCTGCCTGCTTGTGATCTCTGTCACATAAATACATAAAATCTTTAAAAAAATAAATTCAGGAGGTCGATGAGAAGAGCAGCAAGGCTGCAGATAAGTATAGCGATAGGAATGATAACACGGGAGTGGAAGGACAAGTGACTGTCATCTCTGCCCTCAGCTTCGCCAAGATGATGCGTCACCTGTTGACCAACCGAGTCAGCCAGGTGCCCTGGAAGGACTATCTAAAACCTAATTAAAGGAAATGAGTTAATGGGTAACTCAGCTTGGAGAACTTTGATGCTTTTATTATATATCAATTACAGTTTTTTTCCCCAAATTTTGTACTTTAATGGCAGCATGTAAGATCACTCTTCACCCTTTTTGTTCTAATATCCTACCTAAGAAAGAAGTAAGTTTAAAAAATACCTATTATTCTTTGTCTATTTAAATTCTTCATTTTTAAGGTGGGGAAAATTAATTTCTGGTAAAAAGTTATAAAGGTAGGGGGCTCCTGGTGGGCTCTGTTTGTGGTGCGTGCGACTCTTGGTTTCCGATTGTAAGTTGAAGCTCTGTGTTGGATGTAGAGATGATTTAAAATCTTGAAAAAAAATTATAAAAGCAGTTAAGTTCCTCAGGGTTGCATTATATGTCAAAGTGGGGAGGAGTGTATTTTGTTTACACCTCTAATACCTTATTTCAAAAGCTATTCCTTAATTGGGCATAGCTTGGTTTTCTCTGAAAACTTTGATCCTTTCTTAACATTTGTGGGGAGTTTTGACCATCCTAAGTAAGAAACAGTAGCTGCTGCGAGTGGCTCTGGGCAGTAGAAGTGCATGGGTTGTGAGTTGGTGGGGTTTCTTTTTTTGCGTGTATTTGTTTATAAAAATACTCTAGTTATTTAGGATTCTTAAGTTCAGTCACAAGGATCAGTTGTATTTGGAAGGGGGATTTCTGCAGGTGGTATGTGATTTGTACCCTTTAAAATTCTCGTTCTCCTTTTCACCAACACAGGATTCCAGGACCTTCCTGTGTGTTCTTCTGGGGTAGGCCTGGAATCATCACTTCTGTGCTCCCTGTGTGCCTAAGGTGTCGCCCCAGACCGCCCCAGACTGTGTGCTGAGAAAACCTTGTTTGGATCCTTCCTGGTTTGTCTTTGTCCTGATGACCCTTCTGTGGTTAATAATGGAATCCAGACTTTCGGAAAGTTGGGGGCAGAAATACCCACTTTGAATTCACAAACCGGGACTGGGTACTTGCCGCATTTTCTATTTTATTTTAATGGAAGGAAATTAGTCGTGCCTGTAAGTGTCTAATAGTCGATAATTACTGGTTTTGGCAATCATTGGTCTCAGATCTTGAGTTCAGTGGAAGTAGCTTCCTTGTTTGTTTCAGGAATCCTTGAGGCATATTGTGTAACAAATATGTAAGTAGATGGTTTGTGGGAAGGAGTGACAGTTCTCTTCCGTGTGTCTGTCCCCAGCCCCCCCCCCCCATTATGAGAATTCTCAGGTAATGAAATGATACATAGGTAACTTCTCCAGATTTTAGTTTCTTCTTTCTCTCTTCCTCCTTCCCTCCCTTTTTAAAGATTTAAAGAAAACACAAGCAGGGGAAGCAGCAGAGGGTGAGGGAGAGGCAGAGTCCTGGCTGAGCAGGGAGCCCGTTGTAGGGCTCGATCCCAGGACCCTGAAGGCAGATGCTTAACTGACTGAGCCACCCAGATGCCCCCAGATGTACTGATTTCTTGTTAAATGTCCTGGGTGTTTTCATTTCCATTAAGCAAACGGCACTCTACTAAATTAGCTTGATGCCACGGAAGAATTAAACATTTAAAAAATGGTTTCTTGGGGTGCCTGGGTGGCTCATTGGTAGAGCATGTGAATTATTGTTATTTTTTGGACTGTGTGACTCTTGATCTTAGGTTGGTATAAGTTCATACTCCATGTTGGGTGTAGAGATTAGTTAAAAACAAAATCTTAAAAATAAAGTTTTCTTTGCAGTTATCCCTTTTCCGAGTTAAAGAAGTAAGGAGTGTATTGATTTGCTGGGTTTTTAAGCTAAAGATGGGGAATGTGTTCCATGGATATATGACCTTTCGCTGGAATTCTGTTAAGGTAATATATGATGAGTGGCAGTCTGGGTGGAGGAGAAGGAAAGGCATTGTGCAAGGAGGGTTTTCTCCTCCCATTCCCAGCGTTCAGTCTTCACAGGTTGGAAAGAACAAAGGAGGTTTTTGTGTTTTTTTTTCTTTTGCAAGCAGAGCGAGGTTTGTTAGATGATAGGTAGAGAGGTATTTGAGAAAGGTCTTGTGGGAAGAGGGTCATTTCTGTCCAGTAACGTCTTACTGGGTGGGTGGCCAGCCTTTGGGCTGTAGGTTACACCTCAGAGCGTGGAGGTGTCTGTCCTATACCGCACTCGAGGACCTTGACTCCGGGATGGTCTGTAGACGTCTAGGATGATGTCCTTGCGGCCGTCCCGCTGGGCCCGTGTATATTCCTAGGCTTCCTCGCCTTCAGAAACAGTAAAAGCAAGGCTGCGGAGCTGAAGGGGGCCAGCTCAGCTGCGCAGAGAACTTGGCTTTTTAGAGTTAACTCATCCTGCAGCGCCTCACGTAGCTCATCAAGTAACACGGATGTATTTATAGTCGAAGCTGATAGTAGGGAAGTTCCAAGGCTGAGCGCATACACAAGCCAAGCAGTGCCTCCCGAATCCCATAAGGTCCTCTAGGTGAAGGGACTGTTAGGAGAGGGCCTGGTCCCGTGTGTTCTGTGAGACCAGCCTTCTCACTGTCTCATCTTTGCCTTACCTGGTCGGGATCATTTCTGTCAACAGCCTGTTTCTGGGGCAGGGTTTGGGGGAGGTGGTATTTGGTGGAGGGGGTAGTAAATTTGTACTAGTTTAGTGATGCCGGTATTTTGTTACATTTAACTTACATCTTTATTTTTGGGGCAGGAGCGTTTGTTCTCTTTGTGGCTGGGGCTTTTCTTTTTCTGCAGACTGCTGCTGGCAGTTGGTGAGGGGTATTTGATTCAAGGGTCTGTGTTAGAGATTATCCATGTATTTAGAGAAAAATGAGGTGGTTAGGTTGCTCAGAGGAGGTTTTAAAGTGAATAAGGTGAGTTTTTGAAGGTAACCAAGAGGTTTGGGAGCCCCTCGAGTACCTTTCTGGTACTTTTTCAGTGTTACACAGGAATAGAAATTAGTAAAGGTAGTTTGGATGGTAAGTCTATGCACTTTTTTCTCTTGATTGCAAAGGGGAAGTCTCATACTTAGAAAAAAGGACGGGAGTTACTTTACCCAGAATTCTACCAACAAAAATTCTCCATTAATAAAATTTATAAATGTAAACCATAATGGCTTAATTCGCCTGTAGAGTAATTGTAGGAGATGGTAGCTGACTTTGCTTTGGGAATCCGAGCTTGGTGTTTTGGTATCCAGGTCATGGTACACGGCTTAAAGTAGCAAGCTGCAGTAGGGAACTGATGCTTGAGTTACCAGCCTTCACTCTGAGGGAGCGTCTTCGGTTTTGTGTTCGTGCCCGAGCTTGTTTTTCGTAATTGTAACGTCTACTTGGAGAAATCAAGAACCTTTAAAAAAAATTTTTTTTTATTTTTAAAGATTTTACATATTTATTTGACAGAGAGAGATCACAAGTAGGCAGAGAGGCAGGCAGAGAGAGAGAGGGAAGCAGCCTCCCCGCTGAGCAGAGCCCAATGTGGAGCTGGATCCCAGGACCCTGAGATCATGAACTGAGTTGAAGGCAGAGGCTTTAACTCCCTGAGCCCCCCAAGCATCCCGAGAAATTGAGAATCTTAATGGACAGGGTTAAACCCTTAATCCAAACGCTCCCGGGGAAGGAGGCGGCATTCGCGCTAGGTGGGCGGCAGGTGTGTTATAAGGACTAATTCCTTCACTCCAGCAGCCACCTCCTTGGATGAGCCAAAGCTTTAGACCACAGGATTCATCTCTGCGTTGACAGGACTGTTGAAATGCAACCTGAGTGAAGTAGGAGTTCATCTTCGTAGGGAGAAGCTAGCCCGTGGTGGTTTGGGCACAGTGTAGTGGGTGCAGGCCGCTCCTTGAGAAGATGAGATGAGGGTACAGGACACCGGCCTATGCTGGGTATACAGGAGTGTTTTCATATTTTGCTAGTTGGGTTAGAATTCATTCTGATAAGTAGACTGGCAGCCTGGGGTTTGTATCTAGAAGAGTGTGTGTCGTTCACCTGACGTGTTCGTTCACAGCAGAGTCACAGGTTGACCCCGTATTAGGTGAGGTGGCAACCTCAGAGTCCGCGGTTAGAGAAGCTCTACTCCTTCCCCGCGTGCACTGGGTGACTCTCCGCGGCGCACTGTCTTTGTGGGTTTTTCTTTGCACCGGCTCCGCGCTCTGGAGGCCCTGTGCTGCTGGTTCGCGGCCTGCCCTGTGCTTCCCTGGACCCCCGTGGTCTGAGTTGCGCTCGGTCTTCCGTGGGTAGGAGCACTCTGGGTCTTCCGTGGGTAGGAGCACTCTGGGTCTTCCGTGGGTAGGAGCACTCTGGGTCTTCGTGGGTAGGAGCACTCTGGGTCTTCCGTGGGTAGGAGCACTCTGGGTCTTCCGTGGGTAGGAGCACTCTGGGTCTTCCGTGGGTAGGAGCACTCTGGGTCTTCCGTGGGTAGGAGCACTCTGGGTCTTCCGTGGGTAGGAGCACTCTGGGTCTTCCGTGGGTAGGAGCACTCTGGGTCTTCGTGGGTAGGAGCACTCTGGATCCACCAGCCGCTCGTGCGCAGCCCTAGCAGTGGGTGGTGCTGAGCCGACGGACAGTTAAAGCTCGGTTTCTAGTGTCCTTTATATGATTTGGTTAAAAAAAAAAAATGTCATGAAGGCCAGCACTTAGGTGGGAGACGGACGAGGGATGTAGACCCAGTAGTTTGTGGAAGTGCGTCAGGTCGCTCTTGCCCGTGGAAGGAGGCTTCTCTTGGTGGGTGCAGAATAGGGCAGGCTTCCCGGAACCGGCTGGGACGTTCAGACAGGCTAGCGCTGCTTCCCAGGGCTGGGAGAACACAGGCTGCTGAGCCCGGTTAGGATCTACGTAGGTGCAGCCTCAGTGGAAGGCAGATAGGCAGCATCTGACACATTTTTCTGTCGCAGAAGGTCCTGCACGCACCTTGTGAGATTGTACGTGACACTGTGGTGGCGGGGGCGGCCCTTGCGAGGAGGGCCTGGGTCTGATTTGGACTCCTGGGGCACGACCATTGTGGTGTGCCCCGCTGCAGCCTGGACACGCACCAGCTCGGGACCTCAGGTTTCAGTCCTGCCCTTTTGGTGTCTGCGCTAGTGCTCGCCACAGGGCGGGCTCCCGTGTGGGCTGTGTCTGGGTGGTCCCTTGTCGCAGTGCCTGCCGCCCCAGGGGCCAGCTGCCTCCCGCGGACTCTGCTCTGTGGCCTCCGTTTCGCGTGGGTTTGTTCTCGTGTTCCCTGTGTTTTCTGATTTTGGTGATTGAATCCTGAATTCTTTATTTTTACTTTTTTGAGATAAAATTGGCATATAACGCTGGATGTCTGCGGTGTGCATGTTGGTTTTATGCATTTGTTGCAGTGCGACGCCTGTGCAGCTGACCCTTTAATCAGGTCACGCCGTTGTCGTCTTCCTGCATTTTCATGCTTCCCGTGTATTTTCTTTTTTTTAAAGATTTTATTTTTATTTATTTGTCAGAGAGCGCGCGCGGGAGCAGGCAGAGTGGCAGGCAGAGGGAGAAGCAGGCTCCCCACCGAGGAAGGAGCCCGATGGGACTCGATCCCAGGACACCGGGACCACGACCCGAGCCAAACGCAGCCGCTTAACTGACTAAGCCACACAGACGTCCCTGCTTTAGGTAGTTTTAATTGAACTTTTTTTTTTTTTTTTGTCAGAGAGACAGATGGCAGAGTGCAGAGTGGCAGGCAGAGGCAGAGAGAGAAGCAGGCTCCCCACCGAGCAAGGAGCCCGATGCGGGACTCGATCCCAGGACCCTAGGATCACGACCCGAGCCGAAGGCAGCGGCTCAACTTTTTATGTGATTCCATTTTCTTTCCTTTTTCCCTTTTTTACCGGTTGCCCACCAGTCCACAGTGCGCACTTAAAACCCAGTGAGCAGCTGGGTGACCATGCTGCTGGGAGTGCAGGTGCCCGCGGACAGCTCCTCCTCCTCCTCCTCCCGCCCAGTGGAGTCCTGTTCTTCTCCCCATACCTCTGCTCAGGTCTGCGCAGAAGGACATTGTTGCTGGTAATTTGAACCGCTGTCTTCTGGATGAATTAAGAATAAGGGAGAGTTTATTTTCTATCCACTTAACCTTTCTCTGATGCTCCTTACGTTGATGTTGGTTTTTGTCCCGCCCTTCTCTTTGTCTTTGAAGGACTTTTAGTATTTCTTGCAAGGCCGATCTACTGGCAACAAATTCCCTCAATTTTTATTGGTCAGAGAAAGTCTTTAATTCACTTTTGAAGGACGATTTTGAAGGCTGCAGGTTTGGAAGTTGGTTGGTACCCTCCCCTTCCCTGTAAAAATACTTCATTCCTTTCTTTCTTGCATAGTTGCAATTCTTACTGTTTCTTTAAAGGTAAGGTGTTTTTCCCCCCTGGCTTCTTTGAAGATTTTTTTTTTAAGATTTTATTTATTTGACAGACAGATCACAAGCAGGCAGAGGGGCAGGCAGAGAAGTTGGGGAGGGGGAAGCAGGCTTCCCGCTGAGCACAGAGCCTGATGTGGGGCTCCATCCCCGGACCCTGAGACCATGACCTGAGCCCAAGGCAGAGGCTTAACCCACGGAGCCACCCAGGCGCCCCGAAGATTTTTTTGTCTTTGATTTTCTGAAGTCGGAGCGTGATAATGCTGAGGCGTAGGTTTTTTGGTGTTTATTCCACATGGTGTTCTCTGATTCTCTTGATGTGTGGTTTTGTGCCTGACATGAATTTGGGGGAGATTCTCAGTCATTTATTGCTTCAGAGCTGACTGATGCTTCTGAGCGCTCTTTTCACTCCTTCCTCCTGCCCCCGTCCCTGCCTCTTGTCCTGCAGCTTGTTGGCATGCCACTGCAGTCTGCTTTTCCCCTTGTTGTACTGTTGGGAGTTTCCATGGTTCTTTGGGATTCCTCAGCCATGCCCAGTTTATGAATAAGCTCATCAAAGGCATTCCTCATTTCTGCTGGGGCTTCTGATCCCAGGCATTTCTTTTTGACTCCTAGAATTTTCACCTCCGCTTGCATTACTCATCTGTTCTAGCATGGTGTCTACGTTTTGCAGTTAAGCTCTTGGCGTATTAATTCTGCTTTTACCAAGTTCTTGGTTTGATGGTTCCAGCATTTGTGCCGTTTCTGCCTTGTCCCGATGCTCGCTGAGGCTTGTCAGACTCTGTCTTGCCTTCTAGTGTGCCTTGTAATGGTTTTTTTCCCAAGGTGGACGTGATGGACCAACCAAAAGCAGCTGTTCCCCCAGGCCTTCAGTGATGTGGAGGCCAGGTTGCGGGAGGGGAATGTTTCCACCTTGTGGTCCGCCTCACCGGTGTGTTCCAGTTCTCCGCCCTCAGGTGGGATGGTTAGGGCTGGAGGGGACTGGAGTTGGTTTTTCCCTGCCCCAGGAAGATTGGGCTCTGGTAGACAGTTTCCCCTGAGGGCAGACCTTGAGAAGAACCGAATGCTTCGGTATTTTTCTTATTTATTTAAAGATTTATTTGTTTATTTGAGAGAGAGTGAGAGTGCCTGCACGGGCGTGCACACACATGGGACGCCTGGGTGGCTCAGTGGGTTAAGTGTCAGCCTTCAGCTCAGACCATGATCCCAGGGTCCTGCAATCTAGTCCCCTGGTAGGTTTCACACTCTGCGGGGAGTCTGCTTCTCCCTCTGCCTGCCGCTCCCCCTGCTTGCGCATATTCTGTCAGGTAAGTAAAAGCTTAAGAGAGCACAGAGGGCGAGAGATGGTACTCACTTGTGTTTAGGGGCGATGACCTTTGTGACATGCATCTGAAAGTCCTGACAGTGTGGGTTGCAGAGTTTATTGGAGGAGGTGTAGTTCTTTTGGTTAATGGGGACTCGGTTAGTGGGTTTATCAGAGAGGTAGAATTTATTTTTTCCCCTTGGTCAAGCATATTTTGTTAGAAATTTCATGCTCCCTAAGAAGCATTTGTTTGTGTCTTTTTTTTTTTTTAAGTGTTTATTTAAGTAGTCTCTCTGCCCAACAAGGGGCTCGAACTCAGAACCCCGAGGTCAACTGTCACACGCTCTTTTGACTGAGCCAGGCAGATGCCCCAAAAGCATTTGTTCTTAATTGAAAGAAGAGAAAGTGTTGGTTTTCTGTTGCTTCCTTAAAATAGAGTAGTGGGGGGGGCGCCTGGGTGGCTCAGTGGGTTAAGCCGCTGCCTTCGGCTCAGGTCATGATCCCAGGGTCCTGGGATCGAGCCCCGCATCGGGCTCTCTGCTCCGCAGGGATCCTGCTTCCTCCTCTCTCTCTGCCTGCCTCTCTGCCTGCTTGTGCTCTCTCTCTGTCAGATAAATAAATAAATCTTAAAAAAAGAGTAGCAGGTCCTGTCAGGGGGAAGTGAGAGGCTGTAGAATACCCACTAGAAAAGATCATGCAGCGAGAGAGCTCTTTTCCCACTCCTCACCTGAATTTCCTTTAACCTTGAACTGATTGCTGTTGGGGTGTTTTAGACTCTCCCCATGCCTTGCAAGCTCTGTTCTCTGCTTTCCAGAGTGGAGGTCAGGAGCCCTTTGTGGCTGTGGGGCCCCTGAAATGTGGCTGTGGGGCCAAGGGACTCAGCTTTTCCATTCTCCCTCACTGTAATGACTTTAGGGTTAATGGCCACCTGTTGGGACCCGTTCACGCAGTGAGGCAGTGTGGGGTCACGCGTGTGCCAGGTGCGGTTTCCACCTGCCTGAGGCCTGTGGGCACCGGTGCATTTAGTTTATGAGGTTTATGTGGTCGGCTCTCTGACATAACGCCTGCTTCCTTTTTGGCACCCGGATGCAGGGACAGCAGCCCTGGTCTCCTGGCAGTGTCTGCGCAGAGTGGGAGGTGCCCTGGGGACAGCAGAGAAGAGAAGGCATATGGGGGGATGTCTCAGCTCCCCTGAGTGCTTCGATTTTTCTGGTATTGGCTGCCCCCTGTAACGGCAGTTGCCCCTGGGAGACCGGATGGGGAATGTAGGACTCTGGCTTCTGTGTGGCCCCCTGGGAAGTCCTAGGTGATCACAGCCCCTTGCAGATTGCCTCGCAGGTGTCGCGAGCAGCGAGGATGGGTGGCTGATGCTAGGAGGTAAGTAAAGGCCATGTTAAGTGTTTTGTGGCCACACATGGTGTGTTTTTCTTGAGAATAAATGGATGTATTTGATGCTTTAGGAAAATGGGATTAAAGATTCTAATTTATCTGTGGCTGAGGAAAGAGTCTATATAAAATGGGCATTTTATCTGCACATCTGGTTGAGCGGCAGTTAAAGTTGTTCTGGAATTGGGTAGTGGTTTTTGTTTTTTCGATTTTACTTATTTATTTGACAGACTAATAGAGCACAAGTAGGCAGAGAGGCAGGGAGAGGGCGAGGGAGAAACAGGCTTTCCGCTGCGCAGGGCGCCTGAGGCGGGGCTCGATCCCAGAACCCCGAGACCACGACCTGAGCCGAGGGCAAACGCTTCATGACAGCCACCGAGGCGCCCGGTCCTCCGGAAAACAGGATTAAAATAAACGTTCGGTTTCGTCGTGATTCAGGCTTTGTTATTAGCCTGGTCGGGAGAAGTGGGGTCCCTGTGTCGTTCGGGGCCTGCCGAGTTCACACCCGGTCCAGCCACGGCCGGGAGGGCTCCGAGGCCAGTCGGAGCGCGGGGCTGTCCCTGGAGCCGGCCGGCAGGGACCTTCCCGGTCCGCAGCTCCGCCGGTCTCGTGTCTAACCAGAGCCCAAAGCGGGCGCCTGCGGGGCGCGGTCGGTGAAGCGTCTGCCTCCGCCGAGGTCGTGTCCCAGAGTCCTGGGCTGGAGCCCCGCCTCGGGCTCCCTGCGCGGCGGGTCAGCGTCTGCCCCCGCCCGCGCCCCCGCCGTGTGGGTCAGGTCCGTGCACAAAGTCTCTACAGCACGTCGGCCTGTCGCACAAGCGGTTTTTCTCCAGCGCGGCCCTGGTCCATCACTGCCCGCGGTGGGAACGTCCTGGGTGGGCCTTGGAGCGTGTGTCCCGGAGCCTCCCAGACACGTGCCCTTCCGAGTCCTGCCGTAGTCGTGGGCTCTTCCTCCCTCTCTTTCAAGATTTTATGTACTCGGCAGCGAGCGGGCACGAGCAGGGGGAGCCGCGGGGGAGCCCGATGCGGGGCTGGACCCCGGGACGCTGGGACCGCGAGCCGAGCCGAGCCGAGCCGAAGCGGGCGCGTGGCTGACGGAGCCCCCAGGCGCCCCGCTCGTGGCTTCTCGCAGCCTGCGTGCGCGGCCGTGCGGTCTGTGCGCGTGCCCGGTCTGTGCGCGTGCCTGGTCGCGCGGTCTGTGCGCGCCTCCCTCCGGCAGTGCTAATGTGTACATGCTGGTGCCGGTGCGGGTGCGCGGGGGCTTCCCGCCCTGCAGGCCGTGCTCCCGCGCCTGCCTCGGCCGTGTCCCCCACGCTCTTGGGATACTTGTTCGCGGCCCGTGACTGTCGGCTGCGCCCGGAGCGCGTTCCCGAGGCCGGCGTGCGGCGGGCCTGGAGGCGCGTCTGCGCGTGAATTAGCTCGGGGCGCGGGCGGCGCGGAGCTCGGCGTCCGTTGATGACCGGAGGCGGGAGCGTGTCCCAGAGACGGTCCGGAGAGCGATGGGCTGGGCCGCGTCCCGGGTCCTGAGGAGGCGCGGCCGCGGGGCTGCTCCAGGCGGGGACCCCGCGGTGCTCCTGGGACGAACCGCGTGGAGACCAGTCAGTGGCCGCCCCTGGAGCCGGGTGGCGCGGACGGAGCGGTGCTCACTGCAGCGGGGCCCTCGGCGCGGCGGAGCGGAGCCGGGTTACCTGGAAGGGACTCGCGGCCTCGGCCCGGTCCGTGCGCGGAGCAGCGCCAGGTTCTTCTCGGGGCGACCGTCTGCTTCCGGCCTCGGCTCTGCGGGTCGTGGCGGCCGGAGCTGCGCTGCGTGTCAGACGCTCGCGGCCACCCCGGCGGCTCCCGCCTGCTCCCGCCCGACCGCCCTTTGCCTTCGCCTTCGCGGCTTTTTCCTTTTTGAACTTCAGGCTGATCCGCTTCCGCCGAGGCCCTGGTCCCCTGTACAGTGTGGCCTCTGCGGCCCGCCCGCGCTCAGCTTCCCGCAGCCGTCCGTGGCCCCCGCAGGCCGGGCTCAGCCGCGCTGCGGACTGCGAACGGCCCTGCGCCCCGCCCCATGCGCCCGTCCGCAGCCGGGTGGCGCTCAGCTGCCTTCTCTTCGGGGTCACCCTGGGCCGTTCTGCTTCTGCTCTGCCGGTTTCAGGCTGGGCATGTCCCGGGCCCATCTCGTCCGTTCCCTGCCCGGCGCTGGCCTTCGTCTCATGCCACGGGATCCCCAGCGGAGCTGACCGTGTCCTTTGTTGCCCGTGGGTCGGCGGTGCTCCGGGTCGCGTCTGCGCATGGGTAGCTGCTCCCGGCTGTGAGGGAGGAGGGTGTGATGCGGCGGGAGGGGTGAGGCACACCTGTGGGTCACCGTGCGTTGGGGGTGGGTAGCAGTGTCCGGAGGGCAGAAGTTTCCAGGGAGAAGCCTGGAAGTAGAAGCGGAACTTGCTAGAGAAAGACGAGTGCGGTAGGGAGCGGCAGTGAAATTTGGTCCTGTTCTCTTCCGGGCAGCTGTCACGCGGCCGGGCAGCTGCGGCAAGCGCTCATCTGTCTGGTCACCTCTGAAGTGCCCAAGAGAGACCTAGGACTGGGGCTTAAGTTTGGGAGTCGTTGCGAAACAGGTGGTACGGTTTGCGTGACGGGAGAGGGTGAGCTCACACGAGCGTGGCATGAGAAGGGGGTTCTGGACCCTGGCCTCCCGACCCTGCGTTCACGGGTCTCGTGGGGAGAGCAGGAGCGGGACGGGAAAGGCCCTGTGTGCTGGGGGCTTTGGGGAGTCACACTGCGCAGGGTTTTCCTCTTGACCTTTGTGAGCTTGGGGCGGGGGCACTGGTGCGGGGGGGGCGGGGGGGCTAGACAGGGCTGGTGCAGGAGCGAGAAAGGCCGAGGCTGGTGGGAAAGGAAAGCCGCGCCTCCTGCTCCCGTGTGCTGGCGCGGTGGGAGGGAATCTGCAGATGACTGGGCTCTCGGTTCGGTTGCGTTTTCTTCAAGCGGCGGCCTTCTGGGAAGACGGACCAGTAGCCATCGTTCAAGCGTTGTTTGCTCCCCAGGCTCTGCTAATTGATGGTGCTTGTCCTCACCCCACGCCCGCGGGGCTGTTGCAGATGCTCAGGTAACTAGACGTTTACCACCTGGCACGTCAAAGCCACGTTTGCACCCCCTTGTGCACGACTGCCTTTGAGGGTCTTGCCACACCACAGTCCTCGTTTGCACAAAGGCAGGCACAGCCTTACAAATAAAGAGAAAGCACTAGGACTGGAATACCAGCTTGGGAAGTGGTACCAAGGACGTCTTACTGGCCTGTGACACACAGGATGCTCTCTGAGCACCTTGCTCTGGGGATGGTTCGGCCCCTTCGAAGTGAGAGCCTCGTCCTGAGAGTTCCCCTTTGTTCCGCGCTGGTGATCATGGACCGATGTGTCCAGTCACTGCTGGGCGCCCCCGAGACGCCCCACAGATGCGTGCAGCAGCGGCTGGCACTCAGGAGGGGCCATTATCTGGCGTAGTTAATTATCAGCCCTTTGAAGTAGCTACCAGGATGCGGCTTTTCTGCTCTTTCTGGCTGCCTTCCTGTGTTGTGGGTAGTGTGAGGTTTTTGTTTTCCTGTTGATAAAGCTTGCTAGGCTTCTTTGTCATGAGAATCGATGACCTCTTCTGTGTCTGGTAATTTTGAGACTGAACTTGGATGCTGTCACTGGCTGACCAGCGAGGAAGCCTTTTAAGATTGGGTGCTCACTTCTGTATTGTTAACTGATTGCATTTCAAGCAAATACTTTAGTATTTTATGTTGAACAGAATTGCACAAACTGTATTGTGAACAAGCATTTTCTCGTGAGTACGTCCTTTCCATACTGTGGGAGCTCATGGCAGGCTGCCCCAGGATGGGCCCCTTTTGCATAAAGATTATATCAGGTTGGAAACAACCAAAACCCAGCACATGGGGGAAGGGCCCTCAGCTGCCTCGGTTTACGCCGGGAAGGAGAGCTCTGTCCCCACAGCAGCCTCGTGTTTCCAGACCTCTCCTCTGACTTCCTTGCTGCTGGTCTTCCTCTGCTTCTTGTCCTCAGACCTTCCTCTCTCCTGAGCTCCTTGAAGCTTCCTGCTGCCTTTCTGTCGTCAGGATTTCCTGTTCATGCCTATTACAGTGTGTTTTCTCCTGTTGATGTGGACGTGGCTCTGAGTCCCGCCGGAAGGACCACGGGGCAGGGGGATGTCTTCCTCCCCATAGCCTTCCCTTTCTTACCTGTCACAGCTAATTGCATTTTGGTGTTAAGTTGCAGGAATTCCAAGAAAATTGTCACCATATAGCTTACTCTTCGTAATTTGTAATTTAAAAAAATTCTGGGGGGCGCCTGCGGGGCTCAGTTGGTTAAACGACTGCCTTTGGCTCAGGTCATGATCCTGGAGTCCCAGGATTGAGTTCTGCATGAGGCGCTCTGCTCAGCGGGGAGTCTGCTTTACCTTCTCATGTGCTCTCTCTCAAATATAAAAAATTCTGGGAATCTCTTTGAGAAGAGTACATATTTTGATTTTTTTTTGTTCATTTGTTTAAGATTTTATTTGTTTATTTAACAGAGAAATAGCACAAGTAGGCAGAGCAGCAGGGAGAGGGAGAAGCAGGCTCTCTGCTGAGCAGGGAGCCTGATGGGGGGCTCCATCCTGGGACCCTGGGATCATGACCTGAGCTGAAGGCAGATGTCCAATCGACTGAGCTGCCCAGAAGCCCTTATTTCGATGTTCTTAAATGGCAGGTCTTTTTTTTAATTTTTAAAAGATTTTATTTATTTGACAGACACACAGCGTAAGAAGGGACACAAGCAGGCGGAGTGGGAAAGGGAGAAGCAGGCTTTCGGGGGAGCAGGGAGCCTGATGCAGGGCTTGATCCCAGGGTCCTGGGATCATGACCTGAGCCAAGGTAGATGCTTAACGACTGAGCCACCCAGGCGCCCCTTAAATGGCAAGTCTTATTCAAGTCTGTTCTGAGTTCTTAACTTTCCAGTGCCTAGAACTTACATTGCTGTATTTGAGGGTATACTTTCCTTTTTAAATTTCTCCATCAGGTGATCAAATGGATGCATTTCACCTAAATATAACCTGATTTCCTTCAGGAGATCTTCGATCCAAGGGCTTTCTGAAAACGAGGTTTGTTTCCAGTCATTCAGTTCTGGTTTTGTGATAGTGTCTTCTGTTTTTATTCCGTTGTTTTTGTAAGCATTCCAGAGCTTAGACGTTTGTAAGTTCTGCTTGGCCAAATTGGCGTGTTTGGTAAGAACATGAGTTTTCTCTCCCCCTTTTCCTGTTCTTTTCCTTTCCTCCCCCTTCTCCTTTTTAAGGATTTTGTTTTGAAGTTCCAGTGTGGGACTCAGAACTCACAACCCTGACAACCAGAGTCACATGCTCTGCTGACCGAGCTAGCCAGATGCCCCAGGAACTTGGATTTTCTGATCGTTAGCTGCAGGGCCCTATTTTGTCAGTGACAAGAGGCTCATTTAAATGACGTGACTGTGGATGTTTCTTTTATTTTTTTAATGTAAAAAAAGGATTTTATTTATTTGACATTCTGTGAGAAAGGGAACACAAGCAGGGGGGACGGGGAAATGGAGAAGTGGGCTCCCCGCTGAGCAGGGAGCCTGATGGGGGACTCAAGGTGGGACTTCAATGTGGGACTTGATCCCAGGACCCTGGGATCATGACCTGAGCCGAAGGCAGATGCTTTCACTGACTGAGCCCCCCAGGTGCCTCTTTATTTGTAAATCTTAATAATTTATGTTTTGTGTGACCTGAAGTGTGTCTTGAGAAGCATTTTTCTGTGCGCGGGTCTGCAGCATCCACCGCTACGGCTGTCTCTCCTCCCGCGCCGGAACTCGGTACCCGGGTCCCACTGGTTCCTGGCCCGCAGCTTCTGGCATCCTGAAGGTGGTGTTTGGCTTGTGATGCTTTTCTCAGTTGGAGGTTTTGAGGCCGTGTTGTTGCCCTTTTCTTCTCTGTAGGAAGGCCTGGTTCCTGATCGTGGTTCTGTTCGGTGGGTCTTGCTTGAGAGTTACGTTGCTGTGGAAACTTCCCTGGTGTTTGCGTTGAGCCCCTTTCATGTCCCTTGAGCCCCTTTCATGTCCGTGGATTTTTTTTTTTTTTAAAGATTTTATTTATTTATTTGACAAAGAGAGATCACAAGTAGGCAGAGAGACAGGCAGAGTGAGAGAGAGGGAAGCAGGCTCCCTGCTGAACAGAGAGCCCGATGCGGGGCTCGATCCCAGGACCCTGAGATCATGACCTGAGCCGAAGGCAGTGGCTTAATCCACCGAGCCACCCAGGTGCCCCACCGTGGATGTTTTTCTATTGCTTGGAAACAGTGGCGCTTTTAAAAGAATTGAGTGGAATTACGGTGCACAGTGTGTTCCTTAAACCCGTACAGCGTTAGGTTCGGTTGTATGTCAAACTGGAAAAACAAAATTGATTTCTAGCATGTCTTTAGTTTTCATTTAGTTACAGTTCTCGTGTTTACTGAGGTGTTTGAACTAAACGCGCTCTTGTCCGTGGAACCCCGAGGATTGCGCCTGTCGTGTCTTCATTTGTGTTGAGACGGGATTGACTGGAGGCGTTTCTGTATTGCACTGTCCTCACCGGCTGCCTCGGCCTTCCCTTTGCCACATCATCGTTCCTGTGGTGAGAACATACTGCAGGTCGGGTTCTCTAGCGGCTCTGAAGCCTTAACCACCGTGCTGACTGCGCGACCCGCCAGAACAGAAGCGTCATGGCACGGCCGAGCCTCTGGGGCCGCTCATCCCCAGTTCTCCCAGCACCCGGCCCGTTGCTGCGAGCTCGGGTCTTACATGTTGCACGTACGACCCACCTTCTCTGGTGTGTGTCCCTCTCTGTGTGCCTTCCATACCCCCGCAGGTGGCCTGTCGGCGTCCCCTCCGTGCCGGTGGGACAGCTCGCGACTCCGCGCGCCCCATACATAACCACAGGACCCTGGGGAACCAAATACTAGTTGGCTTTTAGAAGGAAGGAAACCGTGGTGTTGGTGACCGCGTGGATGAACCTGGAGGAGTGACGCCAGGAAATAAGGCAGACACAAATCCTGCGTGACCTCGTGTGTGGGATCCAAGGGAGTTGAACTCCGCAGACAGGGCGCGTGGAAGGCTGGTCGCGGGGCTGGGGGAAGGAAGCGGGACCGGCGTCTGTCGGAGGTACAGACGTCCAGCTCTGAGTGAGGTCTGCGGACCTGTGGTCCAGCGCGCTGACCGCCGGTTACACTTGTGCCCGATATGTGGAATTTGCTGAGAGCGAGCGTGTCTCGCTTTCGAAAGAAACGGTACATGTCTCCGGTGATGGAGCTTCCCCTCGCGGTAGTCGGTTTACAGTGTGGACGTGATCACAGCCTCCTGTTGTACACCCTCAGTGCCGTTGTCGTGCTCCGGTCCAGCCGGGGACAGGAGGAGCTGACCGGGCCGTAGTTCTGTCCGTTCTGGAGCTGAGTCGCCTGGCTCTGGGCCCCCATCTCCTCGCTGGTCCCGGCCTCTCCTCGGATTGGCGTTGGGCCTCCCTACCCCCTGCGGCGCCTGCATGTTCCCGGACGGCTTCCTGGGTCTCAGTTGTGCAGCACCAGTTCTCTCCAGCTCCGCTGTATCTGTGTTAAATGGCCAGGCTGATGACTGAACCGTGTCCGGACGGGTGGTTCCCACCGCCAGTGTGCTTTCTGTTGGCTGTTGTGATTATTCTACGAATGCTGACTTAACCGATTTTCTATGAGGATGATTAGACAAATATTTCAACACATTTATTTGAAAGGGAGAGAGAGTTGATAGAGAGCATGAGAGGGGAGAGGGTCAGAGGGAGAAGCAGACTCCCCGTGGAGCTGGGAGCCCGATGCGGGACTCGATCTTGGGACCCCGGGATCATGACCTGAGCACGTTGCTGCTTAACCAACTGAGCCACCCAGGAGCCCTTAATTAACTAATTTTTTGGGAAGAGTTTGAGAGTGAGAGCACAAGCAAGGGAGCACGATGGGGGGAGGGGCAGAGGGAGAAGGAGACCCCCCACTGAGTGGGGAGCCCCAGGGGACCCGATGCCAGCCTCCGGATCATGACCTGAGCAGGAGGCAGACACGGACTGAGCCACCCAGGTGCCCCTGAATGCCTTTTTTATTTTTATTTTTATTTATTTATTTCTTTTAAAGATTTTGTTTATTTATTTGACAGAGAGAAATCACAAGAGAGGCAGGCAGAGAGAGAGAGAGGAAGGGAAGCAGGCTCTCCGCTAAGCAGAGAGCCTGATGTGGGACTCGATCCCAGGATCCTGAGATCATGACCTGAGCTGAAGGCAGCGGCTTATCCCACTGAGCCACCCAGGCGCCTTGAATGCCTTTTTTAAATGTAAAGTGTGTTCCCTTTCAAGGTTTTTGTTTCCGATTCTTGGTGGTGGTCTTACTCCTGTAGAGTGGGGGCTGTGTTCCCCGCAGAAACCGTGTGACCTGGCTTGGAGGGCCACTCTGGGGCTCAGGGGCACCTGGATTTGCCTCCCGGCCCCGGCTGGCTTTGGTCGCTCGAGTGGGGAGCACCGCAGGACGACGAAGGAGAGGAGACTCAGGTGCAGCGGGGGGCCTTGTCCTTCTCCTCGCAGCGGGCTGGGGAGAATTTCTCTCCTCCCCTTCCTGTAATTACAGCCCTTGGGGAGCCACAGTGGTGGGTGGCATGTGGGTCTTCAGTGTGGCCAAAAGCAACTCCAGTCCTGAGGACATAGGACCCCTCGCCTGGCACAGCAGGGCCACCTCTGGGTCCCCTCCCTGCTGGCTCCTGGCACCTGAGCCTCTCGACAGCTCAGCTTCTTTAGACGCGTGGGTCGCACTCGATGTTTCTAGGTATCTCAGGGTGGTGGCGGTCTGTCGTAGATCATCCCCTGTGGTTTTGGATTATTTCTTGTGTTGAGCTCATGGATTAGTAGCAAGTGGGTTTCTTTCCTTTTTTTTTTAAAAGATTTTACTTACTTATTTGAGAGTGAGAAATGAGAGAGCACGTGAGAGGGGAGGGTCAGGAGGAGGAGCAGGGAGCCCGATGTGGGACTCGATCCTGGGTCTCTAGGACCATGACCTGAGCAGAAGCCAGATAGATGCTCACCTGACTGTGCCCCCCCAGGTGCCCCGCAAGTAGATTTCATGTGCTTCTTCTGACCCTTTATTACTACTTTTTAGATTATTTGAGAGAGCGTGGGTGTGGGGAGAGGGGCAGAGGGAGGAGGCCAAGTGGATTCCCGGCTGAGCAGAAAGCCAGTGTGAGGCTCAGTCCTATGACCCTGAGATCCTGACCTGAGCCGAGACCGAAGCCTGCTACCCAACTGACCAAGCTGCCGAGGCGTCCCCTTCTAACCTTTTAAATATGGGATTTCTCTATAAATGTTCAGCTGGTATGTGTAGATGCTGAGTCATGACGTCATACTGGATTTTGTCCCCTGTGGGTTGGTCCCTAAACGTTGGCAACAGCTGTGTGTGCGTCTTGTTTGGAGCAGTGGGAAATTGCTAATCGTGGCGTTATTAATCTTCGACCTCACTCAGCCTTGGCACGGTGGCCTCGGGAAGACTGTCTCTTGGGTCTGATAGTTGAGTTTCTGGGGACTTGGCAGAAAGCCCAGCTTCAGGTGTGGGTTGATCAGGCTGCCGCAGGCCCGGCTCTCCTGCTGCAGTCCGCGCGCACCGTCGCAGGCTAGGCCTGCTCTTGAGGAGTCTTGGTCAGTGGTTGGATGAGGGGAATGCGTTGGAGTTCCCTCACAGAGGGAAGTGTATCCCTGGTGTGTGGGACCCAAGGCCCTCCCTGTTAGAGGGGGCCAAAGCCAGCGGAGTCTCAACGTCCTGCCCTTGAAGCGACACGGACAGGGCTGGGGCAGGTGGCCGGCGCGAGTTTCCTGTGGAAGGCGTGGGCTCTCGGGCGCTCTGCAGTTAGTGTCGGCAGCAGGGCCGTGATTGTCTCGGGGCTGGATGCGAGTTCACGCCAGAGGGTGAAGGTACTCCCATAGCTGCGCAGTCAGACCTTTCCTGCTGCTTCCCCAGAGACCTGGGGGCGGGGCGTGTCACTGCCTCACTGCTCTTTGTGCGGTTCCCACATCGCAGGGACGGTGTGTTCATCCTGGTGGTGGTGCAGTCTTGCCCAGTGCCTGGCCCAGGAACGCACTGAGAGGAGGAGGTGACCAGAGCTCCTGAGCACTGCCCGTGTCGGAAAACCAGATCGGCATGCCGGCCTGTCAGCTGGGGGGCAGGTGTCCGCCCTGGTCCCCCACTGGCCTTACTTAGCTCAGGCCGCTCTTCAGAGCTCGTCGTCCCGCATGCAGCGGAGTCTTAGGGCACAAGTCTTGGAATCTGTTCCCAGACAAGGGCGCAGCCTGACCGGCTGGGGGTTTGTGCTCTGGAGAGGTGACACCCCCCCCCCCCCAGCTGTGTTCCTTTTCCACAGAGAACCAGACCTTGGCCGTCCTGTCACTGACCATGGATTTCTCATTGCAGGACTCACTCCAGTAGCCTGTTAAAACATGGTGGATTACTATGAGGTTCTAGGCGTGCAGAGACATGCCTCAGCCGAGGATATTAAAAAGGCGTAAGTAACTGTATTTATTTAATAATAAGTCTTTGCTGTCCTGCTGGTCCTTGGATATTGTCACTTTTTATCTGTTGAAATAGGTCATGTAACAGAACACTTTTTTTTTTTTTTGAAGATCTTACTTATTTATTCATGAGAGACAGAGAGTGGGGAGCAGGGAGTCTGACACGGGGCTCAATCCCCAAGACGCTGGGATCATGACCTGAGCCAAAGGCAGACGCTTAATGACTGAGCCACTCAGGTGCCCGATTTCATTTATTTTTTAAGGTTTTGTTTATTTGACAACGAGCATGAGTCCAAGTAGGGAGAGGGAGAAGCAGACTCCCTGCTGAACAGGGAGCCTGACATGGGACTCGATTCCAGGACCATCCCAGCCGAGGGCAGACGCTTAACAGAATGAGTCACCCAGGTGCCCTAGCTTTTTATTTTTAACGAGCAAAACTATATGATGGTGCATGTTCTCGGTCCATTTTGTGGACTCTAGGCTTTGTGCACACGCAGCGATCAGAAAAACCCGAGTCGGAGGAGTAGCTGTGTGGTGCCCGCCCTCCGCATTTCTTCTGAGAAACCTACAGTCTGATCTGTGTCTGAGTCACGGCCGTGTGCTTCTCCCTCTCTGAGTGATGTGGCCTGCCCGGCATGGTGCTCAGTTCTGGTGTGAGTCTGGCTGCGGTGGGCAGGCCCGTGGAGGGAGGGCGGTGCTTTACGATCCGTGTAGCGTGCCTTGAGTCTGGAAGAAAGGAGCGGTCTTTCACTAACCCTGGACAGACAGCACGCACCTGCCTTCTCCTGCGGAACCTTGTTTCACAGCAGCACGCTAGTGCAGACGGACACGCTTTCTCCTCGGGCTCGTCCGTGGTCTCTCTGTTCTTACTGTGAAGATCGGCGATGCTTTAGGGCCTCTGGTCTGCTTACTGCTTCTTGAGGTCCATAGTGGTAGAACAATAAAGGCTTTTGGTGTTGTAGAGAGTCCAGCGTTAACCAGATTTTAAGAAGGTCAACCAGAGGTTTTTGATGGAAATGCTGCAGTTAAACCGAGCCACAGCCGCTTTCTGTCCGCTTGTCAGATGTTGGGAAGACTGCCTGGTTCCACGGTCTAATCTTGACTTTGAGGGGCGTGCCCCTTCCCTGTTGGTCCAGTCCCCGCCCCAAGGTGGTGTTGATGTTGAGCTTAGTAGAAGAGAGCAGTGTGTGTGTGTGTGGTTAAAAAGCCTGTCACCAGGGCTGTTCCTGGAGTCTCCGGTGAGGCCTGGAAGCGAAGCGGAGCTCTCTGTAGATGGTGCCCACACACTGATGAGCGCGGTGGCAGGTGGGCCGCCTCCGTGCTCCTGGCCTCTCTCTGCTGTGCACCCTGTGCGCATTGGACCTCACGTGTGTCCACGGGCCTAGGTTTCGAGCAGTCACTCTATGCCTACGAGGTGGATGGGAGAGTGGGTGGGAGAGCCGGGTTCTTTGGTGGTGGCGAGGGAGGCGGCGCTGTGGACATCGGTATGCAGCTCACGAATTTGAGCTCCGCAGCCGTTTCCCATCCCCGGGAGATTCCACAGCCGTTGCGTTTCTGCACGCGGATGACTGCTGTCCTTCGACTCTCTTCAAGGTACCGGAAACTGGCACTGAAGTGGCACCCAGATAAAAACCCGGAGAATAAAGAAGAGGCAGAGAGAAAATTCAAACAAGTAGCTGAGGCCTATGAGGTGTTATCCGACGGTGAGTTAACCTGCCCAGAGCTCGGACTCTCCCCAGGGCCGGTCAGTGTGGCTGGCTGAGGTTTCGGGCCCTGAGAAAAGACATTCCTTCCTTTCCTTGTGAAGCTTTGAGTCCTGTTCCTGGCAGATACTTGATACCATTACCCGTGAGTGCCGTGAGCACCCTGGCTTCTCGCAGTTTCTTTTGGGATGGCTATTTTAAACAGGACTGGCAGCCGGGTCTGAGGACTGATGGGACAGATCAGGGCATAGGAATCCATCTGGGTCACTGTGGTGGCGGCCACGATCTGACGGTGGTGCCGTGCTCTCTCCACCTCACTAAACTCACTCGGCCAGCGTGTTGATGGTTTTCACCGTGTGAAAGGACCTCCTCCATTTCTGGGAATGTCCGGCTGAGCTGTAGACCTCCAAATTTTGAGGTGTCTGTTCCCTGCCCCAGCTCCAGAGTGTAGGTGTTGGAAGACACAGGCTTTTGAGAGTCCCATCTGTTAGCCTGGTCTCCTGAGTCAGGTGGAAGGTGAGCTTGATGCAGTCCGCAGGTTCGTGGGGGGGAGAGTGTGGGAGGGTCCTGGGCTGGGGAGAGCAGCGTGGGGCTCTGTTAGAAGACTGGAAATCTGCTGACACCGCCTGGCCAGGAGCAGCACAGAACGACCTGGTGTGAGTCAGCTCCCAGCCACCCGGGGTGGGGGCGTACTCACTGGCTGCAGGGCCTGGGTCCCCGCCCCAAGTGTGTCCTTGTGCGCTCAGGGTCACTAGAGAAGGGCATTTTTACTGTGCTTGAGAGAAAGATAGTGAATACACAGGGAGAGGAGAGGGAGAATCAGACACCCTGCTGAGCAGGGAACCGGACATGGAGCTTGATCCCAGAACCTTGGGATCCAGACTGAGCCGACAGCAGACGCTTAAGTGACTGAGCCCCCAGGCGTCCCGTGAAAGGCATTTTTGATTTTGGAGAGAACTCCATGTAACCAGCTCCTTCTCACCGCCAGCAGTACGTGGGCACCCCCGTTCTGTCTGCTGGTCCGTCTCTTTGACTTTCAAGTAAGTCCCAGATGTTGTATTTCAGTAGTAACTGTTAGTGAAAAACACAAACATGGATAATTGCAGTCTTTTAAAAATGTAGCATTAAGGTCTTAAAATGAGAAACTTAGGCTTTTTTTTTTTTTTTTCCTCCAAAATTTTACTTGAGAGAGAGCTCAAGAGCAGGGCTGGGATGAGGGAGAAGCAGGCTCCCCGCCGAGCAGGGCGCCTGAGGTGGGGCTCGGGGCCTGGACCCCGAGACTACAGCCTGAGCTGCAGCCTGAGGCTTCTAACCGCGGAGCCCCCCGGCGTCCTCGCCAGCGGTTTTCTGGACCGGACTGACAGGCGGCACCACGGACCTCAGTGTCGTCATCTTGCTGTTCTGTCCTGTTTGTGCTGAACCAGCACTTGCGGAACTCGAGAGAAATCGAGGACTGACCCCAAACTTTTTTTAATCTTAGATGATTTAAAAAAACTAAGAATTGAATTCAAACTTGCTCTTTGTCAGGAAGAGAATCTTTACATTCTCATAAAGATTACACCGTTGCTCTTTTCTCCCCCTTTTCTGAGGGAGAGTGTTTCTCATGTTGTCTTATGCAGCCTGTGGCCGGAAGTTACCTTCCCCGGGGTGGTTCCCGTTCTTACTAGAGCTCTGGCTACCGTAAGCTGGCTTTCGGTGGTTTTCCCTGTAACCCCTGTTATTTTACCTCACAATTTGGCAGAACCTGATATTTTGGGGTAAACACATGGCATTAAAAGAAGGCGCCTGGGGCGCCTGGGTGGCTCAGTGGGTTAAAGCCTCTGCCTTCGGCTCAGGTCATGATCTCAGGGTCGTGGGATTGAGCCCCGCATCGGGCTCTCTGCTCAGCGGGGAGCCTGCTCCCCCCCCTCCCCCGCCTGCCTCTCTGCCTACTTGTGATCTCTCTCTCTGTGTCAAATAAATAAAACATTAAAAAAAGGCGCCCGTCCGTCCGGGGCCGCAGTGCTGTTGTTCGTGCTAGAAAGTAAATAGCACAGCAGACCCTCACCAAGGCCTGCTTGGGCTGTTGCTCTTTCAAGGGGATTAAGCCTGTGGGGTTAGAGTTGCCTCCTTGTCTGGCTTTTCTTTTTATTTTTCTTTTAAAGATTTTATTTATTTATTTGAGAGAGAGAGTGCGCGCGCATGATAGGGGAGGTCAGAGGGAGAAGCAGACTCCCCATGGAGCTGGGAGCCCGATGCGAGACTCGATCCCAGGACCCCAGGATCCTGACCTGAGCTGAAGACAGTCGCCCAACTAACTGAGCCACCCAGGCACCCTTGTCTGGCTTTTAGTATATCAATTTCTTGCCCCATCGAGGCCCCATTCTGTTTCCACGCCCCAGATCTTATCCCCCGAATTAGACCTGGTAGTAAGAAGGCACACGTCTAGAATTGGAGTAGTTCTAGAACGTGGAGTGATTTTTTTAAAGATTTTATTTATTTATTTGTTTGACAGCGAGAGAGAGAGAGATCACAGGTAGGCAGAGAGGCAGGCAGAGAGAGAGAGGGAAGCAGGCTCCCTGCCGAGCAGAGAGCCCGATGTGGGACTTGATCTCAGGACCCCGAGATCATGACCTGAGCTGAAGGCAGCGGCTTAACCCACTGAGCCACCCAGGCGCCCCGTGGAGTGTGATTTTAATATATGTGTGAGTTGCATGCTCTGTGCACAGGAGGCCGAAAGAAATACTTTAGTATGTATAATCACATTTTAAATTTTTTTATAACTTTTTTTTAAGATTTTACTTATTTATTTGTCAGAGAGAGCGAGCGTGAATGCGCTCACATGTACAAGCAGGCGGAGTGGCAGGCAGAGCCAGAAAGAGAGAATCAGGCTCCCTGCTGAGCAAGGAGCCCGATGTGGAGCTCGATCCCAGGACCCCAGGATCATGACTTGAGCTGAAGGCAGCAGCTTAATGACTGAGCACCCCCAGGCGTCCCTATAATCACATTTTAAACTCTCTACTACTAAAAAAATTTTTTTGTTTTTAAGGAGATGTACTTGGATTTTCCCTCTTCCCCTTTTTGAAGTAAGAGGCCTGACTCTTTAACCGAAACCTTGAAAGCTGCATTGGTTCTTTGGTTTACAATCTGGAAATACTTTGGTGAATTGCGGGGAAGAGAACTTGGTCTTTACTGACTCTCCTTTTTAATTATAGCCAAAAAACGCGACATCTACGACAGATATGGCAAAGAAGGGTTAAATGGAGGTGGAGGTACGTAAATGTTGATTTTTCTCTTGGTTTTGCAAGTGAGCAAAGCACTTTGTAGATGGGGAGTCTGTTAGGGCCCTGCTCTGCCACACCAGGTTTGTGTTCCCAGATCCGTACGTGATCCTGGGTCAGAATACCCACAGGGCTTAGAGAACGGATGGTATGCACACGCCTGATGGCCTGTGGCGGTGGCCCCACGCGGGTGTGTGTGTTTGATGAGACGTCCTCGTGACGGCGGGCGTTGAAAGTGAGTGCCGCAGCCTGAGCACAGACTGGGGTGACGAGCACCAGTGAATGTTTTCGTGCTTGTACCTGACGCTTCACGATAGAAGAGAAACTGCCTCCTCGGTGTGGATGGCAGTTACAGAGACGGTGAGAGGCTGGTTGGCCACGCGGTGACCTTCCAGAGCACAAAGCCCACGCTCACGTGTCCCCATCAGCCACAGGCCACGAGGTACCCACGGTGTATGAGCCCTATTGGTAGGATGTTCTGTGGACAAGGAAGTAGCCACAAAACCAAGACTTCACAGACTAAAAGCTCTGTCGCACCCCGCAGGGATTCCGTTCGACACTCAATTTGAGTTCGGCTTCACGTTCCGTAACCCAGAGGACGTCTTCCGGGAGTTTTTTGGTGGAAGGGACCCGTTTTCGTTTGACTTCTTCGGTGAGTTCATTGTTCGTGGGCATGTCCGTGATTCCTTTTCTGTTCCATCACCGTCGCGCCCTGGGGTTCAGCTTTGTTTACGCAGCGTAGGGGTTCTAAAACCCGTTTGTCTTCCCCGCTGGCAGAGATTTCTGAGTGAATGCCTTGTATGTGAAAATAATAAAGGCGTGAACGTATTCGTTTTCTGACGTGTCTGGCTCTAGTTAACCTCCCTTTTTTCTCTCCGTTAGACAGTGGTAAGGAAGCAGGTGCTGGGGGCTTGGAGGTTCTGCCTTCGCCCCGGGTTGTTCTGGGTCTACACTGGGCCTTGTAAGCAGACTTGATCAGAGGATATTGGCTCTGTAAACCTGGTCTGTTGCTCTAACTGTGGCGCACTGTGACTGTTGAGGTCACGGTCGGTGAAAAGAAAGGACGTCCCTGGAGCAAGGCAGCGCCGATCTCGTGGCTGAGAGTAGTCTTTGCTAAAGGAGGCCATGGCGTTCGGCTGCCGTGTCTTCGAGAACGGATTTTCCCGCCAACCTCACCTCTTAGCACTGATGCCTGATGCCAGATTTTCGTGTGTGTCTCTGACGCAGGTTTGGGGGGTGGGGCACGGGTTGCGCCGCCTGTTGAGCTCCCTGTCCGCCACTGCCAGAGCGGCCCTGGGGTGCCGGGAAACTCGGAGGCGGGAGCTCTCTAGGCCTGGCTGCAGCCATTTCTGTGTTGGCTCATGGGGGGGGGGGGGCACCCAGCCTGTGCTTCCGTCCTTTGTGGCCTGGAGCCTGGCTGGGGAGCCCGAGCACCACCTGCACCCCTCCCCGAGTGAAGCCAGAAGAGAGGTTCCGCTGCATACACAGAACGGGGGAGAAACCAGTGGACCCTTGCCCACCCTGGGCGTGAAGAAGAGGAATTCGCCACCGGGTCCGGTAGGTATGGGGGCCTATGAGATGCTGTGGCCCTGGAGTTGACTTCACATGGGGGTTCAGAGATATTTTCCTTTTCACTGTGGTGTGGCCTGACTTGGGGAGAATTGCTGATGGGGGGGGGGCGGGGTACTTGCGGAATAGCCGTGTAGTGGACAAGCGGAAATTAGCTTTCCCACCCCCAGGTGTCACAGGGAGGCTCAGGGGTGCAGAGGAGCTTGGCCTTTCGAGCTTTATCCTGCTGCCACAGAGCACGGACTGGGAAGGCCCCAGTTAAAATGGGAGATGGAGCCGTTCATCCTTCGTTAACTGGCTTTCACGTACCTAACAGATCTTAACGTAAGAAAACGAACTCATGGTCTGTTCCTGTGTTAAAACTTCTTCTGTGTCTCATTACAACCTTCTGCGAACAGCACGTGTGTCGTTTTGGGGGAGCAGTGCAGTGTTGGGGACTCTCCTGGCGGGCAGGTGCGGGTCCTCTGCCCCCAAGGGTTTGGTTACGAGCGCACCTGCGGTGGGGCAGCGAGCAGGCTCATCTCCGAGCCGGAGGCCCAGCTGGCCTTACTGCTTCATGGTTTGTTTTGGCAGAGTCCTTAGTGGTTGAATTATAGCCAGATTTTGTGTTCCTTGGGAAAACAGTCGGACAGGCCAAGCTTTCTCAGCGGGAGTGGTTTTCATTGAGCATTTCCTGTAGAGAGAAGGAGGTGTGGAGATTGTACTTGGGTGGGAATGAGGACGTGAATAGTGTTTGACCCACTACAAGCTGCTTGAGTCTCT
Organism: Meles meles; assembly: GCF_922984935.1. Classification (NCBI taxonomy): domain Eukaryota; kingdom Metazoa; phylum Chordata; class Mammalia; order Carnivora; family Mustelidae; genus Meles; species Meles meles. Next base: position 1,587,471 of record NC_060075.1, on the reverse strand, counting down.
GGACGTTACATGTTCTACGTTGTGAGGGGCTTGTGTGTCCAGAAATCTTAATGCCCACGTGTAGCTCCCGGACGTTGTGGACTTGAGGCACACTTGGGCAGAAATTTCTTCTTTGGGACCCGGAGTCCTGTTCAGTCGATAACTAGTCTTGCTGTCATTGTAGACTCCGGGCCCTTGGTTTTAGAGACTGAGCTGCTCAGGTTTTAAGACTAGGCGTTTCCTCTGTGTCCCCATGACGAGGTCACAGTGACACATCTTCAATCCGTTCTTGTAGGTGTTCTAGGTGACTTCCGTTTTCAGGCTCTAAGGATTTACACGCAGGAAAAGAAGCTGCTGCACGGCTACTACACGTACGAAGTAACGGTTCAGCCTGCTGGGGGTACGTGTAGTCGGGTCTTCACGCAGGGCTGGGGCTGGCTGCCCCGGCAGTGGTTTCGCGGTGGGTAACCAGCGTCTGCGCCGATTTTACTCAGCCCTGCTGTGATGTCCGTTTGTAGTGGTATGTAACTTTAGTCCTAATTTTTCGCCCTTTTTTCTCTCCCTCTACTGTTCTGCTCTCTGAGAAAAGTAGGTCAAAACGTGAGACGTTCTGAACTGTACTTTGTATCAGAATATAAAATTCTATGTCTGATTCCAAATGAAAAGGGACAAAACTTCGAAGAACTAACGAGCGAGCCGGTGGGAAGGACTGAGATGTGAGGGGCGCTGGGCAGACTGTACACAGTTCCGTGCCCCAGAACGCACCAGTGGGGCCTGGCTGATGGCGATACCCCGATGACCACAGCCGTCCCCGAGAGGCATAACCTGGATTCCCAAACCTGCACAGAGCCCTGGCCCGGAGGTTGAGGGTGTGCGTACTGCCTTTGCAGGCAGCTGATCTTGTTTGAATCCTTTCCCAGAAACCGGGCACACCAGAATGAACGCTGGTCCAAGCGTGCATTGGAAGGGATTGCGTTCATTTGAGTCAGGGTCATCTGTTTGCTTTTACCGGACCCAGTGACTCAGTTCAGAGATGGTCGGATAACACCAGCGTCTTACAGTCATTAGAGCCCCAGCAGGACTGTCGTTTGTAAGAGTTGTCTCGGTATCATGAGTATTTTTATTTACTTCTATTCTCACGTTAGTAAGAGCCAGACTTTTTAATACCTAAAGCCGTTTCCTGAGGCCCATTGGTTCAGCCCATTTTCCCTTCATACACAGTCTCAGTCGGAAGCCGTGTCCGCGCACCCGCCGTAGCCGCGGAGAAGGGACACGGCCTGTCGCGGGGGGGCCAGCGGGCTTTTGGAGGGAAGAGGCATTCCCCCGAGGAGGGTGGTAGCAGACTGTTCTGACCCAGACGTCAGTTTGACGTAGTGAGCCCGTCGTTTTGCTCTCCCAGGCTTCGAGGAGGTGGCAAGTGAGGACTCGGCCGAAGACGCCCCGAGTGAGGAGGACAGCGAGGTTTTGGAGGTGATCTCTAGCGAGGAGCTTGATGTCTGTAGCGAAGATGAGCCAAGCGAAGGCTGTAGCCGGGGCCAGGGCGAGCTGCTCAGTGAGGAGCTGGAGTTTGTGTCCAGCGAGGAGGAGGCGAGCGTGGGGGACGTGGAGGAGCTCAGCGAGGAGTGCTCGGAGCTGCTGAGCGAGGACAGTGGGCCGGAGCCGGAGGGGCTGCCCGCGGGCCTGTGAGCGGGGCCACCCGCGTTCGCAGGGGGCCGGCCCGCGGGCAGCGCGTGTGGAATAAAACATTTGTGCGTTCAAACCAGCGCCTGAGACCGTCCTTGCTCAGACAGCGGAGCGGTCCTGGAGGGAGCAGGCGAATGGGGAAGGGGTGGGGCCCTGGGCGCAGAGGCGGGGGGCTCCCACAGGCCCGCTTGCACCTTGAGCCAGAAGCCTGCGCTTCCGGGCCCACTGGGTGGCCTAGGGCAGCCCCAGTCTCACAGGCTTGGGGGCTGACAAGAGGAAATGATGCCTCTTGGTCTTTGGAGGCCAGGAGTGTGGAACCAGGTCCTGGGAGGGAGCAGCTCTTCCAGCCCCCTGAGATGGTCCGTGCGCGTCTGCACAGCCGGCCCCTCTGCGGGTGCGTCCCTGTCCAGATTTCCCCCGCTCGGGACATGGCACTCCTGCACTCAGACCACCCTGCTGAGCTCGCCTTAACCTCGTCGTTAGCGAAGACCCTGTTTCCTTCCCAAAAAGGTCACGCTCGAGGGCTTGGGGCTTTGGGATTGCACACCATTTTGGAGGGCCACAGTCCCTCCTGTAAAGGAGCTTTCCCCGGAGTCGTCGTGTACTCCAGCAGCAGCCCCTTCGGGCAGGGGAGAGCAGGGGAAGCCTTCACAGCGAGATGTGCTCGAAGAAGGTCGAGGAGGCAGAGGCGAGAGGCGCAGGTGCCTCCCCACTCCTTAGGGATGAAATGTCACACTCGTGTCCCTGCACACGTCATGGGAGAGAAGGCAGGGAGTAAGACTTGACAGTGCGCACGGATATGGAACGTGTGCGGCTGGTTTCCGGCGTCGTGCAGCTCGTGGAGCGGCCGCAGAGCCCGTGGTCCCGAGTGAGTGACGGCTGCTGCCTCTGTTGCTGCCCGTCTGGCTTCCCCGCTTGTTCCTCTTGGGAGGGGCTAGCTGTCCGGGTCACATTTTCTGAGGAACGTGGCCGCATGTCACTGTGCTTCCTTGGATGTGGAGCTGGCCTTTGGAAGTAGCTCATTTCGCTTGAAGTCGGTGCTGGCGAATGCGGGCGCCTCGGCTCTTCGAGCCCGAGCGAGGGAGTGATTCCGAGTCGAGCCTGTGGCGCCTCCAGTCCCCGCCGCACGCCCGCCGGGAGGGGAGAGGCCGGCCGCCGGACAGCATGGTTCTGAGAGCTCTCTTCTCGGCCGGGAGAGCAGCAGAGCTGACCCAGGGCGGATGTGCAGCCCCGAGGGCAGGGTCTGGCTGCCGGGCCCTCTGTGTGGTCTCACTTCCTGGGCGGCGGCGCCTGGACTGCCGTCGGTTCTGCGCTCTTCGTGTCGTTTGTGGCCTCGCTTGGGTCAGTTTCCAGAGTGTCTCGTAGGTTTGGTCCCTGTGTCTTCCACGCGGGATTTTGGTCTCGTAGGTTTGGTCCCTGTGTCTCCCACGCGGGATCTTGGTCTGTGTAGTTGAGGGAAACACTCCCTGGGTACGTGGAGGAGAGGTCCTGTGGCCGCAGCTGTGGGAGAGTGTAGGGAAGTCGAACGGGGGCCGCCGACCCTCTTCCTTCGAAATGCGCGTGCTGGGTTTGAGGTTCGGTTCTGATCTGTGCCCCCCCGTGCCCCCGTTTTCTGTGTGGCCCGGGAGGGAGTTCATACTGTGAGGCCTGTGGGGAGGAGCCGCTGGCACCGCACGTCGTCAGTCTCCTGCCCTGAGCCTGGGCTCTGTGCCTCCGGCCGCGCGCGGGCTGCAGGGCGGTGGGCTGGGAGCCGCGGCAGTCTGGGGGACGGATTTGGTCCCTGTGCTTGAGTTTGTGTGCGTCAAAGCAGGAAATCGATCTGTTTCTCCAGGCTCGTTCTGCGTTTGTCCGTCAGGTACCGAATCTCGGGAAACCTTAAGAACACGTATGGCTTCAAACATCTTCTCGAGACTTTTCCCGGAAGGCTGTTGGCACGTGTGCGCGCACGCATGCATTTGTGATGTGCGCTTTGTGCTAGATTATTCCACGTTCCGTTACGTGTCCTTTTTGTCCTAAGTGTGACCGTGTTACGTGGCTGTTGGTGAGGATCTTGCGGATACGACTGACCCCCTTCAGGGATTTTTGGTTTCCTGTTTCGGGGAGACTGGCAGGATCTCTGAGGTAGAGAAGGTGTGCTGGGTACACAGCCGGGGCTCCTGTGACCACGTTGGCTCACGGTCCAGACCTGGGCCTGTTTCGGGTCGCCTTGGTATCTGCCCGCGTAGAGATCCTTGTAAAATCAGTGATGGCGAGTACGGTCTTAGCTTCTGAAGTCTGTTACGTTTCTCCAGAGAGAAGCAGCAGGGTCTGTATTTACGTCTCCGTTTCTGACCGTCCGTCCCTCTCCGAGGAAGTTTCCCTGTGAGGAGTCGGCGCTCGCGGGTGGAGACGGCCGGTTCCGAGTGGGAGAGCTGCGCCCTGGGGTGGAGTCCCGAGGCGTCAAGCTGGAAGAGCCCGCGTCCGGCCGAAAACCCATCAGACTGGAGGATTCTTCCTGGGGGGAGGGCGGCCTTTCGTCCTCTTCAGCCCTTCAGTGGCCTGGACGAGGCCCACCCGTCCCGGCGCCCAGCGTGTGCCGTTGTGTCTGCTGACGCAGCCTGAGTCTCGCGCACAGACGCACCGGGAGCCCCGCCGGCCCGGCGTCCGAGCGCCCTGGCGCCCCTTCGATTCCCCGAGAACCGCGCACCACGGCCCCCCCGTCAGCTCCGCCCCGCACTCCTCTCCTTCAGTGACGACGTCGCCTCACGTTTCCCTAACGTGCCAACAGCTGTCCTGCGTGTGCCCGAAAACGCGCTCACCTTCCTCCCTCGAGGGGCGGGGAGGTCCTGAGACACGCGGAAGCCGCGGGGTGCGAGCGGGAGGCCAGCCGCCTGCCGGTGCGGCCCAGCGCGCGCTCGGGGCCGACGATGGTGAGTCGGGGGCGTCACGAACGCAGGTTCGACGCGCGGCTCCGCTTCCGTGGGCTTCTCTCGGACGGTGGCGCCGTGAAGGTGACGAGGTACCGAGAGAACGGGGAGTACGACACCTGCGACGTGCAGAGCACGTGAATGCCCGGGCCGGTGAGGCTTGTCAGCAGCGGCCTGCGCGCAGCTCAGCTTCTGGTGAACTCGGTTCTGCTGGGGGCGGTCAGGGCCCCTCGCCCCGCGTCGCTCAGGGTCCGTTCCCCCTGCTCCCCCTTGCCTTAGCCCTGAGAGACGCCTGTGGCGGCTGCGGTTTGTGCCCGCTGGGCTGCGACGAGCACCATACTTGGTAGCGGGGTTGGCCGTGTTGCGTTGTCCTGTTACAGCTTTATTTCCAAAACAAAAAAATGTTTATCCTTCTTAAAGATGACCCATACTCAAGACTTGGGCAATACAGATGGGGTGAAGGGGGGAGATGACCAGCATTTGTCTTGCTACCGAAGAAAAATCCGCTGTCAACGTTGATCCCCTGCTGTGGTTGTCAGCTGTCACCCGGGTGCCTCTTCTGCCTTTGTCTGAAGCCTGAACTTCAGGGCCATTTAAATATGTACGTTTAAAAAGCTGTTGACCACTTCCGCTTTTGGAGAGTCTGGTTATTTTCAGTTTTCAGTATATAATTAATGGTTTGAATTCTCTTAGTGCAGTGAAATATTTTCATCTTTGAGATGAGTGATTTCCCTGAAATAGAACTGCCGGGTTGAAGGATTTTTAAAAATTGATTGTATGTAGTTTGGGGCTGAAGATTTTGAAAGGTCACGGGACATACTCCCTTACTGCTTTTTGAAAGGGCACAGACTAGTAACAGCCAGGGATAAGCTGCTCGCAAAGGTTTGTCTGGTCTCACAGCGGCAGCTTTTAACAACATAAGCATGAAATTAGAAAAGAACGTGTTTCTTCATATCACCATGACTGTTGTAACGGACACTTTTCATTTTCAGGCTTAAAGTTTTAAAACTTTAATATTTGAAATTATGCAAAGTTTGATGAGTAAAACAACTACCTGAATTGTCGAAAAGCATTTAGGCTGTACGGTGCCCGCTGTGACTCTCACGTGGGTTCCTCGGGGGCCGATGAGCCACGTCTCCACCCTGGAGTTGCACAGAGGCCTTCGTCCTACTCCGGCACCTTCTCCTTCTGATCTTTGAGGAGGGCCCCAGTAACCAGTGCCTCCGAACGTGTCCTTCAGGGCCACCTTCCTGCTCGTGGCATTGGATAAAGCCAGACCAGCCGATTTTTGCTGAGAACAGCTCTGAGAGGCCAGACTGTGCCCGTGCTCTTCCCTTGGCCCTCTGTGCCTGTCTGCGAGTCAGGGCCGAGTTCACCGTGAAGGTCACGAATGTCTGTGTACTTCAGTTGCTCGGTGAACTCCATTTCTGCGTGGGGCCCGTGCTCGCTGCGTGGTCACTCTGGCCGGGTGGTCCAGAGAACAGATGCTGCTTCTGTAATTTCTGTGCAGGTGTGGAGCGTGTTTCTGGCTCTCTGGCGTGCGTTTTTTTCTTAGTGTTCTGTAGGATTCCTTGTTTGATTTCATGCAGAGCCCCTCAATTTCCCGGAAAAAATATATAACACTGATTAAGTCACAGAACCACAGTGTACTTTTAAAAAGTCTGTATAGTTCTTATGTTTTTAGTAGGTGCCCATTGATGGATAACCAAAAAAATATCAGGGCTAATCTTATTTTTTTTTTTTTTTTTTCAGGAGCATTTGGTGTGTCTCATAGGAATACTGTGCCTATCTGTATTAGTAATTTTCTGTTAAAGCAGAACACATCGTTAACGTCTGCCAATTAACATTTATTCAGATTTGACTTTGACTAATCCTTTATAAATTTTTTTCTGAGATGTCAAGTTTACAGGAAAGTAGATGGAATTCTTAAACCCTGTGGCCCAGAATCAGCAGCTACTAAATTTTGCCTCACCTGCTGTGTTCTCTCTGTCATGTAAATTAATATTAAAGTAATCCATTCTTGTTATTTCTTAATTACGTTGGGGAAGGTAGCCCCGGTCCCATGGAAAGCAGTTACCTGAGTGCGAAGCCCCTTTAGTCTTCGCAGCGGTGGCAGCAGGGACAGTGCCGACTCAGACTCACGGGCCACACTGAAACCGTTCCTGAGAGCGCCTGGGCAGCTGGGTCAGTGCAGTGACTGCCGTGGGCTTAGTCCTGACGCTGGGCTCCTTGCTCAGCGGCGAGTGTGCGGCTGCCCCTCCCTCTGCCCCTCTGCCCCTTGCCCCACTCAGGCACGCAGGCGCACTCACTCTCAAATAAGTAAAATCTTGGGGAAAAAAAACAAAAAACAAAAAAACTCCCCTAAGAAACTTAACTCTGGGTCACAAACAAGTTTTGGGGGGGTGGGGTGGGATGGGGGATGTGCTGACCGGGGGATGGGCATTAAGGAGGGCACGTGCCGGACTGAGAGCGGGGTTGCGTGCGGGTGCCGAATTATCTCTGGAACCCGGCAGTACGCAGGTGTATGTGCTCACTTGAGTTGAAGTAAAATCTTGATGCGAGGAAAAGAAGGAGAAAAACGCAGCTCCTTGTGTGAGTTTGGAGTGCACGTGAACGAGCCCGATTTTTATATCGGTTACATAGCGTGATTATATCAACAGTCTGGTTATTTTTTTCCTTAATACATTCGAGCTGGAGTTGAATTAAAGGAGCAAGTAAAGCTGCTGGGTATTAGGGGCGCCTGGGTGGCTCAGTGGGTTAGAGCCTCTGCCTTCGGCTCAGGTCATGATCTCAGGGTCCTGGGATCGAGCCTCACATCGGGCTCTCTGCTCAGCGGGGAGCCTGCTTCCTCCTCTCTCTCTGCCTGCCTCTCTGCCTAGTTGTGATTTCTCTCTGTCAAATAAATAAAAAATATTTAAAAAAAAAAAAAAGCTGCTGGGTATTAGATGAACTTTGGTGGTTCTGTAGATCGGCTTAGGTACAGCATCCTGACGAGTCTCTTCCTGGTGGAGTAGCGTGCTGCGAGGCGGGGACCCGTTCCCGGAAAAATCAGCTGAACTAAAACTACGTCCGTTTGTTTCTAGAAGACCCATTCGAGGACTTTTTTGGCAGTCGAAGAGCCCCCCGTGGAAGCAGGAACCGGAGCACAGGGTCGTTTTTCTCCGCCTTCAGTGGATTTCCGTCTTTCGGAGGAGGGTTTCCAGCTTTTGATTCAGGTATTAAACCCTTCGATTTGACGTCCGGTTTGTGGCAGACGTGCGCGCCGTTCGGTGTCAGAAGGAGCGTCTGTCTGTCTGGTTCGCATAGCCGTGTGCGTGTGCGGTCTTTTCCTGTGTACCAAGTCTGTACTGGGTAACCTGCGTTTTCCTCTCTCAGCTTCCCGAGAGTGTTTTACTTGAAAATCCACTTCTAATCTTACTACTAAAGGTCAACATTTCATGAAATTCCTGATTAAAAGAAGTCACTTGATTTGGGGTAAATAATTGTGAAAAATCCCACATGTAGACAGTCTCCCTGAAACCTTTTTTGTCTGACCTTCTTGGTTGCTGTAAGAACAATAGGTCGTCTTCTGGGAGGGTCCAGGCTGAGGAGACGAGAAGGGGGCTCTGACCCTGTGCAAGCGTTCCTGGCCACGCAGAGTGCGGCCTGAGGGGGTGACTGTGGGGCCTTGCCCTACAGCAGCCGGCAGCTCGGTGGGGTGCCTGTGACTCTTGAGTTTGAGCCCTGTGCTGCGTGTAGAGATCATCTAAAATAATAAAATCTTTAAAAAAAAGGGGGGGGCAGCTCATCAAGCAGAGTACTGCGCATGGGGCATGACGTGTTTTACCTGAGGAATTAGGATCTTCTTCCCACACGCTGCCAGCGCCGCACAGGCGAGGGGGGGGGGGTTCGATGGTGTGTGGACGCACCAGGACGCACAACCTTGCCTGGGGGACCACGCACTGCCGGTGAATTTGCTGAGACGCGAGGGAGAGTCGGAGAAAACCAGTTGAATACATCAACCAAATGGTGCTTCACTGAAGAAATGTGTGTTTCTGCTCCGTGTGGATGCAGACCTTCTAGCAGCCCTGCAGAGCGTCCTGTTGAGGGGGCTGGGGATTTGCCCTGGCCTGACAAGGACAAATCTTCAAGACGGACAAGGAGTGATAAGCTCCCGAAACACACCGGTCTGTTTCAGAGATCGGTTTGCTCTTGTGTGACTTGAGGAGATCCGGGGTTTCTGGCCTCTGGTGTGATCGCCGTGATTGAGAACGTTGTGCACAGGTGAATTACGTAGGTCCGTACTTTTCCAGTAAGTGTGTGCAGGTAAAATTGTTTGCGCGCTTTAAAAACTCAGAGGTTCACCCCTTCGCGGTCACACTACGAGGAGAAGGTAAGCAGGTTGGCTCTGGCGTCTGTGCTGGTGAAGCCGCTCTGCTCCTGAGGCCTCCCCGGGCCCTGGCCGCCTGCTCCATCGTGGTGCGTGGTGGTGGCCGGCCAGCTGTTGCCAGGGTGAGCCGCCAGAACGCACAGCAGAGTGCTGGCGTGGAGAGGGGAGAGGAGACTGCGTGCGAGAAGGGGCCGGGGGCTGTCGGGCTCCCTGGCCTCCAGAGGAGCACATGCCCGCCCCCCTCGTCCTCGTGGTTCTGGGGCCACTCTGTGCAGGCACCGCTGTCCTTGGTTTGATCCGTTCTTCCCTGGTTTTCCTGTTACTCATACTTGCCTTACAGGAGTGCCGGACAGACTGGTCTCTAATCTTCCCGTTTTCCTGCAGGATTTACTTCCTTCGCATCACCGGGTCACGGGGGCCTCACTTCCTTCTCTTCTGCGGCATTCGGTGGTAGTGCGATGGGCAACTTCAAGTCTATATCGACTTCTACTAAAATGGTCAACGGCAGAAAAATCACTACAAAGAGGTACGGTGCTTATAAGTGCTTCTAAAGTGACTAGGTGTGCTCTCCGGGGGCGCCACGTGTTCTCGGCGGGCGCTCAGAGCGTGCAGGTCCGGTTAAATCGGACACCAGGGGGTCCTCCAGCGTCTGAGTCAGAGCTTTCTCTTAGTGTTTCTCCAGTGGAGGTGGTCTTCGCATGGAGCCATGTTCAGAGCGTGTGACAGTGTAGTGACCGTGCAGCTGGAGAGCGTGGCCGGAGGGCGAAAGCCGTGGGCCGTCCGCACTCGCAGAGCGTGCGGGCAGCCGGGCCGCGGGCACCCAGGCCGTGCTGGGGACACGGCTCGGTTTGTCGGGAGGAAAGCATTTCAGGGAAGAACCGTCGCTAGTAGGTTGCTCTCCCGGGGCTCTTAGCCCTCAGCAAGAGCGGTTTCCTGCATGCCCGTGGGAATGACGCCGTTTTAAAATAAAACGTTCAGTGTATGGATTTTAAAAAAAGGTCTGCGATGCATTTTATCTTTCAGAATTGTGGAGAACGGTGAAGAGAGAGTAGAAGTTGAAGAGAACGGCCAGTTAAAGTCCTTAACGATAAATGGTAAGGAGCAGCTGCTGCGCTTGGATAACAAGTAACCAGGCTCGCGCGTGGCCGGAGCGCGAGCCGTAACGGGCACTGCCAAGGACCGGCATGAGCGCTTTTTTTGGGAAGATTTCAAACGAACTCCACTTTCAGTATAACATACCTAGTCTAAAGTATTTATACACAGCTCGCCAGAGCCCTGTTTGTCCTAGACCTTTGAGTTTCTTGTTGGGACCACATAATAGGACCATTGTTTGGGGGTTTCTGTTTTTGGTGTTTTTTTGTTTTGTTTTGTTTTGTTTTTGGTTCTGTTTTGTTTTCTTGTCTTTAAAATTGTAAATCTCTGTATGCACTTTGCTTTTTTATTAAACGTAATCCAAGGCGGCCGTGACTCTTTCGTACACTAACACCAGCACGGACCTGCTTTCCATTGTGTTTGAAACGTGAGCCGCTAGAGTCAGCCTGCTGTGAAGTGAACATTGCCAGGATGAATCGTCCACAAAAATAATTTCAGTTCTCAGTATTTAGTAGTGAGAGATAGTAATGCATTAATGGTGATACATTTCTCGTTTAATAATAAATTGAGGATGTTTTTCTAGTGCATGAATGCTGGCAACTTAGTAAGATTTGACAATTGTTTAAATATGTAATGTTAAGCTTAGGTTTAAAGTAAACTGGGTCTTTGTCATCTGCTTTAAAAAAAAAAAATAAATGCAAACGTGTTTGGTGCATTCTTTCCTGAGTGGGGCTTGTAGCCTTCTTGTGTCCGTGTATGATTTTTGTGCCTGGGCCTCCGGTGTCCCTTCTCTCCTGGGCAGTTCTGTTCCGCGGCGGATGCCGACGTGAGTGACCTGCGCTCGTCTTCCTCAGTGTTTTCGGAGGGGGGTGGGGATTTTCCTGTGCCTCCTATAGCGACGAGCAATTCATTCAAGCTTCTCCTGTGGTGACATTTTTACGGGAAAGGAAGAACTATGTGCACTTTTTCATTCTTGCCAAGTAGGTTTAGTTTCCTAGTGTACGTTTCATGCTGTCCCATCTGAAGACGTGACGGGCCTGGCAAGGTCATGGGGTGACAGAGATGTGAACGTGAGCAAAACTAAAGCTCTTTGTTCTTGGACGTGTCAGATCCGCCCCCGTCAGCGGTGACGACTGGAATTCCAGCCACAGGCATGTTAAACTGGGCGTGCTTGCGTTTGCACGACCCCCACTCAGCTTCGTTTTGGGTGAGCGTAGGGTCCTGCCAGAATACAGGAGAGGACCATGGGGTAGTTCCTTCATGACACACAAGTTTCTGTCTGTGCAGGCCCAATTGGAAGGCATGTGGAAATTGCCCAAGTACCCCAGAGTCTTTACAGAATCAAACCTGTTTTTGTTGAAAACAGTATTGTAGAAAATCCCATAGAAAATATAAAAAAAGCAGTGCAAAATGTAGTGTAAATTCTTACTTTTTTTTTTTTTTTTTTTAAAGATATTTGTTTGACAGAGACGAGTACAAGCAGAGGGGGAGCAGCAGGCAGAGGGAGAGGGGGAAGCAGGGAGCCCGGCGCAGGACTCGATCCCAGGACCCTGGGATCATGACCTGAGCTGCCGGCAGCTGCTTAATTGACTGAGGCACCCAGGCACCCCTTAGCATCAGTTTTTTTTTTTTTTTTTAAAGATTTTTATTTATTTATTTGACAGAGAAGGGACGAAGCAGGCTCCCTGCCGAGCAGAGAGCCTGATGCGAGGCTCGATCCCAGGACCCTGGGGTCATGACCTGAGCCCAAGGCAGCAGCTTTAACCCACTGAGTCCCCCACATGCCCCTCCGCTTTGATTTTAGATACATTTCCCAGTCTGGTCATATTGGGACCTTTCTGTTGTTGCTTGGTCAGCTGGGAGGATGCCGCGCTTCCTTGAGCTGTCGCGGGTTGCTTTAATTAGACATAGACCTTGGTTGTAAGTGTGATTAACAGTTGGGGTGGTGATAGGCCAGATGCTTTTCCTTTTGGCTAAAGTAGTTCCTACGTCTTGACATGGAGAGGGTCAAGGGAGGGAAAGTTAGAACAGTTCATAATCGTATCAGAAATGTTGGTCACAGGGACCCCGATGTGCGGAGGCCAGGACTAGCTGGGACTTCGTGGGCACCGAGAGGCCCGTGGGCTCGCCATGGGCCCTGGGGTGGCACAGCCTTCCTCGTCTTTGTGGTCGAGCAACCTCAGACTCCCCGGTGGATGGATCATTTACGGGGCAGCTCCCGGGACGATGGGTCTTCTCCGTCGTGTCTGAGCATTCAGAAAACGGAGGACTCTCTTCCCAGTGCAAGCGGCCAGGACTGGAGGCCCTTCGGGCGGCGCCGCTGCCGGCGCTGGCGCTTGAGGAAGCCCGGCATGCAGGGCTGTGCCGTCCCTCTCCGGCCGTCTCGTTCGTCCGGGCCAGCACCGTTGTGTCGCTCCTTCATGCCAAGTAATCGCGAGGTGCGGTGTGGCAGGGCTTGAGGCTACGTCTCGGTTGACAGCATCTCGCTGCTGCGCGGACCCCTGAGCAGTGAAGGGTCAGTCTCAGAGTCTAGGGAGCGGCGGTGTATCGTGCGCGGGATTGAGGCGGTGAGGGAGGAGCGTCTCGCCATCGTGCCCCTTTCCCCACCCCACTCTCCTCTCTCACTGACCGCTGGGGACGACATCCTGATGCTGAACGCGTTCCCCACATGGATAGGAAGACACCGGACATAGGCCTTTGTGCGCGAGTGGCAGGAGCCTCGCCGGAGGACCTGAGATGCCGCCGAGGTTGGGATGGCTCCTCTGTTCTGCTGCTTGGGGAAGACCACGTTATGGGGGTGACCCTGTGCCCCGCGCGGGCCCCCGCCCCAGAGCTGGTACGGCGAGGGCGGTGGATCGTAGCACGTTGGGTGGACGGCAGTCTTTCCCAGAGGCGGCCCGACGTGCGGGCGGGAAGGGTGGCCTGTGCAGGAGCGTGGCTCCCGGTGCCTTCGCTCTGCTCACACAGCACGCGGCGACACTGCGGTGGTGTGTAGGCCGACGCCTGTGGGAGGTTTGTTTCTCAGGCATTGCCCCCTTTTTGTTTGTTACGCAGTAGAGTTAATGACTGTTTCTGAGTATCGGTACGCCAGCCTTCCTGGTTGTAGGTAATTCTTAACGTACGTACCGAGTCACGTGGTTGTGTTTTTCCTGAACGGTTTTTTTTTTTTCATCTTAAAATTCTTTATTTAAATTCCATTAGTTAACATCCGTGTTACTGGTTTCCGGGGCAGAATTGAGTGACTCATCCGTCCTGTTTAGTACCCAATTGTCGTCCCCTCCCCGACCCTCCCTCACCACCCACTTACCCATCCTGCAACCCCTCTCCGCCCGCAACCCTCGGTGTGTTCCCGAGACTTAGTAAGATTCTCTTATGTTTGTCTGTTTTTGTCTTATTTTGCCTTCCCCTTCCCTGTGTTCATCAAACTATGGAATTTTCATGTTGTCCGGGCGGGGGCTGTGCTAAGCTCTGTGCGCTGCCCTTGCCCCAAACACTTCTCTCCGTGACTTCCCAACCTGTTGTTCGGAGGTGCGTTTCCCCTAAGAGGACGTTAAGGACCAGTGTTTTCCGGCACTGATGGTGTGTTCCGTCGTGTCGTGAACACCCATACCCTGTGCATGACACCCTCACACACGTGAGCAGGGGTCCTCGCAAAGTCGGGCCGGAAGAAGCGGGGTGTTCCGGAGCCGCCTTCTGCTGCCGCCTGGGCGCGCTCGCCCCTCCGGCACCGAGCTGGCGTGGGGGGTGTGCCGAGGGCCTCCTGAAGCCAGGCTGCTGGCCACTCCGCCTGCCCCCGATGTGAGGAACGTTGCTGCTGATCAGCCCGTAGCCCGAGCAGATAACCTCCTATCTGAGACGGGGGTGCCTGGTAGGATGCCAGGACGCGGACATGAGCGTGAATGCTGGGCTCCGTGTGTCCCGCCCGCCATCTCCCCTCGTCTTGCCCTGAGCCATGGCCCGTGGACTGTTGGAGGGTCGACACCGGCCCTCCTGTGTGGTCGTCTTCATAGCTTGCCCGGAAAGGCCGCTCGGTTTTGACCTCCGGTTTAATAGCTTACATTTTCCACAGACGAGTTTTCTCTCGTTTTCTTACACTTTCACACCTACGTGGAGGTCTTTTCGTCTCTTTAACTTACGTGGAGTGTTTGTGCCGACGACATCGTTCTCCCAGAGGTCTTTCCGTTTCCTCTTGACCGTTTCCAGTAGACGTGCCGCTGTGTTGGGACTCCAGCTCTTTCGCCCGGATCACCTTGTGTGGGTTGTAGTGGCTGCTGGAAAGGGCACCTTGTTCTCAAACCTGTCTTGGGTGCTCCTGAGGGCTTGGAAATGAAAGGCACAGTCAGCTCAGGTACCCACCCCTGTCTGATTTCCTTTATTAGTTTTCCTTTATCATCTCACCCGAGTGAGAAAGTAAGTTTTTATATTGCCTTCTTATCCAGTGGCTTCACTGTATTCTTGGTTTACTCTGTTTCTATTTTTTTCTTTTAGATGCGGCAGGGAGGACAGAAGAAGAGGGAGAGAATTTTTTAAAGATTTTTATTAGAGAGCGAGAGAGAGCAGGAGCATGGAGGAGGGGCAGGGGGAGACCAGACTCCCCAGTGAGCGGGGAGCCCAGTGTGGGGCTCGATCCAGGACCCTGAGATCACGACCAGAGCCGAAGGCAGAGGCTTAACCCACTGAGCCACCCCGGCGCCCCTTGGCTTACTCTTTTTTTAATAGTATCAATCTTTTATTTTTTTCAAAGATTTTGTTTGATTTGTCAGAGAGAACACATGCTCAAGCTGGGGCAAATGGAGAGGGAGACGCAGACTCAGTCCCTCGTGAGCAGGGAGCCCGATGCGGGGCTCCATCCTAGGACCCCGGGATCATGACCTGAGCTGAAGGCTGACGCTTAACGGACTGAGCCACCCAGGCGCCCCCCCCCCCCCCCCGGACGGATTTTCAAAGAAAGACTTCCTTGGCCCCCATCTTGCTAGAGCACTCTGTCGAGCAGCCGGTGCCTTCCCAGTGGCCACACCGGGGTCGGACGTGGGGTCGAAGCACTCTGCTTCCTGAGCAGCTGGTCTGGACTGGCGTGGCTGGGCGGAAGCACCTTTGTGTGCTGTGCGCTCCGGAAGGCTCTAACGTCCGTTGTGGTTCTGTGTCCCCGCGTTTTAACATGAAGATGTCCCCTGGTTTTGGTTTAAATTTCCTTTTAAAGAGAGGGTCAGGGCAGTGTTGCTGACGGGTCGTGTTCACTGCTGGCGTTGAGCGGACGCGGGGCTGGGCCTCGGGGCTGGGCCTCGTCGGGCTCCCCAGTGCGGCCGTGCGTACGGGAGGCACCTCCTGGCGCTGTGTGCCCTTTCCTCGGGCAGGGGTGCAGTCCCCATGTCACCCCTGGTGTGGCATGCTGAGTGAAACAGCTGTAGTAGTTCCTGGGCACACGTTTTCATCTAAAATGTTTGAAAGATTTAACAGATGTCAGGATTTCAGAGAGGGTAGAGTAACTGAGAAGAGACTGGAAAAATCAGATTTTATGAGTATGTGGATCTGTGGAAATAGAATGTTTGTTCTATGATGAGCCTTTTCAAGGTTTGTTTCACTCACTGCTAATCATATCATCTGTCCCACCTCCGTGAGGTCCTGCTTCAGAGCGGCGGTTACCGAGGACTGTGGGGCCAGCAAGTAGGCCCGGCAGCACACTCAGGGCCCAAGGGCTCCCTTTACAGTTTAGGGGACCCCCCCATGCCCACACTGGTCCTGTCCTCCCGTGGCCCTGCTGCAGCAGGAATAGGGCTGTATGGCCTCGAGACCTCCGCCAGGGTCGCTGCAGGGGCCTCGGGGGTTGGGGACCAGGGCGCTGGTGGCCGTTCTCCTTTCTGGACTATTTTCTTCCTGACATGGTCCTCTGTCTTCTACTACCATTGGGTTGGACGCTGGAGTTGGCGGTGTCCTGCGGTAAGGGCTTCAGACGTGACTGCTCATCCCAGGATGGGCCCAACTCCAGGGAGGGAGGCCAGTGATTCTGGATGGATCCAGGTAGACAAGCCGCAGACGAGAGTGTGAAGCCCTAGTTAGCTATCCTGTGTTCTCTCTCCGTTTCTGGCTCAGGATCGTCCTCCAGCCAGCCGGCTGCCACAGGCTACGGGGACAGGATAATCCCAGCGGAGGGCTCGGTGTGCCTGGCCCTGCTGGCTTCGCCGCTGCTGTGACACATTCTGCCAGGGCTGTGGGGTACGTGGGATCCAACCCTGTCCCACCCCCAACCCCCACCCTCAACCCCAGCCACTCCGCACGGTTCGTCCCAGAAGCTGAGTGTGTGGGTCTCCCTGGGAGGCCCTTGTGCTTTCAGGAAGCATCCGTGGCCGCCCCCCGCGTTTCTCAGGAGGCGGCCTGCTGTGCTGCCTCGAACGCCACATGGCCGACGCCGCACACGAGCTTTGAGGCCTTAACAGAGGCCTGTCGACGCACGCCGGCCTACTGGCCACGGGAGAGGCGCCGTAAGCCAGGCCCGGCTGAGGGGGAGGTGGTCGTGTGCGGCGGCCACGCTGAGGAGGTGTGGTGCGGTGCCTTCTGGCCTTGGCTTCTGCCGAAGGACTGGGGGGAGCCGGCAGCGCCGGGCTTCGGGGTGCGGCTTCCCTGCAGCCGGCTCCGCCGTGGCCCCTCCTGTGTCCCACGTGCCCTGCGGCCCAGGCGGGAAGCTCCGTGCTCTCACTGGCCGTCCCCCCTGATCTGGGTTCCGTGTTCGCTCCCAGCACTACAGCTTCTCCTTGCCAGGGCCTGGGCCCTCCTGGGACTTGGTTTCCCTTCAGGTAATCGGCCGTGGTGTGCTTTCACGGTGTCTGATTCCCGGAGAACTAGTCCGTGCTCCCCTCAGCGAGCAGGCACACCGGTCTGCCTGCCCGGTCCCGCTTGCGTGTCCCAGGGTCGCGTGTCCACTGTTTGCCGGCTGGGACTGAGTCCCTGTTGAGACCCACACTCGGAGCCCCGCAGTGTAGGAGGCAGCCGAGGCTCTGTGGTGCGTCTGTTTCCCTATTCCTGTCCCAGGCCTCTCCGTGGCCAGTCTGTCCTCGTCCCAGGCCTGTCCCGGTCCGTGCCGCTCCGGGTGCTGCTCTCGCGGCCCTCTTTGCCCCCGCTTGCCGTTGGTCCTCTGTGTCGTGCCCTGGCAGAGCCTGAGGTGCGCGGCACTGACCTCGAGGTGGTGCCGTGTCCCGTTAGCCTGTGCCCCACGCTGGTCTCCTGCACCCGGCACAGGCCAGGCCCTGAGGTTGGACGGAATCTTCCGATGGGCCGGGGCTGCGTTTCTGGGTGTTTGTGTCCGCTCACTCTGAGTGCTGACACTCGGGTCTCCCTGAGTGCGGCCCCTGCCTCGCCCGTGCCCTGCCACGGAGAAGCAGTCACCACCGAGGCCTCTTGGATTGTACTTACTTGGGGAAAAGCGATTCTGTTATTTCTGGAGGACTGTTCATTTGCATATCATCAGGCCAGGGAGTGCACGCGCTGGGTCTGGGCTCCGTTTGGGGAGAGAAGCGAGGCGCGTGACGGTGGCCGATGCCGGGCCAGCCCCGGAGCGTTCCTTTCGTAGCTTCCCACGGACTTCAGTGTCTCTGGCTCGGAGCCTGGCAGACCGCGTCTGGTTTAAATCTTGGAACTTGGTGCTGGGGCAGGACGAGTTCCGGCGTCTTTAGTTTTCCAAAGGAAATGGTGCTCGGACGCTCGTGAGCAGCAGGAAGCTTAGTTCATGCGCAGGAGAAGAGGCGGTGGAGGTCACCGCGAGACAGTAAACTCCGTGTGGGTCGCGGAGCTCGGTGCGGCTTACTGTTTTCCAGGGACCCGGTGTCTGCGTGTCCGGTACAGACCGGTCCACCGAACTTGTCGCGTGGTGCGCGCCACGGGAGGTTCGGGTCTGGTACATCACGAAGGACAGAGAACGTCTGGAGAAGCCCGTCGAAGCAAAGAAATGAAACGTGGCTTTCTGCAAGGGTGGCGTTGGGTCTGGGGTGACGTAGGGAGGATGTTTTAGTTCAGAAAGTCGTCAGTGCCACCGGGGCCCCCGTGCCTTTGCGAGGTGCCCGCGGGCGGGCTTGCCCAGGCGCGTGCTGCCCTCCGCTGTCCCCGAGCGCTCGGCAGAGAATCTGGCGTGTGGCCCGCGGCCCCGGGCTGGCAGGTGGAGCACTCCCGACCCTGCTCTGCTGTGTCCCTGGGCTTCGGTCGGCACCGAGACGCTCTGAAGGGGGGACGGGGGTGGGCGTGCTCTGGCTCAGGCATGCCTCTGCGTCAGCCGCGGCGCAGGGCACTCAGCCTGGGGGGCTTCCCGCCCCCTGCAAGGACCAGAGCCCCTGCCTGTGCTGCGCTCTGCGGCGGGAGGGAGGGCACTGCGCGGGGGCTCCAAACGGTCTGTCCGGCGTAACGCCGTCGTTCTTCAAACCAGCCCTTGTGTCCCCTTCCTCAGTCTCGAGGCGTATGTGCCACCGCTGGGGAGAGGATGGTGGCCTCCTGTTTCACAGACCTGTCAAGCCTGTGAGCTTAGTGCGCACGTAGTGGGCCCAGTGAGTGCTCGAATGAGTCCGTGGGGACTGAGCCCTTGCAGAACGTTTCCAGCAAGGATGTTGGGGTAAGACCATGATTTCATCTTTGCTTCTCATTTCCTTCATTTCCTTCTTCTAAGTCATTTTTTCTGGTATTTGAGACACTGTCCAGTTTTGTGGGAATTTTGTGGGGTCAGTGACATGATGGTCCTTGCTCCAGACCGAAAGACCTCAGGAGCTCTTGGTGGAGTGATGGGCCTGGGAGAGCATAAAGGTCACTGTGTCCCCTAAGGGTCACCTGTGGGGTCAGGAAAATGGTGACATGTGGGACAGTAGGTGCTAAGCTGCATGTCTGAGCACTGTTTGTGACAGGGTCGCTGTGGACGCGACAGCTTGGCTCTCAGCTCTGGCCGCCCACCCCGATCATGCCCTGATGGCCAGCGCAGGGCCCGTGCAGTGGAGCTCGAGGGAAGGAGGCTCGTGGGCGCGAGGCTGGAGCTGCAGCGGCACTAGGGTTTGCGGGGGAGCACGGGAGACAGACGCCGACCTCTGGCCGGAGCCGGTGGGTGGGCTTGGGCACGTGGGACAGGAGCCTCATGCCTGGGTCCCCCCGCGGGACCCCAGCTTCCTGTGCCCTCCTGCAGTCAGTGACGTCCTTGCCTCCTGCGCTCTGAGCGTGTCCAGATCCGAGAGACACGGGAGTTGTGGCTCCTTCCCCAGACTGTGTGGAGGGCATGGAGACCTTCGGCGTGCACGTGTTTCCTGTCTCTCCGTATTCAGAGCATCTCAGACTGTCGTCGAGCTGAACATCTTAGAGACTTGGGGATTCTAGCCACACAGCAAACCCAGAACGTGACGCGGCCCTGGAAGCCGGTGCATGTGCCTGTCCGGGCCTGGGGAGCGCAGTGTGTTCAGCACAGAAAGACCTGGGCGCGGGCAGGATGGCCCAGGCCTGGTGCTTCTTCCCCGGACGGTGCCTTGTGCGGCCCTGTGGCGCCTTTCCACGTCGTGTGGCGGAAGCGAGGCTGGTGGCCTGCGCCCTCATCAGCCTCCTGCTCCGTGGGGGTGGTCCTGGGCAGCCGTGGCAGCAGGTGCTGTGGAGGCGACAGGGAGAAGGGCACCTCTTCTCTGATAGGCGCTGGAGTGGCTGGCAGGGAGAGCCTCGGATCCAAGTGCCCCTAGGTGCGGTAAGTAAGCGGGGATGGGCGCGGCTGCCCCCATGTACCCCGGGCCCGGTGCCCCTGCCATGTCCGCGCCGGCTGCCCACGAAGCCAGGCACGTGGGGAGGTCCGGACCATATTCTGAAGTCGTGCTGACGTGTTCTTCAGGGTCCCACGGTTGGTCACAAGGTATGACACTGTGGGGCTGGGAGGGGCGGCCCGTTTTCCTTCCGGGGTCCCAGCCTCCTTCCCAGGTGTTGAGCAGGCTGAGCAGGGGCCTCGTAACGTTCAGGGTGCAGAGCTGGTCATGGTGTCCGGGCCACCCCATCGGCCAGCACTCTGGTGCCCTGGCCACAGGCCCCTCCCTGCGTGTGGCTGGCAGCGGGGCGTCCGCAGCCACCGAGGTTCTGGCTCCCCACCCTCTTCCACCCCCACTGCAAACGCAGGCTTTGAAGTCTCGTCCCCGTCCAGCAGGGACCCCGTCGCCCACTCCCAGGGCCCTTTGCCGGGTATCTGGGAGCCATACTTCTGTTGTTCTCGCCCCAAACAACATGACGCCACGTAGCAGGCCACAGACCCCCGAAGCGGTGGGCTCCCCCCGAGTGCTCCCTTAGCCTCGATCTTGGCTCTGTTCTAGGGCCCCCACTGAATGCCTTCCTGTTGCAGACACAGGGTGGTCCTTGGCTGAGGCACCCACCCCAGAGTGCCGTGACTGGCAGGTCCGGGCGTCCTGTCCTCTTAGTCCTCAGACTCAGTCATCAGCTCAGGTTTGAGTCTGGGAAACCTTCAGTGGGTCAGGGGTCCTCCCCGTGACGTCTGCCCGGGCCCCGCACGTGCCGCCGAGCAGTCCCTCCTTCCGCGAAGGTCCGCCTGCGTAAACGACCCCAGAGCGGGCACGTGGTCTAGGCCGGCAGGTGGGCGTGGGTGTGGATGCGGGAGCGAACCGGATGGGGGCTTGTAGCCAGACCTCGCTGCGGGGCCGGGGCGAGGGCCAGAACACGCGGAGCGCCCTTGTTAGGCGCAGTGTGACCAGAGCTGGGGGGATTTTCGGACCCTGGAAAACCCGTCGTGTCGGCTGTGCTACACAGGCTGCCCCAAGACTTCGGGTTTCTCTAGTAATTTCTCTTCCTGTGTGGGTTCGCCGCCTCCAGCGTGGCCATGACTCCAGTGGCCGGTGCTCCCGTGTGAGGGCAAAGGTCACACCAGGGCTTGGGGGCCGGAGCCGGAGGCTCCGAAGCTGATCCGGGAGAAGGGCTCTCGCGGGCTCCGGAGGAACGGAGGCGGGCGCGCGCTCTGCCCAGCGCTGAGCCCGGGCCCTGCTGTGAAGGAGTGGCCTGCCCGCACCCGTCAGGGGCAACGTGCAGACGGCCCGATGACTGCGTCTCGGGAAGTGGGACCAGTGCTGCTTCGACGGGCCGTGCGTGCAGAGACCTTGTGCCTGGAGGCCACACCAGGAAGACGGTGGCCTTCCCGTGGGGCTCTGGGTCTACGCGTGGGCTGTCTGGCCATCCGGTGGTGCTTGCTCCGCGGACGGTAGGTGTCCCCCCAGAGCAACTGCACGGCTCAGGGAGCGGCCTCCCCGCCTTGTTCCCGGGGATGGGGGCTGGTGACAGCGTCATCTGCAGACTCAAAGGGCGCCTTCCTCTAAGCTGCGCGCGTGGCCGTCGAGAGCCTTCAGAGAATGAAACCCAAGATTTTCCCTGGTGATTATAGCTTGTTTTCTGACTTGACTTCTTGTGTCTGTCCAACGTGTGAAACCGCTTTCTGTTTCTACGACAAGTAGACACACATCTTTCCAAGCAGTGGGGGCCGTCCCACCTCGGACGTGTCTCTGGGGTGACGATCTGTGCGGTCGCGGCCTCGGCTCTGTGCGGGCAGGGAAGCAGGCCGTGAGGGCCCACCTCCTGGCCAGCGGACCTCTCCTCCCCTTCGAGGACGGGTTCTAGAACCCAGGCTGCCCGGCGACGGGACCGGAGGCTGCTTCGGGAGCCTTTACCTAGCAGGGTGCTAACCACTGGCTCGATTTTGGCGAACTTGTCGCGGGCAGTCTGGCCCCCGATGGCTTTTAGTAGGCCGTGCGCTCTCCTTACAACATGTGAAGCTGCTGGTGTGCCCTGGGCCTGTCCGTTCCCCGCAGCCCCCCCAGAGGTGAAGGTCAGGCCCGGATAGCGTAGGTGGTGGACTCAGCGTCTTCCTTCTGCAGAAGCGTGGGGGCCCCAGGACAGGTGCAGACAGGAGCCGTGAGCTGACGCCTGCCCCGTCCTGTGCTTGCAGGTGTGGCCGATGAGAGCGCGCTCCTGGAGGAGTGCCGACGCAGAGGCCAGAGCGCGCTGCCCTCCCAGCCTGCCAGCACCAGCGGCCCGTCGCCGAGGTCTCACAGGCCGGCCTCCCTGCCCAAACCCGAGTCTCAGCACATGCGTGAAGAGGAGGACGAGCCAGGCAGACAGCGGGCCACCGGCAGCCCCTGGGACCCCTCTGTGCTCTCTGCAGGTGTGCAAAGGGAAACCGAGGTGGAGCTTCCCCGCGGGGACGCTGCCCTTCCCTCCCGAGACCAGAGACCGAAATCGTTCCTGTGCTGTTGTGTCCTGACCTGAGCCTGGTGGGGCTGGGCTGGGGCACAGCGGTGGGAGGAGGCCGCTTGCTCTCGGCTCCCCTCCTGTGAGATCCCCCAATTAAAACGGGGTTCCGTCTTCCACGATGCTGTGGAGTGTGTTGTCTTGGGCAGAGGATGACAGGTGCTGCTTTTACCTTAAATGTGCTTTTTTGTCACTTTGCGCTTAGTGCTTGAGCTCGAGCTGCTCACGGAACCTGCGGGCACCCCATGCCCTCAGGGCTGGGATGTCCTGCATTTGCTTCCTCGCCGTGTTCTCCCCCTGCGCTTGGTTGCAGAGACCACAGAGCACCCGGCCGGCCCTCCTGTCACCCCTGCCTCCCCGGGGGGAGCCGGAGTGTCTCGTCCCGCCCTGGATGCGCTGGGCATTCGCGACCTGTGTCCCCAGAGCCCGGCTCTGCCTCCCTCCGGCTTCTTGGCTTGTCATTTCTCGGAGAGCCCCAGCGGGGCTTTGAAGTGAGCTTCCTGTAGAAGGTCCCGGGTTATTTCGGAGAGGACGGCTGTGCTGTGGCTTTGACCTGTGTTCTGAAGTCCCGGGTCAGGGGTTTGAGTTCTTGGTCTGCGTGACGCATTTGTGCCCATCTTGGTTGTCACCACGGGGAGCAGCACGGTGACCGTCGCGTGCTCTGTGGTAGGGGAAGACGTGTCCTCGGTCCCCTGTGTTAGGGTGATGTGACAGTTCGCGCGAGGCTCACTGTGGGCCTCAGCAGAACACACTGTGGCAGCTGTCCCCTTGCTGCCCCAGAACTTTTTCGGACAGGTGGCCCCCCGCAGCCCCTCCTGGTCCTCCTCAGGGTTTTGTGGAGGACAGAAGGAAGATGCCACCCGCTTGACCACGGGTGTCCTGGGGCTTCGAACCGCAGTGGAGTGTACCCGGGGCTGGGCGCACGTGGCTCCCAGCTCCGCCCGGGGCGGTGCTCGCACAAACAGGTGGCCCGTTGGGAGACATTAGCCTTTTCCTGTGTAACTGAATGGCAGATGGAGGGAATCGGAAGGGCTGTGTGAATTCAGAAAGAGCTCCTTCTGCCTTGAATGGGCCTGTGGACGTTTTCCCGGGATCGATGGTCAGCTCCTGGTACCTGGTAGTCTTTGGGCAGGGGGCAGGCTTGTCGATTCTGTTGGCTTGAACGAATCACTGTTAGAACGGTGATTTAGGGAGTCCTGTCTGTCTGGTTGGAAGGGCACCATGAGCCTAGCCTCGTTCCCAAGAATAAGGTGTTCAGAGACGGGCCCCCTGGGGGTCTTCCTCGCCACACAGCCAGGCTCCCGCGGCAGGACGTGGGGTCACCCGCAGAGCCGGCCTGAGGGGCACTTCCTCAGTTCAGAACGAGGCCCGTGCTTCCCGGCAGAACTGCTTGTTTGCTCTAGAACCGAGACCGTCTGCCGAGTGCAGAAGGAATGAGCCTCCTGGAGGGTCCTGGGATCATAGGGTTTTTCTTCTCCCTGAAATCTCATGGTTTTGTCAGTTTGTACCCTCAGGCCCCCTCTAAGCACCGGTTTGACCCTGGCACAGGTCTTAGGCCAGAGAGGCCAGGGACGGCTTCCCATCGCGTCCAGTCCCTTCCCCTTGGCTGTGGAGAGACCTGGGGGCTTACCTTGTATTCCCAGAGTGTAACCCCTCCCTGGTGGGGTCGGACAGCCAGAGCACCTTCCCGGGGCGGGGTGGTTTCTGATGCTGTTGAATCACCATGAGTAATGGGGTCTTGGAAAGACTGTCGGGTTAAGTCACGAGAAATTACGGCCTCGAGCCCCATGCGGAGTGTACGGTGAGCTCATGCCAGACGCTTAGATTTACCTTCTAAGCTGCCCCAAAAGAAGGGTCCGCAGACTGAGAAAAAGTTGTGGCACAAAATTGCAGCCAGGCACAAAGCTGGTGCAGGCCGTGTGGCGTGGTCCGGCCGTCCCCTCCGCGGGTCTCCTTGCTGCCGGCAGAGGGCTTGGCTGCCCTGCGCAGACCTGCAGCTTGGGGTCCGACGTCGCAGATGCAGGTGCCAGCCAGCGGTAACGGGGGGCGGGGGGCCCTCCTGGGGGCAGATGCCCCGGAGCTCCGCACGAGCCCCGGGCGCAGGACACCTGGACGCCAGCCCCAGGCGGTACAACCTGTATGCTCTGGTGTGGCCTAGCGCATCTCGTGGCGGCTTTGTGCCACGTTCCCAAGGCTTGGGTGCTTTCTTCTCCAGGGTGAGCACACAGTCAGGAGCTTGTTCCCGGGGCACCTCCGTGCGGGAACAGCCCCCGGACAGAGGGGCCCCTGGGAGCCCACCGGTGGCTGTGCAGCGTGGGGGGACCAGGCAGCTCTGGGAGGGGATTCTGCTGGGCCGAAGGCACACTCTCGCCTGCCTGTGCTTGGGACACTTTGTTGCTTCTGGGAGGGGTTCCCACGTGGCGGCAGGCGGAGGGCTGCAGCGCAGGGAGCCACGATGTCTGTGCACGGCCGGCAGGGGTGGCGACCACGGTGCGGCGGGGTGGTGGCTGGTGGTGCGGTCTCGCCCGGCTGTCGTGGCCGTTCCTGCGCCGTGGCTCTGCACCCCAGCCCCTGTCCAGCCCACCAGCTTCCCTCCGGGGACAGAGGCTCGTCAGGGTTGCTGCGTGTCACCTGGACGCGGTCCGAGTCCCGTGTTGAGGAAGGAGTCATGCTTTTCATGTGTGGACCCCGCGTAGACTGCATGCGCCAGGGACACGGAATTGTTGAGAAGGAAAATTAAAGTTACTCAACGTGAAGAAAATTCACGAACAAAAGCCTAGAATTGACTCCTGAACTTTGTTTTGTTTTCCGGCGTGGGGGTTCGAAGGAAGCGCGTGAGCCGGGCTGCGGGGGGCCTGGGCCTTGCAGAGCTCGGGCCCGGGACTCAGCTGCCCGGCCTCCCTTCCCGGAGGCGCGTCGGCTGGGCTTTGAGGTCCGAGGCCGGCGTGTGCAGCGACGCTGGTGTGTCAAACACGCGGCGTCTCCGACGCGGCTCCCCGTGTGGGACCCTGGGCGCCGGCGGGCCATTCTGGGGACGGACCGGCTGCGCCGGGTGGCGGGAGGGCCCCCTTCTCTCGTACGCCTTGTCCCCAGACACAGGTGCTCGAAGGAACAGTCCCAGTGATTCTGCTTTCCCGCGGAGCAGGGCGGTGCCTGCCTCACCTGTCCGACCTTGGCGTCGACCTCTAAGTCCCAGGGCCCTGGAGTCCAGGCTCGGCGCCGCAGTCCTGTTGTTCTGCGGTTTCAGATCCTTAACATCCGAAGGGCGTCTCTGTCCCCGTGATCACGCTGCCGCTTCGTCCTGGGGACGGGGCTGGTGAAAGCTGCTTTGTGGCTGCCCTGCAGGGTTCAGAGCAGACGGTCTGGGGTTGGCTTGCATGCCGCTTGAGGTTTGTGCCACAGGTGTGGCTTGGAGTGGGGTCGGTGGGGGGTGGGGACCGGGGAGTGGGACCGGAGCCAGTCCCTGTGGAGCCTCTGCCTCGGGCACTCTCTGAGCCCCAGGCCCTCGGCTCCCAGCGCCCTTGCACCTGCTGCAGACAGAGGCACTGGACCGCGTGTTCTCGGTCAGCTCTGCGAACTTGCGTCCAGTGACTG
Source organism: Meles meles (assembly GCF_922984935.1). Lineage (NCBI taxonomy): Eukaryota > Metazoa > Chordata > Mammalia > Carnivora > Mustelidae > Meles > Meles meles. Next base: position 1,561,605 of record NC_060075.1, on the reverse strand, counting down.
GGGAGCCCCGGGCCCCTTGAGGCTCTCCTGGCCACCGTCTTTGAAGGAATGACCTGGGCGGGGTGGTCGCAGATGGTGCCTGAGCAGGGTCTTGTTCCGCGAGGCCTTAGGCCCGTCTGTAGCCTCGGGTGGGCCAGTGTCCCTCATGGGTCCCAGACGCACGGGATGGGCACCTCCCGGGTGGGACAGGTCTGTGGGGCCCCAGGCCCAGACTCTTGTCATCTGTGCTGAAATTCTTCAGTTGGTTCCATGTTATTCTTCTGATAATTGTCCTAAAATTGAAAATGCCTTGTGCGTGGCCGACAGGGGCTTGGAGCGAGGTGTCGCTGTCCCACGTGGGCCTGTGCTGTGGTAGCCCGTGCCGTCTGGGGCCGGGCTTGGAGCAGGGCAGCCCCGAGCCCAGCCCTGCCTGGCGTGTGCTCCGGGGCTTCAGGGTCCCTTCTGGGTCAGGTGTTAGGACTTCATGACCGGCGTAGGGGTTGGGGGCCCCAGCTGCTGGCCCCACAGCCCAACCATGTTCCTCTGGGGCCGCCTCCTTAGGCCTGGGCTGTGGAAGCGACAGCTCGGTAGGGCACGCCCAGGCGGCACGGGGAGCGCACACGGGGACGGACTCCCTCACCTCCCTCTGACGGGCATCCCGAGCTTCCGGCCTGTGGGGACAGCGTAGCGGGCGTTTTTTTTTCTTCTTGGGTTATCGTACATGTGGTCGAGTCTGCTGGGGGAGAGGAGGCTGTCCTCCCCTCTGCGAAGGGACGCCCACAGTGAGTCCGAAGCCAGGGTCCCCGCCCCCAGTTGGTCGAGCCTCCAGTCACTCGTGAGGCCTCCAAACCCCACTCCCTGTGTGTTCCTTCGGGGCCACTGGCTGTTGCCTGCACCACTCACGGCCGGCCTGCGAGGCCCCCAGGGGAACGATTCCGTTCAGAGGTTTCTCCACAGGAGACCCACCCGGGACTGGACGGGCCACCCTCGTGTCACCCTGTTGGACCTCCTTCGTGCACTCCTGTCCCCGCTCTGGCTCTCCTTCCCGGTGGCGCCTCACAGGTGGTCCTCGCTCCCTCGCCCCGATCGTGGCTGTTCGGTCTGCGCCCCGGACTCGCCTCTCGCGTGCCCTGCCGCGTGGCTTAGCCCTTCGTCTTCTCCCTCCTGCTGAAACCCCGAGGCAGCTTTCCTGCACGCTCGGCCCTGGGTGACGTAGCGACCGGCAGGTGTTAACAGCCCCAGGTGCGATGTGCGGGTGCCCGGGCTGCGGGGGGAGGTGGCGAAGGACAGGAGAGCGTAGGACCTCCCGCGTCCCTCGCGTGAGGACGGAGTGACTCTGAGGCACGTGTGATTTCCCTCAGTGCTGTCACGGGGCGAGCAGACCGCCCTCGCGGGCATCCCCCGGCCTCAGGAGGCAGGTGTTGAGGGCTCCTTGTGTGTCCCGTCCGGCGGACAGAGGACCCGCGTGCCAGGGGCTGTGGTTCTGCAGAAGGACGAGTGTTGTGTTCCTGTGGTGTCTGCCGACAGGCTGCGTCTAAGTCCCAGACGGGAGAGGGGGCCCCACGGTGTGGCCGTGTCCTTGAAAATCCCGAGAGTGCCTTTAGGTGGTCTTCTGGCAGGTTTCGGGGCCTGAGGGCGTTGAGGCCCAGGCCCACGGTGACCGTGCGGCCCATTGAGATCCTGTGTTGTTGTCCGAAGCCAGCACCGGCCGGCGGGCTCGCTTGTCTGCGCCGTTCCGCTGCCACGGCATCCGGACCCATCGGCTCGAGCAGTCCCGTCTGCAGAGCCGGTGCCGGGGCTCTCCGGGCGGTGAGGAGGCGGGCGCTGGCCTGTCGCTCCTTCGCCCTCCGCACACATGGAGCCCACTGCCCGAGGGAGATGGAATGTTCTAGTCCTCAGAGGAAGCAAGAGAATGGATGGCCCAGAGCCAGGGAAAGGATCCCAGCCCACAGCCAGGCTGCCCGTGTGGATGGGACTCCCGCCTGGCCGGGGCTACAGGGAGCCCCCGGGGTGGTGTCCGCCCTTCTAGGTTGGGGCGCAGGGTCTCACGCAGGTGTGGGGCGGGGTTGTCGGAGGGTAGTGGAGGGAGTGTGGGCCGCACGCCCGCCCCCTGCGTGGCTGGGACGCTCTCGGAATCGTGTCAGAGGCCTCGCTGTGGGGCGGAATGAGGCGGCCGGGGCTTCTGCTGAGGTCCAGGTGTGGCCTGCACAGAAGAAGGAGACTTGAGTTTCCTGCGTGGGTTTTTTTCCCCTGAACGCGGGGGAGTATCTGGCAACGTGTCGGCCTCTGGTGGGGAGGCAGCCGTTGTTCTGCACAGTGTTTCACGAGCCGTGTTTCCTTAGGATCCAAAGAAGGTGGCAAGAGGAAGAAGCAGAAGCAGAGAGAGGAATCCAAGAAGAAGAAGTCGACCAAAGGCCACCACTAGACGGACTCGCGGCCACGCTCGCTGCCTGAGCAGGCGCCCCAGCCGGCCCCGTGCGGCCCCGTGCGGCTCCGTCCCAAGACCTCACCTCCGCAGCACGGGGACACGGAGGAGCCGGCGGTGACGGCCGGGGCTGGCGGTGGCACGGGCGTGGAGCCTACCCAACGGCCTTGCTTCTCTCGGCACCAAATCCCACCCTGTCTTCCTGGAGTGGCTCGGGGCCCAGCTCCTTCTTTCCAGCCTCTCAGCCGCCAGCTGCCGGGCTCCTTAGAGCTCCCGAGTTGACAGGTGCAGGCAGGGAACGGAGCGTGTGTTCGCGGAGTGACCTCCTTCCTTCCTGGCCGCAGAGTTCTGGGAGCTAGCGCGAGGGAAGGGCAGGGTGGCCGAGCAGTCTGGTGCATCGGGTGACCGCCCCCGCGGCGCTCGTCCTTCACATGGGGGTGGTGGGGGCGGCTAGACCTTCCGGCAGCTCAGCAGCTGGCCTGGCCTGGCCCGTGGGAGCCCTGGGGTGACTCTCTTTAGATATAAAGTCATTCCTTAGGTTTACCGTAGTTTTAGTCTCTAGCCTGAACTTAACTTCAGAGACGGTTCAATTTTTGCTAAAGCCCATCTTTTTTTTTCTTGGACCCTTAATTCTTAGCAGATGCACAGGATCCTACAGAATTTTGTTGGGTAAATGTCCTCTCTGGCTCTCAGTTTGGGTGATGCTGGGGAAGAACGGACGAGGTGTTGAGACACACACACACACACACACACACACACACACACACTCACTCACGTGCAGGTACAGACAGGGAGGCGGAACGAAGTGTGTCCGCCTGTAAACGTTGATTCCTTTGCACACATTTTTCCTGGCGAGATTCTGTGCGGTTTCCTGAGTCTTTGCGTGATCAGCTGCTGCTCAACCCTCTGCTCCCGACCAGACCCTGCGCAGCCCTCACCTTCCCTGCACGCGCCCTGCGGTCGCCCGCTCCTCAGCACGAGGGCGTACTCACGTCGTGCTTGCGTGGGAGCAAGGGGAGCCGGGGACTCGCGTCTGTGGCCGCGTGATGGGTGCGAGGGCCGCCCGTGGGTGCAGCCTTTGAATTTAAGACGACTGTTACAGGCAGGTTGGCTTGGTTTGGCTTTGGTGGGAGGTGGTGTGGACTGGTGTTCACTGCTTATGCGGGAAACGTGCCCGTGGAGGTGTCCTGTGTTTTCAGAGCTACCTACAGAAATAAAACGTAAACGCACCGTGCTGCTGCTCCCGTGACGTCCTTCTGATGCCTGCACGTCGCCCCGTTACCAGCCGTTAACAGTGAAGACCGTTCTGGTCTCCCGGGTCTGCAGTCAGGAGCCATCCAGTGCTGGTTGGGGTGGGTGGTGGGTTCGGGACGACTGTAGGCTGAGAGCTGGCGCGAGGACTGCGCTCCCGCTGGGCTGACCTCGGGTGAGAACGAGGCTGGCTGGCAGGGAGGGGGACAGCAGAGGACTTGGGGGACAGTGCTGTTCTGCCCATCCGGGCCACAGGCACAGCGTGACGAGGGCTACGCTGTGAACCACACAATTCTGGGATAAAGAGGCCCAGAAAGGACCTAGAGCCTCTCGCAAGGGGACATGTGGCCTGTGGATGTCTGTACGATGCTCGCCCAGGGATTTGCTGCTGCCACCTGGAGACGATGTGAGGCAAGGTTCATAGCCTTGGCCCGTCGCCGTGCTTTGAGGCCAGTCACGTCGGGACATGACTTCTGTGGGACGGTGTCTTCCAGCCACACCTGGAGCTGACGCCCGTCCAGCGCGGGCCCCCCGGGCCTCACACGGCCCAGCCGGCGGGCAGCTCGCCGGGGTCCCGCGGCTCGTGCAGAAGAGCGCGTGAGCTCATACCCCTGCTTCAGGTCCTGGGGCCGGTCCCCAGCGGGCGGCTCTCGTAGGGCTCTGGTGCCTGGTGGTCTCTCGGAGGGGCTTCCCGGGCACTCGGCAGACGTCAGGGTGGCGGAGTGCAGGACGCCCCCGGCCTCTACCCGCGGTGTCTTCACGCTGAGGGGCCCGTTTGGGGACAGAGCTTGTGGGACTGGGTTGGGGGGGTGGTGCCGTGAGGAACTGCCCCTCACCGCCCAGGGCCATGCGCCACACCTGCTTGCCCTAGCATTCGGAGGGGAGGGGCTGCAGCGCTCACTCTGAACGGATGCTTCCACACGTGGGTCTGAGACTCGTGCGTTCCCGGGAAGTTTTATGGATGGCGCCCAGGGCTCCTGCGTGGCTGCCCCCGGTCCCCAGAGCAGTAGGGTGGTGGCGGAACCAGGAGCGTGACACGGTCCCATCCGGGAAGGGGGGGCATGATGGTAATGCTCACACACCCAGGGCTCCTGACGTGGCCTCTTCCGGCCGAGCGTGGCGGGGGCTCAGGTGCAGAACCTTCTGTCTGCTCGCTGTCCCGAGGGTCTCCCGCCCCCCCGCACGCACTGGCCCCTGCTGCCTGTGCCCAGTTCCCATCTTGCCGGGCGAGAGGGAGGCTGGGCTCAGACGGTCATGCAAGGAGCTGCCGATGCTTGGCGCCCTCATGGGCACCACGACGGGCCGTCTGGGCCCTGCGGCAAAGCCAGGCTCGCGGCCCCTTCCCAGGCCCCCGTGGTTTGGATGTGTTTCCTGCGTGTCCCTCCGGCTCCTACAGACCCTGCCCCCTGGGTCCCCCCTAGTGCCCTCTTCACTTTTGCCTGCACCTGAGCCGCCCGCTGGGCCCCACCTTCCCTGCCCGTCCTTCCACGTGTGTGCTCAACGCGGTTCTCTGCTGAACGTGGGGGCAGCCAGCCGCCGCCTCCCGGCGCTGGGCCTGCCGAAGACGCCCCGGGGGACGGCGTGTGGACTGACCTTGGCGTGGCTGGACGCTAAGGCAGCTGCCCTCCTCTCCTTGTCACGGGTCTGGCTTCGCCGCAGCCCAACTTGGCAGAGGGTCGTCTGCTTGACCGTGTCCCTGCCCACGGCCTCTCCGAGAGAGCCTCGCACCGTCGCTGTCCATCCACAGACGGCTCCAGCCTCGTGTCACCAGTCAGGGTGTCCTGTCCCAGCCGCGTTCTGTCCCAGACCCACCAGGGCCCATTCTTCTGGGGGCCCTGAGGCAGCAGCGGGTCCCCTCCTGGGACGCCTCCTGGACAGCGGCTGTGTCAGCAGGGACAGGCAGTTTCTCTGGACCCGGCCCCGCCGCCTGGCCCTCGCCTCACCTGCTGCGCCCTCACCGGGCCGTGGACAGGCTCGCCGCGGCCTGTCAGCCACTAGCCCAGCAGCCTTAATTCTTTGCCTTTGTCTCTGGGGTTTTTACAGGTTTCCCTTGATCAACAGCGTTCGCTCTTAGTGAACAAATGGAATTCAGTTTTTATGGCCTGAAAACTATTGTTTCTTTGACCGACTAGCCATTACATGGTGACACGGGGTGGCCCCGGATGACACGGGACAATGAATCTTCCCTGTTCCTGAGAGTGAGTGTGATGGATGGGGTGGCGGTCAGCCATCTGGTCTGGATGATGGGCCTGGGCTTACAGAGAGCCTGGGCTTTTTCCTGTCCAGCGGCCTGGTCTGGGGCATTTCTCCTCAGCCTGATGGAGCCCAGGTTGGGGGGGGGTGTCCCTCCAGTTCCTGCCCCGGGGTGCCATCTCCCCGTGTCACCGTTCTCGCCCCTGACTGCAGAACAGCAGGCCTGGGCCGCCCGGAGAGGGTGGAGCTTCTCCTCCCAGGCAGTTGTGGGCTGTGACGCCCCGTTTCTTAGGGAGGGGTACGGTTAGGGAACCCTGAGGCTGCCCGGCCTTATCCTGTCCCTTTACAAAGGAGAGCCCAGACTCCAGGAGGTCACGCGTATTTCTCAGAGTGCACAGACCCGGGCCGAGTGGGATCGGCTGTCCTGCTCTTCCCGAGTAGACCCCAGACACTGTAGGCTACGTCTCCGGCGTGCTCTCTGTCTGCTGTCCGGGGTGGGATGCTGGAAAGACGATTTTGCCGGGTCCGCTTTGTGTCTGCAAAGGGAACTTGGAACACGAAAGCCTGAGGAATGCGTCTTTCCTTCCCAGGGCTCCTCCGATACCCACTTTGCGCTCTCACTCCCCCTGAGGACAGCACAGTGGTCAGATTCTCTTTCCAGTCCCCTAACGAACTTCCGGATTGTAAGATCTCTCTCGTGTTCCGTCCGTTGGAGCCCCATCCCAGGACACTGAAACTCACACCTTTTTTTTTAAAGATTTTATTTATTTGTGTGACGGACACAGTGAGACAGGAACACATGCGGGGGCGGGAGGAGAAGCAGCGAGCCTGCCGTGGGCTCCATCCCAGGACCCTACTACGATCGTGACCTGCGCCGAAGGCAGACGCTTAACAGTCTGAGCCCTCCAGGCGCCCCTGAATCTCTCGCCTTACCTGTCCGGAGGGATGAGAGTGCTGGCCATGGTGAGAAATGTGTGCGTTTAATGGGCTATTCCAGGACTCAGTAATTCTGGGTGCTGGTCTGGGCCTGGGGTGCCGTATGACAGAGGCTCAGCAGAAGGCTCTGGTCTGGGCATGCCCCATCGCACAGGAGGGCGCGGTGTGCCCACAGTGACAACAGTGTGCCAGGAGAGGGAGGTCAGTGTGGTTTCAGGGACCAGATACGTTCACATTCTTTGGGAAGAGCTCAGGAGCTACACAGGGAGGGAAAAGGCAGCACAACTCCCACATTCTCGTTTCCCAGCGCAGCTGCAGGCCCAAAGAGTCGTAGGCCTGACTGCTGGATGACCAACAAAGGCTGGAAAACCAGGACACCCTTGTCTCTTCCTGGGCCAGCTGCCGCCACCGGCTCTTTCCCCCACTGCCACTGATCTCGGGGAGGGGGGCCACCAACAGTGCATCAGTCCACCCGTCTGTCCACCCGTCCCGTTGTCCGTCCGCCCATCCGTCCGTCCATCTATGCATCCACCCACCCACCCACGCATCCATCCACCCGTCCGTCCGTCCGTCCACCCACCTATCCATACGCCCACCCACGCACGCATCCATCCACCCATCCACCTGTCCGTCCGTCCATCCTTCCGTCCACCCACCTATGCATCATCCATCCACCCACGCATCCACTCATCCATCCATTTGTCCACCCCCCCATCCACCCATCCACTTGTCCATCCATCTATTCACTCATCCATCCGTCCATCCATCCATCCGTCCCTCCATCCGTCCATCTACCCACTTGTCCCTCCATCCGTCCCTCCATCCACCCACCTATCCACCCACCCATTATCAGTCCATCTGCCCAACCTCCCGTCCGTCCGTGCACACGTCTGTCATCCACCCGCCAATCCAACTGCCCATCCGCACACCCACCCATTGTCCATCTGTCTACTGCACGCCATGTCCAACACGTGTCAAGCACTGCGGAGGGGACGAGCTGAGGTCCACAGGCTGGATAAATCACCCCAGCCCTATCCTTGTTCTGCCCCTGCCATGGGCTCAGACAGTACAGCAGGAATTCAGAGGGGCATATGCTGGTGGGTAGGAGCTTAGCTGTTGGGCCTTGGAGGGCAAGAGGGCAGCCAGGCAGGTGTCCAGACAAGGAGAATTGGCTAGGCCAAGGCGTGGGATGCAGGCCGGAGGGAGGGAGGTAAGCCCAGAGACGGGGAGGATTCGGGGGGGGGAGCAGGAGACGGCGAGGCTGGCAGACGGACAGGCCGGATGGACGCAGCCCGCAGCAACAGCTAGACCTTGGACGCGGTGCCGAATGCAGAGCACACGGCATCGCCCGAGCCCAGTGTCGCCAGCCTGGCCTGGACACAGATGGTTCCAAGGAGAGTATGGGGGCTGCGACTCCCCTGCCAGGCCCACGGGCCTCGCTGAATGAGCAGTGGGGACTGGGCCAGTGATGGGCCTGGCCTGACGACTGCGTCCATGCTGAGCAGTGGTCACCTGTCACTCAGCACATGTTCTCTTACCTGATGGCTGGCTGTCTCCTGTCACCCTTGGCTCTGGGAGTCCTGAGTCCCTTCTTCCTGTCCCTCATCCCCCTAGACTGTGCCTTAGGAAACAGCCAATGAGGAGCCAGCCCAAGCCATCAGCCTGCGGAGTAGGGACAGCCCCGTTGATCCGCTCTTGCTGCTTTAGGCAAGCCCCGCACTGTCCACCTGGGGTCCCCGCTGAGCAGGGGCTGGAATCTTGACGGGGCTGAGGGCAGAGCGGTCTGAGGGACGGTTTGAGGGACGAGTTGATGGCTCCCTGGGCAGAGGACCTTGGGGAGCCCAGTACTGTCTCCTCCGCCCCCCCCCATCTGCCGCAGCTGACCGCTCGCCCGGCCCCTCCCCGAGGCCCCCATGTCATCTGCAGGAGTTGACGGGGGCCTCAGAAGTGTGCATCGGCATCCCCACCCGGGACCTGTGACCGTCACCTGGTGCGGAGACTGGGTCTTTGCAGGCAGGATCCAGCCAAGGATCTCGAGAGCCTCAGGATTAAGGGGGTCCCGGCACCACGGACGGGCGTCCTAAGAGGAAGGAGAGGGAAACTTGAGACACAGACACGGGTGGGAGGAGGCCACGCGGAGGCCGAGGCCGAGAGTGGGTGACCAGATGCCCGGGGCACGGGGAAAGGGGGTCTCTGCAGGGAACGTGGATCTCAGCCCTCTGGGCTCCGGACCTGCTTCGGGGATGGCAGGGGCGAGCTTCAGCGCTGGGAGTGCCCCGTGCTGGCCATCTGGGAGGGTCACCCCCGACGCTGACCCGTCGACCCCACTGGCCTGCGGAAGCTGCTCTCAGAAATTCGCCTTGGAATGTGGATTCCGTGGCTTCATATTTGAGCATCCCAACTTTCAGACCCTAAATCGGATGTTTTCTGAGATATTTCCATATTTTGACGTAGGTTAGTGGGAATTTTTCTGTACCCAACGTCCTCCCGTAGACGGCCTGTCTGTAAGGGTGTTTATAAGGCGCAATATCTCCCGTGGCCACACGAGGGCGCCTCCACAACGGAAACCAGGACCCGGCGGCCGAGCCTCCACCCCAAGCCGCACGCGTGTACGTGCTCGCACGCACGCTCGCACACACGCACACGCTCGCACACGCTCTCGCGTGCACGCCCACACGGCCCACATGCACACACGCTCACGCACGCACATGCGGGTGAACGCGCAGCAGAGTACATTATTCTTAGACGTTCATGGTCAAATTAATCAAGACTAGAAAGGGCTGGAGGGGAGGGGACGCCTTGGCAGAGGGAAGTGATTACTGTGGAGAGTGGGGAGTCACCGTCTAGTCCCACAACCTCGGTAACGCGTCCAAGGACTCGCAAGAACACGATCTGAGGAGATGAAATTGGGTTGTACCAAAAGTGTGCGATTTCTTTGTTCTGCACCCACATGCCAAGAATATTGCCACATTTTTCACATCAGTGACATCTGACAAGCGGTAATTCGTGGTTTCCTGGGCTAGTAGAGGAAATAGAATCTATCGCCAATGTTTCTGGCGCCCACGGAGCTCCGCCCCCGCCCCCACTGAGCTGCGGTAGGAGGAAATGTCGAATCTAGCGGGTGTGACCCGGGGCCCGCCCTTGCCGGGAGCGGACGGTCGAGTCCTCTCTTCCTCGTGCTTGACGAGTGTGGCGGCCCTTGGTGTTACGTGTAGCTGGTGCGTTAGCCCGGACGTCCCCCGTCAGCGGTACCCGGGGAGGAGCGTGGGTCTGTGTTGGTGTCCCCTCGCCGGGCACGCAGTGTGTTCCTGTCCTGAGCTTTGTAGCATCGGACCGGTGACTTCTCGCGTCCCCCCGTCCTTCACTTCCTGCCAGGTGGTTACTGCCACCAAGGCAGAAACCGCAGCTGATGGATGAAAGAAAGAGGGAAGACGTAGGTCAAGAGCCGAGCCGCCCCAGTCCCTGTCCCAGTCAAGGGGAAGCCTCCCCGCCTCCATTTCCTGCTTGAAACACTGGCGAGGACGTGGCGGTCGCGCTTCGAGGCTGCTGCCGTCTCTCCCACTGGAACAAAACCTCCCGCCTTAGCCACGACGGTGACGGACGCCCAGGAAACCCCCCGTCATCACCGACGCGTCCAGAGGAACACGTTCTTCCCGTTAGGATTGGTTTCAGCTTCGTTAACTTAAGGGTTTGACCCAAGAACTGCTGAAGAGCAGGCAGGGATGCGTGAGGCCTGGCGGGGCGGCGAGCTGGGCGCGGGCGCGGGCTAGAGAGAAATCCACTTGCCACCCGTCTGTGGGCTCTTGCGTCTGCTGTCCTTTCCCCGGTAGCCGCGTTGGCGAGAGCCGTGGGGACCGGGTGTCCGGGGTGACCACGCCAGTGCCGTCTGCCCGTCTCCAGTCAGGAGGGGAGCGGGAGGCCCCATGTGCATCCGCGGACGCGAATCTCCCGGAATCCAGCCCGGTCAGCGCGACCGCGGCCTGAGGGCGGCTGGCGGTGGCCCCGGCCAGGGCAGAGGGAGCCGCACTAGCTGGGGAGCGTCTCGCAGTCCGCCCCGAGCAGATGCCACGGAAGGTGGACGTGGGCCTTCGCAGGCCTGCGTTTCCTGGGATAAGGTCCTTGGTTACGACCACCGAGGTGGCAGTTCTGAGACCCATACGTTTGTCGCTGCTTCCGGGGTCGAGACGAACCGAAAGTTTGACAGTCGGTGTGAACACTGGTGCCTCCAGCCGCCGCGAGCACCCGCGGGCGCAGGCCTGGGGCAGGACCACGGACCGCGGAGCCGCCCGCCGAAGCCCAGGCCCGGTGACGGGGAGCGCCGGGTCGACGCCTGTCGCTTGCGCTTTGAATTTTCGAAGCGGTTCACTGCGAGCTCAGTGCGATCACGCGGAGGGGACGGAAGCGGCAGGAATCCCGTGTGGAGTGAGGGGCCGTGTGGTGTGGCCTGGCCTGGGCCGCCGGCCCAGCGATGTGGCCCCCGTGGCGGCCGTCTGTGGACATCGGGGGAGGACGGCTTCCCACGTTCAGAAACTGCCGCAAACCGGGACTCTCGCCTCCTGCTCTGGCTTGGAGGCGGCGGCCAGAACCCGTCTCGACGCGCTGGTGTGCGCAGCGATGGGCTGAGACCAGCGAGCCCGGGAGGGCCCAGCAGGGATCACGTGCGGCCGCCCCCGTGTTCTCTGTTGTTTTCGTGGAAAACCCTTTCTTTTCGGTGTGGAAGGCCGTGCGGGCAGCCTGCGTCTCGAAGGCGGCCTGCTAGTTGGGACGCCTCGGGCCACCAGCACGAGCGTGTCTGCGCAGGGCGTCACCGGGCTGGCGGTCAGTCGGACGCGGTCGCATGTGTCGTCTTTGGGTGACCGGGGCCTCGTCGCGGGTGCGCAGACAACACTGACATCAAGAAACCGCCCTCCCGATGGGAGAGGAGCGTGTCTGCCGCCGGCGGCATCCGTGCCCGTCCGCCGTGCTGTTGGTGCCGTGGACTCCGTGTCGTGGACGCACGCGGGCCGCGCGGCGTCTCCTCGCGCTCGGGTGTTGGCCGGAGCCCGGCAGACCGTCGGCATAAGGCGGGGTGTTAGGACACGCGGGGCGGACCCCGGCTGTTGCGGCACGGAACCCCCACAGCCCGCGGCCGCCGGGCATTGCTCCCTCGTGCGGAGGGGGACGTCGTGTTCTCCCCGGGCCTCCTGTCCCTGCGGGGGCGAGTGAAGGGGGCTTTGTGGGGGCACGATGCGAGTCCCGCACACCTGTCCACGCTGCTCCGAGTGTTACACACACGCGCGCCTCGAGGCGGAGGGCACGTGCTGACCCGGTGTCAGGAGGGGCCGCTCCCCTTGCGAGGGGCCCACAACGTCGCGGCTGCCGGAGGCTGCTTGGGGACCCGTCTGGCGAGCAGAGCGACGGGGGCGCCGCGTGCGTGCGGGCGCTGGGCCTTAGCCACTGTCAGCCCACGGCCGGGCTGAGAGGGACGAGCCCAGGGCTGCGGCACGGAGCGCCCTGCTCTGAGGCAAGCGTGACAAGACGACACTTGGGGAAAGCGGCCTTGACCTGACCAGCAGGCGGCTGGGTCTTCTGGCGCCTGGGAAGAGCGTTCCGGCGGTGTCTGGGCTCTGAAAGGACCGTCCAGGCTCACGCGCAGGAGCGTGTTCTGGTGAGCGTGTCCCGGGGTCGTAGCCTGCAGCGCCGGCAGCTCCGACCCGTCCGGGGACACGGTCCGGATGCGGTGCCGCTGGGAGGCCCCGGCACTGTTTCCCACCGGCTTGGTGGCTCAGCCTTGCCCGCCTGCCCAAGCCCCGACGATCATCACAGACGGGCGTCAGGGATCATGGCTGCGTCCGTGGCCTCGAATCATCTGTGGCCAGCGGCTCCCGGCTTCTTGGAGGCAGAAGTGTCTCCGCGGTCCCCTCTGCCCGCAGAGCGGCCTTGTCTCCTCCACTTGCTGTCAGGGCCCGTGGCCGGCCCCCGGGGAGCGCGAGGACGGAAGAGTCAGCGTCGGCCCCGCTGGCAGTGGTGAGGAGCTTCCAGACCCTCTCCTGGGCCCAGGTCTGGGGGGCGTTGACCCCTGGGGCGTCTGCCGTCATTCCTGGGAGTGTTGGGGCTGCGTCACGCCCTCCAGAAAGATCGGGGGACGTCCTAAACCCAGTCTGTGAACACGAGCCGTGACAAAGCAGGGGTGAGGAAGCCGGGAGGTCTCCCTGGAGCCGGCCCCAGATCCCGCGGCGGGTGCTCTTATTAAAAGGCCACACGGCCGTGGAGGCAGAGGCCGGAATGACACGGCCTCAGGGTGAGGATTGGCGGCCGCACCAGCAACCGGGAGGCAGGAAGGGCCTCCCCTGCAGCGTCATAGACTTCCCCGAGCATCGTAGACCTCTGGCCTCCGGACTGAGGGGGACACTCCTGCCGCTGTGTCTGTGGCCCAGTCCGTGGTGCTGGGCTGTGGTGGCCCACATGGGACTGGCGTGGGCTGCAGCACGGACTCACGGCTGCTCTCCCGGGCCCTGACACGACAAGTCCGGTGGGGTGAGCCTGCGACGGGCATGGGGGCTGGGCTCAGGACCGGAGGTTCAAGGCTCGGAATGAAGTGTTCAGGGCGCAGGGCTGGCCTCCAGAGGCGCCGTCTCAGCTGGTGCATCCGTGGGCAGCGGTGTCCCTCCCTTTCTTGGCTCTGCTCATTTAGCGGCGTGGGCGGTTTTCTCACAGCTTTTCCTGGCTTGCTCACACTCTTGTGAGCGTTTTTCTCTCCTGCTCAGCCCACACCCTGGAGAAGGTGCTCCGTGGAGGGCAGAGGCGAACGGAGTGGGCTTGTGCATTCAGACTTGAGGCCACAGCCGGCAGGACCAGGGCTGATTTGAGGGCGGATCTGGGGCCTGGCCAGGCAGGTGACGGGCTGCCCATGGGGCCTGCGCAGTCCACACTGTCTCCGGGGGTCCCGGTGTCCTCTCGGGGGTGCGGGGCGGGTGTGGGATGGAACACCGACCTTAGAGCTACTCGGACTACTCAGACTTGATTTGGGCCTCAAATCGATGGTCAGAACGACCAGGTACAGGTTGTCAAGAATGCGAGAACACGCGCTTTTCGTAGGTCGTGGAAACAGACGGTCACAGCTTTTGAGTTGCGTTGAAAAGTTGAATGGATGATTTTCTTCTTTGGTTTTAACATTTTTTTTTAAAGATTATCTATTTATTTATTATTTATCTATTTATTTACAGAGAGAGAGTGCACCTGGGGTAAGGGGTAGAGGGGGAGGGAAAGAGAGAAGCAGACGCCCCCCCTGAGCACAGAGCCTAACCTGGGCTCAATCCCACGCCCTTGAGATCATGACCTCGAGAGTTGGCCACCAACCGACTGAGCCACGCAGGCGTCCCTTAACATGTTTTTCAGGAAAAGTCACAGAACAATGGACCTTAGGTCACTAGGCTACACAGTGGAAGCGAGGGGGGAGGCCTGGGGGGGCCTTTGCGGGATGGAGCCCTTGGTCCCAGAGAGGAGGGAAGGCAGGAAGCAGATAAACAGCGGAGGAGCTGGGGCAGGTCAGGGGCGCCCCCTCCCCCCAGCGCCTGGGGGTCCTTTCTTCTTGCTGAGACTAGCATGGACCTCAGCGCTGGCGTCCCTAGGGAGGGCTCGGGTCGGGGGCCACCGCTGGTCGGCTCCGTGGCTGGGGCCGGCCTATCGGAAAGACACCGTTTTCCCATTTGGGAATAACTTGAACTTCAGAGGTTGTGTTCAGTAGGGAAATTCGCCCGCCGAACGGTTCGCTCGTTCCTCCCCTTTGCTCTAGGCTCTCTCTCTGTCTCATGGGGACAGTGGGGACCCTGTATGTCCCTGGCATCTGCTACTGTAGTCTTGGCAAAGGGGGGGAACACTGGGCTAAGTCCCCGGGAATGGCCGCTCCAGTGACCTCCAGGAGCCGTCATGTCGGGAGAACCTGGCGGGGGTCCCCTGGGCCCTGGGTGGCGGTGATGGCAGGTGGCTGTGTGCACCGGGGCCCAAGGCAGCGGGCCTCAGAGAGGGCCCTGGCTAGAGCTTCTGAAAACCACTTACGGAAGTATAATGCGCAGCCCAGAAAGTCCCCACAGGGAAGCGTGCAGCCAGCACCCGGGCCCCGAGCAGACGAGCAGCCCGGCGTGGGCACCGCTCTGACAACATGCGCATCTGCGTCTCTTCATTGTCTCCAGGGGGCCCTGCCCGCTGTGATGTCCGTGGTTCACCGGCTGTGAGATCTGCCCCTGCTGCCGGGCCCTGCCGACCACCTCCGGGTGCTACGCTCTCTCTGGCTTCCTGCCTCGGGGGTGCCCCGCCTCACGGGTTCTGCAGGTCCCAGGGCCATGGGCAGAGTTCTGGTCCTCTCGGGCCTGACTGGCCGGGCCGGGGGGTGGGGGTGAGGGCCTGGTTCTGGTTCTGGTTCCCAGTGGCCTCTCCAGCAGTGGTGGCGTGGAGCCCCCACTTCTCCTTCGGCCGCATCTCTGCCCCACAGCCAGGGACCTCCTGTCCAGGCTTTCAAGGGCTCCGGGATGTGACCCGATGGGATCAGGCCCTCCCAGACAGTCCGGGAGAGCCTCCCCATCTTGTGGTCTGGCCCCTGCTCCCAGTGGTGACGCCACCTTTGCTCGAAGTCTGACCAGGTCCCGGGTAGGGCGTGGGCATCTCCGGGTCACTGTCTGGTCTCCAGCGCTCTCCCAGGGCCGGGCTGCGGCAGACGTGTCCCCCCGACCCGCAGCCCCGAGGTTCCAGGAGGCGGTGCTCAGTGCGGCCTCGAACCCCTCCCCGAAGTCAGACGTCCGTGTGGGGCGGCTGAGCTGGTGGGACGTGGGCGCTGCTGCTTGTGGATGGTGCCCAACATCCCCCACAGCGGCTGCAGCCGCCCGTCCTCCAGCCCTGGTTCCCCGGGACGCGCGGAGCTGCCCTGTCCCCAGCACGGTTTGAGGTGCGATCTGAGCCAACCAGTCCTGGGGGACGGGGAGGAGGGCACACGAATGGGGGCAGCGAGTGCCTGTGGTCCTTCCTGGCGCGAATCTCCACTTCGGTTTCCCTCCATGGTCCGTCTGGAGGCTCAGGGCGCACAGGCTCGTCCACCCGGGGTCCGGCTGCCCTGCGCACCCTCCCTCCCAGCCCCAGGGCCCTTGCTCGTGGTAACAGCCCCGCTGGGGCCACCCCCCGTGCTGGGGCCGCGAGAGGAGATGGGAGGGTGACAGGCGCCCCAGACGCATGAACGCGGCCAGATCCTGCAGCGAGCTGTGGGCACGGCACTCGTCCCCCGCAGAGGAGTCTGGGGGTGTTGTGTTCCTCGTGGGTAGGAGCGTGAACAGCAGGGAGTTGGCCTGCGCTCCCCCTTCTGGGGGCCCCCCGGGGCCGTTCAGACTCTCAGGGGAAGGGGAGCGGGGGCTTAGTGAGGCCATGGGAGCCGCAGGTGGGGTCTGTGGGGGGAGCTGGGGCCCTGGAGAGCCGCTTGGGAACGCTCAGGGGAAGCCGACCTCGTGCCCCGGAGAGGGGGTGCTGGGCTGCGCTGTGTCCCCCAACTCCTGTGCCGGTGGTGTGGGAGGTCGGCCTCTAGAGAGGTCATTGAGGTGACCGGGTCCCAGCGCGGGCCTCCTCCTGACATGTGCAGAGGGCAGGCCACCGTCTTGCAGGCAGGGCCGCGGCCTGGGGGTCCCCGCCCTATCGGTCCCAGCTTCCAGCCCCCAGACCCAGGCGAGGGGCCTCCGTGGGGCAGTGGGTCACGTGAGCCCCGGGGGTGCGGCTTGAGGCCCGAGAGCAGTGTCTGAGCCCGTGGGGCCACGGCGGGTGCTGACAGGAGGGGCTCCTCCGGCCGCACCCCTGCCTGCGTCCCCTGCCCGTGCCCCCTGCTGCGTGATCACTGACCCGGGGGACGGAGGGAGCGACAGCAGGGTTTTCAGTCACTTGAAATTTTCTCTTCAGGAGCTGATGCTGTTCGGTAATTAACTCCTCTGGGTCTGCGGCTTCGTCCGTGGCACGGTGGACGGAACGCAAGGGTGGAAACGGACCAGAACCCCTCCCACCACAGCCCTGCACAGACCCCGCCAGGAGCCTGGGTGCCGTCCCTGCGGGGCTTGCTCCCCAGGCCGGCCCTAGGGGCACCCCGCACTCAGGGTGGGGTTTCCTCCTTCACACAGAGATCCTGGCTCTTGGGGGTGGGGTGCCCTCAGGGAGAGGCAGGGCCCGACCCTCTGGGGAGAGGCTGTGCTTCCTGGGGACACCCTGCTGGTCTCCAGCTGCCGGTTCCTCCGGAGAAATCCAGCAGGCGTCACGGCCCCTGCGGCCCCGGGGACTGCAGAGCAGTGACCCCGCTGAGTCCTTGGTGGCCTCCTGGGCCCAGCTGCTGCCCCACGCAGCAGGGGCTGACTGTGGGCGCACGTGTGCCCAGCCTGCCCTGTCCCCCGGCCGGTGAAGGGAGCACAGTCCGCCGGCGAGCAGGGGGCCGTGTTTAGCCTCCCTGCTGGGGGCCCGGGCCATCAGTGTTGGCTTTGGGATGCCTCTGGGGGGGTGTCTAGGCCCCGTCACGTGTGCAGGGGGCGTGGCTGGTGTCCGTCCAACAGATTGTGCAGCCCAGACCCTTCGTCTCAGGGGCCCCTCGCTGGAAGTTACCCTCTCCCTCCCTCGCCCCACGGTATCAAGGCATTTGGTGTAATGGATGTATATATATTGCTTTTTTCTGGAAAGGTCTGAAGCTTCCAGTCTAATCTGACCTTCTGCTATGGGGTCAGTCCAGTCCTTAAGTCCCACCAAATTCACCGAGGCCGGGCGATCCGGCCGGAGCCCTGCCACGTGACCTGCTGTGTCTCAGCCCGGCGCAGGGCTCGGGAGGACGTGGTTGGGGTAAGCGCCAACGCGTGAGGACCTGGCGAAGGCGGCGCTGGCTGGGGAGTGAGCGGGGCTCCCGCGGGGCCTTGTGAGACTCTCCCCGTGTCGTGTGTCCGGGCGAGGCGGGTGACTCTTCTCACCTGTGGACGGCGATGGCAGAGTTGCGAGCCCTCGCTGGGGGCCGACCCTGCTCCCGGCACGCCCCCCCCGGGGCACCAGTCGTCTCCATTGCCCGGGCTCCTGCTGGTGGTCCGTGGGGGCAACGGTTCCCCTCAGCCCCCAGCTGGGACTTCTTCAGGGGCTCTGGTTGGCCACGGGGTCACAGTGAAGCCCACGGCCCCCAGAGGAGGAGGCCTGTATGGAGCCGCCCCCCCACCGCAGACGCGCCCCGCCCCCGCCGCAGACGCGCCCCCCGCGCCGCCTGCCCTCGCGGCCGTGAGCTGTGGTCCTTGTGCTGTGGTTTGTCCCACCTGGCGTGCGTGGACGGCGGCTCCCTCCGTCCGGCCGCCGGTGCTGCCCTTGCTGGGGATGTGCCGCTGTGGGTGGATTTTGCTCCTTGGGGACCTTCTCTGCACTGCGTGTTTCAGTGTCAGGACAGGGCAGGAGTCCCCATGGCCTGCGGGCGCTCAGGCCTGTGCTGGGTTTTGTGCTGTCGCTTAACGTGGAAGCAGTCATGAAGGTTGCCCGGTCCAGCTTCTGTGTGTCAGCCCGTGGCCTCCCCACCGTGGGCCTCAGCCTCCCCCGGGCCCACCGCTCTCCTGAAGATGCCGCCCTGTTCGTCCGAGTCTGTGCGGGCGATGTCCTGTGCGTCCCCGACTGATGCCCAGGACGTTGACTGCACGGTAGCTCGCCCCTGTCCGTGGTTACGCTCACGGCATAACCTGCCAGAGAGGCTCACGAGTCTCTGAACTGCCCCGAGGGCAGCTGTCCCTCCTGGAGCCCGAGCCCACCGGAACTGTGGGGGTCCAGGCGGCTCCGTTTGCGTCCAGGGAGGGGGATGGCGGCGCGGCCGCTGCCCCTGGCTTTGCTTGTTACCTGTCACCGCTCTTTGCTCCGGTGCCTCGAGGTGCCGCGGGAGGAATCGCGGGGTGTGAGAAAGGAGAGTGCCCGAAAGCTACTTAAACTTAACTTTGGCAATTTGTTCTTTAATCAAAACCCTCCTGATCTCTGGCTCAGAGTCTTGATTACATCCCTCCGGTGGGCGCCCTGATTCCACGCCTCATCCTGATTTGTTTGACTTAATTTCTCCACTTTCCTTTCTGATTTCTGGGTCAGAGAGTGGAGACTCGTGGGGGCTGGGCCCTGTTGTCTGCCGAGCGCTTTCCTGGGCGTGGGGGGGCGGCGAGCAAAGGGGCTGAAATCCCTCTGGATGGGGCTCCCGAGGCCATTCTTCTCCACCTCTCCTGACCCTTGGCCCCCTGCCAAGCCAGGGGTTAAGGGTCATTTTCTCAGCTGTCCCTCCTGCATCTCTGCCCTCCTCCTGCAACAGACAGAGACAGACAGACAGACAGACAGAGAGCCGGCATGCGGGCGGTGGGCCCCGCTGTCTAAAGCCATTTCCAGAGTCCTCTTTGGACTCTGTCTTCGGGGGAAGGGCTTCCCGGGGCTCCTGCCAGCCTCGGCCTTGTGGGAGCCCAGCCAGGCTCGCGAGTCAGCTCTGCGGGGAGGGGTGAGGAGGAAGGGCGCAGGGAAGAATGAGAGTGGGAGGAAGGAGAGTCGGGTCACGCGGGGTCGCTCTGGGACAGCACGTCGCGCCCTGGGCTTCGGGAGGAAGCGACGTCAGCGTCTGGATCAGTGGCCCCATGGCCACCCGCAGGAGCGGAGCCAGTTTGTGTAGACGGTGTGTGGGGGCCCATGGCGGGCGGCCCTCCGCGCGGGGGAGGGCGCTGTGGTCGGACCCCCCCCCCCCCCCGGCTCTGGGAGGACGTCAGACGGGCGCCCTGTGCCCAGCTGTTCTCCAGCGGCTTCTCTGTAGAACGCACACCCTGGGACGGCAGAGCATGGCCTGTGGGTTTGCAGGCCCGCGAGGCACCTGCCCCTGGGACCAGGCACTCTTCTGCCGCAGGCCTTGGGCACCGCGTGGGAGGTTCCCAGTTCCTCTGGAAACTTCCGTCAGCCTCTGCCTTAGGTGCTGATTCTAGAACTTTCTGAAGGAAAGCGAGCGCCCTACACTTGTTAATGGCACTTTCCTTGATAGTGCAGATGCTCGTTTAAGAAAAACTGGGAAACAGGGGAGTCGAAAGCAGCTGTGAGCACCGCGCTAACCCCGCCCGCCAGAGAGCATCGCGGTGAACGCACCAGAACGTTCTCTCCCCGCCCTCCGACCAGCTGGCGTGTTGTGTGCGTACAAGCTCGGGACACACAAACGCGGAGCCCTGCACGGACTGGAGGCCGGCCTCCCACCTGGAAGTGCTCACAGCAGACGTCTTCCTTCCTCAGTCTCCATGGAGATCCTGCTCCTTGGAGGTCTCCCCGTGGGCTGTGAGCTGCGGGATACGTGCCCCGCGTGTCCCCCCACAGGCCCGGAGGGAGGACACTCTCTGTGCACGGCAAAGCCATGCGACAGAGGACGGACCCTCGTGTGCGCAGGAGATCACACACAGGCGTACGGTGGAGACACCGAAGTCTTTGAAGGGCTTCTCTGGCTGGGCGGCCCTGGCTGGGAGGATTCGTGCTTCGTGGGGTCCCAGAACTGCTGACCCGCCCGGAGTCACAGTCACAGGAAGCCCATGGACGTGGCCCCGTGGGGGCCGGGCTCCGTTCGGGATCGAGGTCCCGCATGGGCCGGGCAGCAGGTGTGTCTACACCACACCTCCGGAGGGTGCCGGCTGCTGTCTCCCCCGGGTGGAAGGGGGCCGGGGGTGCTTCGGCAGAGAACGTTCCTGGGCCCAGGGTTCGCCTGGGGGTGACCTTTCCCGGACGGCCGCAGCCTCCACCCGTCCGCCTGCCCGTCCACACACTCGATCGTGGACTAAGTGTGTCTGAACTCTTCAGCGGGGTGATGGACACGGCCGCTGGGTAGGAATTGTGTTCCTGCCTGTGTTTCGGGGGTTTTGGTCTTCTTTGAAGGGAACACATATCGTGATACCAAGAAATGCACGGTTACTTAAGAAGCAGATATCCTAGGGGGGCGCGTGGGGGGCTCAGTGGGTTAAAGCCTCTGCGTTTGGCTCAAGTCA
Organism: Meles meles; assembly: GCF_922984935.1. Taxonomy (NCBI): domain Eukaryota; kingdom Metazoa; phylum Chordata; class Mammalia; order Carnivora; family Mustelidae; genus Meles; species Meles meles. The sequence goes on along the minus strand of NC_060075.1, from coordinate 1,540,827 downwards.
GGATCCTGGGGTCCTGGGGTCGAGCCCCGGGTCAGGCTCCCTGCTCAGCGGGGGTCTGCTTCTCCCTCTGCCTCTGCCTGCTGCTCCCCTGCTTGCGCGCGCTCTCTCACTCACTCGCTCTCCCAAATTAATAAATAAAATATTTTTAAAAAGGCAGGTATCTGGGTTCTCGCTGTAACTTTTTATCAATACGAGTGGAAAAAAACTCATGAACTGTTGTGACTGTTGTGACCCTGGAGACCGGGGGTGCGTTTGTGGCTGTGACCACACCCCTCCCCCCAGGCCCTGTGCTGCTTGGCTGCGGACCGGTGGATTACTTTACTACGAAGTCCTTTGTGGTGCACGGTGGGGCCCTACGGTCCCATCCTTGCCCCGCGGACACCCCGGAGCTCGTCCCAGGCCCGTCGCCGGCCAGTCCGCGGGCTGTGCTGGCGTCTGGGCGTCTCTTCTCGAAGGCATGGTGAGCTTCGTGGGGTCGTTTGGACTCTGCGGAAATCCAAGAGTGGTTTTAGATCTAAGTCATCACGCAGGTGACATTTTCATGTGACTCGAGGGGAAGGCACCCGTTTCAAACGAGGAAAAAAGCTTTTCCAGAGATGAGATGATTTTTCCAGGAGGATTAGAAGACCCAGCGGCCTGAGTCTGCATGAGGGAATCACCTCTCACGAAATCTGCCTTCCGGGAGGTTCCGAAGCGGAGCCCCACCGCCTCCGGGAGGGTGTTTGGGGCAGGAGGCGGACCCGTAGGATATTGCCTTTTCCTTCTAGTTCTTGGCAGCTTGCCCAGGCTCTTGCTAATTTAAATTCAGTTCAGTTCAAAATAGGGCAGTGGGTCCCAAAATACAGCTTGAAGTGTCCATAAGGCATGGGGGTATCTTGGCTCTCACTGCCTGGGACTGAACGGGACACGGAGGGCTTCAGGTGGAGGCCGCCGCCCGCCGCTCATGGGCCCGGGGGGCCCGGGGCAGCGCAGTGAGCGCCTCACGCCTCCAGGAGACGGAGGTGGCCGTTGGCGAGCCCGTCCCGGCTCCTCCAGCGCACGTCGGGGAAGCGCGACTGTGAGCCGCCCCGTGTGTGGCGAGGAGACCTGCAGCGGGACGGCCACATTAAGTGCCCCAGCAGACGGGAGGTCATCCCAGTGCTTTGGAGGGAACGCAAGAAAGGGTGCTGCCCGCGCGCTCCCCGAGTGCGATGTTGTGAGGCGCGAGGCCGGACAGCCAGACGTGGCCGTGGGCAGGGCTGCGGCACCCGGCGGCTGGGCCTGTCGGTGGGCGCGGGCTCTGTCCGTGGCCGCGTAGTGGCTGGAAGTCCTCCGGCTGCCGACAGGCTGCGTGTCTTCTGGGTGCCAGTTACGCTGCTGTGACGCCACGAGGAAGCCGGAGATCGGACACTTGCGGTGAAGGTGTCTGTCCACGAGACCACGGACCCGGATGTGGAGAGCACGACTCCCAGCCTCTCCGTCCGTGGGCCGCCCGTGGTTTGTGGGGGCTCCCGGGGCTCCTGCCTGCGCGTCCGCTGCGGTGGCAGAGCTGGGGGGAGGAGGGCTCGCCTCTCTCGTGTTGCTTCGCGCCCCCCCCTTGATAGAGCCCCAAGGACGGTTCCCGGGGCGTGGGGGGGGGCGTGGGGGGTGCTCTGGGCAAAGCCCTACAAGCATCCCCCAGCGCTCAGAGGGAGGCGCTGGCTTCACCGGCAGCCCCTGGAGGCCAGGAGCTTTGACTGCGGGACCTCCTGGCTGCGAAACATGCTTCTTCCATCCGACCTGGGGACCTGCCCGGACTGTGGGTCCTGTCCCGCAGACACGGACGAGCCCCTCGGTCCGAGCCTGTGGCTCCTGCCTCGTGTCCCGGTGCCCAGCCAGGGAACCGTTCCTAACGAGCCCCCGTGCAGATGTGTGGGAGCCCCCCCAGCCGGCGGAGCGGGAGGCAGATGTGTGCCCCCCCCACCACCGCGGAGCAGGAGGGGGCCGGCCCGGATTGGCTGCGCCCGCGTTGCCAGGACTCTGTTGCTAGGATCCGGGCTCTCTGCAGCCCCTGCGGGAACGCGTCATGAATTATGGATGGCTGATTTTCTCCAAGAGGCCTGATCTGTAATGCAGATGAGCTCCAACGTCCCCCTTTTCTTCTGGCTTCTTAAGAAAAAAAATCGGAGTTTTAAATCAGAAGCCGCATTTACCGAGCCCGGTACCGGCTGGGCCCGCTGATGTTAATTCTCATGCAAAGAGGGGCCAGAGGTCAGTGTCTGTTATTTGTTCTGGAAAAGCTTGTAGGATTTTCACTGAACTCAGTGACCCTTTGGGGGCATTCTTGTTTGTGTGGGATCAGAGACAAACCGGGATAGGAACACTGAGGAGGCATTTTCTGAATACTGGGCACATTTCCTCTGGGCTTGCGGTGCCAGGCCTGGGGGGGCCTCCGTAGGACCCTCTCTCTGCCTCCCTGGCCCCCTCCCCACCCCACCTGCGCCCCCAGGGGCAAAGAAAGGCCTGGCCTGCCTGAGAACACCGGGGCCTCTGGTCTGCACTGTTCTCCCCGTCGGTGCCCTCCAGGGGCTCCAGCCGGAGGGGCCTTCATGCTCCCTGTCTTGGGGTAACCCTGTCACGGGGCGCTGGGGGGCTGAGTCCCCTGCCGGCCTGACCCTCAGGTGGGGGCTGGGAGGGGGTCTGTGCTGCCTCCCCCTTGGCACGGAGGCAGCCAGAGCTCTCCCTCTCTGGCCCTCTCCACGCAGGAGGGTGCGGGCAGGTCCAAGGGGCCGTCCCACAGCCTCAGTGGAGGAACCGGGCCTGGGAAGCGGGAGGTCGCCGCCCCCATCTTCCTCAGAGCCCAGAGAAGCACGACGACGACTCTGCCTTCCCCCAGGGACGAGGCAGAGTGGGGCAGGTCGGGATCCTGAAGGCCATGAGCGGAGCACCAAGCCCGTGTTGTGGAGAAGCCCGAGCCCAGCTGCCCACTGCTTCCCGCCTCGGCCACGCGGCTGCCAGAGGCCCGTGGCCACAGAGAGGACGGGGAGAAAGAACTTTCCTTCAAAGAGGCAACAACGTGTTTCTTCCGGAATGACAAAAAGCAGTTTAGGTGGAAATTACATTTGTCGCCCCAATATTAATGTTTATTGAGCCGTGGCTGGTCGGCCCCAGGAATCTCGAAGACGCAGAGAATTGATTAACGGGATAATCACCCAGAGTCCTTCCAGGCCGCGCGTGGGTGCGGCGTCCCGACCGTCCGTCCGTCCTTTCTCTTGCGGGAACGCTTGGATGTGGTGTTTCCAGACTCTTGGGCACTAATTTGTTGATGTATTTATTTATTTTAAAGACTCCATTCACTCATTTGAGAGAGAACTTGCACACCAGGGGAGGGACAGAGGGAGCAGCAGCTCCCCACTGCTCAGGGAGCCCCACACGGGGCTCGATTCGGGCCCTTGTTTCGGTGAAAATGAAAGTGCCACCTGTTCTGTTCAGGGCCCTGCCCAGAGGCCGTAATCAGTGAGAGCGACTGTCTTGGAATTTCAAGGCAGCCGGAGAGAAAAGCCCAGAGGACTGGGCTTCCCTGTGTCTGTCCCTTGTGGGTGGCATGAGGCGCGGGGTTAGCTGGGGGAAGCAGGGGAACCCCAGGGAAGGGGGGATGGTGTGGGGCGAGTCTGTTTCCTACCCGCACCTGTCTGCCTCCCCTGCGCCGCAGACCAGGCTCCCGGCAGGCCACCACTCCGGGGTAGGGGCAGACCTGGGAGTGGGGGAGGTGCAGGGCTGCGGGGGGTCATGAAGGGCTGTGGGGGGGCGTGAGAGCTGCAGGGGATACGGGCTCAGTCCTGGGGTTCCCGGGCGACTGCTCTGGGCTCAGGGGCTCGCGTGTTGGGTATGTGGTGCCGTGTGGGTTCGGAGCTGCTAACACAGACGCGGCCCGTGGGAAAATGAGCTGAGGACCCTGGACGTGGGCCCGCGCCCCTCTTATTGCCGAGACAGGCAGGCGGCCCCTCAGGAGCGCCGATTCGGTTACACAGCGGCCTGTCCGTCGACCAGGTCCTCGCGGTTTTCCGTGCGCCCCTGATCCCGCGTGAGCCTCTGGTTTGTTGGACCGTGAAGCCACGGAGTCGTGCCGGGAGGAGGAGGGCCGGCAAGGCGGTCAGGCTGTACACGGCCGTCCGCGTGGAGAGAGGCGGAGGGAGCCACGCGGGACGCGGGGACAGGTGGCTGCGGCCAAAGCGGAGCTCGGCAGACCGAGATCGCACTGGGAGGTTCGGGGAGACTGCGGGGCGGGCGGGTGGTGGCCTCGGGGGCCGGTTTTTGGTTGAATTTGTGAAACTGAACCTCCAAACGCAGAAGGATGTTTTTCCAACCATCCAGACGCTGTCCCGAGGGTGGTTTGAGCACCTGGAGACGGAGGTGTCTGGAGAGGGGCACGGGGGCAGCAGCGCTGCGGGGGACGGGGAGGGAGCCAGAGCCCTGGCCGTGCCCGGGTTGTTCCGCCTGGCGGTCCCGTCACAAGGGTGCCCGCATGCTCTCCGGAGGGACAGGACGGTTCACGGGGTCGGACTTGCAGCTTGGCTTTCTCACTGTCCTGGGGCAGACCCCACTGGCCGTAACGGGACGAGGGAACCCGGCTGACCGGGGAGACCCAGCCCTGCCCTCAGAGACGCCGCAGGCTCAGCCCGCACGGGCGGCACTGAGGGGACCCGCGTGTCCACCGCCGTGAGGGTGCGCCGCCTGCCTCGGCCCAGCGGCCTGCGGAGGGCCAGCATGAGCGGCGTCTGGCCTTCTGCTGAGACGGGGGCGTTTGGTGGGGGCCCAGGGCTTGGAGCGGCTCTGCGTTTTCCATAATGGGACCCCACTTTCCAGTGGGCACAACCACGGGAAAGCTGAGGACGGGCTGTCCCGGGGGACATGGCCTGGCGGTCAGCAGTGGAGAACTGTGGCCAGGAAGCTCGGGATCTGGGACGTCCCAGCACCTGCCTGCACGGACCCTGTCTTCTCCTCACTCACTTGCTCGCTCGGGCACGGACGAGCTCGGGGTCTCCGGAGTTGAGCCGAGCCTCGGGGTCCTGCCTGCACTGAGGAGCAGGAGAGGAGAGGCTGTCGCAGCTGGGGGCCCGGGGCAGGAGGACGCGCACACTCATAGCCTTGATACTGTGACTTCTCTCCGTGAGTCAAATCGAATTCTTTTTCTTAAATATATAGGCCTATTTTTTTTTTAAGATTTTATTTATTTATTTGACAGAAATCACAAGCAGGCAGAGAGGCAGGCGGGGGGAGGGAGGAAGCAGGCTTCTTGCTGAGCAGGAAGCCCAATGCCGGGCTCCATCCCAGGACCCTGAGATCATGACCCGAGCCGAAGGCAGAGGCTTTAAGCCACTGAGACACCCAGGTGCCCTGAAATCCAATGTGAATTGAAATCAGATTAACATACTCTTGCCCATGGAAACAATCACTAGATTTGCAAAAATTTGCAAGACTCAGATCAAAGTCTCAATCAGAACCCTGTGGGCTGTGGAAACCTGGTGTGCACCGACTGTATTAACAGGCCAGGGGCTGAAGGTCCCGAGATGGGCCGCCCAGAGATCTGTGTGCCCCGTGCGTCCCTGACCGTCGGCACCCAGGACAGGATCGAGACTGTGCGGGGGCTTGGAAACCACGAAGCAGCCCGGCCCGGCTGTGACCTTCAAGGGCACCATCATTTAAAAATAATTCCTTTTATTGTATTTTGCTGAAGTATTGGCAACATAATAATGAGGACTTAGAGATGCTGGAGTCTGATCTGCCCTTTTGTCTCCGAGGGAGTGTGTCAGGCAGAGGAGAACCACGCGGCTTTAGCCCGGGGGTCAGTTCGCGTCGCCGTGCCGGTGGTTTCTGCGTGGGCTTGAACACATGTCCAGACCACCCGAACCCTGTCTGCAGACCCCTTGTGCCTCTCTCCTGCTGGGCAGCTTCCCTCCGGTCGCGTTCCATTTGGGAGAGAATCCCGTTTGGGATCGGGGCCAGGGAAGCGAGGTGTCCGTTGTCGGGAGGGGGGTGTGTGCGGACAGCTTTCTCCTCAGTCGCCGGCCAGGGCCGACCCAGCCCGGTGGTCCCGTCGGCATCTCCTAAGTGAGGAGGCAGTTCCCACCTGACACTACCAGGACGCTGTCTTTTTTTTTTTTTTTTTTAAAGATTTTATTTATTTACTTGACAGACAGAGGTCACAAGTAGGCAGAGAGGCAGGCGGGGCGGGGGAAGCAGGCTCGCCGCTGAGCAGAGAGCCTGATGCGGGGCTCGATCCCAGGACCCTGGGATCATGACCTGAGCTGAAGGCAGCGGCTTTAACCCACTGAGCCACCCAGGCGCCCCACCAGGACGCTGTCTTTAACCAGACTGGGACCAAAGCCACACTGCAGGAGAAGAAGGTCACGTGTTCACGGACCTCCCGCAGGAGCCCCTGCCAGGGTGGGAGTCAGGACCCGACGCCCCTGCACACCGGCCCTCTGCCCCCCTGGCCAAGCTCTAGGGAGGCCTACGGGGCTCAGGGGCCCGGAGAAAAGGGGGCTTTTGCACTTCTCAGAAAGGAGCTGTCTGGACTGGCCAGTCTATGTGCCTCCGCGGGGAGACGGGCTGGGCGGTGAGACCATGCAGGTGGCGGTGCCGTCAGCGGGAGCGGGGACCCCGAGCAGCTGCGGCCGGGGCGGGGCAGCGAGAGGCAGCAGGCACGCGGCGCCCACCGTCCTCACCGCCAGCTCCGAGCGCCCCTCCTTCCCGCCGCTGGGCCCCGTGCTTTCCTCCTGGCGTTTCTGTCCGCCGCCTGGGATGCGTGCAGCCCGTCCTTCCCGGGTCGTTTCTGTCTGCGTGTGTGACTGAAGGTGTGGACACGGCGGCTTTGGTGGCCTCCTCCCTGGGCGTGCGGCTGGGGATTCCGTCCGGGGGCACCGGGGCTGGCCGCCCCCTGACGCGGCTCTGGCTGTCCTGTGCGCGCGGGCTCTCTGGGCGGCTGCGGTCCCGCTGCGGACGCGACGTGGGTCCTCACTTGAACCTCTGCGGCATGTTCCGGAAACTGCTCATTTCGTGAAAGTCCCCCGGCTCTGGCCAGCTCCCCAGGCTGTTCTTGTCTGTGGCTCGTCCTCAGGCGTGGGGCAGGCCTGTGTGGGGCCCGCGGTCGGGGCTGCGGCCCGTGCGACAAGGTGGGGTTCACACCAGTAGTGATGCTTCTGCTCCTGGGGGTCAGTCGGTCCCCTCGCTGCTCCTGGCCCTGCAGAGCACAGACGCCGCTCCGGAAGGGCCATCCCGACACCTACCATTGGAAGGGAAGGGCTGTCGGACCCCCTGCCCAGGCCCTGGAAGGAGACCCGGCCCATAAGGGTTCCGGCGTGTTTCCGCGTGGGTTCGCAGGGAGCTGAGGGGAAGTGGGAGCTGTGTGTGGTCCCATCTCTCTGGGAGTTCCACGGAGAGGCTGGACGTGGCCGTCAGGAGCAGCCCCAGGGGCCGGCCCAGACAGAAACACAACAGCCAGTTCTCGGAGAAAGGCTGATTAAAAGAATGGTCAAGTAAATGTTCAAAAAAAAAAGATCGTTAACGGGGACACTGAGTATCCCATGGTGGCAAGTGCTGGCGGCAGACAGAGGAGGAGTCAGACCTGCTGGGACCCCAAGTTCTGGAGGAGGCCCACGGATGGACTGACGGACGGACAGAAGCCCAGCCAGCTCTGCTGGTGCCATGGCTGTGGGGTCTCGGGCTCCCGCCACCACCGCCGCCGTCCGTGGGGGACTCGCAGGAGCCCGTCTGCTGAAGGCGGGAAGTGCAGACCGAAGTCAGGGAAACTGGCGACCCGGGGGGGGGGCTTCCGCTCCCCAGTCCGCGGTCCCCTGCCTGGCGGGGACCGTGCACGGCCAGGACAGGCTCCCGAAGGTGATCGCAGCCCAGCCACCACCCGAAGCCAGTGCGTCGGCACGGACGTGGAGCTCTCTGCTGTACCTCTGCCTCGGTTTCCCAGGGCTCGTGTGCTGCTTGTTCTGAAACGACCTGACTGCCCCCGCCCCACAGAGCTCACTCCTGACGCCCGCAGGCGAGGGGGCTCCCCAGGGCCTCCTGGCGTCCAGTGCCCGCACCGTCTGTCCCCGGTCAGCAGCCGGTCGGCACGTACTCAGTATTTTCCTGATTTATCTTCTGAGCCTCTTCATGTTCAGTTTTTAAAGTTATTTTATTTTAGACTTGTTCTTACAAACTGCAGTGTTTTAAAACTTCCGATTCGAGATTCCGTTTTACTGATAATTAAGTCCAGTGAGGTCGAAGGTGATCACGGACGACTGGGATTTCTCTCTACGGTCTCATTCTGTGTGGCTCGTGGTGGCGTTTCCTCCTGGACGGCTGCGTGTGCTCTGGCCTGGACGCCAGCACCTGGGATTCCCATCCTGTTCGCAGCTGCCGTGTTTCCAGTGGCTGCCGTGGGGCTCTGCCTGCCTTCCAACACCGTGAGGCCCTTGAACCCGGGGAGCCACGAGGACCGTGGGGACTGTGGGGACCGTGGGCCACGCTCTCGTGGTCCGCGGACTCCCTCCCCCGTGGCATTCATGCCTGACGCTGTAGCAGTTTGTTTACGAGCCGCACCCACTCCTCACGCTCGCTGCTCCGACACGGCCTGACCTTTGTCCCAGAGGCTCAGAAGGTGGGCTGTCCCCTGCCAGGCTCCTTCCCTCCTGCTCTCCGCTTCGGGAATTGTACCTGTTCGCACTTTTCTTCCCAGTTTTATTTGGAAAGACCACGCACCCGCAGGAGCGTCTTCACCCTCGCTGGGCTCGCTGGTGCCGGTCGGACACGGGTGAGGTTTCCAGCGTGTGTGTACACGTGCTCACAAGCGTGTTCCTTCCTGGTGAAGCCGTGGGAAGGGGTCGTCCCGACAATCCTGAGAACAGACGCGAGCGTCCACACAACCACGAGGGAAACACCACGGCAGGAAATGCACGATTGCACCTTTATAGGCTCTGTGCGATTTTCAAAGTTTGGTCATTATCTCAACAATCTCCTTTGTAGGAATTATTTTAAATAATTTAACATATTTTATGTTTTATTCTTTAAAGATATTTTATATATCCTAAACTGTCGAGATGTTTAAAACCAAAGATCCACTGAACAGCCCACGTCCCCTCCGGTTCCTTCCTTCCGAACCGCCCCCAGACCGTTTTCCTGCCTGTAGGGGTGGGGAGGTTTTGGGGCATCCAGGTAGGGGTTTGGCCTCACAGCCGGGCCCCGCGTTTCCCATGGCCACACCGGGCGCTCCCCCCACCCCAGCCCGGCCCGGCCTGCTCCCGGGACCAGCTGGAAAGACCCTGGCCGTGCCCAGCCTGTGCCTGCCGCGGCGCTGTCTCTAGCTATGGCCATAGCGTACTTCCCAGCGGCGCCTGCCAGAGCCCGCGCCGGCCAGGAAGCCAGCTGCCCCGGTTGTCCCGGGAGCCACAGCGAACACACGCCTCCCCCTGCGCCCAGCCCCCGGGGGACCGGCTTCAATTCTCTGCTCCTCGAGGGTGGTGGGGCTGGCGTGCGGGCCGCAGGCAACACAGTGTCTCCCAGGAGACTTCCTCTGTGTCTTCCGGATTGCTCGCCCCATTCATTCATTCATTCAACCGTCGTTCCCTGAGCGCTGGCACCTCTGGACGAATTCAGACAAAGCCCTCCCTCCCCGGTCAGCGGCCGGGAGCGGGTGCGCGAGCGTGTGAGCCCTGGGCACCGTCACTGTCCTCGACTGGACCGGGAGGGGCCTGTGGCTTCTCAGCTGCGGGGCCCAGGGCTGACCACACCCGGATGGCAGTGGAGCCCTGGTGTCTCTGAGGTCTCTCTCCCTGGCGTGTTCCCGTGGGTTCCTGCACGGCTGTCCCTCTGTGTGTGTCCATCGGCCCTTCACGCATCTACTGAGCGCCTGCTGTGTACGGGCCGCTGGCCGGTGGCAGGTTCTTGGGGTTCTAGCTGGTGACACGGGATGGGACTGGGAAGCAACCGGGCAGAGGGGAGGTGTGAGAGCCCCTCTGTGTGCAGACCGTGTGGGTCCGGGGGGCTTTCTGTCACCAGCTTCGAGCTCAGGGCCGTGCTTTGTGTGGGCTCGAGACGGCACCTCGGTTTCCCGACTGCTGCCGTCCCCGTGCACACCAGCCGTGCCCTTCACGGGGTCACATAAGTTCTGCACGTGACAGGACACCAGATAAAGGTGCTCTGGGGACCCATTTGGAGGCTCTGAGTCGGGTCCGTTACTTTAATTTCTTAAGGTATTTAAATTTTTTTTATTAAATTAGGCAAAATTAACCTCAGCAGATGTTACCTCTTCTTGGCTTGGTGAGCAGGCGTTTCTCAGAGATACGGCGGAGGCCGGCCGGTCCCGTGCAGGCTGATAGGACCGTGACTCCCCGGGGCTGGCATGTGAGTCGGCGCAGCTCGTGCTGTGAGCTGCGGGGACTGGGGACGCAGTGCCAGGGGGGCCGGCTGTCACCGAAAGCTAGGCTCTGCCCGTTCCCAGCTCTGACTTCTGTCGGCCTCTGCCATCCTGGTGGCCAGTCAGGGGCATCCCTAGAAGGAACGTACCAACGGGGCCTCGTCCAGACTGTGGTGTCCGTGCGGCCCGGCGGCGCCACACGGTGTGGTCACAGCCCGAGAGCCCGCGTCTCTGTCTTTCGAAGGCTCCGTGTCTGTGTGTCTCTCCCTACCCGGACACATGGCGTGTGATGTTAATAAAGCTCATTCAGCCCATGGGCCTCAGCGTATACTTGCCGAGTGCCCCGACGACCTTGGCTCCAAGTGCTCGTGGTTCTTGGGAGAAGCCGGGAGATTCTGTCTGCTTCTCTCTTGCTGTTGGGGGGGCACTGCCGCTTGGGGGATGGGGGACAGTGGGGGGCTGCGGGGGAGGAGACCCGGGGCCCCCCACATCCTCCAGCACGTTTAGGGCTGCTGGCCATCCCATGGCTCCCGCTGGGCCTCACTGGGCGGCGTCCACGGGCCCCGGCACGCTCAAGGGCGGCTGGGACGTGGCCAGCGCTGGGCCCGGGTTGAAGGTCAAAGGGGCCACAAGACTCCGTCTCATGAAATGTACCCGCGCGTGTCTGTCCCCTCCTCGCCCACAGCCGTTGTGAACGCTGCGTCGTGTCTCCTGGGACAGCCCTCCCCCCGCCCTGTCTAGCCGACCTGCCGACCTGGCGGCCCCCTCCCCCCTGCCTCTCCCCCCGCCCCTGGATGCAGGGCTCAGGGTGCGGGGGCTCCTGACACATGGAGGAGGGCTGACAGCCTCACCAGGGTGTCCCCGCCCCCCCCCCCCCGAGGTCAGACGCAGGGCGCTGTCAGCCTGGCGAGCCCTTTCTGTAGCGCGGTGCGGGGACCACTGCTGGCCACTGGAGCGGCCCGTGAGGGAGGAGAAGACGAGCCGCGGAGGAGGGACCCGGCGGCCGGGAGGCTCGGGGGGCTCCTGGGGAGACACGCAGCCCACCGCCCAGCCGCGCCCCAGGCCTGTCCAGAGCCGAGATGGTCCGCGAGCGTGAGCGTGGTGGGCGCCCGTGCCCCCGGGCCTCCCCTCCGTCCCGGCCCCTCGCACGCGGATGGGAGGAACGCGGGAGAGCTGGGCTTCCCGTCCCCGGAGTTTGCAGACCAGCTGCGGTGAGTCCCGGGTCGGCTGCCGCGCGGCTGGGCGCCCTGTGCATGGGCCGGAGCCCTCCGTCCCGGGACGGCTAGAGGTAAATATAATCGATACTTCTTACGTGTTTACTCCACAGAGTTCTGTTTTCTTCTCTTTATTTCAGCAAAATAGCTAATTACCATTTTATAACAAAACTTTTCACTCTGTTGACGGTAATGACTGAGAGGATTAAAATATGAAACGAAATTAGAACTCCGTGTACCAAATGTGGATTAAAAACATACATTACGGTACACGTAAAAATGGAAATATGAGGATATTTATGTCTGAAAAGTTTTTCCTTCTAGATATTAAACTTATCTGTTAAAATTAAAAGGCTCAATGCACACAAGATGAATAAATACAAAAATTTAAATGAAAATTATCAAAGTACATTTAATGTTTTATTCAGTTTGAACACTGCATAATTAGTTGTCCTCAGGTAAAGTCGCAAAGACACTTCCAGCGCCTCGGCGGCCGGCCGCCAGCGAGAGGGGCCGCCGTCTCCCTGCAGCTGCACCCGCTCACGGCCACGCTTGACAGGGAGACGAGCTGGTGTCGCCCTGGTCTCGGGGGCCGTGTGCAGCTGCCACGGACCCCGCGCTGGGCCGCCCGTACCTGTCGCTCCAGTCTTCTGGGAGAAGCGCTGCCCTCGCCGCCGCGTTCCCTGCACTCCTGGGGCCCGTCCTGCCGGCAGGCTGAGCCGCAGCCCCGTGAGCTCGTGGCCCAGGCCGTGCGGGACTCCCCGGGGCCTGGGGGAGCCGGTCTCTCCAGCGTGGGTTTCGGGGTCGCCGTGCTGGGCCGCAGCTGACTGCGTGTGTGTGTAAGACGTCAGGCCGTCAGCATGGGGCTCAGGCAGGGCTCGGGTCGGGATGGCTCCGGGATGGGCACACGGAGCATCCGAGGCCAGCAGTCCCCTTCTCCGGAACGCAGCCCAGGGGACGCGTGTGTGCCCGGGGTGCGCCGCTGCTCGAGAGCCCAGGGACATCGGGGTGAGGAGGCCAAGGTGCCCCGGGACTGCACACTTCCAGCTCTCCCCCTTCCCTGAGAGAAACGAAGCCATCCACACAGAACGCTCTCCAGTGTGTCCGGGGCAGCGTGAGCGACAACAGCCCCAAACTGGCCGTGACCTCGTGCCGCGAGGGCGAATGGCAGGAGTCCTGCCGGCCAAATCCAGCCCGCCTCCCCCTCCCGGAGCGCAGCCACGCGAGCCCCCCCCCCACTGCTGACGCCGCAGACAGGAGACCCCTGAGCCCTGGGACCCCGTCCTCAGCAGCCGGCCCAGTCGGCAGAGAAAACCGCATCAGTGAATAGCTTCCCGTTTCTGTCTCCTCGAAGTCAAAGTCTGGGGGCACAGACCCGGCCGTGACGTCACCCCCCACGTTCCACGCCTCCCTTTGGGACTCAGTGGTGGGGTGACCCCATTCAAGTGCCCCCTGGGTCACCCGGCTCCTCGCGGGGAGGGCACACGGCGGCCCCAGCAGCTCCCGTGCCCAGATGACTGACGACCTCGGCCCGCCCCACACCCGCTCGCCAGAGGGCACCCCCTCCCCCGCCCCCGCAGCCCGAACATCTCTCCAGGCGTTTCTCGACTGGATCACCGCAGCGCAGAGACCCGGGCTGGCTCCGGCGTGAACTCCGTGTGGGAGGAGGCGGGCGAGTGGTCTCCGCTCATGTGTTTGGAGCAACAGGCTGATGCTGCCGGATTCCCGTGAGACCTTCTCCCCGTCGGCTCCCACCGGGACGCGCCTCCCTCCCCTCCTCCCCCCAGGAGCTTCTAGTGGAGTGTTTTATGCTACGGCATAACTGAGGCCACTTAACGTACTGTGGTGGTTTCATTTCTTGCACTGAATTTTGTTTTTTCATGGAATCACTGAGTGCTCTCTCTGAAAAGAAGCGACTTTGTTCTATTTATTTATTTGTTTTTACGATTTCATTTATTTATTTGACTGACAGAGATCACAGGTAGGCAGAGAGGCAGGCAGAGAGAGAGGAGGAAGCAGGTTCCCCGCGGAGCAGAGAGCCCGATGCGGGGCTCGATCCCAGGACCCCGGGATCATGACCTGAGCCGAAGGCAGAGCCACCCAGGCGCCCCAGCTTTGTTATTTTAAGCGTCTGGCTTTGTTGGGGCCGCAGCTCACAGGAGAAACTCCCCCATACGTGCCGACACCTCCGTTTCGCGGCTGACACGTGCTGGGCGGTCTGAGTCCCGCCGACCCGAGGACGCCCCTTCCCGAGCCCCCCCTGCTCCCCACAGCCGCCCCTTCCGTTTGGCCCCTCAGGCTGACGGAGCACATTCGCCTTCCCCCGAGCAGCGGTGTGGGACCTGAGCATTTTGCGAACTTGCTGGTCTGAAAACATCTGCGTTCTCTTGTCTTCCTTGACGGTTTTCGCCCGAGAGCATGCTTTCAGCTGGACGAGACTTTCCCTCGGAGTCCCAGAGGCCGTCCCTGCGCGCTCCGAGCTTCCTGGATGGCACGGGGGTCCCGGTCCGCCTGCGTCCCTGCCCTCCCGAGAGCTGCTGGAGTCTTTGCTTGTGGGCGGTTCGAGCTTCCCGGCGCTCACCGGAGCCGCCAACACGCTTGCGCTCTCCGGGACGCTCTCCCCGGGACCGGTGCGGGGCAGCGGCCGCCGCTCTCCCTCTGTTCCCAGCGCCCACTTGCCGCTGCAAGACGCCCCTGGCCCGATCTTTTCTTACCATCGGTCCTGCTGCGGTTCTTCGTCTCCCTCTGGGGAAACTGCTCAGCTTATCCTTCATTCTATTAAAAATTCTGCTTTTATTGTCACAGGAATTCCTTCTTGTGCTTCGAATACTTTCTTGTTCTTTCCTGTTTTGAATCGCATCCTCTGTCCCGTGGCTGCGGTTTTCCTCTTGTCTCTGAACATCCTAATTACATTTCCGTCAGTAAATAGGTAAACAACTCCCCCCAGAGCTTGGGCATCTTTGGACGTACTGGGTTTTAGGGGTCAGGCTCTCCAAAGCTTGCCGGCCCAGGGTGGGGCGGGGGGATGCCCGGCGGCGACCGTCCCCCGGTGGCGTCCGTCCCTCGCAGGGTCTCCGTGTCTGGAGCTCTTCTCCCTGCGGCAGCCTGGGTTTGCCAGTCTTGTCTGGAGTGTGAGCCGAAGGTCCAGGGGTTCGTAGCACGGTGTGTGGGCTTTTGAGGACGGCCCCCTTTTAGCAGAGCGGCCCCCTGCCCGCGGCTGTTCCTGGCATCCCCGAGCCCAGAGACCCTGGAGCCCTCCCAAGGGCGAGCCTATCTCCAGCCAGGAAGGCGGGTGGCGTCGCGGCCGTGCGCCCGGGGCTCCGTGGTGGATGCTGCTGGTCCCCGCCTCAGGCTCGTCGGGCCATCTCAGCTGGGAGAGCCGCCTCAGGGCCGCCGCCTCGCCCCTGGGGCCGCCTGTCCTCTTGCCTCCGGGCCTCTCAGCTCTCTGCTAGGCTGGCGGGGGCTCTGGGGACCGCACCGCAGCCAGCCCCTCGCCTTCCGGAGTTACTGACCCCGCGGTCACCCCGTAATGTCCTGACCTCATCTCCACCTGAGTTGGCTCCACGGGGACCCAGCGAGGGATCCGCCCTCGTGTCACGGCCTGGGCTTCGGTCCCAAGACTGCCAGTGACGACATCCACACGGTACCCGCTACGCCCCGCTACACCCCCGGCACCCCGCTACACCACACCCCAGCACAGCCCATCACACCCCCCCCCCGCGCCCTGGGTCACCCTGCCCGCGCCCCTGCAAACACCGTCTGCGTCGGCGCTGCTCTCCTCTCCCCACGCTTGAACCCCTACGAGAGCCCCCGTGGAGCCCCGCGGGGTTTGGGTGTTTGGAACTGAACACCTGTGCCCGACTCACCCCGTTTCCCCGCGACTCAGCGCAGGGGATCTTGAGTGCCGTGGGTTCGGAGGCTGTGGGTCCAGGCGCTGAGGGAGAGGGGACCTCGGTGGCTCGCACACCAACGCTCAGGGGAGCAGGACGGCGGCTTCATCTCGGAGACACTGCGCTAGACCGGACTCGGGTGTGAGGGCAACAGGGCTCGTCGCGGTGAGCGTGGCACGGTACACCCTCAGCAGCGCCACGGTCACAGTGGGGGTGCAGGTGTCATACGAGGGGCGTCACAGCGGGGGCGTCATGGGGAAGGTGTCACGGGGAAGATGTCACAAGAAAGGTGTCACAGTGAGCATGTCACAGGGAGAGTGTTATAGTGGGGGCGTCACAAAGAAGGTGCCACGGGGAGGGCGTCACAGGGAGGATGTCACTGGGAAGGCGTCACTGCGCAGGCTGGCCTTTCTGCATGTGGCATGTCCCCCCAAGCAAGAAGTGACTTTCCCGGGACTTGGCACCAGGTCCAGGCTCCAGTGAGCAGGCTGGAGCCGGAGAGCGGCCAGAGGTGAGCCCCGCGGTGACCCAGCCCTGCGGACGTGCCCTCGTGCACTGATCAGACCCAGTGCTTGAGACGCTGGGTGTGTGTCGGGGGACCCCCTCTTTCTGCCACACGTGTTCCTGGCACCAACAGCCCAGCTCCCCGAACTTCATCTGGTTCCGCAGGGTTAAACGCAGCACCCTCTTTTCTGTCCTGGGGGCCGATTCTGAAGGCAGGTGCTCCCTCCCCCTTCTCCCCCAGAGTTCTGGCTCCGGCGGCTCTGGTGACATCGACTCCTGCACACGCCGTGGAAATGCAGGGGATGAGCCAGATTTGCCCCATTTAACCCAGGGTCGCTTGAAGCCTTCGCGGGCAGGCCCTTGGCCGGACCGTCTGCAGCGCAGGTGGGAGCAGGTGGTCCCGGGCAGAATCCTGCATCGCCACCGTCAGGGGCCGCGCGCGGGGGGCTCCTCTCCGAGGACCCTTGTTCCCTCACCTCCATCCACGGGCAGTGACGGCAGCAGTGGACTCAGGGAGTGGGGCCTCCAGCGTGGACGCCCAGCCTGTGGCCCCCAGGGCGGCACAGAGGAGCCTCTGACCGCGGGGTCGGGGAGGGCCGCGCGGCTCCAGGGGCTGCGACACGCGGACACAGCTGTGCACGACCACAGGAAGTTTTTAGAGTGACAGTGTACCCGTCCCCTTTGCAGACAGTCAGTGGGAGAGGGTGTTTGGGATTACGTCGATGTATGTGGGTTCGTGGGGTTTTTTTCTTTAAAGAGAGAGAAAGCACACAAGCAGGGGGAAGGGAAGAGGGGGAAGCAGGCTCCCCGCTGAGCAGGGAGCCTGATGTGGGGCTCGATCCCAGGACCCTGGGATCATGACCTGAGCGGAAGGCAGCTGCCCAACCGGCTGAGCCCCCCAGGTGTCCCCGGATTTGTGTTTTAACCATGAGTGGAGGCAGTTTTCCTAAAGCCCTGGGATCACTGTGCTTTGTAGCAGCAGCTGCAGGAGCCATAGCCGCCCCAGCGGTGGGAGCAGCTGTAGGGCAGGGGCTGGGCGCTGGGAGCTGGGGGCTGCAGGGCTGCGGGGCTGTGGCCACCCTCAGAACCTCTGGTGGCAGCCCCAGACCCCGTGCGCGCGCGTGTGCATGCGCATGGCCGCGATGTTGGGAGGGGCACCCCGCGGCACAGGGACGGTGTGATTTTGCGGCCCCCCCGCGGATGCACTACCTGGGATAGAACAGGAGGGACGCATCTCAGGAATGAACCAAATTGCAGTGCTGTCCCTAAACCATCGTAAGCAGACGTGACGTCACGTTTCTGCCTGGAGCAGAGCCTTGTCGTGCGTCCTGGAGACCGGCTGTCCTTGGCCGAGCCCGCACACGCTCTGCTCTCATTTCTTCTTTGCTGTGATGAGTCTGCGCCCCAAGTCACCCCGAGCGTCCCAGGGCGGTCTTCCTTGCAGGGCAAGGCTGGTCGTGACATTTGTTTCTGGGGGCCGTGTCCCCGTGCGATGTTTTGAGACAAGCTGCTGTTTGTCTGCATTTGCAGTAATGGCCTAATTACTTTTCCTACCCGCCCGACTGTGCGTCTGAGGCAGTTGGAGGCGGTCTCTCGGGAGGGGGCACAGACAGGAGCGGGAGGCAGCCTCTGGTGGGGGCTGGGAGCTGTGCGCTGACCCCAGCCGGGGGAGCGGGCTCGCGGCTGATTGCTTCAGCAACCTCCAGACACACTCCTGGCCATTGAAATTCCAGGCGTCGCCTCGTCCGCTCCCGCCTAAGTCATTGTCAACTGGACCTCATCATCGTTTATTATGCAAAATTGAGTTTTTTGAAGCGTGAAGAATGAAGTAATTTCGTATGCAAACAGTTAAAGCCTCACGTGTATTCTGATTCCGTCCATGTTGATAAATTCACTTATGACGAGTGACAGTGTGAGACGTTGGGGTCGGCGGTCCGTCGGTGGAAGACACCCGAACGCCAGAAGTGTCCCCGGCGCGCCGCGGAGGAAACGTGCGAAGGGCCAGTGTCCAGCGGGCGTCTGTTAATCACTGAAGATGACTGTGTGCAATGAGCAGAGGTTTTCCCGTGACTGACGTGCGCGCCGCTCTCACCGATGCCGGGGCCTCGAGGTTCCCAGTGCTTTGTGCCGGCAGATGCTAATGACCTCTCCACCCTCTAAGCGGTATGGGCCCCGTAGCCCTTGACCGCGCCGAGGGGGGTGGACGCTGGAACATGTAGGCCCCTTTCCCTCCTGCCCACTGTGTCCCTGGGTGGGAGGCAGAGGCCCAGGCTGTGGGACGAGGTTTGGATTTGGCCTTCTGGGAGCTCATGGTTCCCAGCAGCTTGCAGGGCCAGACCCCATGGCCCGGTCACCAGGCCCCATGACACGGTTGGTGGGGGTGCGTTCTGGATCCGCTCAGGGAGCCCTTGGGCCCGAGAGCAGGTGTGGGGCGCCCCGGAGCCAGCATGGATCATTTTGAATCTAAGGGCAGCCCAAGGCCCGGCACGGGCCCCTCGGACACAGGGAGGGGTGGGGGCTGAGGCTGGGTCTGGACGAGCATGGAGGGGGGGTCCGCATGCCTGTGGGGGAGGAGAGCCCCTGTGAGCCGTCGGGGCATCTAGGCGGTTACTCCCGGCAGGAAACGTGAGAATGAGTCGGGCAGCGTCCCTTCCTCAAGGGGAGCAGAGGAGCGAGCAAATAAAGGCGGTGAGTCGGGGGCCCGGGTGCGGGGGCTGCTCTGCGTGAAGACCGCCATGTAGCGGAGCTCCGAGGCTGTGCAGCGTTTGGGGCGGGCCGGCCCGGGGTCCCCGCTCATGCTGACTGTGCAGGTGCAGGCGGTGTCCACGGCCCAGCCCCGGGGGAGCCAGTCGTCCCTCCACGCTGGGGTGGGACTTTCCGTTGCAGCCATCCTGCCCGGCGCAAGTCCCCGGGACGACATGATGTCGAAGAAAGGAAATGTCCCTTTTAGTAGTTCCACTGCTCTGTGTTTATAGAATGAAAATCTAAAGCACAAAACCCCCAAACCCTAAAAAACTAAACACAAAGTAAATCAACGAAAACAAAGCCAGGAATACCGGAAACACTCAGGAACATAAGCCAGTAGGTCGGCAGGACCCTGGGAGGAGACACAAGCCACCAGTTCCCACCCCTGCTTCCCCAGCCGGAGACGGCGAATTCCATGAAATGCATCCGAAAGGCGAGTTCTTGCAGCCTGGGGGGTTGAACTTAACCTCCGTGCGTGTGGATTGAACTTATTTGGGAACAGGACATTGCAGGTGTCCTCAGTCCCACTAGATGAGGTCTAGGTCCAGCGACTCACATCCTTGGACGAGGAGGGACACAGACCCGCAGGGGACATTAGGTCACGATGGAGGCATAGGCTGGGACGACGTGCTTACGAGCCGAGGGACACCCGAGGTGGGAGCGACCACCAGAGGCTGGGGGCAAGCTGGGACCCTGCACTGAAGCCTCGGGGGCTCCGCCCTGCTGACGCCCGACCTCGGACCTGGGGCTGCGGACAGTGGAGGCGTGTCCGGCACCCAGCTGCGGTACCTGTCACGGCAGCCCTGGGGAACGGGTGCGTCGGCCCAGTGTGCGGGTTTGGGTGTCTTCCAACGAGTGAGAAGTTTGCCTCCAACGTTAAGAAACAGCTCTGCTGGGCTCTAACGCAGACACACGGTTCCCGCACGTCACGTGCACAGCTCGGTGGTGGCCGCGAGGGCTCCGTGCGTCCTTGTCTCCGGGACAGAAACCCGAGCCCTGCAGCCTTCAGCCCCCGCACTCCCCCGCCACGGCCTGGCCTCGAGAAGGGCTGTGGTCTCCGTGGTCTCCCGGTGCTCGGATGTGCTGTGGCAGGCGTCTGCTCCCCGTTCGTGGCGCTGCCCCTCCGTCCTGCCCGCGCCTCGCCCCAGCGATGCTGAGGGCGGAGCCGCGGATGAGCTTCGGGGGCCTTTCTACGCGCAGCCTCCTGCGGGGGTCCTGTGTACCCTGGCAGGGGGCTCACAGGGCTGGGTCCCAAGCCCATCGCTTTGGGCGGTTTTCTTTAAGATGAGAAGCTTGGAAATGTCCTTGTCTTCCACGGGGGTTTTCCTCTGTCCTCTTGTGCGCAGCAGTGCGCCAGGACCCCAGCATTCCAGCGCTGGGACGCTGCTCGGGGGTGTCACCTCTTACGTGACAGGTGTGGCTCCTGGAGAAGCAGACGGCCTCTCCCGGGGTCCCAGGACAGGGTGGCGGCCAGGGCCTCTGCGTGGCTCCTGTGGACGCGAGCTCCTGGCAGGCCAAGGTACAGGTTTGCGACCACCCCCGGAATGGCTCGTTTGAAGAGAGTCCTCGGGGTTAGGGGCGGGGTGGCGGGGGACATGCATTCTCAGCGGAAGATAGTGGCTACCCCCGCCTTCCTGCTGGGACCACAGGCAAGTGCCTTTGCTCACACCCCAGCCCTGAGGTCGGCGGCCAGAGCCGGGGCCCCGAGGGTCTTGGGCGAAGCGGGACGTGGAAACTCGTGGCCGGCGTGGACTGAACCTGGTCCCAGCAGTCAGAGCTGAATAAATATTTGCTGATTGATTGAACGAGTGAATGTATAATTTTAAGCCTCTGGCTCTCCGCTAATCCAGGACTCCTGGGAAATCAGTCTTTGTGAAGTTGCGATCAAAGTTGCCTCAGATCCTTCTGGAACAGGCAGGACAGAAACGACAGTTTTCAAGACGGGGGATACCAGTGCCAGGGGAAGGGCAGGAGGGATGCGGCTCCCCACCCTCGGACATTGGCTGGCCGCCTGCTCCGGGCAAGCCGGGTACCACCACCAAGACGGGCACCCCCACAGACAGTCGCAGTGCAGCAGGGGTGGGGAGACACGCGGCTCTGGGCTGGGGGGTTTGGGGAGACGGTGCCCTGGGCGGTGCTGGCTGGGGTCCTGAAGGATTAGCGCGGGGTTCCCCGTGGGGCGCAGGGAGGACGCTGCTGTTTGGGACGGGCCATGGAGAGTGCGGGATCCGCTCGCCACCATCCAGCCCGGCTGGAGCTCGCTGAGCGTGGGAGGGCTCCTACAGCCCGCGGGGGCGCCCTCCATGCTGGGCTGGCCTTGGCCCTGTGAATGCCGTGCTTAGGCTGCCTTCGGACGACGGAGCTACGGCGCGGTGCATGGATTGTGATCTGGGGGCAAAGGTAGGGTCGGGCCAGGTGGGCTCCTGTAAAGGTGGGAAGAGCCACAGGGCAGGCCTGGGCCGGTGCAGAGGCGGGAGGGGAGGTCTGGGAAGAGCTCCGAGTAGAGGTGGGGCGGGGAGGAGATGGGCGGAGGGCAGATGGGGAGAGAATCTGTGCAGTCACAGGGCTGGGTGGTGGGGGGCGGGCAGGGCAGGTGTAGGGCTTTGGGGGCACAGAGGCCCGTAGCAGGGCCCCAGGCAGGGAGAGCCCGGGTGGCCTGGGCCAGTGGCTCCCACGAGGGCTCCCAGGAGGAACATACCAGCACCCCTTGGCCTCTCCTTGGCCAGGACACTCCCCTCCCCAGTCAAGGCCGCTTTATTGTGGCAGCAGTGACCCTTTCACGGAGCTCTCCACCCCCCCCGGGAAACTCCCCAAGGCTCTGGCCTGACTCCCCAGCCTCCTTCCCTAGTGCAAGGTCCAGGCTGCCCTTCCGCCCCCTGTGCTGCCGGAGCCCGCGGGGCCACAGCCGGATGGATTTCCCGGGGACGCAGCACGGGGGGCCCAGCCTCAGGGCCGCAAACTGTCCGCAGCTCGGGGTCACCGGGAGAAACGCACGAGAGCCCGACAGATGCAGGCAGTTCGGCCCTGCTTAGGGACCAGCCGCGTCCACCTGCTTCTTCGACGGGCGCGTGTGTGAGACTTGGGGCGGGGGTGGGCGCGGAGAGGGAAGACCGGCCCCGGCCGGCACGATCCCAGGGACACCCTGCGGCCGCCAGCGCGCAGGGGCAAGGCCCAGCCCGGCTGCGGGCGGTGCACGTACGTGTGTGTGCGCCACGTGGACACACGTGGACAGTCATGTGCACGCGCGCACCCATGCGTGTGCACATGTGTGTGTGTGTGTACGTCTGTGTGTATGCACGCATGGTGCTAGAGGGAGGGCTGGGCAGAGATGGCCTCGGAAAGATCTCCCAGACCGAAAATTCTGACTTCATCAGTCTTTTTCGACGAACAGACAGTGCCTGCCCCTTCTGTTCCGGCACCGTCCTAGGAGGGTCTCCGCGCTCTGAGCCCTGCTCCACCGCCCCGGGCTTCTGCCTTATCTCACCTCCACGGCTGACTCACCCCGTTTCCTCCCCCACCCGACTCACGACTGCACAGGGGCCCTGCCCGCGTGCCTCCATCTGGAGCTCCGCCACGGCCGCCCCAGGGGTGTCCCCCGCAGGCCGTCACGCAGGGGACGAGAAGCCGCGGCAGAGCCCGCGCCCAGCTACAGTGCGTTTGCGCTGGGTCCGGGAAACAGGTGTGGGGGGGACGGACAAACGTTCCCCCCCCAGGGACGCCGGAGTTCGGCAGCAGGAAGGCGTGCCGTGAGCCGCTTCTACCCTCTCTCGGATCCTCTCTTGCACGCTGTGCGTCAGAGCTGTGTCTCTGCTGAAGCGGGGAATCGTTCGGCACAGGCAGCCACAGTGGCCGAGGGGATGGGAGGACCCGGGGCAAGCCTGTACCTCGTGCTTTTGGTCAAGATGCTGCCACAGCCTTCGCGCTGCTCCGGAGGATGACCGTGTGGATGGTGCCCATCCAGGCCGACCTACGCTGATAACACGCGCTTGTCCTTGTTACGGGCGCCCTTCCGTGGCGACAGTGCCTCCAGCTCCTCACAGCTCCGTGGGCACAGGGCCTGGCTAGCCGGTGTGCTTCGGGCCCCGCCGGGACTCGAGAGGGCGCTGGCCGTCCGCAGGTGTGCTCCAGACCGCCGCCCGGCCCGCCCCGGACGCACGTTTCTCCCGAGCCTTGAAGGGATGTTTGCTTCCACTGAGTGACGTGGTCAGGAAACTTGTTGCTTTAGTTAAAGGAACTATTGCAACTTCTTACATTGATGCTTCGTGGAGTACAAGTTTCCAGAGTTAAAATGCAGACGGTGCTTACAAGCCAAGATCCTTATAGAATATGGAGCAAAAATCTCCGACAAGATATTTGCCGACCAAGTCCAGCAGCAACGTGGTGGTTCACTGCCGTCCGGCGGGCTTCCTTCCAGGGATGCGAGGACGGCTCCACACCCGCACGCCGTCCAGGGCGGTGCCCGCCTTAACCGGGTGAGGTGACTCATGCTGCCGTCTCCGCAGATGCGGAAGAAAATCTGGTAAGACGCGACGTCCCTTCATGGGGAAAATCTCAACGAAGCAGGCACAGAGCGAGCACGTTGCAACTAGCACAGGCCGCAGACGACGTCCCCACAGCCAGCGCCACCCTCAAGAGGACAGGGGCCCAGACAGGGGTGCCCAGACTCACCACCAGGGCTCCTGCCTCGCCTGGGGGTTGGCGGGACGCAGAATGGCCTCTGGCTTCTAGAAGGTGACAGAGCTCTGTCGGCTGCTCCTGGCCTGGCCCTTGAGCGAGGGTCCCCTGCTCCCCAGCTCTCCCTGCCGTGTGGCCCCGGCGGTGGCCGTGCCGGCGTGCTTGCCTTCCTCTGTAAAATGGGTCACTTTCTCTAGATGCTGGTCAGGATTTTCTGGCAGTTTGACCGGACTGTGCCGAAGCGTGGTTTCCATCGTGTGTTTCCTGCTAGGGCTGTGCTGAGCTTCTTCAGACTATAAAATTCTGTCTTTCACGAAATGCGGGACTTTTGTGATTATTATATCTTCACTTATTTTTACCTTGTTCTCTCTCTCCTCTTTTTTCTGGGACTCCAGGCCCATGAGGCTTTGACTGCGTGCTCTGGTCCCACAGGGTCCCGAGGTTCTCTGTTGGTTTCCTATTGCCGCAGAAGGAATCCCCCCAGATGGACCAGACTAGACCAGTAGGAGCCCAAACACCGTTTGGGGAGGGGCAGACACCGGGGAGGGGCACGTCGAAGTAGACCCCAGACCCCTCCTGTCTGTGCCCTGCAGGTGCCTCCTCCCGCTGGGCTCGGAGGGCAGAGGCAGGTCCTCCTGTCCGCCCAGCTGGTCCCCGGCCCCCGGGCTTCGGGTGTCCACACTCAGGCTCGCTGGCCCCCACGTGCAGGAGAGCCAGCAACACACCGCAGGAAGTCTAATTTAATCCGTACACAAATGTGACAAGAATTTTATTTTTTTGCTAATAAAACAGATTACTTATCATATGGCATGGGTTGAAAATTACTCAGTCTAAAAATGTCTGATGAACAAAGGCTTAATTTTAGCAAACAGTTCTAAATCAAGCACTTATGAAAGGCAACTTTTGTTCCCAAACCAAAAAGACACCCTCCCTCTTTTGGATAAAAAGAGAACTTGCTCCAGGAGTGATGATGTCGGCGTGGACCCCCTCCTCCCTGGAAAGTCACCGCTGCTCCCGTCCTCCCCTTGTCTCCGCCAGACGGCCCCTCAGCAGAGGCCGGGGCGTCCCCCACCTGCTGGGCTGAGGACAAAATTAGGGATGTGTGTGAGACGGAGACAGACACAGAGAGAGACAGAGACGGAGAGACAGGCAGAGAGGCAGGCAGAGAGACAGAGACCGAGACGGAGAGGGAAGCAGCAAATGCTGTAGCTAGAGGGGCCGGGAGAGGGCTGCCGGGGACGGGCACGTGAGCTTTGCCGCTGCCCCCAGAGGCCTGTGCTGGGTCCGGGAGCCTCCAGGTGTCGGGGTGCTCCCAAGTCCGGCCTCCAGTGCCAGTTCTGCCGAGATCACCGCGCTCCAAGGCCCAGGCCTGGGACTCCCCACAGGACCTAATGGGCAGGGGTGGCCGTGCCTCGATTCCGAGCAGCCCCCACGGCAGGGGCAGGGGACAGAGGCGGCGCGGTGGGCTCAGAGCGCTGTGGAGAGGCAGGGGCGGGCGAAGCTCCACTCAGGTGCAGGTTGGAGTGGGGTCTTCTCCGCCCTGCCTTGCGAGAAGAGGCCTCCCGGGAGGACTTGGGGTTGGGGCTGAGCGGGGACATCGGGGAGGAGCGGAAGGCCCCGGAGGGCAGCCTGGGAAGGCAGAGCCGCGTGGCCCGGGCAGGTGGGAGACAATCCCCTGGTCGGTTCCCACGCAGACCATCTGCCGTGGTTGGGGTTGGGGCCGATCTGGGGGAAGCAAACGTTCCATCCCCTCCCAACCCAAGGAGCCACGGGGTGAGCCTGGTCTCTAGTGGTGGGGTTGGGGTCGGCCTTGGTTCCAGCCAGCCCGGGGAGTTCCGGGGGGAGTTCCGGTAGGATCTGGCTCCGGTTGGCACTCACGTGCCAGGGCCGGGGGTCTCCGTGTGACCCCCCCATTTGTCTGCTTCCCCCGAACTCTTCCGTCCGGGGAGGCAGGGCACCCGAAGGAACAGGGCTCCTGTGAGCCGGCCTTCCTTGTCGAGTCAAGCGTGTCCGTTTACACCGAGAGCCCCCTGGGGCCTGCCTGTGCCCACGAGCCTCCCTGGCAAAGCTGGGGTTGGCTGGGCAGT
The DNA here is from genome assembly GCF_922984935.1 of Meles meles. NCBI lineage: Eukaryota > Metazoa > Chordata > Mammalia > Carnivora > Mustelidae > Meles > Meles meles. The sequence continues at coordinate 1,515,344 of NC_060075.1, read as the reverse complement.
GGGAGGAGCCTGTGGTCCCTCCCCCAGGAGGCACAGGCCTGGGGACACGGGGCTTGCGTTCCACCCGTGGAACTGGGAAGTGCCCTCTGCTCTGGCCAGTAGGCCGTGGGGAAGGGACGCTCAGGTCTCTGAGCCCGTGGCTTTTCTTCTTTCCTTTAGGAATTCCCTTTGTTCGGCCCAGACGTGTGGGGCACAGACTCTCGAGCTAGTGGGTGGGGGACAGTCACAGAGTCACAGCAGGGCGGCCCAGCCGCCCCTGACCAGCCCTGGACGGGCGCACGAGCCTGTCTTGGACATTCCCGCACTGCCCCGTGGGACCCCAAGGATCCCGAGTTGGGTCCAGTCAGCCCGGCGGCAGGAGGACCACTCACGGGGGCGTGGACAGCAGACGGCCCAGGCTGGGGATGGCGGGGGGAGGGAGGCTCCAGCTCGGTGCTCCCGCTCTTCCCCTTGGGGGGACGGGCCACCTTGGGCTAGTGGCCGCGCTTCCCAGCACAGCTTCTTGGAGGCAGCCGCCGCGGTGCGCAAGCCTTCCGTGTCCCAGGAACTTGCATGCGCGTTGGAGGAAACGAAAATCCCATTTTAGTGCAATTTATTATGAACAAACTTAAGTTGTAAAAATTTATATCATCTTATTAGTTTTATTTACGAGCAGAGTGCGCACAAGGGAGGCCCGGCGGGCTCGGTCGTGGAGCGGGAGGCCCTGGACCTGCGGTCGCGAGTTCAAGCCCCACGTGGGTGTGGTCACTTACAAACAAAATCGTAAAAACAACAACAAAAAAGCCGTGTGAAATCCCAGCAGTGACAGACGTCCGTGTGTCAGAGGGAGACAGACCATCCTTGCGTCTCAGTCACTTCGCTGCCCCACATCAGAGCCCGGGGGCTGCGGGCATGGGGGTGGCCGGCCCGTCAGGCCTGAGACCTTGCTCCTTAGTACCTCCCGGACTCCCAGGCTCACTCAGGCCCTGATGCCCTTTTTTGGGCTCCCCCCTCCCCCGCAGGCTCCCCACCCACCTTCCCCTCTGGAAGGAAAGGGCAGGGGAGAGGACACAGTTTTATGGGACCACCCTGGCTGCTGCGAGGGGCGCGGACCCTCGGGGCCACGGCAGGAGCAGAGAGAGAAGCCCTCACAGTCGCCCAGGGATGGGGTGACTTGACTTTGCGCAGGAGCTGTGGGGCAGGGGCCTGGGCTTCGGTGGGAGGCCACGCTGGAACCAACAGCGCTTTAGTTTGGGACAGAGAGGAAGACCCCGGGAGGCTGTGGGAGGCTGTGGGAGCATCTTCGGAAGGGCGGGCGGAGGCCCCTGGAGGCTGGTGGTGGCCTCGGGAAGTTTGAGGCCCTGGGGAGGCAGCTGGCTTCTGGGGGGCAGTTTGCGGGCCCTGGAGACCTTGTGGAGCCAGGGGAGAGGCCAGGGGAGAGGCCAGGGGAGGGGCCAGGGGAGAGGCCAGGGGAGGGGCCAGGGGAGAGGCCAGGGGAGGGGCCAGGGGAGGGGCCAGGGGAGGGGCCAGGGGAGGGGCCAGGGGAGGGCCCGGGGGAGAGGCCAGGGGAGGGGCGGGGGAGAGGCCAGGGGAGGGGCAGGGGGGGCCCAGGGGAGGGGCCGGCTGGCACGGCTCTGGTGGCTCCAGGCCACACCTGTCCGACATCTCCCATCCTTCCCTCCGGTTTGCAGACTGAGAGGTGGAGCCCGGGCCGGGACGTCACATTTGCACAGTGGAGAGGCCTCTGGGGGTCAGATGGTCTCTGAGCCCACGTTCTTCCTGGCCTGGGCTGGTGCGTCAAAGCGTTATTTCTGTCTTTAATCTTGTTGCAAGACAAGCACTTTGAAACACTTGACAAAAATGAACAAAATGCAGGGAATCGGGGAAGAAGAATAAAAGGACAGAGTGAAGGACACGTGCCGGGACCGGCCCCTCCTGCTTGCGCTCTCAGAACCTGTCCTGTTTCTGCCCCGAACTGCTGACCCTTGTTAAAAGCCCAGATTCCCCACTCCCCCATGGAAACCCTAACTCAGTAGGCCTTGAACCCAAACTCTGCCATGACCTTACAGCTGGACAGGGCCCTAGTGGTCCCAGGCCCGGGCAGGTGCTGAGTGTTGTGCCAGCATCTCCCAGGCCCACTCTTGTGCCCATCCAGAGCTGCTTGACCTCATCTTCAGACCAGGGACCCTCAGTTCCTCCCACTTGAGTCCAGTTGTACATGTTGTGCACTGCACAAGGACCCCTTGCTGAGGGGATGAATTGGGACTGAAATGCAGTTCTGGCCTTGCGGGCCACACGCAGGAGGCTGCCGGGTTCTCAGTTGCTGGTAGCAGAGAGATCCTGGTGTTCTTTTTTTTTTTTTTTTTAAGATTTTATTTATTTGACAGACAGATCACAAGCAGGCAGAGGCAGACAGAGAGGGGGAAGCAGGCCGCTTGCTGAGCAGAGAGCCCGATGCGGGGCTCGGTTCCAGGACCCTGGGATCATGACCTGAGCCGAAGGCAGAGGCTTTAACCCACTGAGCCACCCAGCTGCCCCAGCCCTGGTGTTCTTAGCTGCAGACCTCAGAGGACTCCTCCTGGAGCGGCTGAGGAGTTTGAACACCGTGGGCAAGTCATCACCGAGCACAGTGAGCAGTGATGTTCTGACTTCCCCAGGCCCGTCAGAGGGAGGGGTCCTCCTCCACCCTCCCTGCCTGCTGGCCCCAGGGCCTTGTTCTGGGACGTTTCTGCCCTTGTTCTCCTGCTGCCCTGCAGTGCCCACCTCCCTCCTGCTTTCTGCACCGTCCTCTCCAAGCTCCCCCATCCTGGGCAGGGAGGTGTCCCGTGACCTCAGCCTCTGCCCTGGGGTCTCTCCACTCTTCCCGTGGCCCCGCGGGACAGGCGCGCAGCATTGCAGGCACCACACAGCCCTCAGCCCCGGGCGTCCCAGGCCGGGTTGCTGAACCCCAGGAGCCACAGGGGGTTAGGGTCCCTTGCCTTCGACTGTGTCGTATTCGATATGAGAATCTGGGAATCATCCGTAAGCCGTGATCGTGGATCTGGGAGTTTGTCAGAACAGCCTTGTTTCTCACTCTAATCCCGAAATTTTGTCTCGGAGCCATACTGTTTTCTGGTAATCACCCACGTCTGCACCCAGGAGACACACCGTCAAGCAAGGTGTCTGCCGTGGTGCGGAGGGCGTGCGAGGGTGAGTGGGGCAGCCGGGCCCAGATGCCCAGGCCGTGGGAGACCAGAGTGGGCGGCCGGAGCTGCTGGGCACGGGGCCCTGTGCTGACCCGCCTGGGGGTGATGAGGGTCTGGGCCGCGTGCGGGGAGCCCCCTGCCCCCAGCCAGAGCCGTCCCAGCGCCAACGGCCGGCGGGCAGCTGCGGCCAGTATCCCACCGCGGCCTCCCCCGTGTCCTGCAGCTTCGAGCGACCGACGGGGAGGTTGTCCCCTGCTGCCTGCGGCGAGAAAGCCCTTTTCTGGGGCTCCTAGACACGACCCCGGTCTGGGGAGACGGTCCGGCCCCGCCGCCTCTCCCCGCACAGGCCTGGGCCGCAGCGCGTCGTCCTTTGGGCGGTCACCGCGGGGGCCCCAGCCCTGTCCCCCACCCCATGGGTCGTCTCAGCGGGTGCCCCACCGCCCCGCCCCCGTGCCCGGCCCAAACCCCCTCCCCCAGCCGGGAGGGCAGCGCGGGGTTGTAACTGCGGCGCCTGGTGGGCCGGTGGCTCAGGGACGGACTCTGCCGGCTCAAGGGGGACAAGGGACAGCAGCTGAGGGCGCGTGAGGCGCCGCAGAGGCAGGAGGCGCGCGCGTTCCCTGCAGCCCACGGGCACGCGCGTTCTCGAGTGGGAGAGACCCGGCGCCCAGGGGAAGCGGAAGGCGCGCGGGCGGGGCCGGTGCGCGATGGGCGGGGCTGGGGCAGGTGGGCGGGACCTGGTGCGCGGTGGGGCGGGGCTGGGGTGGGCGGGGCCGGCGCGCGATGGGCGGGGCCGGCGCGGGGGCAGGCGCGGGGGCGCAGAGGGAGGACAGCCCCGCAGGGCTCCGGAAGTCGCGGTAGCCGAGGAGCGCGGGCTCCTTCCCGCCGTGTCCTTCACCCCCAGATCCCGCCTCCCGCTTGAGTCCCCGGCGAAGTGCGGGGTGGACTCCGGGAGCTTCCACGGGGCCGGGGCGTCCACAGATCCGGGGAGCGGCTGCGGGCGCGTCCAGCCAGCTGGGCGGCTGTTCTCCAAACCCGCAGCTGCCCGCGGGGCAGGGTCCCCTGGAGGGGCCGGGCCTGAGTGTGGCTGCACTTTCCAGCGTGTCCGGCCCGGACAGCGGGGCCCACGCCCCTCGGTCACCCCCGCCCGGGAGGAGCGCTGGGAGCAGGGACGCTGCCCGCGTCCAGGACAGCTACAGGCGCAGGCGACCCTCCCCGGCCACATCGTGTGTAACGAACAGCGACGGCCGGGTCCCCAACGCCCTGAACGGAAGGAAACGGGCGCGGTGTAGGGACAAAGGTGTAATCAAGTTCTAATTTTCTATCCCAGCAAACATCTTAGAATGAATGCCTGTTCCACGGACTGTGAAGGTTTCATTACGGTTCTCCTGGATTCCTAAAGCACACAAGTCACACGAAATGTTTGTCGTTCCGGGAGCGAACGGAGAGCACGGCGAGAAGGACGCTGACTGCAGAGGGCACGCAGACGGCCCTCCGCAGGTCTGCAGGTGATGTTCCAAGAAACCGCAGCCTCCTACAGCCAAGGGCCTCAGCTGGGGGAGACCCTGGGCCCGCCCCTGGTGCGAGGTGGGCCCGGCGCGGGGAGCACGGTGACCTGCCGCCCCCATTGGACACACTGGAGAAGTAGATGCTCCTGCCGCCACGGGGACAGCGGTGAGGACACGCTGCGGACACTGTGCGCGAGGACGCCCCACCCCCGGCGGCAGGGTGTGGCGACAAGTGGACTCGGTGTCAGTGCCCAGGGCTGTACCAGCCCCCATGACCGCGGGCCTTCAGCAGAGGTTGGAAAACTGCTCCGTCCTGAGCAGCCCGGGGCCGCCGGGGAGAAGGTGCCGAGCGGATCTGGCCTGGAGGGATGGGTTGCAGCTGCCTGTGGGAGGCAGGGGTGAGGGCCGTGCTGGGGCGGAGCTGACTGTGGCAAGAGCGGGCCAGGCCGTGACCCCAGCACCGTCACGCTCCCAGGACTTGAGCGACCAGCAGGTGCGCGTATGAGCACACGCGGGCGTTTTCCCCAGGATTTGTGGTGACCCACGGGGCTCCCTGTGGAGAGAGGCATCGTGTGATGCTCGAGTCTGTCGGGTCGCAGAGCCGCGGTGCACAGCTCCCGTTTTCTTCCTGTAAGAGGACATCTGGCAGTTTTGTTAAAAACAAGAAACAGTCTCAAGCTACAGTTTCACGCATCCCGGAATCACTTCCTGGTGAAGCCCGCGGTGTTGGAAGGGGGACAGTTAGAACCACACAGACTCCGTCTCTGGGGCGACTGGGGGAGGGGCAGGCGTCCGGCGTCGCTGCACGTGTCCAGATGAATTCAGAGCCGCCTGCAAGGTGGGTGACCAACCCCTCACCGTGCCGGGCTCACTGCCCCCTGGTGAGGGTCTAGAGGAGCGCATGGACTGTCTCCCGTAGCCCCCCAACGGCCCCCCGTGCTCCATGCGATCTGAAGCCCCTCAGGACTAGCGGCTACAGCCCTCTGCCGCAGTGAACACTTGGTGCGCACTGCCGGCTGGGTGTTGTCGGGGAAGAAAGCCCTCCCAGGAGCCGCGCATGCAGGCCAGTCCGGAAGGAAGTGCCATCACGGTACCAAGGACCTCCAGCAGGTGTCCGCGGCTGCTGAGTGAGGCACCTGGGGTCGGAGCAGGTCAGCAGGGCCCCTGGGTGTGGAGTGCCCTGAGCTGTGCGGAGAAGGCTCTGCAGGGGACCTGGCCCCGGTTCTGCCTCCGCCCAGAACGCTGGCCCCGCGCCGTCTCGGAACGCCTGGCGCTCGCTTTCCTTCACGGGGTCCACAGCCCTGCGGACCGTTCGCGGCCGGTGCCTCAGCAGCTCCCAGCCTGTGGCTGGACCCGAGACCTTAAGCACAGCTTGTCCCGCGAGCACGTGTCATCCCGGGGTCCAGGTCACCGTTCCCTTTGGATTTCACTCCCTGAGGCTGTGTCGGGGGGTCTGGGGGGCTCAGTCGGTTCCGTGTTCCTCTTGGTTTCTGCTCGGTCCCGACGTCAGGGCAGTGCTCAGGGGTGTCTGCGTGAGGGGTCTCTTTTTCTCCCTCTGCCCCTCCCCCACCCCAATCAATCAATCAATCAATGAATCTTTAAAGAAAGAAAAGTTGCGTTGGGTTCTTTTTCCGAATCGGCTTCCTTCCCCACCTTGTTCTGACAGGCCGTCTGGTGTGCTCGAACTCTTTGCCTTTTGCATCGTGTCGTGTGCGACTCCCCGCATCCCTGCCGCGGTCCTCTCCTCCCAAGCTTTGTGCTCGTTTATGGGGCGCTAGTCCAGTCCTTTGTGGCGTGTTCCTCTGGGGGCGCCACTGGCCCGCCCGAGTGGTTTTGCCTTCACTGAGGCTCGGCACCCGAGGGTCCGCCGGGCTCACGTCACCTTTGAACCTGCTTGTTTGGTTCGGGTGTCTCGTGCCACATGGGCGGGGGGGCCGGCCCCCACCCCCCCTCCTGACGCCTTTCTTCTCCAGCAGGACCGCGGGGCCGGCCGGTCTCCGGACTCCGGCCCAGGTGGCCCGGTTCCGGGCGGGGATGCGTCGCGGACGGCGTGCTTGTGAACTGGTTGTCAGGTACGGTCGCCAACAGAAAGTGTCCTGTACGAACCGAAACTTCGTTAACGCGCAGGCGGCCGCTTGCTAGTTCCCGCGAGTCCCTGCTCCCACACGCAGCCGCGTTCTTCCCGGTCCCGTCCTGGTCACTCGCCGCCCGTCCCTCGTCGAAGTCACTCCTTGTGGGCGTGTTTGCAGCCGGGGAACCGCAGGGGGAGTGGAGGAGATCACTGACGCTGGTAAGCGCGGAAGGCAGGCGCGGGGAGCCCTTGGCTCCGTGGCCCGGATGACGGGGAGGACTGGCTGTGTCACGACCGGGGACTGGCCGAGTGTGCATCTAGGATAGGCTCAGCGCGTCTCTGCGTGTGCATGGTCGCAGAGAGCCGGCTCTGGCCCCCCTCCAGCGCCTCCTGGGGCCACCTGTGTGGGGTCAGAGCCGGGGCTCAGGACCGGCCCCCAGCCCTCGTGCGGCTTGGTGTCCACACTTGCCCACGTGGATGGCGGGTTCCTTCTCGTCCTTTCCTCGGAGCTGGCATGCACCACATGTTTCCAGCACATCTCGTCCGGCGTTCCTGCATGCACGGCGGGAGGGGACCTTTCCTTGGGGATAACCAAGGCTATGGGGCCGGCCAGGGGCGCATTTGGACGTGGGCTTATCGCGAGAGGCCTCCCTTGTGTGACGAGCGCAGCGTGTGCGGGACCAGCGACCGCAGCGTCAGTGACTCACAGCAGTGGCGGCCCAGTCCCCCGAAGCCCGGGCCGGGTTTGACCGTGAGGCCGACTCCGCACGGGGGTTCTGAGAGGCAGATGTGACTGGGGTCCGCCCAGCGAGACCGGGCAGGCTGATCTCCCGAGAAGTGCACACCGGCGCGTGGGGGGACACTGAGGCCCTCAAGCCGATGGGACCTAATTCCATGACAGCTGATGCCACACGCCGCCCGCGCCGCCGCGGTCCCCGAGGCGGTGCAGGACCAGCCACAGCGCCCCACCCTGTGCCGCCCGTCCCTAGTCAGGTGAGACTCCCGAGTGAGCGTGTGTCCTCTCGGGGTGGCCACTTGGATGTGCGGGGCTGGGCCGTTTGCCAGGAGGGGGTGGGACCCTGAGGCACGGGAAGGAAGGGTCACTGGCCACTGCTCCAGAGCTCAGAGCGTGCAGGTGGGCACGGGAAGGGGGCGTGGGGACACTGCACGGAGCACGGTCCCGGCTGGTCACGGAGATCCTGCGACCCGTCTCTGGGAAGCTGTAGCCCTGGCACACGGCTGACCTGCTAAGGCAGAGCTCTTGGAAAGGCTCCCACCTGCTCCCCGACCGCTAGGAGCAAAGGACGGGTGGGGACGGTTGTTCTGTCCTCCCCAAATAAAGACCATTCGAGTGTGAAATCAAGTTTAATCTGACACAATATATCCATATCTCACACGGAGGATTTTTCGAAACATCATTAGTTAGAAATTACAAGTAGGTATATGCTTCCTATAGTCAGATAAATGGTTTCTATTCATTATTTCGGTTCCAGACGGGGAGAGACAACTCTGGCAAAGAATCGTAGATCTATGAGAGCAGATGGCATGAGTGTCGCTTGAAGACGCACACAGTGTCCTGGCCTCTTCCTCCCAGCACAGGCCGCGGGCGCTGCTGGGTCCCGGGGGGCAGACTCCGTTCAGGGCGGGAAGAATGTGCGGGGTCAGCAGGCGAGGAAGGCGACCGAGGGTCTCCCCACACCAAGTCCTATCATGAAAGCTGCAGCCTGTCTGCCTTCTTAGAAGCCGTCGTTCCAGCGACACGAGTTCCTCTCTCTCGGCGGGGAGGGGAGGGGAGGGTGGCAAATTCAAATCCCCTCAAGACACTCAGGTCACACCAGTGTCTGACCCAGGTGACCTGGGGGAGGCCCAGAAAATGCTGCCATTTCCACTCTTCTCCCTCCTGCGGGATCTCACACCCAGTAAAGCCAGAAACGCCCGTCACCCTGCATCTCCTATGAACGGGGAGCCCAGGGGCCGCTCTCGATGCCGGCAGGGCCCGGGACATCCCCCGAGAGGGGAGCACAGGTGCCTACGAGGGCCGGTGGGCTCTCCGGGGACCCCAGAGCTCGTTACCAGCCAGGCCGGCTCCCCCGGTTCCGGTCATCCCCAAGGGAAGAGTGGATTCGCGGGAGCGGCTTTGGCAACGTGCAAATCTGGACTTTGAGGTTAAAAATGCGGCTCTAGATTGGTGGGTGCTGTGAGGCCTCCCCTGGGGCGGCTGGCCTGGGGCTTGGGTGCCAGAGACCCTGCCCTTCTTTGGGGGGCGGGGGGCGGAGATGGGCCGTCAGCAGCGCAGGGCCGTGTCGCCCGCACCGGAGCAGAGGGGAGAGGCAGGACCATGTTGTTCTTGTGTCCCCGAAGCTGCGGACGGTGAGGGTGACGAGCCGCGCCCGTCCCGGTGACCTGCCCCCTCCAGACGGACGCCAAGTGTCTTTCCCATGCTCGGCGGACTTCACGTGCTCCCGGTTTTCTCCACGTCCCCCCCCGCCCATCCCTCCAAGCTGCAGCCCACGAGCCGGCTCCCTCCGTGGAGACGTGCGTCACTGCTGCGTCACTTTGTGGAAAAGAACGTGGAGATGTGCGTTACGGAGTGAAGACGGATACGGTGACTGCCCCGGGACTGGATGACCCCACAAATCTCCCCTTGGCATGATCTGGGTGAACACGGATGCACACTGTAACCGGGGACCGTGCTGACGAGGCAGGGACACGAGACGCACAGCCAAGTGGCATCGCGATTCGCAGCGAGTCACGGGTGCTCACTGCGGGAGGGCCCTGAGGATGGCGTTCACCTCCTCCGCCACGGCCGTCAGCGCAAACTCGAACTGCTCCTGGAGGGACGAGAAGGGGAGGGACAGTGAGTGGGACCGCGTTCCTCTCGACTCAGCCTTCAGCTCGGATGTGCTCTGCAGAAAGCAATGGTTTGCGAAAGAAAAGAAAGGCCACCTCTGTCCCAAGAAAGGAGGGGACGGACGGTTTGCACGACGAGACCTCGTGTTCACGGCGACTAGGGTTTCCCGCTCATCTTCTGTCACGGAGGGGCCCCCGCCTGGTCCCTTCTGAATGCACGGGGACGGCGGAGTGCCCAGCCCCCGGGGCCCAGGGCAGACGCAGACCCTGGCCACTCCGAGCTCCAGACCCCACAGCAGCCGCCGCGGGGCCAGCCGCACGGCCTCCCTCAGAAAGGCAGAGGGTAGTATCATCGCTGTCACGGCCGCTGACCTAGTGTCCCGCCGGGCCCCACCCTGCTGCACCTGCCGGGAAGCCCCACCTCGCCGCATGTCCAGCTGTAGACGTGTGTGTGCACACGCGTGCTCCTGGTCACCGGCACACGCCGGAGGGGGCGCGCCGTCTCGCACGCACACCTGCCACGACCAGGAGGCGGGAGCGAGGGCGGTGTCAGGGCTGTTCTCTGGCGGGGGGGGGGCTCGGCAGCCGAAGCAAAGCCCACCCCTCCGCGCGGCTCACAGCCCACCCCCCTGCACGTGTCCCTCGCCGCACGACGCGCCCGCCGCTGCACGGGAGACTCACAGTCATCCCGGGGGTCACAGGGATGATAAGTGGCCCACACGACTGCCTCCGGAGAGCTTCTGGCGAACGAAAGCCCTGGTTTCCGTGCGTGAGAACTCGCGGGGCAGGCAGCCGCAGGCCCGGAAATCATGGTTAACACGGACTCCGAGTGCCGGTAAGTGGCAGAAACAATGGAACAGTGGGACACTTCAGCGCTCACTTTGGACCAAAGACTGTCACCGGTGTTCTCTTCGCGCTGGCGCGGAAGGACTGACCTGTGTGGACCCGCACGGCGACCTTGCTAGTGGGCACGCAGCCTCCTGACGCACGCTCTGGACCCGCCGTCACAGGGGTGCCCGGTCGAGTGCAGCAGTGACGTCAGGAGGCAGGCCCCGTGCGCCCGGCGTCCCTCCTCACGCTCGGAGATCCCGGGCGAGTGGCCTCTGGCCGTCCCCGGGGACAGGAAGCTGTCAGCTGTCACTGTCTCTCTGGGTGACAGCCTGTTCAGGGGACACGTCTTCGGGAGGACCCAGTGTAGGACGTGCAAACAGTCACACCAGACCATTTCTTCCCGTCGCCGGCGTGACGATAGGGAGAGCAGGTTTCGTGATGACTGAGACGTGCAAAGACGGAGACCCTGGAGCACTCACGTCCGGGGTCACATGCCTGCTGCGGCTTCTGACACCCTGAAAACCCATCGCGGGACATAGCGCTGATGGGGAAGGCGGTGAGTTCCCCCGCTGGGAAGCCTCCGTGGCCGTAGGAGGACCCGGTCGGCGTGATGCGTGCTACAGCGGCCGTGACCAAAGCAGACGGCATATGCGACCCTGTGCCTCGGTTGCCCTCATCACAGTCCGTGTTCGCAGCACGTGTGACGCGTCTACAGGCTTAGATCCTCACTGGGTGGTTTGCGTGGCCCCGGGAGCGAGAGGGCCTGCGGGACACGGTGGGGGGTGGCGCGGCCCCGGGTCCCACCACGGGAGTAGCTCTGGGCACAGCGGTGGCAGGAGAGGGGGGCTTCCTGCGACGAGGGGCCCTTGGCAGAGGCGTGCCGTGCGCTGCACCTCGGGGCCAGTCGGCGAGGACACGGGGCTTGTCAGCCGCCCTGCACCTTCCTGGAGAAGCCGCCTCGAGTGGCCGTGCGGCCGCGTGCTCTGGTCTCCGGCCCCCGGTGGACACGGGCGCACCCACAGTTCCGTGGCGTCACCTCTGCTGAGAGGCCTGCGTCGGCTGCTCCGAAGTCCGGGAGCCGACGAGCTGGGCAGACCCGCCTGCGACGCACTTGTGGGTGGGGACTGCAAGGGTCAGCGGTGGCGTTCGGGGCGGCTGCGTGTGCGTTTACAGTCACACTCAGATTCGTGTTTGCGATCCCTGTGGCTCACGCGAAGGGCTCGGGGGACACGACGTTGCCATAGTGATTTTGAAGGGGTCCCAGCGAAGGCCTGTCCCCGGGGCCTCCACCCGCAGGCAGCGCCGTCGTCCCCGCCCCTCCTGGGCAGGGCTTTCCCTGTCTCCCTCCAGGTGGGGGCGGGACGGACGCGCTCTGCGCCCTCAGCTCGGGGTTCCTCACAGAGCCTGGCCCTGGCTCGGTCCTTGCCGTCTGAGCAGACGAGGGTCCGGGTGCACGTCTGTGCGCGCGTGTCTGTGCACATGCATGTGCGTGCGCGGCCGCGCACGTGTACGTGTGGGTTTGCACACGAGAGTGCACCTGCTCGCGTGCGTGCAGGCGTCCACACGGTGAGGGCGTGTGCTCCGTGCGTACGCGTGCACGCAGGTGTGCCGGGGCGTGCCCGCACGTGTGTAGCACGCACACCACGCGTACAGCATGTTCACGGTGCACACACAGGCACGCGCATGGCCACATGTGCGTGTGCACAGGCACGCAGAAGGCAGCGCACATGGGCGTCTGCATGGTCACGCGTGTGCAGAAGCCATGCACACACGCACAAGGGCACACGCGTGTTCATAGCTGCGCACACCTGTGCATGTACGTGGTCATATGTGTGCACACAGGTGTGTGTGCGTGGGGGGCAGAGACACAGCACCTGAGGGGAACCATCTCCAGGTTCTCACGGGCAGGACGCGGTCGGGAGGCCGGGGCTGTGAGCTGGATTACACTTCAGTCAGTCCTTGTCTCCCGGCCCTGAGCAAGGTAGGGGACGAGCTTGTGGAGCAGATCACGGACTGGGCGAAACCCGAATGCAGAGACGCGCCGGAGAGGGGCAGGCGGGAGGTGTGGGCGGCACGCGTGTGCGCCGTGCACACCCACCCGGGGCCAAGCGACGTCAGTCCTTCCTGGGGACACACGGGTCAGTCGGCTTTTCTTTTTGAAAGCGAATGTCGAAGAGAAAGTGTCATTAGAGAGCATCCAGGCCTTCAGTTAAGGAGGCACCTGCACGGCATGAGGGCACGGAGGGACGGTCTGTCCCACGGCAGGCTAGAAGACGAGGCGTCGCTCACCCCGTGACGGTGCTGTTTTCACTGCGTCCGCGACTGCGTCTCCTTTCTAGGGATGCGCGTCCCAGCGTGCGCCTGACAAACGTGCGGTGAGGGGCTCGGGTGGCCTCTCCTTCGGCTCGGGTCTCACAGCCTGTGACCCCGCTGCACAGGACGTGCCCGCAGCCGACACCAGCTCTGTGGCCAGTTCCCGCCCCCGGGAGACGTGCGGCCCGCGTCTGGGCCTTGGTGGACCGAGGGTTTGCTTCCGGGTGGAGAAGCGGCTGTCGGGCTTTGAACGTGAAGGTGGAGTTGTGCCGTCAGGCTGTGCGCTGGGGCCGGGTGTCCAGTCACTGTCACCACTGGGGGACACTGGGTGTCCAGTCCTGGTGGCGAGGCGCCCGCCAGCCCGTTCCGTGTCTTCGGCTCCCGTGGCACAGTCTGACCACACGCGTTTGCGTGAACCGCCCACAGGCGACCTTCTCTTGGCTTCGACAAAAGGGTATTCACGTTATACGACACTATTTTTTCCCACAGGAATTTCCCTTTTGTTAAATTGAACTTGAGGGGACGCTCCGTCTCGTGGAGTAGGGCTGGGCGAAGCCGCCGTGAATTAAGGCGGACGGGGTCTGCGTCTGCCTATTTCTTTACACCTCGAGATTCCAGGAATGGCCTCACGGACACACTTCGAGACAACTCGTGAACGCCGACCCGAGGGAAAAGGGTCGAGTCCTGCCGGGAAGCGACGTGAGGCCGAATCTCCGCTGCCTGCTTCATCTCCCTTCCCGCAAGGCCTGGGGGCCACCCCCTGGGCCTCAGGACCTCGTGCCATGAAGTCCATTCTGGCAAACAGGACGCAGACAAGAGGGCCAATGGGTTTGGGGGTGTGTTAGGCACCTCCCCACCATTTCGCCCAGATCCACTCTGGAATCTGCGTTTGGGGCGTCCTTGAACCGTCTGGGCGGAGGAAGCCTGCCTGGGGGGCACCCAGGTGCCGGGAGCGAACGGGGCCTTGAACTGATGATTTCCTCAGGTTATCTGAGCGGCTCGAGATTCAGGCGAGAGGATCCGTTTCTCGTTCCTGGTCATGAAGTATCCTTGCACACCAGGCCCCGGTTCTGAGCCCGCCCCCCCACCCCCACCCCGCCGCCCAGCCTCCTCTGTGGCTGCTGGTGGCCTGGTGGGGCCAGACCACGCAGGGACAGTGCACTGACCCTGCCGAGCTGGCCCTTATGAGGCCGCCGCCAAGTGGCAAGGGCAGGCTAGTGGGACGGACCTTCCCTGGGCACAAAACCTGCAGGTGACTTGTCACTGCTGACATCGTGATAGAGCAGGACAACAAAGACACATGAACACCGCCAAGGCTCTCCCCCAGGACACTGTTCATTACCAAGGAGAGTAGCCTGGTGGACACCTCGAGTCAAGTGGCCAAAGCTCACCTCCTTCTGAGATGGTCCTGCCTGAGGGGCACAGCCGGAACCCGTCACAGGGACGGCAGACAGACCAAGTCACACCTGCCAGTTCCCTTTGGAGGACCTCTCCGGGCCACCGAGCGGTCCCACTAGAGGAGACGTGGGAGGTGGGATGACGGAGTGCGATGGGGGTCCTGCTCCAGGGAAAGGTCGCCGGGGACACGGAGGAGCTGGGACAAGGTCTGCACCCGAGTGAAGGGCTCGGACGGCACCGGTCCCTGGCCACGGTCACCTGGGGTTGCACAGGGCCAGCAATGGGACCCTCGTGCAGGCACAGGACGACGATCTGGATTGTTGCTGCAAGCGCTCTGCAGGTCTGGATAACCTCAGCATTTCAGATTACAGAAAAGCCCCAGGAAAACAAAGTGTGTCATGACGGATGAAATCCTTTCACTCGAATCAACTGTGATGGTCAGGACAGCCCGTGTGCGGCCCCCAGTGGGACGCGGTGACGGGCAGGGTGCTCGGGGCAGACTTCACACGCGTGCTTTGTACGACTGCGGCCCTCGTGGGCATGAAGAAGTCCTTCCGCAAGGGCGTCCTTCAGTGCCCGTGGCCTCCGTGTAGGTGCTGGCGGCATCGGGGTCGGGACCACCCCGACAAGGGCAACATTCTGCGTTTCATGACCTCGGGATTACGGGACTGATGTGTGGGAGCTTTGGTGCCCCTTGGACCCAGATAACTCCAAACGCTAAAGGAGCATCATATTGAGCCCATTTCTAGCTCTGCTTAACCCAACGCCAACCAGGCAGCTTGCGCTCATTCTCTTGGCACGTGTGGCCGTTTCAGGAGGCAAATCAGGCATTGTGAGGTGCCCGGGGCCCGCGTCCAGTCCGGGGCCGCTCGATGGCCACACAGCAGAGCTGTGGTTCTGACGGCCAGAAACAGGGGAGTCCGGCAGGATGTTTGGTGAATCTAGAACATTCCCCTGCAAGGGTGCTGGGATTATCACCGGCCTCTTTTTTGTTCAGAGAATGAGAGACAGCAGGCAGCAGGCGGGCGGAGGGAGAGGGAGAATCCCGAGCAGACCCCCACTGAGCGTGGAGCCTGACGGGACGCCATCCCAGGACCCTGAGGTCATGACCTGAGTGGAAACTAGAGGTCAGATGCTCAACCCCCTGGGCCCCCCGGGCATCCCCGTCACGGAGCTCTTATTATAAAGATGTGATGCTCTCCCCCGTCCCCGAATCTGGTGGGGGAGGGCTCCAAAGCCTGGAGATCCCACCGTGTCTTTACGTTGAAATGCGGGTGGTCGCCGGAACCGTGGGCCAGCCTCCAGGGAGGGGCCTCTAAGTCCCGCCTGGGACCTGTGTGGGCGATGCTCGGTCCCTTTCTCCTCTCTCCTTGCTCGGAGACACTTGCAGAAAGACACCCCCCTCCCCCGTCCCCGTCCCCGAGGGCTGGCCGACAGTACCTTCGTCTGGACCATGCCTGGTCTCTGGTCCCTCAAGTGCTCAAGGGTCGCGGCGATGTCGATCTCCTTGGCGCCTGCAACAACACACACAGGGCGGCTCAGACTTGGTGACGCGCCCACTGTCCCTCACCCGCACCAGGCTCCCTTCCAGCTCGGGCCCCATTACACTCGCCGCTCACAGGCCTGGCGGGCAGCCGCCACGTTCGCGTTCGTCGGGAAAGACACGGCACGTTGGTGTCTGCGGGTTCGTGCAGGAACGCGGGCTGGGACTCGGCTGTCAGACGCCCGCTAGGTCCTTGCCACAGTCATCGCTGTCAGAGACGACAACCTGACGCCTCGTGTGCGTGTGTGGCATTAACAGAATGTTTCAGAAATAGAAGCATATAAGCTTTAATTTCAATTGTGCAGGTTTTTAAAAAATTTCACGTAATGAGAAATTAGACTAGTAAATCCTTCCCGTCTTGTATCGAAAGGCAGAGCTCCTGGGGAGGGTCTCAGGCCGTAAGAAAAGGTGGAGATGCCCGTGTGTGTCCGCGGCGGAGTCTTACTGAGCGACCCTCCCCACAGGCAGCATTGGGCTCACGCAGGTGACCCCGGCTTCACAGAAATACCATTTGGGTTTGAAACTTTGACCTTGTCACTAATCCAACGTGATTGTTTCTGTGTCTTAGTAGACAAGGAACGGCGATGGGCCCCAGGCCCGCGAGCTTCTCTCAGGTTAAGGCGCTGGGACACGTCCGCCAACGTGAAGACGCCAGCGTGGGAGCTGGGAGGGCGTGGTCGCCTCCGAGGTGGAAGGACCCGCGTGCCACACGAGGTGCGGTGTTCCGAGCGTCGCCTCAGCGCGTCGCCAGAGCACAGGGGAGTGGGAGCTGCCACCCCACCCTGCGGGGGCGACCGAAGCTTGTCCCGGTGGAACAGCCTGTCCCTGGTCACACAGCCCGTGGCCGCGGCCGTCGTCAGCCCGCACCAGGCAGAGGGGCGAGAGGCCCAGACGGGCCCCTCTCTGTCTGCACAGCCTACGTGTGCACGTCGCTCCTCTCGGGCACAGAGCCAGGACCACGGACTTGGACGTTTCAAAGGTAATTTTTCGAGTCCTAGGGCTTATTTGGCCAGAACCCGAGCAGCCCGTGATGTTTCCCAAGCACAGCGGGTTGAGCTGGCAGAGAGGGCGCGAGGCGGTCACTGTGGCCGCCGGTCCTTGAGCACACACGATGGGGGACGGCGCTCGGGACGCCGCGGCCTGCAGTCAAAGTGCTGGCCTGACGGGAACTAGGCGGGCGTCCTGCCAGACACGGGGTGCTGTCCTAGCACGAACGGGGACACCCCGAGTTTCCCCAAGCGTTACCTCAGGGCTGTCACAGCAAGGAGAAATGCCCTACCGGAACAGCCGGACGGTCCCCCAGGGTGCCGGGCAGCGGGGGTCCGCTGAGGAGCTCATCCAAGGAGAAGACCGGGGTCGCGTTCTGGACGTGCGTCTCCTCGGGTGTGACGAGGCCATAATCAACGTGATTTGTTTTAAGGGAACCCACGATCCTCTCTTCTGTCCCGTGGATCCGTGTGTCTGTTTTTGTGCCGGTACCAGACTGGCTTGACGATCCCCGCTTTGTAACAGAGCTCGAAGTCCAGGATTGGTTTTCTTTTCGTTTCTTCTTCTTTTTTTTTTTTTTAAAGATTTTATTTATTTATTTGACAGAGAGAGATCACAAGTAGGCAGAGAGGCAGGTAGAGAGAGTGAGAGGGAAGCAGGCTCCCTGCCGAGCAGAGAGCCCAATGCGGGACTCGATCCCAGGACCCTGAGATCATGACCTGAGCCCAAGGCAGCGGCTTAAACCACTGAGCCACCCAGGCGCCCCCGTTTCTTCTTTTTTAAAAAGCATTTTCTTTATTTATTTGACAGAGAGAGAGCACAAGCAGGGGGAGGGGCAGAGGGAGAGGCAGGCTTCCCGCTGAGCAGGGAGCTCGATGCGGGGCTCGATCCCAGGACCTGAGCCCAAGGCAGACGCTGAACTGACTGAGCCCCAGACGCCCCTGGTTTTCTTTTCCAAGGTTGCTTTGGGTGTTTGGGGTCCATCGTGGTTCTGTACACATTTAAGGATTTGTCTAGTTCTGTGAACGATGCTGGTGGTGATTTGACAGGGATTACATGAAACATGTAGATGCGTTGGGTAGTTTAGACATTTTAACAATGTTTGTCAAAAACAGATGAACGTAGGGGAAGGGGGAAGAGAGGAAGAGGAACGGGACCGGGAGAGACTTGTGAAGACAGATTGCACGGGGCTGGGGACGGGCTGCTCGGGTGCGGGTGGTAAGGACGCACTTGCGGGGGTGAACACGGGGCGTGTAAGTGACGAACCGCTGAATTCTGCTCCAGAAACCAGCACTGCATGTTCACGAGACTCTGAGTAAGAAAAATAAAGCTCAGTGGACCAGAAACAGTGAGCAGAAATAAAGGGAACCTCCGAGTCTGAGAATCTGAAACAAAGGGGAGTTTGCCCGCTACTAAATGGGGAGACGGAGGAGAGAGGAGCCCCGCGGTCGGGGAGGGAGGCCACGGCCTGAGCATCCGCTGCCTTGTCTTCCCTCGGGGCCCTTGGGCGAGTTATGGGGATAAGCGCACAGAAACGGGCTTCTTTAAGACACCGGCCTCGGGGGGTCAAAGGCTCCACGCACAGGGAGTGAGGGGCAGCCGGATTCGTTCCACCCGCCCACGGCGCTGCTCTCCAGTGGGCGGGGGCGGCTGCAAAAGTGCCTGCGGGACTGGTCCCCGCGCCTGCCGCCCGGTGCCAGGAGCTCGTGGCGCTGCCCTGCCCCAGTCTGAGGCTCCGCGCTGGGGTGTGGTCTCAGCGGGCACGGAGCGCCAAGGGTCCCACACGGAGCGACATGATCCGGCCACGATTCACGGCCCTGACAGTGTGCTGGGCGCTCGCAGCTTCCGGAGAATTAACCTGCTCGGTTCAGGCCACGCTGGCTGCCAGCTGGGCCCACGGCGACTTCCTCCCACCACCGCGAGGCCCGGATTCGGGAGCATCAGGCGTGGGCCAGAGCCTGGTGCAACAGAGAGGAGGCCCAGTCCTTCCAAAATGAAAGCCACGGCTTCACGTGGGATCCGGACTCAGGGAGAACCCTCTCTTTCTAAGGCCGTTCAGGGCACTTTGAGTCCTTGAAGCTGCTTAACACCTCTTCCAGCGGCTCTGTATTCCGAGGGGCTGCCCTGCATTCTGGGACCGTACGGAAGCCGTCCCTGCTGGAGGCCACGGCCCGGGCTGGGGACACATGCAGCCCTCGCTCCCGGGCGGCTGTGCGGGTTGAGGGACAATAGCCGCTGTCCCGAGCCGGCAGGATCCTTGGATAAAACCCTACGAGGAACCTCTCTTGCTTTATCACTTGCTGATGCCCTCTGGACCACTGTCTGTGGGGAGGGGGAGGGGGAGGGGGAGGTCGATTGGGTGGTCCCCAGACGAGGTGTTTAAGCCGCCAGCAGAGCAAGCAAGAATCCTGCTTCGCCTGGAGCCAGTCGGACGCTTGAGGAGGTCAAACCGACACTGAAAAACATCCAGAACAAAATTTGGAGCTGATGGGTTTACGAAGTCAAGTCCGTTGTGGGATGCGGGTGGCTAATGTCCCCTTCCTTGTCAGGACTGTGACAATAGGTTATTTGCAGGGACACCTGGGTGGCTCAGTCAGTTAATTGTCTTTGGCTCGGGGAGCGATCCTGGGGTCGTTGGATGGAGGCCCACGTGGGGCTGCTTTGCTCCGTGGGGAGCCTGCTTCTCCCTTGGCCCCTCCCCGCCCCTGCTCGCTCTCTCACGCTCTCTCTCAAATTAGTAAAAATCTTAGAAAAGAGAAGTTACTTGCAGTGAGTGCAGAGAAAGAAGTTCACGGAACTCAGTCCGTGGTCTGTTGTGCGCGCTGGGGTCACATGGGAAGGGCGGCGGGAGAAGGTGCTGCCCGGCCCTCGGCGCCCCCGAGTGCAGGGGGCCTCGCGGAGCAGGACACAGAACCCGCATTTGTAAGGCAGACGGTGTGGGCCGGGAGGGCGGGGAGGCTGTGTGCGTCCCTCCTTGCTCTATGAAGGGATTTATTTACATCCCCCGATTCCAGGAAGCTCCCTCCAGTGTGTGTTTTTTTTAATTTAATTTTTTAAAAAGATTTTATTTGTCAGAGAGAGAGAGGGAGAGAGAGCGAGCACAGGCAGACAGAGTAGCAGGCAGAGAGAGAGGGAGAAGCAGGCTCCCCGCCGAGCAGAGAGCCCCATGTGGGCTCGATCCCAGGACGCTGGGATCATGACCTGAGCCGAAGGCAGCGGCTTTAACCCACTGAGCCACCCAGGCGCCCCCTTCCAGTGCATTTCAAGTGGAATCCCCTCTTTAAAAATCCCGTCTTGCTGACAACGTATGAGACTGGAGGCGGACGGGCCTGGTGCCCAAGTGGGAGAGCCTCTAAGTCGTCAAAGAAGCAGCGTGCGTGTAAAGATGCCCGTGGGAAGACCTGACGGGCGCGAGGTAGGGGGGAGCTGCCCGGCGTCCCCGCCTGAGAAGCGTCACTATTCCAACAGCCGAGTGCTTCGGGGACTGTGCTCTGGGGCCCAGCGCAAGGGGTGCCCCCCGGGCTCGGCTGCCCCGCCCACCCCGAGGTCTTCCCCACGGCCCCGCGGGCTCGGCTAGTGCACACGGGGCCCACCCAGGGCGGCGCTCGATCAGTCTCAGTCTCTCCCTAAATTTCAAGAACATTGGTTTCCAAGTTTACGTACCCGCTAAATGCATTTTTAAGCCTGGAGAGGTTTTCAGGCCCTGGATAAAAAGTGTTAATCATGAAACAATGAACACCTCGAGAGCACTCGTATGATTAAAATACGGGAGCCAGGGCGTCTGGTTGGTTCAGTCGGTTAAGCGTCTGCCTTCGGCTCAGGCCATGACCCCGGGGTCTGGGATCGAGTCCCGCATTGGGCTTCTTGCTCAGTGGGGAGTCTGTGTCTCCTGCTCCCGCTCCCCCTGCTTGTGTCCCTTCTCTCGCTGTCTGTCACATAAATAAAATCTTAAATTTTTTTTTTTTTTACATTGAAAGGATGTTCTTGAAATTTAAGAAAACCAAGGTCTTGATGGGGTTGGCTTCGAGCTCTCCTGGCGTTTGTTCCCGCCGCTGACTACACACGCCTGGCGCAGGCTCGCGCACACGCACGCGCTCCACTGTCCAGAGCCTTCTGGGCCGCACTTGCAGCAGCCGGAGGGTTTCTGCTGGCCGCGGAGATGAGCTGTAATCTTTTGTCTCTGGATCAAAGGGGACAAATTTGCATCCTCTTCCCTTGAAAATCAAGCATACCAGGACTTAAACCCAAAATACTTTCCATGTTTTTTTTATAAAAAACAAGTTCTGAATCATTTCTCAGGAGAAACTGAGATGCTTCTAAGTCTGTATGTGAGCCGTGAAGTCAGACAAGCAGGCCGTGCCGGTGGGCTCACTCACGGCGCTCTGCAGGGTGTGGGGCTCCTCTGGGTGCCGGCCGCCGGTCCTCCAGCCGGGGCGTCTGCACACCACGAGGCACCCACAGTCGTGAGCATACGGGCCTGGCGCCCAGGTGTAAGTGAGCTCGCTGGCCGTTGGGTGTGGAAAGGGACGATGAGGGGAGACACCCGGCCCTCGGGGAGCAGCAGGTGTGGGGCGCTCGGGGCATGAAGGAGACGCAGAGGCTGCAGGGGTTGCGGAAGCCCACAGGTGTGCTCAAGCCTCCCGTCCACGAGGGTCCACACAGCCCAGAGAAGGGCCCGAGTCATGAACATGCACGTGTGTCCTGGAGCACGTCACGGCTGCAGGAAAGGGGCCTGCAGGATGGCCGCCAAGCGCCTGGGAACGCGGGGGGCTCCTGGCAGGGGAGTCTGCGGCTCGAAGCAGCTTTGCCCGAATGTCTGGGCGCTGGGGACGCAGACGCCAGCCGGGCCGGGCCGCACGGGCTGCTCTTGGTCAGAGAAACAAGTCCTTCAGCGTGACTGACCCTCCATCCTCCGGTCACCAAAGTGGCCCCACGGGCTCCGCTGGCCCCTCCTCCCTCAGTCCTCCCCTCTGCTTCTGACGCGGAAGTCGGAGTCAAGGCCTGGCTGGGCACGGTGCGGGCTCTGTCGGTGCTGCCGGCGAAGCCCTGGGCCCTCCTCCGTGGACTCCTCCCGGCCTCGTGGAAAGGAGGAGCAGATGCCCGGGGAGGCGTCGGGAGGACAGCACGGGACCTTTAACACGTAGCTCGCGTGTTCTGTCCTGCGGAGGCCCAGGTGGCGCCAGGCCCTTGGGAAAGAGTCACTAATGCAGGGGGCAGAGACACATCCCCCATGCCACTGCCCCGGCCGGACGGCACCTTTCTCGCTAAAGCCTCAGAATCCCACGTGACACAGCCTGTGAGCTGTCGCTGCCGAGTGACCAGGATGGCTGTGCGTGGGGACTTCCTGCCACCAGGAACGGACGGGGGGGGGGGCTCTCAGCAGGAGCAGGGACGGGCCCTCGCTGTGCGGGGAGGAAACGAGCACGAGGTGGGGACGGCAGGACCGATGGTGACGCTGCTCACGGGGAAGGGGACGAGTGGATGGACAGGCTGGCGGCCCAGGGTCCAGCAGAAGGAAGCAAACTCAGAGGAGGGCCGGCCCGAACACCGGCCAAGTCAGGCGGGTTGACCCAGGTTTTGCGGTGTCTCAGGTGGGCTGCGTGTCTGTGGGTCGCCCACGGACTCGTCAGACAGGGAGGGGCGCCGTGGGCGACCCCCGGAGGCCGTGTGAGCCAATCTGACCCCGGAGGTCTGGGAGGGAGGGCTGCTGCTCTGCGGCGGCCTCGCGGGGACCCGAGTCCCCCACTGGCCGGTCTGAGCACCCAGAGCTGCCGCCCCGCCTGCGCTGCTCATCGCGGCTCCACGGGGCGGGGACCGTTTAGGAGGCGAACTTGGGATCGCGGTTCACAAAATTACCCAAATACGTGGTGCTCATGCCGCGTCCGCGGGGTAAGCGGCCTGTCGTGTCGTTCTCTCCGGTAAGCGGTGCCCACAGTGTGGCCCAGCTGGGGTCCTGGCCCTCGGATGCGGCTCCGGGACGCTCCCCCGAGTCCAGGCCACAGTTGGCCGCGGGCGCACACGGCTCCCGGAGCTCCCAGCACCGCTGCCCCGTCTGACCCCGCGTGCCCGGCCCCGCCGTGAGCCACCGGGCAGCTCGTCGTGGGAATGCAGACCCAGTTGGGCAGGGGAAGGCGTCCCCATACCCGGCCTGCTGCACTCACGAGGCCCCCGGCGTCCTGACACGTTGTCACCTGGGACTGCACGGAGCTGGGGAGGAGGCATCCGGCTTGGAGGCCGCGCTGAAGCCCGACTCCCTGTGGGATCCGCTGTCCGCGGCTGCTTCAGAGTTTTTATGCTTCCACCGCACGAGGTGATGCCACGCCTCGACAAGCACCGTCCTCGTGGCCCGTCCTCATGGCCCGTCCTCCTGGCCCGTCTCGTCTGCGGCAGAGCCGGCCGCGTACCCAGCCACGGGCGTCCCCACGGTGAGGGCGGGCTCAGGCCTCCTGCACCTCGCCTCCAACCACCGGTCCCGCCAGCCTCCGCCCGCCCTGTCGCTTCCGCAGCGGCTCCAGCCCGACCCGGGTCGCTGCCACTCCAGCCGCGAAACACCTCTCAGCTCCCCGGCTCGCCCCGTCTCTGTGAGGCCCGTGCGGGGTGTCCTGCCGCTCTCCGTCCTCTCTTCCTTCTGGGCTCCGTCCCTTGCAGAAAGACCTGGGCTCTGCGTCCACCTGGCCAGCGGGAGGCCTCCTGGCAGGTCGCCAGACCTCTGAGATCTGCTGCCTCCGTCTACAACGGGGTCCGAGCGAATGAGCTTCAGGCCCCTTCGGTCCGAGGGCGACCGTCTAGAACTCTGCCCCAGGTGGCGAGTGAGGCACCCCAGGGCCCCGCGTCCCAAGTGAGGGGACTCCCGGCGCGCTCCACCCCGTAAGCCGAGACTCCGTCGGTTCTTCTGCAGGAGGATAAACTCGGGGAAGGTGACCTTGTCGTCGGGCCCTGTTCACTGTGCGTCCCTTGACACCCGCCTGGCAAGGTGTTCTGTAGACACCAGGTTGAAAAGACACTCCTACGGCTTCGCCCCAAGAAGGACATCGCGGTACGGTGACAGTGGCCGTGAGGCCCAGCAGGACCCATGAGAGAAGAGAGGAGCTGGGGAGCCATGGGGCAGGACGCGGGAGGCCCCGAGCCCGGAGGTCATAGAGGCCGCGGGCCCGAGGGGCGTGGTGGGGGGTCGGGAGGGCTCGGCAGGTCCCCAGGGCGCGCTCTTTTAGATGCCATCGAGCGCCCTGTGGAGGACAGACGGGGTCAGGACCCAGCGGGGACATCGGTCCAGAGGCCGCCGCGGTGGGGCCGGAAGGAACGGGTGTTCACCGTCAGTGCTGTTCCCTAGAGCTGTGTGGCCCCGTGGGGCTCCCCGTGACGACAGGTGCTCTGCGTCCCACCGTGGTGGTTAGGAGTCGCGGGCGGCCTGGGCCGTGAAGTGTGGCCGGCCTGACGGACGCACAGGTTTTCACGTTCTAACTCTTGTGTCGGTGTGTGGGGCTGACGGCTGCGTGGGGAACAGCGCACGCACCTCGGGAGGAGCGGCAGGTGGAAGGGGTCAAGCGCCGAGAAACGCGTTTGAGACGTTTGGATAGTGAACAGCCCTATCATGTATCGCGAAGTTGCCGAAAGATCCTAAACGTTCTCACCACAGAACAGAACCACCGACCCTGCTGCGGTGGCCGTCTTGTAAGTCACCCCCTTCCCAGTTCGGCGCACCGTAAACCTTAAACTACGCAGGGCTTATCGCAGTGACGTCTCACTGAAGCTGGGAACGTTTTTAAAAGAGAGTTTGAGACCGGGTCTCAGAGCCCATAAAGGTCCCGGCGTGAAGGCTCCCAGCGGGCGGCGATGCTCTTCCCGCACGGCCGTCTCTCTGGGTCCCGAAGCTCGTCTCCCGTCTTCTACTGCGACCTGCTGGGTTTTGTTTTTGTTTTTGTTTTTTTAAAGATTAATATATTTATTTATTTGAGAGAGAAAGAGAGCAAGCATGAGAGGGGAGAAGGTCAGAGGGAGGAGCAGGCTCCCGGCTGAGCAGGGAATCCGATGCGGGACTCGATCCTGGGACTCTGGGATCATGACCTGAGCCGAAGGCAGAGGCTTCACTAACTAAGCCACCCAGGCGCCCCGACCTGCTGCTTTTTTAAAGAAGATTTAAAAATTTGTTTTAGCAAGTTAGAAGGAGCGGGGGAGGGCTCTAGGGAGAGAGAGAATCCGAAGCAGATTCCCCACTGAGGGTCGAGCTCGATCCCGTGACCCAGAGATTACAACCAGAGCTGAAATCCAGAGTCAGATTCTTTATCCACTAAGCCCCGCAGCAACCCTGAATTTGACCTGTTAGAAGTTAACATCTCTTACAAGAAAACGTAGGGGGGAGTCTTTTCTTTTCTTTTTTCTGTCTTCTTTCTTTTTTTTTTTTTTAGAGACTAGGCCCCCTAACAGGTATAAGGCGACAGGTCACGGTGGGTTTGACGTGCATGTCTTATATACCGGACAATGCACTGCGGACTTAATGGGGTGATCTGTTTGTTGGCTTGGAAGAGGCAAGGGTATGGCATCGTTATCAAGGACACAGGCTGTGAGGTCACATCCCAGCAAGGTCACTGACGGCTGTGTGACCCTGGGTGAGTTAGGCCCGAATGCCTTTACCTGAGAAATGGTAATAAATGCGTGACTGTCCGCTGAGCCCTGTAGGACATCACCTGGAATGTAAGTACGTAAGAAACCAAGTTGGGGAGAGGTTTAAAAAAACCTGTGTATTTTCCCACACTGATTATGTATCACTCTAGGGAAAACAGCTAATCATCGAAAGGAATAAAAATTGCATGTGTCCATACACAGTCTTAAAATGATGCCCACTGAAGAGTTAAGAATCATCACGTCTGCAGATAAAGGCAAAGAAGTGGGAAAACTTGCCCTTTTCGCTTTACATGTTTTCTAACATTTTGACAGACGTGTATGTTCTGCTTTTATTTATTCTTGTTTTTTGGTTTTACTGAGTTGTAGAGTTTACTTGTAGTGTAGTAAACATACAGTGTTACATTAGTTTCAAAAGTACAATATAGTGATTCATGTGGGCAAAATCTTCATGACATTGGCTTTGGCAAAAGATCGTCCGGGTAGGACTCTCAGGGCAACACCAGGAAGAACAGACAAACGGGGCATCATAAAAATTAAAAAAATGAAAACGAAATGCTTTTGTGCACCAAGGACACCATTGAGAGAAGGAAAATATTTTCTCCCACAGAATTTCCCCCTTCTGTGGGAGAAAATATTCGCAAATCACGTATCTGATAAGGGATTGATACAATATTTAAAGAACCTCCGAACTCAGTAACAACAAAATTGAACAGCCGAATTAAAAACTGGGCAAAAGGCTTGACATTTCTCCGAAGAAAATACCCAAAGAGCCAACAAACATGCAAAATGTCACACTCATCAGGAAAATGCAAATCAAAGCCACGAGACCACTTCGCACACTTGGGACGGCGACTCCCCAGACCGCAGACAATAGCGAATGTCGGAGAAGACGTGGCCTGACGAGAGCCCTCACGTGCTCTCGGAGGGAGGGTGAGCTGGCGCGTCCCCTCATGTCAGCCCTGGCACGGGCATGTGTCCGACCGCTGCCCCCGGGGTCTGCACCCAGGAGAGGGGGAGCCGGAGCTCGGAGACGGGTTTGCAGGCCCACGTTCGCGGCCGCGTGACACCCAGGGCTGCAGGCCGGACGCACCCCGAGTGTCCGTCGTCAGGGGTGACGGTCAACAAAGGGTGGTCTGTGCACACGACCGACTGCGATCCCGCCGCCTGCGCCACGGGTGAGCCTGGGGACACCAAGTGAGCGAATCCCGTCACAGGAGGACACATGCCGTGTGGTCCCAGGCAAGAGGCCCGTGGCTCCGTGAGATTTAGGGACAGCGAGCGGGACGGAGAGGACATGTTCCTTCCTATAGGCAGCCGTCGCCTGAGGGGCACCGTGTGACAGAAAACAGGAAGCAGGCCAGGCCGCTGACACAGAAGGAGGGGCCGGACCCCGTGGACACAGAGACCTGCGCACGTCCCCGGGGCGTGGTCACTTCCGCGGCCCATCTGTGCCCCGTAGGCCTGCGGGACACGTGATGTGCACGTGCAGTGCTGTCCCGGGCCCTCGGCCCTCGGCAGACGACGGAAGGGGCTTTCTGGACATGGGCCGCAGCAGAGGCCAGGAGGCCGTGCTGCGCCCCCGGGGCAGCCCAGTGGGATGCGGCAGGCAGGTGTCCGCGGTGGCCCCTGTGAGTGACGCAGCCAGCCAGCAGCCGCCTCACGGCGACCCTCCACCCGTCCACCTGGCGGAGACAGCACGGGCGCACGCACGAGGCGCAACTTGGGGAAACACGTCGGCGGCAAGCGTGTCCCGGCCCGCTGAGCCCCACTCCCCGAGGAGCCCCGCACTCCGGAAACGTGCCCCGACCAGGCTAGGGACGATGACGAGTGACAAGCGTACTCAGGGCCGCGGAGGAACGTGCGGAGGCTCAGCCGCGGCGCAGAGAGCTTTGCTTTCCGGCTGCCCCGTCGTCGGCCTGCTACCGAGCTGGCGGTGGAGGAAGAGCCGGAAGGATGCCTCCCGCGTTCTCTGAGGCCCCGGACAGGACGCGGGCCCTAGTCCGCGGGAGCCCGAGTCCGTGGGCGTGGGTGTGGGTGCCCCGCGTGGGCCTGGGGCACCAGCGGCCGCGGGGCGCGTGTCGCGAGGGCTTTCTTTGGTCCTCATGCGATTCATTCCTTCTAAGAAAGGAAACGGGAAGAAAGGTTTCGTGTCCAGCCTCGGGGCCTTTGATCGTCCGATGACCGCTCGGCCTGCAGCTTCCCAGGCCAGACAAAGGCAGCCCCGGCCGCTGCCCTGTGAGCTGAGAGCCCAGAACAAAACCCCTGGCGGCCGCACAGTGTGGTGGCCTGGGAAAGACCTACCTCGGCGGGGGGCCGCCCTGCCCTTTGATCTCTCCTGAGACCCAGTGCTGGGCCCCAGGTCAGAGGATTTCACTCTGCACCGCATCCCCCCACCCGGCAGAAGGAGCAGGTGAGGACAGAACGGCCGACCGCAACCCTCCTTTGCTGGCTCGTTCGGCACCGCTGGCT
This sequence comes from Meles meles, assembly GCF_922984935.1. NCBI lineage: Eukaryota > Metazoa > Chordata > Mammalia > Carnivora > Mustelidae > Meles > Meles meles. The sequence goes on along the minus strand of NC_060075.1, from coordinate 1,487,591 downwards.
GCATTGTTGACGGCTCGAGTGCGGGAGGGGGAGCTGCGGGCCTTGCAGCGGCGGAGGCCCTCGGGGGCGGGTCCAGGCCCCGCAGAGGCCCTTGGATGGCCCGAGCTCAGACAATGAAGTCCGCCCGCCCCGGCCACCTCCGGGGGCTGTGACATTCTTCAGCTGCTGCTCGGTGAAGCCGGCCTGTGCCTCTGAACATCTAGGACACCCCCGTGACCCCCAGCTGAGAGAGCAGGGACGTCCGTCCACTCTCTGTGGGTGAGCCGGGCTCCCGTTGGACACAAACGGGCCTCGTGTTTCCTCGTCGCCTTGATTCACCCACACGGCATCATGTCCAACAGCGACAACCGTGCGCAGCCTTCGGAGGGAACCCGGTCCAGCCGCAGGCAAACAGCACAGGCGGACGGCGGAGGAGGAGGCCGGCGGGAGGGAAGAAGGGTCCACTCTTGGGCTCTGAGCTCCCAGTACTTGCAGGTTTGCAAATGAAACGATGTCCTCGGAAGCCAGGGTGCCATTGAGGGTCAGGACACTTTTCACTAAAGAAGTTAGGGCTGTGTTAGGACCAAACCCCAAACTACGTCATTAAAACCGGCACCGACTGTTGTCTGCTTCGGCTCTCGTGTTGGCGTGTCCAGTGAGATTCGGTGGTGCAAAGCCCATTTCCTGCTCTCGGCGGTGGCTGGCCTGGGGCCGCCGACACGGAGCGGTGGGGTGCCCGGCCCAGGGCTGCTGACCCTCCGGCCACCGGCCACACGTGTCCGTCACGCAGGGCTGCTGGTCCCTACGTGTAGAACAGGGCTCACAACCACATCCTTGCTCGGGTGGTGCGTCCGCTTTTCTCCTCTTTCACCAGAAGAACGTGGGGGAGGAAAGTGCTCGGTTTGGGCTCGTGGCGCGCGCCCTGCGCAGAGATGACCTCTGCAATCAGCACCTGCTCCTGCTCCTGCACAAGGGACGAAGGACGGCCGTCCCGGAGGTTGCGGCCTGTCGCCGAGACACACAGGTACAGACCAGGGGAAGGTCCTGTTCTTGGCGAGAGGGATGGCGGGGTCCCCACCTCGGCGGGCCTCCTTCCAGGTCCCGTGGGCCGCGGACGGGCGTGATGGGAAGAGCGGTGTTTCCTGAGGGAACTCGCTGGGACTCTCCGAGAGCTGGGTCCCATGTGTGTCCTTCCCCAAAAGTGGCTGTGGGCTGTGCTCCTGGTCTCTGAAGAGACGCCCCCGGCTTTGGTCTGGAGAGCACGTCCCAGCGACCAGAGCAGCTCAGCGTCCACACGTGCGGGGGGCGCAGGGGGCGGGGCCCAAGCTCTGCCCCTGCTGAGCCGCGTGTGGCCAGGTGGGCCGCCCGTACCGGACCCGAGACGCCTCCTCCCGGGGTCGGGTGCTGCAGGGGTGCAGTGTGCGGACCAGAGTGCGAGGGGCCGCGGCGGGGAAGGCCACGGCGCCCTGCTCACCCAGCTGTGGCAACAGGGAGGCTTGCACAGAGGGTGCGGACGACACCAGGGCCGCTCCGGTGGCTGAGCCTGGCTGGCTCGGCCTCCGCAGGGAGGCTCCTCGGGCCCCGGGCGGCGGCTGCTTACCTGCACCCAGCGCCAGGCCGAGCGCCGCCCTGGCCACAGGGACCAGCCGAGAAACACCCTGCTCGCGCGGACGGCTGTCACGTGACTCAGGGAAGGGACCGAGGCCGGGGAGAGGGGTCACCCCAGGTTGCTGTGGCAACGCGGTCCCGGCTCAGCCGCCACGAAGCAGCCGCGCTGCCCGCCTCACCTTTGGCCATCTTGTTGAGAACCATGTCGATCAGGACGTAGGTGCCGCTCCTGCCCGCGCCGTCGCTGCCAACGGAAGGGGAGACGTGAGAACAGCGCCGGCCACGGGACCCCGCGCCCACCGAAGCCAGGGACGGCGTGTTTCCCTCCGCGTCTGAGTGAGGCTCACGAGGGGAGAGGGAGGCTTGACTTGGAGAGAAAGACGAGAAAGTCGGGTGAGGAAGAGTAACGGGATGGGGGGGTAGGAGGGGGGAGGATGGAGACGGGAGGGGGAGGAGAGGAGGGGTGAGGGTGGAGGAGGAAAGGGAAACAGATGGGGGAGGGGAGAGGAAGAAGGGGAGGAGGACGGGGAAGAGGAGGGAGAGGGAGGGGGAAGAGGAGGGAGAGGGAGGGGGAAGAGGAGGGAGAGGGAGAGGGAGGGGGAAGGGAATGGGGGAGGGGGAAGGGGAGAAGGAGGGGCGAGGAGGAGGGGGAGGAAGGCCGGCCGGAGCTCAGCGTAGAGGGGTGAGCTCATCCGCCCAGACTTGCTCGTCTCCCCTTTTCCTCCCTCTCTGGCCAGAGTCGTGGTCGGTGTCGTCAGAGTAAACAACACACGAGTCTGGCCGTGTCCGTGCCGAGGGCGTCTGCCCTGGCGGTGAGCGAGGTCACCCCGCCGTGACTGCAGTGTCCCGGGGAGCGGGCGGTAGCCCTCGGACGGCAGGGAGGCCCTTTCTGGGGAAGGCAGTTGCTTTGTGGGGTGCGAGAGCATGTCTCCCCTCGCCCGCAAGTCCGTGAGTCCCCAGCCCCGAAGCGGCTGCTAGATGGGGACTGTCACATGCGAGCTCCTAGCAGAGGCGGTCGTGCCCACTTCAGGACCGGAATTGCATGACCATGGTCCCAGGAGAGCTGGCGGGGCCTCGGGTGGCCTTTGTGGGAAATGCTCACGGGCTCCGGCTTTACCAGACCCTCGGACCCGTGGCTGGAAAAGCCGCGGGGACCCGCAGGGTCTGTGTGTGTGGGGAGCTCGCTCACCACCCCGTCCCCGCTGCTCCCCAGGTGACACCTGGCTGTCCTGGTTTGGGCGGGCCTCCCTCCCCTCCCACGGCTACTCGGACACCCGCACACACCGGCCTCTGCTGCGGCCGCGGGGCACCTTGCCTCCGGCCTCGTCCCTCTGCTCTCCGAGGGCCCCAGACCACGGCCGGCTCGGGTCCTCGTCACAGACTCCACGGATGCACACGGACACACGCAGGGACACGCACATGCACTGGCTCAGACACACTCAGACACACACAGAAGCAGGAACCCGACCCACACACTCGACACACACACGCTCAGACACGCACCCAACACACGCGCACACACACAGAGGCAGGCACCTGACAGGCGCACAGAGATGCACACAGCAGGCACACTCATGCACAGACACACATCTCACAGGGACACACACCCGACAGGCACACTCACTCACACATGCACACACACGTACACTTCCCGACCGCACGGACAGACTGGGTGTCTGATCCTGGGAGAGCTCCTTTCTATCCCAGCAGAAGGGAACGTGCTGTAAGACACTTCCACGAACCGGAGCCCGGTTCTCTACCCCAACGAGGTGGGTGTGAGGCCCAGACGAGAGGGCCCTGTGACACGGAGCTTCTGGTGGGGACTCTGCTCGTCTGTGTGGGTGTGACGGGCTTGGGGAGCCCCCGGGTTTTACTCCATGGCCAGACTGGCATCCTAAGCTGGGTGAGGCCAACCCTGTGCTAAGTCTCGACTCTGCCCCTGCTCCTGACGGGCCCCGAGCACATCCCAGCCTCTCGGTTCCAAACCTCAGCTGAGTGAGCTGGTGGCCGAGACAAGGCCACGGGTGGAAAACACCATCCCACGGTGTTTGTGTGCAGGCAGTGTGCGGGCCTGAGAGCGAACGGGTGTGAGGACACGCGTGTGCGGCGGCGGCCCAGGCGGGTGGACCGGCCCAGAGGGGCACACGCAGCCGCGCAGCCTGGACCTTCCGTCCGCAGCCTGGTCTCCTTCAGCAGGGCCATTGGCTGCGCGTGTGAGGCAGAGAACGCTCGGCGTGGGAATGGGACTGTGGCTCCTTCTCGGGTAGCGAGCACGGGGGAATTCGCATGAGGAGTGGTACTTGCCTGCAGTGAACAATTATTGGACAAGAACGGCCCCTGTAGCTCTTGTTTACTTTTCTGAAATAAAAAGAGACAGAAATCACGGTTATGCACTACGACTCCTGTCTTCGGTCTTGCAGACGAACTCCCAAGCCCACACCGACAGACCGTGTCTGTGACATCGTTTTGCAACTGTAGCCTCTTTGGACAAAGCGAATCAAAATTACACACCTGTTTTCAAAGATTTATTTTTCTGTTCAGTATCAAGGGAAAACAGGCTTTAAGAGCAGTTCTTACGTTTCCACACTCCGCTTCCCAGCAGGCACCTGCAGCCCCTGTCTCCAGCCTGTCCCACAGACCTGCCTAAGGCTCCAGTCACCTCGGCTGCTTGGTGGCTACGGGAGGATCTAGATTCTTTGCTAAAATGTTTGAGTCCTGCCATGTAGACCCCAAGTTTCCTACACCCTAGACATCATACTGGAACGTAACACGACTATCGTCTCCTGCGTCTCCCAGGGCCTCTCGACTCTGTGCCTCGGCGGGAGCGCGACATCGCTGAGAAACCGTGGTGGAGACAAATCCTTCCTTTGTTTGAATATGCGCGTGTTTACAAGCAACTCTGCTGTGCGGATTTTAGACCACAGCTTAGAAGAATTAACAACAAGCACGGATTATTTAGTCACCGAGCCCTAAATCAAAACAAAGCACCCGTTTCAGAGGCACTGTATGAGCGCCAAGTTTGTCGGAAGTCAGCGAAACATCAAACAACTAAGCGTGGTTACGAAGTGCATCGGAATTCTCAATAAAATATTTCTGCACAGAGAAAAGTCAGTGGAACCACGTGTGCGGGGCTCTGTTCTAAAATGCTCCCTGTGAGTTTCTACAGTGTATGACATGAGGCAAAATTGAAAACGAATGACAGTGCAGAAAACAAAAATCTTTTCCTTGCACCAGACGTGGGGAAACGTCACCGTTCTTTGCAAGGCTCGCCTGCCCAGCACAGGGTCAGCCGGAAGCTGTCAGTCGGTGGCCTGTCCCCAGACCCCAGAGCCGAGGGGTCGGGAGGTGGGGGTGTGTGCGGCAGGGAGCCGGCAGCCCGCCCAGGCACCCAGCAGGTTGTTTCCACGTCCGCCCCCAGAGCAGAGCTGGCTGCTCCTAGTTCCTGTACGGGCTGAACAAAAACAAAGGGGGAGCCTGGGTGCAACGTACCCCAAAGACGGGCCATGCCCGAGGCCACTGGGGTAGCCCTTGACCAGGGGCTGCCTCCCGCACCGCGTGGAACGTGCAGACCACGAAAACCATCTTAAAAATGAGAAGACCCAGAGACATGGAGGAACAAGTGCTCAGGGGCCCTGTGGCCACGTCGCTATTTCTGCTGAAGCTTTTTCTCACTTTCGAGGTCGCTGCAGTGTGAGGGTTTAGCTGAAGAAGGTACGAGTGAGCTCATTAAAATCTGCGGCGGGCCAGGGTGCCCAGAAGGTTCTTGGACCTTTGAGAATCAAACGGATTGGAAAATAAATCTCTTAATTTCTCCTTCTAAAGCCTGCCACTCTTTGGGTCCCCTGGCCAGCTCAGTTGGTGGAGTGTGCAACTCTCGGGGTTATGAGTTCGAGCCCCAGGTGGGGTGTACAGATTACTTAAAAATTAAGAAAAAAAATCTTTAAACTCCCATTCTTAATGCAGGTTTTAAAGGCAACATGAGCTTTAGGTCTGACAAAATGGACGCCGGAGTGGCAGGACGAACCTCAGACGCGAGCACCGAGAGGCCGCCGGCCCCACCCAGGCTGTGTGCACGCCCACGGGCCCGACGTGTGCCTGCGTGTGTGCGCATGGTGCATGCGCGTGCCAGTCAAGCAAGCCCAGGCTCAGACTCGATTTGGGGAACGTTCATTCCTACAGGCCTTTTAGCTTCAAGCACAAGGTTTTACTAGAAATCTCTTGCTCGCTGGATCTTTTCGATGCGCACAGTCTGGCCGTTTCCTACTTGGCGGTCCAGGCTGGGTTTGCAACGAGTCTCCCCAGCGTCTGCCTGCTTGCACGCGGTGCTCGCACGCGGCTCAGTCTCGCGGTGCGGGGCATGTTTTCTGATGGGGCCGAGCATGAAAGTAGTACGTTAAAAAAAAAAAAAAAAAGAAACAGCCCCAGATTCCCTTGTTTAGACTGTACGGTTTCAGAAAACTGTCACCTTAGGGGCCGGGAGAGCAGCAGCGTCCCGTTTATAGCTGGTCAGCCCCGTTTCTGGCAGCGTGCACTGAGGATGGCTGCTCTTAGAGAGGATGGAGTGCTCCGGTAAGAGCCCTGCGGTCCCTGCTCTTATGTGACAGAATAGAGAGCTGCTTTCTCCGGCGCGCAGTGACCCACCGCCTCGGCTGGACCCAGGGAGGGCTCACGGCGGTTTAACCCTTCACGCTGGCCCCGCCCCGGCTGAACCTTTACGACAGGCAGGAGCCCCGCGTGATACGTGCTGCCCGGTGGAGAGTTTTATGTACAAAGAATCAGAAGCTCGTATTGTTACAACGTGAAACATCACAAACAGAAAAGTAACAGCATCACACAGTCAACAGAAGCGTTCACCTGGTCGACCCCAGCCAGAGGCGCGGGTGTTCGTGCAGATAAGCGACACACAGCTGTCTTGTTTGACTCGATTAGAACAAATCAGCAGTCGGCGAAAGGTTGCAAACGTTCAGAAAAATGGATATTATATGTATTTCAGCAGGAGGAATTCACTGAGAAAGAACGATTAGTAATACAAACCAACCCGTGGGTCCCTGAGTGAGAAGGAACCGTCATGCAACCAACAGCAAGCCAAGGTCAGAGGTCGTTAGAGGCTCAGAAAAGGGGCTTCCCACACTGCCTTGCAGCAGAGTCACAGCCTCCAATGATCACTTTTGTGACTATGCAACTGGGCTCATATTACTAGCTGCAACGTCACAAAAATGACACTGGCCGCCGCTCACGAGCCGGCAAAGTAAGGGTCTGTCCGCTCTAGGGTCAGCGCTGTGAGCGCCGTCGCGTGCAGCAAGAAGGGAGAGGCTCAGAGACACGGACGAGAGAGAATTTTTACAAGCAAAGCCCTCATGTGATGCTGATTATCTCCTGGCTTGCGCAGCTCCTCTTTAAAGTGGAAATGTGCTCCCTCTGGGCTCCCGAACTGTGTAATCACACTCCTCAGTGCCTGACGCACCCTGGCCAGAGCGGGGGAAGGCGGGGCGCATGGTCGGGGACGGGGCTTGGCGGGGGGACCTGTGCATAAGGTGACCAGTGTCTCCAGAAGCCGATGCCCCTTTCCGATTGCTGACTTTTGGGAGGTTCTTCTACCCAGAAAACCCCAAAGTGGCAATCTGTGCCTGAGCGCAATGCCTCCAAGAACATGGTGTCTGCTGCCCACCGTCCGGGGAGTCCACGACAGGCAGGCTGGTCTGGAACACGGGGCCGTGCCGAGTCAGGCAGGCCCACAAAGCTTTCGATTCTAATAGACCAGCACATGTCACCTGAACAAAAATCTCCCACAGCCTTATCTCCTAAGCCTCCGGGGAGAGGGAACTTGGGGCATCCGTGTTTCTCGGGGCAGGTTGTACGCACCGAGGGCTGGTTGTGCATTGTTCCGTTCCATATAGGGATATGGATTTCCACGTCCGCCCACAGCATATATGTGCAAACACATTGGGTGAGCATAAAGACGAAGCTGGTCTCTCTTTGTAGCCACGTCCTTTGGCCAGTAATGACTGCGTCCCAAGACGCTATCTCAGGAAACGCGCTCTAGGTCAGACTCTTAGGTAGCACGCCTTTAGAAAGAAATGTGCTTTAAGGAAAGTTATCTGCTAGCCAGGACGCAGGGACGGACTGAGAGGGAACTGTGCAGTCACAGCTTTGGGGTTCGTTCAGGACTCTCTGTACTGTGCATGCTCGGTATCTCTGGGCAGGGTCACCAAACGGGTGCCACGGCTGGGACACCACGTGCCCATCTCTCCGGGAGCTCTTTCCCACGCTATTTGATCCAAAGAACTATTCAAATAAAGATTTTGTTTTGCTTTTCAAAGTAGACTAAAAGGCAAAAGAAAGAGTATCACAATAAACTTAAGAATGTCCAACACACAAATTCAAGAAACGCAGCGATCAGCCTGAAACCCCACTGTCTCGCGTGACATGGCCACAGACTCAAGGATGGTAACTGCTCAGATACGAATCCCTCCGGGTGGGGAACCACGCTGGACTAAGGTGCACTTTATTTCCTAGTTCGTTGTTCTGGATGTCTGTCTGCTATTGCGATGAGGTGGGTTTCCAACTGGTTAAGCGGGAGAGGGCTCCGCAGAGCCGAGAGCTCACGCACGGCGCTGCTCAGCGCCTGCCTCGCTGGGTGGCTGCTCATTCTTGACCGCCGCAGGCAACAGCTAGTGCTGGCCCCGTCGCCACCGAGTCCAATGGACAAGCCAAGCTTCCATCCTGAATTCCCCCCTTTTTTGCCTTGTCAATAGCTTCCTGAAAGATGGAGTCTGGCATTCATCTCAACAGCTCAGTAACCACCCTCTAGCGCCAGACAGCCCCCTGGGCAGCCGGCTGGTGGGGCGTGGGCAAAGACTGGATGTTTCCAGACTGTCGGCTCCCAAACTGCATTAGAACACACATTCGTGCACGAATTCCATCCACGCTCTCCCCCAAGCTCTAAGGTGCCCCAGGCCGGATCCGGGCCCATGCCTGTTACATCTCATTATTCTGTCCGAGCAGAGAGTATCCAACTAAAACCCTGCCTTTTGCCCATAAATACCCTGCAAGCAGGAACTTCAGGACTCCAGCACTTGGAGAATCTTATCAGAAACAATGACCACATTTCCACAATTCTTACGTGGCTACGTCCCCCGTTTTAACTCCTGTAAACCCAGAAATCTCCTTGCAGGTACTAGGTACCGTCATCGAACCCCCTTCCCCTCCCCTCTCCTTTGTATCACACAGAAGATACCGCTGACCCTGGAACAGCGTGGCTCTGAGCTGTGCTGGTCTGCTCACACCCGAATTTTTTTTTTCAGTAAATACAGAACGGCACTGAATATGTATTTTCTCTTCCCTGTGATTTTCTTCATAATGTTTTCTTTCCTCCGGCGTTCTGTATGGTAGGACCGCAGGGCCCAGCAGACCAGGATGTGCCGACTGACTTCTCGCGTCACTGGTAAGGCTTCCAGTAAACAGAGGCTGATTACAGTTAAGTTTCGGGGGAGCCAAAAGTTAAACGTGTATTTTCCACTGTGTCGGGGGCTGGTGCCCCAGGCCCGCGCTGTTCAAGGGTCGACTGTATGTTTATGATCTCTAAGTACAGACGGATGGCGCGTCGTACAGCAAACGACCCCCTAGACGCAGGAAACCTGGTGTTGGACCACGCTCCCTCCTCTCACGCCCGCACTCCAATCGCGTTACCCTGCTTGCGGGGCTGTTTGTCATACCTGCGGAAATCCAGGAGGGACCTCGCGGAGGAAGGCACTCCCTGGTCATACCAGCTCAGGAAGTGGAACTGGGTCACGGTGCGCGTCTCGTTGGTTTGCAGGTTCTTCAGGTAGAAGCTCCTGACGAGGAAATCCTCGCACCAGATGTGCTCGGAGACGAGGTTCACCTGGACGGGAGGACGGGGGGGCATTGGGAGCATAAAGCATTGTCTGAGCACCGTGGCACTCCGAGCAGGGAAGAGCTAGCACTACGGGGACCGCATACGGGTCGGCGGCGGCTGGACGGCCCCTCCTACCTTCTCAGTTTTAACAGGGTTTATGCAAATGATCACCGTGGGTTTTTAATATCGCCCAGGTGCATTAGCCAAATAGAAAGTTATGTTACAATCCAAAGTGATTCTAGCTTTCATCCTCTGTATCTCTAAGCCACCTAAACCTGCAAAAAACTGTGCTTCGGAACAGAAATACCAGTGGGTTCCACCGTACCTTGAGTCTCACCGCGGGTGGCTCTCACCTCGAGGTGGAGAGGAGACCAAGGCGTTCATGCAGACAGTGGGACCGGGTGCTTCTCGGGGTCAAGGCCATGCTCAGTGGCCTAAAAGCCAGGACTCTGAGCTAGGGCTGGTCCTCACGCCCCACCCCCCCGGGACTCTGCATTCTGACTGACGTTTAATGCAGAACAACGGGCTCATGCGGGTTCGTGCTGAGCTGCCCAAGTCGGCACCGTTCACCGTCGATGTGGGCAGAGGGTCCGGCAAGGGAAGGAGGCTCGAATCTGTGCCTCCACAGCCTTGGACGCTGTGGGAGGCCACGGGGCAGGCAGGGCTCTTCCTACAACGGGCCCAGGAGGGTCTATGGCTTGGGGCCTGGCTCCACAGGCCTCCTTGGGACGTAAATGTTTTTTGGCTCCTTCTGTCTGAACTTGGAACCCTAACGCTTTAGAATTTACGCCAGAGCCTGGGGCGCCCTAGCACGGCTGCTTGGAGGGTCTGGGGGTCCATGGACTGGGGGGCCCCGGGGACGCCCGCCTGCCCGCCTGCCCACGGAGGGCCCTGCTCCCCACGGCCGAGTACCTGGTAGATGTGGTAGAGGCTGGCGCCCTCGTCCGGCCAGTAGTGGTGGCATTGCCGCACGCCATGCTCCGAGAGGGACGTCAGCATGACCACGACCGCGCAGCCGCTCTCCCACACCATCTGCCAACAGACCGCACGGCCGCCGCGTCACTGCCGGCCCCGCGACGCGTGCTTTCCCGCGCTCCGCGACACGGGCCACGGGGGCTCGCGCACGAGCACTGCCCTCTCCTTGGCCACGCCTCCCCCGTGGCTGGCTTCCCGCCGCTGAATGCGCCCCGTAGCTTCCACGCACCATGAAATACGAAAACCCCCGCCGGGGGCTCATTCCACATCTTTGAGAACCTCTCAGGACCCACGTTCAGCCGTCTGGCCTCCCAGCTTTGGATCTACGGAGGGAACCTTCGACCACACGGTGCAAACAGGCAGCGTGGCCTCTGACGCTGTCCCCAGCAGCGCCGCTGGGGGCACGTCCACTCCCGCAGGCGGTGTGCACGGAAACTGGTCGGCGCGACTGTTTCTCGGTCACTGTCATTATTCGGCATGACGAGAAAGCCGTTTTGCTTTGTGAAGCTGCCGTCCTATGGGACGCAGGCTCTGCTCACACAGAGCCGTGGCTGTGGTTTCACTGACCTCCACGGAATATGGCCACGCTAGGCCACGAACACAATTCACCGTAGCCACGTTATGAGCCACAGCGAACGGATGGACACACACCCAAACGTGGAGGAGGGCAGACACCGGGCCCTCCACGGGGCTTCCTCTCCAGCTCCCAGCCGGGTGGCCGTGGGCCTGCGTGTAAGCCCTGCAGTGTGGTCCCCGAGACCGAGACCGCTGGTTCCGGGGGCCACGCAGAGGCAGCGCCGCGGAGCGCGTCAGCCTGGTGAATTACAGAGCCGGGACGAGTCTGCTTTGCCCACAGTGGGTTACGGGGACTTCACAGAAATACTTACAAGCAACTGCATTTAGATGTAAATTTAGTACCTAAGAGAGCTTCTACTTCTTTTAAATACAGAGAGAACGATCCAATTAGAATCTCGTCATTTAGAAAAAGTCCACAGAGCTCAGATATAAAACATGTTTCCTCCCTAGTTCACGTCACTAACCCCCTTTAAGTTATATTTTAGGAAGGGACGAGTCCACGGTGTTTCCGTCTTTGAATACTGATTTATATTTCCGCACGATGGGAACGGTCCATGCCTCTTCCGCATGGCCCAGCGTCTCATTAATCCTGTAATTTCATGGAAGCTGCTGGTGTTTATGAAAAAGCCCACAAATAAAAATGAATTTCACCCGAACCTACATGCCTTCCTTTTCCTCAGCGCACGGCCCGCCGCAGGGGGAGAATTCCGGGCGTGCGTCTCTCTCGCGGCTCTCAGGCGTCGCAGCCCGCCCCACTAAATTGGTCCTTCCCGCACAGAACCGTTTAATGTGTCTTTAGAAGGCGGAGAAGCTCATTGAAGCCATTATGAAAATGAGGAGAAACACAGATTTTATGAGTGTAATAAAAATACAATGATCTAGACCGTAAACCGATCATCAAACACTCGGCTTCCGCCACCCAAGTGTGACGTTAGGAAGCCCCTCGTTTGAGGACGGGTCCTCCCAGCCGGGCAGCCCTGCCCACTGGCCCGCACGCCGGCCTCTCTGTTCAGGAGCCCGTCGGCTCTCCAAAGACCTGGCTGGGATGAAATCCAAATGAAACAATTTGAACAAACAATCCCAGAGGCACTCTCGGGGATCATATTGCTTTCTAGGTCACCGAGCCTGTGCGCAGAAAGGGGGACTGAGTAAATCACGCCAACAGGCGGCCCGGCTCCGTGTGTCCACCTGGTGGGCGGCGGGAGTCCGCGTGTGGGCCACCGGCCCTGTTCTCGCCTTGCACCAGCCGCTGACCTGCACGGTTACTGTGGGCTCCGGCGGGATCCAGGACGCCGGAGGAACCAGAAACAGGGACCGGTTTCTCTGCTTCCGCTTCTGCGGCTTCCCCAGGCACGTCAGGAGGCTGCGAGGTAACTGAAGTCCCCGCAGAGAGCCGGTGGGCACAGCGCCCTGCAGTACGCCCCAGGGGTCTGCCGTCCTGCCCGCAGCTCCCTCCGTCGGGTGACTTTTCCCAGATGGGAAGCAGCTGCTTCCGTCCCTGGATCCAGATGAGGCCACCAACGTGGATGGAACACGGGCCTTCAGGGCTGAGTCCTGAGTATAAACAGGGCCGTGCTCGGAGGAACCGGGTCCCACTTGCTGCAGAGCCTCTGCTCCGCTGCTCCGGGGCCGCCGCTCGGACCCGGGACGCCTCCACGGCACCGCTTCACACACCGAGGCGGTGGCCATGGCGGCCTCTGGTGTATCTGGTCCCCGCCGGCCTCTTCTTCGGCAATGGTGCGCTGCAGGGTTGGGAGCGGTCCCAATGTCCTGTGTCGCCGTTGGCTGCCAGTCCCTAGAGCCCGCCCTGGGCTGCGTCTCCGGGATGGCGTGGCAGATGAGCATGCCCGCAGCTCCGGGGGCACAGACGAGCCTAATTAGAGCAGGTGGAAAGAAATCGCTGTGTCTCTTCATCCAAAGTCTGTCTTGAAAACTAACTGTTCAGCAAACCAAACTCTTTGAAAGCCCCACGGAGACCTGATTAAAGGAAAGCTGACCCATCCAAAATCGCAGGACGCCCCGGTCACGTTCTGCGCCAGGTGCCCGCTCCCTCAGGCATAAAACTGCCCTCTGTACTTAGATCTCTTGTGATGTGTCCCTTTCTACCTTTGTCGTCCTTGTTCTGTGCTCATGTCTTTCTCCCACCGGCCCAGCATCTCTGAGAAGACCAGAGGCTGTTCTGGGCGTCGTTTCCACTCTCCCCGGCAGCCAGGACCGTGCCTGGTTCTAGTGAGTGCTTGGCTGAAAACAACACGTGTGTTTAGAAGAGACCCCTTGAATATTTGTGTAAAAGGAGATAAAGAAAATCCTGTCAAAGGCAGGCCTGGAAGGAGTTCTCCCGGGACCTGGGAGACGACAGAAAGGCTTTTTTGTTTTTCGTTTTCTTAGCACGGGAACCACGTGCACGGGTGTTGGAGCCGCGGGCACGTGAGGTGGACGGCTCTTCTCGTGGGCACCGTAGCCCCCACGGGCCTGACGTGCAGCTCATTTCTGTGCTGGACTTACTTCTGCAGGCTGAGCAGAGATACCTGAAGTCTGGCCAAGAGGAAGTTGACTCACGTTTTAGGAGTCAGTTAACAAGGTTTAGTAACGCTTGCGTTTTCCTCCTTATGGGCTCACTGGCATCCGTTGGCTCTACCGTGGTCTGAGACACATCCACAAGGGAAAAGCAAGTGTCTGGGACACTTTCTGCAGTCGAGACCCCCAACCCGCCCTTGGTCTCTCCGAACGCCACATCCGTGCGCTGCAGCAGGCTTCCTGTGGCCACGGGCTCTGCATCAAGCCACTCTGGGGACAGGCGGGGAACCTCGGTCGTGTCTTCCGCGCACGGCTCAGAACGCACGACCCACTCTGCCGTTCGGTGCACAAGCACGTCCGCATGGGCCTCCCTTGGCAACGAAGACGCCGTCCACGCCGGTGGTGTGATGTTGGGTGCCGGCACCCTGCGCCCAAGCCGGTCACATGGCCGCCACCCCACAGGCCGCACACAGCAGTCTCGACCTCTGAAATCCCCTCCCACCAGGCGTAAAGAAGGCATCTCAGTAAGAAATCCTTGCCTTGTCCCTGGAATGGGGTACGCGTTCTCTAGGGAAGACGGCATATGGCTCACTTAGCTGGAGGCTGCTGGGCGCGAACCCTGGTCACGCAGGGGCTCCCAGAGCCAGGGCACATGCTTCCCGGCACGCCTGCTTCATCCAGTCCTGTGCAGTCCCTACGGGCTCTCGTCACAGTGTTGGGACGTCTAGGACGCTCCCTGAACCCGAGGGAGTGCCGCCACTTGGAGTCATCTGCTGTCCCTCAGCCTTGCTCACCTTCCAGGTGAGAGACGTCTGTCGTCTGCTCAGACGTACGTGCTGGTTCAGGCTGCTGCTCTCTTCCTCCCGGAGAAGGTGGGAGACAAGCGGGGAGGAGGTGGGTGAGGAGGGGACGGGAGGTGGGTGAGGAGGGGACAGGAGGAGGGGACGGGGGGAGGGGACGGGGGGAGGGGACGGGGGGAGGGGACCGGGAACCAGGGACACACTTAAAAGCAGAACAGCCAGGATGTTTGCAGCTGCGATCGGCAATACCAGCTGAAAAACGAACTCAGGCGGCCCTGGGGGCGTCTGGGGGGCTCCATCGGCGAAGCGTCTGCCTTCGGCTCAGGTCGTGATCTCAGGGTCCTGGGATGGCGCCCGTGTCTGTAGGGCTCTCTGCTCCACGGGGAGCCTGCTTCTCGCTCTCCATCCGCGTCTTCCCCTGCTCCTGCTATCTTGTTCTCTCAAATAAATACATCTTTTTAAAAAGGAGAGAAGACACTCAGGGTATCTGTCTCTCACCGAGGCCTGCCCGTGTTCGAAGGCTGCTGTGCGCTCCCCACGCAGAGTCACACGCGCTCGGCAGATCAGGGGTTTCAAGCCCCACGCTGAGGGGAGGTGGTGAGCTTGTGTGTCGGAGTCCGGTGAGACGATCTATCTGCGGTAAAACGTCCTGGCACGTCCCAGGCGTGGGACTGAAGGGGTTTTCCCAAGAAATGAACTCTCCTCAGTTCCTATATTTCCTTTAATTTAACCCAACAATGTGCTTGAAAACTAGCCAGTCCCTAAGCTAACGGGCTCCGGAGCCAAGGTCCGCTCCCACAACTCCTCGCTGCCCCAGAAGCAGGAGACCCTTCAGGCACGACCCAGAGGGTGTCCGGGGGGAAGACCAACAATCCTTCACGAGCATCACACGGCGACGGGGCTTTGGGGACAAGCTCAGGCTCTCGGTGGGGCCTCTCAGGACGGCCAGGAGTCCGACTGCTGACCTGAGCCCTGGTGTGCTGGGGTCCCCTGAGGAAGAGGAACGAGGAGGCCGCGGGGGCCTGGAGCTGGGGACCAGGCCGGGGCTTTTCTGGACACTGGCTTGGCTCCTGCGGGCTTGGATGGTGTTGCCTCTGACAGGGCCGTGTGTGGCCGGAGTGGACGGCCCAGGCGCCAGCCACCTCCCACCCTCTGCTCTCCACCAGGCGCCGGCCTGGGGCCGCGAGGGCAGGGCAGATACACAGACTCGGTCCCAGGCCATGTTTGGGCCCTGGGGACCCGCCGTGTGCACGCTGCTTGCTCGGGCTTTGTCTGACTCTTCTTCCTGGGTCCCCTTCTTGCCTCCCCCCACCCCGACCCCCAGCGGAAAGTGCTCAGGACAGGGAACGTTTGCCTTCTTGGGCTCTCCCCCGGGACCATGGCAAGAACTGCGATCGGTGAAACCCTCTATTTAAACCCAGCCCATCCCTCTCGGGAAAAAGAGCGTGCCCCCCGTGAAGGCTTCATGACGGAGTACTTTCGGAAAATGGGGGACAGGACTCAACAGGAGGCTTTCTTCTCGTTGACACGTTGCTAACAGTGTCCGGTCAGCGCCCGCTGCGTACCAGCGGGACCCCCGCCGACGGGGCAGGCCCTCTGCCCTGGGCTGCGGACTCTGCCCCGTCCCCGCTCGCTGGCTGCTGGTTCCATCTGAAAGAGCTCATCCGTCCGACGGGCCGGGCCGGTGCTCTTGGCTGAGACCCCTGTGGTGAACGGGGCTGACAACCGGTCCGCATCCTGTGGAGAATGTCGCGGGTCCTGGGGCCGGGGGCTGCCGGTGCCCCGCTCTACCGCTCCTGTCTGCAAGTCGTCCTCGCGTATCTGAGCTCGGTGACCGGGGTGGCCTGACTTTCTGGTGGCGACGCATCAACGCGGCCACCGTGGAAAGCACCTGGTTCGGGCTTCCCCTGTAATACGAGAGGAGGGAGGATAGTCGTCTGCCTCCTCAGGTCAGGCTTCCCGCGGGACCAGGTGGGGAGAGACAGAGCGCGTGCAGGTCCGCGGGGAGCTCCACTCTGGCCGTGGGCAAG
Organism: Meles meles; assembly: GCF_922984935.1. Taxonomy (NCBI): domain Eukaryota; kingdom Metazoa; phylum Chordata; class Mammalia; order Carnivora; family Mustelidae; genus Meles; species Meles meles. The sequence goes on along the minus strand of NC_060075.1, from coordinate 1,471,230 downwards.
GAGGGACCCGTGGCAAGAACGGCGACCGGCCAGGTCCCCCAGGACGGCCCCCTCCTCCTGCTGCCCAGGCTGCCCGCATTCCTGTCCCACAGAGATGTCTCTTCTGGGTGAAAGCTGTGCTCACGCTCCTCTGGAGAGGCTGGCGCAGAGCTCAGCCCGCGGGCCCCGGGACGCCTCGGGGGGCCAGAGCTCACTGCCGGCGGCTCTGACGTGCTCTGGGCCTCAAGAGCCAGCGACACGGCACCTTCGTCGGCAGTAACGTGTTAACCGTGCGAATGCCCACCGTCTCCGTGGGGAGGCTGCCTGCCTTGCGTTTCTGCGATGGGACGGCCCGGGAGCTGCGCCTCCCCCCGCATGGCGCCGTCTTCCCTGTGGAGTGGGGGCAGCAAAAAGCCCGAGTTCTGGAGATCCGGGTCTGAATCGTGCCCTGCCTCCGGCTGGCTGGGCGGACTCGGGGAAGTCGTTAGGGCCCCCGGGCATCAGCCCTCTGATAGAACGGGACCACGATCTTCTCCCGCTGCAGTCGGATAAACCCAGGACGTACCTTCTCTGCCGTTTCACAAGCAGACTTAGCAGCATTAAGTACTCTCGTTGCCACCATCCGTCCCAGAACGTTCTGTCTTCCCGAACCCAAACTGTCCCCATTAAACACCAGCTCCATCCCGCTCCCCTGGCGCCGACCCTCTGCTTCCTGTCTCCCCGGATCGGACACCCCGCAGCCCTTACACGGGGGCCCCGGGAGCTCAGGCTCACCCTCGGTCATCGGGGGCGTTGGTGAAGGTGGCCGCCCGCAGACCCCGCCCAGGGTCAGACACACAGAGAGTCTGCAGTGGGATTTCCCTCTCTTCCTGCTCCTTTTCTTCCATCCCCTTGGACTCCAGAGCTGCGCGTGCACACGTGTGCCTGTCTTTCTCTCGAAGGAGCCACGTGGGCCGCACCGCACGGCGGCGGACCCCCTCCCAGATCAGGACGTGTGTTCCCGCCTCGGCGCTCGAACCAACGGACGGCTGGCCTCTCCCGCCTCCTCCTTCCCTGCCCTCCGGTCCCGACGTTCCCCTCCCCACACGGCTCATCCACGCCCGAGCTTCCCGGGGCCTGTGGGCTGTCACAGGCTGCGGGACTGTCTGCTCCCCCCACAAGTTAACTGAGCAGTCCTGGGGACTCGCGCCTTCTGGACTTGCTGGGCCTGGCGTGGGCCCCCTCGCTGACGACCGCCCCCGCCCCCGCCGCCCAGCAGCCTCTCTCTGGATTCCCGCGGTGGCCACGTGTCTGTCTCAGCAGCAAAGTGTTCGGTCTCAGCCAGTGTCTTCTCTCAGTAATGCGCGGAATAGTGTCCCCCAAAGGTCACGCACACCTGGAACCTGCGGACGTGACCTTCTTTGGAAATAAGGCCTCTGCAGGTGCGTTCGAGACGAGGCACACTGGCCAGAACAGACCCTTAGTCTAGTGACCGGCGACCTTGGAAGAGGAGCAGAATTTGAGCCAGAAACACAGATACCCTGTGGGGGGTCACCCCGTGGATGGAGGCAGGGGGGAGCGATGTGTCCATGGGCCAGGGGCGCCCCCGCCGTGCTGGCCACGACCAGAAGCTGGAGACAGAGACACGGACAGGTCCCCCTGCCCACGCCTGGTGTCAGGGCTTCTCTGTGCTACTTTGTTAAGTCAGGCAGCCTCGGAGAAGCTGTGCCCTCGCCTTCCTCGAGACCATGGCGTCTAGTCCCGGGGCGTCTGGATCGAACCAGTTTCTTTACGACAGACTTCTCAGCGGCTTTGGCGTGCTGTCGTGTACAATAATCCTGGAGTGTGAGCCGGTCACCCACAGAGCCTTCTTGTCCCGGGACACCTGCTACCATTGGGAGGGACACTGGCGTGTTCTGAGCAGCGTGACTGAGGCTGCGATCCCACCGTGGCATTGTTTCTCCCGTTGCTTCATCTAAGACGGCTTCTTCCGTTCCTCAGTGTCAGGCCTCCAGACACTCTGGAGAGTGACCCACACCCTGCAGACCCTGGTGACAAGACAACTACGTCCATCTGGAACACGGGGCAAGAGAAACATCCCAGCGCTCGTGCTCACAAGCCACGTGACCTGGGCAAAGAGGAGGCCTCGTCGTTTTCTGACGGCAGAGATTGTTTCAACACACACACAACCCTCTGCACGGGGCCTGGTCCGCATTAAGTGGCTGTGAACGTGACCAGCTGTTACCACTGGGAAGTGTCCTTGCGCCTTCCAGAAGCCTCGCACATGGGAAGCAATGGCCGGCACCTGACGGTTGTTAGAATCGGATGACGGGTCAAGGTTGAGGACTCCCTCCTCCCGGCACACACTTGGAATGTTCTCTGTCCTTCCTCCTGAGCATCGGAAGCCTGGGAGGGGCGTGGGGGAACGTCGGCGTCTCGTGGCTTGGGACCCGCTGGTCCTCCCACCATCCTAATGCGAGTTTGGTGGCTCTGTGCCGCGGTTACAGGTTTGGACAACAGAACCCCGAGGCTCCGCTGGTTTATTTTCTTCAGCAGCGTGATGTCTGTGAGGCAGAGCCCGGGGCTGCACGGACATGCTCTGATCCTGGTTCCGCGTGGCGGCCGCAGTAAGCTAGGGTACCAGGATCAACACACTGAGAAGGCAGGGGGTGCGTCCCGGACCCTCCCCCAAGTTCTCCAGAGCCCCCCACCCCGGGTACGCGCCCTGCTGCGGGTGGGGAGGCTGCAGGGGGCCGACGGCACATTGGGAGCAGAACGAGAGACTCTGGAGAACAGAAGCGCTGAGCCCTCGGCCTGGGGAGGCCTTTGCTCTTCAAACGGCCCCGTTGGACGCTGGCGTCAAGCAGGGATCCGAGGTAGCCCCGTCTGAGCGCACGGCCACGCTGCCAGGGGTGGGGGCTTGCCGTCCTCCCAGGTGTTCCGTCTGCTCGCCCTCTCACCTCTGTCCTCCGCGGGCTCGGCTGGGTTGTTGGCTGCCCCCGCCAGGGCTGGGGACAGTGGCGTGCCTGACACACAGGGGAGTCAGTGTGACCGTGCCACCATGCAAAGCCCCTTCCCCCTTAGCTCTGGGGCACAGCAGAGGCCGGAGCAGGATGCGGGGAAGGAGGGGAGGCCCCTCGCTCTCCTGTCTGCCCTCTGGGGCCTGTGCTCATGTTGGCTCTCAGCAGCCGAGCCTCCGTCTGGGCGTCCAGGACTCTGCTGAGCCGAACAGGCTAGCCTGGCCCTTAAAATGCAGGACAGAGGGTCTACAAGGAAGAGGAGCCATAATCTGACACCGTTGTTTACCTTCAGAGGGACAGAACCATGGACAAGGACACATTTGGACAGAAAGCAGTAATTTAAACACTTATTAATTCCATTTCCTATTATTTCATGAAATAAAATTTTAAGGTGCTTAGAAAACTTGGGATCTTTAAAGCATTCGATCTCTCGAGTTTTGAAAAACAGACGATTGATAATAGAAACCATCAAAGGACCCGCATAAATCAAGTAACATGGGATGAGCGCCGCCTAGAAACAAGTTTACATTTACTGAGTCGGGTCCAAGCCATCAGTCGCGGCCCGTCTGTCAAGCTCTCGTCGTCAGAACAGTTCCAACTCCCACAGACTCACCTGCCAGAAGTCGGCCACGGTGGCAGGCAGCGGCCCCTGGGTGGCAATGTAGGCGGGATTCCTCGGGTCGTGATCCATCTGCAGAGACAAGATTAGAGGAACAGGGATGAGCCCCAAACCTAGGAGACAACCAGGAGAGAGAACACGGCTAAGGAGGTGAAGGCGGATGCCGGCCCTGGGGTCGCAGGGTGAGAAGAGCAGGCCGGGCTGCCCTGCTGTCCCTCCTGATTGTGACAGTGCTTGGACCTCCGCGGAGCCCCGCGGCCCCGGGCGAAGACAGGTGGGGCGCCCACGTGGCGGTGTGTGCAGGGATGCCAGGTTTGAGAGCCGCGAGCCACGGGCCAGCATGCGTGGCCTCCACCCCCGGCCCGCCACCTGCCGAGTGAGCTGCCCGCTCGCGTACCCCAGGCCACGTGCAGGGGTGGGGCTGGGAGAGGGGAAGCCGGGGGCCAGGCCCATGAGACCCCCTTCAGGGTCCCTGAAGAATGAACGGACGAGTGCATCCTGCCTCCCACGAAAAGTTAGCTCCTCTCACACGGACGCTGGTCCCCATTACCGGGAAAGGGGTGTCGGCACCCTGGGTCAGGCTGGGGGTCTGCGAGTGTGGGGTGCGAGCCCTGGCCCGGAGATGAGCCCAGCCCTCTGGCCACCCGTTCCCATTCCAGTCCTACAGAGCCAGGCACGGGGCTGAAGACAGACAAACGGCAGAATCCGCCGCGGCGGGTGTTCCGGCTGGCGTTCTGTCCAGCGCAGCCTGCTGGTCGTGACAGAGGGCTTCTGGCTTAAAATACCTTCGTTCCGATATTTAATTCAAAGACGTCTAAGCAGGAGAACGCAGGGAGAAAGGGACCCAAGGAACAACGCCTGGAGGAAACTGGGGGGAACGCAGTCTGAGGGTTGTCGAATGGACAGCCCCTCCCTCCCGGGACGTCGTGTCCCACTGTGCACCCTGGACGGACGGCACCACGGTGGGACGGACTGGACCTCGTGCTGGGGCCTCACCTCTGCGCCAGGCATCCGCTCCCCCGTCCGCCCCTGACTCTCTCCCGTCTGGAGCTAAAATTTACTCTCCTGATACCGGGTTTGAGGGGAGATTTAAAATCCTCTGTGTTTAAAGACAGCTGTTAAGAAGACATTTCCCAATACGATGAAAAAAGGAGCGTTTCAACCACACATGGTTGTGTGGCAGCCCACGGGGTGTCGCCTGTCCACCCCACGGCCACCGTAAGACCCGGCCCCGCGCTGGGGTTGACGCTGCCGCGGGAGGCGTCGGCTCTGCATCTGGGCGTCCTCGCAGAGACGACCTCCGGCAGCACAAGTGGGTGCGGGGCCCACTGTGTCATCGCGCGGCCCCTGGAAGGGCGGATGCAGGTCAGTCCCACAGAACAGCCGTGGGACGCCGGCGGGGCTGGGGCAGGAAAATGCTTTCTCTGCCTCGGGTCTGTGAGTCCCGATTAAGACCCGACCTCGTTTTCCGAACGCGCGTTTGTTGGGGCGATGTATGAAGACCCCGTCTCTTTCCAGCAAACAATTTTGCGTGAGAAGTAGAACCCCGCCTCCTTTTCAAATGTGGGTTTTTGCCCAAAGCGATTCAGAGAGCGGCACATTTAAAAACTGTCGGTGGGTTCAAACTAGCACCTTAGTTGCTTCCAAACTGAGAAATCTGTGGCGAGAAGTAAAAACCCGAGCAGGGCTTCAGGAGCGTAAACAAGACGACCCACTGTGGTTGGTGTCCGTGGTCCGCCGTGGCGGGGGAGGGCATGGACAAGGCCCACCGGTCTCCCAGTCCCCTCGGCCACGGCCACGCGGCTGCCACTTGGCAGACAGTAGACAGCGTAACGATCACAGAGTGGCGGAATGTGTCATCCAACCGTTTAACAGTAATTCACAGACAATTAGGATTATTTCATTCTGCGCACTTTCTGTTGAACAGAAACTAATTCTGGGCAGAAGTGCTTTGTATGTGCAGCAAATACCAGGCAACAGAAGGCCTTCTCGCGGTTTGGTGCAACCTTTAGGCCAAAAACAGTAAAGCAGATACTTGACTAAGTGAACAGAAGCTTGTATTTAAGATTTCCAAGGCCGGAGGAGCTCCCGGTTCCTGGCAGAGAATGTTCACACACGTCCGCTCCGGGGCGGGGGCGGAAGTCCGCGGCTGTGTCCGGGCCCTGCGGTCAGGGTCCGTGCGGTGGGGCGGGTGGAGGGGAGGCTCACACACGACCCCGTGGCCCGTAGGCTCTGGGAGGTCACGCGTTTCCAGTGCGGGCTCCCCCGTGCGCGCCGTGGGCGTGAGTTCCCGGTAACCTCAAGGCTATCGGTCAAAGCCTGTCAGTTCACGCCACGCCCTCAGGTGGCCTTCTCCCCCGTGGACTGCGGGAGACAGAACGGCCCCAAAATCTAACAGGACTTACGCCCAGCGACGGTATAGCAGGCGAGGGCCACGGAGTGCCGGGTCCCAAGTACGACTCACACCACCATTTTGCTCTCAGACTGTGTTGAATCCACCGTCCGTGTGGCTGGGAGGGTGCGGAGACGTGTGTCCCCACGGATTTCTAAATGCACAGGCCCCGCGAAGCAGTCCTAGCCAACTGCTCTAGGCTGTGCAATGCCAGTTAGTGAAGGGGTGCGAGTGGTTTCAGAAACGCTGCTGCACTACAAACTCAGCCACAGGGTCCGCAGTAATACGAACAAAACTGACTTTCAACCTCAAGCATTCAGCGTGCCAAGACCAGGGACCCACGTCCCGAAGCCGTGAAGAGCTCTGGGGAGAAGCCGGCGGGTTGCCCGCTGCTGCGCCCCACGGGGACAACCAGCTCTGTCCGGCACGACCCTCGTCTTGACCACAACCCGGGGAGCCGTGCGGGGCCGGGCCTCTCACCCCGAGCTCTCGGAGCATAAACGCGCGCGTCTTCCTTCTCTATTCCTATCTGGATGCCCCTGTCTGTTTTTTCTAAACTTTAGAGCAAACTTCACAGACCATTTTCTTCAAAGCAAGTGAGCATGAAGCCAGAGTTTTCAAGTCAACTTTCTAGACACCCCGTCTTTGCAGGGGAATTCACCGAGAAACGGTCGCTTCCGTCGTTGATGTGAGAGAGGCTGATTCAGGAGCTGAAGCTGTTTTCATATTTTTCTTCTGAGTTGGGATTCAAGTAAACTATAAAAGATAACATACACACAGAGCTGCTTGCATGTGAGTGTTTTCTGAGAACCGGAGAGTCGGCTCCCATATTTGGCCTGTTTCTATGCTATTCACGACACCGCACCGGTCACCCTTCCCTGGGGGGTCCAGGTGCGCCCCTCACATTAGTTAAGTGTGTTCTGAATTAAACACGGCGGAAGGAAGAGTGAGTTTATTTTCGAGTGGGGGGATGTCAGACCCGTCCCTGGTCACGACGTGTGTGGTGTTTCGAGCACACGGCGTGGCAGGCGTGTTAACGACCTGCCTCAGTCCGCATCCTCGGGAAGAGCCGGGCGCCCCCCCATGAGCCCCCTCACGCGTCCCCACATGCACCCCCACACGCGCTGGGCGGGAGCACGGAATTCCCGTTTACTTCCACAACCCCTGCTCTCAAAGCCAAGACCGTGCATGGCTGGCACGGGGATGACCTCCCTGGGATTCGGCGAGGACTACGGACAGACGCAGCAGGTGCAGCCCTCACCGCTCCACTCCGCTCAGCCAGGGTCTTCTCCGGCTGCCACTGAGCTTTCCGTCCAAGCGCAGCCGGGAAGCTCATTACCACCGTCCCTCAGGCATTTCAGAAAGGTATCACGGCTCATTCTTACGACCCAAATGCGGAAAAGAATTGTGGCGTGACATGAAGGGGAAACATTAAAGATGGCTTCAATCCCCCCTCTCTCCTGGCATCGCCTCCTGACCCGAGCCCGGGCCCCGTGGGGTCAGGGTCGGGGGGTGTCCTCCCGTGTTTCCCGCAACGGAGGTGCGGGGTGTGGGAGCAGCTCGGGCCCCGTGGGCGCGCCAGCCGTGTCCAAGGAGGACACGGCTTCTGCATGGACACTTGTCTTCAGCGGGAGATCACCGGACGGTGGGACGGTGGACCCGTCAAACAGGCGGGCAGTGGGGGTGGCTGGACATGCCCCAACTCTGAACGCTCACCGTTGAGCTTGAAAATAACAGCCCATGGGGCTCCTGGGTGGCTCAGTGCGTTAAAGCCTCTGCCTTCGGCTCAGGTCATGATCTCAGGGTCCTGGGATCGAGCCCCGCATCGGGCTCTCTGCTCGGCGGGGAGCCTGCTTCCTCCTCTCTCTCTGCCTGCCTCTCTGCCTGCTTGTGATCTCTGTCTGTCAAATAAATAAAAATAAAAATAAAAAATAAAATACCTGTTTGGAGAGTTACTGTCTAATATGATTATAGAGTTCAAAAAAAAAAGAAAGAAAATAACAGCCCAGCTCTCTTCCTGGCCCAGTCACAGGTTCACGCCCGGGACGAGGAGCCAGCAGGGGACACGGCGCTCCAGGCAGATCTGCGCTGCGGGCACCGTGGCCCGCCACGGGGGACCACGTCCAGGGCCTCACCGTGGCCTCCCTCCCAGAAACCCCGCTCCACCCGCAGGAGCGGCTGCACCCCGTGAGGCTTTGGCTTGGTTCTGAGTCAGCATCGACAGAAACGACGGAGCCCAGTGCGTCATTTTTGAGAGAGACTGGCTCGGGATGGGAACCTTGAAGACACGGGTGGGGCCAGTCCTTGCAGTCTCTCCGCACTGGCGGACACAGCCACTCCTCACCAGCAACCGCAGGAGCCGAGGTCTGGGCTCAGGGGGTGTGGACGGAGCAGCCGACCAGCCCTTAACCCACTTTCTCGCGGTGAGGACGCTACCCTGTGCCCCCGCTGTGCACCGTGAGGGCCAGCGGACGGGCTCTGACCCACGGCACCCTGGGCTCCTCGGAGTACACGTGTACGCCGGGTGCCCCGGAGACACATGGAACCAGCAGCTCCTAGAATGTTCTGAAATCAGAGGGTGAACGTCCTCAAGGAAAGCCTGCTACTGCCGGAACGCGAGGTTTTGTCAGGACGTCGCGGGGGTGCGTCTGGAGCAGAGACGGGCTCACCGCCTCCCTCGGCCACCCACAGGTCACCGGCAAACCCCTGAGCTGGGACGCTACGCGCACTGCTCCCCTGAACGCAATGTGAGGCTTCACTGAGACGTCTTAACGCCTTCCTGGTGACCAAGGTCGATGCCGCCGTTTATGGGGGAAGGGGCAGGGAGGGGAGACACCCAACGTCCCCCTGAAATCTTCGCTCGCTCCCAATCCCCATCAGCCACGCTGCCTAACACTCATGCCATGGACGCACGTTTCACCGGCCTCCCACTTAGGTCGCTCGGACTTCACCTTGAAAAGCCAGGCCGAGCGCCGTGCAGGCCGGACTCTGACCGTCACCCTCCGGCTGCTCCGACCTCCCCTCTCGCCGCTCTCCCGTGGGGCTCATGCCGGTGTGGGCTGCAGGGGATCCTCTGGGAGCTGGGGTGCTGTGGGTCACGGGGGTCCCCCAGGGGTTCTGTTCGCAGGAAGCCTGGCTCCGGGAGGCACCGCCCCGCGCGTGGCTCGCTGCTTGTCTTACGGGAGGTGCCCCTGGAAACAGCCGCAGGGACTGGCCTGCGCACCTGCCTCGGTGCCGCCAACTTTTCCACGAGGGGAGGGCTGGGGGCTGTTTCTGCTCCCCCTGAACACACAGGGAACAAGTGGGTCTGGAAAGGAGGAGCGCCCCAGATTTTCCTGCAAGCCTGGGTTCCCGTCCGAAAACCAGCGGCTGCTCTTGCTGGGCCCCGAGCCAGGGGACCCAGGACCGCTCTCGCCTGGGGATGACCCGGCCCAGGCCGGCTGGTTGAGAGGACTCACCTGGTTAGGATTAAAGGACAGGTGGAGCCTAGTCACCTGGCAAATACTCATTACCTGGTTCACGAGTCATTTGGCTGAGCCCAGTGCCTGGCTGAGACTACCTAGTTCCCTAGTCACCAGCAAGGCAGGTCACCCAGTCAAGACTAACCACCTAGTTGACACGTCGCCCGGCTGACACGACGGGGGCTCACGACTGAGGAGGGGGCCCAGGTAGGTACTCACGATGGGGCTGGCGTTGATGTAGTCCGAGTTGCTGTGGCTGTTCTCGGATTTCAGCAGGATCCTGGAGTGGTCGTCTGCAAGCAAAGGTAAGAAGTTAGATGAGCGCACGGGCCGGTGTCCCCAGGGGCCACACAAGGGGACAGCAGGCGCTGAATGCCCGTCGAGGACTGCCAGCTGCCATGCTGGTGTCCCTCCTTGGGGTTCTGCAGAGGCCACTACGGGTCACGTGCCCCCCGTCCTCCATTCACGCTCCTTCACCTCAGGGTGGAGAAGCGGGGAGTGCGGCAAGGGACACCGGGTTTCATCCGGCAGAACCGAGGTATCGTCGGGTTTTTCTTAGAGTCTGACACCAGGGTCAGGGGTTCCACTGCAGCATTTTCTCTGGGGTCTCCCTTCAGCCAGCGGACACAGTGGCCGCACACAGCAGACACGTTTCTACGTGAAAACCCAGGTAATAGGCAACTGTTCTCTGTACACAATTTTGTGGTCTGGAAACTGTTCGTTCTGGAGACGACAGTTTTCTTTATTTTTTAAAAGATTTTATTTGACAGAGAGATCACAAGTAGGCAGAGAGGCAGGCAGAGAGAGGAGGAAGCAGGCTCCCCGCCGAGCAGAGAGCCCGATGCGGGGCTCGATCCCAGGACCCTAGGATCATGACCTGAGCCGAAGGCAGAGGCTTTAACCCACTGAGCCTCTCCAGTGCCCGACAGTTTCTTTTAAAGAAAGAACAGGAGAAACCGAAAATGTGGCTGAAGAAGGAAGAGGTTGTGCAGGGAGGCCTCACGCGCACCGCACTTCCCAGACGTGGCGACCAGACGCCTCCCGGGATCAGCGCCGCGGGACTGCCGCCGCTTAGTGCGTTCGGTCCATGAATTATTCTTCATTCTGATGCTGGAATAACCACCCTCCTGTGCACAGTGACATCCCTCTTCGCCTATTTTCGGAAACTTCTCAAGCTGCACCTTGGAGGGACGCGGAGGAGGGTTCCGGAAGCAGGGTGGTGCCGTTCCGACTGGTAACAGCTCAGGGGAGGGTCACCCACGACAGTCCCCCCTTCCCCCGCCTGCCCTGGATGCGCGGCCTCCTCCTCTGTCCTCTGCGAGGCGCGGCTGAGAACTGAAGGCCACCAAACGTGGCAGCACGCTCAAGCCTGTTCTCTTGGCTCCAGTCAGTACCTCCGGGCGCCACACACAACACCATCTTTTCCTTCTGAGAAACGAAAGACAAGCTGGCTGGTGCCTTGGAAGCCAGGGACGTGGGGCCTGTGAGAGTCCGACCTCAGTCCCGCATCCCAGCCGAGCGTCCGTTCCAGGCTCCCAACCCGGACAGCCGCTCGGGCAGTGGGGGCGGGGAAGCCTGAAGACCACGCTGCGGTTTAGATTTCTTTCATTTCTCTAGAAGGTTTTACTTAAAAAATTTTTTTTTTTGTCAACAACTCTAGGGCTTGGAAACTTGGCGAGTCCGCTGGACTGGACGTCATCCCATCGGTCTCACTGAGCTCCTGTGTTAGCTTTTTCCAGTAAAGATGAGATAGACCAGGAACGTCGGGAGATGAGGAAGGGCGCACGCGTTGCGGGACACACCCACGTAGGCGTAGGCTCTCTACCCCGGGGTGCTCGGAAGGCGTTTATGATGGCAGCTGCGGGGGCGTCCCTACGGCGTGAATCATGATACAAAAATCCCAGGTGCTCAACGTCTTGGGTTCCTGCGCACATTTATTCTTGAGACAGTGAAAATTGGCAGTGGCAGGAAACTGAAATAAAATTTACCAGAAAAATTGGTCAACTCTGACATCTTAATACGCCGCAAACCCTACTGGTGGGACAAACGCAGGCCCTGTGTTCTCCCACCTCTCTCGCGGCTGTGACCCCAGCTTGGAAACTTCCATTCGGCCCTGCACGTACGCACACTGTCACTGGGGAAATCTGGCTGATGGCTGAGACTCAGGCAAACCGCCCCGAAATCCACACTCCCCCAAGGACATACGGAAGTGTGGACGGAAGTTGCTGTGTCCAAGGGTTATAGGACATTCACGGCCGGGTTCCCAGCCACGCAGATTCAGCAACCAAGGACAGAAAAGCTTCACCTTCCTCCCCAGACGCTTTCCGGCTCTGGGATGCCTGCAGCCGTCAGCCACCTTTGAAGTCCAGCCCCTCCCCTTCCTCTTCTGTCTCATTTCATTTCAACTCAATTAGCCAACATGTAGAACACTGCAGGTTTCAGACGTAGCGTTCAGTGATTCATTAGTTCCGTTTAACACCCAGCGCTCCTCACATCACGTGCCGTCCTTCGTGCCCATCCCCCGCTCACCCCCTCCCCAGCTCCTCCCCTCTGAAACCCTCAGTTTGTTTCCCAGAGTCAAGAGTCTCTCATGGTTTGTCTCCCTCTGTGACTTCTTCCCACCTGTTTTCTCTCCGTCCCCTCCGGTCCTCCGCACTGTTCTTTACGTTCCACGTATGAGCGAAACCACATGATGATGGTTTTTCTCTGCCTGACGTATTTCACTCAGCCTAATCTCCTCCAGTCCCGTCCATGTTGATGCAAAAGTTGCATATTCATCCTTTCTGATGGCTGAGTAATATTCCATTGTATATATGGACCACATCTTCTTGATCCGTTCATCTGTTGAAGGGCAACTTGGCTCTTTCCACAGTTTGGCTGTTGTGCTACTATGAACATTGGGGTGAATCTGGCCCTACTCTTCACTACATCTGTATCTTTGGGGTAAATACCCAGTAGTGCAATTGCTGGGTCATAGGGCAGCTCTATTTTTAACTTTTTGAGGAACCTCCACACGGTTTTCCAGAGTGGCTGCACTGGTTGGCATCCCCTTGTCCCAACATAAAAGAAGCCTGCATTTGTACGAGGCCATTTGGTTCTTTAGGATGACAGGCTGCCATCTTGGTCTGTTGGGTTTCTGGATGAAGTCGCTTTCCTTCCCTCACCACCCTGCCTCTCGGCTTACTGGCCTGTTGCAGGGTGAGGAGACTGATCCGGGCCCTGGTTACACTACGCCCACCAGGTTCTGCAAGCCCCGGGCGGCAGGGCGGTGCCTCCTGCACACGTCAGGCTAGAGACTGTGCTGTGTTGCTCAGATGCAGGCAGTTTCTGCAGGACACCCTGGGTCTCCCGCTGCAGCCTACACAGGATTCTGGAATAAAAAAGCAGCGCTTTTGGCTGCTTCTAAAGGGTTCCAGAGAGCGTCCCGGGGGTCCTGCCACGTTAGAAATACATTTGCCACAGCCAACCTCCGGCGCCGTTGATCACAGCAGTGGGGATCCCTACCGACGGTCCAAGAACCTTTTACAAAGAGCAGGGTCACGGGCGAAGGGAAGGGAGGGGTCCAGGGAGGAAGAACCGCACCCCTGATTTCAGGCCGCAGGGGGCACGCTGCGAAGGCCCAAACGTCACCCAGCCAGACAGGTGCAGGCCTGGGGGCCGCTGCGCGCCCTTCGTCGGGCGGCTCTGCTCTGTCCGGCAAGCAACCGGCCCAGGGAATCCCAGCTCGGCTGGGGTTCCGGTCAGCACGTCAACGCTGCACGAAGTGGGAGTCTCGGTGACATAAACACGCTGTCTGGCATTGCACTCAGCGCTCAGAACTCTCCACATGGACGGCTGAGGAGACGGGCCATTTGGAGCGCCCGAACCGGGCGGGGATGGTGGGCTGCGCTCTGTGCGGCCCTGGGAAGCGCTGTTCCAGCCACGCTCGCATCCTCCCGGCCGCGCTTTCCAAGCCTCCGTTGAGTCTGGGACAAGGACCTCCAATGCCTCAGATTCCGCTGCCTCCCATGGCAGCAACACGCTCATTTCACGGTTAGTGGTGATCTGGTTTTGTTTTTCATGTGGGGTGTCGGGTGGCTCATAGGTTGAGGGTCTGCCTTCGGCCCAGGTCATGATCCTGGGGTCCCGGGATCGAGTCCCACTTCGGGCTCCCTGCTCCTCCCTCTGCTCATACTCTCTTTTCCCCTCACTGACTCTCTCTCAAATGAGTTAATAATAACATCCTTAAAAATAAGATCGGGCCACCTGAACCTCCCTCTGGAGCAGCCAGAGCCGCCCCAGGAGGTCGGAGCCCAGCAGAGGGACACTGCCGTGGCCGGGACGGCCCGGGGGACTTCGAGGGGTTGGGCAAATCTCAACTACCTGGTGGTTCACTTTTTCCTGCTCCTCTTTTTAAAACCGCTGACGTGGGGCCAGTGAGCGTTAGGACGTCAAGCTGCCATCAAGTGGAGTCTGGCTGCCTCTCGTCTTTGTGTGGCCCGGTGGGATCGCAGGGTCCCTCGAGGTCACTTGAGCACGTTGGAGGTGAGGCGGGGCGGGGCTCGTGAGCAAACGGCCCTCACCCTCGCCTGTGCTCCCCTACTGAGCCCGGCCCGTGTGAACACGCACCCCTGCCCCGGGAGGAGACGCGGGGGCCCCGACCGCGGAGCGAGGACCCGTAGCCACCTGGGGGTCCACCCTTCGGCTGAGAAGGTCGTGTGTTCTCCAGGTTCTCCCAGACCTCGCTCGGGAGCCAGGACATGGGCACTCAGCGTCCTCCTGTCTGTATGAGACCCTAAGGTGGAGCTGTTTTCTCTCACGACGTCCACAACAGGGAGCTTCGTCAGGGAGGGGAGGAGAAAGACACCTACCAGGAGGAAACTTGTTACCTACACGTGCAGGGCACGTTCCTTTTCTCAACTCCTTGCTCAAGCATCTTCAGTTCTCCACTCAAGAGTAGTTTCACACACGCACGCGCACACACACACACACACACACCCCACCTTTCTCCTTCCGGGAATGCGGTGCCACAGATAGAAAGGGGTCTGTGTCCCCATTTTAGTTGAACTGATTTTCGTAAATGCCAACAGAAGAAACGTTCTAGAAGTTCTTCTTGATTAAGAGTGGGACAAAGAGCACGTGAAGACAGCCCAGGGTACATCTGGAGGGCTGTGGCCGAACCGCAAGAGGGCACGTCCCGCTCTCGCCGTCGTCTAGAACACGTCCACACGAGCTGTTCAAGGTGTGTGCAGGCTTCCTTATAACCTGTCCTGTCGCTAGGGTCCTGTTTCTTTAGGCTCCTGCTTATGTCATTCGTGCCAAGTGAGCTGGTCCATACGGTCGGTGACCTTCACGGCAGGAGCAGATGAGTTCCTGGACACTGACTGCCTTCGGATGAGGCATGTGCGGGTCCCCGGTGGACACGGGTGCCGCGTGAGGGACGTCTTCGCCGAGTGCTCTGCCCACCTCCCCGTGGGGCCTCCCACTGGCTCATGACTTTCTCTCCGGCTGCTGCTGTTCCCTTAACTTCGCTGGTGTGGCTGGCAGAAATGCGGACTGTGTCCGGTGACCCCCTGCGCCGTGTGCTGTGGAGTCGGGGCTCTGAGTCTTTACAGAGACCTGTTACCCGGGGAAGCTCAGCGGCGTCCGCGGCCCCCAGTTTCTCCTCGGATTTCGCAGTCCGTGGACGGTCTGGCGCACCGTGAACACACAGCCCACGGCTCTCTGCTGCCGCTGGCTCCCGGCCGCTAAAGCTGGTCTAGTGATCCCGGCCAGTTCCGCATGGCAATGTCCTTGCTGATTTGGACTCGGCATCGTTGAGCAAAGCTATAAACGTCTGCAGATTGGTTTTAAGACTGAGTAGCTACAAGACAGCGTGCTTCTTTGCAGACCCAGGAAGGGGAAGACCACAGTGAGGTCAGGAAACAGTCCTGCTCTGAAGCGTGAGTCCTCCAGAAAGGCTGGCTCAAGCTTCTTCCCGTGGCTTCCCTTCCTCAGTAAGTAAGCAGGAGCTCTGCTCTCGGGGAAGCGTGCTGGTAACCCTTAGCTCAAACTCTAAAGATCTCCAAACCTCCCAGAAGAGAAAGCAACAGGGTTCTGCTCAGCGTCCCTCGGGTCAGCACACGATGCTGTGTGTGCGCAGTCTGGGTGGTGAGATCCCAGTCACGGCGTCCTCCCGCATCCAGAGCTGGTGAAGGAACGCGACCCGTTCTGCCACCCTGCCCGTCACCCAGCACAGAGCCTCATGTCGGCCTCCGGCTCCGGATGCAGCCAGGGGAGGTCTCGGAGCCCCATGACGGCCTGGTCTGCCTTATGGCGGCCACATTGCCGCCAGTCTCTCAGAAAGAAATCCCCAAACTGGACGGGCAGCTTGCTCTCCAGGGGAACAACAGTGCAGAGGACGAGGGCCGGTCCATGGCAGGACAGCTGCACACGGGCCTCACCCGCCACCGCACAGCGCTGGGGACAAGGCACCTGTGTGCACGGCGTGTGTGCAGAGCCCAGCACAAGCAGGAACTGACTCAGGGGTTCCCGGGGTCTGGGGCCTGGCACTGCCCATCCAGCCCCTGTGGGGTCAAGCATTGACCCGTGTGACCCTTGTCTGCTGGCATCCCCACCCCAGGGCCCTCGGGCCCCATGTGGAGTACCTGGTGTCCTTACACGGAGAGGCGATCACGGAAGGAAGACGATGTGGGAGACGCAGGGCAGAGCCTGGAGCAGGGGCTCCCTGAGAGCCTCCGACGTCGGCCCGGGGCCCAGAGCTGCTGGCTGCTGTGGCCTGTGGTCTGGGGCGCCCCGGGCCGCACACCTGGAGTTGGTCTCCGTCCCGCTCCAGCTTCTGCACAAGCGGCCGGCCTTCCCCTTGCCAGGCTTGTCGCGTGTTCTCTGACGCAGTTTCCCTGTCTCTCGCAGCGAGACCATCAGGAAGGGTGCGGCCACGGGAGAGGGTCCAGATTCTCCAAGAGCACTCGGCAGACGGACGTGGGGTCGCACCTGGAGCCCAGCCCAAGTGTGGGAGCGGGCGCGGGCCCTGCTGGGACGTGCGTGTGGCGGCCGCGGCAGGCGGAAAGAGCGCTCCTCCCACGCTGGTGTCGGGGCCGTGGCTGCCGAGCGCACTCGCAGGGCGCCACGTCCGGTGCGGAGGGCAGAGCCTGGGGATGGGGCCGCACGCACACCCCGGACGAGCGCGGACGCCACATGAGCGCAGCCACGCCAACCGCACGATTCTGCCGAGCCTTGCAGTCAGCGCCCACGGATTCCACCTCTGCTGGTGCGAGGATCCACAGCGCACACGTGGCCGGAACGGGGAAACGCACGGTGCGCAGGCGGCGGAGGGTACGGCTCCCGCAGCCCCGGGGCTGGGCCGTCACACACATTGGAACAACAGAGCTGGGTTTGTGGGGAGCACAGGCTGCCCCCAGGAAACAATCCCACCTGCACCCGTGCCGACGGGGGGACTAGAGCCCAAGCCATCGTCTTCGAGGACAGTCCTGACATCTGAGGGGGACCCAGGTGGACACAGTGTCCCCTGATCCTCGGCGATGCCAGGACAACACTACTACCCCAGGCCTTGCACACTCGGGTCTTCCGGAAAAGTAACGGCAGCGAGCACGGCAGGAAACTGCCGACTGACGAAAGAGAATTAGCCTTTCCGCGGGAGAAGGGTGTGGCCCTGGGGACGGAGGACCACGGGCGGATGTGGGAGCAGCTTCTGGCTCCTCCGACCCTGCGACTGGGCCCGAGCGGCCAGCACCTCTCCCCGGTCAGAGGCGCCCCGCGGGCGAGGTCAGCGTTCCTGCTGAGGGGACGCTGGCGACCACTGCGTCTTCTGGACCTTTCCCTGCGCGACAATGCGAGCGCTGTCCACGGAAACGGGACTGAAGTGGCCGAGGAGTCGGGGAGGGAAGCAGCCGAGGGGCGTGTGGAGGGAGGGAAGCGTGGGCTGGGGATAGGAAGTACAGCTGCGAATCCTGATTTCCCGAGGTCCCGGGAGCCCACGGCGGAGCGTTGCTACTCACCCGCACTGACTTCTAGTGAGGAAAACATCGCTGAACTCACGGCAACCTTGAGAGGAACACGGTCAGCTCCTCTTAAAGTATCAGGTTGCCGGAAAGAAAACCCTGGCTGGAGGAGAGAACTTTGTTCCGAGATTCTAGAAGGGAGCCCAGCCCCAGAGACGGGATGCTCGGCGTCGGGGCCCCGAGGGCATGGCTGCAAATATCCCGGGTAACGAAGGGACAGAGGCCCCGAGCAGCAGGACGTGTGGGATTTCGAAGACCACGTGCGGTCGTCCATCCAGGGAAGGGGTCCAGCGACGGCACAGACCTCACAGGAGAAGTGCCGGGAAGGCCGACGCCCTCGGTGGGCTGATGGTGGAAAACAGAGAGGATGATGACTGGCCGCCTTTTCAGCTGCGTTCGTTTAGACCTAAAGATCTCACCAGTTACGAAGCCTCTGTCTGGTGCAGAGGAAGCCATGTTAATAGGCGATTTGGAGAAAATGTATCCGATTACGGCTTTGCCTGAGTCATCTCTTTCCAAACCCGGAAGGGCAGAGAAGGGGTTGAGGGATGGTCGGCGGATGCCGCTCGCTGCCAGTCCGGTGATGGAGCTCAGGCATTCGCGAGTCCTCCGGGGAGGCCAGAGAAGCTCGCTCGCAGCTCATGTTCACGGTGGCCACTGGAGATGTGGAGACTGGCACGGCCGCTCTCAGTCTCATGGCATCCCTGGGCCCTGGGCCTTGGCTGCGAGACCAGAACGGGACGGGGCCAGGGGTGGTGGTCAGGCCTGTGAACAGCAGATGAGCTCCCCGCGGGCCCGTCGGGACGGTCAGACTCCTGGCTGGGCCTTTGGCAACACTGGAATGGGAATGCGGTCGGTGGGAGAGAGGCTTCATTCGGGATGAAGGGGCTGTTTTCACAAGACCCCCAGGAGGGAAGCTCCACCTGATTACGTCGTGGTCAGGCACCGCCGTCCGCAGGTGCCCGCGGTGCTGACGATGGACCGGAACGAGAGGCTCGGCTTCTAGCTGTAGCGACACGGTTGAAGGAACGCAGGAGAATGGAACGTCCTTATTTTTAGGAGGCACAGGCTAAAATATTTCCGTGGCTGTCATGATGCCTAAAGTTCAGCCAAAAAATGGGTAAAGCACGAACATGTCGAGGAAAATCGGCGCAAGACTGCCCGGCAGCCGGGTGGTGGGTTTGCAGGCCACTGCCCGGTGGTCACTTCTACTTGACTGTTGTAAAGCTTCTACAATAAAACGTGGGGGAAGGCCGTGCCGCCGGTGACGTTTCTTTGCCAGGGCTCCTGGGCTGGCCCGCGTGGGAATCCCTCCTGGTCGGGTCTTGCCGCTGGCAGCCTGGGGCCACCTGCTTCCCTTTCTTAACCTCTGGCTCTTCTACGGACAACGGGGGACAGAGGACCGGAGCCTCCCGGGGTTCGCGTCTGTGGCTTCTACCCCCATGTCTACACACAAGTGCTGGGTGAGCGTCTTGACGTCCCCGGGGCCACCCAGCAGGGCTGGAGGTGAAGCCCTTGCTTTCCACGGGTCACCGGATGTCCCGGCCCAGACCTGTGTCTGCGTGGGGGCCTGGGTAGGGCAGAGCCCGTACTGACCCTGTGAGATGTGTTGTTACAGACGGAGACACGTAAATCACGTCTGTCCAACGTGCAAACGGCAGAAAGCTGACGGGGGAGGGGGGAGCGTGAAACCAGGAATCGAGCTCTTGTTGGCGGTGAGCAAGGACCCGCGGACGAAGCTGAGAGCAAAGTGTCTCAGCGGCACCTCGGTGAGGACGGGTGTGGACGGGCAGGGACGGCACATCCGGGTGACAGAGGAGACGAGCCGGCCTCATGGCTCGTGCTCTGCGTATGACAAGGTGGCTGTGGACGGGTCAGGGAGGAGGCGCACCCCCAGTCTGGGCAAGGGAGCCGGGGCCTGTCCGGAGAGGGCGGCCTGGGCTGCTGGCAGGCAGCGTTGCAGCCCCAGACCTCGCAGCCCCGAGGTCAGTCTGGTCATGGCAGCGGCGGGGAGCACAGGGGGCAGAGCCAGCCGGCCCCATGCGGCCCCATGAGCCTGCGGCCTGGCTCTGAGCAGAGGAGGAAAAGGAATGTAAAACCCGAGCCATGAGCGGTTAAGTTGAGCCGACGGTCACTGCAGCTCCTGACCTGACTGCCCAGGTCCTGGAGACACGGGGGCAAGGACAGTACTCGGGACACGGCCTTGTCTCCTGAAACACTGTTTGCCTCTTCCCAGCTTCCCTTTGAAACAAAATGCAGAACCCCAAAACGGGCCCTCTGCCCCAAGCAGCACGGCTGCCCGGGGCAGCGTCAGCCTGACGTGGCGGGGACCGTCTGCCGGGGTGTTTTCCGCAGTTCCAGGAGGCGGGAGAGGTGCCTCTGATGGGCCCGGACGCATCGGATGGGCAGGGGGAAGGCTCGGGGGCTGTGTGGGCTGTGTCCGGGCTCCGGGGGGCCACGGGGTCCAGCCATTGGAGTCCGCGGATGCCGGCCGGCCCGTGCTGTGGAAGTCGGGCCGTCGCTCTGGCCTCCTGGGTGGAGGAACCGCTGAAGGACTTCCTTGCGTGGACAGGTGCGGAGGCAGGAGGACGGGAGGCCTGACTGCGGGGGTCCTGCCCGGGCATCCAAGAATCCAGCAAACCCAGCAACCGGGGAGCTCAGGGGAGGGACGGGGCGGGTCACGGCACAAAAAGTCGGTGCTGGGAAAGCCGGCTCTGGCTCCTTCCGGCCCATGCAGGCGCCGACAGGGGTGGGCTGTGCGCGTATGGCCCCAGCCCTGCCCACGGGCTCCGCCCTGGCTGGCAGAGGGCAGAGGCCGGAGGTGCGGGGAGCCGATTCTGTGCCATGGGGAGCATGTGCGCCCGGCCACAGGAAGCAGGGTTTCCCAAAGAGGCGGCAATTGTCTCCGGTACAGTCTGGCAAGACCAAGACGGTCCACGTCCCCACCCCCGCCCTGCTCAGGAAGGGGAGCAGGCTGAGATCCGGCGGGAGGACCCCCCGACAAGTGAAGACGGCCAGAGGCATGCGGACAGGGCGGTCACTGCAAACGCGTCTGTGCCAACAGTGTGCGGTCCCTGCCCCGACTTCCCAGACCGGCACAGCTGCGCCTTCAGGACCTGGGGCAGCAAGCAGCCCGGCCAGGCTGCAGGGCACCGGCCACGTCTCCCCAGCGCCACGGGAAGAAGCAAGAGGCTCCTGTCAAAGGGCAGGTGTCAGGGCTCCCACGGCCCACTGCACTGTCACTAAGGTCCTGTGGGCAGAGGGGCCCATGGGCTGCTGCCGTGGTCTGGGTTACCACTGTGGGGGGTGGGGGCGCTGGAGGAAGGAGAGACTTTGGGTTTTAGTATTTACCGTTTGGGACCCGGTAGTCCAAGTAAGTGAGCCGGACTGGGGGGTGTTCTGGGTTAAGCCTGCTGGGTGTCCGTGTGCCCCAACCGCTGTGAGCCTCAGCCTCCCCCCTCCCCGGCCAGGTCCTCTTTGAGCCCCGGGACCTAGCCAGAGCCTCACAGCTCCCAGCCTGTCAGCGGCCCCTGCACACAGTAGGCGCCTAATAAATACGTCCGTCCGTTGTGGATTCTTCGTTCCTTACCTTCTAAATATAGACATTCCTATTTCTATGCTGCTTTAAAAAGATTTTATTTACTTATTTGAGGGAGAACAAGAGGTGAGGAGGGGCAGAGGCAGAGAGAGGGGGAAGCGGGCTCCTCGCTGAGCAGAGAGCCCGATGCGGGGCTCCGTCCCAGGACCCTGGGATCGTGACCTGCGCCGAAGGCAGACGCTCCCCTGGCCGAGCCTCCCAGCTGTCTGTAAAACCTCTTTCTAAAGCCCGTCACGGAAAAACCCCTCAGGCCTCATGGAAACGGAAACGGAGGGCCTGGTCTGAGCCGGGGGACTGTGAGAAAAAATCACCCTGGAAGGGCCTTCGGATGCCGGGGTCTGCAGTGCCCGGGTCAGTGTGGAAGGCAGTGCAAGGGGTCGGCTTTTAATACCCTGACCCGTGAGCCCGGTCGGACCGCTGCCGTTTACCATCAGCACACGGCCCGCGGCCGGCGCCAGGCCGGTAGGTGGGACCATCGGGAGCGTGTCGGGGCACCGTGCAGGCGGCAGGGCTGGCCTCCAGGGCGCTGGGACACAGCGTGTGGGACGCAGAGTGGCTTCGCTGTGCCCTCCAAAACGTCAGCGGACCAGGAACGTTTTCCTGTGTTTGAAGTGTGCCCGACCGCTCTCGCCTGCAGTTCCTGGGACGGGGACCGGGTCACTCCCGTACGCGTCGGCCGGCACGCAGCAGCCTTCCGAGAGCGTCTGTTTCTGGCAGCCACTGGGGGGGCCCTACCTTCGTCAGGCGGCGAGTCTGGCCTGAAACCTGCTGGAACACGGGAACTTGCTGCGTTTCTTAGCCACGTGGCTGAGGAAGGGTCCTGGCACCAGGCAGGGGCAGACCAGGCCAGTCTGTTTCCGGCCTCCGCGTGGGCCTGTCTGTCCGTCTGTGAGTCACACCACATACAACACAATCGAAGACCATCTCCTGCTGGGTGCAAGTGGATTAAAGCGCTGGTCTCTCTCTGTGTCTGCTTCCTGGTGCCGATCTGCGCAGAGCGGGCTGTCGTGACGCGGTCAGGACGCGGGAGGCTGGCGGGCATCTGCGGCCCTTCCCCCACCCTGGGCCCACAACGCAGACTGTCCTCAGGGCTCAGAGCTTTCCAGGACGCCGGGAGGACCGCAATCAGATGAAGGGGAGGCTCCACGAAGCTGAGACACGAGTCTCAACCCGCACACACGCAAAGTATTCACCGGGGCCCAGACGTCCTCAAACCAGGACTGTGCCCCTGGACCACAGCGGAATCCACTGACTCCGTCTCCCGGCTGGGGACGGCTCCGCAGCCACGAGCGCCCGCAGGAACCCAGGCAAGCCGGGGTCGGTGCAGCAGGCCCCGCCCGGCCAAGTTCCCCTCCCTCGCCCGGAGCGCAGCCCCGTACGTACAGGTCAGCACCGCCGGAGAGCGGTTCTTGGGCACGTTCTCCTCCCTCTGGGCCACGAGCGAGCTGTTGGGCTCGGCCTGGTAGACACAGAGCGCCTCCCACTCCTTCTCCAGCCGGTTCTTGTTCTTCAGGTGGTCCTCCATGTAGGCCTGGAACGGAAAACAGAGACTCAGGGACGGCTGCGGACGGTGGGTCCTTGGTGTGACACGGGACACAGGGCGCAGCCCACGCATCCCTGCATGCATGGGTGAGGAAGCGGTTCCCCGCGGACCCGGGAAACGCACAGGCCTGCCGGACGCACAGGACAGGGCAGGCTCTTTCGCTGTTTTGCTGGTTGGTTCCCGGGTGTTCGTGGCATGTGTGATCCAGGGGCAGAGCCTGGCGTGACGAACACCCGGGCATGGCGTGACCCCGTCAGCTATTACCAACCAACGGGCAAAGAGAAGGACACACCACAGACCAGGTCTGATCAACCGACCTGAAGCCGGTGTAGACGTGTCCACACAGACGCCGTCTTCCTTATGACTGACCTACTTTTCTGAATCCAGTGGGTGTGAGGTTCTGAGGATACGGGCTGCTCTGACGTGTGCCCGGCGTTAACCCGCGTGGGGCGGACACAAAAGACAAATCAAAACCGAAACCCAGAACAACGGAACCGATGTCCTGACCCTCGGCTGCACAGATCTTAATCTTTCCGGGCACTTGTCTGTCAGTGGTGATGGCCGGAAGTGGATGAGGAAATGCTTCCAGAACATTCCCTCCCACAGAGACAGCCCTGTCCGTGCATTCTCACCAATCTGTGTAGCTGAGAAATGACCGTGGCTTTAAGGAAAAGCATTTCAAATAAACCCCAGCGGCTTTATTGTGCCCGACGGAAATACCGGTCCCACCCTGGGACGCCGTGTTTGTGGGTCTTCGGTGTCGTGTGTGGACACAGGTCTTCAGCTATGTCCACACGCAGAACGAGACACGCCCACGAGTCCGGGTTCCTGGTGGTGAGGCGCCCCCACGCCCAGTGAGGGCTGGCCCCGACCCCTGCCCGCCCCTGCCGTCCTCTCACTGCGGGAAGCACGCATGTCAGGCCCCCCCACAGGCCAGGACAGGACTGCCCCACGCCTCCTCCCGGCCGGCCGCACTGGGCTTGGGGCACCAGCTGTTGGACTAGAGCTGACTCGGACTGGTGTGTTATTCACTCAGTAAACAGCAGCTTATCCGCGTGGGTCCACAACCCACGGAAAGCGCCATAGGAGAGAAGGCCCTGCCCTCAGGGCTGCCTGGCCCAGCGGGAGAGCCAGCGACGGCTGTGACCAGCCAGCTGGGCTGTCACTGTCCCTCGGGGAACGGACAGACGGCCTTTTGTGCAGGTGACATCCGCGACCCTCCACGGCACGGCTTCCCCAGGACGGGAGCCGAGGGCGCCGCGCCTGCCCACCCCTCCCCACCAGGGCCCTGCACCATGACCTCCGCGCAGACAGCCCCTCCGGGTTCTTGGCAAGGGCAGGCGGTGGATTTAAGTGACGTCGAGTGGCCCAGTCCGGAAGACATTGACGGCAAACTGCTTGGTTCTTTTCGTTGGAGAGACCCTCCTGGAATGCCGAAGACAGAGTGACCCTGATGAGGACAGCTTCGCATGAGATGACAGTTAGGTTCCGTGAAACATTTACCACCGACGATACGGTGTGAGGGAGCTGGGGGGGACAGCTCCGGCTGAAGCGGGTGCTCTGTGTTTCTGGGGTCACTGCCCTCAAGATGCTGCCTGCGAAAGGGGCGCTGGACGCCCCCTGAATTCCTGCAAACGGGTGTGCACAGGTTCACCTCGACGGGATTTCTCAATTTACAGTGAGAAATACCAACCGGGGCTGTAGGAAGCACGGCCGGGGCGTTGCAGGGGGCAGGAAAGCGCAGGTGCGGCTGTTTTTCTTCATGGAGAACAAATCAGGAAAGATGCGCTTGATTAGATTAAGACGGACGGAACTTGTTCATTCTCTTGGCGTGTGCGGCTCCAGTAGCCTGTGTCTGTCATGCTCTGGTCTCGATTTGATCTGTTCTGCTCATGTTTTCATGAGGCATCATTTATGATATAAAACGGATGTAATTTCCCCATCCATGGTTTTGGAGTTTCCTCTTCCACGTTTGTAGATGAGATTCCTGCCCTTCTTTTCTGAAGATTTTATTTATTTGTCAGAGAGAGGGAGAGAGAGAAAGCACAAGCAGGGGAGAGGCAGGCAGAGAGGAGGAAGCAGGCTCCCCGCTGAGCGGGGAGCCCGATGCGGGGCTCGATCCCAGGATCCCGGGACCATGACCTGAGCCGAAGGCAGATGCTTCACCGACCAAGTCAGGTGTCCCAAGATTCTTACTTTTCATCTGTGACACGAGAGCATTTTTCACGTTGTCTGTGGGGAAGCTTTAGTCATAAAATAATGTGTTTTAAACCCAAACCAAACTGGCAGAATAACTTAATTCTGGGAGGTCCTGTCTCTCAAGGGTGTGAGACCTGCAGATCAGAACAGGTACCGTCGGCGCCTGAGACGCAGTCGCCTCCGGAACAACGGGGCAAGTCAGCATGTGGTGAAGCTCCACCCGGGCTCTTTTCCCCAGAGCGAGCACAGAGCTGCGGGCGTGCGAGGCCGACATCCCGGTACTTCTGGTGTGTGTGTGTGTGCACGCGTGCGCGGCAGTGAGTGTGGCGGGAGGGTGCGGGTTTTAAACCGCACACGTTTATTACACAGTAGCATGCACAGAAAAGAACAGAAAATGAAGGTAAGTGGAATGAAAACAAAAGCCACTCGTAACTGCACCGCGGAGCTGACCGTAAGGCTCTTCCTGCCCGCGCACGGCGGCCTTTCTCTCCCTTCTTCAGTGCCGCTCACTGCTCCTGCTTGGACAACATCCACGTTACCGGCCTTTCTGGTCCAAGATGGAAAGAAGCTGAGATGAAACGTTCAGCTTCCTTTTGGAGAAGCCAAGGCCTAGATTCCTTAAACCCTTACCCCAAAGCCCCTGGCAGCCACCAGCAGCAGGGCTTGGGCCTGCCACCTGGGACACGGCTGTTGTGTCCTGGCTCCCTCCGGCCACCTCCTCCCCACACCCTCCCTTCACACCCACTTCCTCGTCCGCTCACAGAGGGACAGGATCGCCACTCCTGTTCCCAGATACCACCGGTTTCAAAAACCACCAACGCAGCCTAGGCCAGCACTAGCCTTTGTCCAAACTTCGTCGAACACTTATTATTTTAAAAGCTACGTCTTTGTGACAATCGTCGCATTCTGCGTTGTGCTCTGGCTTGGGGCGTCAGGACATTCTGTCCCTCATGAGATCAAGATTGTTGAGAATGGGGCCAATGTCTCATTCACCTGGCACACGCTTTGGGCACACGGTCAGTATTTGCTGGATGACTGCTCACAACCTGGAAGTTTCTAGAAGTAATCCGTACTACAGATAAACACTTTATGTCAACGATGGCATCCAAAAAAACTGCCTTAGCATCTTCTGAAGTTGGAAGAACTGCCCTGACAAGTAATGCATGGACTATTTCCTCACCTCCTTCCTCCTTGTGGGTTATGCAGCCCCTCCAACATCCACGCCGAGCGGGCGCTGCCACTTTCTAATGGTCCCGTGGCCACCCTGACGTCATGGCAGCCTTAGGAACCTGGAGGCACCACAACAGTTGAGAGAGCTCTTCCCCAACCCTCCTCCTTGGCCCTGAGTCCAGCTCTTGTCTCCCCAGTTCTCAGTCATCGTGGGAATCGTGCCCTTGGCCAGCGCCTCCCGTTCCGGGCGTGATACGTGCCGCCGTGGATGCCCTGAGGGATGTTTCTAGAACCTGTCGTCCCCAGAGTTGTGAGCATCTGCTCAGCCACATCACTTTACACAGTCCCTGTTACAGGCTCTTGAGTACCTCCAAAGGGAAACTTCAAGAGACAGGCCTGGGATATACAAAGTACTAGTTAATGTACTCGTTAATAGGACTAGAAGGAAAGCAGCCTGAGCTGGTGGGACCCCACTGTGACGTGCACTCTGGAAATGTAAAAGAAGTGAGGAGTCGGGGCTTAGCCGTAGTTGGTTCCATCTGAGGAGCGTCGGCGGGTCAATCTTGACAGCTGCTGTTGGTCCTTTAAGAGTGTTGGGAAGCAGGACCCCGAGCTTTGAGAGGGGCTCACTGTGCCCCTAATAATTGGGGGTGAGAGAAGTTTTGGATGAGTGCTGAGCGGGGGGCTGTCTAAACCTTCCTGAATTCTGATAGGTTTCCTGGGACTAGACTTAATGCACTTGCAGAAAAGATAATCCCCAGACAAAGTGTCTGTGGGGAAAAGCCCGCGGGTTCCAGAGCGTGGGTTTTCCACGTCAGTAACTGGGACACGTCGGCTGACGCCAGTCTCGGGCTCCGCGGCGTTCGCAGTAGGGCAGGTGGGAGATGAACCAGCACTTCTTCTGAGTCCTCTGCCCAGCGAGAACGACACCAGCTTCTGTGAACCGCACGTTAGGAGATACTAACCCAACCAGACGTTCTCGCATTTAATCTTCCTCGTACGAGTCCAGATTCCCATCTTGTGTCTCCTTTCCTGGCTCACGCTATTAGAACACTGGTAGGAAGACTAAAGACCCTTTCAGGGTCACAGGGACTAAGGGCCACCAGATGACACAGCGTCCGTGTGTCAAACAAACCGACAAGCCTCCACGTTGAATGGGATCATTTTACACAGAATCCCAAACCTTTGGGATGAAAACGTTATTGTTTGGAGACATGCCCACCATTTGTCAAGATAGTTCAAACGTTTTCTGCAATGAGCTTTCTGACGTCAAGAAAGTGGCTTCTAGAAACATGGAGCGTCTGGGATGCTCTGACACATGATGGGGTTTCACTACAAACCGCCAGAGCTCGGTGTCTTTGGGAGCCGACCGTAGCTTCCATCCACAAAGCCTTCAGGGAAGCCCCGGGAGCTCCCGCTCCGCTGGGACGCAGAGGAGTGGACCAGGCCCCGACTGGGCTTTGGAAGGCTTCTTCACAGCGTAGGACACGGCAAGGGCTGGTCGCCACATAGACTTTCTGGTTATACTCTCCTCTCACTGGCCCTTAATTCACCGCTACGTAAAATGGGGATCAGAACACAGATGTGTCAAGGCGGTTCTGAGGGCTGACCGGTCACTCTGTGAAGTCACTTCAGGAATATGAAGTGTGCCCACGCAGAGGACGGTGATCGCAGCGGGCCTCCACTTTTCTTTGGAAACAGAGGGACTCTCTTGAGTTGGGGTCTGCATTCTATGACTTTATGGCACGTCCTGGGGACATTGTCCCTGACCTAATGACATACGACACGAGTCTCCAGAAGCAGCAGCCACCGGTGCAGCTTGAATGCAGAATCCCAGGGCTGCTGCGGGGGCACTGCCACGGGGGACGGCCATCGCCGCGGGCGCAGCTGCACCGTCTCCCTGGGTGCAGCGACATCACCGTAAGTACCACCGGAGAGGAAAGAAGCCGCGCCAGCAAGCACGCGGTCCCTGGCTTTGGAGGCCTGTCCTTGTCCCCGGGGACAGCGGGCCTCCTCACTCAGTCTCCACCTCGTGCGGATGGAGCCAACACGTGCTCGGACCGCCGTGCTGGGTTCACAGCCGGCTGACCGTGCAATCGGGGATGGTTCCGGAACGCACCTGCTCCTCTCGCCGTGCTCCCGTCTGTGGCTCGCTGCCTCGGGAGGGAGGTATCAGTGGCCAGGCTTGAGGAGTCCCTGGAAGACGCCAGTAGAAGGGAAGGTGTGAACTCAGCGGCTAACAAGACATTTTCCAGTGTGGAGAGCGGTGCTGATGGCCCGTGGCTGTTCGGACTCCGCGCCCCCAGCCCGCGTCCTGCTGGGGGACTGTTTCCCGGGCATCATCTTATGTGTAGTGTCAACGCCGGGATCGGTTCCCAGGGTCACGAAGGAAAGAATGCCACTTAGTAGAATTACTGTTTCCCCACACGCGACAGGCGCACGTCCACGCTTCGATGCTGGGTGGCAGGGCTCTGCCCGCCTCTGAACGTCGGGTGCCGGGGGCACTGCGTGGTTGGGGGTCGTCTGGGCCCGGCGCAGGGCAGCATGGCGGGACAGCGAAGGTGATTCGTTCCGTGAAACGTGGGGCAGCTTCTGTGTCATTCCAGCATCTCCCGCCACCGGTGATGAAGAGGTGTGATGCCCGGCCAGCGGGTTCATTATCACCTGAGAGAACAGTGGGAACAGCTCCCTCCCACGGAACGCCGACGCTCATGGGGATGGAGGCCCACGGACAAGAAGTGAAACGGCCTCCACTTGGCCTCACGTCCCCTCAGCCGGTGTGTACAGAAACCATCAAGGTCAGCGCCCGACTGCCCTCGCAGGCGTCCGGACACCTGCTCTGTGGGTCCTCACACAGGAATCACGCAGAGAACCGCCCGGTGCAGCTTCATTCTACAGCAGCACTGCCGGCCACCGGCACCTGCCACCGTGGCCAGGGCGCGCTGAAGCACGCTGGGCTCTGGGAGACCTGGTTTTTATGGGGGAAGCTTTGTTTCCGTTCCTTTCTTTACCTTGGTGCCTAGGAGCGTGTGACTTTACTGTATGACAATCAAACCTTTCGTCCGAGTGACGAATGCAGCCCAGTTACATTCCTTTCCTCGTGAGAAGACCTTGTCTGGGCTGTGAGGTCGGCGAGCGGGAGAGGAGCGTCTGTGAAGGCAGCAGTAAGCTGCTTCTGCTGCCGTTTGGGCAAAGGGAGGACCTTTTCCTCTTTAAAAATCCACATTGCCACCTGTCTTCGTTAACACACGAAAGGCAAATGTTGATGTTAAATGTTTGATTTCCTGCAGTGAGAGTTTGGATTCCAAGTAAAAAGTACGAAAAGATGAACGGAGAAGTTCGGGGGGGTCGTCGTCCTGACTTCGGCGGCCGCCGGCTCGGCAGGGCAGAGTCTCCGCCAGACCCATGGCCCGTCGCTCTGTAACAGCCTGAGCGGGCCGTGAAGATCCTTGAGATTCAAATGAAATCTGATGTAGTACATTCAAGTCCCAAGAAGCACAGATCTGGTCAAACGATCAGAGGGTAGCCTTGTTACTTCTCAGCTTAGGAAAGATTTGACGGAAACAGGAAACGTGCGCCCGGATCGTGTTCAGATCACCCCCGACTCCATCACAAAGAGGTCACGGACTGGGGCCCTGCACGGAGGCGGTCGCCTGCCCGCCCAGCGGGTCCCTCCCACGCACCGAGCCCCACGCCGCGGGACTGCTGGTCTCCCTGGGTGGCTCAAACATGCGTTCCTTTGGCGGGTAGACACACGTTATCCTTAAAAATGGCAAAAAGCCCACAGACCCAGGAAAGGCCAACTCAAAGCATGTTCCTGTGTTGTCAAAACGGACTTTACGTGAGAAAAACAAACACAGTCTGGCCTTCAGCCTCTGGTTGTGTGTATAAAGGCCTAAAGACGTATGTGTGAGGAACAGAGGAAAGACTTGGGGTTCTAATCCTTTTGATTACATTTTAAAAATCGCCGCCATGGAAATTCGTTCTGGGAAGGGAACATTTCCACACATCTTTGCAGTGAGCCTGGTTCATCCTGGTGAGGTCGACCAGCAGGAACGTCATGTGAGCAGCAGAAATGACCCACTGGCAAGTGTGAACCCTCCCTCCGGGGGCTCTGGAGGCCCAGCGGAATCCCAGGGCTGTCTCCACGTGACTCAGCAATGCACGCTCACGCGTTATGTTGTCGCCAAGCCAACGGCAGTGTCAGAAGTGTGAAGGGGTTAAAACGGTGGAGCAGAGTTCAAAGGCTGCCAAGCGGAGAGCCTTTAAGAGAGAGTCCCCAGCTCGCAGGCAGGCGAGGCACGGAGTGGGTGAGCACAGCAACACGACCCAGTACAGAGGAACATGCTGGGTTTGAGCCCGTGAACACTGAGTTCTCTGTTTTATTTAAAATCCCGTTTGTGACTGAAAAATAGAACACATGCAAGAACTAGGAAAATACACAAAACCTCTAAAGAAAACATCATGTTTTTCAAAGAACGTCTGGGCAGCCCCCTGGGCCGGAGTCTCCGAGGCAGGCGTGGAGATGGCGTCCCCCACGCTTCCGGAGGCTCGGGGAGAACGCAGGGGCCTCTCAGCAAAGCGACCACAGAGGGGGACTTGGAAAGTCATTACATCTTGATTATGAGGAACCGAACTAATTGGGAGCGTTATTATAATTTTGGGTCTTGGTATCCTGCATCTAGAAACAGGTCCAGAATGGCTAGAGATCGTATTGACAAAAGAGAGGCCTTGAACAGCGGCGGACGAGCCTGTGGGGCATTTCCTGGAATCCTTCAGTAATCACCCCGGCCACGGGGTGGTCTTCAGGGGTGCCGCTCGCAGCAGGCCGCCCTGCCGGACTGAACACACGTGCATCGAGTACGTGCGTGACTTCTGTTAACCTCGACCCCACAGACTTGCAGAGGAAGAAAACCGCAGCTTGATGAAACTCACAGTTAAAACCGCGATGGGAATGGGTAAGAACGAACGCCTTCGGTCCCAGAAAGGTTCTACTTAACAAACTTCAAGAAAGCGCAGGTCTGTCCTCACCACCTACTCTGACTGAGCAGGAGGAAGGGGGAAGGTCGGCCTCCAGCACGACGGGGCTCCGTGTGCACGTGGGGGCAGCGGGAGCGACTCGGGCTCCGCAGGGCGATGGCGGGGGGCGGGGCAGCCCGCGTGCTGGTGGCGGTCATGCTGCGCCGTGTTTCAGGCCGTCACTCCTCGAGGAGCCGGATGAGCGTAAATAAACAATTTTATGAGTCTTATTATCTCATACAGCATCTTAGAAGTTAAGTTCTGCGAACAGAGGTTAAAAGACAAAGATGGAAAACAGTTAAGAAAATTATCCTGCACTTTCCATCCACGTACAGGTGTTAACGTTTAAATTTCAGGCAAAGAGCTTCCTTGACGGTATGAGTGAAAGCGAACTTCTCCTGTAACTGGGGGTGCGAGACCCGAGCTGCATTCCTGGTCCAGACCCCTGCCTAGGGCTGGTGGCTTAGCGACTTATTTATTCATTATTCACGTTGTCGTGAGCACGTCGGTGAGCCAGGTGTGTGTGTGTGTGTGTGTTCCGGGGACCCGGCAGAGACTCAGTCAGTGTGCGGCTGGTTTCTTCAGGTGGGGGACAGGCCGCAGATGGGTAAACGAACACGGTTCCAACGGTGACTTCATAGAGCGGTAAGAACACGCGACAGAGATTCAGCAAGGGGTGTGTGCGGGAGGCAGGGGCTCAGACCCCAGGAGGGGCGGCCCCTCTGATGAGCATATTTCTGAGGGTCTCCTGCCGGGTGGGAAGGGCTCACCGTCTCAAAAGTGAGGGGATCACAGGGAGACAGAGTAGCCGGAGTGAGAGCCCGGGGTGGGGATGGGCCTGGTGTAGTCCAGCAACAGAGAAGGCCAGTGAGGCGGGGCGGCGGCCCGTGCCCCAACCCCAGGGAAGCCCGCTGGCCGCAGGGGAAGCCTGAGGTCTCCAGTGAGAGCGGCAGGAACCCGCTGGGGCGTTTTAAACAAAGGAGGCACATAATGGGAAAGATGCTTTTAAAAGGTCACTCTCACCCCAGGGGAGACCAAGCACACAAGACAGGCCGTCAGCACACGAGGCGCAGGGGTTGACATTTGGGGACAACAGCGGGGGTGGAGGGCACGGAGAAAGGGGCGGAGGCGTCCTGTATTCCGGAGCCGAGCTGCCGGGATTCACTCACGGGCAAACAGGGGACCCGAGCCCGACAGAGACCGCGCATCTGCTTTCCAGGCTGCTGCGCCTGCCACTCCTCTGCTCCCGGACCTGCACTGCTACGGCGTCCTACAGCCTGGCCACGCCTTCCCGGTCGCCCGGCCGCCGCAGGGCAAGGTCCCGCCGAGCTGGTCAGAGAAACAGGGTCACAGCCTTCCCCTACTCCAAGTCAAACATCGGGGTAAAACCCGACACATTCCATCCACATTCCTGGCATTTCCCGCACCCTTCATGCTTTCGCAGCGTGGACGGAATGCTGGATGGCCGCGGCCCCACGCAGTTGTTGACGTCACCACGCGTGTCCGAAGAGCCCCAGAGAGTCAGCAGCCGACCGCTTGGCTCCCGGTTCGAACACCCAGTCCCACAGCCACACTGCCCCGAGCGGCCTGGTGCGCGCGGTCTCGGACAGCGGTCCCCAGGCGGACACAGGTGTGCGAGCGCCGCTGGGCCCCGGGCCGGGGAGAGCGGGGGAGACGCGGTGCTGACCCCCGCCGGGACACCCCCGCCGCCGTCCCCGAGCTGCTTCCATGTGACACTGAAGATTCCACGAGAGGTCCGCGGATCGGAGCAGAATGATGGATCCGTGCATTAAAGTGCATTTTTTTAATCTTTTAAAGACTGAAACCACGAAGACATCAGGTTTAGGGGGAAAACGAGACTTCTGAGGGAATGGAAAGACAACCCTCTGCACCCCGGAACACCCCCTGCCCGTGCTCTTTGGGCGCCAAGTGGGGGGCAGCCCAGAGTTTCCGAGGAATGGAGGAACGGCCACAGAGCCCCACGTCCCACGAGTCCGCCGTCTGCGTGTGGCTCTAGTGTGGCCTGAAGCCCAGGACACACGTGGGGTTTGCCGCGGGCCCTAAAAGGGAATCTGCCCTCCCACGCCAAGCTTCCCGGGCTTCTAGAAACCCAAACACGGCCCTCCCCCTGTTGGTGGCGACACCGGGCACTCACCCGATGGTGCTATAAATTTAGTATTTTAGTCCACGTCCTCAACTCAGTGGGGAAAAGCAGGACAAAAAAATAAATGTGAGCTACATTTTAGGTGCTCCCAACAGGCCAATTATTTTACCTCTTTCAGTCTCTCCCCTGCCGGCAGGGAGGCTGGCATAGCCTCGGCCGTCAACAAATATTTGCTGTAGGAACCCCCTCCCGAGACTGCGGGACGGCCAACCCGGGCCCCGGCAGTCGGAAGCGGGGCCCGCGTGGGGGACACCTGCGTCCACGGCAAGAGCCTCGGCACGGTTGCCGATGAAATCTTCCTGGACAGATGGATCCCGGTGCTCCGTTGAACAATATTTACCATTTATGATCTCAACTCCCAGAGCATTCAGAAGTGGAGAAGGGCAGATTTCTAGACTATTAAACAGATTCTCATTGCCTTTAGCATATTCTCATATGTCTTAAGTTTTCCAGCTCTGGCTCCTTCCTCTGGCTGGCTGACGGACCCTCTCACCTTCGCTGGGATATTTGGGAATATTGCATAATCCTTTCCTGGAATGCACGAGCAGCTCTGGGCCCTATAAAATATTAATTCACTTTAAAAAATATTTGCACGTGGAGTCGCAGAAAGCGGCTGTTTTAACGGCACAGGCTTTCTTCAAACCTCTCTTTCCACTAAAACATTTTCTTCGAAATTATTTTCATAAGAAAGATTAACAATTTCAACATTAGCTGCTAATCCCCTTTCATTTAAAACTCTGCTGATAAAATTCTTTGCTTGTCATTCAAATAGTAAGTAATAATTATAGATTTGAGGCTTCCATCTCTGGCTTCATTAATGGTAAATTGCATGCAAGTTTGAAGCGTAAGTCCGCTTTGATACATCTCAAAATGCAATTTCCACAGCCTCCCTGGGCTATGCACAATTAATTATACAGTTAATAAGGGAACTATGTTAATGAAAGGAACATTATTCATCCAGACCACCTGCCTTTACCAAATATCTTTTGTGCGCTTCTCTTCTTTTTGTGATGTTGGTGTACAGACAATAACGACAACCAGCACCCGTCCCTGCAACCCCTCAACTGACGACGTCGCGATTTTAAATATCCATCTGCTCGTTGGCAGCTCCTTCAATCATCACAAGTCTAAAGAAAAAATAGTCCGGCTTTATGATATTTCTGCTGATTTCTGCTTTTTAAGAGTTTAAAATGTCTGCCCACGGCATGGTGAACTCTTGAGACAGCTCTTTCCTCAGCAAGAGCCCCCCCCCCCCCCCACGGCGGCATCTAGCTTCTACCGACGACGGGCTGGGAGTCAGAAGGGGCTTCGCAGAGACGACGGGACCTGATGGTCCCCCGTTCTCCCCTCCCCCATGCCAAGTCTCTGTGTTTTGCACAAAGTAAACCATTCCATCTGTAAGATCGAAGATTGACTACGGTTTTGTGCAGACACTGATGTTAACTTTTACAAAGAAAGTTCACATTTCTGGGACTCTGATGTAGAACAGAAATCAGAACACTTTAACTGGAGAAGAAAGCTGCCCGACAACGCCGCATTTCTACTTTTTTCTACAGATTACTTCAGCAATGTGAAAGAATGTGTTTGCAAAGAGTTATCCCTATTGATATAAATTAATATGCTCTTTACTAAACGAGAACATGGGAATTTGATTTCAGCTGTAACCATGTCCCTTTGACACATGAAAAATACCTAAAGACGCGAGTTATTTAGAGACTCCACTCGTGTACAAAATGCAGCAGGAAACCAACGCTGGGTTCCAAAGAGTTGACAGGAAACACAAGAGGGGGACACAAGAGGAAACATGTCACGAAAAGGCAGTCCTAGGACAACCAAACCCTGAAAAGGCCTTCTGTTAACAAATTCTCGTAGAAAAATAGGGTCTCCACAACCAGGGGCACCCACTGCCACCTCTGGACCTGGGGTACCTGATGGCCGCTGCTACGTCTCCATGACAGTGCGGGCGCCCGGTGGCCGCTGCTACGTCTACCCGACGGCTGCTACTCAGCGAGAGGAGGCGAGATGGAGGAACCGGTCACCCGTCTGCTGTCTACACTGGCGTCCGTGAATCGGGCGGCACTTGTTCCTGGAGCTCTTCAGAAGCAGGTTTTGAAGAGCTGCGTCTCCGTGCGGTGGGCCAGCAGAGTCACGCATTGAACGGCTGTCCAGCTACCGTCCCCACGTGGAGGGTCAGCTACAAATTCACATGGCCTCGGTGGTATGACAGGAGCACGGCGACTGCGGTCTGAGGACAGAGCCCTGGAGCGGGGGGAGGGGCTGGTTGCCTAGCAGCACAGATGGCCCCGCCGCCCAGGTGGCAGGTCCTCCCCGGGCAGCACTGGGCGCCCCACACTGATGACCACGTCCTCGCTGCGATCCCGAGGGCGTGCTCAGGGAGAACAGAGAGTCGCAGTGAGGGGACGTCGGTTCACCACACGGACACGGAACTTCTCTCCCAGGTGTGGACGGGCAATGCTGGCTCCTGCCGCAGCGCGCTGTCGGGACGCGCTTGTAGGAGTTCTGAGAGCATCCTCGGGTCCAGAGCGTTTGGGAGCTTTGCCGTCCTAGAACCAGCAGGCTATGTGCTGCGGGCAATAAACGGGAATGGGGACCAGCCCACGGCGCAGATGCCAGCAGCTCGCAGAAGACCCTGCGTTTGTTTTCCCCTGGAAGAGGCCCGAGTGTCCCTGACTTTCCCACAGCGGCCTGGCAGCAGCGGGACAGCTGACATGTGGTGTGGACCGCGGAACAGCAGCAATCGGTCGGCCACCAGAGCCGGGAGCCGATGGGCTTCAGTCTTCAGTCGATGCCTTTGAAACAAGGAGCTCAAAGTAGAAAAGAGAAGTGAGTTGATCTGTCAGAAATCATCTTCACTCTCAGGGTGAGAAGTCAGAGAGAAGACCATCAAATATATTTTTAGTCTTCCAGCTCGGCCGCCAGTCCGACGGCGGACGGCCCGCATCCCACACCCACGAGTTCTGGGGTCTGACGGGTGAAGCGAGAGTGCGCTGTCAGACGTCACACCACCCGCTCTCCTGGCCCCGCGAGTGCAGCCACAGAGCCCGGGGCCACCCCTGCCACAGCTGTCTTTATGGTCACCGCAACGAGGTACCGTCTGGAACACCTCCAGGGCCGCCAGCCGTCAGCACCAAGGGTTCCAGGCTCAGGGCAGTGCGCACCCGCGGACGGCTTAGTCTGGACGCTCGGGTGTGGGAAGACTTCCTGAAGCACGTAACCCCTTTGCCAGCACACGGTGGGGAAGCGTGGGAACCAGTCCGAATGAGGTCACGGCCAGGCTTCCTTTGACAAGAGCTTGCCGCCGTCATGTCGTCCTCATAATGCAGAATGAAGCTGGCTCTCAGACGCGACTGTCGAGGTGGTGTGAAATCAAACAGGGCTGCACACTTTCCCTGCACTCCCTACATTTAACTGCTTTAAGTCTCATGTTCCCAGAGGCATGAGGAATGAGGTGTCCTGACGAGCCTTCCCTGTGAGACACGTAGAAGTGCTGCGTACATGGCACAGCCAGGTCTCCGTAAGATGAAGGGAGTCCTCGGAGATCCAGAATGAGGTGGAGAGTGGCCTGGTTAGCTCGTGACCCGAAGGCCCTCAAGCCCTTGCGAGCGGGTGTGGCAGGTACTTTCCAGCCCCTCAGACCCAGGGCGTCTTGCTCCTGCTGTCCACGAGGGGTCTTGGGGAAACCTGCCAGGTGGAAGGTGAGGAGGGGGATGCGGGAGCCCCCCTGCCCCGGGACCCTGGGAGGAACTCATTCCCAGGGAAAGGGCTTGCTCGCACCACAAGAAAGCATGTCTCTTTCCACGTGGATCCAGAACAGGAAGACTTTGGACCACAGGCCTCGACGAGACAGAGGCTCACGTTGACAATATGTGGGCGGCCTGAAAATCTCCAGGTGAGGAACTCATACAAAGATGGTCCTGGTTTAATGGGAGCCTAGCCTGTGTGGCAAAGTGACCCAGGACCTCTCTCGAGTTAAACACCCTCCACGCAGCCCCACAAAGTTCTGAAAGATGGACGTGACGGAACGCAGCAGACAGCAAACTCGCCCCCTAAACAACTCAGCAAACACATCAAGAGCAGGATCAGCTTCAGAAGAACCTGGATGACAGAAGCATCAGACGGAAACAATCAAATCCTGGGTTTACAATGACAGAAGCTACTGAGCGGGGACCGACGGCGGGAGAAGAGCACAGCAGGTTTGAGAACGAATAGTCAACACAAATGAAGACGATACCCCTTGGAGTTACCCGTGTGGCGGGTGGTCACGTACTGATTAGACACTGTGGAAGAGAAACAAGGCAAACTGGACAGCAGACCCGGGGAACGCCCTGGAGCGTGGGTGGTGGGGCGACCAGAGACCGGTGAAGACACGAAGAAGCGACGTGAGGGCCACGGGAGCACCACGACGGATGCTTCCCCAAGAGCAGAGAGCACAGACCGCCACACGTCAGCTGTCAACGACTGTCAGTCCTGGGACCCACGCACAACAGGGACTCTCCGAGGGAGGAGTACGGCAAAGCTGGGGCCGAAGGAAAAAGAAAGTAGGTCTGCACCCAGACCGGGCTCAAGAAGACCCTGGAACGACACAGGTGTAGGGCTCAGGAAGAATGTGGGGAGGCCTACAAAGACAGCCACGGGGCCGGTCACAATCTTCTCAACAGCCATGGCATCAAAGACAGCAGGACTTTTGAAGAACGAAGGAACATCAACGAGACTTTGCCCGTTGGCCAATCTGTGAGGCGAGCGTGAGGGTGGATAAAGAACATTCTGGGCCCGTTTGTCACGGACGCCCTCACCTCCTAGCCAGTGAACAGGGGCTAAGTGAACCAGTGAGTGTCGCTTCTCCTGTTTTCAGGAAACCACAGCAGTCGCGTCGGGATCAAGCCCAGGCCCGCACGTGGGGCTCCGTCTGGCTAGGATGCGGTCCAGCTTTACACACGGACTTCCTGTCTCATCCGCCACGGATTCCAGCCCCGGGGCCGCACTCAGGGCTTCGAGGAGCTGTGCCCGTGCCCGCTCTGTCCGCGGCCCACCCCAAACGGCTGCTCCTCCCTGGCTAACACTGTGCCTGGTACCAGCCAGGGCCGACTCCCCTCCTCAGTCTCCCTGCCACCCCACATTTCCATGGCGGACGTCTTCCAGCAAGAGCGCGATCTGGCAGTTGGCCACATTCAGTGCTTCCTGGACGTTCCCCCTCTTCACTTCAGAGAGACTGTAAACTTCTTGGGGGCAAAACGCGAATCATCTGCTTCACGTGGGCGCAGACAACCTCCAGCCGACCCCGTGATGTCCACGAGCCGCCCCTCACGCTAAGGACATGAGATGAGTGAACTCAACGGACGCTTGTCTGCGTGTGGGTTATTTGTGGGACCACAGGCTTGGTGCCATGCCCCAAACTCCTTTTCAGAGAGCGTTTTCCACAGTAACTTGTACACACACAGTCCCGTCGCTCCACCGGGCGTGGCCTGAAGCTCTGCCGTCCCCTCCTCCTTGCACGTCTGCAGACCTCGGAGGTCTGGGGGGACTGAATAGGCCAGAGGGACGCGCAGCCCTTCTTGGCTCATGCTGTCAGGTGGGTTTGCGGCCGCTGGGCCCACAGGAAGTGCTTCCCGTTCAGGTGGCTGTGAAGGAACATGTTCCGGGCCCAGTTTGGGGCATCGGTTTCAATTTCTTCCCCTCATAAATGTTAACTTGTAGACCTACTAACTGCCCAGTTTAGTGTTTGATATTTCATTCGACAAATGTAACTGAGCACCTGACATGACTCACTCTGCTTTCCCCAGTTTACCCACTGCGAGAAGGTCTAACAGGTAGGGGACACGTTCTAGTAACATCCTAGCATTCTGAACAGTAAGGCAGATTTTTAGAAACAGCACGGCAAATCACACCTCCCCACCAAAAATACAATAAATCTGTGCTCCCCCCAATAAGGACTGAGCCACAGAAACGACGCTCTTTGCCTTGTGTCAAAACCAAGCTAATGAGAGTTGCCGACTTCCCAGCTGCGTAAGGAGCCTCGGGCGGCGTGCAGAGCTGCCTTCTCCCGGAGGAGCAGCGGCGGGCGGAGGCTCGGCTCGGAAAGGGAAACGGGAGCCGTGCCTGGAAGGGGGAGGAGTCGTGAGTGGGTTGGCAGCCTCTCCTCCTGGTCTGGCATAGCTCTCGGGAGGCAGAGCCTGGCACGAGCACGTTCTTGATGGCTGAGCCCCCGCAGAGCACGGGGGACACGACGGTGACGGGAAAGACTGGGGCCTGTCACCTGCTTCAAGCTGCAGGAGACACAGGGTAGTTCAAGCACCAGCACTTGCCCTGGGCTCGTTGTCACCTGCCTTCCAGCCCCAGGGCCTTAGGGCGTAACTGTATTTGCAAAAGGTGCCTCAGGGCGGTAGTGAAGGTAAAGTGAGGTCACTAGGATGGGCCCAGGCCTGGTATGACACGTGTCCTGGTAAGAGGTGGAGATCGGGACACGGGGAGAAGACGGCCGTCCACGCGCCGGGACAGCGGCTCTCGGCAGAACCGGGCCTGCCCACACCTGGATCCTAGATCTCCAGCCTCCAGGAAGTGAGGAAGTACATCTCTGCCCTTTCAGCCCCCAGAACGGGTCCTCCAAGGCCCAAACACCCCAGAGCAGCCAGCCACCCGTGCCTTTCAGGGGCACACTTCTCACTGATGTCACCGGACAAGTTATCTTCAGAACCTGAAACGGCGCCCCTTGCCTGGCTCACAACACTGGGGCCCGTTCCCGTGCCCAGGAGACACACGTCCTAAGGCGCGGAGCCTGCCCCACTTCCGACTTGCTGATGCCAGTCTCGGTCGCAGGGTGACCTCGCAGAGGGCTCTCCTTCGTTGCTCTTAAGGGAACTGTCCAGGCCAGCTGACAGCAGAGTCTCTCTCACGGGGGGTCACGTCGGCCACACAGAGAAGAGACGAGAGTAACTTGGTTTCCCCGTGGTGTCGAGGGCGGCACAGTCCCGTGGGCGTCCACGGCTCGCGCTCTGTAAACGTGCAGACCTCGTCCTCAGTGGGCTGCTGGCTTCCGAAGGCTCCAGGCTACAGGCCTGGAGGGCCACTTCTGAGGCCGTTCTTGCAAGGAACGGTAAGTAGTTCCCAAACGCAGGAAACCTTCCTCGATCTCATGCACGACGACAGAAATGCAAATTAAAACTGCCTTATCATAACAGCGTTTTCCACAGCCCAGCGGCAAAAACGAAGGGTGGCCAGTACCCCAGGCGGGCAGGGTCGGGGGACACAGGCACCCTTCTCTACAGTGGAGTGCCAGTGAGTCACGCGTTTTGGCAGGAAGTTGGCTGATGCGTCTCAAAATAAGCGAGGCCTCTTCCGTGACCTGCGGCCTTCTCGAAATGTAGCCTGCGGTGATTTTCATCGTGCTGTTTGTTTGAAGTGCAAAATCTGAAAATTGTTAAGTCACCGTTAGCAGTACAAAATAAGTAAGTTATGTACGTGGGATAACAGGAGATCATGGGTCTGCAAAGACGAGCAGAGTCGGGCCGCGAGGGCCCCGTGGAGCCGCCTCTCAGACGCCATGACACGTGCAGGACGGCGCGCGGTGCCGAGTGGCTGTTACTTGTCACCACGGTCTATGGCAGTGCTGGCTTGGGGGAGGGGCCTGTCCCTTACCATGAGGACGGCCGCCAGGGTGCCGTGGGCACTCGCTCTGGCCTCAGAGAGCAGGGCAGGAGCACCCCAGAACCATGTCCGTTTAGAAAGACCGTAACCTCCTGGTTTGGAGGATGAAGGTGCCCAAGGCCAGGCCAGCACCTCACGGGCCTCACGCCGCCACCCAGCCCAGCATCCGAGCACCTCCAGCGGCCTTCCTGGCAAGCAGTGACTTGTGCGTCCACAACACAAAGGAGCGTTAAGCCGCGGAGGCCGGTCACACAGGAATGGCCAGAGGAGCTACCGCTCGAGGTGCAAACGTTGGCCGTTAAGGCTCCGGAACAAATGTGGGGCACAGAGGACGGGGCTGCTGGTGGCAAGGTGGGCGCAGAGGAGCCCTGCCAGCCCCTGGGCCATCCCCATGGTGGACACGACGTTCTGTGCCCCTCGTGGGCGTTCTGCAGCCCTCAGTCGCCAAACCTCCTGCTGCAGCTCGTTCCCTCCGTTTTCGATGACGCAAGGACTTTCGTCCTTTCCGGTGTTGGGAGATTCACTTTCACGTATCAGCACTCTGTCCTGTGGCCTTCATCGGTGAGACGGGCACGCGTCACCTACCCCCGCATAGCTTCTGGGCAGCGGCCGTTATGCAAGCGGTCAGTGATGCTCATTCCTGCCTCGTCGACTCCGAGGGTAAAGGGGTGCAAGGGTCACAGTCCTTGCCTTTGACAGGGTCAACGCTGTCTCCTCACCCAGCTTCTCTCTTCCTGACTCCACCACGGAGATAGCACGAAGCCAGCTGCCCCCCAGCACCCCCGCTTCTCGTCAGGGGAGATGTGAGGGACAGTGC
Source organism: Meles meles (assembly GCF_922984935.1). NCBI lineage: Eukaryota > Metazoa > Chordata > Mammalia > Carnivora > Mustelidae > Meles > Meles meles. The sequence goes on along the minus strand of NC_060075.1, from coordinate 1,429,608 downwards.
TGCGGATGGGGCAGACGCACCCTCGCGGCTGCTCACGGCTCCTCCGTGTGCCGCACTCGCACACCGGCCTCGTGGCAGGCTCCTGGCCCTCGATGACCCTCAGGAGTGACCAGCTCTCCGCAACTACAAAACAGCGAGGCTCCACTTCTGAGGACAGATGTGCTGTGGGACGGATCTCTTGAAAAATGACATTCGAGGGGATTCCTGACCTTGCCCACAGCATTCCCCCTCGTGTACTCAAGATGGACGTTTGTAAAGGCTTCATCAGGTCGGCGTCACGGGCCGTGCCTTCCAGAGCTCTGCTCTCGGCTCCGCCTCGGTGCGGCCACGCTCCCGTGCGGACAGTTCCTCGGGAACCTGCGGGAGCCTTCCTGCCTCACGGCCCCGTTCCCAGCCATCCCTGCCTCCTGCAAACGCACGGCGACCCCCTCCTCTGGGCCCTGCGCTCCCCATGGCCCCAGGACCACGTCCGACCCAGACCCACTGCCCCCGACGCCACTTGCCGAAGGGTGGGGTCCATGAACCTGGCCTCCCGGGCCCCATTCTCGAGTGACCTCTGGTGCCCCAGCAGGGCGGCTCCAAGGTCCCGGGCCTGCCCAGGAAGACCAGCTCCCGAGAGGGGCCAGAGAATTCCTTGGCCATGCCCTGCCCCAGCCCCTGCTCTCCCGTCCTGACCCTGCGGCGTCTCCAGGCCTCGGTCACCACATGCTCCCCTGACTCACTTCTCGGCGGGTCACCCACCCACCCCTGACCCCTGGGCACAGTTAGTCCCTCCCCTCGGGCACATGGGGCTCAGCTTCTCCCCCACGACAGCTGCCCAGGAAGGGGCAGGCAGCGCCCTCAGTGCCGTCATCACGGAGTAGTGGTCTGCGACCCTCCCCCGACCCCGGTCAGCCCTTGACCTCCTGCCGTGCGGAGCCCCGGCCCTCGGTCTCGCTCTGAGGGTCCTTTCGCTCGCTGGGTGGAGTGTTAAACCCCAGAATTCCATTCCTGCGGCTTCCAGGCAGGCGATCACAGCACCTTGCCCAGGCAGCCAGGATTCTACAGCACAAAGTGACCAGACCCGGGAGGCTGGGGGGTGAGGGCCCCTTCCCCAAGGGAGCCTGGCCCTAGGTCAACCTGCTTCCCCGTCAGGCCCGTCCCCAGGTCCGGTCCTCTCCGTGCCAGCCCCACCCCTGGGTCGGCGGCCCCTGACAGTACTCAGGCCGCAGGGGTCCACATTTGGCCTGTAACTTCCCAGGCCACTATTTGCTTCACACGCGCTCTCCATCCTCTGCCGGAGATGGCGTTCCCGTCTTGCACACCGGCCCCGGGTTTTAGTGACGAGAATGTTTCCCAGGAAACTCGGCCGACTCCCCTCCGACTCCGTGGGGTGCTGCTCGCTCCCACCCTGTCGTCCGGATGTGAGCAGCCGTGCCGTGGATTCCAGCACAGTGGGAGTTAAAAGGTCACATCTGTGGGGCACCCCGGAGCAGCTGGTTCCTGGGATGCGCCGGCCCCGGCGGAATTGACCTGGTGGTCTCTGCGTCCGTGGCGTGTCGTTCTGGGAGTCACAGTGTAGCTGTCGGACAGACACGAAAGTTTCCTTGTGGAGGCTCGGGCTGACTGACCCTCTTCCCTGTCGCCTTCGTGAGTTCGCAGGTCTGGCTTCCGGCACGTTCTGAGGTGGTGACACGCGGGTTTCCGCCGGGAGGGGGAGTCCCCTCTTGGACTGGTAACGCGGGGCCGCTTCCTCTGACCGTGACTCTGCTGGAACCATGGTGTGCTCCGTGGCCTGGCCTGGGAGAATGGACTCGTGTCAGGGCCCAAGAGAGGAGCCGTTTAGCGGGCGAGAACTTTTGTAAAAACGCTGACTGGTTGGTTATGCCGCGGGACTCCGGGCCTCTGGGCTCTGCAGCGGCAAAGTGTTTGGGACGAAGATGGGCACCGGGTGGACAGAGCTCCCGAGCCCTGTCGCGTGGGGTCTCGGACAGAGTCAGGACGTGCTTGGAGCCCCCTTGCCCCCCACCACGCGGGCCGACCGTGCACAGACCATGTCCCCCCGCAGGCTCAGTCTGCGTGAGCGGAGGCGTGGGCAGGGCAAGGGGGAGGCCCCTGGCGCGGTGGCGTGGGAATGTGGGACGGGGCCGGCAGACGTGGCGAGACGGCGCGAGCTCAGAACAGGGAAGGGGCCTCAGCAGACAGCCACGCTGCGGTCCTCGACTTCCGGGGCCAGGGGAGGCCCGAGTCTGCTGTGAAGCCCCCGGTTCGCGGAGGCTGGGGGCTAACCGGGCCGCCGGCCGGCTGTGGTCCAATGTCGCCGGCGTACGTTGTCGGTACAGAAACATAGAAGGAAACTTGCCACAGAAAATACATGCTTAAAGACCACAAACACGACGCTCGGGGCCCGTCTGGACGCTTGGGACGCAGACCGGACCGTGCGGACAGTCGGCCTGGTCCGGGAGTGTTGCCACCATGTCACGGGCCAGGAGACGCTGTGCCAGCTGTCCCTGAATGCTCGGTCTCTGGAGGAGCGTCCCGGCCAACGGCCTGCTGGGCAGCTGTGCAGGCACGAGACAGCAGGCGCGAGCGGCCTGAGGGCCCGGGAGCGCGGTGTTCTGCCTTCAGGGGACAGTCGGCAAAGCCGGCAGAATCGTGAACGTCTCTTGCTGACAGTCGGACATCAAACCCCCTTCACGGAGCAGCGCCCGCCTCTCCGTGTGTGGCCCTCCGAGGGTTTGGGGAGGGACAGGACAAGGAGCCAGACGGGCAGGAGGAATGTGGACAGCAAGGCCCCCACACAAGGGCTCTGTGCCCCCCACTGTGCAGGAGCAGCACCACGCGAGGGACAGTTGTCTCCCCAACCCCGCCTGGCGAGCCGCAAGGAGGGGAGGATTCCACGATCGTCTCTTGGTCAGAGGCTCAGCGACAACAGTGCATACAGTAGGCGCTCACGGATGCGCATTCCTCCACTGAGAACAGCGCGTGATCTGGCACGTGTGCGTGCGCCCACACTCACTGCACGTAAAGTGGAGGACGGATCGGGGGTGCCCTGACACCCTGGGCTTTTAACCGTCCTGCCAGCGTTCTGACCGGCTCGGCCGTGGCGGCCGGCACGCTGTGGTATGGCAGGAACAGGGGACGTGTATGTGGCAGGAGGGGCGGCAGGAACAGGGGACGTGTATGTGGCAGGAGGGGCGCCGTGAGCTCCCCATCCCTGCCCCGCACCTTCTCCCCCTGCCCCAGACCACATGGTCTGAACGGCGATTCCAGACGGCGAGGACCGCGAGCCTTACCAGGACCATGTGGCCGGTGGAGATGTCCATGTTGGACGGCACGGGCTCCTCAGACCAGGATGATGTGCTGCTCCGTGCGGACGGGCTGGGCATTGGCTCGTCGCTGAACTGCGAGGAGACACTGTTGACGCGGGACGCATGCGGGGCCTCTGGGTGCTCCGACGTGCGCACGGCCATGCGCTGCCGACACAGGTCCTGGGAGACAGCGACGGTGGGTTAGACCCTCACGGCCCACGGTCTCACCCCCAGCCCTGCCTGACCCGAGAGCCCACGGGCAGATGGGGGTCTGCCCCGTGGCCGTGCATGTGCGCACGGATGCACACACAGACAGACACCCCCACGAGGGACACACGACAGACACGCACGCAGATGTCACACAGGCGCATGGATGGACACACGGACACCCCCCCGAGGGACACACGACACACAGACACGGATGCACACACGGCCACACAGAGATGCACACGTGTGTACACACACACACAATGCACACAGTCTCTGGATCTATACGGAGCTATAACACACAGACACACGCAGAGAAGAGGACACGGGGCCCGCTGTGGTGACGGGTCATCTTGGAATGATGTGACGTGTGGGCTGAGCGAGCCCGGCTCTCCTTCCTTTCTAGAATCTCAGTCACAGTGGGAAAGATGGGGTTTTATACGGGGCTCTGAACTTGGTACTATGCTCTGGTCTTCAGAAAAAAACAAACACCTTTTTTGGTTCTTCCCTTTTTCTACTAAACAGCACCCAAACTGAGGAGAGCTCACACGAGAGGGGACAGAGGATGGCTGGGGATGGACACTGGGGAGGGCGTGTGCTGTGGTGAGTGCTCTGAAGTGTGTAAACCTGACGATTCACAGACCTGTGCCCCTGGGGATAAAAATACATTATATGTTTATAAAAATAATTTAAAAAATCACATGTGAAAAAGAAAATTTGTGGTTTAATGGAAGAGGTTTGCTTCTCTACCCAGACCCGCAAAGACCACGTCTCCAAATTTAAAGGAAAGCGTCGGTATGACGGCTGAACGGAGCTGCTGTCAGGTTCCCACGGGGCCAGGCGACCCCAGGCAGGGCAGAGTCCGAACACGCGGCTGGGGACGGCTCTCAGAAGCAGGGCACCCTGGGGGGCCGCGCACTCGCTCCTGGCTGTCCCAGAGAGCTGGCCGGGACCCCCCCAACTTCTCACTAGCAAAATACCTGCATCTTGTCTGATGAATCCCAGCCTTTTGCCCCGGGAATGATCACGGTAACCTGAGCCACTGAACTAAAATGATATTAAGAAAAACTCTGGAAGAGAATCTGAGCCAAGAGAGGAGTTAAAAATGCACTCACGGGGCACGGTGCTGGACAGCCGCACGGCTCCGGGTGCTCGTCCCTTCCCTGTGGCGGCGCCCGGGGGGGGGTCGCACCCTGCTGCCCCCACGAGCTCAATGTGCCCCGGGCCTGGCTAAAGCTCCCAGAACCCCTGCACGTGTTCCTCATCCCACGCGCGGCTTCATGCCCTCGCCGTTCACGACCTTCCTGTGGCCACTGCCACCACAGCGAAGACAGCCCCCCCGCCCGACAGAGCAGTGGGTCTTACGGAGCAGGGCTGGGGCATCCCGAAGAGACGCGTGACCTTCACACCAAGGGCCGCCGTGCCGGCCCCGGACGGAAGAGGGAGGAAGGTGAGCCGTGCTTCCCCTGGGCCCCGCACCGCCCCCAGGGTTTGCCAGCTCATGCCTGGTGTTCAGACAACGGGTTTGTTTCAAAAACCAAGCAGGTTTCCTCAGAATCTTAAAAACAAACACACACACACAAACCCACCAGCCCAGACGCGGTGGGCCGTTCCGACAGGAAGCTGGCACCAGGACCACATTGCGCCCCGGACGCTTGTGGGGTGTTACTTGATTTTGGAGAAATCGTACCAATGGCGTTTCTTCGATAAACGCTGTGGTTTCACCTGTCCGGCTGCAAGACTCACCGGCTCCACCCAAAGCACAAACACAACCCAGGGTCGGCCCGGGGGCTCAGATGCCCCCTTCCGGAAGGAGTGCCCTTGGCGAGGAAGGTTCGGGAGGGCTGAGATTTCGTCACTGAGAAGCCAACGTCACACCAGAAAGTCACACCAGCCAGGTGACCGCCCTGCAACCATGCGGGCAGACAGGAGGACGGCCCAGCCCCCGACCCCTGTTCCTCCCTCTCGCAAGGTCTCGGAGCCCGAGCGTTTCCATTTGAAAAATGGAGGTGCCGGTCTCGTTACCAGAGGACGCCCGCGTGGTGCCCGCCGCAGAGAAAGTCTTTGGTTGTTCATCAGCAGAGGTTAGCACAAAAAATCACAACAGTTCTCTAAGCTGGAACAAACGCTCAGGGGCTCGGCAAGTTCCAAGGTATTTCTGAAGAAAGTGCGGAATTTTGGAGCTCAAGAGGCAGCAGGTCGTCCCCGCAGGCCTGCTGCTCTGACAGGTGACTGGGGGCCACTGGGCGTCCCGCAGGCCCCAGGGTGCTGCGACCGAGCACTCTGCAGTGTTACTCAGGGCTGGCACTCCTTGTAGGACTTTAAAGAACAAAATTCTTAAAAGCAGAAGGAAGCTTCTGAGCAGAAACGGTCTCCAGCCTGCTTCCAGTGGCAGTGCGGCCCTCCCCCGCACCAGACACCCTGGTTGGAGAGCGGCCCCCTGAAGCGTGGCAGTCGCCCTGCTGTGGCCCAGAGGGGAGAGCTGGAGCATTTCTGCACCGCGGAGGCCCCTGGCCTCTTCCATCACGTCCTTACATACAGGTAAAGCAGGCATCACCTGCTCAGGTCGTCTTGACGTCGGACGGACTGCTGTCCCGTCTCTGCATAATGAGCACAGGAGCCGCTGAGACAGGGAGTGTCTGGAGGGATGACAGGCTCCTGACCGGAGAGCTGGGCTGGAAGTGGCTTCTCGGGTTTGAGGTCACTGTGCACTGGAGGCCTGTGAGCCCCCCCACCCCACCGTGGGTGGCCGCCCGCAGCTGGGCTCCCTGGCCTTCCCGGCCAGCGTGCTGTGCTGGGCTTTCCAAGGGCCGGGAGGGGCTGGACGCCGGGGAGACATGCACGGCTCTGCTGTCCCAGCGGAGGCTCCACCTAGAACCCGGGGCTCAGGAGACCCGTGCCATAATGCCTTTGCCTCTGACCCTTCTCCCTGGCTTCCGGGTAGTCACTCCCTTGTTCGGAGCACCTGAATGACGATGCCTAATTCCGGTCCTGGCTTTAGCACCTACTGGCTGTGTGACCTCGGGCAAACCCCCAGCCTGAGTCCCAGGTTCCTCCTCCGTGGAAGCAAGCCCGTGGTTCTGGAGGACTAGGTACGATCACGTGCTCACCTTCAGCACGGCCTGGCCTGTGATTGGTGACTATTAATTTACGCAGCTCTCACTGCGCGCACCATTCCCAGGTACCAGCCAGGTCTGCGGAGTGGGACCAGCAGGGCCCTGAGCTCCCCATGCTTGTGGCCCAGCCCAGAGCACCCATGAGGTCTGTTGGGTGTTTTAGGGGATAGGGGCTGGTGGGCGGGGGCCTCCGGGATGAGGCCCTACAGGTCCGCCAGGGTTGTGGGAGAGGCTACAGCTTGCAGGTGGACGGCGTTAGCGGCAGGAGCGATGGAGAAGCACGGCCCTTGTCGGTGTGCATTTCCAAACTGTGCCGTGCCTGGTGCCGTCACTGCTCCGGCTGCTGTCGGCTCTCCAGGGAGCGTGCAGAGAAGAGCGAGCGGGTCTGTCTGTTCGGCCGTGCGGTTAGTGGTGTGGCTTTCTGCGCAGCCGAGGCCCTGAGGGAAGCTGCCGTGCACAGCCCACCTGTGCCCAAAGGCTTCCCACGTGTCCGAAGAGAATTCCACCCACCGTTTGGGCCTCTTGGCAGCCCAGCCCTTGCCGAGGCGCGAGCTCTGGTGATGGAGGTTCCTTCGGGACCAGCTGCCATCTCAGCTCCTATGAGGCTGGGGTCTGAGCTCTGCCCTGGCGAAGGAGGAGCAGCCCTCCCATGACCGTGGGCACACCGTGTGCCTTCTGCCACCTCGTCCTCGAATCCGAGACGCGGAAGAACAGCGGGCCGTCCCCGCGTTCCAGGGCGGCTGCACGATGTCTCATCACCACCACCTGTAAGCGCACGGTGAGACAGGGGCTGCGAGTGCACTACCCTGCCCCACGGACTGTTGGGGGCAAGCCCCGGCCTCCGGGGTCTCCCTCCAGGCTGACGCAACAAGGCCATGTCCGTCCATGTGGGACAAACCAGAGGCTCCTTGCGGAAACGCCCACCAGGAGGGGCACATGCCAGGCCCGGTGCCTCTGGGGGACCCGGGCGGTAGAGACTGCACCCACCTCTCTGCCCCGCTGCCCTCTCTGAGGGAATCACCAGAGGCCCCTTGGCTACTGCTTTTGGTCGATTACAGTTGCTAAAGGAACAAGAGCCATTCTGTGTTCTGACCAGTCTATGTAGTATTACATTAAAAAATTAAAGTTTCCTGAAGACAATCAAATTTCTTTTTAAAAGACAAAATGCAGGGCCGCCTGGGTGGCTCAGCAGGTTAAGCCGCTGCCTTCGGCTCAGGTCATGATCTCAGGGTCCTGGGATCCAGCCCCGCATCGGGCTCTCTGCTCAGCGGGAAGCCTGCTTCCTCCTCTCTCTCTGCCTGCCTCTCTGCCTACTTGTGATCTCTGTCTGTCAAATAAATAAGTAAAATCTTAAAAAAAAAAAAAAAAAGACAAAATGCAGACTGCAGCCTGACTCAGTTGAGTCAGGTCAGGGTCAAGGTCAGGGTCAGGGTCAGGCACAGGTTCAGGTCAGGGTCAGGCTCACGATCGGGTGTGGTAGGGTTGGGTCTGGCGCAGGGTCAGGGTCAAGGTCAAGGTCAGGGTCAGAGCCAGGCTCAGGCACAGGGTCTGGGTCAGGCGTAGGTCAGGGTCTGGTGCAGGGTCAGGGTCAGGTCGGGGTCAGGCACAGGGTCCTGCACTGGCCTGTAGGCCACGCCACGCTCTACACGTCAAAGTCTCATCGGCACCTGGAGAGGCGGTTGCAGTTCACATGGAGACCCGTGGAGGGGTGACCTCTGGGACCTCGGGCAGCGGCGCGGCAGCGATGGGTCGGGCAGAAACGTTATTTAAAATGTGGAGTTTGCAGTGTCGGTTTCCGTTGCCCAGAAACGCCATCGGGCCGGCGCCCTGCCCCGCATTTACCGTCAGGCTTGCGGGGGGGCCCGTGCGGGACGGAGCAGAGACTCGGTCAGCCGTGACAAGCACCGCGTCACCGAGCGACAGTCTGACTACCGGACCGTGACCATCCACGGGGCACGTTTCCCTTGAGCAGGGGAGGACGGGCACCGCCCGACAGAGAACGCACACAAGCTCCAGAAGAAACCTGGAGGCTGGCCCAGGGCCGCCCGGAGCGTCTCCAATTTGTAATCCTCGCAGCGAGCACAACGGGGATCCCCAACACCCGTGAGGCAGGTCCCTGCAGTTGGGTTACGGATGCCGTGAAGGGAGAGGCAGGCCCATCGCAGGTGTCCGCCCCCAGGGCGCGAACCGGGCAGATCACGACACCCCTCGCCCTCCAGCCAGCGCTCCTCAGGGACTCCAGCACGGCCTGCGCGGGGCACGCCGTGTGCTGAGCACCGCAGACTTTGCCCAAACGTCTCTTCCCTTGGCTGGAAAAGGATGTGCCGAGCCTCCCAGTCCCTTGTGAAACACCAACAATCTTCTCGTGTTTAAGACCCAGACTAAATCCATTGTTTTTAAATCATGGTCAGGGTAGCACCACGTTAATGAAAATGGCATTCGGCTCGACCGCCTCGACTTTGTAAGACAATGACCATCTTCGTGTCATGAGTCACGGGATCCAACCACCGAGAGGCAGTTAATTGCGAAGGAGGAGAAAGGGAGGTCTCATCGAATGGCTCTGAGTCACAGACCCGCATGCGGGGTCAGCCAGCAAGTCGCGCGACCCCCTTCAGACGGCTCCCAGTAGGCTGCCCTGGGCCCGGTTATGCCGCCGGAAAGTGCCGGGCATCTGAGATCCACACCCACTCGGGACTGTGTCCCCCGTGCACCTGCTGCAGGATGGAGCGCTCACTACGGGCTCACGACTCACTCCCCCTGGGAGCTTCACCAAATCGCTTTTCTTTGCTCATCCAATGTGGAAGAAAACGCCAGTGCGGGCGTGAATGAGAATTGTTTTCCAGAGAGCACAAGGGTCAGTCACTTATCTTGGGAATGTGCTGCTTGACGGTTCCAGGACACCCAGCTCCGGAGATGGGTTCCAGGTCTTTCTGGGGAGGTCCACCCACCTGCGCATCTCTGCTCTGTCCCCTCTTGCTGTGCCCCCTGGCCCGCCACGGTGCAAAGACCGTTCTTGAGAAAACAGATGCGGGGGCCCCTGGGGCTCAGTGGGTTAAGCCTCTGCCTTCGGCTCGGGTCATGATCTCAGGGTCCTGGGATCGAGCCCACATCGGGCTCTCTGCTCAGCAGGGAGCCTGCTTCCCCCTCCCTCTCTCTCTGCCTGCCTCTCTGCCTACTTGTGATCTCTGTCTGTCAAATAAATAAATAAAATCTTAAAAAAAAGTATTGTGCTGCCATGTAATAAGTGGTAAGTCACTGTTATTTAAAAAGAAAAAGAAAACAGACGCAGGCCGTTTCCCGTTCCTGAGGAGTGTACACAATGAGAAGATGACACAGCTTCATGGGAGACTCCCCCAGCAGCCATCCACGGTCAGTAAGCCCGCGTCCTAGATCACTAGTGTTTTAGGGAACCTCCCGCGGCGGAAAGAGAAATGCACCCGAGATGGAGAACGCAAGCAGGAGACAGACCCCAGTCTGTGTGAAGACCCCCGTGCAGACGTGACGGGGCGGGGGGGCAGGCAGCGGCAGGCCCTGCGGGCCCAGACTGGGGAGTCGGAACCCCGCTTGGCTCGCTGCCAGCTGCGTGATGTGGGAGGAGGGGCTCGACCCACCCGGTGTCTGTTTCCTGACTGCGCAGAGCTGGCGGGGCAGGTTCTAGAAGTGGCTGCTGCCGCGGCCCCAGCGCCACACTGGCCTATCCCTGCTGCCGGGCTTCAGGCTCCCTCATGCCCGGGCACGGGGGCCGGGGGGGGGGGGTCAGTTCCACGGCCGGCAGAGGAAGTCAGGACACCAGACCAGCCCCACCGCCCGGGGCCGGCCCTGCCAGACCACGGCAGCACGGGCCACACAGAAGCCAGTGTGGCGCTGGGCCCCCATCTTCAGAAGGGGACTCTCCCCGCCCTTCCGTAGCAACCAGAGAGCGGGATTTCTATAAAAGACAACAACAGTGTTTTCAGACCCGAGATGTAAGGGTTTGCTCACAAAGCAGACACAAAGTAGGCCCGTGAAGCTTGGGTCACACTACTTGAAACACCCGAGAGCTCCTCCGTTTGTCAGGAAAGGCGGAAACGTGAGTGCCCGCACCCAGGTGCCCACAGCTCTCCAAGGAAACTCAAAGCCTCAGCCCTGCGCGGCGTGGGGCTGTCTCCAGCGTGTCCAGAGACCCCGCAGGCGGGCCCCCCCGGCCCCCTCCCCCAGCCCCAGGGCAGGACCCTTCTGAGCAGGGTCAGCCCAGAGAGCCCCACGTTCTCAGGATGCAGGCCCGCTCGCCGCCTCCCGACCCCATGGCCCCCACTGCCCGAGAGGCTCCCAGCTCTCCGCTACTGGACGCCGAGGCCTGGAGTGTCTCCGCAGAGCCCCGGAGGGTCCCATACTTCTTTGTAACACAATTTGCAGAAAATCAGCTGAATAGGGTTCTGGGGGCAGAAATCCATCCACACACATAATAATGCAAATGTCTCCCTTCTCCGATCTTTATCTGACGGGGAAATTGCAGAGAGTGGGAATCGCTCCAAGAGAAAGGACCTGTCATTCCCAAATTCTGCCGAAAGAAAGACCAAGACGACAAAGGCTTAAGAAAAACCGCTTTGTACCTTTCAAGGAACAATCGGAACAAAGCAGCTCGCTGCCCAAGTGTGTCCACAAAGGGCGGCTGGAGTTTTCGGGTTATTTGGAGAGCGTAATTTGCGGTAACAGGGCAGAACTGAAGAGGAGGGCACAAAGCCGCGGGGCGGGAGGGACGGCTCGTTAGGGTGGGCTGGGAGGGAGGAAGGCCAATTACTTTCCAGGCCGCATAAAGCACTGAGCGAGCTGAAAAGGAGCCGGCCCTCTCCGGGGAGGGACCCCGCCCCCGCTCCCGGGGCACTGCGCAATCCCACAGATAGAGCGAACAATGGGGCACAAAGCCCCCGGAGGGCGGCCCCCGGGACGGCTGGCGGACGACGCGCCTGGGCCCCCGGAGCTCCCGGTGCAGGGAGGTCCTTCTTGGGCCCCCGACGCAGAAGCAAACACAGGGGGAGCCGGAAGGGCACCGGGAGCTCTTCACGGAGACCCTCTGCCCGCGGCCGGGAAGACAGGCGGTTTATTTCCTCTTTTATTTTGCTTATTTTTTTTTTTTTTCTAAATCAAGCCTGTGTGACTTTTGTGATGAGGAACACCAAAACGAGGGTGTTCGGAATGTATGAAATCTTTCGTTGGGTAGGATTAAGACCAAGTGAAGTGTTTGGAAAGTGTGTGGGGACAAGGACGGGGACAGATCCCAGACGGTCAGACTGGCTTCCCCGTCACACTAAAAAAAAAGGCGCATCAAGAAAGAGGATGGATGGCGTGTCTGCTCCCCTCTCCCGCCCACAGTGGGGTTCCTAGGCAGGCTCCGCGCGGACGTGAGGGGGCCTGAGAGGGGCTGCTGGACGTGCCCGGGCGGCGAGGCCGGGGCACGGAGACAGGTTTACGGGGACGCAGCTGACATAAAGTCTCTCGCCGTAAAGAGCCCATCTGAGGACGACCGCTGTGGAAGGAAAACGAGCTCTGAGCTCGGTGAGTGCTGGAAGGGCTCTCCCCCCCATCACAGCACACGGGGATGCCAGGGAGCGCAGAGGACCCCAGGGGGACACGGGGGGACACTGAAGGCACAAGGGGACACATAGGGGACATGGGGGAGCCACTGAGGCACCACTGGGGGGACACTGGGGGGCACTGGGGGGACACTACAGGGACACAGGGGGACATGGAGTATTAGGGACCACTAGGGGACACTGGGGACATGTGGGAGACACTGTGGGGACACAGGGCCACAGCCAGCTCTGGGAGACAAACAGGATCCTCCCTTCTCCTCCCACGGGGGTCAGAGCCATAGCAGGCACCAGGGGCGGCTCATCCCTCGTCTGGGTCAGAGCCACGCCTGCTCCCGGGAGGGAGGGCCCAGTTCACAGCTATGCTACGTGACCAGCCTTCTGACGTGTGGCCACGGCTGCCTGTCTCGGGACACCTCCTCCCCACCTCCACCGGACGGCTCGGTGATTTGGACCGTGGGACAACACAGCACACCAGGCCACACGGAAGGAACGTTTCTCCAGGGCGAATCCCACCCGGGCTCCAGAACCTGGGCAGGACGGCCCATTCCTGCTCGCTCGGCCCATTCCCTGGGGCTCTGGCGGCGTCCCCCACCATCGCCCGCCTCATAACCGCTGGGGCGGCACCCCGTGTCCTCTGGTCCAGCGTGCAGCTGGGTTATCGTGAGTGCTAGGTTCCACAACATTCGTAAACAGACCCAAACAGCTCCACGAGAAACACCGTTTGCCAAGAAATAGTGAGTAATTTTATCTCATTTTGCAAGATGTTTTCTCAAAATAAAATTCAGAGACACATTTTAACTTACAGAAGTGAAAATATTTTTCCGGAGTCTTCTGAATCTAGAAGCGTCTTCAAGTCGTCCCAGCTCAGAAGGAAAAGAACGGCTCTCCCCTCTCCCTGCCCCGCACGCTGGCACGACCCCACGGTGGGTGCTAAGGAAGGGCCATGCCGTGTTGTTCTCAAGTTATCAGGACAAGAACGACGTCTCGCTCCCGAACTTGAGGACAGAGGTCATTTCCGTCTGTCATCCTTCCACCCGGGGACTGTCTAGCCCCAGGAGACAGCTCGAGAGTGTTGTCTAGTCCAGAGGCTTCCTACCATCTCGGAACCCCCACAGGCGGCACACTCCCCCAGGGGAGGCTCTGAAGACCATGAGTGAGTACGCGCGACTCTGTCCACACGCGTGTGACGTGCCTGAACCCCACTCTTCGAGGCTGCCTCTGCTTTAAGACCAAAGGTGCCCTCGTCTTCTGCTCTGCTCCCCATGCACGTCTAACTCGAGTCGGAGGAGGGAAAGCGCATCGTGTCAGTAGGCGTCCTTCTCCGACAGCCCGCACTCAGCGTGGGCTTCCGGAACCACGGCCCGCGGGAACCCGGAATGGGCTGCGCCGCGGATGAGGCCCCTCGGGTGGACACGCAGCCACTGGGGCCCCAAGCAGCCCAGCCGGACCCCATCTGTGCAGCAGGTCCGACGACAGACACCAACCCCAGGCGTGCGGAGTCCTGCGGCCGTGACCCTCCCGCCGTGAGGTCGCAAGCGTTCCTGAGAAGCCCCCGCTGCCTCCCGAGTTCACAGCTCCGGCTCCGTGGACTCGGCCTCTGTGAGCACAGCCGGTCTCGGGCAGCCCCACACACACGGTTCAGGCTCAGACGAGTCAAAGTCACCGAGTCCATCGAAAATAAACTTCGGAGCAACCTGGGCCTGACATGGGCTGGGCGGGAGAGCGGTTTTCTGTGAGGAACTCGGTTCTGGTCCTAACTTCCCTCTCGTTTGTCTTCATGGCGCCATCACGTCCGGGCAGCACCGAGCCGGCGGCAGGGACGGCCTGGGAGCGGTCTACTCCCTCCCCGCACCAGCGCCGCCCACGCCCGTGTCCTAGCGCCGTGCACCCATCAGCTTTTACCGAGCACCAGAAGGTCCCCTGCCCAGGGCCGCGCGTTTATCAAGCAGATTGGGCGTTTCGGGGACCCGGGGTAGGCACCACGTTCACGGAAGGACACGGCAGGGAAGGAACAGGACCAGGCCTGTCTCAGTGCGCCGTGGCGGGGAAGGAAGCCCCGCGAGACGGCGAGTGATGGAGACCACGGACGCGAAGGGCAGCGTCGGGGCAAAATGAGGGTCCAGATGAAAGGGAGCCGGTGTGGACAGCAGCTCAGGCCCCCCGGGCTGGGCGGGAAGACTCGGCGAGGCTGCGGGGTCCACGCAGGCTGACAGATGGGACTGACCTGGGAGGACAAAGCCGAGTGGGGGACCGTGAGCATGAGGGGTGCGGCCTGCGGCCTGCGCAAAGGGTCGGCGGCAGACGAGCACGGGGACATCCCCGGCGCTGCGAGGGGCCGGCCGGGGCACAGATGCACTCAGGTCCTTCCACTCTGTGGCGGCACCTAATTAAGCCAGAGGGCACGGCCTGGGGGTGGGGACAGGCCGGGTCCCTGCGCAGCTGCCTCTCTGCGCGGGGGCTGCACAGGGTCCACCCGATTACTCCCTCTGAAGCTACTCCGCATGGCAACCCAGCAGCCCGAGGCCACAAGAGTGCTCGGAGGAGCCCTGGCGTAGTGGCTTTCCTCTGCCGGGAAACGGGTGAAGGGCTCTGGCCTCGAGGCCCCGTCAGAGAATCTGAGAGTCTGTCGTGTCCAGGAAGGGCACGGTGTCGACCTTCGGAGGAAGTCAGCGCTTCCAGTGGCCCCGGCCTCAGTCCCGCCCGGGTGCTGTCCTGTGACTCGGGCTCACGCCGTGGGAAGTGAGCCGTGGGCGTGGTGGGAGGAGAGACGGCAGGAGGGTCCAGGCCGGGGGGGCTTGGGGTGCTGCCAGGCTCCGCTCGGCTTCCCGGCCTGGAGTCAGTCGGAAAGCGCAGACGCTGGGAGCCCCACGCACGCAGGGGCAGGGAGGCCGCCGCGCGGGGTCAGGAGAGCCACGGCTCAACGCAGCCAAGGACAGTCGGAGGTTTGGTCCTGGGTTCGCCTCGTGCTTCAGTTTCAGAGTGTGGGGTCACCAGACTTGGGATTTTCATTCTCCTTGAATGTGGCAGAGGACAGGAGCGCCAGGGTGGAGGACACAGTCCCCAAACACAAAACTGCACGGAACGTCCCTTCTGACCGAGCACTGGGTTTTACAAACAAGCCGGTACCGTACGTCCCCCACTTCTGGTCTCCGCACGGCGTGGAGAGAGGTGCGCTTCCAGGAGCACGCCTTCCTGGTTACTCTCCTGCTTTGTTGTCTTCCCAAGAAACGAAAGTGATAAAACGCTTCTTTATGGAACAAATCCAGACTTTTAAATTTAGAGAATTGAAGCTGCACATGGTGCCGATTTCCTTCCCATTAGCCGTCCCAGCTCTTATCACCCAAACTCCTCAGCTGATTTCCGACGAACACCAGAGTCAGCCCCAGCTTAGAGCTGCACGGCGCGATCCTGTTCTCCAAACACTGTACGGAATTAGCATTTTAAAGCATTCGGCCTTACTCGCTAATAGAAGCATCTCTGAATCTTCCTTTTCCCGTTTTCCAAATAACCATACACAGAGACACACACAAACGCAGTTCCGCTGCTTGCTGTATTCTTAAACTCGGAATTTAAGAATCGTTAAACTTTCATTACGGAAGGCAGACCGCCCAGCAGCGCCTCGTCTGGGCGTGTCTGGAGTCCTGGGCCTGACTGCCCGGCGTCCTCGCGCCTGTGACGTGTGGAGCTGGTCGGCGGCCCCTGAGCACAGCCGCGCGTGTGCCTGGGACCCGGCCCCTCCTCTGCGGGGATGGGGGTCCCTGCTCGACCAGCACAGCTTTGGTGGGGGACACATGTGGCGCGGAAAGGGAGGAAGCAGACGCCTGCCTCGGCAGCCCCGTGGGCTGGGTCGACCCTGGCGATCCCCAGGGTGGCCGGTGTCGTGGCCAGAGCGCCCTTACATCCCGGCTATTTATTTGAACATCCGGAGTGAATCTTTTTCACAAGTCACCTTCCTAACCGGAGACTGTGAACATCTTGTACTTGCTAACAGAGAAATGACCTACCAAGTTTCCATCCTTGGTCATCAGCAATCCTCCCAGAACAGAGAACCCCGCGGAGACGGAACCATGTTGAGGAACAAGGTTAGGGACGACGAATTTGATGGAGAAGAGAAACCCAGTCAGGAGCTTCTCTAACATGAGAGGAAAAGTCCTTTCTGTTCCCTCCCTAACACGCGACTGCGACACTGAACAGACCACATCGTGTCCCGAGTGCGTCTCTTGCTCACCTATTCCAGGAAGCCCTCCTGGGCCACCCTAAGCTCCCCGTGGACCATCACGGCCCCGTTTGTCTCAAGCACATGCTCCACACTGGTGTACATGGTCTTACGGGGAAGCTGCGAGTGAACGAACGGTCTTTGCCATCCTTATTGTTACAGAAAACGTGATTCTTTCATTGGAAGAAATTAGCTTTCTGGAAAGCTGCCCACTGGCCACTTCTGAGCTGGGCTATGCAGCCTGCCCCAGGCCCTGAGCCGTTCCAGGCCTGCAGGGTGTGACTCACCGCCGACAAGGAGTCGCACGCGGGCACACGCCTACCAGGGTGGGAGGAGGGAGCGGGGACCTGGGCCTTGGACGAGAGACGCTGACATGCGGTCTGTCCTCGGACAGGACAGACGGCCGAACCAGTGGGACTCGCGCCTCCGGGGCAGGGGACCTGCTGGCCAAGTGGTTCTTCCTTCATGACCTTGAGTGCTCCTCCTTTGACATCTGGAGACAACTGTCGTCCCCTGAGTCTCCGGGGCCCGAGCTTGCACTTGCTCTTTGTGAAGCCCTCCCGGCTCGCAAACACACGTCCTCTGCGGCTCTGAGGTTCAGGCTACCGCTCCCCGCCCCGACCCCTTGTGTCCTGCCTATCTTCCTCTGTGCCACTCAGCTCAGGCCGCGCTCCCTGAGCCCCCCGAGGGCTCGAGTCGGAGTGGAGGGTCCTTCTGGGCTCGGGCACCCTGGGCGCACCTGCCGGGCCCTGCTCAGCGCTGACGTGCACGAGGCCAACCCCGAGACGGACCCCAGGCCTTGCTGAGCGTGTCACTCCCATGCGCGGAGAGCCTGACCTCACGGGGCCACCCCGGCCTCCCCCTCCACATGCAGGCTGCGTTCCCCGACGGGGCGCGGGGGAAGCCGGTGCGGAAGCCTGTCCGAGCCGGAGGCCTGAGCTCTGGGCCTGCGGTACGTGGTACATCGTGGTGCGACGACCCTACACCCGGCCCAGCCCCCGCGTCTGCCCCCGTGGGCCTTCCCTCCTCCCGCCATTTTGGTCTAAAGGCCACCAAGTCCGTTCTGCATGTTTCCCTTCCCGCCTGCCAGCGCCCCTCGTTCAGAGTAGCTCGACAGCGCCCTGAGACTCGGGGACAGCCTGTCTCCGCGCACGCAGCCCTGGGAGGCCGACTCCCCTCTACGAAGTCCCCAAGGCCGGTGCGTGGGGCGCGAGGTGGGCCGCGGTCTGACCCGCGTCCCCCTCACTCCGGGGACAGTGTGAGGGACGGCTTTGTTGCTCTCTCGTCCTGGCAAGAGGAGGGCGAAGCAGCAGCCGCAGAAGCCCCCGGCGCTCCCGCCACACCTGCGCCACCCTCGCCGTCTCCCGAGAAGGTGCTGAACTTTCCGGAAGTCTGAATGGCCCTGGGCGTACGTGCTTCCCTTACAGATGGCCCGTCTCGAGTTTTGGTTTAGAAGACGCGGCTCCCTCTCTGACGGGGGCCGAGGGGAGAGAGAGCAGCCGTACGAGCAACACACCTGACCGCGGGGGGCGGGGGGGGCATCAAGAACCAAGCGGTTCCGACGGCTCCAGGCCCACCAGCACCCACGATCACCACAAATGACGGTCGCACACGGAATTTAGAACTGAGATGCATTTGCATTTCTGTGACCTTTCCTGACCTTCAGCAGCCCCGTGAAGGGCACACAGTTCCTTCCATCCCGTTTTGTGGCTGGGCACAGAGAGGCACGAGGCCCAGACGGAAGGGAGGTATCAGTCTCCTTTTCCCCCGAGTGTAAATATTGGGAAAGAAACGTTTAAACCGAGAAGCGCACCACGAGTGGAAAGAGCCAGAGGACAGGCGTGCCTGCGGCTCCCCCACGGCTGCCCTCAGCACAGGGGAGCTGCCCGGGGAGGACGGATCTAGTCCCCAGCAGGAGCTCTTGGCTCGGGGGCCCTGCCCGTGCCCCGGAGTCGGCCCCTGCCTCCAGTGTGCACGAAGGATGTCCCCGCCTGTCCTCTCTTACACTACGGGCCTGTCCTCATGGAGTCTCCCACCCCCCTGAGGGGACCCCCGGGCCTGTTCGTCGTGAGCCCGTCGTGGCGTCCTCCCTCAGCGGCATCACGTGTGGTTGCTTACTGATGCTGCCTATGGCTTCGTGCAAACTCCTTGTGCTCAAAGTCGGAAACGGAGCAGAGAAGTGAATTTGACCAGTCCTGACGCCACCGCGGCACCTTGCACAGTGAAGAGAAAGGCAGGGGGGCACCGTCAGGTCTGGGGCTCCAAGGAGGTCCCGCCTGTCCCGTGTGTAGGTGCTCCTGGGCCTCTGGCTTCCTCCGTGCGTCAGGAAGAGCGCTGGCCTAGGGCCCAAACGCCATGAGTGGCCCTAGTTCATCCCTGCCGCCTGCCCTGGGACTGGGACAAGGCAGGCTGACCTGATGCTCACCTTCCCCACGTGGCCGCATGGGGTGACCTGGGGACCAGCGTGGCTCGTACAGCGTCCCCCAGGCCCTGGCGGGCACCAGAGGGGGATGGCCTGGGAGCCGAAGACAGGACCCCGGGAGCCTCCGGCACGTGCAGGGCCCTCAGAGGGGCTCCCGTGGCCGCTGCCACCTGGAAGCACACCTGGACGCCCACTTACGTGAACCGCCCCTGAGCGGGCCCTCCCTCAGCAGCCCCGCCTGGACACGCGCTGTCCCCTCCAAGGTGCCTCCTCTCCTGTTGGCCCTCACGGACGATGTGACCCCCACGGCGGCAGGCGGCCTGACACAGGAGAGGTGAAGCTGGCGCCCCCTCCCCTCCCGTCTCCTTAACAAACCCTTATCCCAGTCAAGTCCAGACCCACCGGACGTCCGACAGAACCAACAACACACACGCAGACAAGGCCCAGCCTCCGGGCGCGGGGACGCCTTGCTCCAGCCCCTCCAAGCCTGTGTCTTCCCTGGAGCTCACTGAGCGCTCTGCTGTTTCCGATTAAGCCTGATCTGATCATCATCATTTGATCCAGGGAGATGGCTTGCTATATTGGGACAACGATGTGTCTCAGTTTTGTGTTTAGATATGTTTTTGGCAATCTTTCCAGCCTTCCGCCTCCTCCACACTTATTTCCAAATCTCAGGAGCTATTTTGGAGGAGCTGTGTTGCACAGAAACGGGAGAGTGGGCACACAGCCGCGGCATCGGGAACCTGCAGGCTGGAAAATGTAAGATGTATGAGAAGAACGCACTATACAGTCACACCTCACACGACAGCTCTCAGACCCAGGGTGGAAAGGAATCTGGAAGATTCAGAGGAGCTTGTGGCCCTAATATCGATCCCTTGAACCCACAGGCACACGACCACACACACAGGTTCTCGAAATGCTCGGGGCAGACGCATTCCTCGCGGCAGGACGAAGTCTGCAAGCAGGCCCTCAGGTCTCACGCGGCTGCGCAGACAAGCATTTACTTAATTCACAGCAAAGCCCGGGCCTCCTTCTGGGGTCGTGGAGCTCAGGACCCCAGGACAAGGCCTCCCCTTGACCGGATGAGACATCAGCTCAGTATCCGCAAGGCTTCAGGTGCTAGCTGCGACGTCCTGAAAGGCAAAATTAGCAAAATCCCATTCTCGGGCTTGACTGGTTTGGGAGAAAAACCCAAGTTCTTCAGGAATGCTGGAGGGCGGTTTTCCTTCTATGACGCACGGTAGATTTCACTTGCTGGGACGTCGCACAAAAGTTACTTTGACCTGAAAATTTAGGCGTAAAGCAAAGCAAGGCCATTCTCTCTGACTGATACCTCGCTGTCGGAAATAGGCTATTCTAGGAGCTCCAGGTGGGGTCAGGGAAACCTCAGGAGACCCCGTTTTCTACCTAGAACGGAAAACGCTTCTCTAACAAGTGATTGTACCAGTTACAAAAGATTAAACTGCCTTCAAGAAAGAAGGGTCCCTGAATTTGAGGCCCCGGAGAACAAGCTTGTGACAGGCGCCCTCCTCTGCGAGCGGCTGGGTCCCCCGTGGCCCAGGGGAGAAGCCAGGCCACAGCGGCCGGCTGGAGTGAAGGGAGCCCCACGGAGAGCAGCCGCCTGGTATCTAACGCGGAGTCCCTCGCTGATCATCGCCGTGCGTGGGATGCCCACGGCGCCAGGGGCATGCTCCCCTTGGGCTCTGGCTCCCTCCAAGGGATGAGGAAGTGTGCTGGGCGTGGGGAAATAACCCGTCACAAGAGGCCTGCGGGAAATTCCACAGAGTCTGCGCCCTCGTGTAGGGACGGGGGAGCGGGACAGCGAGCGCCGGACTCCTGCTCCACGGAGATCAGTGCCGCAGGGAAGGAGGCGACGCACAGAGACTCAGAGAGAGGACGGGACGTGTTCTGACCACCTAGTCATGGCCCTCCGCAGACAGGGCTCCCGAGCCAGGAGACGCCCATCCCGCGCTGGGCCCGGCAGCACGCTCCTTGCATGGCAACGGCACGCGCCAGCGGCAAGCAGACCAATGTGGGCACACGCGCACGTGACATCGATGCTGTGCGCTGACGCGCCAATTTCGGGGGAGAAAAGAGAGTGAAAGTAAAGAAACTCTCCTTTTAGGTGACCAAGTACCCATTTAATCCAAATACGTTGTTTTATATATTTAGAAGGGAAAAAATAACGTTCGGTAAAACACCGGGGACGAGATTGGAGGCCATTAAAAAAAATGGCCTTTCCAGATGGATTTCAGTTACTCTCATAGTTAACATACCCTGTTCCTCCATGTTTGAAGAAATTAACCTTGACAGACGATCCGGTAAGACGGATCTCTTGGGAAGTGCTCACGTGTAAGAGTCTATCGGGAAATACTTGATTTTCCAATAGATAAAGCAAGCCAAAATGTCACACACACACACACAAACTAAGGTTCAAGACGCCAACTCTGTCTATGAAACAGTTCTGCTCTGAGGAAGAAGAGAAAAGGTTTCAATGTGTTTGTGTTCAGACCTAATACTGCAAACTACGCACTGTCTTCAAACAATCGTAAGACAGGCCCACAGGTTATTCTAGAAGACTCCACGAACGCACTGTAGCTTCCCCAAAGCCGCAGACTGTGAATTATGAGCCCACGGGGGCTCTGCGCTGGCCGCCAGGAGCCTGGAGGGCAGATATTAGAAGGGGTGTGTTGTCGGGGCTGACGCGGGCCAGGGCTTACACAGCGTGGGCTGCTGCGGGGGTCCGCCCTGCGCAGCGAGGACACTGCCCTGCAATTTACCTGCACACAGACGGACCGTCCGTTTTGGCTCTCCGGGAAGAAGAACTCCCACTCCAGAGGCCTCCCGGGCCTCCTCTGCGGCACCAGCCCTGAGCTTCTGTCCTCCCTGCGGACCCAAAGCCTCGGTTCTGAGAAGAACATTTCCTCCATTTAAAGGGCAAGTTCCCACCCACCGCTCCTCATTCCCAGGCAGCTACTTAACCTCCGCGCACAATAACCTTCGTCTCTTTTGGAGTGTTTATAAAAATGATGCAGTGTGAACTGAGGGACGACGTAAAATCGCTCTGTGTTCCTCATCACCCGGTGCTGGGAATTAGGAGCAGGTTCAGCCAAACGTCACTTGTATCAGAGGATTAGTGGATTGCAGAAGTTCAACGGTTTAAAAAAAGTACAGCATCCAGGCCACTTTTCCTGAAATGGTTTTTATGTTTGCAGAACTTGGAACAACTTCTCAGACAGACTTGAAGCTGGAAGGGGGGTCTCGGGTGTTGCTCCTGCTCCGTAAAAGCCAAGTTCAGTGTGGTTGCGGCTGGAAATTAACACCTGCTTCGTTTACAAACGTAAACATCCGCTATTTGTAGCCACAGGGACAAGAGCCCTTCATGCGTGACTCAGCGGAACCTAGAGGTAACAGTGCCAAAATCCCATCCCCGCTGGCTGGCATCTTCCCGGCCAGTGGACCGCCCGCTTTGGGTCAAATGTCTGCATTTAATCAGAGGGGTTCCCTGAAAGGTATTTCATGGTGATTTCGAAACTAAGCCCATCAGAAATAATAATTTCATTTCCAAATTTTCCTAGATCATATTTTTTGAAGAAAAGTTTTTTCCTGTACTTTTCCTCCCCTTTTTATTAATCTGGACTGAAGAAAAGCACACATTTCATTTATTGTCTGGATTACAGATTCTTATTAAACAAACCAGAGCTCATTATAAAATCAATATCAACTTAACCACCATGCCCCCAGGAGGAACAGCAAAAAGGTCACTCCAAGAAATTCAAACAATTTTCCTGCTGGAAGGGCATGATTTTAATTACAGATACTATTAATTAGAGCTGTCACTGGGAAGATTTTTTTTCTGTTAATTATCACAAACTCAGTTCTAAGTGTGCAATTTCAACCTGCATTTTTGCCAAACTGAGTCATTTCTGCATGCAAGTCCAACCTTTCCATTCTATCAATATTTTATATTTGAATTTCAAAGTGTATCAAAGGATGCCATGCTTTCTAAAAATCCACCCCTGTGTGATCTCCCGTCTCCGGCACACAAAACAGAACTGGTGTGATAATTTATTTATGTCCTGGCACAGATGTGGCCCAGAAGCCCCAGCAGCCCACACCGATGGTCTTGCTCAATAGAATTTCTGGATAAATTCTTACTAGTTTATGTGACATTTTCTTTTCAGGGCTTCTTCTTCAAACGTGATTTTTCTTTTGCTCTGAAGCACAGCCGTGCATTGGGGCTGAAGCGCCACCTCCCCCGCGTCTGAAGGTGCCATTTCTTTATAAGTGAAGATCACACTGACCAGCCCTGTGACCTCCTCCAGAAAGCCAGCGCTTTCCTCTCTTGAGCGACAATACCGAGAATTTTCTAATTGGGGGAGAAAGCTATCTCTTGGTCTCTTTTAAACACGGTGATTTTATAAATTCATCCGAGCTCCTCCTGTGGCCCCGTGTCAGGGTGGCCCACAGAGCAAAAGCAGCGAGTTCCGACGAGCTCCTGGAGGGCACCTTGCAGGACGTGTGGAGGGAGGGCAGTTCTAGAAAAAGCTCGAGACCTCCTCCCCACGTAACTTACATATTATTGTAAAATATGAGGTATTGTTTACAAGACAGACGGATTACCATCATAATCGTGTGAGTAGGGGAAACAAGGAATCTCGTCCAAGGGGAGAAAATGTTTCAGAAATACATATTGACTGGATTTCTAAAACGATGATGAAGTATTCTACCTTCCCAAAGGGGAGGACACTGAGAGTTGTGCCCTGACCTGCTTCTGCAGTGGGCTGGCGTTGTTCTCAGAACCGGGGCTCAGTGTCACTGCAGGACGTCATTAAGTCGGAAGCAGGTGCTACAGAGCGTCCAGAAACCTTTTCCTGTCCTGCCTTCCTCCCACTCTCAGTGGCCGCGGACTTGCGTCCAGGTGCGCTCTGGCCCCCGGCAGCCACTGCCGCTCTCACCGAGACGCCCTGGGCTCCCTTCCCATTTATCAGCGTTAGATTACACTTTACCCAGAGACTGGCAGGGGGTAGCGATGGGTCAGGGCAAAGGATCTTTTCATGGGAGACCCGGAGGAAGTCAATGATTTAAGAGACATCTTCAAACGTCTACGCAACCCATTTATCTTGCAACTTTGGCATTTTTCATGAACAGTGGCCAAACTAAGAAAGATAACAGATAATACGTAATTCATGTTTCGTACTTTTTCCACATTTCTAATGAGCAACCTGCTCTCACCTCTAACAGACTAGCCGAGAACAGGGTAAGATTAATACACAGCAACAAAACTGTGGTTATGAGGCATTTCTGTGAATTCTGATGGACAGTTTCAAACCATCTTCCCGAAAGAACCCGAACCATGATGACACGGAGCGCTGGGACTGGGGAGGGCCGCAGGCCGCGCACTGATGAGCGGAACCCATCTGAACCCCTACCTGGTAGGCGGTGGTGGCATCCGGGCCGGGGTGCTCCCCGAGCCCCGAGAGCTTCTCCTGCAGCCGGGAGTGGGAGGCGTGGCGCAGGCAGTAGATGACCGCAGAGGCCAGGAGGACCCCAACCATGGCGACGACAGAGACCAGGGTCAGCACGATGAACGGGGTCGAGTCCTCTTGCTTCGCTCCGTGGGGCAGGAGCCTGAGTTTGCTTTTCTGTAGAACAGGAGAGAAGGAGCCCCGTGAGCAACGAACAGACTATGAACAGACTATGACCTCCTGGAAACCACCCTCCTGCCGCGCAGGGCAAACTCAAGCTCAGCCAGAGCTGTGCTGGCATTAACGCAACCACAGGAGGGCCATCCAAACAGTGGCCGTCAAACAAGGGGGAAGGCATCTCTAACTAGCGCGCCACGGACTGCAACCTTTTCCAAAGGAAACTTAGAGGCCTTACTTGGTTTCCTGAAGGCCACCATCTTTCCAACCACAAGGACATAGTCTTGGCAGCTGATTTGCGGCTTTAAGTAAAAGTGTGCGCCCCTTCTTCTGAACAGGTGTAGGAAAATACCCCAGGGTATCCCCAGCTCGCCCCACAAATGTTTTGGGCCGCAGGGAGGTCAGAGAACTCTACAGCACACAGCCGGAGCCGGGGCAGGTCCTTAGCCCAAGGTCCGCAGCCGGGGAGACGCTGCAGGAGGGCGGCCTGCACAGAAACCTTTCCCCGATGCCCCCACCCACCAGAGCCCCTCTGCCTGCGCGGCCCCGGGACACACAGCCCAGCGCCCGCCAGCTCCGCGTTCTTCCCTGAAAGGAGCTGCAGGTCCACGGGGGCACCCCTCCGCGGTGCGGGGTGTCAGGGAGACAACCCGTCAGATTCTCATTGTTCTGGGGGCGGGTGAGGAGATCCTTGGGGTGCGCTTCGCTAGTCTCCGCGCGCAAAAGGGGCGCGGGAAGACAGGCCGGTGCGCCCCGGCCACCGCCCGGTGAACGCACGGAGACGCGCGCCCGCCTCGGCCCCGGCTGCTACAAGAGGAGAACAATTAGCAAACTCCTTTCCACCACCTAGTTCCGCGTGGCAACAAAATGGGTTTTTCCCCGTGAATGCCCGGCCGGCCTCTTCCTTCCGGCGGGCCGGGAGCGAGTTTCTGCTCCGCACCAGGCGCCCCTCGCTCCCGCCTGCGTCCGCGAGCTCGCGGGGCCCCCTGTCAGGCCGGGCCATTTCTATCTTGTAATCATAAAGGCCACCAAAGCAATTATCGCCGGCCTTGACTGGAAAAGCTGGTCATTAATTAGCCTCCTTTTGCCTTCGGTGCCGCGGATTAGCGGGTGCCGGGACTGAGTTAATGGAAACGCGCGTTAAAGGAGAAAAGACGCCGGATTTTCTTGCCTGGATGCGCGGCTCGGAGGACGGCGCGGCGGGCGGACTGCGGGCGGCGCGCGCAGGGCGGGGGAGGGGAGGGCGGAGGGGGCGGGACGGCGGGGAGCGACCGGGGAGGGCGGAGGGCGGAGGGGGAGGCCCCGAGTGGGGGCGGGGGCGCGGGAGGGGCGCGCGGGGCTGCCCGAGGCCTGTGTGGCGGGTCCCGCGGCCGCCCCCGGCGCGGACCCCTCCCTGCCCCCGCCGCCCCGCTCCCTCCGCGCCCCTGCGCGAGCCCGGGAAGAGACCGCCGGGACCCCACCCGGCGCAGCGAGGCCGGGCGGGGCGGGAGGGAGCGCGACGGCCCCGGCCCGGCTCCCCGGCCCCGCGCGCGCGGCTTCTCGCCCCTCCGGCCGCGGTGAGCGCCCCAGGGCGCCCGCGAGGCTCCGGGCCCGGGGTCTCCGCCGCCGCCAGGGGGTCTGCGTCCCGCGGCCGGACGGACCCCTCCGTGGGGGGCGTTTCCAGAAGGACGGTTCGCTCTGCCCGCGCCCGCCACGGGACAGCCTCGCCTCGGCAAACCGAGCGGGGACAACAAAGGAGGCGGCGCGGCCGAGGGAGGGGCGTCTGCTGTCCCCCCGCCCGGCCCGGGCCCTCCTGGCCATCACTACGCGTCCCCCACGCCGCCCCAGGGCAGGCCACGGGAGGTGCCCGCGTCCCCACTTAGGCCAAGCGCCAGCGCCGGGGACCCCGCCCAGGCGTCGGGGGGACCCCTCGCGCCCACGTGGTTGACGGCGCCGGGAACAGGGACTTCCTGAACCTTCCTGCCCGGCGACGTGGGCGCACACGCGTGCGGTGGCCAGCCTGGCTCGGAGGACGCACAGCGCGCGCCAGGGACCAGGGCCGCGGCTGAGGGTGCCGGGCAGTCGGGCACAAGGGGTCCCGCCGGCTCACCGTGTACCGGGCACAGTGTCAGCCGATTCCAGGCCGGAGGCCACGGAGACAGGTGGCAATGACCACACATCAACCTGGCCCAGGTCTGGGGCGGAGGAGAGACCCCAGGCCGGACACTCGGGTGGGAGGCCGCACCGAAGCTCTTCCCAGGCCGTGTCGCGGCCAGCTGGGACACCGACGGTCACGGGACCCACGATGCGGTGGGCAGGCGCGGTAGAGAACCGGCCTCACCGCGGCCCCTTTCGCGGTGCGCATGGAGCTAACTCAAAGATCAAAGAAAAATGTGGAGGAGAGCGACTGTCCCCACTCCTTGGGTCCCTCCTCCCGCGATCCCGCTCTCCCTCCTCCCAGCGGCCTAGCACCCCTCCCCCACCCCACCGTCGGAGGTGCTGCTGGAGAAGGGAGGGAGTGAGGAGAAGGAGCGCGACCCGTGCCCACTGAGTCCCACTTTCTATGGTCGCCTCTAGCTCCAGGCTCTGGCCCCAGGCCAGGAAGAAGGCCCCCAGGCTAACCTCCCGCCCGGTATCCGCAAGGAAGCCCTTCCTGCAGCCCGGGGAAGGGTCGGTGGCTGTGGAGGGCCGGTCGCAACCCGGAGCGTGGGCGGGGGTGGGGTGGGGTGGGGGGTATGTGTAGGGGGGAGGGCACTGCACTCGGCGGGGAATCAGGGGGTCCGAGCCAGAAGGCGTTTGTGGGGCAGGCAGACCCCCCTGGCTCCTGACGCTGCCCCCCAGGATCCTGGGCCTGGCTCCAAACCCTCCCTCCAGCCCGCCCCAGGGCGGCTGGGCTGAAACCGGAAAGATTACTCTTCCTGGCCCCCTCCCGCTGCACCCTGAGCTCCGACCTACCCTGCGCTGGCAGGAGGGGTCCAGCGGGAGGAAAAACTGTTGCTGGTTGCTAGTCAGGTGTTAAGAATCCCAGAAGAAACGAAAATTCATAGAAAATATTAAAAAAAAAGTAAAGAAAGTGAACTCCCCTCGCTGGCAGACTGATCGATTTAAAATAACATTATGGTTCTTCCTTTCCTTTCTTTTTGTGGAATGAAGAAAACAAACAAAACTTCTAAGCCCTGTTAACCACCAGCTTTAAGATAAAAGAGTGAGCCTGATTGATACCCGTTGGAGAGGGAGTCTGAGCTGCGGCCCTGCTCCAGGTGCGACCTGGATGGGGAGGGCTCAACCCCTCCACTTCTGGGTCTCTACACCCCAAGGCTGAGCAACTTGAACTACGTGTGCTTTCCCCAAATTTCGTCCTGGGGCTGGGCCCTGCAGAGAGCCCTCGACTAATTAGAGGCGTCCTGTCAGTCTTGACTTGGAATGGAAAGAAAATAATGCTGAAATATTTATGACTTTGACATTTACAGTCGGGCGTCTTTTTAAAAGCGGAACTGTACGGTGGCAGAGAGGTCACCCAGGCTGGCTGGTAGCGGTGCCCCCCAGGAGGCAGGACACACACACACACACACACACACACACAAGCACTTGATGCCCAGTTCCAGATGCGGGAAAAGTCCGGTCTTCAGAAATAATCAGGAATAATTAAGTCAACTTTATGTCAGGTCAGACGTCTCCTGACAGTCCTGCGGGGTAACACTGCGCACTTCTCCCACTCAACCACGGCCACCTGCAAGTCCTTGAATTTAGAATGTAAAACACTGCCGAAGCAGTGATGTAAGATAAATGTGGCCACAGAGACAATTTGCGGAATTGCTCTTAGGAATTACAAAGTACAAACATTGTCCTGACCTATTTAAACTATTTTCATCTGTGCTCCTGAATGAAGGTGCACGGGGTTTCCTTTACATTGTCTTCTGAGCCATTTATGGCAAAATATCTTCAAAACTTTTTTTCTTTAGCTGGCCATGTGGTAAGCTTAAAAGAAAAGAGAGAGAAAAAAGAGAACATTTTATGCCCGGACTTGGTTTTGAGAACTAAGGCAGCCACACAAACACAAAACTTCATGGTAACAAATATTTGGGGACCAGGAGCAACAGTGAGCATTTTCCAAGTCTGTGAACCGTTAACAACAGCACCCCGTGCCCAAGCCACTGACTTCAATTTTAAAACACACTTGCACCCAAAACTTATGGTCACAGGCATTTAATTTCTTTACTGTGAAACTTCTAATCTGTGCATGTTTTCATTTGTTTCCTTCCAAGGACTTGGTTTTGCAAACCCAGCCTCACCCTGTGCCCCTTGACCTGTTACTGCCCCAATCCCTTTGCCTGTAAAATTTAGAATTGATTTTAGAGACTACTAATGA
Source organism: Meles meles (assembly GCF_922984935.1). Lineage (NCBI taxonomy): Eukaryota > Metazoa > Chordata > Mammalia > Carnivora > Mustelidae > Meles > Meles meles. The sequence goes on along the minus strand of NC_060075.1, from coordinate 1,400,791 downwards.
GTGGCTTTAACGAATCTGTCTTTGCTTTCCCAGATGAAAAATTTTAGAGTTATTAGGAAATTTTGTGCTCGATTTACTAAAATGGACTTACTAAAATGTGGTAACTATGTAAAGCCGCTCAAAAGTGTTCAGACTTTTCAGGCTATGGGAATGACCAAACTTAAAAATATGGGGGAGGGTAGTGTCTTAAAATATTTTAAAAGTATTTTTTTAAAGCTGTTAACTGAACTATTTTTAATTTGGAATTTGCCACAGAATTCTCATAAATGAGAGAAGTCAGGCGGAAATAATCATGTATTAATTCTCTGCATTACAAAATCTTTTCAGAAGCTATTATCAGAGCAAGAGGCATTTCGGTCTGAATCCAGGGTGGGAGAAATCCTTTGTGCAAGTGAAAGCCATTGTTCGTAGCACAGATGAAATTGTACTTGCAAATCTGCCATTCAAGTAGCCAAAAAAAAAAAAAAAAAAAAGCCTATATAGGCTAGAGAAAAGAATGTCCAAGAAATAATTATTCTTAAATAATGAAAATGAAAATAAGTGGGGATACCCTGTTTGAAAATCAGCCACGTGTTTATTTTTTTCTGGCATAGACACAAAAATAAATATGCAAAAGATAATAAATTATCTATTTACCAGCTCTAAGCGCTCCTAGAACATCAGTTTTGGGGAACTCCTCTGTTCTCAGACGTCGCTGAGATATTTATGTTTACGATATTTATGTTTAAAGGGGGAAGGCTACGGTTGTGTGAACTACTTTCTGTAGAGCTGGATCCATAGCAAACGGTCTCGGGGAGAACAGAGGCGGATCGGCGGAGAGCAGACGGGGAGGGCCGGCGCCCCAAGAGAAACCTGCCGCCGCCTCCTTTCACAGTCTCCACCTGCGTGCTCCTACAAACGGACTCACACTGGGCCAACACACTTGATGCGCCGCTCCCGACCCGTGTTTTCTGCGTGCAAATCGGTCCCCGAGGCCTGCTCTGACGCGCGCACTCGCGGGCCTCCTCGGTCAGGTGTTTTCGCAGACGCCGTGGTCTCGAAGAAGGAGCTTCCCCCGCCAGAACCAAACCCTCTCCAGGCCTGGAGTTTTGCCTGCCCTCCTCGCCCTCCTCCGAGGCTGAGAAGCTCCATCCCGCGCTGGCCCGGCCTCGCGGGTCAGGACCCCGCCTTGGCGCTCGCTCCTTGGAGCGCAGGTCTGTTTCCGGGGCCCCGCCTGGCTGGACCGGCTGCGGGCTTTCTCACCTCCCAGGCCGGTCCCCGCTCCCTCATTTCCTGGAGCCCGCGGGCGTCCGAAAGATCCGGCCGAAGCGCGGGACAGGCCGCAGCGCCCGGGGCGAGGGCTCCTGGGGGCCGCGAGTACTCACAGCACTGAGCGGTTTCCAAGAGGTCCCGACCCCTTCCCCGAGGGGACAATGCCGAGGCCCAGCCTCCCCGCAGCAAAGCGCGCGGGCCGCGGGGCACCGGTTGAGGCCCCCAACAACGCCCACATCCGTCCACCCGGGACCGCACAGGCTCCCCGCGTACGTCTGTGCGGCGCTCCCCCGCACGGCCACCCCCTTCTCGGGAGCCGAGTGGGTGTGCATGGTTGGGCGGGGGGCGTTTCCTCTCGGGTTGATAAAAAGGAGCGAGCTTCTCTCCGCCTCCCGCACACACCGTAACCTCCTCGCACTTTCCCTCGCCTCTGAATTCGGGGAGCGCTGACTGGGCAGAGACCACGTGGACACGCTGCGCCCGGGACCCCAGGCGGAGAGGCTCCGGCGGCCTAACAGGGACCGCGGTCTGCGGATTCGGCTCGGGAACTGGAACCCAGAGCGGGAGCCCGCGCAGGGGCAGGGGGCTGGCGGCCAGGCCGGAACGGCAGGGTCAGCCCGCGGGGACCTGGCGGGGAGGGTCCTCACTGCCCTCGGGGTGTGCGCTTCGCGGCCTTGGCGACTGTGACAGAGAAGCCCCCAACCGTCCAGCGTGCAGCGCGGCCAGTCCAGCGCCCTGTTGCCACAAAAGGGCGGGAGACCCTTTCCGGCCCCAAAAGCCAACTCTGCTGTGGTCTCAACCCCTAGTTTTGGGGTCTGCCTGACTGCGTCGAGTGCGACTTCTCCAGAACCTCGAAGGAGGCTACGGTTGGGAGCCACACAGGTAGTGCAGGCAGGAAACGAACCCCTCCTTCAGAAGTTTCTCTCCGCGAGCACGCGGCTGCCTCACCTCCGGCGAGAAAGCGCAGGTTCCGTTTGGAGGAGGGGAGACGGCCGCTCCGAGGCGCTTCTCCAGCGGGCCGGGGTGGGGGGGTGCTCAAAAGGTCCTGCAATCTCGCCCACGGCCCCGCCTGCCCCTCGCTGGCTCCTCCCTGCGCACCCATCCCGAGCCCCTTTCCCGAAACACCCCGAAAGCGCGCTCCCGGACCAGAGAAGACAGTGAAGAGCGCCCCAAAACGGGCTGGAGGAAAACATCCCCGCGCCAGCTCCCCTCCATCCTGGCTGCTCATCCCTCAGCTTCCGCTCCTTTCCCACACCCCTGCCCATCAGCGTGCGCGCCCCCCGCCCCCCACGCCCCTCTCCCCCCACGCCCCTCTCCCCCACGTCGGAGCCGCGCCGGAGCCTGCGGAAAGTCCAAGAGCGAGGGCCGCAGCCAGTGCTGCCGGTGTCCCAGGGGCCCGGGGGCTGGGACATCTGCCACCCCTCTCAATCACCACCAGCCGGGCCACCCTGGGACGTCCAACCCAATCCCACTGGGGGATGACCTCAGACCCCTCCCGCCAGCCAGAGGCTTTGACAGGTGTCCCGCTTCGAGTCTGAGCTGACCCCTGCACTGAGCTTTCCCACGTCCAGGTTGCCCATCCAAGCCCCCACGCGCACCCTCCACCCTCCCCAAGCTCTGGTTCCTCGCCCTGCCACCTACCCGCCCGGCGGTGCCCTCGGTGGATCCCTCCTGCTTCCTCCCTCCCCCACCCCAGCCCTCTCCTTTCTCCGGCAACCGTACCGGTGCCCGCGCCCCGGCCCCGAGCTCCCGGTTACCTGCGGAGGGGCCGGTGCCCAGCGCCCAAGCCGGAGAGGGGGGCGGCGTGCGCCGGGCCGAACAGCCTCGGGGCGCGGCGGCCGCGGGCATCTGCGGCGCCATCACCGCCGCGAGTCGTTTCCCTGCGCCTGAGCCACGGACGAGCGGGTCCATCCCGCTTCTGACCACAAACTTCTCGGGAGGCCGGCGTAGACAAAGGTGCCGTGCGCTGTGGCTCCAGCGGCGGCTGCGGCACCGGCTCGGCGCCCGCGGACGCCCGCAGCTCTGCGCGGTCGCGCCGCCGGGCTCTGAGCGCGCTGCTCTGGCCCGGCCCCCGGGGCGAGGCGCTCGGGGCCGGGGCGCGGCGAGGACGGGCGCGGGGCCGACGCGGGACAGTCCCCGCAGGGCCACCGGCCGTGCGCGCAGCTCCATCCAGCGCGGCCGCCGCGCCCCGCCTTATATCCGGCCCCGCGCGCACCCGGCCGGCGGCGGCGCGGCTCGCGGCCCAGCCACCGGTTGCTATAGCGATGTCCCCCCCCACATGTTGCTGACAGCAATTGGCTAAGGGGCCGCGGCTCTCCGAACACCCTCTCCCGCCCGAGACTATGAATGGACATCGGCTTTGTCAGTCATTCGTACAGCGCCCGGGCCTTCGCCGGCTCTTTCTTCTCAGCCGTCCTCCCTTCCACCGCTCGAGTGCACTTCAAACCCGGCAAGTTCAGGGAAGCGCTCGGGGAGAGGGGGACGCGGCGGCATGGCCAGGCCGCAGGGTCTTACCGCGACCTCTGCTATGGGAGGAGTCCGGGCGTCAAAACGCTGCAAGAGGAAAATTTATGGCAAATTGTTCTTTCGAGTTAGTTTTCCCACTTTTGCCATGGGGGGGGCTTTTGCTTTTTTTCTCCATCCGTGCAGGCCAGTTACGCTGGTGAAACAATCGAGTAAATGCCCTCGCTGACCCTCCCCCTTTCATTCTGGAACCTTTTGGTCTCCAGCTCCCGTACAAAGCGCATGGCCCGTCGCGGGAAGGAGTGAGAACCCAGGTGTGCTGCAGGTCTCCAGCCCCGAGGCTGGCCTGAGGCGGCAGTGAAACTGTGGAACCCACCTGCCTTCTTGCCTCCCCGGGTCAAAGGCCGGGCCTGGACCACTGCCTCGGAAGCAAATGCAGCATCGGGGCCTCGCAGGGCTGCACTCCAAGCTCCCTAACCCTGCTGGAGTCTGGGGGGCCACCAGGCCTGCTGGGCCCTGTGATTGGCACCCGGCAACCGCTCCACCGACCCATGGCACTCCCCTGGCCCTTCTCCCCACCCCCCACCTTCTTTCTCTCTGAGCCCCGCCCTGGTCTCAGCTACAGGTTGGGGCACCCCAGTGCGCTACGCCCCAGGCGAGCATCAGAGAACCGAGAGCTGAAACCCAACATCTGTGTGTACAATGCGTTCTCCGAGGCCCACAGCTGCAGGAACAAGAGGAGGAAAGAAAGGAGCGGGGAGAGACCGTGTCACATACAGATGACAGTCTGCACGGGGCTCTTTAGTTTCTCCTTTTCTGGAAACCCTGGCGCCCTCCTCCCAGTCCCCTCTCCCCCAGCCTCACCATTGTTCCGCGCTCGGGACAGCTGGAGAGGGCAGCGCGTGAGCAGGGCGGCCCCTCCTAACCCGAGGCCCCTCCCGCCCCACAGCCGGCGCCCCCACTCGGCCCCTCCAGGGCAAACTGCTCCCCCCCCCTCAGTCCCCGTAGGCCTGCCCGGGCGGAGCTTGCACCATGGCCCTTCTCCAGCCTCCCTGCAGGCGCTGCCCCCTAAGACCTGCCTCGCCCTCACTCTTCTCCCGGGGAAACGCTGGCGGGGGCTCGGGGAAGGGGTCGTTAACAGACGTGAGTCGAGGGCCTGCTTGCCTCTGAACGTGCTCTACGGACTCGCTTCCAATGACCAAGGCCTACCCCGAATTCTGCTTTGATCTGGTCTTTGCAGTGGCCCAGAGCTCAGCGTTTCACCAGCCCCAGGGCAAAGAGGTGACGCCTCCATCAGCCGCTCCGGCAGGCCCAGGTCGGAGCTCCGCGCAGGCCAGGGCCTCGGAGCTTCAAGAAGTGCGAGGGGACAAGGAGGTCCAGTGGAGGCCGAAGGGGGAGACTCGGGCTTCTCTCCAGTTATCCACCCTGCGGTGTACCCCGAGCTCCCATATACCCAATAGGCCGGTTGGTGGTAAATCCCCTGAGCAGGCCTGCACACCACCCCCGCCCAGCAAACTCGACGGGGCTCCCGGTGGCCCTTCCCTCCGCGGGCCCCACTGGGCCTCCGGGTAGTCCAGGCCCAGAGAGACCTGAGCCCCGCGCTGCGCCTTGGGTCACTGTCTGCGGGTTGTCCTTGGGCAAAGACCTGAGCGGTAGTGGTCCTGTCCCTCCTCGCTGTAATCCTCGGGGTGTGGGCCCACCCGGAGCCCCAGCCTCCGCCTACTGCTCCAGCCTCTGGGGCGACCCCTGGCCCAGCGCTGGCAGGGGAAAGAGGAGAGGAGGGGTTGCAGGAGGGGGCCGAGGAGGAGGAGGCGGGAGGGGCCCGGAAGCTCCAGCGGGGCGAGAGGGGAGGTCTGCGGAGAGGGGGCGCAGGCAAGGAAGGGAGGCCTGGAGGAGGGGACCTGTCGCCCTCAGCCTCTCTGGTAACCGGCCTCTCCATAGCAACGGCTTGCGCGCGCACGCCTGTGTGTGTGTGTGTGTGTGTGTGTGTGTGTGCGCGCGCGTGCAGAGTTCCTGCGCCTCCCCAGTCCTGGGTGGGGGTCTCGGAACGGGGGCGGATGGCAGGGAAGGCCCCTCCAGGACCGGACGCCGGCCTCCAAGGTGCCGGGGACGCCGTGGGGCCCGGGGTCGCTGCGCGGGGCACCGGGCGGGGCGCGGGGTGGCGGGGAAGCTCTCAGGCCCCGCGCTTGGCGGAGGGGCACCGGGGCGCTCGGCCTTCGCCGCCGCGCGGTCTCCGGACCCTGGGACCTCGGCAGAGGGACGCTGACGACGCGTCTACCCGAGACTCAGGGCGCGGCGGGGAGGACTCGGGCCGGGCGGCCGTGGCGGCTGCGCCCGCATCCTAGGCCTGCGGGACCCGCGCGCAGGCGGGGAGAGCGCCGGCCGGGCTCGCTGGGGCGGGAGAGGAACCCGCACCGGCTCCCAGTCCGCCGCGGGCGCACGGAGCTCCGGGAACCCGCCGCAGGCCGGGCGGCCCCAAAGACGCGGCCGCGGCCACCCCCAGGCCGGCCGCCCCGGCGGACACGCCCCCTCGCCTTCCTCCGCGCCAGCGCCGGGAGCCACGAGCCCGAGTGGGGGTCCTGGGCGTCCAGCCCCTCAGTCGCAGAGGTGGCCGGCGCCCCCGGCGGCCACCCCGGCTCTCCCGCCGCGAGGGCAGGTGCCCGGCGGCGTCGCGCAGGGGCCCTGGGGGGCCGGAGTGCGGGCGACCCCGGGGGAAGCTGGAGCCGGCCGGGGCGCCGCTCCGAGCGGACGGACTGTCGCCCACCAGCGCGACATGACGTGGTCAGTGAGGGCGGACGCATTTCTCTCACCGGTTCTCCCTGGTCCCGGAGGCGCCACGTCCAACCCAAGCCCCGCGCTCCGACTTCGCCTGAATGCGACGTCCCGCCTGTCCCCAGAGCCTGCGGGAAGCACGGGGGCAGCGGGCGCGACTCCAGCCCCTCCGGCCACTCTCGGATGGGTAGACGGGCCTCCAGCCCCGGCGCGGGCCGACGCAGCGCGCTTCCTCTCGGACACCCGCCCGCGGGGGCTCTCTCTGGCCCGGCTCCGCCGCCCTCCCCGCGGGTCGGGCCGGCCTGGAGCCCCGCTGGGAGCCCCGCTGGGAGCCCCGGGAATTGGCGCGTGAGGGGCTGATCCTTTCAGTCCATGTTTGAGGAACGGGTAAATTAACCCACCAGATTTTCATTCTCTTTCCTTTATTTTAAAATCCTTCTTACTTCCAGGGCAGGCAGGAAAAATTCTCTTAAATGCTTTAGGAAAGTGTCTTTTCAGTAATGTGAGGCCAGAGTCAAGGAGTATCTTGAAGAAAGTGATGTTAGGATTTTTTTGTCTGTTTGTTTTGTCATGAGAGCTTAGATCTCATTTAATAATAAATTTCAATTTTCAGTTTCAGTGACATTTACAGAGAAAACTTTTAAACGTGAGGCAGAGTTTTTAAGAGTCACATTCATGGCAGCCATTTATACATGAAAAATGAGTACCTTATTCAGACAGAGTTAGGGTTGTTTGGCTGATGAATAAAAAATATAGGATATGTAAAATTCCCCAAGATCTACCAAATATCTACACAATATGGTTTGAAATGATTTGTGATTCTGCAAAGCCTTCTTCAAAAGATCAGTTCACATTTGTTATGTGTAAAAACCTAATGTTCTGTGATAAAAAACCTCATTTTCATTTTAGGAAACACCAAGCTATTGAAATATTGTATATCACATATTGAAGTGATTAGGATAAATTTCCAATGTACTAAATTATGAAAGAAAATGTATTTTTAAACAAAATAGAGAAAGACTGTCATGGGAAACAGGATTATTATAAAGTAAAACAACACCTCCTTCTGGAATTTTAAAAAATATGGTTAGATAGAAAATGATTTAAAAAATACACCTTCTGGGATACCTACTTGATTTCAGAAAATCTAAGCCCAATTTTGTTTTGAAAATAAAACAATAATTTGTAATAATGGTATTTGTAATAATGGTATACAAAGTATATTTAAAATACTTCTGATTTGTAAATCCATTTATAAAAGTGACTTTAAATTATAAAAATATTAGGTCCCTTTGAATATTATCATTATGTGCATGTGGTATTATCATACATAGTAGAATGTTAACATAAATTTCAAAAATATCAATGAGTGAATTTTGAAAAGCAAGATGTTTTGATTGGTCAACTGCCTTGTGAAACACAGTGATTGGCCTTGCGATAATTTAAAAAAGAAGATACTTGCATAGGTAAGATTCCAGATTAAAATTAATTGTCAGTAAAGTGCTGTTTTCAAGGACCGTATCTGTAAGGTTTTAGACACGACTGACAAGTCCTTATTTGTCATGAAAGAAGACACAGGCGCTATGGGGAGAAGCCCTGGGTGCCGGGACTGTGCGACACCCCCGTGCTGGAGGCCAGGACGAGCGAATTCGGCAACTGGGAGAGTCTTTCGGAGAAGGCTTTGTTGCATTCCTTACGTTACTGGCTCGAAGAAATTCCTATAAAGTTGTTACCCTCACTTTAAAATTGAGAGGCACCGAGAAATAGTAAAATTATTGGTTCAAATAGTTTACCTTCTTTCAAGAAAAAAATGTGAATTCTGTACTCTAAACAGAAAAATACAGTCTTTTTGGGGGGGGGGTTGAAAAATAATTAGCAAATTAATCAGCTTTTGTTATCAGTTCTCATGCTCACATTGACTTAGAAGCTTCAAAATCCAAAAATAGGATCACTTTCACGAAATAGAATTGGTACCCTCTCCAGTGGCCTGATAGGAAACTATTTTACGAAGAACAAAAAAATGTACTTTAGCCAAAGAAATTTATTCCTGAAGGACTGGTTAACAAATATGTAGGGAGTTTCAGACTTCCTCTTCCCAGCTTTGAAATGACAACCCCGTAAGAAGAAGAAACCCCCGAGACTTAAGGAGGTTCTCCTCAAGGGATCTGGCAGCCCGGCTGCTCCCAGGGACAGATATTTGCAGACAGCCAGCCTCCCTGCAGGTTCATCTGGTGTTTATCCTCCAGGTCCTAGAATCCAGAAAGTGTATCACTCTCAGTCTACCTCGTTGGAAAGATCGAAACTCGGTTATTTGGACAACAAAGCCATAAAACACAGGTTTACTGGTCGGTGCTGGCGGACTTGGTCTATGCATAGGATGTTCATGATAAGAGTTTATTCTTCACAAAATTCAGCTAAAATTCCTTAGAGTGCCTATTTGTAGGAAAGACTCATTTTGTGAACAAGAACCTAACCTTTCTGCCATCATCTCAGATGGGAGGAAACAAGATGCCGCTGTGGAGAACACCCAGCTTTGCTCTGCTTTTCAGCCAAAAACTGTTCCATAAATTCTGTCAGTTGCATGCTACCGGTCCATATAATCGGAAACGTTTTTCCTTGAATTAGTCTGGAATTAAAAGTAGAACAAGAGTCCAAGCAACGTTTACTGCACAATTATATCACTCAGCTTTGTGCCGTTGGCATGTACTTCGAAGAGAAACTCTGAGGTCTGCTCTTCTGTGTAGAGACAGGCTCAGGTTAAGTGACGGAGCAGCCCAGCCCGACAGCACTTGCCGTGGCGTCGGCGTCTCTAGAAGAGGGTCACTGTCGAGGGTCGCTGTTTCCTGATTTCGTATTACAACCATGTGTGCATGCATTTAGCTCTCATGGGGACGCAAGGGCTAGAAGCAGCTGGATGCTTTTCCTTCTTGACACAACATGGACCAATCCCAGAAGGTTCAAGGTTGGCCCATCACGCTCCAAACAATTCGGTAAGGGCACTTCGGAATTCTGTATGAATTCAGCCCTGGCTACAAAATAGCCAACCGAATAAAAACGAGTCCTATCCTCTCTGTCGATGCGTGGCACTGTCCGAAATTAGCAGATCATCTTCAGTCGGACTTCAAATTTCTTATAACCCCACCTGATACATGTATCCTGCTATCTTTCAGTTCAAACACTTTAGGAGCTTACTATGTGTTGGGGCCAGCCTTCTTCCATCGTATCTAAAATTCCCATTTAGACTTATCTGGAATGCGCCCAAACAAAACTAGAAATCTAGTCTTATGTTTTCTAATGACGTTTTCCTTCTCGCCCCTCCAAACTCTGTTACTTAACCCGATCGCCCCATTTCATCATCCTTATCTCCGATGGCTCTTGAGTATTTTATTTTTATTTCTTCGCAGAGAGCAAGCGGGCAGTACACCTGCTGGCGGGGGACGGGGAGAGGAAGTGCGAGCGAGGGGGATCTCCGGCAGACCCCCCGCGGACACAGAGCCCGACACGGGGCTTGATCGCCCTACCCTGAGATCACGGCCTGAGCAGAAATCGAGAGTTGGCCACTCAACACCTGAGACACCCAGGCAATTAATTAAATTGAGAATTAAAACAATAAAATAAAATAAGCCTTTAAAGGAAGATCACTTCCTACCACTACGAATATTTCCTGAGAGGCCATTTCACAAGAGTGATGGCCAATGTGCAGCAAGCCGTGATGGCCTGGTGGGGAGAAGGGGGCAGCTTCTCCAGGAGGCCAGCGGGGGACTCCCTGTGGTCTCAGCATGATCAGACGACACCTGTTTCCCTTCGTCTTGGGCCTTCTCAGACCTGAATGTCCACCTCCTTTGCGGCAGCGCTGGAACCTTCCTTGCCCTTTGCCCTCCACTGGTCAGTTCCTGTTGCTCTGGGGCCACGACAGGTCTGCCTTTACTTGTGGCCCCCCTGCCCCCAAGCTGGCTTGCCTGGGGACCATCCTGGTCTCCTCAGAGTCCCCAACCCGATCCACTGGACCGACTGCCTTGCTCTCACTACCAACCCCCCAAGCCTTCCTCAGGTCACCCGAAGGCTGGCTCCCCTTTCTCCCGCCAGCGCCGCACACGAGCAGGCTTCTAGAGCACCCGTGCTCCTCGGTGCCCCACCCTGGGAGCCCCGGCCGGCCACTGTGGGGCTGCCCTCGGCTCTCACCCAGGGGAACCCGAGCCCTTGGGCTTCTTGGCTCAGAGTCTTTCCCTCAGCCGAAACCCTGCACCGCATCCCTTGCCTCCACAGTATGTGAATGTTCCAGACTCGTCGTCCTCTCCCGTATATGCTCACGATCCATCACGCTGGCGCACACACCACCTACACACGAGTGAACCGTCCACTCTCTCTCAGACACACACCCTACCACTCACCTGCACAGACTCCATCGTGTCATTCTCCCCCAACGCATGTGTACCATCTCATACGGCACGCACGCCATCTACCTGCACGTGAACACAACCTCGCACACAAACGTGTCACTCATATGCACACACACCGTCTCACACATGAGCACACACCGTCACGCACTTACACTATCAACACAGCACATACCTTTGTGCCCATCATCTCACACACACCTCTCATGCACATTGGACACACGTGTGCAAACCTGCACGTCTGGAGAAGAGAACACATTTCCTGAATGTGGCTGCTGTGCCGTGGACCCCATTTGCCACGTTTCTGTGCATGGTCCAGTGGAACTCGCATGGATACCCCATGGCTCGTGCATGCTCATTCCTGGCTTTGCAGATGACAGAATCAGGCTGAGCCCCCAGGTCAGTCGGTGCCGGGACCTTGACAGTCACACACACACAGTCTAGCGGAGAATCGGTTTCTGCCTCAGCCTTGCGGGAGCACCAGGGAAGCCGTGAGCAGCTCCAGGACAGGCTGCACCCCTGCGTCCCGCTGAGACCCTCCAAGCGTCCCCCCAAAATAGCAGCAGCTCTTCTTACTTGGGTAACAACTTAGTAATAATAATTGTGTTTGGAAAAAGACACCTGGCTTTTATTCTGTATCGGTTCTACACATACGTGGTTTTAAGAACTGATCTCTGGGGGTGCCTGGGTGGCTCAGTGGGTTAAGCCTCTGTGTTCAGCTCCAGTCATGGTCCCAGGGTCCTGGGATTGAGCCCCACATTGGGCTCTCTGCTCCGTGGGGAGCCTGCTTCCTCCTCTCTCTCTGCCTGCCTCTCTGCCTACTTGTGATCTCTGTCTGTCAGATAAATAAATAAAAATCTTAAAAAAGAAAAAAGAACTGATCTCTGTTGAATGGCTGCAACCGGAGGTATCACCCAGAAAACACACTTGTGCCGTCCACTCCACGTCACCGACACCTCATGCCCCTGCCCTGCGGAGTGGCCCCTGCTGGGTCCCCATCTCTGGGAGGGGGAGCTCGTCTATGAGATGAGGATGGGGCGTCCAGAGGAAATTCGAGGGGCCCTTACACCTCGAGCTGCTATTCTGCTTTTATTTTTTAAAAGATTTTATTTATTACTTGTCAGAGAGAGAGAGCACAAGCAGGGGGAGCAGCAGGCAGAGGGAGACGCAGGCTCCCTGCCGAGCACAGAGCCCGACGCAGGACTCGCTCCCGGGACCCAAGATCATGACCTGAGCCGGAGGCAGACGCTTCTCCGCCTCCGGCTCAGCCTCTTGAGCTGTTATTCTGTAATAGGACTGGTCCTGAGGGACGGCTGGTGATGGAACTCTTTGTGCAAAGCCTTAAACTAAAATTAAGGAAAAGAATAGAACAGCTTTTACATTCCGAATCTACCACAGAAAGTCTGGAAGACGCGGGAACCCCAACTAGTGCTAAGTTGGGCCTGTGGCAGAGCGACGGGGTAGTCTGGGAGTGCCGGGTCACAGTGGAGGGGTGGCAGGTCAGCCTGAGGTGGGCTGGACCGGGCAATGGACCGGTGGGCGGGAGACGGTCCCGCCCAGGATTCGGTCCCAGAACTTTCCTCTGCCGGAAGCCGGCCTCGTGCTGTCGGTCACTGACTGTCCCTGCCTCGTGTGCTCCGGCGTTCTTTCCACGGAAGCGCATGGAAATTCTGTTTCCGGACAAACTCTGAGGCCAGCCTTCAACACATACATTTCAGTGGGAAAAGTTGTCCCTGAGACAGGGAGCACGCAGGCACACGTTCGTGCTGAGGATCCGAGCCCGCAGGCGGCGCACGGAGGGTCCGACCCCTGCTCGGCGAGGGGTGGGGGGGTTGGGGGGGTGGGGGGGCCCTGCGGGGGAGCTCTCCCTGCTCCCTCCACCTGCGGGTCCAGCACCTCCTCCGGGGGCGGGGTGCCTGCCCAGTGAGAAGGAGAAGCCACTCTCAGACCTCCCGGGAGAGCCCAGGACCTGGTGGGACCTGGCGTCTGGTGCGGTGGGGCCACTTGGGGATTTCTGAGGCTACCGGCCCACTCTGTCCCTCCTGCACTTCCCAGAGCAGAGTCGTGTGGGTTTGGAATTGAGGCCTGCAGCTCCTGGAGTACCCCCACACCCCACCCCTGTGCCTGCGGTGGAGGAACAGGGCTCCCCCCTGGGAAGCCCCTGTAGCGACCCTGCCCTGAGTCTCCCGGGGGGGGGAGTTTGAGCATCTCCCCCCCTCGATGTGCAGTGGGGACGCAGCGACAGTACGTGCTGAGGGCTCACACCGCTGGCCCCCCGACGGGCACGTGTCCGACCAGGCACACAGAAACCAGACAGCTCTCCTGCCTCCTCACATCCAGACATGGGGCCTCCGCGGCTTCAGCCTGGCGCCCCAAGCCGCCCGGCGTTCCCAGGGACCGTGCCTCGCCTTCGCTGCCGCAGGGCCGATCGGCGTTATGGACTCACCGGGGGTGCCCACCGGACGCTGACGGGCCGTGGCGATTAGAAACAGCCGTGCCCACCGGGCATAACGGCAGCCCTGCTCGGTCTCCCGCAGCACCCACAGCCACCACGCCTCCTCCAACAGCATCACAGGGAGACCCCTCTGCCTCTGAGACCGTCGATTCTTATCCTCAAAGGAAAACCCTGTGGCTACCCGGTTTCAGCAAATGTCACCCAAAAGGTGGTGGGACCACCTACGCTGCCTAAGAAGCCACGAGGGAAGTGGCAGGTCACCAGCGGCCGGGCTCCTGGGGAGGAGGCCACGGGGGACGGGCTCCCGCCGAGAGCCGGCCTTCCCGCTCGCTCGCACCTCCGACGTGGTTCCTTGTGGGGAAGGGCGTGTTTCCCTGTCCCCTGACGCTCCTCTTCCTTCCCCTTCAGAGCGGGCCAGGGAGGGGCCCAGCCCCCCTCCATGCACCGCGGAGACCAGCCCGAGGCTCCCGTTGTACAGGCAGTGGTCACAAACTGCAAGGACTGGGCCGCGGCCCCGGCAGACGTCGGGTAGATGACAGAGCCCGCCCAGGCCGTCTCCCCGCCGAGCTGGGGAGTCCCCGAGACGGGGATGCTCATCACCTTCAGTCCCCCCTGAAGTGGCCACAGCCGGGGCGGGCCCCACGTGCGCTGGGGGTGGTGTGATACCGCACAAGCACCCCGAGGGAGCTCTCTGCCTTTACCCGTCTCACAGCAATTCAGTCTTCTGTGTTTAACTGAACCAGGTAGGTGGCTCGTGGTTGATAATTCTCTCCGCGGGACTTCCAGGCGCATAAACCAAAGAATGCCATGTAATCACCCACAGACACAATTTCTTTATCCTTCGTATCAGACACAAGACGGGCCACAGTCGACACTTAAGAACAAACTAGGCTCGATGAGAGTATCTCAGGAGCTGGAAACATTCTTGCGTTTAGTTTGCTCTGCCGCAGTCTGGCTATCCCCCTTGTCTGAGCGGAGACCGTCACTTGCCAGCGACACCCCTCCAGGGCAGCGAGAGTCCACCTGGGGCCGGACGCCGCGATCCCGTCCCTCCCCAGCAGACGTGAGCCTGTCAGAGCAACTTGGCCCCCACTCCCCTGGTGGGCAGGCGCCACGTGCCCCGGGGACACGCAGTCTGGCGCTGCTCAGGCTGGCTTGCCAGCCAAACGTGAGTGACCCTCCCGCGGTCTAGGCTTGCGGGAGGTGGTGAGCAGGACACCGCTACGTGCATCTTGTGTTCAGAATACGGGCGCGCTGTCCGCAAGCAGCGGCATACTTGTTTCCAAGAAAACTGCAAACAAGACTTTGGCCTCTGACCGTCCTTTCAGCACCCCTCCCCCCGCCCAAAGTAAGGAAAGCCTGGGCCCTGCGAGGAAGCATACGGACTGGGAAGGGACCCGCTGCACTCGTCAGCCATCCAGGCGCTGCAGGGACATGGAGCTTCAGGTGTGTTTCTCCATGCAGGCAGCCACGTGTGCCCGGAGTCCGGGGTTTAACACACCTGCTCCGAGAGCCCAAGGCCCCTGAGCTGCTCGGACTCACTGATGCGCGGGGACTTCAGGCGTCCCCCCGGGCAGGATGCCTCCACCTCTCACTGGCCTGGGATGTTCTGAAAAGCTACAACGCAGGGATGGACCTGGAAGCCCAGTGCGGCAGGTCACCGCAAACGGGCCCCCGACGTCCCCCTGGGCGCCCCGGCTTCAGCACCGCCACCGGCGTGTGGGAAGGGAGCGGTGTTCCCAGGCCGTGGGCCTGTGTCTGAGCCGTCCCTCACTCGTCCTCCTCTGGGAGCTGGCTCTGGGGGCCGGGACGAGGAGGCCGTAGCCTGCTGAAGACCTCTGCCTCCCCGAAGGCTCTGCGGGCGGCCAGGGCTGGCCCACACCACTGCCCGGTCCCAGACCTCGGCACAGACTTACGGCGCTCTCCTGAGGCCACAGGGTGGGGGCCTGAGTCCTGGCGGAGACCGCGGGGACGCCAGCCCTCCAGCCCACGTCCGAGCCCACCGGGAAGCCAAGACCCCGGAGGAAAGGAGATGCCCTTCGACCTCTCTCCTGGGGACGAGGCCAGTGTTCTACTGGCGAACTGCCAAACAGGGGCGAGAAACCAGACTCACACTTCCAGCCTCACTCCCGGATTGACTGGGTTAAACTCCCTCTTACCAGCACTTCTCTGGGACTAGTCAGCGCTGGCCACCCACATCCCCGGAAACACGAAGCCCAGAGGACTTTGATTCTACTTGACTCGATCGTCAGCGTCTGTTGACATCTTGTCCATCATTTCTCGTGGGTGAGAGAAACTCCACTCGTCGCAACAACGTAATGCTGTGCTCAGCAACAGAGTTCACACTTGCCCCCTCTCGTCCTGCTTCCACTTTGCACGTGAATTACAGCTGTGTGGGGGTGGGGTGGGGCTAGGTGTGCGGTACAGAGACCTAGAGGGGCTGGGACCCAACCCGGGCCGTCTGACGCCACATTCCCTAAGGCCACCTGCCCAGAGCTGGGGCTTGACGCAGGCGGGAGCGTCCGGTCCTCCCTCCGCTACGTGGGGCAACGCGGGTTCCTGTGCACGCGGGCGCGTGAGCGTGTGTGCCTGTTAGCCTGTGCCCTCTCCCTGGGGCGCTTGCGGCCGGAGGGGAGGCGCTGCTGGTGTCCACGGGGGAGGTGCTGCTGACACCCCGCAGGGCCCAGGGTGTCCCCACGGACACTCGCTCGGCCCCCGGAGCGCTGCTGTCAAGGCCACGTGCGGGGGGTCGGGAAACTGGGACCCGGGGGCCGTGTGCAGCCAGGGCTGCGGGGCCGTCCTGCCCACAGAGCTCCGGGTCTCCAGGCCTCTGTTCCCTCCCACGGCCTCACGGGCTGCTGGACCTTCTCTGAAGCACAACATCACTGCCTACACCCCGTCTGCGCACTCTCCGTGGCACCCCAGCCCCTTGGCAGACCCCGTCCAGCGAGGCAGTTGGGTTATTCCTGGAAAGCCCCCGACACTAGAGAGCCGGTATTTACGGCCCTGAAATAAGGCTCTTCTATTTGGGCTCCTTGCGATTCTTCTGCCCGCTGGAGCCGGCAGGAGGCCATTCTCTTTGCCAGTATCGGCCACTGGATGACGTGAGACCACGAATCCCATCCCTCTACCTCCTCGTACCCTTCCTCAGGCCACGCTGACCTGGGCAGGCACTCTCGGTCTGTCCTCCTCCGTTCTGATGTTCCTCTGGCTTTGGGCTGCCATTTGACAGCAAAGCCTAGAGCTGCGGGCAATCCCACGGGGGCCAGGTCGCCGGAGTCCCCCGGCCGCGATCTCCGTCAGCAGATGGCATGCTCAGGACTCCCCGGGGCACAGTTTCCTTCTACTTTTACCATTTTATCCTTACTTTGAGTCACATAACTCTTTTAAGAGAGGCCTTAAATCCTTCCTGGGCAGAGCAGGGTGGAGATCAGGTCTGTGAGCGTCCAGCGCCCGAGGCCCAGCTGGTCCCAGAGGTGTGGCCACAGAATGAGGCAGGGTGAGCTGGGTGCCTGCCCGCCGGGTGCCCCTGCCCCTGCTCCCCACATACGCCAGGAGGAGAGGTGGCCTGTGGGTGCTCAGAACTTCCTATTTCGTTTCAAGTAAAAGTCGGACCTCTGGGTTATTTACGTAAAATTTCTCGACTTCGGAAACACCAAGCTGCTTTGAGCAGGGACCGGAGCGCGCACGCTGGGGTGGGTTCCCAGAACCACTGTGATCCTCTGCAGCCACGTGCCTGGCCCTGCTTTCCTGGTGACCCCGAGGTGCAGGCACCGGCCAGACTCAGACATGGTCTCACCAGCCCGCAGGCACCACGGGCCCCTCCTGCCTATCCGGGGGTGACCGCCCTTCATGAAGGAGGCGGTAACGGCCTCCTACGTCTTAGAGGAAAGAACTAAGAAAATCAAACTCCACATTTTGGGGTGTGTAAGTCCAAGAAGGCATCAAAGCATTTCTCTGACCTTGCTCCTGACACCGGGACAGTGGCCGTCCCCAGGGGAGCCAGCAACCTCCTGTCTTTATTTCCGAGTCATTTCATAAAGGACATTACAAGGCTATGAAACGTAAGTGTGGAGAGTGATACGTTTAAAACCCTATGTTCGCGATGGAGTTTGACTGAGATGCTCTGGACTCCGGGGTGGTCATCTTCACGAGCAGCACAGTGCTGTCCGTCATGCACGCTCAAATCTCATTCCCTCCCGGCCCAGGCTGGCCCGGGGACAGGCCACGCCAGCCATGAGGCCCCCCGTCCCATGGGGCTGCGCTGTGACCACAGGCGGCTCCGGGAACTGAAAGACACGTGTCCCCTTGCCTGGGGACTAGGAGAAGGACAGCCAGCAAGGCTCAGAAATAGAAAGACTCATGAATTTAGAAATTGTGGTCCATAATTGCTATTGAGTACAACTTCAAACTATTTTCTTCCTCAGAAAATCAATATCCTACAACCTCGAGAAAACCAGCGTCAGCCCTGAGAGGAGGGAGCGCCCACAGACAGAAATGGCGAGAGAGCCCTGGGAGCCCGTTTCCCATGGAAACACATCACCAAGCCCGGCGCCTTTCTCCTCAAAATATTCTGTCCAGCTTTCCAGTAATACTCTCCGGTGTCTTTTGTGTCCCTTCATCTCGAATGAATGAAGTTTCATTTTCTTACGACGATCTTTCTCAAGAAAAGCCTCACATGCAGGAAGGTGGGGAGAGAAACATGACACGTGGGAAAAGCCAGGGTGGCAGCCAGCGACATGGGCTCCTCGGGGACGTGTGAGCAGTGTGGGGTCACACGGAACGGTCCTGGTGGCGGGGAGGGAGGTGGGGTGCGGGGGGCTGGGTAGGGTGCCAGGGGTGAGGCTGCCGCAGGCCTCCCCACCCCCCGCAGGGCCCTGTGCACTCTCAGCTCTGCGGGGCATGGCTTTGACCGTAACCTGTGACCTTTCTGCCGACATCCCAGGGCACGAGTCTGGAGAGGATCTGCTGGCCTGACGGCCCTGAGCCTCGGCCGCTCTGGGACCAGGCCGGCCGTGCTCAGCAGAGGTTGACGGGACACCCCGCCCCCCGCAGATGCGCCAGAGCCAGGGCTGCTGGGGAGAAGGCGGCCTCTGTGGACCGGGGGCCCGAGTACTTAGGAGAACTTTTCTCCTTGACTCATGCCAAGGGGGCCGGACACAGGCCTCCCGTCCCAGCTGCGGCGTGACCACGTCCTGGCGGGAAACGAGTGGGGGCGTTCCGGGAAGGCCAAGGAC
The DNA here is from genome assembly GCF_922984935.1 of Meles meles. Classification (NCBI taxonomy): domain Eukaryota; kingdom Metazoa; phylum Chordata; class Mammalia; order Carnivora; family Mustelidae; genus Meles; species Meles meles. Next base: position 1,382,216 of record NC_060075.1, on the reverse strand, counting down.
CCCGGGGTGCTGACGTCAGGTGTGGAAACTCGGTGGCGCCCGGAGAGCGGTCTTCATGCTCTTGGGGGTTAAATGCTCAGATTTTCTTCTTTTTTTTTTTCCAACCTAAACCAATCTGAGATACAAACTTCCCCCAAAACTGGGGATGAAAAACAAAGCCCAGGAGCCTGAGTGGACTAAACAGACAGCCCTGTGGCCTCCGGGCTTGGCAAAGGTTGCTCCGGGCCGGGTGTGGGGGGGGCATCTGTGACCCTGGGAGGGGCTGGGGGGAGAGAGGCACCCCAGGTTTCCTGCTGGGGACACACGGACCCACGACCCCTGCACAGAAACACCCGGACATCAGAGCTGTGGTCCAGAGCGCCATCAGCACGGAGACATGTAGACAGATCCACGCGCCTGTGTCTGTGTCTGTAAAACACTCGGCTTGTTTGACGCCTGCCACACATTGGCACCACCACAGGGCTCGGGGCAGGAAGACGGCTCCCGGCTCTGAGCTGGTGTACGGGCAGCCTCTGGGGCTGTGGGGGTTGGCTGTCCCGGGCTTGGCCTGAATGTGCGCATGGAGACCACCAGCAGCCCGGGCCACAGTCGCCGTCACAGGCTCCCAAGGGCGCTTGGGCTCAGAGGACCCGCTGACTGGCCCCAGGCCTAGGCGACATGGGACCGTGGGGCCGGGCTCAGACCCGCATGTGGGGCCAGCACCTTTCCTGGACGGTGGGAAAGCCCTTGGCCACGGCTGCTCAAGGCCTGGGGTCTCCTTCCTTAGAGGGGCCGGGCGAGCAACACTGAGCTCGGACGTGTCCATGTGCTTCCCACCGCACGCCGCAGCCCTCACCCCTGCCGCGGAGCCTTCCGGAGCGAGGGCAGGTGTCCTTCACCACCGTGGCGGCCAGACGTTCCACTACGGAAGACAATTGCTCGCTGCCACTGCATGACTTAAGGATGTTAATACGAAGCCGTTTGTCACTGTTCCTCCAAGTGACTGTGGGACGCACGCGGCCACTTCATTGCTGTCCACGCCGGCGGCCACGGGCCACGCCCACTGCCCCGCAGGGCCGCGCCGCCCTGACTTCTCTGTGCGCGACTTTGCCTTTGTCACTGCTTGTCAAGTCCCTTCGCGGTCTCTCCCAAGCCCTTATGCCGAGCCAGGGAGAGGGCCGCGAAGGTGGGATTTGGGGCGGGCGATGAAACCGGAGCCGTCTGCGCGAGCTCGGCAAGTAGACGCAGGTTTTGAAGATCAGCTAATTCTATGGGCCGCTCACAGAGACTATTTCAGAAACAACTCATTTTCTCTGCTTTCACGTACGCCACATAGAGCAAGAGGTTAACGAAGGCATTCTTGGCACGCTCGCTTTCCCAGAAGCACGGACCAGCCTAGAAGCTAAAAGAGGGTTCGAGGTGGCCCCACAGGCGCGTGCGGGAAACACGGGAACCGTTTCTCCCACAGTCCCTGGAGTCGGCCTCAACTACCCCGGATTCTTCTCGACCACCGTCTGGTGACAGCGGCAAGCGGCTGGCGGTCTCTGACAGGCCCGTCCGGCACGTGGTTCCCGCGTCCTCCCGTGGGAAGGCCTGTGTCCCGTCGTCCACCGTCCTGTCCCGGCATTGGCCCCGTGGGGTGGGGCTCTGGGCCTCGTGGCCCTGCAGCTCCTCCCCCAGCTCACAGAGGGGCCCCCCAGTCACGCCCATCTGGGTGTCTCACTCCTGCGTGGCGGCTCACGTCCCCCTGGAGGCCCGTCAGGCACTTGTTTCCCCAGGAAACCCTCTTGCGTGTCTGGGATTCTCCACCTATTTCCCTCGCTCCTCAGTCCGTCTGGACGGACTGGCACATCGCCGGCGTCACCCAGAAGGGAGCCCATCGGCTGATGCTTCTTACCGATTCCTTCTTGATGAAACATGAGGTGCTGTGCCAGCCCTGTGGGGGCCGCAAAGACGAGACACGGGCGTCCACCCAGGGCGGCAGGCGTGGGGCGTCATCGTCAGCGACCCCGCCAGACGGGAAGTTGTAGGAGATGCTGTGAGCAACCACATTCCTTAGGAACTTTGAGCGAAGAGTCACCCCCTCGTCTGGGGGCACAGACAGTCCCTCATCAAACAATCTCTTTCCAGCCTCATGGTGCTGCTGGGGCCACTCCCGGACAGTTCTGGGGTGGAGCAGGCCAGGCACCCGTGTGTGTCTTGCACCGTCTTTGGTGCTGGAAGCTCCCTCCCCGTCCGTTAGGAAATCAAGCTAAAACGTCAGGATACACTCGTGAATTTCTCTCCCCCGACAAAAGCAGACACGCCCTGAGTTGTTGTTACGGGTCGAGATGTATCTTCTCCGAGCAAAGATGCAGGTTGAAGGCCCAAGTCCGGTGTGATGCCCTGAGTTTGTGTCCCCCCAAGGTTCGTGGAGGGACACGCTCACCCCCCAGGGTGGTGGCACGCGGAGGTGGGTCCTTTGGGGGCCAATGAGGTCAGGAGGTGGAGCTCATGTAGGGAATCAGTGTCCTTCTAAGAGAGACGCCTGCCACCGGCTAGGGACACAGCCAGAAGACACCCCCTCTGGACCAGAAAGTGGGCTCGGCTCTCACCAGACACCAAATCTCTTGGTGCCTTGGTCTTGGGCTTCCAGCCTCCGGAACTGTGAGAAGTAAATACTGTTGTTGGAGCCCCAAGTCTGTGCCCAAACAGACTGAGACTCGCCAGCCCCTTACCATGTGACCTCGTCTGGAGTAAGGTTGTTGCCAACGTAACCAGTGAAGATTGGGTCACAGGATGGCCCCATCTGCGAGGATGTGACTCGTGTCCTCACATGAACACAGCCCTGGGCAGACGGAGGGGGCCGGGGGAGCCCCACATGAGGACCAGGCCAGGGAGCGCAGGGCTGCAGCTACGAGCCAAGGAGCGCCAGGGACGGTCTCGTCCCACCCCCAGCCGGGACGCATGGGGACGGTCGCCCACCCCCAGCGGGACACAAGGGAAGGTCCTTCCCGACAGACACACGAAAGGGGTGTGTCTGTCTTCCCAAAGGAGGCACATGAAAAGGGGCTCGATGTCGCCCATCGTCAGGGAAACGCCAATCAGAACCACACAGAGGTGCGGCCTCACTCCCGTCAGAATGGCTGCCCTCAAAAAGTCAGGAGACAGCCGGCGTCGGCGAGGATGTGCCGAAAGGGGGCCCCTCGGGCACTGCGGTGGGAGGCAACCTGGTGCGGCCACTCTGGAGAGCAGTGTGGAGACCCTCGGAAGGTCAGAGACAGAGCTCCCGCCCGGCCAGGCAATCCCACCCCGGGAAGTTTCCCATAGGACGGAAACGGGAATCGGGAAGAGAGACCTGCACCCCAGTCCATCGCTGCCTTGTTCTCAACAGTGAAGACGCGGAAACAACCAGTGTCCCCCGGCGGCAGTGGACAGGAGGACGGGGTGTGTATCGGTACACTGGATTATCACTCAGCCATCGAAAGGAAGGAAACCTTGCCATTTGCAATGACACGGACGGACCTTGAGAGCGCTGCGCTCAGCGAAGTCAGTCAGAGATCAAGACGAATACTTGGGATCTCTCTCGTGTGTGGGGTCTAAAAAAGAAGTCATCCTCACAGAAGCGGTAGAATGGCCGTTGCCAGGGGCTGGCGGGGGAGGGTGGGAACGGGGAGATGCCGGTCAGAGTGAATAAAATCTCACTTATAAGTTGAGCAAGTCCTGGGGAGTCGCGTACGGCCCGGTGACAGCCGTACAATCGCTGTTAGAGACTCCGAAGCCGCTGAGAGGGCAAATGTTAAATGATCTTGACGCAAAAGCAAAAAACCACAAAGGATCATCTAGAACTTGAAGGAGAGCACGGCCTTGCTGACACCCCGATTTCAGACTTCCAGCGTGCGGACCGTGAGGAACGGTGTGCGCACGTGTGAGTGTGTGCACGTGCGTTTGTACGGACATGCTTGTGTGTGCACACTGTGAGCGTCCGTTTGCACACGTGTGGTTGTGTGCGCACAAGCATGTGTTTGTGAGTGCGTGTGTTTGTGCACACGTCCCCGTGTGTCTGCATGTGTGTGCACGTGTGTGTGTGCACGCGCGTCTGTCTTCACCCGCCGGGTCGGCGGTGGCGGGCCGCGGCAGCCCGGGAGCCGGGTGCAGGCGCAGGAAAGCTCTGCAGGACATGCCTCCTTGCGAAGTAATTTCGCGACGCGCACGTGCGCTCATGGTCGGCTGAAAACCCGAAGGAAGAGTCAACGGGAATTCGCGCACGGGATGGCGCTGGAACTCCGCACTGAAAATGAGATACTGAGGGAAGCGTGCCCCCTGCCAAGAAATTTCTCTGGTTTGAAAAGCTCACGGGAGAAAAGTGAAGAAAGAATCATCAAAAAAAGCAGGAAATATTCTGTTGGACATGTTTTTAGACTGACTCAGTTTTGGCCAAGAAAAGGGCATCAGAGCCGCGATGCTGCCGGCAGAGCCCAGTGTGTGCTGCAGCTGTGAAAATGGTGGGCACGCCGGGTCCGGGGACGCCTGCACCCCGGCTGCCCGTGGCTCCACCCCACACGGACCAGCCCCTCCCGGCGCCTCGCGGCCCAGCCGGAGACGCACGTGTGCAAGGGAGCAGAGGCTCCGGCTTGAACACTCTCCCCCAGGGCTGGGCCGCGTCAGCTTCTCATCCCTTAGCTGGGCCCGCGGACACGGGGTTCCGCTCGGGACTCCCCACCCCTGGGCCACCACCCTGACAGGCTCCGGGCCTGACGCAGGAGATTTGGAGGCAGGATGTGAACCACCCCTTTGACAAGTGCCCCGGCCCCACCGCATCGCCTAACTTGGGGTTCTCCCTACTGTAGCTGTTGCTACCCTCGAGGTAGACGGATCCCTAACGGTCCGCGTGCCCCAGATGACTTACAAGCTTTCTGGCTGCCCAGACCACAGAGGTCGAAGGCTGCGGGACGGGGACCCGGCGCATCCTTGAGGGCGGCCGGGAGGGGACAGGGGGTCTTCGGAGACCCCGAGGCTGGCACTGCAGGCCGGCCCCGCGCTCTCCGTGCCCGGAGCTAGGAGCTACCGTGGGACGCCGGGTGAGCTCTGCTGCCCCCAGAGAAGCTGCCCGCAGTCTTGACCACGTGCTGCCCGTGTCCCAGGCTCACGTGGGGCTGCACGTGGCGGCTGCTCCTGGGGGCCCTGCTGGGCAAGGTAGCGTCTGTGTTTCCCTGCACCGGGCACCCTTCCCCGAAGCCTCGCAGCCTGATGCTGTCCCGTGGAGACAGAGCCGTCCTACAACATCCCGGTGGCAGCGGCTGTCCCAACCCCGGGACAGAAACGTGGATTCCGGGGCACGGGAGAGCCGTGGCCGGGACTGGGCTCTGGATTCCGAAGCCACGTGGCCCTCCCCCACCAGCAGCCTGTCCGGACACGGTCACGCGTGAGCCCCCGCTGTGTGGCCTCGCTGCCCGCCCGCCACCTTGCCTACAGCACCGGGCGTCCAAGTCCTCGCGGCCCAGAACCCCGCATGCCCGTGAGCGCGGACTGCGGCCCCACGAGATCGGCCACCTGCTCCTGAGGCAGGTCCCATGCCCTTCAGGTCCTTTCTGTGGGGACAAGACTAAGGAAATCAGAAAACGGCAGGTATCCTCTACTTTTTGCCGTAGAAATTATAGACGATGGGGAAGCGGGAAAGCCATCCTGTCACCCACCAAGAAATTTGCAGAGCTGAGACACGGACTTCGGGTCTCGCTGGGGACGCGCCCGGGCCTGGAACGGCGGCAGGCTGGCGTGCGGCCCCTGGCTGGGAGGCGTTTCTCAAGCGTCTCAGGTAGGGGCCCTGAGTGAGGAGAGACCTGTCTGCTCCAGGAAGGAGCCCGGGGTGGGGGGGCGCGGGGAGCAGGGTGCGGACGTGACCAAGACCGTGCCTCTGAGGCCGCTGCTGTCCCTGGGCTCACGCTCAGGGGCTGGCGGGGGGGCGGCTAGGAAACCTGCCGCCACGGTCCCCTCGCCCCAGGCCGCACCCTCCTGCTCCCGCGGCACGTGCCCACCTGCTCCTGGAAGCGGACGGGCTGAGGGGCAGAGCACAGCCGTCCGCGGAGGCCGGGGCTCCGGGAAGCAGGTATCCACCCTGCCCTTCCTCACCTGACCTTGGTGGCTTCCCGCTGGACACCTCCCTTCCCAGGCAGGGTCCTGTCCCAGCCGTGGCCAGGAACGCAGCCCTCCGAGGGGCGGGGGAGGGCGCCCACGGGGAGGGCCCGCCTGGGGCACGCTGGGGCTTGAGAATGGTAGTGACACTGTGGCACCAAGAAGGGGAAGGGACGAGGCCGTGGGGGTAAGGGACTCTACTGCGGTGCAAGTCTCTGAGTGTCGAGGCCGAGTGTGAGCAGGAAGAGGACCGGTGGTCCACACGGGACAAGACAGGGGTGTGTGCGGCGGGTGGGGTGGGTGCTAAGCCACGACGCAGGGACGGCAGGTCGGGAAACGCGGGTGTCCGCTTCAGCCGCATGCGCCTGCGTGCCCGAGGGCGGGGAGCGTGGGGTCGCCTGTGTCCGGCAGGGAGGGGCGCGGCGGACGGCGCCGGGGAAGACCTGGAGGAGCTGGAGTCTGAGACGCGCGGATGGGGCAGCGGGGGTCTGGCCGCGCCACCCCAGGCCTGTGCTCACGGGGCAGGGGTGGGACGGGAGCTGTGGAGGGCAGCGGGGAGGGAGCGCCCCTGTGTCACCCGCCCGGGCAGGGCCAGACACACTTTTCGGGCTTGACAGGCCCTGGCCAGCTGCTGGGTAAACGGCCCCGAGTCACGGCTCTGCGCCACACACGAACCTTTCCTGTGCCTACGACACGCGTCCCAGACACGCTTCCCGCCCACTGCACCCTCGGTGTGCCTCAAGGATCTCCAGAAACCGGACTTTCTCTAGTTCAACGGCCACCCGGCTCCGGTTAACGAGGGGAGATTTGCTGGAAGTTCAAAGTTAACCGAGGGACGTTCGGAAACGCTCTGTAGAGAAGGGCGCCCTCAGTCAAGCGGGAAAGCGGGCTTCGGGGACGCGGGGCTGTGCCAGGACGGGGGGGTTGCGCGAGCAGAGAGCTGCTCCCCACTCCCTGTCCCGGTCCTCGGGCTCCCTACGCTGCGCGGGCCACAGCCTCCCCCGGTGTCCCCACAGAGCCCACGGTGCTGTCCCCCTGGCCCCGCCGCTCACAGGTGTGGCACCCCTCCCCAATCAGCCCTCGGAGGCCCCTGACCTTTGCCCTCCTTCCCGCGCCCAGCGGTCACCACACCCGGAAGCTTTTCGTCCCCAGACAGCTTCTCCTGCCTCCATTCCTGCTGCCACAAGCTCAGGCCTCCGTGTCTCCTGCCTCGAGCGCCGGGCTGCCTGCTCCCCGGTCCCCCAGGCCTGGATGGTTCGTGTCGGTGCTAAAGTTACGCACGACGGGCTCCCGACTTCCAGTTCCTACGCTCAGGGTTACGGGGCGCCACCCATGCAGGGCACGGAAAACGGCAGCACCCGGAGAGCTGGGTGACCGCTAGCTGCCGGCAGTCACGCCTCCGTCCATGCTGGTTTCACACAGCGAGTCCAGAGGACTCTCCGGCTTCACAATCAGCGCTCGCAACCCAGGAGTCAAGGGCGAGTATATCCCATGGGCCACTAATTCACGGAGGACTTAGGTGACCTGTGACCAAAATGTGTGTGTTTGCAGAGGCTCAAAGTAGTGGCTACAACTTCTCATTTTATCTTATAATTCTTACTTAAAACACGATTATAAAAATAAACAATTTCCTATTTGAAAAAGTATTTTCAGGCCTCAGGTCACCAAAGTGTCTTTTGTCTATTATCGGAGTCTTAACGCCTGAATTTCAGTTTGCATCGTAGTAGTACGCATGCGGTTCCCAAACAGGACACGTTATTGAGTTCCCTTTTCATGAATTACGCTTTCCCCATATTCCTCATTGGAAACAAACTAGAAAGACTCATCACGTGTTCAATGGGGCAAAGTCAATATGTGGCTTTATAGATTATCAATATTTTATAGATCTTAAAAAATGAATTTATAGCTTTAAAAAATACACAGTCCGGAGTAAAACTATTTTACTTAAAAATTACTTGTTTTTCCCCTATACTACACAAAAATAAACTGACTCAGAAAAAAACCCTTGAGGGGGAGAACGGTCTTCTCTGCAGATGGTGCTGGCGTGTCCGCACGAAACAGAGCGAAGCTGGACCCTACTTCACACCAGAGACAAAACTCAACTCAAAAAAACCCAAATACCTAAAGGTGGAGGAAAACCTATAAAAATCTTAGACGAAAACACAGGCAGGGAAAATCTTTATAACACTGGATCTGGTCACGATGTCTTGACTATGGCACCAAAAGTACAAGAAGTGAAAGAAAAAAATAGACAGATTGGGTGTCATCGAACGTAGAAGCTTCTCTGCATCGAAGGACGCCACCGTGAGCCGCAGAGCCGGTGCGGTGGTTGTGATCACACCCTGCGGTGGGATTGCCACCCAGAATCCACACACAGCCCGGCTCGGAAACAGGCAGAGCATGAGCAGACGTTTCTCGAGGGAGACGGCAGGAGGCACAGGAGCAGGTGTGCGGCGGGGACGGTCGAGAGGGCAGTGCAGATCCACAGGAGACACCGCTCACCCGAGGGGACGGCGTCTCTGAGTGAGAACAGACAGTAACACGCTTTGGGGCGCTGGGCGGGGGGACTGGGCTCCTCACGCATCTCCGGGGCAGATGCAAGGAGGCGCAGCCACCGTGGGGATCCTCCGAAAAGTAAACGGGGAGTGACCGCGTCCCGCCTTTCCACCTCTCAGTGCACACTTAAAGTGTCGGAGAACAGGTATGTGGACGGGAACTAGGACGCCCATGCTCAGAGCCACAGCGTTCACAGCGGCCGGACGCAGAAACGACGTGTGGTGAAGACATACGACAGTGTCCTTGGGCCTCAAAAAGGAGGGCAGTCCTGCCCCTGCCTCGGCCTGGCTAAACCCCGAGGACACCGTGGTCCGTGGAATCAGCCCGTCATGGAAAGACAAATGCCGCGTGAGTCCAGCACCAGGGTTCCCCGGAGCCGTCAGATCCACAGGGACAGAGAGCAGAGGGTGTGCCCGGGATTCGGGGACAGGGACTCAGCCGGGAAAGACGAGGGAGCTCTGGAGATGGAGGCGGTGATGGCCGCACGAGGACGCGGATGTGCTTCGTGCCCTGAACCTGACACTGAGAAACGGCCGCAGCGGTAGAATTTGGGTCGTGTACAACTTTACCACAATAAGGGTAAAAAAGAAAGAAAGGACAGGAGAGTGGGAAAACACCCAGTGCGGGGCTTCCCTGGGTAAGGCGTCTCCGAGAGGGGTTTGAGGTGGGAAAGCAGACAGTGACGGTGGACGGCACCGGTAGGGCTCAGGGAGGCCCCGGGGACCCAGCCCGCGCCCCACCCTCCAGCCAGCGCCTGGGTTAGGTCCACAAGGCCCATGGGACAGCAGCCTGTGTCCCTGGCTGTGTCCGGCTCCCAGCATGCCATCCCTGCTCCTTCCCATGGCCGGCACTGCCCTGGGGATCCCGGGGGCCCTCGCCCCACCTGGCTGGCCCCATGGATGGGATGGAGCCTCAGGCAGGCACTTCAGGGAGGGAGGCCGTGTCAGGTGAATGGGCCCTCTGCCCTGTACCCCTGCACTGAGGCCTGGGTGGGATCAGCCCACGTGTCCCCCAAGAGTCTCCCTGACAAGGCCAAGATCGTCCAGAGGTGCCTGACCAAGCGGCCAGCTGTTAAGCTGTAGACCCTCACGTCTGCGGGGAGAGAAGCTCAGAGAACCTTGCTGAAAAGAGACAAGCCTTGCCGCTTCCTGCGGCCGTGACACCGGCCTCAGGACGCTTGCTGGCCTGTGTGGGTCGGGGGTTGGGACGAGGAAGGAAAGAGACGGGCGAAGCTCTCTATTATGGCATCACACGGTATCTTTGGTTCAGGAGGCAAAACAGCTTTAAAGTTCAAGGCTAATTCAAATTGGATTTTAGAAACACAAAGTCTTAAAACATTTGTACCAAAACTAGGGATTACGCTCTTATCTTATCCTCAGAAAAGCTTTTGCAGAAGTAGGGAAAAAGGAGCTCACATTGTGCACTGGGCCCTCAAACTCGCCGTCTGCCGCTCTCCCTCAGGCAGCCGCCTGTTATCCAAAGGTAAAAGTCTTCGACTATTGAAAAAAGGATTTGCATAGACTGCTTTCACCTGCTTCTTACAGGCGGTTCATGAAATCGGGACAAACAGGAAGGAAGCCCCAGCCCAGTGCAGACCTCAAGGCTCCAGAACAAAATTTTGGGAGCCCGCAGCCCCGCTCGGAGAGCCTTCAGCGAGGGCCAGGGAGCCAGTGGCTCTCCTCCACGACCCTCCCCCCAGGAAGCTCGGCCTGGCCCGGACGCCACCCACAGCTGCGACCCCCATCAGTCCCCAGAGAGCGCAGAGCACGGGTTCGGGGTGTCTACGCGGCCCGTTGAACCCGGGTGATAACCCGCCACACGGAAACAGACGGCGCCGCACGGGAGCGGTGGGAAGGCTGGCGGTCGCCTTGACACACCCGTCTTCTTGAGCCAGAAACTTCAGTAAATAAAACACACCTTGAATTTTCACGTGTTTAAAGGAGGAAGAAATTTCAGGCACTGACCTAGGTCGCGTGTGTTCAGGAGGGAGACAGGAACCCCACACACCGCTGTCTGGAGCGGCGGCTGGAGTGAGGGCACCAGCCCAAGGTGGGGGAAACGGCCCCACCTTTAACCCGCGTGCCCTGAAGTCCTGGAAAGCTTCGCTTGGAGGAAAGTTTTCTGCCGCTGAAACTGCGACTCCTGCCAGAGCTGGCTGATTCGGAAAATCCGAGTGTGGAAGACACGCGACCCTCTGTGACCTCTGTCAGTCCCCAGACGGGCGGGCCCTCTGCGGCCGCGGGAGCCCCCGCGCCGGGGAGACCTCGTCTCTCCCTCCTTCTCTGTCTCTGTTTGGGAGAAAACAAACCACGCGTGTTCAACGTAGGGTGGACTTGTGTCTCGCAAAGGCGTGGGAGGCCGCCAGGGCACGTGTCCACCTTCTCGAGGGTCAAGAGTTGAGGAAATTACTTTTCCGTCCCGGGCACACACGTGGTCACCCGGCAGGGCACCGTCTGGCTGCTGTGGGTTCTAGGTCGACAACGTCGGTGCGGACCCCGTGGTGACCTGTGTGCCCACCCCGGAGTGTGCAGAGCCCACAGTGTGGGGTGTGCAGAGCCCGTGGGGCTCCGTGCTCTGCAGGAGTCCCTGTGATCTGTGACAAGCGCCCGGTAGTTCTCCCCGTGTGCGAGCCGGAAGTGGTCGAGCTCGTGAGCGTGCGGCCAGGGCCCAGCATGCCCCGAGCCCCTTCCTGGGGTCTGAGGGCCCAGGGCACCCCTAGAACCACGTCGGGCTGCTCCCTGCCTTCTGCAGCGACGCTTTTCCCGAGGACTAGGAAATCCCTCAACCTCCTGCACGTGCCGCAGGCCACCTCTCATAGTGGGCCGTGGGGTTGCCCAAAGTCAATGTGGTCCAGGAGGGCCCACAGGGGTGCTTGGAAGCAGTGCGCTCGCCTGCCTGGGGGCCGGGCTTGGCCGTCTGAGTCCAGCTCTGAGGCCGAGTCCGGGGCTCCCCTGGCTCGCAGAGCCCTGGGCATGGCTGCATCGCCGGGGGGGCTGATCTCTGCGGGTCCCCACTTGCTGTCCGCCAGCCGGTACTCCTCCAGCAGCCTGTCTCCCCCAGGGCTTCCCCAGACCCCACCTCCCTGAAGCCCCTCCTTCTCCACAGCGACCTCGCCCCGTCCGGTCAAGACGGGGGCTCCGTCCTGCCCCACCCACCCACCCTGCACCCCCGTGGCTTCCTCTGAGCTCTGCATTCCCGTGGGCAGCCCCCTCCCCACACGTCTGGATTTCCAGTCCCCGCTCTGCCCCGGCTCTCGACTCAGCACATACAAAGGCGTTGGTTTAACACAGAGTGAAGTGAGCACGTCCAAGCCCCGCCACCCATCGGTCTCGGCCCGGCACGGCCCTAGAAGCCATCTGGCGGCAGAGGACCTGAGCTCAAAAGCCCAGACGTCCAGCCCCACGCACCTGGAATTGTTCTCGAGACTAGCTCACCTAGGGAAGGACCTGGGTCCTCTGTTCACGGGGCTCCCAGCTGCACGCGACGGCCAGGAGGCCCGGCGGGTCAGCCGCCCTGTACGGCCGCGCTGTCCTCCTGTTTGGTCTCCTCACATTGGATGCGGAGTCTGGGCTGTCAGCGGCCATGACGGGCCTCTCCTGCGTCTACCCCCCCCGCTTCCCGCTGCGCCAAGCTCTCCCCGCAGGGCTGATGCTCGCTGTCGGGGGGTGAGACAGGCTCGCTGTGGCGCTCCACCCTCCGTGTCCTCTCTCCGGCAGCCGGGGTGCTCCAGGCTGGTTAGTACCGCACCCCGCACCGGCCTCCCTGACTCAGCCTCCCTCGTCTCAGGCTCGTTTCTAAGTTCTTCCCCAAAATGTGAGATTGTTCGTGTTACTTTTTGAGCAAAACCCCCTGGCGGACACGTCTGAGCTCCCTGATGTGGCTGTGACGTCGCGAGCCCACCTGAGTGTCGTCTGGCCCAGCGGCTGGCTGGTGCGTCTCAGTCGGGCGCACCTCCAAATTCACGCTCCCCTCAAGGCCCTGGTGGGGTCGCCCCTGGGGCAGCTCGTACCTGCAGAGCTCCGGCCAGCAACGCGCACTCGTCTGTCGCTCTGAGCCCTGGACCCTGCCCGCAGGGCAGCTCCTCCTTGAAGTCTGCCCGGGTCGGGTCACCCACGGCGGCTCCCTGCCATCTCTGGACCTTGGGAGAGCGCTCGTCCCGCGGGACCGCCCCGACAGGCGGCGGCTTGTCTGCGGCATGAGCTCGGCAGCGGCCAGCACCGGGTCCGCACACAACGTGTGCTCAGTGAGACTTGGCTGAAGGAACGAGTAAGTTAATTAACGGGTCTCCTCGGGGACAGAGACTCTAGGTTCACTCTTCTCTGTATCTCTAGCATTTAGCACAGTTGTGGACAGAGAATGCGCCTTAAATGTTTGTGTTTTTTTTCCAGGAAGAGACAACTTAATCTTTAAAAACAATTTCTAACCTGCTTCAGCAACTCGCCTAATTTACGAAGACTGGTATCGCTTTAGGGTAAATGGCAGCTGTTGGGTCTGTGGCGGAGAGAGGGAGGGAGACAAAGGCACCATTTCAACATCTTCCAGTCCCAGAGATGTAGAAATATTTTCACAACATCCCAGTGACTAAACGGTGACTCAGCCGAGACTCCCCGAATGCATACTTTTCTATTCTTAACTCCGCTCCCGTCTTACTAAAATGTCACAAGGCTGAACTTACACTGGGAACAGCCGTTTTCGCTTGGCGTTGAAACCAGACCATGATGCTGTTGTCACCTAGAACTGTATGGGCCGCCGGCGACCATGTGGGAAGGCAGAGCACAGGGCCAGGAGGTCAGCCGGCCACAGGCAAACCCCGGGGAGGACGCAGTTTGACGCTTAGCTGTGTCCCTCCCTGCACCAGCGGCTCCCGCACCGAGGTTGGCATGGGAAACAGCCACGTGGCTATCTAGGAGACACACACATTTCGGGTCACCAAAGAGAAGCCAGGCATGGGCCCACGAGAGAGTCATCTCTCCAAGGAAGCTTCTGTCCTGGTACCGACAGGATGTGCTGACTTAGTGCCTTGCGGGTGTCTACCCTGGCACACTGCGGGGGCTGGGCCACGCCTGATGCCACGGCCCCCACTGATGCTGACCCCAATGCCAACACCACAGGTATGTGTCGCTTTAAGACAGCTTTGGTGAACACAGGCCTGCCTCTTGCCCACATCACACCACCTCCTGCTGGCCACTGCCCCGTGGCCCCAGCACTGCCAGCCAGTGAACACTCAGAAGGACAAGTCGAGCCACCTTGGCTGAATTTGGCTAGAAATGCATCAAACTTGCCATTGGCCTGGCAAGTCAACTGGCTCAACACCGTTCCTGGCCGTGGCCACCTGCGTGGGCTGCCCCGTCACCAGCACAGTCACTGGCCCAGCGTGAAGATGCCGTCCTGGCGATCTGCGTGCTGTCTGGGTGCTCTGGGTCGCAGCTGCTGCCCAAGGCAAGCACAGTGCAAACGAGCTGGGTTTGCAAAGGGTTTGCATCTGCCCCTCAGAAACGATTAGGGTTCAAGACGAAGTGAGCTCTTTAACAGGAGCAGATGGCGTGGAAATAAAGAAGAGCCCATTTTAAAAAATACGTCTGAAAAGCATGATGGGATCAAATGGCAGCGAAACGCTTGAGATGACAGAACACGACCCGACTCCTGGGCCGATTCTCACGGCTCCGGGCAAGTGGCGTGGGCTGCGTGCCTGGCTCTGGACGTCGCCCCATGGGTGAAGGAGTCCTCTGCTCACGTGTGGTCCGGAAGCCTCTGCCGCCGAGCCCCCAGCAGACACGGGGGCCACACGGACTCTGGGGAGATGTCTGCACCCGGGACCGTGTCGGTAATGACCCAACAAGCATCAGCAAGTTCGTGACAAGAGGGTTTTGAGCTCATCGGCTTCAGATCAGGACGTGGGGTGACGGCCCCAAGGATGGCGAGAGATGCTGGTCCCCACAGTCCCCGTCTGGAATCCTGCAGCCAGCGCGGCACGTCCGGGAGGCCGCGCTATGTCCCGCGGCCCCAGCACGACTGTCGAGAGCCTCGCTGCCCTGTCACTGGGACCTCTGGATGGGGGGTGAGTCCCACGACCCTGCAGGCAGGCGCCGCCCTTCCCCACCTGAGCCCCGGCCCCCCGCGGCTGCCACTCACCAGGGCAAGGCTTCCTCCCGTGCTTGCCCGGCCTTGTGGTTTCAGAAGAGGTGATGCGGACTGACATGTGTCCCCCAAATCCTTTCGCGGAAGCTCTAGGCCTTAAGGTGATGGTATTTGAAAATGAGCCTTTAAGCAGAGAATTAAGGTCAGTGAGGTCAGCGGGCAGGCCCTCAGTGCGACAGGGGCCGTGTGCCTGTAAGAACAGGGGGGCTGTTGGGGTCGCCGGCACAGGGGAACAGCCACACGGGGAGAGGGTGGCCATCCGCAGGAAGGACCACCCCAGCCGCACCCTGGCCTGGACTCTGAGGAAATCGGGGTCTGTGGGTGTGATCCGTGGCTGCCCCCGGGGACGGCGAGCGAGGGTGTCGGGTCTTGTGCCCTTGGGGGACCCGTGTGCAGCATCAGGGGGCACAGTGAGCGTTGTCCTCGGGGCCGTCAGAGGCTCGGTTCCCGAAGCCACCGTCCCCGTTCCTCGGGCAGGTGGGCTGGTCGTCTGTGCTCGCGAAGGTCTCCGCGCTTCCGGAGAAAAGAGCAAGAGAAGGGTACGACTTCGCCGGTGGCGTACTGGAACACACGCGGGCTCCAGAGCCAGGGGGTAGCGGCTTCCCTCCAGGAGCGAGAGCTCTTCTCTGCCCCGGGGAGGCAGGGCTGGCACTTGTAAAGGGGGAGTGTGCTGGCGGCCGCGGCAGCTGGCCTTGCGGAGGCCACAGACATGCTCCGGGGCAGCCCGGCCCCTTGGCGAGTGGCCACACCAGGCGTCCGCGACAAACACGGGCAACCTCCTGCTTCCGCGGCAGGGATCCCTCACAACCACTGCAGACGTTAATCTGACCATCTTCCACGCGGCCTCAGGACCCGCGTCGAGTCTGGCCCGACGCGAGCTTTGTGCACTTTCCCCTTCGCTAGCTGGCCCGGCGAGACTCGAGATGCTGCCCCGTGAAGTGCGAGCCAGGCGAGTCCCCCTGTCCTCGCCAGGCGTGGGGGGCTGTGCCTGCACGAGGGAGGGTGCTGTGCGCGTCAGCCGCATCTCAGGGCTATGCCTAGTGTCGGGCCTGGGGGGGCTTGGAGGCCGGGGGGCCACCGGCGCTCAGCTCCTCGGGAGCAAAGATACCACGGGCAGGCGCCGCCGTGCTGATTCCGCGGCCCCCACTGGAAGCAGGCCAGAGAGGAGCCTGCTTTGTCCCGTGGCGGAGCTTGGGCGGGGCAGAGACGGGGCATTCGCATTCGTCTCCTGGTGCATTTCGAGTTTCCCATGTCCTGGCTGGAGGACCGGCCGCGACGTCCAGGGCAGAGATGTGTCCCGAGTCCCACTCGGGCTCCTCGGGGTGCCTGGGCAGCACCTGCTGGGCACCAAGGACACAGTGTACGGTGGACAAATAACACCCTGGCTCCGGGCGGAGCTGTCTGAGGCTGGGGACAGGGGCTCTGAGAGGCGGGGAGGGCCGTGGGACACCTGTGGCTCAGGGCCCATCGAGGCCAGCCGTCTCAGGGGACGCGGCTCACGTGGACACACAGGTGATGACGGAGGAGGCTTCTCACCCCGGGGCTCGGGCCTCCGCTGGGACCCTGCCCACATGTGCTGCCTGGGGGAGCCGGCTGCTGCAGGCCCCGGCCTGGCCTTGTGCGTCTCTGACGCCCCGAAGGGCCTCACTGTTCTGGGTTGCACCATACAAGCTTTCACTTTTCAACAATTCCGAGCCCTCCTGGTACCGCATTGCATAAAAAATCTATTTATTGATTGTTTGTTGCATCACTTAGCACGAGGCTGTC
This sequence comes from Meles meles, assembly GCF_922984935.1. Classification (NCBI taxonomy): domain Eukaryota; kingdom Metazoa; phylum Chordata; class Mammalia; order Carnivora; family Mustelidae; genus Meles; species Meles meles. The sequence goes on along the minus strand of NC_060075.1, from coordinate 1,365,665 downwards.
CCAGCCAGACAACCAGGAGGCCGCGGGAACAGCACACACTCGGCGTGGACCGCATGCAACCCGGCACGGGGAAGCTGCGTCTTCTTCCTCATCGCGTCGGGCTTCTAGAGTTTCTAGCGTCGGCAACGCGACACGGGCCCTGGCGAGCAGGGCGTGGCCGTGTGGCAGGACACCGGTGGGCCGAGCCCCAGAAGGGCCGCATGCCAGTGGGGGTTGCAGAGCACTGTGGGATTTGGTGGACGTCTGGGGCAGCTGACGCCGCACCCCACGGGAGCCCAGCTCATGCTCGGGGACCCACGCTTTGCTGTTTTAAACGAAATAATGCGGCGTTCGCTGTTTTAGGCATCAACGTCAGCCCTGGGGGTCATCGTCCAGACTTGTGTTCTGTGGTTTCTGCGTGTCGTTGCTAGTTCCAGGAAGGGGTGGGGGGCCAGATCCTCCAGACGTTCACAGGTCAGACTGCGACGGTTCGGCCCACCGCCCGGCCCTGCTGGAAGACCGCGTGGAGGTCACGGGCGGCGTCAGCAGCAGAAGGGGAAGCCAGGGAAGGGAACACTCGGCCGCAGCTGGAGCGCACGGTTCAACTTCGTGCTGCGTCGTTCTTCGTAGGTCTGTCATTCTTAGAGAGTCTGTCCACCCCACCAAGTCTCTGTGTCCCGGGACATGTTCTACCGTAAAGCGTTTCAGGGGTGACGAGAGCCTTGTCCAGGCTGCACAGCAGACCCATGGCGGGCCGACGATGACCGTGAGCTCTCGGGGCTCGCAGCGGTCTCGGGTCCCACTTCTCCACCTTGCCTAGACAGCAGCCGCTCGAGGCAGACACCCGACACAGCGGCTGGGGGCCTGGCCCCGGAGGCCCAGGGACGTCGACAGAATGTGCAGCGTTTGCGCCAGCGGCACAGCCTGTGCGGGGCCCCTCGCCCTCTGACACCGGCTTCCAGAGCCTTGCGCGCCCCCGGAGAGGGCTGGGTTGTGAGCCCTGGGCGCCTGGGACGGCAGGCTGCCCTGAACCTCCCGTGCTCTGGCCTGTTCTCTCCTGAAGGAGGAGACAGGTCTCTGGGGACAGAGCTGAAACACCAGCAGGAAACCGAGGGTGGCCTTTGGGGCTGTGGGGACGGCAACCCTTCCCGAGTTCTGGAATGCGGTGGACACGGGAACACCTCAGCCCAGACCAGCCCAGGGGCTGACTTGATGCCCTGAGCCCTGGGGCGCTGGTCTCTTTCTTCCCAAGTGCTGACCCCACAAGGTTACTGGATCAAACGCTGAGGACTGCAGACGCTCGCTTCAGTGCCGCCGCAGCGGTTTTTGTGGGAAAACCAAACATGGCTGCACTGTGGCGTCGAGAGCAGAGAACGGCAGGACGCCTCGCAGAGTGGCGATCCCAAGGTCTGGGCCCTCACGCACGTGCACATCCAGTCTCTCCCTACCTGTCCGGATGAGGCCCCCAGCAGCGGGGTGGAGCCGGAGAAAACCCTCTCCAACGGACGGCGGCCTCGTCGGGAAGGAGGAACCAGCAGGCTCCGGGCTGAGCTGCGGCGGCTCCCAGGTCTGCCCTGGTGCTTCCGAGGCTGCACCCCTGGGGACCCGGCTCATGCTCGGGCACCCATGCTTTGTTCTACACGAGATAACTGGTATTTGGTGTCCGAAGCCCCAGAGTCACCATCATGAGTCGCGCGGGAAAGGTCAGAGCTCTGGGCGTCGATGTCGGTGGATACGCCGGCTGCCACACTTCGCGCGGTTGGCAGTTTCTGTAACTGATTTCTTATGTCTACGCTTGCTTAAATACGTATTTTCCATCTGCCTTTTTTGCTGCTTAGGCCAACCGGCCTCCCTTACCCCGCGGGACCCCGACCACTTCAGCGGAGCCACACTGCACACACACGCGCTTTTAAAAAACTGTGGCCGACTTTGACTCCTTTCCTTGCAAGTAGACGACATGATTTACACGTATTTCATTTACCGTTTTCTGAGACAAGAGGTTCTTACAGTGAACGAGACACAAACCTGCCGGTCGCCGTTCGTGACGCAGCCAGACCGGCCACTGGACCATCCTTCCTCTGTGGCTCTGGAAAGTCCACTCCTTGTCCACTGCCTGGGGAGCTCCATGGCCCCACAGAGCCAGCGCTGGGGGCCTAGAGGTCCCAGGGCAAATGGGGATGGCCCAGGGTGCCGTGTGCTGGGCAAGGGGCTGTCTCTGGGGAATGGACCTCCCACCGTCCCGGGGCATCGGCAGGGGGTCTCTATTCTATTTTCGGGGTCTGCCTTTCTTCTGCTTAAAGGAGGTACATACTTTCTGGTTGATGAATTAGGTTCTTGGCCAGGATCTGGCAAGGACGCTGGAGAGACGCCGAGTTGGTCTCCCCGCACCTACCGTAGCGGAAATGACGTGGTCTTGCCACGTCGTGTGTCTCTCCAGAGACACTGAGGAAGCTCAGTGACAAGCAAGGCACCTGTCCCACCTGACTGTCCCATGGAAAGACCGTGACGGCCCGTGGGAGATCCAATATTCGATACTGTCTGGTAACTTTTATGTTTTCTGTTTTTGTGCAAAGTTCTGAATTTAGCACGTCTTCACTGAGCAGCTACTATGTGTTGGGCAGCCCTGTACCAGCAAGTCCGATGGGGGAGACGGAGCCCAGGCCGCTGAGCCCGAGGCAGCCCGGCGAGGGAGGACACACGGAAGGTGCCGGGGCAGAGGACAGGGCAGCGCCCGGCCGACGCAGGGAGGGCACAGAAGCAACCCGAGACACTGAGCTAAGTCAAAGGGTTTGACACACCAGTGATGGAAGATACTGGAACTCCCACCTAAACGCAGGGGCTTGAGATCCGAGCCACAGACCCCCAGCCCCACCTGCCTACCATGCACTCCATTCGGGCAGCCACAGACTCCATTCTGGAAATAATGAATGGCTCTTCTGTAAACATGCCCAGAATCCCACTTTAATGTTAAAAAAATGGAAGTTATTTCCTTATTTAAGACATACGTAGACTTTTAACACTGTAGCCGTCCACAGCCTCCATTTAAGGAACGAGACTGGGTCTGTTTCTCATTCTGAGGAGAAAAAGTCCGCTTCTTCCGCACTTCCGCACGCACCTGTCGGAGGACGGGGACACGGACCGCGGCAGGAAGCACGTCTGCTGGGTTCATGCCGCATCAGGCCGAGAGCAGGACAGCTCTTGCCGTGTCCTTATCACTCAGCTCAGCACAGGCAAGACAAAGGGAACAGAGAATGGAACAGGCGACAGACGGCTGGGGACTCTGCCTGGGGCCCGAGTGTGTCGCCCACCCCTCCGGCCCCCCCGAGCTCTCAGAGACGTCATTTCGGTGTGAGTGTGGTGTGAGCCCCACTGGGGCCACGCCTTCCTCGTGGGGCCTCCGGGTTCATCCCAGAGCATGACCTCCCATCCTGGGGGGCTCCGAGAGCCAGACAGGACAGCACCCCAGGGACAGAGCCCCAGCCCCTTGCAGGGGAAGACATGGGGGCACGGGGGTGTGCAGGCTCCCAGGGATGGGGCAGCCCCGTGCAGAGCCGGAATGCCTGGCTTCCAGCCCCCGACCCTTCTGCTTATGCCCCTTCACAACGCAGGCTGTCTCCGTCCACGCACCTGCTTCGTGGGGCGTCCCCCCCAGTGACCCCTGCAGCCCTGGGCCCTGGACGGCTGCTCTGCACACGTGTGTGGGGTGGGCAGCCCTCGTGGAGCGACGGTCAGCAGGAAGGGGGCTGCGGCCAGGCAGAGGCCCTCCGATCTGCCCGTATCTACCGCACGTCTTCTCATCTGACCTGATCTCGCCCAGCAGTGTGGCCCCGGGACAGGGAGGATGTGTGCGGTCGTGGCGGGGGGCTCCAACAGCACCCGCGGGCTTCATGGGGCGCCCTTCGCCCTGAGCTCCAAGGGTCAGTGTCACACTCGGGGGAGGCCCTGAGGGAGGGACATGCACCCTCTGCTCCTTTCCGCAGCCCGCCCCGGCTCTGCGCACGGCTGTATGCGTCCACCTTCCCAGCTGCGCGGCGGGCCTCGGCCAGGAGAGGCCGCGGGACCGCACAGGGAGCCGCAGCCCCTGACCCCGCGCGGAGCCGGTCGGCCCCCGGCCTCCTCAGCACCAGGCGAGCCCGTGTGGACCCTCCCTGCGCCTGCCCTGCACGCGCCCCTCTGGACAGCGTGGGAGACGCGGCGGCCCTGCCCGGTTCCTCTGTCGCAGCTCCTTGTGTGGTCTCCGCCCAAGGAGCCACTCGGGCCGGGTGTCTCTGAGGTGCCTGGGACCTTGGCGTCCCACGGTGGGTGGCCCCGGCGCTTTCAGTCAGACGCTATGTGGGCCCGGGTCCTGCCAAGCACGGAGCTCCAGGACGAGGAGAAGGGCTCCTGCCTCCAAGTAGGACACGGTTCCCTCCCTCCTCGCAGACTGGGCCTCTAGGGTCACGAGGAGGGAAGTGGGTGACCCTGCTTTGGGAGGCTCCCGAGTCTGAATGAATGACCCCTGCACATGAAGGAGCACCCTTGGCTCCCTCATGGCTGGTCCCCACCAGGCACAGCAAGGGGGCAGGGCAGAGGGGAGGCTGCCGGGGGCCCTGGACCCTTACCTCCCCCGTCCGCAGGGGAACACTCTATTCAACCTGACGCAATGATTTTGTTTGTCAGGGACACAGAGCACACAAGGAGAGGGGAGGACCAGGGGGAAGCAGGCTCCCTGCTGAGCAGAGAGTCCGACGCGGGGTTCCATCCCAGGACCCTGGGATCATGACTTGAGCTGGAGGCAGAGGCTTCACCCACGGAGCCACCCAGGCGTCCCTGTTTTCATTTCTTTTGAAAACAGATTTTGGCAGCAAAAATTGTTCCAAGTGTCCAACTCCTTCTGGTCTGTCCCTTCGCCTCAGCTCCGAGGTCGGGTATCCAGCAGGCTGCCCGGAGGCCGCCTGACGTGCACCAGGGTGGGGATGTCCTCAGTTTAGAATCAGCCAGAGCCCGAGTTCTGGAGCGTCTCTAAGACGACGGCACCAGACAAAATCTGACTCGCAGGGACGCCATGCGCGTGTGACAGAGAGTAGCTGCTGTCCGGGCCTGCGGAACTTGGGGGCTCGGGCACAAGGCCACCTCTTGTCCTGCTGGACGGGACGGGGCCTGCCGTCGGCAGTGGAATGTTCGGGGCCACGTCGTACGTCCGGGTGGAAAGGGTTACTGGACCAGAGGCTCCCTGAAGCCGTCACCCCCCGGCAGCGCGCCCCCGCCTGTCTGGGCCGCGGGCTTCACTGATTACGCGGTGTGGAGAGGAGCTGGCTTTCCGAATGCCCATTAATGGGCTTGGGGGCTTCCGTGCAGCCGCGGTACCGGGGAATTGATTTCTCTCTTGTTACAAACTGCAGATGGAGACATCGTGACGTGCAGAGGGAAGCCCGGGGATGGGGGCGCAGGGGGTGACATCCGGCGTAAAGAGACGGCTAAGTCCCCATCTGCGTGTGCTCTGCAAGAGAGGGCGGGCTGCCCCCGGGAGAGCGGGCAGAGGGAAAATCCATACAGGGAGCCCCCGAGCTCACCACCGCGCATTTAAATTAAACGTCAGACACAATTTAGCACGGAGGCCTCACGGGCCGCCCTCCGCAGTGGCTCGCCGCTGCACCCCTGCATGCCCACCACCCGGCTTGGCAGGAGAGCTCAGCACGCACTGCCCAGGAGGGCGTCTGCGGAGGCGAGAACGTGGGGGCTCAGCCCGAACGTGGCCCCGGGCCCTGCCAGCTGTACGTCACTCGGACATCAGGACACTGCGGGGCTCGGGAATGACGCCCTTCTTCTTCCTCGTACTCGGAACTTTCTTTACACAAGTCACATCGGCTCATCTGATGCCTCGGGGAAAGGCAAGCGTCTGTGTTCCTCCTTCTCCTTCGGTCTGAAAGACCAGGTGGCACGAAGCCCCCAGACCAACTTGGGGCTCCCTCATGCCCCCTCCTGCGGCCGGGGTGCAGCCTTGCAGTGAGGTTTGACTAAACCGTGTGCTCTCTGCTCAGGTCCTGACAGCCCCCGAGAGAGGAGCCGCGGCCTTGCTGCCCCGTGGCCTCGCTGTCCCCTGCGGCCTTGCTGGTCCCCACGTCCGTGGCGGTACGCTGTTATTCTCCGTTGATTTCCTACAGAAAACTGTCAAAAGCCTGAATCTAGCACAAGTACACGGACACGCGTATCTTTCGTTAAAGGAAGCGAGTCAGTCCTCAACCTGGACCGGTCTCAGCCTGCCTTCGAGCAAGCTGTCTGGCGTCCAGACCTCCTGCCTGGCCGTGTGCGGATGGGCCCGTGGGAGGAGCTGCGTCCTCGGGGTCTCAGGTCACCCAGACGCCGGTTCCTTTGACTCACAGCAAGGGCTGAAACCATGCGTGGCGAGTGTCTGCCGTCTGAATGGAAACTCGGACGTCTGGACAAAACCTGAACTTGGTTCTCAGGGAGCCCCAATCTGGATCTTCCAATGGCTGGTTTTCACGTGCGTACTTGATGCCAAATGCCCAACAGGAAGGTCTGCCCCCTCACGTCTCCTGCACGTAAAGATGCACGACTACGTATGATTTGGCCAGATTATTTATACGTATTTTTAAGTTAAAGCTGTTTCAGAAAAGCCAAAAGCCTCTAAGAGCGCCTACACGGCATCCCCCACACCACACCGGTCACCCTGGTGCAGAGGGGCTCCCGTCCCAAGGTCCTGGGGCCCCAGCCCCTCGGGAGCCAGTGCCCTAACCACGGAGACCGAGGGTTTCACTCCGTGGGGCCTGAGGAGGTTTCTTCAACTGACTCGTTCTCGTCTTGCATTTTGACTTTTCTCTTCATTCTTGGCCGAGTCCCACATGCTGGGGGCCTGGCTCCCACCCCGGGGCCCCCGGAGGGCGTGGGGGAGGTGCCGGCTCCCACCCCCGATGGGACTGATCCTCCCGGGCGGCCTGCTCTTTGCAGACAGTTTTGTCGTGTCCGCGGCTCCCGCAGGAAGAGGAAAGCTCACTTCCTACTGCTGTCCCGAAAGCCAGACTTCCAACCGGAGCGGCTCCCAATCGCCTCCTTCAGACAGAAGCTGGGACGGCGCAGCTCCCCGTGGGGGAGGGCCGGACCGGCTCCTCGATCTCAACGCCGTGTTTTACCTGCCACGATGTTCACGCTCAGATCCGCGCATGCTGGGCTTGAGACTCAGAGGCTTAAAAAACCGTCTAACGTGTGTGTCGAGATGGGCACCTGGGCAGCCACTCTGGACAGCCATAGGTCATGGTCATGGTGTCCTTTAGGATGGCCTTCGATCCCAGGGAGCATCCGTCCTGATCCGGCCCCCACAGCCCTCAGGGCCTGTGCACGGCGGTCAGGCCACTGTCAGCGCCGTGTGGGTGACGCGTGTCGAGGTCCCAGCAGGAAGCGGCATCTCTAAGAGACCAGAGGGCAGTCCCTGCCCGGACAGTCTCCACCGGCCTCGTCGGGCAGGCATTAGGGCCTGTGCGCTGGTGGACTGGGGAAGCACGAGTCCGGCCTCCGGAAACCACGGTGGCCATGGGGACGCCTGCCACCTTCTGTTCCAGGAGCCCCAACATGGTCCACCCGACTCCCATGACCGCCTGCAGACAGCGGCCAGCCCCACTTGCACGGCATCTGACGCGGGGCAGAGGGGGTCCTTCTGGGCCTGACCCCACGTGGAGCACGGCCGTGAGGGAGGACGTTACTCATGCTTTTAGGGAGAGACAACACTGGCGTGCCCTCTGCGTCCCCGGGGGCCGCACGTTCCACTCAACATGCGTGACCCTGAACTTCCCCAGTGCTCACAGCGTGGATGACACCACGACTCTGGAGCTGACCAGCGTCTGGCCGGGGTGGACTTGGATGAAGCTGTGAAGGAGAAAAACAATGACGGCTCCTCCCGGCCTGTGCTCTCCGGGCCCCTCAGCCCTCTCCTGGCCTCACCCTGCTGCCCCTTCAGGCAGCGGTCAGTCCCCACCGGGCCGCCTGGGCTACGTGCCATTTAAGAAGCATCCGGAACTTGGGGAAACTGTTCAGAGCCACGAGGTGGCCTACAAAGAGGGTCCGCCCCGGAGCGTGTGGCAAGCATCTGCGTCGAAGTGGGCCGCTCGCCTGCCCGGCAGGGACAGAGTCCCGGGAGGCCTGTGTCCTGCGCCATCGGAGCCGGCCTCTCCCTGGATCTCACGGGGAGAGGGATCCTCTCACACCACAGAGCGGACGGGGCGTGACACTGTGGAGCCCACGGCCTCACTCCGCTCTGTGTCGCGCGCGTGGCCCGAGGGGGCGCACCTTTGCCATTCCCGCCGCCCGCCCGCTTTCCGACGAGAGAGCACCTGCCGCGTGCCGAGCTGGACGGCGGCAGCTGAATGCCGAGCTCCGGAGGGGAGACAGCAGCCGCTGGGCCCTGCCACCCTGGCCGTGGCTGAGTCCTAGCGCCCGCCATGGGACCGCCCCAAGGCACAGGTCCTCAGCAGGCCCGGTGGGGGGGGCCTCATGCCCTCAGGTGCCGAGGCTCCTCCTGAAATTTCAGCTCCGCCCTGGGGCTGGGACAGTGGCCCCATCACCCACCCAGGAGGTCGGCTCTGCCCACAGATTAAAATGGGCGTGAAGTCTCGCGGGCTTCCTTGGTTGGCTTCTCCTGCACTGGGGACTAACGCTGTACTTGGGTGCTGGGGGCTGGGGCACGTTCTCTTTCCTCCCCCCCGGAGTCAGACACAAGAGTGGGCCGAGGGCAGGGGCCTTTCCTGGGTGCGCTGCCATGCACCGAGCAGCCCCGACCCTGCTGGCCTCCCGGGGGAGGAAGGAGGCGCCTGTGAGGCTGCGAGCGTGGGGGCACCTGCGTGGGACCTCGAAGGCCCGCGGTGGGTGTGGCCCCGACATTCTCGGGCCCCGGCCGTGCTTACGGAGAGTGGGCTCCACGTGGTACAATCCCGTGGCTCAAGCCTCAGAAAAACCGCGACACCCACTTAACCTGTGACCTTGCCCCGCGCTCCCTCATGCTCCGCTGACCTTCGTGTCCCCAGGCACAGCGTGGCTTTAGCTGTAGCCACGAGACACGAAGAGGCAGACCCCCGCCAGGAAGACTAACTGAGAAACGAAAACGGGAAACGTGTTGCTGAGAGTCACTCTGCCACCCAGGACTCCCGCTTCGGGGACCGACCCCGAGGAGCGGAAAGCAGGACTGAGGCGGGCGAGCGCACACCCGTGCCCACAGCAGCCTCGCGCACGACAGCCGGGGGGAGAAACAAGACAAACGCCCGCTGACCGGTGCGTGGACACACGGAACGCGGCCGGGGCACAGCGGAGTCCCACAGAGTCCCACGAGCACGGAGCCCTGACGCCTGCCACAGGTGGGTGAATCCCGACGACGTTATGGGAGCGAGAGGAGCCAGTGAGGGAGGGGCAGGTGCTGTGTGCGTCCACGTCGATGAGGTCCCTGGGGCCGGCACAGTGGAGGGTGCGGAGCCCGAGCTGGGGGGGGTCGGCGTCTTCAGCTGGGAACGAGGGAACGTCCTGGAGACCACAGAAGTGACAGTGCAACGACGTGGACACGCCCGATGCGGCGGAGCTGTGGACTCGGAAACGGTTAAAATCACTACGGTTTACCCAGCACGACGGCTAAAATTTACCACGATAAAGAAAGGAACAGGAGACGCCGTGGGCCAACGAGACAGACAGGGCTGGGAGCTCGGGTGTCCGTGCCCCGGGTTCGGGCTCTCCCAAGTTTAGGGCCCCAGACCCCGGAGGCTGCCCCAGGGCTTCGGGTCAGGCTGCTGGGGGGTGCTGACGTCAGCAGCCCACATGCTCGCCACAGAGCCCGTGGGCAGAAGCTTCCATAGCGAAGCAAGGCGGCGGCCCCTGAGCAAGTTTTCCTCACTGTGACCCACAAACGGGGCGTGTGCCAACCCCCTCCCTGCGAGGGTTTGCGGAATCCAGCTGTGTGAGCTTCCTGGCTTCCCTGACCTGACCCCTCGCCCGCACCCCAGCCAGGCCCCAGCCAAGGGAACGGGCAGCCATGGCCTCTCGGGGAAATACGGCTCCCACGTCCCCACATCTCAGGGCCGCAAGAGCGTGCAGGGGAAGGTTCTGGCTCCACATCCCCGGCTCAGGCGTCCCGGGCCCTGGAGGTCGCCAGCGGGGGGTCTGGCCTCGACACCGCAGGAACGTGGGCACCCAGGAGTGTCTGTCCTCTGCTCCCCAAGGGGCCACGGGGCTGGAGCTTCTCTCAGGAATGGCTCAGATGGCCCGATCTCACGGAGGGGTGTGCGCAGGTCCTGGGAGGCCCCCCCGGCTGCTGGTGAGCCGCTGGGTGACGGTGAGCGGTTCTGGACCGGGGATGGGCAGCGGGGGGACGGAGGATGTCCACGTACTCCCAGCACCGTCAAAAAGCCCCCACCGGGGCCAAGAAGGAGAGAGGCCGCTCATCACGGTCATGGGCTCCAGACAGGTGGTGGCCACTTGTAACCCACACGTGAGCTACCACGTCTGCTGGCACGTGCACGGCACACGCGGCGGGGGACAAAACCCCGCTCTTCCGGGAGCTTCCGCCGCAGGAAGCCATGCGGTCACCTACAGAGCACCTGTCTGTTCCCCAAATGCCTGGTGCACAGCGGGAGGGAGCCCAGGCACCGCGGGCCCCCCTCTCCCACGAGATCCCTCGGGTTCGGCTGACACACGGTTCTGGGAGGTCAGGAAGCTGAGCCCACAGAAGCTCCGTGACTCAGGACGTTCTGCCTCTGACCCTCCCTGCCCCCCAGCCTCCCTCCAGCTTCTGCGGGCGAGCCGTTGGGGAGCCCCGCGGCCGACGTGACTCACAAACCAGGCCCTTGCTCATGGGCTCGCGGGGGTCCTGCACCGGGAGCCGTTTCTGTGTTTACCTGTGCTGGAAGGAGCCCCATGCACGGCGGGGCCCCGTCTGCTCCCTGGTGGATCGCACCTGCCTCCCCGAAACCCCGCAATACTGGAAGGGGACACCGAGCGCTGGTTCTCCGGCTTTCCCCTTGGTAAGTGGCCAGGGCTTGGCGCAGGGCGCTTGAATCCTTGCCCCCTCCCCAGTAGAAGAGGGGCTCCACCAAGCAACAGGCCCTCCCTCATGCGGAGCAGGGTGACGGGCGCACGGCTCTGCCCCATGCGGCTCCGGCAACGCCACGGTAACTCCGTGAGCCGGGGACCGCGTCACAGTCACACGGGGCGGGAGCGCGGACGTCTGAGCTTGAAGGGCTTCCGTGGTCTCCACTGTCTGTGGAGCCCGTCTTCGAGTCTCGAACGCCGAGGCTGGCCGTCCACACTGTCTGCTTCCTCCTGCAGCACCCACGCTTCACGCCGCTGCTCGAGCGCTTCTGCCCGTCACGACGGAGACGCAGACAGCAGCAGCTCACGGGAGGCGCATGACGCATCGTGGTCACTCCCGTTTACCTGCCAGGGAAGACCGAGGCCCCCACATCGGTGACTGAGCCAGGCTCTGCCGGCCCCTCAAAGTCAGGACAAGCGTCCCTTCCACGATCGCACGTCAGGGCTCCGCCCGCTTCTGCGTTGTGCAAACCAGGTCTGGGCCGGCGAGGCGGGCCGAGCAGCTCATCATCCTGGCACATTCCCTTTCCGTTTAGGAGGATGGCGGGGCAGGGGTAGGGCGGTGACATGGCCCTGACGGGAGCGGGGGTGACCCCCACGCCCAAGCGGCAGCTTCCAGCTAGGTGTCCGTGCTGTTGGACGTTCTGCAAGTGGGGAGGGAGGGAGGACTTCCCGAGGGAGCTCGGCGTTTGGGACTCGAAGACGGGTGTGTGACGTGCCCACCACCCCTGCTGGGAGCCACGCACATCACCGTGGCGGCCGTCCTGCCCTCGTGAAACAGGAACATGACGGGAAAGGCCGACAGGGCCTCGAAGTGCGGCGAAGCACGTGCCTTCACTTAATGAGACCAGTGACTGGAAGATGTCACGCTTTTGGCTACCGCCTACCCTTGAAACAAATTCTATTTAAATTCCCTTCGTTCACATACAGTATGTTAGTATCAGGCGTGGACCGTCGTGACTCAGCCCGTCCAAGTCCGCCCGGTGCCCGACACGCCCAGTCCCTGCTTCATCCCGTTGGGTCCCGGGCAGAGCTCTCGGCAGCTGAGGACTCTCTCTCGTTTGCCCTTTGCCCGTAGTTTTGTTCCTTAAATTCCACGTGAGGAGCCCACACGGTGCCTTTCTCTGATGTATTTCGCTGAGCAAATCCCCTCTCGCTCCATCCACGGTGTTGTGAATGGCAAGGCCTCATCTTTTTGATGGCAGAGTACTATTCCTCCGCGTTTACGCCGCTCTCCTCTCGCACGCACCTGGGCTGCGTCTGTGTCTCGGCTGCTGCGATAGCGCCGAGGTCAACGGGGGAGCGCCTGCGTGTCCGCGGGCTACTGCCCGCCTCTGTGACTCCGCACGACCTCTCTGAGTCGCTGGAACTTCCTGCCGGCCCCTGGGGGACGGCCAGGAGGACAGCCCAGCGCGCTCATCCCACAGTAAATAAATTGTCATCTGCTCCTCCGAGCAGCTCGTGTGCGTCGACTTGTGTCTTTCGGTGCATCCACTCAAGCCCGGCTGCAAGGGCAGACCGCACACGCCTCATCTTCATCAGGAGCCCCCGAGTGACCCCAGCACAGAGACAGCGCCGTTGGGCCTGGACACCCGCTGTTCCCGGCCCCATGGCGCAAGCGCCTGGCAGTGTCGCGGTGTTCGTCTCCCCGGGTGTGGCGACGCACACAAACCGTGCTCGCTCGAGCTCACGGGGCCCCGAGGTGGCCAATGTGTCACGGAGGGCAGCCCCCCATCCCGGCCCCCGCTGCCTCTGTCAGGTTTCTGTCGAGAGAAAAGCCACTAAAAAACTTGAAAGCATCACCCCACAAGAAGAGTCATCTGGAAATGTTAAGTACCGACTTCCTTCACCATTTAAAAATAGTTAAATTCATGTGTTCGTGCTCATCCTTCTGTGGGGTCCGTTTGCCTCCACCCGGTCTCTTCTCTGGGAAACTGCAGAACGTGGCTGGAGACGCTTCTTGGCACCCACAGTCTGATGCCACCTACCGAGGGTTCATGGAACAAGCCAGGGCTCCCGGGAGGGGATCACTCAGCTGCCGGACACGCACAACCCCGAGTCAGGCGTCTCCCGGCATCTCTGCCCCATCCGTCAAGGAACAATTGCTGTCGGCACCGCGTGGGGCCGCGGGCCGTGAGGTCGCGTGTGCAGCAACCAGAAATGGCTGTAACGTTGGCATAATTTTTCACGACCGTCTTCATTAACCACAGCTCGCGGGAGGGTCTGCCTGTGCCCGTCATCGTCATGACAACGCCTCGAAAGCTCGCCCGCCCAGTGTCCACCGAGAGGAGAGGCTGAATGTCCTCATTATTCTGCCTTCCGCCTGCCCTGCCTGTGCCAAGAGGGAGACGCCGTGCACGGGCCGGTGATCTATCCCCCGCGATTCCCCCTGACAGCCGCTATGGCGTCTGGGCGAAGGCGCTGGTCTGATTTCACAGTTTAATTACTGCTAATCTGGAGGGGGGGCCGTGCTAATGAGCCGTCAGCAATAGGACAACCAGCCGCGCCGCGCGCCCGCCGGGTCCCCAGAGGCCGGCTGCTCGCACGGCTCCGTCCCGGCTCCAGGACGTGCTTCGTGTTGACCCCTGGGGTGACAAATGATGCAGCAGCCGCGGAGACCGGAGACGGGAAGGCTGGAGAGCTCAACTCACACGTGCATCGTCACGATGTCAAGAGTGAACGCGGAAGTGCAGGCTCCCACGACCCCACGAGGGGCCACGAAGGACACACGAGACACCAGCAGATGTGGGATAGAAGCTCGGCTAACACACGCACTCAGCCCCCCGGGGTCTGCGTAGACACACCCACGGCCAGCCTCTGCCCGGCTGCGGACCTCACCCGGCGCTGTGTCCTGGGCGCCGAGGCCGCCCCGGCTCCCTGCCTCCCACGCCAGCGCACGGCTTCTCTCCCCGGCTGCACAGACCCCCCCGCAGCCTTCCTCCGTCCACGCTGCCGCCCTTCTCGCCCGGGACGACTTGTTCTTCCCACGACCAGCTGGGGGGCTCATCGGCACATCCCGGGTTGTGTTGGTCCCACTGCTGTTTGTAGGATGAAGCCCCCCAGCGCCTAACACAGCCCAGAAAGACCACACTCGGGCCTACAAAGACTCACGGGGCCCAGCACCCGGCCCGGGCTGAGCTGCGAGTCCCTCCGCCACCGCCTCGTCTTCTCTTCTGGAACACAGTTCCACGCCCTCACGCCAGCTGCCTGTCATGTGGGTCTCAGCATCCCCTCGTCCAGCCTCAGTCCAGAATGCTCAGTCCCACACCGAAGACTGTCCCTCCCGGAAGACGCTGCACAGGGCCAGGCCGGTCGTCACCAGGGCCTGGCATGGAGGAGACCGTGGTTGTTTCTGGAGGGAACGCACACCAGGCAGGCTCTTCTCAGGAAATGTCCTCGTCAGAAAACGCTGCAGGTGCGGTGTGGGCCTGATGTCCCCAACTCCTCCTGCAATAGACGCCCGCAGTCGGGATACTGACCTACTTGTCCATTGATCTGTGAACTATTTCTTTATATCTCTTCTCCTAAAACACCTTTCGAGAATACAAATAAAAGGGAAAAGCAGATAAATAAAAAATCAGGTCTGGGGGAAGATTGATAAAAATACGGAAGAAAAAGTCCAGGGGGTCGTGTGGGCGGCAAGCCTGTCCCATCCAGCTGAGAGTGTCGTCTGAGTTTCCAGAGAAAGCGAGAAGCCGTCCCGTGCGAGTCACAGGCCCTGTGAGACGAGTGGTGTCAGGCAGCTGCGATCCAACCGTGTGTGTCCCCAGCGAGCCCGGCAACAAGGGCAGAGGCAGAGGCAGGCTCCGCGGGGCTGGAGTCGGGGAACCTGCGGTGGCAGGTGGGAGCAGGTCTGACCGGGGCAGGGCCGGGGCAGGGTGGCCTGACCCACGCAGACACTCCCCGCACCGGGGGACCCATGAGGGGCACCTGGCGAGCCCTGGCGGAGCGCGTGGTTATTTCGGGGAAAGGGTCTTTCAGCCGCACGCCGTATGGGATTTGCCTGCGGAACCCCTAACCCTTGATTCTCCGTCTGATCCGGGACGCGTAATTCCAGAAACGCGCCGGAGCGGTGCTTGGCTTCCCAGCAGGAGAGAGCGGGAGGCTTCCGGGGCTGAAACGTATCCGCCCCAGGATGCGTGATGTCATCACAAGGAGCCATTACGGCGTCGAGATGACGCTAAGTATTCTTCACAGCAACAGGGAGAGAAACCAGATTTTCAATGAAGCGTGCTCTGCGCTGAAGGTCTTAGCGGCTTTCCTCTCGCTCTCCTGCGGGCGCCGAGCTGCTCCGCCGCGGTCGGGCGCTGCTTCCGAGGAACGGGGAGCCGCCGACGCGGGAAGCTGATTTCTTCTCATTTTCTTCCTGGTACGGGGAGCCCAAAGGTGCGACTCTGCTCTGGGAGACGCTTCTGTTACAAAGTTGCAAAGCCCTGGGTCGGGGGTGCTTCGGGTAGCGGGGCAGAGGGAGAGAGGGCTCTCTGCAACCCGTCCTCCTGGCCTCCGGCACGTCGGCCCAGAGCCAGCCGCTGCACAGATGAGCACGGGGAGAGCCCCCAGGCCCAGCTGCGACGTGTCGCCGGGGGAAGGCAGAGGCGTCTCATCCCGACGTTCCTGCTTGAGCTGCTCTGTCCTCCCTGAGCGGCCTCCAGGTCACCCCGGCACTGTGCCAGCAAGTTCTGGGCCTCGAGAGGCCCTGGGGTGGACCTTGGACACCTGCTCCTGGACACTCCCACTGCCCCAGCAGAGAGCCCAGCCCAGAGGTGGCCCCGCTGGCCAGCCGTGTAGACCGGCCATCCTCCCAGTGAGCCCCCCGCCCCGGTTCCATGCTCCCTGCGAAAATGTCCCGTCTGTGAGCAACACGGTGGTGACGTCAGCTCCGAGCTTTGGGACAACCTGTGACGCTCCTTATGGGACGCTGGCCTCTAGCTCCCCGGCTCGCTCCTCCACACCGACACACCCACCGTCCCACGGCAGGGCCAGCCCTCCCGGGGCATCCCAGCTCCGCGCGGCAGCACCTAGGAGTCCCGCGTCCAAGTGCGGGATGGGGGCCTCGCGGACGAGCAAGACGGGGGCCTCGCAGAGCTCACAGCTGAGCGGGGAAGACACAGCATAAGGCCTTATAGTGCTAACATAAGACAGGGCAGAGACAGAGACAGGGAGACAGACAGAGAGAGACAGAGAAAGAAAAAGAAAAAGAGATAGAGACAGAGACAGAGATATACATATAGAGAGAGATAGAGGGACAGAGACAGAGATACAGAGAGAGAGAGACAAAGACAGAGAGATAGAGAAAGTGGGGTGTCTGGGTGGCTCAGTGGGTTAAGCCTCTGCCTTCGGCTCAGGTCATGATCCCAGGGTCCTGGGATCGAGCCCCACGTCCGGCTCTCTGCTCCGCAGGGAGCCTGCTTCCTCCTCTCTCTCTGCCTGCCTCTCTGCCTACTTGTGATCTCTCTCTCTGTCAAATAAATAAATAAAATCTTTAAAAAAAAAGAGAGAGAGACAGAGAGACAGAGAAATAGAGAAATGGAAAGCAGAGACAGAGACAGAGAGACAGACAGAGAGAGACAAAGACAGAGAAAGAAAAACAGAGAGTGAGAAAGAGATAGAGAGACAGAGACAAAGAGACAGAGAAAGAGACAGAGATATAGAGACAGAGACAGAGAGAGACATAGAGACAGAGAGAGACAGAGAGAAAGATAAAGAGACAGAGATAGAGACAGACAGACACAGAGAGATAGAAAGAGAGAGGGATAGAGACAGAGACAGAGAAACAAGGAGATAGAGAGAGACAGAGATAGAGACAGATAAACAGAGGCACAGAGAGAAAGATAGACAGAGGGAGACAGAAACAGAGAAACAGAGACAGAAAGGAGATAGAGACAGAGACAGAGATAGAGAAACAGAGACCGAGACGGAGAGAGACAGAGGCAGAGACAGAAAGAGAGACAGAGAGACAGAGGGAGACAGAGATAGAGAGACAGAGAGACAGAGACTGAAGGAGAGAGACAGAGACAGAGATAGAGAAACAGAGACAGAGAGAGACAGTGAGAACAGAAGTCCCTCTGGGGAGACTCGAGAAAGCGCACTGACTCCGAGAAGAGTCGGGTCTGGGTCTCCAGAACCGTGAGGAAGGGGCTGCCCCCGCCCATCCCCGGGGGAACCATGGAGGAACTTAGCCGAGACCCGGGTTCCAGAGGCCACAGTCTGGCCCCCCCCCGCCCCCTGGGGGGCTCTCGTCTGGCCCTGGGGTCTTGGCACCTGCACCCATCAGACGTGCTGAGCAAAGACGCCTTTAACGCAAGTGATTGCTTCTCCTTCAGGAAGTTAGATCCACTCGGCGAAGAAACCCCGACAAGCACCAGCATGTCGACAAACACGAGTGACTTGTAAACGGCGTGGGCGGCTCCGTGCCAGATCCCGCCGCGCACACACACCTGCACACACCCACACACCTACACACACCCACACACCCGCGCACACACACATACCCACACACCCCCGTGCACACACACCCACACACCTGCACACACCCCCGCACACACGCGCACACCCACGCCGCGCACACCTGCTCCCAAAGCGCTCCCCTGAGCACAAGCGAGCACGAGGAAGGTGCCGCCGCTGCATGACCTCGGTGTGAGGGCTCGTCAGCGTGCGTGTCCTGCTCGGGCCGGGCAGCCTCCTGCGGGGGAAGGAAGCCCTGCGAAGTCAGAGTGTGGCCCCAGGCCCCTGGACCCGCTCAGGGAACGGCTCAGATGGGCGAGGACAGCGGTGTGGGGCCACCTGCGCATCTCCTTCTGGGGTTCTGGGGAGCTGTTCCGGCGAGAATGTCACACGGCGTCCCCTGTGCGGAGCTCCTGCCCCACGGCTTCTCCCCGCGTTCGCAGGGGCACCCCGACCCCCAGGCCCCTGACGCGGTTGGGGTCCTGCTGGAAGGCTCACCCCCCATCTCAAGGCAGGTTCTGAACGACGCAGGGAAGAGCCCAAAGCCGGAAGCTTGTCTGGGATGAAGCCGGGAGACCTTGCAATTCCGCCTCGTCTCAGAGAAGGAATCGGCCCTGCAGGCCGGCCTTCCCCACACTGACTGTGGCGGCGGGACACGCCCCCTGCCCAGCCCGCTGTGGCCGCCCCCACTGCTTCCCCCTCCCTCCTCTCTCTTCCAGCATTTTCTCCTCAATGTTTTCCTCTCTTGCCAGATGCAGTCCAAGCGCAGGTGGGGCGGGCGCCCCAGACAAGGGAGTCACGCGTCCAAGCGGGCGAGTCCAGCGCCGCGGCGAGGCCGGCAGACCCCGCCAGGCCAGGCCCACGAGCAGCGTCAGAGCTACAGGCCGCGTCGCCACCCGCCGCCGGGCTCTCTCCCGGGGTCGCCCCGTCGTCCCGTGTGGACACAGCCCCGCTCACCCATGGGCCACGGCTTTGATAAGCGACGCAGATGTGACACCGACCACCCGCTCTCAAAACACAAACGAATGCTCGTTGGCCGCTGTTCCCTCGACCTCGTTAATTCTGCTTAATTCTGCGTCGTGGAGATGCAGCAGACGTGCGGAATCAACCGTCCACCGGGAAGTCAGCTCCTCCGGCCGTGGCCCAGGAAAATGTTTTAGTCGTAATGTTGGTGTAGTTGCTTTTACGGCATTAAGTTACCTTTAGACAAACCTTTACGGCGCAGGACAAAACACCTCAATCCAGATCAAACTGGAATAACATAAGCTCAGACAAGACCCACCGGGGAAGGAAACGCCACAGAATGGAAGCTCCAGAGGGGGACAGTCGGACCTGGGGAACCCGGGCCTCCGCCGGTGCAGATGACGAGCTAACATTCCCGCTCGTTCGCGGGTGTCACGGTCCCTGCTGAAAGGAGCGACGCCACCTTTCTGCCCACGCCACCCACGCGGCTCGTCTGTGGACCGACATCTACAAACACAACACGAGGGCCGCGACCCAGTCTCCCCGTAGGTCCCCCAACTCCTGCTTCCTGCCGGGAACGGACTTGGAGAGCGTGCTGTCTGCCTGGCCGCCGTCCCAGGCCGTCCCTCCCTGGGCTCCCGGGCCCTCCAGCAGACCCCGCTTCGAAGCAAACCTTTCTTTTCTTGGGGGCCGGAATGCAGGCCTCAAATGTGAAACCGTGGACCCAGCCCGGCCAGGATGCGTGTGGAGTGTGGGCGCCAGCGCTGCGGGGAGAGCAGAACGCGCTGACATTCGTAAGGGACAGGCGAGCCTTCAAGCCTGGCTTCCGTCGGGGGCGGCCAGACACAAAGCCACGTGCCCGTCACGCGTGCTCACAAGGTCGTATTTCTCGTCAGCCCAGATGGAGCGTCCAGGACCGGTTTTGCGGGGGGCCTGCTCCCTGCCCCACTCGCTGGGCCCACGTGCGCATCCCACTGGGGCAGAGGGACCCACGCAAAGCCGCCCCTCCCCGCCGGGTCTGCTTTGTTCCCACCAGGCCTGGGAGGAGACGGCAGTAGACTGCCGCGTGAGCTCGCTTTCTCCCGCAACCCACGCCCACGCTTTGCTTCTTAGCTCTACTCCAGGAGTCCCAGAAGCTGAGAGACAAACCCCAGACTCAGCCGGGAGGACGTGGGGCCGGGGCACGGTGGGGCGGGGCTGAGGGACGGAATCAGATCCCGTTTCCGGAAACTTCCCTCAGACAGAAGCCCTAGGAGGACAGCGGCGACGCTGGGTTTTAAGCGAGGAGCAGCTCTGGCGAAATTCGTATCAGTTAAAATGATCACTGTGTGTCTACAAGTAGCTTTCCAGGACCGGTCTGTGCTCGGCGGAGGGGGTCACTGTCCCACGCGGAGTGGGCTTACTGGCGGACGGCCACGAGTCTCTCCTGGTGCCCGTGGCCGCTGACTCCTGACCGCTCGACAGGGTGCACGGAGAGCCGGTGGGAGAGCCTTACTTCTCGTGCGTGGGGCTCCTGGTGCCCTGGGGACATTCCTCGGGGCAGACCTTGTCTTCCTCACACCCGTCGGTCCCCCCGCCAGCACTTAAAGCAGCACGAGGAGCACGAGTCCACCACCAAGATGAGCTTCTCGGGTAGGCCCCTCGTCCCCAGGCCCCACCAGGGAGGCGCTGAGGCAGCCAGTGGACAGATACGGCTCCAGACGGACCCCCGAGCGGTCCAGTTAGAGGACAACGGGGGGCAGTCTGTCCCAGCAGGGCCCCGGGTGTGGCAGCCAAGAGTGCGGACACCATGCCCGTTCCCCGAGGCCCGAGGCTGCTGGGTGTGCCGCGCCCCCATGCCCGGCTCCTCATAGGGCCGTAGACTCTTGCAGGCCATGACAGGCCACAGTGACAGTGTCTAGGGTCAGGATGCGCCACAGAAACCCATAGGGACGGGGCCGAGCGTGGAACAAGCTGTGACCGCGCTGAATCTTACCCGAGCCTGAAGCTCCAGAAAGCCTGCCCTGTGTTCTGAGAAGCCATCCCTGGTGACGTGGGGGCCCTGGGACACGGAAGACACGGCCGGCCTGCGGCCTCCAGACTCCCAGCGCGTCCCACATGCCATCACGACGGAGGAGTGCGCGTCCCACCCACCAGGCGGAACAAAATGTTGCCCCAACCGGCTAGGACTCCCCCTTCCTCCAGGCCCTGAGCAGAGCGCAGCCGCCTCAGGGTGAAACCGCCAGGCCTGCCCGTCACACCAGCCCGCCCCCCGTGTCCCCAAGGCCCCTCTGGCTGCCTTCATTCCACACTCGCCGACCTTGCCTTCGCTCCCTGACGGGGGCCAGCACCCGACGGCACCACCCTGCCATCGAGCCCGACCCCACCAGCCCAGCGTCCCCCCAAATTCAAGTCCCTCCTTCCCAAGTCCACGGCATGGTTTCCGCGGCACACCGGGCGAGCGCTGGTCTTACTGTCACGTCATCGAAGCAGACCAACAGCCCACGCGTCCTGACCCGGTGGGCGGCCCTCTCTGCGTCTGCTCCGAAGGCCTGATCAGCGTGAGGTCTGCCCGGCTCGTCCCCGTAGCACAGCAGACGTGTTCCAGTCGGGCCTGGCGCGGTCTGAGGCTTGGCGGCGAGACGGGTCTGCATGGACCTGAGCGGCGACCCCACGTCTTTGCCCTGCTGTGGATCGTCCGGTTTCCTGTCCCAGAGCTCGGTGCGCGCGTGCCGGGGGCAGCGGCCAGGCTGTGTGTGTGGTGGGGGCGGGGGAGGTGCCTCCAAGCTGCTTCCCTCCCTGCAGTTCCGTCATCACCCCACGTCATGACGTCAGTCATCTGACTCCCTGGCGTTCAGAACAGTCCACAGTCTTTCCGCCCCGACGGCCGGCTGCCTGCCCAGCTCCGGTCGCCCTCCTGTTCCCAGGCGCCACCCTCTCCAGCCGCAGGAAACGGCTGTGAAGGACCCACACACCAGCCTCTGAGGAGATGCCAGTAACCACGTCTGGTTTCCTCCCGGTTTGGCCCAGACGGGCCTGGAGTTCCGGGTCGGGGCCCTGACGCCGCCCTGAGCGCCTCGTGCGCACCCGTTCCGCCCCCGTGGGGCACTCAGCTGCGCGGGTGTGTCCGCCCTGACCCCTGGCCTGCTCGCCGTTCCCGCCCGGAGTGGGGCTGAAGGCACCGGCCGGTGAGCGGCTACAGAGGGAGGCTGGTGCTGTGAACTCGGGACCGGAATGGAACTCGTTGGTTCCCTCAGGAATTAAACTCACGACTGGGAGTGCCAGCCACTGAGCTGAGGGGTGAGCTCGGCACCAGGAGCCAGAGAGGGAGGGGACCAGCGCCCGGAGGAGAGACTGTGATCACGCGACTTGGCTCCGGGACTGCACGCAGGCCCCCCAGGCACGCACGGTGGCTCAGGGTCGGACTCCCAGGCTGTGTCCTGTGTGATCGTCAGAGGCAGCAGAAGCAACCGGGAGAGAGGCACGCACAGGAGGGACTGTCTGCGCGTCACGTCCCTCCAAGAGAGAAACACTGGTTTCTGTACCCAAGAAATAACTGGGACGACTACCCCGGAAACCACCTCTCGGCACCTATCACGAGTGCCGAGCCCACGAGCGTCCAGGTGACACAGAGGGACCAGAGGAAAACACGGGACACAGACAGGGCTTTCTTTCCCTTCCTTCAGGAGCAGAGGGGCTGGCAAGGCGGGGAAGATGCTGGTTCTCGGCGGACAGAAGGCGACGGCCACCCGGTGGGGTTGGCGTACCTGCGTGATTGTGTCACTACGGTGTGTTACGACGGGAACTTCCCACAGACCCACAGACTGTGGGCTCCCGATGCACAGCCCGGGGGAAGCAGCCCCGCAGGCCGGAGCTGGCTGCTCCTCAGAGCTGGCCTGGCCTGAGACGAGGGGACGGGCTAGGACTCTGCACACCCCCGCGTTCACCTAGCGCAGTCCGTGACGCGAGCGCCGCTACCCCAGAAGGTCCTGTAGCCAGCGGATCCCAAGCTCACGGCTCCGACCCGGGACGAGTTCCCGCGAGGAAAACCACGTTCACACGTAAGGTCCCAGCATGCGCTACGCTACCGACAACATGCGGGGAGGGACCGCAGTGCAGCCCCGCCCACGCGTGCCCGCGGCCCGCACCTCTGCCTCTTCCCACGTCCGAATTAGGGAAGCGTTCACGGGTGCCCCTCGGGGTGCTGCTGGTGCTGCTTTTGGACGGGGCCTGCTCCCGTCTGCGGCCCCGGCCTGGGCACCGTTTTCATCCGTGGGTGAACAGGCCAGGAGGCCCCGTGTCTTCTAGAGGAGCCGGGGCCGGGCTGGGGCGCGTCTGCTCTCTCCTCCCCTCACGGAGCGAACGTGCGGCCGACACGGTTTACTTCCCACAGGGCGGCCGTCCAAGCCTCCGAAGTGGGAGACACCTGAGTGTAAGAAGCTGGAGAGGGTCTGTGTAGTCCCTCTCGTAAGGAATGTTCCTCAATTCTGCTTTCTGGGCGGGACACAGGGCTGCTCGTTTCGGAAGGCACCGCACGCATCACGTGGCTTCGGGCCCGCAGCGGCTCTCGGTCTCACACGCTCTCCACAGATGCGGGAAAGGCAGCCGAGAGCAGAAAAGCTACGGGACCAGGCGCCGACGCCCGCCTCCAGGAAGTCTCCGTGTCCTGCCCAGGAGAGGACAGGCCGGGCCTCAGAAGGGCTCTGCTCATCGCACGTCCATCCCTGGTCTCTCTGAACAGCAGGAGAAACCCTGCCTCGCCCCATGGAGGACGCACTTACGGAACGGAAGCCCCCGACCACGCGGGAGCAGCCTCCGTGTGCTGACGCAGACCCACAGGGTCCCCAGTGTCTGGGGCCACACGCCGGGTCCCAGCGCAGGGAGGAAGTGCGTGGGCTGGGCAGGCCCCGTGCAGAGGTTGGCCCGGGGTGTCAGAGCAAGCCTGCCAGGCCTGTCTCGGCTGCACGCGGAGAACACGGCCGACGGACATCGACAAACCTCCCGGCTGTGGGCTCGGGTTGCAAGTGGCCCGACCAGTAATGGGGTCGGGATAGTTCTGAGAGTCCGTCAAACTGAGAGGCGACCGTTCTGTCAGAGGACACGCTCATCTCCCGACACGGAACCAGCCAGCTGGGCTTGTGCAGAGACATCGGCGGACGGCGGAGCTCGGGGAGGGGGCCTGGAAGGGGCAGAGCGAGTAAATGCCATCTGACCTGGGGGGTGGGTGGGGGATGGGAGACAGCCTTGACCTTGGCTGATCGCGACGAGGACAGCACTGAAGGGCCCTCCTGTGTGCGTGAGTGTGCGTGTGTGTTCATAGGCAGAGGGCAGGGTCACCACACGTGTGTACGCGCCCACGGTGCCCAGCGAGCACGACCTTCGGGTGTGGCTCCGGAGCCTGCCGGCCCCTCCAGCGTCCAGCACACTCTCCAGGGCAGGTCCTAGTTGGGTGTGCACACGTTTCAGTGGTGGGGGGTTTGGTGAGCTCTGTCCCCGCAGACAGGCTTGCTGGGGTGCTGGGGGGTCGTGGAGCGGCTGAGGGAACACATGTGTGGTCGACAGCTGAGGCACCTGTCTGTGTCCCTGACGGCACCCCGCACCCCCGGCTGCGAGCGCGCACCTGCAAGCCTGTCCTTAAAAGCACCAGGGTTTGGCGTGGACAGACGAGCCCTCATCTGCCAGAACGGACGGCACGGTCTTGGCCAGCCACCTGATCTCTTCATGTTTCTGCCTCCCTGGTACAACCGAGCCGCCGTAATAGCTCTCCTAGAGCATTCTCATTGCGTGGAATAAACCCGTATGTGTGTAGAAGCTTGGCACGACGCCAGCAAGTGTTGCACAAACATCGGGAAAGAGGTGGGAACAGTGGCGGGAACGAGAGGTCTGTTGTGCGAAGCTAACGGCTGCTCCGCCTGCCGCCTCGTTTAGAGTTCTGTGTGCACAGAAGCGCCCCCGAACCCCCAACCTGCCGAGTGCCCACTCACATCCACGAGCTGACCCTGCAGACCCTGCACCTCACTCACCGTCCCTGGGCTCCCCGGCGCATCCCAGCCCCTTGCACACAGCTGGCGGCTGGCGGAAGACGGCGCGGAGGCTTCCCCGGGACCGGAGCAGCCCTCGTACACCTGCATGCTGGGCGACGGCTACTGAGGGATGGTCTGAACCCGGCCGACCGAGGAGCCACTCTGGGACACGGGGGCGCACGGGCAAGGGCCAGCCTGGCAGGGGGGAGGTCCAGAGACCCCAGTCCCGGAGATGCTGGCCATGGGAGGCCACTGGGTCTGTCCCGTGGGGACAGGCATCTAACTGCCACCCACTCGTCAGGCCTGGCTCCCGTCCCTCGGCTGTGAGGCCAGGACCCGGGGCTGGTGAGGCGCCGAGACATAGCCTCCAGGCCTGGCAGAAACCCCGGCCTGGCAGGTGGGTTGGGCACCACGCAGGGGGCGCTGCCTGTCCCACACGGCCTCGGGGCTTCATCCTGCAACCCCACTCTGCTCCCCCTGGACACGGGTTCCCAAACAACACGCTTGTCAAGCAGATTTTCCGAGCACATCAGGTTCAAACATTATCTAATGAGTTCCCATAGCAGCATGGTCTCCGCTTCCAGAGGTCCCGTGTCCATCCCCGGCGTAGTCTGTCCTGCTGCCGTTGTAGTGGTGTTGCTGGACGTCTGCTGTGTCCCAGCCTGTGCGAACACGGGCTGCTCCTTCCTCCCCTGCCTTCCGGTTTTCACAGAGTCCGTGATCACGGCCTCGAGCTTGTGATTTGATTTGGATTCTGCTGGCTCTGTCCAGGAGCCCCTTGGGGCAGGGAGACAGTGTGAGGGGTCCTGGGAGCCCCAGCAGCTCTGCACTCTCCGTCTCCACCTCTTCTGTCTCCCGTGGGCCTGCGGAGGACTTGGGATGCATCCAGCGAACACCTCGTTCCCCGCTCGTGGGCACAGCAGGCCTGGGGGGAGCGCGTTATCATCCGCAGGGCGAGCGCCTCCGGCCTCCCGACACTCAAGTCCCAGCCGCCGCCCTTCCTGGCGCCTGTTTGCTGACTCCTGCCTCGTGTCAGCCCAGGTCGGTCTTACTGAAATTAACATGCGTTTGAAAAGCTGCCAAATGTCTAACTTGGTGTAAAGTTTGAGGACGGCGAAGCGTAACAGTGAGAATTACTTATGGTGCCTCTGGGATCAGTCCCAGGGCCGACGCGGGCCATGTGTCCCTGGTCAGGGACGGGCCGTGGCACAGGGCAGTTTGTCATGTCACGAGCAGAGCTGGGACTGTCCCAGCCCCCTGGCATCGGGGGCGTCCTGACTGCTGGGGACCATGACAGAGGCCTTGTGTGAGGGCCGCGGCCCACTCTTTCCATCACAAAATCAGCCCCACACTTCAAGATATTTGGAAATACGCACTCAGGCAGCAGAAGCACGTTTGGAAGAGAAATGACTGCACCAGAAATCCCGAAGGTCCTGGGGCCCAAGCCCGACCGCTTCCTCACGCTGCACACACAGGAGCTGCTGAGCAGCATCAAACGCGAGTCCCACCGTCTCTGGTCACCAGGGCCGGCTTCTCTACTGACCATGCATGTGGAGCCTGCCATGGGGATATCCTGCCACGGGGACACACCGGGACATCCTGCCATGGGGACATTCTGCCACGGGGACACACGGGGACATCCTGCCATGGGGACATCCTGCCACGGGGACATCCTGCCATGGGGACATTCTGCCAAGGGGACACACAGGGACGGTCTGCCATGGGGACATGGGGACATCCCGCCACGGGGACATCCTGCCATGGGGACACAAGGGGACATCTTGCCATGGGGACATTCTGCCAAGGGGATAGCCTGCCATGGGGACACACAGGACATCCCACCACATCCCACCACTCACCGAGTCACTGAGTGGTGAGCCTTAAACAGCATGGAGTTGGGGCTGCTGCTCGGATTCGGCCTCCTCCATGGACGGCGGGCATGGGAACCCCCCTTGGCACCATTTACACCTCCCTGTGCCAGCGGCGCCCCCAGGGCTGGGCCTCACTCAGGAACGACAGGGCTTGCTCACAGGGAGGGAAGGCGGCGCATCCTGTCGGAGGTTCTTGCCTTGAGAGGAGTCACGGAGGGCATCGGGGTGGGACGCTGGACGACCTGGTGCAGAAGGGGACGGAGTCGGGGCATGTCCAACGTACCCTTCTCCGCACTGATTTCCTGGTTAGTCTAGCCTCCCTGGCCAGTGGCGGGCTATTCCTCAGCATCGCAGCTGAGAGGGACCCCGGGGCATGCACTCAGAGTGGGCCGCTGCAGGGGGACCCCATGAGAGGAAGCCAGCAGACAGCAGCCAGGGTCTGGAGGAGACGGTTGCGAACAAGGCTGCTCTCCTGGCCGTCGTCCCCGCATGAGGAGCCCCTGCCCTGCCAGCTCCTGGGGCCACACCAGCCTCCTCTCGGGGAACAATTTACTCACACTCCCGAGGCTGTACTTGTCACAGGGGAGGGGAGAGGAGGGTCGGGGTTCACGCTCAGGACTGGGGTAGGAGCTCTGTCTCTCCCAGCCCCGGGGGTACCCCACCACCGCTCCTCCGGGGCGCAGCGAGGGCAGGTGGCAGCTCCCCGTTCGCGGGAGGGTCCCTGACTTAGGGGAGGCTGGGGACACAGTTGCGGAGGTCCCTGGGCTCCCAGCAGGCTGAACCTGGAGGCCAGCACCAGGAGGACGGCCCCCGGACCCCCTCCTCTCTGTCATGCCTTGGTCTCAAAATCCAAGCCTCTCTCGGGAAGAAAGCTACGGTAACCCTTTCGGCACCTGGCCTGGACCCATGCCTCCAGCTCTGGGGGCACCGTGCAGGGACACTCGCTCGCCAGCATCCGAACGGCTTGGGGGTGCTGGCCGCGGGTCCCCCAGTAACTGCTCGTGGAGAGGGTGCCTGCTGCAGAGTCTCCCCGCAGAGGGCCACTCCATGGATACACACGCCCGTGCACACGCACACTCGGGTACACGCTGGCGCACACACACACGCAGGTACACACGCCCGTGCACACACAGAGGCACACATGCGGTTACACACACAGGAACACACAGAACACCAGTGCACGTGCGCACACACTCATGAACACACCCCCCACATCCCCACATGCACACACACACACACACGATGGGGCCCTTCTCCCAGGCGTGGCTCGTGGAAACTGTGGATCCAGGTAGCGCTGGCGGGAACCTGGCGGCTTAGCAGAAACTCGGAGATCGGCAACTTCTAGGTAACGCCCGCATCGGACGGGGAGCAAGTTCACCGTCCTCCCTCATCCTCCTCAGTGACACCATGAAGCCAGAAGGTCCCAGGACTGACCTCCTGTCAGTTACTTAAAAATAGTGGAACAGAACTGGCCAGGCCAGGTCCTCCAGACATCTCCGGGAGCTGAGTTGTGGAGGACGGGCTTCCCAGGAGCAGGCCCGTGGCCAGTAGGTCCCTTGGCTCCACTGGCGAGGGTAGAGGGGTCACCGAAAGGAGTTGGGAGGATAAGAAGACACAACTTATATGTCCCTGAGCCTGGGACGCTGACCTTGGCCCAAGGAGGCTGGACCAGGGCCTTTCTGTATTTCAGGCCCTTCCTGTCCTCCAGACCGCGAGGGCATGGATGGCAGGACGCAGTTTGGAAAGAAATACTGAACTGAAAACACGGAAACCCACAAGATAAGTTAAGTCAGGAGCCAAGGTTCAAGGAGGTTAGCTGCCCATACTGATGGCGGGTACAGCCTGGTTTCATGGACTGAGGCTCAGTGACCCTGGCTGTCCCAGTGGACAGCAAGTAGACGTGCCATCGCGCCTCACGCTGGACGGCAAGGACCACGCGCTCTGCACCTTCAGGCCCCACGCAGAGCACAAGGGCAGCGGGCCCTCTGTCCACCAGCACCCCTGCTCGATGCTGCACACCAGTCACAATGACCTAACTGCCACCTCCCATCTTCCCACGGCCACTGGAGGAGATTTCCGGAGCACACGTTGACTAGACCACATCTACCTTCCACCTTCTGACATTGTTAGGAGCTTACGCAAAAGGTCCAAATTCCTGAGCGGACTTGGATGACCCGTCCTCTCCTCCTGTTCCCCGCTCCACCTCTAGCCCAAGGAGGCTCCTGGCCCCTGCCTCTGCCGCCCTGTGTCCAGCGGCCAGCTCAGGCACAGCCCCCTCAAAGGCCTGCCCCGACCACCCTCCTCCAGGCCCCTGATCTGCTCCACCAGATCCTGTCTCTACAGCAAGCTGTGGGGTGGGGGGGAGCCTGGGCCACTCGGAGCCCTGGGTGCAGGCGACGGAGGCCCGCACTGTGTGAGCGTGCGCTGCTGCCCACCCCGGGGCCATCCACCCCTGTGCGGCTTAGAACCGCAGGGAGTAAGGAAGGTCCACCCCGGCTCCTCCACCACATCCTGAAGAGAAACTACGGTGGGCCTGGATCTTGGAAATGGCCTTCTTCAGGGAAGACTGTGGGCCCATGCTGTGGTGCTGCACGAACCCCAGGGGTACGTGTGGTCTAACCCCGGGTGCTAGGTGGGCACAAGCCCAGGAGTTCCTTCCATCTGTGCCCCGTGGTGTGTTCTTCTGGCCAGACTATTAGAGACGGGACAGGTGCGGCAGCCCTTCTCCAGGAGGGGCCCGAGAGCCTGGGGGCAGGATGGTGTCTGTTGAGCAGGCAGGCTCCCGGACCTATCTCACTGCGGCTGGGAGCCACCACCCCGGAGGTGAGGCCGCTGGGACTGACACCCTCCGCTCTAGAGCTCACTGATGCTGCAGCGTCGTTCCTGAGCAGCAGCGCTGTGTCCCCAGCAAGGAAGGTGACTGAGGCTGGAAGGCTGCACATTTTATGTGCACACATAGCTAATACCCAGACACGTGGTACGCCCCAGCTGCGAGGTTGCCACGAATGTGTTTCTGAGACGAGATTAACCCCGAGTTCAGTGAACCTAGGGTAGAGCAGGCGGCCTTCCACACTGGGTTAGCCTCATCCCCTACCCAGGACAGGCGACTGTGTCCACAGAAAGTGGCATCAGGCTTTGCTGAAACACAGAACAAGTCATTTGTAAATGGGAAAATTAATCACACTTTTGGGTCAAAAGACTTTCAGTTGTGAAGAGCCAGCCCATTATACAGCAACTTAAAAAAAAAAGTATTTTATTGATTCATTTGACAGAGAGAGAGAGAAAGAAAGCAAATACAGCAGGGGAGCAGCAGGCAGAGGGAGAAGCAGAGTCCCCACTGGGCAGAAAGCCTGAGGCAGGACTCCATCCCAGGACCCCA
Organism: Meles meles; assembly: GCF_922984935.1. Classification (NCBI taxonomy): domain Eukaryota; kingdom Metazoa; phylum Chordata; class Mammalia; order Carnivora; family Mustelidae; genus Meles; species Meles meles. Next base: position 1,335,966 of record NC_060075.1, on the reverse strand, counting down.
GGATCATGACCTGAGCTGAAGGCAGACGCTTGATGACTGAGCCCCCCAGGGGCCCCTAAAATACATTTTTAGCAAGAATCCGAGAGAGTGAATGTGTGACCTGATAATTTATTTCTGAAGATCTTTTGGGTCCAGGTCCTGGAAGAATGAGCATTTAGGAAACTGGAGGAAAACAGAAGGAGGAATCCGCTGCAGATACTAAAATATGTGGTGAGGTATGAAGCTGGCATCATTGGGACGTGAGAAGATACACGCAGATCCGTGGAGTAGAACAGACGGTCCAGGAACAGGCCTGAGCACACAAAGGGCTTTAATGACAAAGGTGGCATTTTGCACCGACGAGTAAGGAGTGAACTACCTGATAAATAAAGCTGGGAACGTGAAAATAATGTGAACCCTAGCCCAGATCACATAAGACAAGCAGATCAAAATCTAAATGCAAAAAATAGTGAGCTATGAAATGATTAGAAGAAAATATAAAACACTTGCTAATCTTGGGACTAGATTATCACAACACCTGAGCAGCTTTTTAAAAATCCAGGAGTCTTGAAACATTGATGCATCTGATGTACGAGTGACTCCTACACATCAGTGGGGAAAAATAAAAGAAAAATGAGCACAGACTATGATGAGGTACGTCCCAGGAGAAGACAGGAGGACAGAAGTGAGTATATAAAGAGATGTGTAACTTTGTAATAATTAAAAAATAAAAACGAAACAATATTTTGCCTGTCACCTTGGCAAAGAAGCCCGATGACCTCTTGTTTTCACATACCACTATCACGCGTATAGATCGGTACTGTTGGAGGGTGATCTGGCAAAAAGAACGCACAGTCTGAGCAAAAGCCCACTCCTTTTCATCTAATTCACGACGATTACGGTATAGGCGCACACACCCGCACAGGGATAGCAGCAGCCAGCCTGCCACAGCAACAGAAATCAGCCAGCGAGCCCCGGGAGAGACGGGAGAGACGCAAAGGTCTGGGGTCAACAGCGGGGAGAGCTGTCCAAGGTGCTGATCACAGCCGCCGCCCCCCAGTCAGGGAGAGCTGTCCAAGGCGCTGATCCGAGCGAGGCACCCACCCACTCAGGGAGAGCTGTCCAACGTTCTGACCAGAGGAGACACCCCTATTCTATTGCTTCTTATAAACTGTCTGAAGCAAATCAAGGAACAGCCAACTGCTGATTTCCGTTTGAAACCAAAACAACATCCAACAAGAAATAACATTCCAAACCCACGCATGTGTGAGCCTTTTACACTTGGAATTGGTGTGGGGAGCCCAGACTCCCGGGGCGGGTGTGGGGCTGGGGCAGCGTCAGGTGGGGGGACCCTCAGCACTGAGACTTGTCGGAATGTGGCCATGCTGGGAGCTATGCTGTCTTCTCTTCCTGTCTGTGCTTTTCTAGAGTTTCTAAGGGAAACGCACACTTGCTTGCCTAGTCTGGGGAAGGGAGATACTGGCCCCCAAGGAGTGGTGTGGATGTGGGTCCTGAGGGATGGGGAGGACATCTGTTGGGGGACAGTGCCTGGCCGTGGCACCAAGTGCGTGAGCTTGCCTCGTGCTGCTCTATGAGGCACATTTGGCTTTGCCCACTGAAGCCGGTCTCCACGGGGACCCAGGGTTCCCATAGCTCAGGACTACTCTCCGAACACCTACCCCAGCTCACATGGGCAAAACAAAGTCAGCCACTCAGACTTTATTTATTTTGCTAAAATTGTCCTTTTAACCAAGAGCTTCCTCTTGGCCTTTATATTAATTTGGTAACAGAAAGAGTTTTAGGTATAACCTTGCTCAGAACTTGAACAATTCTTGCTTTTGTCATGCGGACATGACATAATTACTATTAGAGGCATTTTCTATGGCTGGGCATCCTTCTCTGGGATCTGCTTTTTTAAAGGAGGCCTGGCATCCAAGGGTCCCTCCACCAGGGGTCCTTCCCTCTGGCCTTGAGGCCCCTTCCTCCCTCCCCCCTCCCCTGCAATGGAGTGGCTCTTGGAGAAGGCTCCTCACCTGTTTTCTGGAGGGCCTGGAACATGGCACTGAGACCCCCCCCCCCCAGGGCCACCAGCTGAGGAAGGGACTCAGAGGTACCCTGCATGGGACCAGATCTAGGGTATGGTCCCCCCGTGACCTTTACCTACCCAGGGATCAGTGATGTCCCCCTTCCTCTGGACTGATTGTAGGTGGAGATGCACAGGGGTGAGGGCCACGATGCTGCTGCCTCTGGACCAGGAGCAGACCACCCTCTCTGCGGGTCCAGCCCCACCCTCACTTCTAGTTCGGGCAGGACCTTGGGGACCCTAAGTTCCTGCCAAGTGGTGTTTCAATGGGTGGAGAAGCATGCTGTCCTGGCTGCAGTGAGAACCTCTCTGTCCCACATTGGGGGTGCAGTGTCCCCCGTGGCCCCATGGCCCCCGTGGCAGGGGGCTCTCCACCAGTACAGAGGGTATGACTTCCCACCAAGGAGAGCCACAGAGTCCTGGGGACGGAGGAACGAGTGCTTTGCAGAGACAGCACATGCTTAGCACTTCTTATGCATGGACTTTCCGTTTTCAAGCAGGGCTGGTGATTTACACGAGAAATCAATGAATGCTCAGTTCTCACCCCAAGCTCCCATGGGGTGGGTCAGTTTCTCGGCTGCACTCACACAGCCATGGATGCACTTTCAAAATTCATCTCTTTCCCAAAGCTGAGGCTAGGAACCTCAGTTTAGGATTAATCAACGTGACGAGATAAATACTCTATATATCTTGTAGGGTTTCCCTCCAAGTTAGTGGACACTTTCTGTGGCATGCTGGCTGGAGTGCAGGGCTGTGTGTGGCCGGCTCTCTGGTGCGGGGGCCTGGGGACAGCAACTAGCTGTGAGTCTTTAGGATTTGGAAACAGCAAACACACTGTTTTCACTGAAAGTGAATGTCGCCCATGAATAACAACTTCCAGGTTTGCTAGAAAGTTCCGTCGGTACTTTAGGTGAGATTGTGGACATTGACTTCGTGTCAAGGATGATGGTGGTGCCATTATTTTGGGGGTGCTCAGCGGGCAACACAGCAAACACCTGTGTTTCTGGAGGTGGGATTTCACTCTTGAGATCGTCCAAATGTGTGGGAATCACAGAGTCACAGACATTTGGGGCTGGATCAGATCTGAAAATCAGCCCAGCCACGGCTGCACTGCAGGCCACGCTCTCGGGAGCACCCCTCCCAGCAGATCGGGCGACAGACCCAGTCTCTTTTGGAGGCGGAAGGATGGCTTCTGTGGGGTCTTCAGGATCCTCAGTGCAGCCCTAAGCCCCACAGACACACCACCCCTGGGGGTCTGTGTCCTGGTGCTGCCCCGTGTGGGACAGCGCTCTTCGTCCCACACCGAGGCAATGGCGCCTACTCCCCTTTGGTGACACGTGTGTGCACACGGAGCCTGAACCAGCCAGTGACGCAGCTTCTGAGAAAGCCGCAGCCCTGAGGGTAGTGGCCTCCCCGTATTGGGGAACAACCTGTCATCTGTTCCAGAGCCATGTGCTGGGGCCAGCGGTACAAATGAGGCACGGTGACTTCTCATTTGTGCCCTGCACTGAGCTCTGGAGGCCAGCGTTCTGCGGACAACTCAGTCCCTCAGGCCCCCTGAGGACCACAGGCCAAGTGGGGGCCGGATGCGGGAGGCGGACCATGTTGGCTCAAGCCCTCGTGCCATCACTCTGGGCTGCTCCGGCAGCAGCGACTCCCCCAATCTCTCTGGGCCTCGGTTTCCCTCTGAAAATGGGGTTGGTAACACCCACTGGAGGACAATCGCCCCGCTGGTGAAGGCTCCGAGCCTCTTCCCTTTGGGGGTGTCAGGAGCAGAGCCCCCACATTGGAGCCTCAGGGCCCTCCCGACACACAGGACACAGGCAGGGCCATGGGGCCCACAAGCCTGTGGCACTGTTGGGGGGCAGGGGAGAGTCTGGTGGGGTCTAGACCATTCCTAATCACAGGAGCTCAGCCCTCCCTGCCTGTGAGTCCCCTCCTCCTCTGCCCACTCCCGCCCCAACAGCTCCTACACGGGGTCCAGGCCGCCCTGCCCAGCACCAGCCTCCTCAGTGGCTCTGCGGGCAAAGTACAGCCACGTGGCCGTGGGGTCTCTCTGCCCGAGAAGCCCGCTGGGCCCTGTGCTGTTCTCTGAGGCGTCACTTCTTCAGTGACGTTGAAACCGGGCTCTCCCTCTGCACGAAAGGCGGCCATCGCGGGCCAGGGCCAGGGCCCCAACTGTCTCTCTGCTCTGTCCAGGTCGGGCCTCATGTCTTTGTGGCTTACAGGAACACACAGCAAAAGCATAAAGGGAAAAACCGATGCCCGATGTGTTTTCTGTTCTTTACTGCGTCACCTACTCTGAAGCAGCCCAAGGAGCCCGCAGACACTCCGTCTGGAAACGCAGGGACTCAGTCTGGCACCTGCGTCTGCCTCCCCAGCAAGGGTCATGTTCCCTTTCTTTCTCTGTGACCTTTTCCAGGGGGAAACCTCCCTGAAATACTGTCACAAACACTCTCCCCTCCCCACCACCACATCCTCCTGCAGAAGAGGTCCCAGCTGGCGTGTCTGTCCACACCAGTGTGTCTGTCCACGCTGGCATGTCTGTCTGGACCGAGCTGTGGGGCCCGAGGCCTGCGTCTGGGCTCACGTCTGGGCGTCAGCCTAGCACGCGGGCCAGAGCAGTGAGGCGGCCACCTCCGGGGCCAGGCCGGCGCGTCCGTGCCCTCTCCAGGTGGGTCTCACCGCAGCCCAGGGATAGCTGCTGCTCTGAACTCTTCACCTCTCCTGGAGCTCCTGTTGCGGCCCTTGGCCCCACTCCCGGCTCCCGTGAACGAGTCCCTCTGGCCAGTCACGGAAGGTGACCTCACATGTATTCAGGGAACCTGGTTCCACGTGATTTTCAAGATACTACGAATGACAAAGCAACACCTCCCTTACGGGATCGGGACTTCCACGCGGGTCTTTCAGGGAAATGCCACTGGGGTCCTTCCACGGAGCTCCTAGGCTGGGCAAGGGCAAGATGGGAGGAGGCTGCGGCCTCTCCGGCCCTGGCCCATGGACACAGCACCTAGCTCGCCTGCCCGTGGGAACCTGTGTCCCTCATGCCTCGTAGGGAGGAGCCGATGTACACGCAAGCCTCATCCAGGCTAGTGCCCGGGGCGGGGAGGCCGACCTTCCTCTCCCGCCACCTTCCCGGTCTCCCCAGACTGACGAGCCAGAGTGGGACTTATGTGTGCCCCTCCCCTACAACGCCCGACACAGATCTCAAGGGCTGTCCGCTAGGTGAGAGGGGCACATGAGGGCACTCCGGGCCACAGAGAAAGAGGAAAAGGGAAACAGCTTCCATCTGGATCCCAGGACTAGTGCCGTCGATGGAGCGCCCGGAGCCCGCCGGGACTGCCCAGTGTTCCTCCCTTCCCACTGCTGGCCTCCCACGTGCTTGGAAGACGTGTCAGCTCGGCTGCCCTGTGGCGTTTCCTTCCCCGCAGGCTCTATGCTGGGCCGCCTGGCCGGTCTGCCTCTGCTCGTATCCACCCCAGCCGCTGCCCGGAGGCCGGCTACCTGTGCCACGTGGTGCGGGGCTCTGCTCAGGGGCCCCTGGCCTACCTGTGTGTTTCCACCACCTGGAAGCCAGTGGGTAAACCAGAGTGGCCGTCTCACTGTGTGGTGAGTAGTAATCAGGGACAAAACTGAATCCACGTCACACTCTGGGACTGACGGACCTCATCCAGGGAGTGGGAGGCCGTCACAGACACCCAAACGACGTAGGGAGGGGGTTTCCGCAACGTCTGATACCGCACACCGAATCCTGCTTGTGCGTTTCCTGTAAGAGACCACAGCCTTCATCCTCGCAAGGGCTCTACGGCCTCTCTCCCCCCAAGTCAAGGCTCAGAACCATTCGATTCTGCACTGTGTCTGCTGCCCACAGCCCCGGGCTCTGCTTCCTGAGGCACAAGTTTCTGGAGACCCATCACAGTTTTTCCTTAGGTGGAAGCAGCCGTCCCTGTCCTCCTGGTCCTGGATCTCCTCCAGGGCCTCCTGCCATGGCCAGGAGCTGGTCCCCAGTCTCGACTTGCCCCCTCCTTCTGACCAGCAGGCACACGGGCAGCCAGCCGGTGTCAGGCTCCCCGATCCCCGAGGATCGGTGAGGCTTCCAGATGGGAGGATCTGGCGGTCTGCTGGGGAGAAAGGCTCAGACAGGCCTGTCCTGCCTCAGGTGGTGACCAGGTCGAGAGGCTAGAGCTATGACCGCCTCCCAGTCACAGGTAAGAGCCCCGGAGTTGTTGCTGTGATCTCAGCGAGACCTGACTCCGGTGAGGTTCTGAGTGACTCACCTGCCCAGGGCAAAGGGCAAAGGGCCTGTGGCTCTCAGTGGGGTCCCTGATGATTTCATAAAGCCAAGAGGCAGGGCTGCGGATGGAGACCAGCCTCTCGGTGAAGGTCTCTTGCCTCTTTGCCTTTCGGAAACCTCCGGCATTGCGTAGAGGAGTCCCTGGAAGCATGATGGCTTTGAAGGGAGCAGAGCAGCTGCACCCTGGAGCGGCTGCCATGGGTTGTCAACCTGGGGACAGGGCCGAGGGCAGACTGCCAGGGGGGACAGACCCAGGAAGACCACCATGTGCCCCTACCTGGCCCAGTGGCAGAAAAGTGCCCAACCCAGTGAAAAAGCAGATAAATGCAGACAGTCCAGGCCTGGGAATAAAGCATTCGGCAAAACCCAAGGGGACTGGCAAATACCATCGATTTTCCATCTAAAGGACATCGGCATCCCTGTCAGACTCGGACGGAGCCCGGTCACTCGGCTATCTTCTGTCTGCAAGCGCGACGGCTCTCCTCTTCCTCACGGACTTTGGTATCAACGTGTGCTCTGAGCACGCTGCTCCTGTCTTCACTGATGGCTCACACACATCACCCATGGAAACGTCACAATAGCCGGGACACACGTATGCCCGTGACACAGGGCCCTGCTCCCTGACCAGGGAGCACGGGGCGTCAGCTGCATGGTTCATCACACACCCAGAGGGGAAGTCACTGCCCTTGGCCCTGGGAAGGCACAGAAGAGTCAGAGATACTCTTGCTCTCAAAAGCTATATACGTGAACCCACATTTCTCCAGAGAAGACGCCCAGATGGTAAACGGACATGTGGAAAGGGGCTCGACATCACTCGGCATCAGGGAAATACAAATCAAAACCTCCATGAGATCCCACCTCACAGCGGTCAGAATGGCTAAAATCAACACAGGAAACGACAGGTGTTTGGAGGAGGCGGGAAAGGGGAACCTCCTGCACTGTGCTGGGAATGCAGCTGGTGCAGACGCTCTGGAGAACAGCATGGAGGGTCCTCAGAAAGTCGAAAATAGAGCTGCCCTACGACCCAGCAATCACACTACTGGGTATTTACCCAAAGAACATGAAAAATCTAATTAAAAAACAATACATGCTGGATGCGTTTGGTGAGCAACGCTCATTCCCGCCGACTTCACAGAGCTCCGCTGCAAACCAGCGCTTCACGGGCTCAGAAATGGCCTCTGACCACAGAGGAAAACAATGGGTGATCCTGGCTTCCAGCCAGCAGCCTGTCAGGACAGTGTCCGAGGGCAGGTCGTGGCACAGAACCCCATCACGGGGCCTAGGTGCTCCTTTCGATCCACATTCCTCCACTTGCGGGAGGTCAAGTCCGGATTCAGTCCCCATTTAAGGCACCGACTGCCCCACGTGGGCCTGAGGCCACGGGGTGCATAGTCACCAGCTTCTCTCTGGTCACCGGTCACCGGTACACTGACGCCGCCTGAGGTGCCCGGGGCCGGCGGGCCCTGTCGGTGGGTGGGAGGCACCGAGGCCCGTCCGTGTCAGGGGTCTGCACCAGGGAAGCCAGCCTCCCCATTCCCCTCCTCTCCCAGACAAGCTCAAGCGTGCGACGGCGGGCTTGGGGAGCGCTGAGGACGGCGGATGCTGAGGGGACAGTGTCAGGCGCGTGCTCATCCCTAATTGGTCACGGCGGTCAGTCTTGCTCAATCACGACCACGAGTCTCATTTTCTAAAATACTGATAAAACACAGCCCCTCTGTTAGGGAAGGTCGATAGACGTGCCCCGAGTCACACAGCTTCGAAGCAGGGACTTACACCTGCGCCGACATAAACGGGGCTTGCGAGCCGTGCTCACTGCAGGCTTCGAACGCGTGGTCCTTACCCTCGCGGCCCAGCTGCTGCAGCGCAGGGAGCCCCGTGTGGCATCGGGGCTGCTGGCCGAGGGGGCAGTGTGAACACACGCTGGAACACCCACCCCAGGGAGTGAGTCGGGGTTCTGGGGGAGCTACGGGCTGAACCCTGTCCCCCAAATTCCTCTGTCAAAGCCCTGAGTCTCGGCACCTCAGGGTGTGGCCTTGTTTGGAGACAGGGCCTTGACAGATGACTAGGGTAAAGCGAGGTCAGCAGGTCACCGTGATCTCACACGGAGAACAGGCCAGAGCACACGCGTGTGTGGCCAGGCGACCATGTGAGGACACAGGAGAAGACGGCGGTCACACGCCAGGGACAGAGGCCTCCTTATGACCCTGTGTTCCAGACACCACCTGGGGACAGTCCCGGTCCCTGCCCCACCCAGCATTCTTGGCGGTTCAGAAACGCACCGATCGTCCAGGTTTCTGCAGACTGGCTCGTGCCGTCTGCGGGCTGACACGCCCCGCCCAGGAGGACAGACGCCTCAGTGCTCTCCATCCACAGAGGGGGGCCAGCCGTCAGGGTTTTGAGGAGGCTGGTAAAGGCAGGGAGCCCAGAGAGCACTGTGCCAGCCCCGGGAGCTGCTGTGACCGACGACACGGCTCTGGGCCTACCGTGGTAGCAGCAAGGTCAGACCCGCTGCCCTAGCCTTCGGGACCCCGTGTGCACAGACTGGCGCTTGCAGGTTCTCCGCTCACCAGCAAACCACAGACCACATTCCTGGCCCATCAGGAGCCCAGAGAATCACCCCCGACCCCAGGTGGTGAGTCATCGGTGAAGCTGTTCTCGTGCCCTCCCTGCCTGGCATCGCAGAGTCCAGCAGCAAACCTCAGGACTCCAGGTCTCAGACCCCCTCCCGCGCCCCCCTGGCCAACGGGCCTCCTCTCCTTGGTCTGCCACCCTAGCCCCCTGGCGAGCTGCTCCCAGTGCACCAGCGGGATCGTCCCTCGACGCCTCGTCCCCCTTGGGTGTTGACCCACACCTTGAGCTAATGCATCCAAGCCTTAGCTCCTGCCCAACGGTCCCCCATCTCCCTTAACTTTCTCGGAGGGTGCCCTGAGGTCTCCCCATCCTCCACACCTCTAACAGTGGCCTGTCCTGAGCCTCTGCTCAGTATTCCCTGGCCATGACCGGATCAAGCAGAAAACACGTAGCTGGTCACTCTTCCTGAGTGGCAGAGGCCGTGTCCCCGGGTCCTGCTTTTCTACCTCCCCAAGCGTGTGGGTATTTTCAATGGTGGCCTGAGGGCTACAGTGCCCCTCAGAACCCACAGGGGCTGAGGGAGCCCCCGGGCGGGCAGCACCCCGGCCAGGCCTGACCCACGCGGAACTCAGGTGCTCCAGAAAGGACTCTGAGGGCGTCCCGAGTCGGGGGCAGATGCCTCCATCCAGCCAGGCCAGCCTGGGTGCCCAGGCTTACAGGACGCAGACTCATGCTGTGGTTTTGGGGCCAACGGTGTGAATTACTTCCCTTCCTCCTCAGCCTCCTCGCCGAACCTTCCCGCTATTTCCACCGCAGACAGACGGGGCCTCCGCGAGCTGGAGCCTCAGCCCCCAAGCCATGCATCTCCCGGAGTGGAGAAAGGCCCATGGGACCTCCCTCTGGTTCCGGGGAGAGGGCGGAACTGCGCTCCCCGCTGGGTCACGTCACCTGACAAGGACAGCCCCGCCAAGGGCGGGATGGCCAGTGAGACCAGAGTCTGATTTCCAGACTCCGCGAGGCTCGGTGAGGAAGAAGGACGCCCTGCACGCGCCCCGCACACGGTGCTTGCGAGGCTAACCGACGCTCTTTCGAGTTTTCCTTAACCGTGAGGAGAGAGAACTTGCCCGAGCACACAGGGACGGCGCGCGGGCTGGGAGACTCGATGCCGGAGGGTGGGGGGGCCTGTGGGCCGCTCCACTTCGCTTTTCTCTCAAGCATCTCCGCACGGGAACCAGCGGGGACACCCAGTCCCAGGTAGTTCATGGCAAGGGTGTCTTAATCTAACGCGTCTGCAGGGGTCTGTGGAAAACGAAGCAAGGTTTTCTCTGTCACGCCGTCTGTGGCTGAAGTCTCCGCGTGGAAGCAATGCTGCGGAGACCCGGCCCCCCCGAATCTAGCCGCCCTCATCGCGCTCGCAAGTCACACGTTCCCGCCCTCCTCCCCCTCCTGTGGGCGGTGCTGGGGGCCCCCGCTTCTAAACGGTCTGTAACCCTAAAGGGGGCCAGGCGGGTGGCTGAGGGGCCCTGACGGGAAGGGACAGCAGCGTCCACGGAGCACGGCCCCGTGCCTGTGGTTGTGTCCATCTGAAGCCAGGACGCACGAGCCCCTCGGGCACCGCTGTAGCGAGAGTCATCTCGGAGCAGGTGGTGACCTTGCGGGCTGCTGAGAAGGGGACCTCGGGGCCCGTCTGCCACACTGGCCTCAGCGCCGGGAGGGGGCAGGGCATGAGACCGAGGAGGGGAGACTGCACGGTCCCTCTGAGGGACGGATGCAGGCTGTGCTCAGGCCCATGTAACAGCGTGCTGGGCAGTCGTGAATAGAAAGCCCTTCGGCAGCCCAGCCAGGGAAATTTGAACAACGTATCAGATCTCAACACTCAATATACAAAATCTGGTGATCCCACTTTTTTAGATGAGAAAAGTTCAATTGCGTAGGAAAATAGCGAAGGGAAAATGCCCCAGGACATAAGGCCATGCCCGCACCACTCAGGGACAGGGTCCGGGCAGCCTAAGTGACCTTCCCAGGGCTCTGCAGCGTTCCAGAAGTCCTAGGAGGGGCTCAGGCTCCTTTTTCTTCGGACGGCACGAACGCCAGCGGCCACAGTAAGAGGGGGGAGCAGACCTCTCCGGGGCGCCGGCCGGCGCCTTCTCGGCTGGCTGTGGGCTTCTGCACCGCGGCCCTGGTGGCTGGGCCTCCCGGGAGGGGACGGTCGAGCGCATCCAGCACGGCGTTTCTGAGGCACAGACCCCTTCGTGTTTTAAAGGAAAATCTCAGCCAGCGTCAAAGCAACCGTCTCAGGACGACCTTCCACAGGAGGCCCGAGGCTGAAACCGGGCCGGGACGTCAGAAGTCGGGGCCGAAGCCCAGCGCCCACCTCATGGCCTCGTCTGGGGCACCGCGTGCCCCACCTTCTCTGAGCCGGTGGGGGCACGTGGAGGTCGTTCTGATGCCCCGCGTGCCCAGGGCCTGGCCTTCCGCGATAGCCCCTGCCCGCTGTGGGGGCGATCTGACACCCGGGGGGGCCTTCTGCAGACAGCGGCTGGAGCCGCTCCACAGGGAGGCCGGCGCAGGGGAGGCCTGTGCGGGCAGGGCACGCGGGGAGAGGGGCTGGGGAACGGGGTGGTGGGGAGGGGGTAGGACACGGATGGAGAAAGGCAGGGATGTGTGGCTAACGCTCGGGACCGGCCGGCCCCACTCTGGACGAACCACTGAGCGTGTGGCTTCTCTCTCCACTGAGCGCCCCGGCTGCTGGGGAGCACGGCAGGGAGAGCCCCTCCCCACCTCCTGCAGCCTGAGCCGCTGAGACCCCACAACGGGGCGACTCCTAGCCACCGTCCGTCCACCTTCCTCACACCCCTGAGGCGGAAACGTAAGCGAGCCTCACGCCCACGGCGCACAGAACTCGAGGCTCTTCAAGCAAAGCAAACATCTTCCCGTCACACAGCTCAGGCTGCTCAGCTCCCGGCTCGGAAGCCGTCGTTCCCCACCGTCCCCGAGGCCACGGAGCCGTCTGCACACAGGATTTTCTGCCGCCTCTCGAGCCTGTCGGGTGAAGGCCGTCTTGCCGCTGGGACTCGGAGAAAGTGACCAACGCCCGCGTTTACACAGACGTCCGATCCCCACCCGCCTGCAAACGCCACCCGGTGGGAATCGCCTGTGGCTTCGGAGACCCTCAGAGCCAGGGCGGGAGGCCAGAGAGTGGGAGCGCGTCCCGCGGGCCCGGGCTGACCACCACGGCGACGGTTGTCCGTCAGAACGCTTTCTGCTCTGAGGGGTGCAGCTCCTGAAACGGAAGTTTGCTTGACAAATGTAACGCACTTATGACGTTCCAGAGCGGGATTAGCTCCTTCTATAACAGTCTAAATCGTAGGCAAATCTGCACATTTGGGCTGTAAAAGCTCCAAAGCTGTGACCTCAGGGCTCTGTCTGTCCGTCTGTGACAGGACATGCCACGGGGTTCAGAGGTGCTGGGCTGAGTTCCCGTGACCAGCACACAGGCCCTAGGTGTTCTGCTCTAAGTCCCCCATGCGTGCCCACGCATGCCCCACCCAACCCGCTGTTCCCGCTGCGCTCGGATGTCCCCGGGACAGACCGGCGCCTGGAGCCGGCCGCGTGCAGGAAGCTGGGGCGGGCAGAAGGCCTGTGCTGAGCACACGCTTGTGAGGGGACCGAGACGTGGCCAGCAGGGGAGGGGGTCCCTGGGGGCCCACATGCAGAGAGGCGCCACGTGTGGGTTTGGGATGTCGATCCCCCGGCTGTCCGCCTGCCCCTCCCCCGGCACAGGTGTTTCTGCCTCTCTTATCTCAGGTCTGCGTCTTTGGATGCTTTATTTAGGCAAAACCCCAAAATCACTCTTTGTGGGGGAAGGGATGCCCCGGCAGGTGCTGTCAATCAAGGGCTGACCAGGCTGGAAAGTGAGGATGGCTCACAAGACCCGCCAGGACCCGGGCCCTCGAGGGCGCCTCTATGGCCGTCCGGACACAGAGACCTGCACGGCGTGGCTGCTCCCGAGTTGCGCCTCTGCCACGGGCCACACCCTGCCATGGGCCGCACCTCTGCCGCAGATACAGGGCAGACCCGGGCCACAGATACAGGGCAGACCCGGCTGTGGAGTGCCACACCCCACGGACCAGGGTTAGGGAGGAGCAGCCCCTCCTGCCTCGCCCTGGTCTTCAGCGGGTCCACGAGCCCCCGAACACACATGTCCCCTCCACGGTCTCGGCAGACGTGCTGCGGACTCGGGCCTGCGGGCCGCACCAGTGAGTCCCACACGTCTCACCTGTCCCCGCCTGTCCCGCGTCTCAGACGTGGGCTCTGCGTCGTCCGCTCCCACCTTCCCTCCCCCAAGAAATGGACACAGATCTCCAGCTGCTGAAGCCACTATTACTTTGGGTTTCCCGTCACACTCAGTCACACTAATCCCGACTGAATCATGTCTGTCTGCCAGGGAACGGATATCCTCTCGAATACGTCAGAACACCAAGTCCGCTTCCAAACCGCCACTGCGAGCAGGGGCTACCCTGTCGAGAGTGTGAGGACACAGCCCAGGCCCTCGCCGCCTGCGGCTGTTTGCCACGGGGGTGGACGCTGGCGGGCAGCTCGGGGCTCTCTGTGATGGGGGCCAAGCCGCGGCCCCTCTGGGCTTCGTGGGGGACTTCGTGGGTGAGGAGCCGGGCTGGCCGCCCCTTCCCGCTTCCCCTCTCTGCAACCCTGTCTCGCTCCAGGTGCCGTCTTGGGGAGTCAGCGTCCCCCGACGGCCTCCACCCTGCTCATGCGCCCTCGCTCTCTCACGTAAACCCATAAAATCCTTCCGGAGCCGACAGGATGGCTCCTGTCGGTTGGGCTCGAGGGTCCTGCGGTCGTCTAGGCTCGCCGGCTCCTCTCGGTCCTCCCACAGCTCTCGCGCTCTTGCGGCGGACTCCCAGTGGGCCGCCACCTGCGTGGGGTGGACACAGACCCACACACGCGGGGACTCGGGCTGCCCGGTGCCCCACGACGCCAAGAACGGGCCCAGATCCGGGCAGTGGCGGGGGTTTGCGCCCTCTCCGCGGACAGCCACGGCCCCAGGAACTCAGCCTGTCCTGTGGACGCTCCCGGATCCTAGGTGGCCGGGCAACGGGGTGTCACCAGAGGAGGACGGCCAGGGCTCCTTTCCCAGGGGCCCACCCCTGCATTCCGGACGCTGCGACCCAGGGCATGCGAGCCCTGCCCTCCCCACGGCCCCCCACCCCCCAGCACTCCTGTTTGGGATTGCGGATTTCTCACGGTTTCTCAGGGCGGCGGCTTCTTCGGACAGCCGTTTTTGTTCTCTTTTCTGAAAAAGCTTAAAGAAATGCCTCGTGGGTGGGCGGACAGACTCCGACCCCGGCTGCCAGCGAGGTTCCTCCGGGGTCCACTGCTGGCTTGAGACCCGTGGACACAGTGTGTGGGAAGAGCCTCACCCAGGACTCACAGGCGAGGCTGGACAGCCCCAGAGCAGCCGGGCACGTTCACAGCGAAGCCAGTGCCCAGAGGGAGCTGCTTTGGGCGGGAGTGAGGCATCCCCATGCCTCAGTTTACCCCACCATGGAACGCGGCTGCACCGAATGCACAGAGATCCCTGGGGAGGCTGAGACTGGACACCTGGGGTGTCGGCCTGCGAGCTCCTTCCCGCGCGTGGCCTGGACACGACGTCCTGACTTGTGGACGAGCGCAGCACCAGGGCCGGGAACGCTGCGTCCCAGACCCTCGGCGCCACGGGGAGCCTCGCCCTCATGCGGTGAGAGGGGCAGGGGAACGAGGAAGAAGCTTTTCCAGAACACTCTACAGGGGCTGGGAGATGCCAGGGACGACCCCGCAGACCAGGGAGCGCGGACACGGCCCCCGCAGCTCTGCACGGCGGAGGGACGCCTGCTGCCAGGCTCCTGCGGGCGGAGCTCAGAGCTCCAGGCGCGGGAATCCCGCTGCTGCCGCGGGTGCACGCACCCCTCCCTGCACGCAGCTCTGTTGTCTCGGAAACGCGGAGCAGGAGTGGCCTGGGGGTGGGCGGCCAGTGTGCAGGGAGACGGCCACAATCACGCAGCACTGCCCACATGGCCGCGGGACTGACTCCGTTGCTGGCCGTCCCGGTGCCAGGGCCTGGCTGCAGCCCACGGGGCCCGCGCTGAAACACGGTACGTGCTCCGTGGCCCGGCTGCTGGAGCCAAGGCCCGAGCCTGAGCGTGGGGACAGGGTCTATGCCGTGGAAAGTGGCTCACGACAGAGTGGCCCCCGACCCTGCGCACACCCGCCCTCGCTGGAGAGGTGTGGCCAGTTGCACAACAGGTCTGGTCCCCTCGGCCTCCGTTTGGAGGCCCCCGTCCTATGCGGGGCTGGCCAGGCCACACTGTCGGGGCTCTGAGAACCGGGTTCTCACTGGGTCTTTCCTGGTCCAAGCTGAGAAGTTCTGTTCTGGGACTTTGTCCGGAGCTACAGGGCCTCAGCCACACATGTGTGCGGACGACTGTTCCGGAATCTACCCGAGCTGCCCACCTGCCCTCTGGATGTCCTGACCCCGTTCACGACCACGAAGGGACCTGCCCTCCCCCTCCTGACTGCAGCGGGGGTCTCACGACCTTGCGGGGCAAAGGGTCGTCACGGTGCCTCACTAGGAGAGTCACCGCCCCGGCCGCAGCACCTGGCCGACCTGAGATCCAAGTGTTTTGACTGGGCTTTACACACAAAAAGCTCTTTAACACGAATAATCAAGGACTTTCTATAGGGTCATACTAAGCGCAAGTCCTTTATTTTCCTTAAACCAAACCTGAAAACACAGTCAAGCCTGATCGTTGTACATGGACTTTTCTGGAAGGGCAAAGAACAGAAGGCCCGAGGGAAGGAGGGTGCCGGTGTGGGAGGGATCGTGGGGGCAGGAGCATGGATGACAGGCTCCGGGACGTGCCCAGAGGAGGCCCTCGGGCTGGCGGTCCCTCCCGCAGGCAAGAAGGGCCCAGCACGCCCGTTCTGTGCCCGTCGGCCTGTGCCTTCCACGGTCTCACCGTCTCGTCACTGGGCCCGAGTCTGTGGGAGCGCCAGGGCCGTGCAGGCAGGTGCACACGTCATTCCCACAGCAGGAGGAGACCCACCAGGAAATGAAAGCGTAAACACTGCTCACTGCTCACCCTCCGCACATCACACCAGCCCCTCGTCCTTGGGTCATCTTCCCCACGTTCGGATACGGGGTAGGACCCGGAATCCTGCATTGAAAGACTTGGCTCCTGCTCTCCCAGCATCTCGCAGAGGAGCGGGGGCGTCTGGGCGCGCCCGTGGGCACGGCGGGCACACGCACGGGCCCTGAGATGTGGCGTGCGTGTGGGCTCGGGGCTGACGGGACAGGAGGACGCCAGCTCCAGCGAGGTTCTCGCCCAGGGAACGCAGATCTCCTCTGCTTCTGTGACACGAGAACCGTCCAGGGTGAAGATCCGTGACGGCCACGGATGCACCCCTCCCCTGGGTGCCCCGGGGCACACACACAGCCTCCAAGAAGGGGGCATGACGTCACAGCCTCGTTGGGAGGCCTCCGGTGGGACCGTGCGCATGGAGTCCCGGGCTGAGAGCCCCAGAGGGTGAGGGCGCACTGCTGCAGGCGCGGAGGGTGCCACCGAGGCCGGTGGAGCATGGCTCGACGCCAGAACCCCCATGAGCGTCCCCCGCAGAATCTTCATTGCAGAGACGCAGAGGCCAAGGTTGGGGCCAGCTGCCTGCCCCACAGGGTCTCAGCCAGTTTCTGGAGCCACAAAGCTGACCCGCGGCCGGGGCTGGTGAGAAGGGCCGGCAGTCAGGCGGAGAGAGCTCCACGGACACAGGGGGCTGCCGGCCTCTCCTGGCAACCGGGCTGCACAGCACGTACCCCACAGCCCATCTGAACCCGCCTCCCTCCGGCTGGCACTCCTGCCCTTCTCGCAGGAACCCCTCACTCCGGTGGGTCACCTCACGCAGGCCACATGGGGACGGAGTGGAGTTCAGGCTGGGGGAGCTCAGGCTCGTGGGGGCTCAGGCCAGCTGTGGTGAGGGCGCTCCCCCACGGCCGGGTGCCTGGTGAGTCGGGCACACGCTCTGCATGAGTTTCCTGACCACAGTCATCTTGGGTGGGCTGAGGCTTCCTAGAACCGTTTCCGGATAGTGTCCCGCTCCCAGCGTGTCCGTGCCCCAGACGGTGTCTCTGCTCAGATGGGATGCTGATGGGGTGTGGTGGGCCCTTCCAGCCAGCCACGAGCTCCCGGCCTGCCCGCCACTGCAGGCGTCCGTGTGGTTGGCACCAGGGTGGCACAGAGTCAGCGTGTCAGAGGAGCTCCCAGAGACCTTGACGGAGGTCCCGCTTGTTGCCGACTCGAGGAACTCAATCCAAGATCCGCTTACGAGAAGGTAAAGCCAGGCAGGCATAAATCAAAGGCCAGCTACCGACTTCCTGCAAACAGGTGGCAAGCGACAGGGGCCTGTCCAGGGCACAGCCGCGACCTCCCCGCTTGGGCTGGAAGGCGGCCTCGGAAGGGAGGGAAGTGGACTGACAGGTCCCGGTCGCATCGGTGGGGCCCGTTACGAGAAATGATCACTAGAGTATGTTGCTTGAAGTCATGAATTCAGTAAAAAGATGATGTCACTATGTCTTCAAGCGACGTATCTTGAGCATTCCAGTTTTTATTATTTTCTAAGGGAAACTGATTACATCCTCGTATTGAAACTAAACACGATTTTAATTTCAGGTGTGTTCCGAGTGCTCCCTGTCATGCTGCGTGTGCCCATGCCGGTGTCAGACGCGACCAGGCACGGCACGCTCGTGAGCCCAAGTGTAATTTAAAATATGTAATCCATTTTTAACGAGGACAACTAAATTTGTTTCCCTAGAAATGTATTTTAGAGTCTGTAATAAAGTGTCTTCTCCGAGGAGCCACTTAGAGCCAGACACAAGCATCGCAGGCCCTGCCCCCAGCACGGGTCCGGGCCGCGGCTCCGGTCACCTGACTGCTGGGTCACCAAGCTGCTTGGGGAGCGGATGTCTTCGGAAATGACATGCACAGGCTTCTCCCATCCAACAGATCACGATCTGGGGAAAAGGCCACACGCATGACTGGATAAGCACGCAGATCTGGGCTCGGTGTTGTCCCTGGGGCAGGTTAAGAGACGCGCCAGGGAAGCTCTATGTGCAGAGGGTCCAACAAGAGGAACGAGGAAGGTGGGAAGCTACTGTACGGAGGACTCACTGAAACGAAATGCAGGACGTCGCCCGAATCGGTCAGCAACAGCGTCCTACGACACAACGAAGAAGGCTGCCCCCACTTGCCTGCAGCTCTGTGCGCTAGGCACGGGCTCTGTGCTGACCCCAGCCTTGTGCAGGCTCAGAGCCCATCTGGGAGTTGGGGCGCTGGGTCCGACAGGGCCCTCAGGCCACAGAGCCGCCACCTCGCCCTGCCATGCTCCCGGGGCACCCTGACCCCCAGCTGGGCGTCTCCAGAGACACAGCGTCACGACGCCCTCAGCAGGCACTCTCCCCGGTAGCGATGCCCTCCTGGTTTTCAGTGCCCTGGATGCCACGGAAGCTGGCTTCTCGGTACCCACACATCGGGGGCCTGTGCAGGTGGGAGCCAGGGGCTCCCTGCCCGACCTCCCTCCTAGGCTGCCCTGCTCCAGCAGGTGCGTGGGGAACGGGCCCACAGTCTCACAGTCTAAAGCCCCACAGACCACTCATTAACGACGAGGAAAGAAGCTGTCTTTGTAGAGGAGTAAGGCGGTGCCCACGACCTTCACCAACGGACACAGCCTCGTCTGAACTGGGAACACCGACACCGCCCCCTCCTGACATGACACAGTGGGGAGCCCGCGACAGACCCCACCTGTCAGCCAAAGTCTTTCCTCTGAAACTAATCACCCGGGGAAGAGACAAACCCAGACGAAGCGTCATCACGGCAGGACGGCGGGCCCCGTATCGCCGCACGCTGCGGAACCGGGGGCCAAAAATACAGCCAAGCGGACAGACAGGACGAGGACTTGAGGATAAAGAAAAGCAGGAGACGGGACACCATTGCTGCTTGACTGGAACCTGGACAGAAAAGACACACTTGTGAGTCAGCCCATGGCAGTTTTAGAAGGTTGGGGACAGACTTGCAAACACTCCCTCCAGATAGACAGACGGGTGACGGGCTTGAGGACGTGGAGTAGAAAGGGAACGGCTGGGGAATCCAGATGAGGAATATGGATGTTTGTTCTACTGACTTTCACCTGGTTCCAAAGTGTGGAATTTGCACACCCCCTCTGTGACCGCTCTACGTCTGCGCTTTCTACGAGGTTAGAAGACTTTTCTCTCTGGGCTGGGCTGGGATTTCTTCCCTGCATCTAGCTGGTGGGGGCTGACGTGTCCAGCGAAGAGCCAGACAGCTCGGGAGGGGTGGGCAGCTCGGGTGCCCTCCTCGGTCCTCCCCCGGTGGCACTGGGTGGGGCGGAGAAGGAATGGCAGCGGTGACCAGGGGTCCGGGGAGGGTCCACAGCTGTGTTTCCGACAGCCTGCACCTGGTCAGGCCGGAAGCCACCACGCTGTCCTCAAGCCGCCGGCACCTGGTTCCCCACGAGGTCCTCCCGCCCCGCGGAGAGCAGTGACCAGGGAGAGCAGCTGGCAGCCCTGGGGGACGGCAGACCGTGTAGCCCCGGGCCTGTGACGGACCCTGCCGTGGTGGAACGGCAGCCCGTCCCGCCACACGCTCGCAGGGGAGCGTCTGCAGAGCTGAAACCCAAGTGGGAAGTACAGTAGGACGGGAAGGTTGGACCCGGCGGTGTCCTCCGACAGAGGGCCGGGGGGGTGTCCCGACCCCACAGGGCTGTGCTTGTCGACAGGACGAATCCTGTCTGCACAGGCGAGTCGGGGACGGCTGTGGCCCGGCAGGACTGTCGGGTGGGGCTGTGTGCACCCACGGTGTCTGGGGCCTCTAACCCCCACAGACGGGTACTGCTCCCACGACCGTGGGGTTAGTTCTTTTCTGGTTGCCCCCAGACAGCACCAAGGGGCGGGAAGGGAGCAGCGAGCCCGCCACGGAGCCCGGCTTGCCCTGGGCTTGGCAGCCGCACCACTTGGAGCCCGCGTTAGCAGTGTAATTGGCATCAGGCTTGGCGCGTGACTCCCGTTCTGTCTCATGAGCAGGAGGATTACTTCAGACCGATCAGAGACGACTGCATCTTGCAAATTACCTCGGGCTGCGACTGTTTCGCACTTTGCCGAGTGGGCTCTGCCGATGCAGGAACGCTAATCCGTGCGGGTCTGTTAAGGACGGCTGCCTTTTTGTAAATGGGAGACGGAATACTTTGTTTTTATTTTAAATATAAATTTGAGGAGCAGGCGGACGGCAAGAAAGTTCACTGGTTCAGCTGAGCAGACAGATACACCCACAACGGCGGTTTTATCCTGACTGATGAGTGCATCCAAGCTTCCCCAAACCCAGATGCCCCGAGATCCCATAAAAGCCACCGTTAAAAAAGGAATAACGGGGGGAGGAGGGAGAAACGCGATCTGCCCCGGTTTTCAGAGGCCCGCGTCTCGTGCCGATACTGGCTTGAGAGACTGAGCAGGGAGCAGCTCTCCGACTCCCCTCCCTCTGGCAGCAAAGGCAGCAAGAGGGCCCGGCTGGGTTGGGGGCCCGGGCCGATGGTGGCAGCGGGAAAAGTTACCAGCCCGGCCCCAGCGGGAATCTCGGACAACTAGTCAGAAAAGCCTTCTTTGCGCCCAAGTTCTTCTAAGGGACGAGAAGAGACACGTACCCAAGGAGGGCAGGGACGCCGTCCAAGGAGGGCAGGGACGCCGTCCTTGGGTCACAGGTGTTAATGGACCGTGAGCCCGGGGAATGGCGCTGTGGCCGCTGGTATTTTGGGTCCAGTGTCAAAGCCGTAAGTGTTCTCGTGTCTCCCGTCTTTAACAATATTTAACAAATATTTAACGAATGTTAAACGAATATTCTTGGGATTTCCTCCAGATATAAGTTGATATTTTGCTTTTCAAAAGCAAAGTCAGTAGCCTCCCGGACATGGTGTGAGCCTCTGAGCAGCGCAGAGGGGGCAGACCAGCTGCACAGCCCTGTCCGGTCGTGTCTGTGGCACCTGGTACTTCGGAACCATCTGCGAGGCGTCCGTGCGACACGGAACCTGCAGCTGCTCCTCAGCCCGTCCCGCCCACGTCCTTCGAACCTCTTCTGCGACCCCTGTTCCACCCGTCCATCCGCCAGCCCCCGGCAGAGACAAGGGAGGCCGCGCAGTCGCCTCCCACCAGAAGTCCCGTGTGGCAGCAGAGGGAAAGGCACGCGAGTGACCCGTCCCAGTGGAGGGGAGCGGGGGCACTGGGGTTGGCCGCGGACAAGACTAGTCTTTGTCTGAGAAGGAGCCCGAGCACAGAGAGGACCCGGCAACATGGGACCCCTGAAAGAATGTTCTAGAACAGGAAGAGGCCCCACACCCAGAGCCTCCGTGAGATCACCTTCCAAACAGGACTGGGGCCAGAAGCCAGGGCCACATGAGAACAGGCATCGCATGGTGACAGCCGTGGGGACGTAAGTGCAGAACGTCACACAGACTGCGGACAGGCCAACAGGGGCAAAGAAATGAACGACAGGCGTGGAATTCACATTCACATCAGGGACAACAGGCTGCGGCAGGGTCCGATGTGAGCCTGTGAAGCTTCCAGAGCAACAAGAGAAAGCTCAAGGAACGAAGGGGGCAGCAGAGGTGTCCATCGACTCAGGGACACGCTTCCCAAGAGAGACGGGCGTCCGGGGAGAGAACCAATGGCCGGCGGCAACTCTAGCAAACGCCTACTCGAAGACATTCCACATCTGAGAAAACCCGGGCATGAAAACCCAAAGGTTCTACACAACCAATCCGGCATGCTCGCTGCACCAAACGACCCACGCCGACCCCTCACTTCACCGCAGATGATCGTGACAACGGAAATGACGCCGGTGAATGAAAAGAGAGTAAGGGGAACTGTTAAAAACAGAAAACGAGAAAAGGAACTATTTCTCTGCTCAAGGGTGAGCGAGGACCCTCCAGACACGGGAGCGGTTGGCGAAGTCCAGAAGGAGACGGCAGACACACGGCCAGCACAGCTCAGCCTCTGCAGCTTCCAAGGGTGTAGGAGCGAGCTGGGAAGCATCCGGCACAAGGAAGACGGACAACAGAGGCGCAGGAGCAGAGTGCTCCCAGGAGCAGGACAAGACGTGACCCAGCACGACCGATATGTCTAAGTTTATGCAAAATCAAAACCACAGATTCAAGCAACGAGATGACGCCATGATTTGCCTTGAAGATGGCAGAAACCTTGGCAAAGCTCTGGCCCCCGGTGCTGCTGAGGGTGTGCTTGCGGACGTGCGTGGTGCAGGCAGGCAGGGGCGCCCGTGGTCAGGGAAGGCGTGCAGGCAACTGGACCCTCAGAACGCAGAGACTTAGAGGGGCCGGCGCGCTCTGGCCTGGTGCTGGTGCTTGCGTTTCTAGAAGTGGCTCTTTCTCAACAAGCCTCACGGACCACATCTAGGCACACGGGTTTCAACGGCAGCAAGATTTGTAACAGTATGAGTTGCAACAAATTTGTAACAAATCACAACAGTGATTTGTAACAGGAGACCACCGACCGCGATCACTGTACAGAGAACCCTACGCTCCCCGCTCCCCGGACAGGACCGTAAACTCCTGGACACGCCAAACGGACTAGGTGAAGTACAAGACGGAACTCTCCGCGGGATGTGTGTTTTGATGTGTATTTTATAAACACATTACGTATTTCTATACATAGACATTATTCTATAAGGAATACCAGGTAGCAAGTAAATCTGGGTGGCAGAATTATAATTGCTTTACTTTTTAAAATTTTATAATTCTGCATTTTCTAAGTTTTGTACATAAGGATTCAATAGAGCAAAACAAGTGTTTTAACAAAAACATGCACTTCGGACTCCAGAAACGCAGGCGGCTGCCTGTGGTTGGTGCGATGACCCGTGCTGGCTGGGCACCGCTGTTCTGTTTCCAGAGACTTTCCAGTCGTGCCTCCAAATCTCCGTTTGCATGTCAACCTTCATCGTCCACCTCCTGGTCCCCTGCCTGCCGCCCAGGTCCTCATCCTCCCTCCCTCTCCTGTCAGGTGTATGTTATGGACCAGGCTGACGGATGGCTAAGCGGTCATTGGTGCCCCTCGAGAGAGCTGGGGCTGAACGACGCACTGGGGGCCTCGGGAGCCCAGGGCCAGGGAGCCAGTTGGACGAGGGCCGTCAGCTTCGCCTCTGCACAAAGCCCACATCAGGTGCCTCGGTCATCCCCACGGCCCCTGAGGCTACATCCTTGTCTCTGTCCCTGCGCCTGAGCTGGCCCGAGAGCTCGTGCCACGCCGGCACAGACAGCCAGTGAGCGGGCTCCCCTTCGTGAGCATCCTTCCACAGCAGCACAGGGACGTGTCCGTGTCCCCGGCTGCCCCGGGCTCTGACGCGGGGGCTGGTCCTGCACGCCGTATGCTCCCTCCCCTGCCTGACGCAGCACACGGGCACGTTTTCATGTCTCTTCCCTGAAATGTGCCACCATGACGTCTGCTCACACCCTGTCCTCCGTCCAGCGGCCTCTGAAACTGTAGCGTCTTCGTGAAGTTGCCTCTGCTGACTACACCCTCTTGAAAAGCCAATGACTCATACGGGCGGATCAGCACCTCACTGTGCTCTAATTATGTACTTGGGCGTGGCCGCGGGAGTGCGTGGACAAGCGTCCCCGTGTCTGTCAGCACCGCGCCGACTCTGGGCACAGATGGCGCAGTGTCTTTGCCATGAACTCACTTCAGTCCAGACAGTAGTGGGCGTGTGTCTGTCCAGCCAGGTAGCAGGGACGGACAGCCCTCAGGTCGTCAGAGGGCAGGTCTGAGCGTGAGGGCTGTTCCAGTCGAAGCAGCAACACTGTTCCAGGCAGACACGAGGTACAAGGCCACCGTACCAGCAGCCCTGGGCCAGCAAAAGAGCAGCGGCCCCTGGCAAGTCTGTGAGGCGGGGTTGTGGGCTCAGACCACTCCTCACAATCAGAATCGGTCCCTTTCCTGATGGGTGAGGGCTCCAGGTCGGCCTCCTCGGTCCCTCGGGGAAGACGACAGCAGGGCCGGATGTCGGCAGAGCAGACCCAGCCTGGTTCCCCCCGGGGAGCTGCTGCCGCGCCCACATCTGCAACGGGTGCCACTGCCGACCCCCAGGCCCCTTTGCTCCGTCTCGCTGCCCAGCCGAGCGAGCAGGCCGCCCGCGCCCCGTGCGCTCCGAGCAGTGCAGGGGAGCCGGCTAGCCGCGGGCTCCTTCCGGTCTCGCGCCGTCCTTCCGCAGGAACGGCTCCGTGCATCGCCGGCGCGCAGAAAGCAGGCGGGGACAAGCAGGACGGGACTCTGACGTCCACTGAGACGAGACAGGAGGAGGGTCTGGAACAGGAGACAAGGTCCTGTACGCGTTCTTCCTTCCCTTTCAGCAACCGGCTGGGAGGCGAGTGGCGGGAGCCGCCGTGTGCAGGCCGACCCCCGACACCAACGGACCCCACGGCTGCGACAGGGCCGCCCTCTGTCCTGCGGGTGGTGGTTGTTTTTTCTCTAAACTTACAATTTTGTACTTGGGCTTCAGCTGAAACTCAGGTGAAGGGCTCCACCCCCAATGACAAAGCTCTCCTAAAATTATCCTGTTTGTAGCCGTTACCAGCACACACTGTGGCCAGGAGCTGCACTAGGAATGGTCACGACCGCGGGGGCCACGGTCAGGGGCTCCCTGAGGCCCTGGACCGGGCCCCCCACTTGGGGACCTTTGTGTCCCGGGGCTGAGAGCGCCCCTGTTTGTACATTATTAGCAGCCTGTGGACGAGCAACGGAGCTTTCACAGGAGAAAGAAGTGGGGTTCGACATGGAAGCGGGAGCAAGTGAAGCTCAAGAAACCGTTCTCCCCACAGTTGATGAAAAAACTGGCAGCTGTGAGGGTTCCGGGCTGCTCCCCCGCCTGTCATGGGCACACCTTCTGCGGTGCCCTGGGACACGCCGGGCTCAGGGTGGACACTTCCCGCCCCCTCCCCCTCCTTCCCCGCAAGGCAGTGCTTTGTGCGGCCAATCCTTTAAGGGTCAACCTCAGAACTGGAACTTTCTCTCTCTCCAGTCGCATCCAATTAAGTGTCTCAGACCGCCCAGCACTCAGCCCTTTGGGGCGGCCCGGCTGTCAGAGAGCTGGGAACACACGCACATTTTAAATCAATGTGCAGGTCTCCAGCCCATACCTGGTGTTCTAAGTGGCATTATTCACCGGCCCCTTTGTGCACGGAGCCGGGACTTGACGCTGCGCCTCCTCCCGCCCGGCCCGTTTACGGAGTCATTTCAGTGCAGTGCAAGCAGGCGTCGCGTCCACCTGGCCGTCTGCCGGCTACAGACCCATTTGCTCTTATTTTTCCTGGGCGAAGAAAAGGGAGTTTGGAGCGTGAAGGTACAGCCGGGCGCAGACGTCAGTCTGTGAGCCATGGCGGGAGGCTGGCCATTTTACTTCCCGCCCCGGCCCTCAGGGACGCAGGGACAGGGCCCTACAGGATCTCGGCCCCGCTGTCTGTGGGCGCAGAGCCTCCCTCTGCCCGCAGGTGTGGCGGGCACCGATGGCGTGGGGGAGGGACGCCTGCGGGCTCGCGCTCCTGCCCGGGAAGAGGCCAGGCGTGAGGAGATGATGGGCAGAGTGGGTGCCAGCATCTTCTTCAGGGAAGGCGGGCGACATCTGCATCCCAGCCCGCGGACGTGGGATCGCTGCGTCTGGTCGGTGCCCTTCCCCAAACTCACGCTCTGAGAACGTCGTCACGACAGTGAAAAACAAGATTTTTCCCTGTAAAATTAAATGTCACTCTTGATAGCGTAATATCTGAAACATCGCCTTCCCGGGTCCACACCAACCCTTTGCACAGAAAATTAAACTCTGTTTATTGAGTGGATAATGTAGCCTTCCGATGTGCGAGGACCCCTGCTAGGTGAGAAATTAAAAAGCTGCACTATAAACCCTAATGGTATGTATGAAATACAAAAAGAAGGTAACTTAATTGGTAATCAGAAGAAATCATAAAACTAATCATGCAATTAATGTCTTCAAAAGCAAGCGTCTGAGGTGTGTATAATTACAAGAAAACAGTGCGGTGGTGGCGGGGCATTAATGAACTCTTCGTCCCGCGGGGGCCGGTGCGGGTCTGCAGGCTGGTCTCCGACTCCCGCACCTGCTTCCTTGCTTCGCGTCCCCGAAGTCTGATGGGCTGGGGCTGCCCCCGGAACATGCAGGGCTCCCCCTCACCGGCCGTCCTCCCTCCCGGCCCCGGGGGAGGGCGAGGCCGGGAGTGGCCGTTGGGCGCAGGTGCTGGGGAGAAGCAGTGAGTGCGCACAGACATAATGCCTTTGGGGTTTTTCCCCCAAATGCAGCACAACAAGCCAATCAACAAGCGCTTTGTTTTGTGGGCACAGGCTGAGAAAGGGAGCCTGCGCTTGGACATGACCAACCGTGGGCGGGGGTCTGACGGGGGTTCGTCTGTGGACGAAGAGGGGAATGGCACAGTCGCCGCCTTCACTCCAGAGAGCCGCCTAACGGGTCCTACGCCAGGGGTTCTGATCTGACGCCATCCCCCGGCTTCCCAGCTGGCCGAGCGGTGACCGGTTCACAGAGAGGGTCGTGGGGAGGAGACTCTGGGGCTCCCGTGCGCAGGAAAGGCTGGAGTAAGGTCTGCTGGCCGGGGAGCAGAGGCCACGCACAGGAACTCTGCGGGAGCCTGGAGCGCCGAGGGCAGCCTGGGACCGTGCAGGGGGTGGGGGGCTCCTTGCAGGGCTCAGCGGCCCCAGCAGGAGGTGCAGCAGAGACCCCAGAGTGGACGGCGGGTTTGAGGCCGAGGCACGGAGGCCGGGGTGCTGGGAGGGCGGGACGGGCTGGCGGAGCCCGGCTACCAGGGGCCTGGGATCCCAGACAGTTCTCAGGAGAGGGAATTCCTTCCCCAGCACAAGCACCGGCGGGTGAGGAAGGCAGGCCGGGTCGCAGGAGGCTCCGCATCCCGGAGGTCGGTCCTGCTCCTCTTCCCAGCCCTGCGCCCACTGTCGTGCGGGGTGAGCGTCCGCCGTGCGGGGTGAGCGTGGGGCTGGCTGGGTCCACGCGTCCTCAGGGAGCTCCAGTGACCCCAAGATCCCGGCAGCGAAGACGGCGCATGTTTCCTGAGCCTTCAGCGACTCTGTTCCTGCAGTTTGTTCTCACTGGTCTGACCGGTGGTCCCATGGGCAGCCTGGGCACTTGACTTTCTGGTCCACCCAATGGTCCGTGCTCTGTCCCAAACAGACAGACAAGAAGCAGGGACCAGGGACATGAGGGCGGGCTGTCCTGACCCTGCAGGGGCCTTGCGAGGAGAGGAACCCCCAGAGCCCCCATGTCCGTGGAAACTTGCGGGCGGGCGGGACCTTGGCACCAGTGGGAGAGGGAAGGACCACTCAACTCGGGGTCCATATGCGATCGAAGAAAATCAGATCAGACTGTGGTTTCTCAAAATACTTGAAAATTTACAGAGCAAAGCCCAGATGTGAGAACAGTCGTGAATGTGTCAGAGGGAACAGGGACTCAGCCAAGTGCCCCTCGGAACTGAGGCACAGAAACCAGAGCGCAAGGCGGGTGCAGCGTATTCAGGTTAAAGGGTGCCTCTTTGGTGCCTCAGAAACACTCGTCGAAATTGGCGGTGGAGGGTGTCACCGATCAGGGACATTCTGGCCACCCTGTGAGACCGAGTCCGCGGTACCCCGGTCCTTGGGTGACGGCAGGAGGACAGCTGCCTTGTGTGTGGACGACAGAGGAGGCAGGGGCCGTGGGAGGGAAGGACCTGCAGTTTGTGTCCTGGGAGAGGAAAGGAGTGGCGTGAGGCTGTCTTCTCTCGCCTGCCCCGGAACAGCCCGGCTCCCCTCGGAGGGGCACTGAGCCACAGGCTGGGGACGGGGCTCAATGCAGGCGGCCTCCGCGGACACGTGCTCCGAGGACACGGACTGTTCCATCAGCGAGCGGGAGATGCCCCTCGTAGGGACACCAGAGCGAGGTGGGCTCCTCCTGTGTGGCGGCAAGAACAGGGAGGGCATCCCAGCCGGCCGGTCAGTGAGCTGCACAGAGGGCAAGCCTCGGTCCCTCGCTGTCGTGATTTCACACCGTGTCACGCAGGTGCTCACGGGTGCTTCCTTCATGGCATTGGACGCATGTTAGGCCCTTGTGTGTGGGGCCTGCGGCTGCCCGTCCCAGGGACAAAGTCGGGCCCGAGAGCCAGGAGAGCCCCAGAGCTGGTCACGGCCCCCAGGCCTCCCGTGCAGACAGTGAACTTTCTCTCCAGAGCATCACCTGCCGCGCCCAGACCTGCACGGCCCTGGAGCACCCCCGCACCCTGCCCCCACCTGCCTCCACAGCACAGAGGCCAGAGGGCAGGCGTGATGCCACGGGGGCTCAGTGCCCCAGGGTAGACCTTCACCCGGCTGTGGGTCTTTGAGGACAGGTCAGCGGATGGGCCGATCGCCAGCGTGGCTGGTTTACAGAACTCTGCACGGCAAAGCCCAACTTCATGTCCTTGGATGGACAGTGGTCTCGGGGCGATGGGTGACTCTCTAGGTCCTTTCACGGAGGCGAAACCTCATTCCCAGCTGACCGAAGATGGGGTGAGGCTGGGAGAGCACAGAAGGGTTAACCCTAACCCTAACCCTAACCCCCCTCCTGCTGGACCCAGACCAACTCGGAGCTCCTGCTCAAGGTCACGGAGCTAAGTGGTCCAGAAGGCCAGACCTCTACTCTGAGCCCAGCGGCTGCTGAACGGCTCCACGGCTGTTGGAGTCCGTCTCGACTCCGAGGACGGCCAGCATGGGTGAGCGTGGGGTCTGCAGTTGGCAGGAACAGATGGATTCCGCAGCTCTGAGAACGCTGGCTCCCGGCTTCTCTCACTGAAAACAGACCCGGAGGGGCGCCTCGTTCTTCTTCCTCCGCCCTGCCTCACTCCTATTTTCTAGCCTCCGGCCACGGATGTCTCCAATGGCCTGCAGAGTCCTAGCCGCCGGCTCACCTTCCAGACACCGGCCGCAGGTGCCGCTCAGACGGGCGCGCCACATGGGCCCTGCCGGCACAGCTCCCTCCTTTCCTCTGGGTGTGCGCCCTGGGCCAGGAGGACCATCAGGGTTCTGTCACCAGGGAGCAAGGGACACGGCAGAGACGGGACAGCGTGGGGGCTGGTGGGGCTCCCCTGTGAGGCCCCTGGGCGGGCCAGGCTTCCCCGCACCCGGGACTATCCTGCAGACCAAGACTGAACTTCCTGCTTCAGCTCACAGGACCTTCTGTTCAGAGGCTCTTGGCTTAAATAAGTTGTTGGATCAAACGTTCTTTCAAGTGTGGAAAGAGGGGGAGGGAATGTTCCTAAAGACGGTACGTTCTCTCTGCAAACTGTATCTCTGGGACTTCGGAGAGACGCGGAGGGGAGAGCGGCTGTGGCCACCCTGGGCCACGTCCCACATGGGCCTCGTCCAGCGAAGGGTCTTGTCCTGCACGGGAGCAGCGTGCGGGTGTTCTCACCTGTGCTCTGCAGGGATGCGGTCATCGTGCCGCATCCGGAACGTGGCCCACCCAAGCCACTGGATGGACTTCCTTCCGTCCCTTCTGCGGGACTCCACGGCGGGGGCCGTGAGGAGACCCTGGCCCCCAGTTTCTGGAGGGACAACACAGTCTGGATGCCAGGAGATGCCAGGGGTGTGGGGATCCGGTGGGGCAGGTCCAGCCTGGGGCTCAGGGGGCCTCCCCCCCCGCAGCAGGTGGCTGCCTCCGTGGGCTGATGGGGATCCAAGGTGCCCACCTGGCATACGGGAGCCCCACGCACAAAGCAGCCCCCTCTGAAGTGTGTCTTCTGGGCCAGGGTTTTCTTCACTTTCCTTGGTCTGCCCCAGCGGGGAGGTGGGGGGATTCCTGCAGGGCAGGGGCGGGCCTGGGGGGAGGCAAAGCAGGGGCAGTGACGCCGGCCCCCAGCAGGCCCTCCCTCCCCGCCCAGCCCGCCTCCTGCAGGCCCCACACAGCAGCGGCCTCTCCCTTCCCTTTCGCCTAATGAACGTCGGCGGTAATTACCAGCCCCTGAAAAGGGCTCCAAAGGGAGTCTTTTCATCATTCTCTTAATGAGGCCATTTTGGGGCCCCTCCACGGGGTGATAGCTAAGCTTCAGAAGCACATGCGTTATTTAAATAATACAAAGAACATCAGCCGAGAATCTAAATTATCCCTAACTTCTCAAAGTCATCAGAGCATGTATCCAAAAATTCAGACAAACGCTGCTCATGAATAAACCCTGCGCGGAGAGAAAGCCCCGGAAACCCCAGCTTAAGGGCGTCCCCCGCCCGGATTCAGCGACAGAGGGCAGTCCTCCCGTCCCGGCCACGGATTTGTGGGAGCCAAGCGGCACTTACTCTTCGTAGGGGAAGGCGGATCCTGGCTGGGTCACAAGCCACGACCCCGGTCCTGCTGGCAGGGGCGGCTGGCTTCGGGGACGGACTCGCCGTGTGGCGCCGTCTGGTGTTGGGGGTGCAGGCGGCCGGTCGGCTCGTGGGGCGCCTCCGGCAGGTGCCTTCACATTGGCTTTCCTCCATGTGGCTGCAACCAGACACACCCAGCAAGCGGCCAGGCCGTGTGGTGCAGAGACTGTCCCCGGAGGGACCGCGTTCTCTCCCGCAGCCTCTGCGGCCCCCGGCCCCCACGGGCACGAGCAGCAAGACACCGTGGCTCAAAGCTTCTCGCCTTCGGCACAGAGCCCCGACACCCTGTGCTCGTAACGGAGCCAAATGCTTCCTCCTCGTGCGGCGGGTGCACACACCCGCCTCCCTCGGGGCCCCCCGACAGACCCGCAGGAACTTGTTACCAGAACGACACGTTGAGTGTGGCGCGTGACGGCTTGTAAACAAACAGAGCCGTCTGTGCTGAATTTTTGGTCTGAAAACCGTACCTGAACGTGTCCAGCTTTCAGACACAGCTTCGGTTCGGGTGCTGCCTACCGTTGCCTCAATTCTTGAAATAAGCTAAAAATATCTCAGGGTCACAGCAAACAGAGCTAATTACTTACACAGAAATTATTTTAAGACAATCCTCAAGCATTAGCAAGTTCTTTAGCCGATTACTTACGCTTTCGCCCCAAAGCACCAACTTATTTTCAGAAAGCGATTCGGTACGTCTCTCCGGAAAACAATGCAGCAGCAGGGGCAACGCGGCCCTCACTTCAGAGCAGGACAACGCCCGCTGCGCTGAGCCGCTCCGGGCACGAGCCTCGGACAACTGGGCCCCAGACGGAGGTCTGGAAATTTTACTCTTTAATTTCTGGGCCACCTGGGTGGCTCAGTGGCTTAAGCCTCTGCCTTCAGCTCAGGTCATGGTCTCAGGGTCCTGCATCGGGCTCTCTGCTCATCTGGGAGCCTGCTTCCCCCCACCCCTCTCTGTCTGCCTCTCTGCCTGCTTGTGATCTCTGTCAAATAAATAAATAAAATCTTAAAAAAAAAATTTCTGAACTCAGCCTCCTTTCCCACTAAACGATTACTCGTAAATTAAATATTTAAATGACTTTATCTTAAAAAACATTTCTGCCCAGGTGGCGTTGGGGCTTCAAAAAGGAAGGTTTC
Organism: Meles meles; assembly: GCF_922984935.1. Taxonomy (NCBI): domain Eukaryota; kingdom Metazoa; phylum Chordata; class Mammalia; order Carnivora; family Mustelidae; genus Meles; species Meles meles. The sequence continues at coordinate 1,304,391 of NC_060075.1, read as the reverse complement.
AATTTCTTCTCCTATTTCCTTGAAAGCCACTAGGGACACAGGTGACATCTAACCCTGGAGACCCACCACTGATGGCGTGAGGCTCAGGGTCGTGGACGCTCATCACCCGGTTTGCGAGGGGGAACGCTCCCCTGGCCGCTCTTCCTTTCACCGTGAAAAGCGTTACTTGGATGAAGCTGTTTCTCATCACTGCGAGGGGAAGGCTGGCTCAGAGCCCACGGCAGACACGAGGCAGACAATGGGGTGTGAGCCCCCACCACCCCAGACGGCTGCCCCTGCTGACCCCCAAGCACGGACATCGGACCCCCCCCCTCCCCCCAGCAGCTCCCTGCGGTGGGGCTGGGCCACTCCTGGCCAGTCTGAGGGTGAGTGAGCCCGCAGACGGCAAGGGAGACAAGACTCAGCTCCTGCCCACCCAGAGCCGAGGGCGGAACCAGAGGAAGGTGGCTTTCTTCTTCAGGACGCTCCCACCCCAGAGGGGAACCAGTGGCCTCAGACTCCTGCCTGGACTACCAGCGCCCCGCGAAGAGGCCACCTGCTGACAAGGAGCCGTCTCTGGACAGAAGCGGTTACACGGTGAGGGGGCTGGGCTGGGGTCCCCGAAAGGGGAATTTGCTCCGTTTGGCCTCCTCTCTGTCCCCAAACACCTCAGGGCACAGGCCTCTGTGTGTGTGACCTTCGTTTAAACGCTGGGGTGGGGATCCTCCGAGGCCACAGCCCAGTCCCTTCCTGACCGGGTGGGGGTGGCATCTGTCACAGTCGAGTTGGCCCCCGGGCGAGTCTCTACAGTGACCGGCGGAAGGAAGAGCGCCAGGCCGGGCTCCGCATGGGAAGTCCTGCCGTCCCAGCCGGGTCCTCAGCCACAGGAACACCTGCCTTGCTTGTTAGGGGCTGAGCCATGTCCCCCAACACCTGTGCTGGAGCCCCAACCCCAAGAACAAGCACATGACCTTGTGTGGAGAGGTCAGCAGGCGACAGTGAGTTCACCAAGGTGACCCTAATGTCATGAGTCTCGTGTCCTTATAAGAAGAGGAGGCCAGGACACAGACACGTACAGGGGGACGACCACACGGGGACAAGATGCCGTCCATAGCCCAGGGAGCGAGGCCTCGGGAGGAACTAACCCTGTGACACCTCGCTCTGGGATCCCCACCCCAGACTTTAGCACAAGCAGGGAAGTCAGGGTCTGTAAGACCAGCTGCCACCGTAGAGACTGGACGCACAGGGTGCAGCGCGCGGGCTCCCGAAGGAAGAAGCCAGGTGGCCGACGCGGGCATCAGGGCTCGACTTGGCGGGAAGGAGCCTGAGAGCTGCACGGTGCAGGCGTGCCCAGGGGCTACCGGCCAAGCTGCCGGGGGTGCTGGCCGGCCTGCAGGGGCACCACGGGCTGCTGGCCTCGGAGCCGGCTGTGCCAGAGCCGCGTCCTGGGGATGGCCGTGGCAAAGCTACCTGCTCCCTCACGGCGCAAAGGGGTGTCGCTGTGCCGTCGCCCACGAATGCTGAACTGAGGGGACCCCACGGCGCTGGGGCCACGGGCTTGCCTGAGGGAGGGGCCGGGAGGGACGGAAAGTGGTCTGTCGCTGCCTCCTCCAGCTGTCCAGCGGGATGTTTGAGACAAAAAGGACCGAGTTTTTGAGAAGCAGCAGTGACATAAAGATGAACAAGAAAAAAATCCCAGCCCTCAGATCAGTAGAAATCATCTCGCTGGTCTGTTCTGAAACGCTTCTACCTGCCCCTTTTGAGCACTTGCCAATATTCACTGATTTACTGATAAAGCCTCCGCCTGCGACTGCACACACCGCCCGGGTTGTAGAACATCCAGGAGGAGGACAAGGCGGAACGAGCAGCGTTTAAACACGTAATTACGCGATGGCGCAGGAGACGTCCGCTCCGCGAGCACTTCGACAGTCGCCATTCTCACGAGAGTCGTACGCTCACGTGCTTCGTTCCTCTTGCTGAGAGTTTGTCCTCGAGGCGCGTGGCGGTCTGCGTCCCCGGAAGCCGGCTGCGGCGGCTGTGGGGCTACGGAGAGCCTCGGAAGGCTCCCCCGTGCGCCCTGAACTGTGGTGTCTATCTGTCCCCTCTCGGCCGGCCGAGTGAAACGGTCTCCCCTCGCCTCGTGCCGAGCGAGTGTTTCTCGAAAGGACTGGAACTTCCGACATTCTCAGCGTAATTTGTATCGAACACATTGAACATATCGTCTGGGAAGTGCTGAGCCTGAAAACCCCAGGTCGTTTAGAAACGTAACTATGAACAGTTCAGTAAGGGGCACGACCGTCCCCTGAAACTGCATCACACAGCCAGGCCAGCGGCTCCGAAGGGCCCTGACTGGGGAAATGCATTTTGCTTGGTCGGGCCTCCAGAGAACAGCCCTTCCTCAAAGGTCCACGGCCCGGGACGCGGTCTCTGTGGCCCATTAACTCGAAATTGTTCCAGAAAACCTGCCAGCCTCGGTGTGACACACGCTCGTGTGCTTCCTCCCATTTTAGTAAACTATGTATTACAAGTTTATTTAAATCGAAAACTGTTTTTAAGTCATAAAAATTAAAATACATGAAGTGCACAGAATCCACTTCTTGCTGCACTACGTAAAATCACGTAGAGAAGGGGTTTCACGCGGGACGCGCCCCCTGCCTCACCCCAGCGCCCTCCCAGCCTTTCTTCCGTGACACACGTCACTGCACCCCGGGTGACTCCGCCTTGACAACACGGACTTTGCCCACAGAGTGCGCTGCCACCGCAGAAGCCATTCACTCTTTTCTGAAGCGTTTATTCACTTGTAACACGAAAGTGCGCAGAGGACGCGTACCAGATAGAAAACGAGCGCAGGCAATCCTCGATCGTGCCCTCCTCGTGGTTGCGGAACAGAACCACGCATGGAGTCCTGGGTGACGGCCACGGCTGCAGGCTCGCGCGTCACGCCCTGTGATCCCCGTGAACCCCGTGATTTATTATCATTAGTCCGTTTCGCAGGCGCACCTACGACCGAGGCCTGGATTCAAACCTTTTCCGGACTATTGCAGCAGCATCAGCAAACCCTGCCGTCTCCAGACCCAACCCCATTCCATCCTCCATCATGCTGGGAAGGTGGCTCTCACCAGCGGCTTTCTAGAACCTTCCAGCAAAGTCCAAGTTCTTGCCTAGTGAGCAGGGATCCGCATTCCCCGATTCTACCCCACTCAGTCCAAGTCCTTGTGTGGCCATCAGGGCCTCGGACCCCCACCCCACATGGTCTGAGTCGTCTCGTGGCCAGCAGGGCCCCGGACCCTTGCCCTGCACAGTCCAAGTCTCTCGTGGCCAGCAGGGCCCCGGACACCCACCCGCACGGTCCATGTCCCCACGTGGCCAGCCCCAGACCCCCACCTGCACGGTCTGAGTCCTCTCATGGCCAGCAGGGACCTGGACCTCGCCCTGCACAGTCCAAGTCCTCTCATGGCCAGCAGGGCCCTGGACCCCCACCCATACGGTCCATGTCACCACATGGCCAGCCCCGGACCCCCATCCACACAGTCTGAGTCCTCTCGTGGCTAGCAGGACCCCAGACCCTCGCCCTGCACAGTCCAAGTTTTCTCGTGGCCAGCAGGGCCCCAGACACCCACCCACACGGTCCATGTCCCCGCGTGGCCAGCCCTGGACCCCCGCCCACTCTGCGGCCGCACCCCTCACCCCACTTGCTCCATTCCAGCCACGCTGAGCCGCCTCTCCGGGCCCCATCCATGAGACATCATGGGGCCTTTACGTCTTTCCTTTAGTGGACACGTTAGATAAAATGCAATACCGAAACTGAGTTTATAAACGGAGGAAGGTCTGAAAACCTGTGCATCCACACAGTCATTCAGCAAACCTCCACAGTCTGAGAACTTCCTCCTTCAAGTTGCGCGCAGTGCCTCCCACACGCTTTCTGAGTATTTGCAGAGGGCGGGCAGGTGGTCTGTTTCCAAGCTCACATCCCTCAGCTTGCTCCACGCCAGCGAGGAAGGAGGCCTGAACAGCTCGCCGCGCAGCCGCCTTTGAGGAAGGCACGGCGTGCCCGTCCGTCCCCGGTGGGGCGAGAGCGGGAGGTGGGAAGCGGCGGGAGGCTGTTCGTAGTTGGGCGGTACATGGCTGGGCTGGAGGAGCCCGGGGCCATGGACCACGGCCGCCTCCAGGGACGGCACCGACGTGGCCCCAGAGCGGGGGTCCCAGCCTCGGCCTCCTCTGTCGGAGCTCAGGGCTATTTTGTAAAAGGATCCCACGCCACTGACCATCTCACTCTCACGTCTTGGAGAGCCACAACGCTGCATTTTTTGAAAAAATGGAAGAGTTCATATCTTTTGGATAGTGACGAATTTTTATCTTTGTTTTCCTTCAGAGACGTCTCAAGGCCGGGTCCTCGATACCTAATTGTGATGCTTTTCTCGGAATTAGATATCGCTCTATGTAAATCTCGTTTCTGTGCCCTAATGATGCTTTTTAATATCTAATCTTCTGCCTTAATATCTCGCTCACTAATCCCGTTGAGATAATTAGGTGGTGGAAGGAGACAATTACTCTGTGGGCTGAGCATTTATGTAAACGCACGCGCGGTAAACAAGACGCAGGCCGCTGCGCCCACGCCCGTCCTCGACCGGGCGGCGGGAGGAGTCATCTGCCCGCACCAGCTGATGGACTCCAGCAGCAACTGGCTTTCTCCCGCAGGGGGTGCCGGCAGGTTCTGACGCTGGAGGAGCTCGGAGCTCAGGGACCTCAGGGTCGACCTCCTCACGCCGAGGAGAGGCTGGCGCCCGCACGGCGGGGCCCCGTGGCGTCCTGCCAAGTTCTCATGCCTTCCTAACAAAGGAGTCTGGTAACAGCACAGAACCCTCAGGCCCTCAAAGAGCCTTGCGGAAGGCGGGCTCTGGAGAACACATGTGGGCGCGGGCGGCACGCCTCCGGACAGTCGTGTCCCGCGTCGTCCGGGCAGGGCACACCTTCATGATTGCCGGCCGGTCCTACCCGTATCTGACCTTCCAGCCGACAGGTGAGGCGACCTCAGCTGGACCCGGTTTGAGCCCCACAGAACTTTATACTAAGAAGTGGTTCTTCAAAAGGAAAACCAATAATTTGAAACTCTGATAGTTTAAAAATGGTTCTTGCCGACCTGTGGCCTCACCTCCCCACCGAGGCCTCCTTCCTCCGCGGTCGGCAAGTCCGGGCTCTCGAGGCCTCTGGCACTGAGGCACGCTTTGGCTTCTACGAAGAAACATATTTTGAGTCCAGCACAATCTGGGGGAACCAGCCCCACCACACAGAGGCTTGTCAAGTGAAGACTGAGTGAGGCTTGACTGGAACGCACAGACGTGTCAGAACGGCCCAGTGAACCCTGGAGGGGACCTGTCGCTCCTTCCAGCGTCCCTGCTCTTCTGGCGGGTGAGACGGACACCAGCCGCCGCCGGTTCCCACATGGGCTCAGAGCCCGCTGGACCGCCCCATGGAGCCGCATCCCTGCCCCCAAGCCCACGATCACCAGCCTGGCCTGCCAGATCCCACAGTGACGTGGGAGACAGGACAGGTCAGGAGCTCAGAGCACAGGGTGTCCTCCCCCGCCGCACGGGCTGCGTACCCCTGGGCTGCCTCCTGCTGGGCCACGCGCCAGCCGGACAGCAGGACCACAGGCCTCGTGCCTCCACCTCCCCGTTCCCCACATCGACGCCCCAGAGCAGGTGCTAACTGCCTGCTGCTCTGTTTCTCTTCCTCTTGTCTCAGCACGGCTTCAGGGACGGCAGCGTCCCAACCGGAGGGCACTCGCCAGTTGCAGGCGCGCTTCTGAGCCAAGACTGCCGTCCCTCCCCGCACCTGCTACCACTCCGTGCCGCAGACCACGGGTCAGAGAACAGCCGTTACACTGTGCACACGCACTCCCCACCTGCCGCGCCACGTACACCGGACACACGTGCAGACCCAGGGGCGCAGCTGATAAGCACACACACCACACACCCGCACAGTCACACACAGGCACACAGCACACCTGTGCGTATACACAAACACACCGACACACAGAGCTTGCACGGATGCACAGACGCACACGCACGACCTGCTCCGCCTGTCTCGAGCAGCCGCATGTTCGTAAAGGCTCCTCTCGTCCTGCGGCCACACCACGAGGTGGGCGAGTCAGGATCTGCCCGAGTCGGGATCAGCTCCTCACAGCCCTGTGCCCGGGGACACTCCTCCAGGCCTGCTCAGAACACGTGGGCATAACCGGAGAGTCCACGTGGGCAAAAATACAGAAAAGCCGTGACCTGTACTCACATCGAGACGTGATCCGGAGGTGAGAAGGAGCACCTGACTCACGTAAGTCAACATGAGCGACCTCAAGAGCAGGAAGCAGGCAGAAAGGCCGGCAGGGCCTGTGTGTTCGCTCCCCGGCAGGCTGGCTCTCCCAGCCTCGTCCTGCCAGCCTCTCTCTTTACGCTCAGGGGTTGGTCCGAGGCGGGAGGTGCGCTGGAGGCCCCGAGGGGGCAGCAGATGCATGGCTGAGGCCAGGCCCTGCGGGCACACACTACCAAGTCTGCAGAAGCAGGCCAAGGGACGCAGGGGTCACTAACAGGAATAACAGACGGGAGCCCTTTCCGAGTTATTGGGGTCTCTGGGGTGACCATCAGATGTTCAGGAAAGGTGGGGTGCACAGCCCTAACCCTAACCCTAACCCTGAGCCTGAGCCTCAGAAGGCAACAGACGCTCTATGCCTTGCCAACCGCCACCCAAAATGGCCAAACCAGGCAGGGTTTGCTTACTGATGTACTTAGTGATCCAGACACCAGTGATCTGAGTGCATCCAAGCAGAAACAGCTCCTCTCCAGATGCCACCAGATGAGGGCTCTGGGACTGGATCTCTGACCCATTCATGGCTAAGTGATGGGGGAATGTGGGACCAGCCAGTTCCTCTGACCTGTGACTTCTCCAGGACATCGTGGGTGATGGGGTGTGCTGAGAGAGAAGTTCCTTTTCAGGGTTACAGCCCGCCTGTTTGTTTCCATGATGTGATGTTTCCCTGATGGAACCCCATCTTTGCAGGACAAAGCATCAAGCTCCAGACTCCATGGGGTCCTCGGCTCTAGGGAAACCCCTTCCCTCTGAGTAGAGCCACACTGAAAGGAATCAGGCCCATGAATTTCAGAGCTGCACTCGCCCAGTATCTATATTCTCTCTGCTGTAATTTAAGAACTGGCTAAATTCTTTTAAGAGGAAAAATGTGGCACATAGAAAAAGATTTCATTTCAAGACCAAGGTCAGCTCCAGATAAAGAACTCGGAGTCATCCAGATGAACAGCTGCCTCATCACCTCATCTACCCAACCATGCGTCATCCGTCCTGCTAGCCAGCCATTCACCATCCACCTCCATCATCCTTCCATCCGACAGTGCATCCGTCATCCATCACCAACCAACACATCATCTGTCATCATCCATCCATCCATCCATCCATCCATCCATCCTCCCGTGTACCCACCCACCCATCATCCATCCTTCCACCCATCGTTTATCCTCCATCCATCCATCACCCACCAACCCATCCATCCATCCATCCACCAATCTACTCATCCATCTATTATCCATCCATCTATCCATCCATCCACCTGTCCATCCATCCATCTGTCCATCCATCCATCCATCTACCCATCTATCCATCCATCCATCCTTTCATCTATCCATCCCCTTATCCATCCATCCCTTCGTCCATCCACCCATCATCTATCAGCCATCACCCATCCATTCATCCAACAAAAATCGGTGGAGATCATTGTGGAGCACACACTGTGGGTTGGTGAAGATGCAAAGACAAAGGAGACAAGTAGAGTTCCTTATTCACAGAGCATAAATTCTGGCGAATATTCTACCCAGAGGTGTTCAGGATCATCTGCCCAATTTTTACACCTCAGACATGAAGAAGCAGACAAGAAGGAGTCAAAACGAGTTCAAAGTCACTAGGGAGTTAACGGTGAAGCCAGGTCTTCAAAACGTGTCCCCCATTCTTACCGCCGCAGCAGCCATCTTAGACCAGACTCCATGTAGGGTCAAAATAGGATCCACAGAAGCCTCCAAAATAGAGCTTACAGGCTTTCCCACGTCCCCTAAGCACCCTATCATATGTAATTCAAAATGTGTAAGTATTCAGTTTTAAAATTAGTGTAAAGGGGCGCGTGGGTGACTCAGTGGGTTAAGCCTCTGCCTTCGGCTCAGGTCATGATCCCAGGGTCCTGGGATCAGGCCTCGCATCGGGCTCTCTGCTCAATGGGGAGCCTGCTTCCCCCTTTCTCTCTGCTTGCCTCTCTGCTTGCTTGTGATCTCTCTCTCTCTCTCTGTCAAATAAATAAAATCTTTAATTTTTTTTTTAAAATTAGTGTAAAAAAGTCAAATGTCTGGTTTTCCTCTTGATGCCAAGATGGTTTTGTACTGAAACAGTCAGTTGTTTCTATAAATGTTTCTTGCAGCTTCCCTTTGCTGGGGCCCCAAGTGTGTGCCTCCTTCCTGCTGTGCCTCCGTGATGCACAGGAGATCTGAGAAGGGCCTCGGAGCCTCTGCTGGAGCCGTCCCCGTCTCTTCCTTTGTCTCTTTCACATACAGAATCTTGTGAACTATTTCATCTGGCAGAATTCCGGGGCCATACTACGTAACGTACATACGTAACAAAGTAAACACAAAGTTTACATTTTCCCTCAGGAGACAAACACTTCGTAAACCTAGACAACAGCTGTCTTTAAGTGCAGGATCAACTCAGAAGAATGCCGGCAGAGAAGATGGGGTGAGTGGGCCAACGCCCCAGGCTGAGGACCCGCCGGGAGGCTGTGCAGACCGCCTGCACTCACCCGCACACCCTCCTACCTCCCCTGAGTGGTGCTCGGTGCCCTCGGGAGAGCCCTGGTGGGGGGTGGCAGCCCCAGAGTCCATCCGCCTCCTCTCGGAATGCTTTGCCTCTCTGGGAGGCGCCGCAGGAGGGTGGCCATTGTGCTCAGCTGAGGCTGCCCACTGGGGACGGTCATCATGGGCTCTGAGATTGTCCCGTACCTGGGGCTCCTTCAGGGCACATGGGGGGCTGATCTCTCACACGCCACACAGTACCCCTGACTCCACACAGACGTCCCTGGCCGCAATTGCTCTTCGGAGGAAGCCCAGCTTCCCAGCCCCCAAAGTCAGCTCCGAATTAGGCACCCGTTCCCCCTGCCTCAGCAGTCAAGACCCGGATGTTTCAAGCAGGGGTTCTCAAAGTGCGGCCCCAGGGCACAGCCATGGGGAGCTTTTGGAAGAGCACATGCTTAGCCTTTTCCTCAGCGCTCCCAAATCAGAGACCCCGCGGAGCAAAGGGTAAGAGGTCTTCCTCCAGCAGACGGGTCACCCAGTAGGGGACAGGACAGCCACATTCACCAAATGTCCGTCAGGATCAGGATCCACCTGCCTGATCCACGTGCGGGGTCAGGGGGGTCCATGTGCCCGTGCCCAGCCTCCTGGCCCAGCCTCTCCTCTGTGTGCGTCCGGCCCCTGGCTCCCTGGGGAAGAGTCGCCGTCCTCCCCTCTGATGACTCACCTCCAGCCCAGAGTCCCCCGTCTGCCTCCCCTGACGGGGCTGGCGCTGGTTCAGGGCAGCTGCCTGCCTGTCATGTCCCCGGGGCCCAATTCCAGGGATGGTTCTAGAGGCTGAACCACATGGCAGTGCCAAGGCTTGGCCCCTTCTGACCTAAAAACGGAAGTTCCTCGTATTTCCACCTGATGGCAAGTGCTGGACAGGTGCTCATTGAATGGACTCATATGTACCAAGAGGGAAACATAGACCAACCAGCCCCGATCCATTAGGGGCTTACTCTGCACGGGAAATACCCTCTTATTTTGCTCATTTCACCTTAAAGTCCCAAGGCTTGATCCAGCAGGGACAAGGGAGCATCACCCGGGGCTTTGCAGGCTCTGTCTCCAGCGAGGGGCCTGCGGACAACAGGTTCCTCTGCACGGCGCCCTCGGGTGTGGCGTCTCTGGATGTCCGGAGAGCCTCGTTCAGGGCGTCAGGGGAGAGCTCAGCTCTCTGCACGACATCAATGGAGAACCCATCAGGTGCCTGTGGGAGAGGAGCACCGAGCGGACGGGATGGGCTGTCGGAAGTGCTGAGCCGGGGACGGCTGGCTCAGTTGTGAGTCCATCAAAGGTTTCTTGTTCCTCTTGGTCTTGGCTGCTCTGGGCACCCCCCCCCCACCTCCATAAAATGATAGGATCCTCAGCAGCCTGAGTCCCTTTCTAGAGGCACCAGAGGAGGGGCAATGGGGGAACGAAGGCATTCGCTCCTCAAAATCCATCCCTTGCCTTCAGACCATGTCCCCATCTGACAGCTGGCAGGTGGGTGAGAGCCGCCCCTGCATGTTCAGGCCCCACTGGCTCCTTGGAAGATACTGGAATGGCCCACAGCAGTCTCCCGGCTACCTCGTTCCTCCCTGGCCTTCAGCACAACCAACAGGTCACTGCCCTTCGTCCCATAAGACTCATGACTCCACCGCCAGGAACACGTTACCTGCCTTCACCCCGAATCCAAAGCCCCAAATACCTTTCCGCCACATGTGGGCTTTAGGTCAGCAGACAACGTCCTGCACTTGACTTTCTCCTCAGACTGAGCCCCGCCTTCTGCTTTCTGGGCACCGCCGTTCTCTCCTCCTGCCACACGCACTCCCAGCACCCACTGCGTTCTCCGCTTCTGCTCGCCGGGCCCTCCACCCAGTGTCCTTCCTGCGGTGGACACAGTCACGGTTCTCTTCCTTCAGGAGGCCCCGTCTTCGCCTGGAAGCTTCCTGACTCACCCACAGACGCGTCTGGGGTCTGGGAGGCAGTGAGAAGGTGTAGCAGGCGGAGGTGTCTGAGCGGGCGAGCAGCCGCTGGGCACACGTGCAGAAGTAACACACTCTCATGAAATGCACACACATGCAAAAACGCACACGTGCTCAAGGCTCGTGCACACACGCGTGCACGCTCACTTGCGCACATGCTCACACACGGGCTCACAGACACATGGGCTCATATACTCACGCTCATGCACACTCATTCACACACACATGCTCAGGCTCATGCACACATATACCCACAGTCACGTACACACTCATCACATGTACTCAAGGCTCACACACACATACACACTCAGGCCCACGTGCTCACAGGCTTAAGCTCATGTGTCTACACATACCCACACTCGCACACACGTGCTCACAGACTTGTGCACACTGGCTCACACGTGCACACACACACAGATGAGTAGAAGAAACCTGCAGGAAACACTCCTGCCAAGAGCGGGATCCCTGCAAATTGAGCGTCTGGGAGAGAGGGAGCCTGCTGATTGCTTGCTCCTTGGGGGGCCGGTGATGGGCTGTCCCAGGAGCCCCTGGGGAATCTCTAGTTCTTCAAATGAGAGAAAAACCAGAGAGTTTGTAGGCTTCATGGGCCAGAGAGAGCTGTGGCTCCTTCCTTTGGAGCATTTGGAGCAGAAATGGGAAGATGTGTGTCACAGTTTCGGATAACCTTGTTCGAGGCTGGGCACCATCCTTCTGGTGTGGGTGGTAGGAACCTGAAGTCCAGAGTGGCGGCCAGGAGTTCTGGAACACGGGGCCTCCCCAAAGGCTTTCCCAGAGATGGTTTGCCTGCTCCTTCTGTCTCTGCACATCCTTCCCGTGGTGCCCTCTGTCAGTCCTGCCAACGTGCGGACGTCCAGCCAGCTGCCCCCAGTGTGGGGCAGGAGGATACACGTGGGACCCCTCATGGTCACGATGCCCCAACCAGCTCAGCCCTCCCAGGGCAGTCAAGGGAGGCCCGTCCTGTCTGGACCCACCAAGAAGGGATGGCGCCACTCCCGGGGTTTTCTGGCAGGGTCTGGTGGCTGTGTGGCCGGGTCCAAACCATGGCAAACGTAGGCACGTTCTTCTGGCTCTCTCTCTGGGGAAGCACCGACGACGTTCCACCCAACAGACCCTGAGTCCTGACCACTCACGTCCACAACGCAGCGGAGGAACCGTCCTTCACGCCCACCGGTGTGCCACGTTGCTTAGAGGGGCAAAGGCATAAGGAGTGCGCCCCGGACTCGACTCCGCACAGCAGCGCTACGGGCACACCGTGCCTTCTCCTTCCTTTGGAGAGAGTCACTAACATCCACGCCTGCCCACGCTCGCCCCGCCTCCGGGTCCTGCTGCTTCCACAGCCTCACGCGGACGAGCCGGGCCGCGTGGACCAGCGCCCACGTGAGCTCCGGAGACAGTCCCATGGAAAATCGCTCATGCGAGCCCTGTCGCGGCGGCTTCCGAGCGAGCTGTGTGGGCCGGCGAGGGCAGCACCCGCACTGGAACCGGCTCTCGGCACCGAGGACACGGGAGGCCCAAGTCGTGGCCCGGGACAGGCCGCACCGCATGCAGCACTGTGAGTGAGTCTAAAACCTAAGAGCTTTTTGCCGTGGCTGATCACCCCCTTCCTTGAAAACACAGACTTAGTAGTACACGGCAGAAAGTCCCAGTTCTTTAACGCAACTATTTATTTATCTAAACCCTCTTCGCCGGATCACGGCCTCTGGAGAGTTCACTCCACTCACGGCTGTGAGGCCCCGGTCCTCCCGTCCCTCATCCTCCTGCTGCTTCCCATGCCTGGTCCTCCGCCTCCTGCTCAGGACGAGCCGTGCCCTCAGCCCTGTGCAGCCGGGAGCCGGGCCGCGGGCAGCGCGGAAAGTGCCGCAGAGACACGGACACCGGGGCGTCTGCGGCCCTCGTGAGCAGGTGTTCTCCACCAGGAGGAGGTGGACCGGGACGTCACAGGGATCTGTGGGTGACCAGCACCCTCACCCCAACCCCACAGGGATGTCCCCTCACACTCATGCAGGGCTGGAACCCTAACCGACAAGGACTGCGCGACTCACGACAGGAATTCCTGTCCAAGCCCGACACCGAAAACCGCCGCTCTCCGTGGGTGGAGACAGAGCCTCTCCTGCGACAGGCGGCTGTGGGAAAAGCAGCTTTAAGGAGGTGGCAATGGTCAACGACACGGGCCCGAGGGTGTGGGTAGCTGGTGAGACGTCCCTTCTGGGGCTAGACCATCCCTACAGGAGCGGTTGCACCAACCAGGAGTCTGAGCAGAGCACAGGCAGAGGAGGCGGAGTTTGCTGCCAGCCCTGGGACGCGTGTCTTCTCCCGGCCGGTTGCCTGCTCCTGGGTGGGGATCCAGGCCCCCCGGCCTGCAGCGTGCAGACGGCGGCCGCTGCGACGTTCCGACATCCGGAGCCGGTGCGACCGCTCGTCACATGTCTCCCCATGCCCTCAGTCTCTGCCCATGCACACATGCCCGTCCTGCTTCTCTGAGGACGAACGAACCCTTCTGTGACTGTCACGGGACAGCACATACCAACACAGGGTCCGGCGGCCGCACGGCGCGGGCGCGGCTGCCACCGGGCGGGTCAGCGCGGGTCAGGGTGAGCGCACGGGGTGTCCCTAAGGAGCAGGTTCTCCTGCTGCCCATGTTCTGGGTCCTGGGGCGCAGGAGCATCTTGGGAGGAGAGTCCGGCCCCGTACCCGAGGGCAGCATCTATGCAGGTAAGTGCGGAGCCTACCCTGGGCTGGAGGAAGACAGCAGCCGGCAGAGAACCAGACTCCCGGGAGGAATGATTGTTCCTGAAAATGCCTTGTGAATTCCCTATCCACGCAGGAAGCGATACGGACCAACCCCAGGCGAGCCCAGGAGACCTGAGTGTTCGCTCTCTCTTCCCACTCCACACTCACTGAGGAACGGAAGGTCTCCAGACGCCACAGCAAGCCTGAGGTCTTGGCGGGGCAGGAGAAGGTTGGGCAGGAGGGAAACAAGACACGGTTCTTGTAAGGGCTAGACCTCTATGGGAGGGGCGCACACAGAACACCGAGCAACACGCGAGGAAGGAAAGGTCCCCTGAGTCCTTCCTGGCCCTCCTGCCCCGGCACAGAAGGAGCCGTGCGGACCTCTACCCAGAAAGCGCTGTCCTGAGAAGCCGCATTTCCCGTGTGCTCTCCAAGATCATCAGACCATCCCACTCAGGCCCACTTGAGCGAGAGGATAAAAGTGAATGGGAAAGACACGCCAGGGCCATCGTTGTAAAATATACACGGACACAAGCATTCTGCTCTCTAGCATGATTACAGCGATCTAAGAAGATCCTGTCTGTGGAAGTAGGACACATTGTGATACACAGTGAAGACATGTGGTGATCTGCTCGGGCGTGCTGAACGGCTAGATTCGGCCCTTTGCTAGGGAGGAAACGGCACATCTTGTTCTTGCTCTCCAGGAATTTCTGTGGGGGCTAGAAAAGGTTCTGCTCCACATGGGTGCAGTGCCTGGGGCCTAAGGGACCCCCCGAGTGCTGGCGCTTTCCTAGTGGCCCGGAACACAGACATGGTAAAGACGGTGCCGTCATGGGGCCAGAAACAGCATCTCTTGTTGGGATCCACGCACACTGTGTTTCCTAATGAATGCCTGTTTAATTCAATGTTTTCAAATGCTTGTTGATGTGTAAGGGAAAGTGGAGCCTTCAGGAAAGTATCAGGAACACGCACGCACACGCACACACACACACGCAAGCACACACCAACATCCCACAGCTACTATCTTTTCTTTTTAAAATCATACATTTTTCATTAAGCTTCATGCAGAGCATCTTCTGATTTATGGTAATTGTCAACAAAAGCAAAAACACGGATGATTTTAACCCTGCAGTAGCTAGGAGTTAACTGGCATGAAATTACATTATGTTTTTCTTAAAAAAGAAAGGGAGGGTCCAAAACACTCCATCTCATTAAACGCCCAGGACCCTGAGTTAAGCGAGATGCTGGCATCCAGCGCCGGTGGTGATGGTGGCCTTCACCGGCCAATCAGAGCAGCACCCGACCCTGTGGGCACCCCACCCCGTGGGCACCCCACCCCGTGATCCTGCGTGCTCACGGCCTGGACGACTCCAGCGAGACTCATTTCCATATCAAACCCAATTTAGATGAAATGTCTTGGTTAAAAAAAAAAAAAAAAAGCCAGCGCATCAATAGCCCCTTGATTAGATTTTCATCTCCTGAGCAGACAAATATGAATATTTATTACCATGAATGCAGACTTTCCTCTTTCCATGGCTCTGATCTTGAATATTATCCACTGCTAATTTTTATGAAAATTTAGGCAACATAATGTTTTCACGTAAACTGACAGTTCTTGAGATAATCCCGTTATTGTCTGGTTGAAAACGACAGCTTCCGCTTATTCATGTGTTAACGAGGGATTAAATATTGTTTTTCATCCCCATAATCTAAGATGGACTGGAAATTAAAAATTGAACATTGTATATTAGCAGGGCTTTGAGGACCAGAATTTGTTTGCATTCACTTAGAGAAGATCTGTAAATTAGCAGTTTCACAATCAGTCCCTTTTATGTTGCTGCCGAAGGGAGCGTCATAAAACATCACTGACATTTCTAGAATAAATTCATTACTCTACCTTCTGCACACCGAAAGGACAAGGCTTCCGACGGTAAAAAAAAAAGCCACAAAGAAACAGACGGCCTTTTGCCAAAGAAATAAAACTGTAACACGGTTTACATTGTTTCGATGTCAAGGGGCCCCCACACTAGGGGGGTGTGTCTACCCCTCACAGGGGCCGAGGGCGATGCCGGAAGGTGTCCTGGCCAGTCAGTCACACGCGGCCAAGCCTCCCCCACTGACTGGGACAGCGGGGTCTTCCCACCGCCACTGTGCAGACTTAATTTCCTTGAACATGTGGTCATCGCTGGTTTCTGTGGCCGGGACGGCAGATCAAACCACGAACTCTCTCCTCGGGTTCCCAAAGATGCTCACCCTTATTTACTTCGTCTCTGCCTTAGCTTGGCACAATGTTTCTTCACCTTTAAGCTTGGTACAATGTTTCACTTTTAATTGCTCAGTGGTCTTGGCACAGAGCGCTTTTGTTTCTTAGCCATTAGCTTGTCTAAGCATGGTCTTTGCTAGCATGCAAAGGAGCCCATAGCTGAAGCAGACACCAACAAGACAGATTAGACCGCTGGGTCTGTTTTAGGGGCACAGGAAGACGTTTATATTCTTAGGGCAGCCTTAGGTCCAAGTGCTTGTCAAAGGAGGAAAGTTACTATAAGAAACCTCCTTCTGCTTCACACTCTCGTGAAGAAAAACAGAGCTGTAATTCCATACCAGGGTTTGTGCATGCAGAAGCCTCATCAGCCTGGGACCATGTCTCTCACTGCAGAGAAATGAGAGGTGAAGTCTGGGCGAGCAAACGGATGAAGGGCGCCCGGGGTCCTGCCGCCCAGGGCCCTCTACGTCCCCCTCCTCCTGAGTGGCCTGGTGCTCCAATCCAGGAGGGCCGCGTGGGCTCCAGCTCTCCTGAGGGCTCCCCAGCACATGATGAGAACGCGCGTCATCATCCCTCGGGCCGGGGCGGGATCCGTGTCCATGTGTCCGGCATCCCGGGCGCTGAGGGGTCCTATGGGAGCAATAGGACACCCCCTCCCTCCTCCGGCCCGTTACTTGCCCATGGTACATGCACAGCAGGCCCTGCATGCTGCCCCCACGGAGGGGTTCCGGGCTGGTGGGGAAGAAGGTCTGGCTGGCAACACAGACACCCCCGGAGGAAACCGAAGCCCGGTTCCACCTGCCAACCCTCATCCGCACTTCTGGGGTCTACCCAGTGGCTTGCCCCGGTCCCTAGGAGGGGTAGCGTGCTCAGAATTGGAAAATCGGGGGCTTGCACTTTGAGTTCGTGGACTTTGCAGGTGAAAAGTTTATATATGTACTTAACCTACCTTCCAGGCAAAAATTGTTTTATGGCATAAAGTACGGCGAGCGTTCATATGCCTTGGGGTGAAACGAAGGCGATTTTAACTTTTAAGAATCTTGGATGAGAAAAAATAACTTCATATGACAATATAACAAGAATTAGGTAATTTAAAAAAAATGACAACATCAGATTTTCTGTTCATATTGACCTGAACATACGAAATTCTCGGAGGGGTCTGCAAGGGAGACACGTCTGTGTGCTTTTCCCTCTGGGGCCCTCAGGTCAGGCATGATCCACAAGGACCTGCCTCCGGGTCCGGATACGGGCTCTCCTTGGTTCCGTCAGCACCAGCAGATTGGGCGGGTCTGGGTGTGTGTGTGTGTGTGTGTGCGTGTGTGTACATGCATGTGTCTGTGAGGTCTGGGGGTCAAACCAGATGATGAACAGAGAAACAGATCTGGCCAGAGAGGCTAACTCTGTTCACACAATCAGATGAGCAAACTACTCTCCTCCCCAAAAGGAGAAAAATTTAGTTTTAGGTCAGTTAATAAATATTGGGACCTCAAGTCCGGAGGATAGAGGACACCTGTGATTTTAGGGTCCTATGGGTCAACTCTGTGTCCCCCAAAAAGATATGTGCAATTTCCAACACTCTCTACCTGTGAGTGAAGCTTTATTTGGAAATCGGGTCTTCGGAGACGCGATCAAGTTCAGATGAGGGCCTGGTGGTTGGGGTGGGCCTCCGTCCACCACGACAGGCATCCTTGTAGGAACAGACACACAGGGGAGAAGGGAGCTCAGAGGCAAGGCTGGTAAGGTGGGTCCCTAAGCCAAGGGCCTCCAAGGATGGCCACCAGAGCAGGAGCTGGTCAAGCCAGGAAGGACCCTTCCCTGGAGACTGCTGAGGGAGCACAGCCCCGCCAGCACCGGGACTGTGGGCTCTGGCCTCCGGAACAGGGAGAGATCAGTTCCCGTCTTTAGCCCTCCGTGTCGGCACTCTGTGACGGTGGCTTCCGAACCCTAACAGCCAGGTCAAGGGCAGTCACAATCCAGGCAAGAGACGGGTGGGGAGTAGGACCTGTCTGCCTGCTGTGGGACCCACGCAGGTCAAGGGCATGTTGGCTAGGCCTCCCGACTGGCTGCAGAGGTGCCCCATCTGGGGCTCATGGGGTGCCAGGGCTCATCAATGAGGTTTACAGTGAGGATGCCGAGACGTTGTAGGACCGTGTGGCCCTGTGATGGATTTGGGGCCTGGAACGGAGGCTGGTATGCATGGCCGCCATGCGAGGCCCAGCAGCCCAAGGAAAGGGACCTGTCCGCTCCCCTGCCAGCCCCGGCCACGTGGCGCACCGGCCATCTCCGTCTTTGGATGGTTCCTGCTCTTATGCAGACACCGGCCCCGTTTTTGGGAAACGGCAGTGGGACGGGCCCCCTCACTGCAGGACAGACAGGCACACGCGCTGATACACAGAAAACTTCAGGTCACATCTGCCTCTGCCGGACTTGACTACCGTGTGTCGACCACCCGTTTCCACAGAAGTGATTTAAATTTAGCATTGGACTCTACTTTGTGTTATATTGATTACTAATTATTTCATGCGGATGAAAAGAGCCTTTAAAAAAACACCAAGGCCTGGATGAAGCCCAGAGGAGGTGTTCAAACCAGTTGTCACGTCGACGAAGCCAGGCTGAACGGGACAGAAGCTGCCGTGTAGACAGTCCTCTGCGATCTCAGGGACATCGGACACTGCACGCAACACGATTACGGACTCGTCCTTCCCACCGAGGTTTCAGCGCCGCGGGAGAGGCCGTCTGGTGGCCCGCAGAGAAGGGAGCAGCTGGGCGTCTACCCCGCAGCCAGGCTTCATGATTCAATTCGTTTCAACGCATTTATTGAGTTTCTGCCGTAGGCCAGGCCTCGTGCAGGGTTCTGGAGACGCCGGGGACGCCGGAGACACACGAGGAGTTGCTGCTGAGTGCATGGTTCTGGGGCACCGACACGAGGTCATGTCGCTCCAGTCCGCTCTGACGGATGCCACGCAGAGAGACGGGCAGGAGGGGGTGGTAAGCCTCTCCCCCAGGCTGCCTCCGGGACGGGGAGTCGGCCACCCGTGGGGCTTCTCCACCGACCCGGTCTCAGGGCCCTGACGGGGAAGCAGCTAAAACCCAAGCCCTTGAAAGCCGTGGGGAGGGGAGGTGAACAGTTGTCTCCCCCAAAATGGCCCGCTGGAGGCCCAACCCCCCAGTACATGAGGGTGGGACCTTATGGGGACATGGGGTCGTCACAGAGGTCCTCGTCCAATATGGGGGTGTCCCTGTGAAGGGACGTCGGGACGTGAACGTGGACGTGCAGGGAGAGCAGCAGGTGCAGGGGCGGCGGCCCACGGCCGCAGACGGAGCCTGGAAGGACCCGCTCTCGCCCCCCGGGGGAGCAGCCGACGCCGCAGCAGCACTTCAGGCCCCAGAGCCGCGAGCCCCGCTTCCTGCATCTGGGCCCCCCACTCGCGGCACGGCCCCCCCAGCCCCCAAACACATGGCTCTACCTCCATGTCCGACCAAGACCCGGGCAGGAGCGGGGGGCTGGCGCCCACCCACTGTGGGGCCTCAGTCTGGTCTGTCTGTGGGGACCAGAAGCCGTGAAACCCTCCTGCGGGAAGACACGGGGACGCAGGGACGCGGGGGTGCAGGGACATGCGGCAGGAACCACGGGGTCCCTTTCACCAGAAGGCAGAGCCCAGCACCCCCGGGTTTCGGGCTGGTGTGGTGCCACGTACAGACACGGGAATGGGAGAGGGACGGCTTGGGCTGGGACCTGACCACCACCCTGGCCTGTGACCTCTCTGCGCTTGGTCGTCTGTGAGCCGCGGGGCTGGCGGCCAGGCTGGCTGCGCTGTGAGGAGCCGGTCGGGGTCTGGATGCTGGATGCTCCCTCCGGACTTCCTCGCGCTCAGCGATTCCAGCTCTTACCCGCTGAGCCTGAAAAGGGGTTTCGAAATGGGACCTTCTGAGAGCTCAGGACTATGTCTAGAGTTTCATTTTTACATGAAAATTAACTTCTGAGGCCACAGTAATGGGTTCCTGGGAGGACAGTACAGGGACAATCTTACGCTCTATTGAGATGGACCCCCCATGTTTCACGGGGACGCTGTCCAGTCCCAGCCCAGACAGCAGCCCGCAGGGAGACCCAGGCCAAGCCAGCTCCCGCAGAAACGCCGCTGAAGGGAGTCGAGAAGGTGAGGGAGGGGAGGGGAGGGGAAGGGCCGGTGGGGGAAGGGGCCGTGGTGGGGAGGCGAGATGTGGAAGGGAGGGGTGTGGAGGGAGGGTGCGGGAAGGGAGGGGAGGGCCTCGCAGAGGTGTGGGCGGCCGCCGCAGGCAGACGTTACTTACTTCACTTTTCGGGACTATTTACTCTGATATTGAATAGAAACGGAATCTGTTACTATAGCAACTGCCGCTTCGCTGGGCGCTCTCTCGCCTCTAAATCACAAAAGTATTGAAAAGACATTCACGGCCCACGCGCCGCGGTACTTTATATAGATTCCAGAAGGAAAGGATGTTGTTCCATAATAAACTATTTGTCGATATGTCAAGTGCCATTAATTACATCGGACACACTTCCGTGTGATTTTCTTCACTTTTGAGGAAGACGACCACCACGTGAGAAGGGGCCACGAGGGCTCTGCGCAGGGGAAGCCACGGAAGCTGCAGGGGCCCATCCACAGAGACTCGGAACCGCTGGTCGCGGGGGCCCCTCGGCCGAGCACAGAGCAGATCTGGGCAGGTCCTGCCCGCGTTTTCATGCAGCGCTCCCATCTCAAACACAAACTCGGAACGTTGGCGAGGAAACAGGCTTTCCTCAGGACCGATGCACTTTTTGCCTCTAGGAGGAAAAAGTCCATTTCCTCCATGCAGAAATGCAGATTGGAACGACCCCAGTGGCCTGTGCACCCAAGGACAGCTGTGGGGGGCCCAGGTCTGTCCAGCACCCCCCCCCAAGTCCCCGCAGACGCTTAGTCATGGCTCTGGTTAGCGGACAGGCACTGGACAGGGACGCCTCGCATCCCCTGGAACCATGTTGGTGCGTATCAGGGCCTGTGCGTGCTTCTGGAGAGAGGCTGCAAGGTTGCCCTGGGCTCCCAGAAGGCCCGTGACAGTCGGTGTCCCTGTGGCAGCCCGAGGGTGGGCAGAGGGGAGCCTGGGGGAGCCAGAGGAGGCCATGGCAGCTGAGGAATGTCGTGGACCCTTGAAAATGCAAGACTGGCATCTCAGTCTCCCCCCGGGAGACCCCGTCGAACCCAACAGCCCATCTCCTCCCAGCCGGCCGCTTCCCTCCGCAGCTCCTGCCCCAACGGCACCTGCCCCCAGAGACCCCCGCCGCACCCACACCCCCCGCTCTGCTCCTGGGTTTCCAAGTACGGGCCTCGATCCCAACACCAGACATACTTTAAATGACACCCGACACCCTTCCTGTGGGTGCCACAGAAAATGTCCACAGACATGTGCGACTTGAGCAGTTCTCCGCATTCTCTATAGCCCATGGCTCCGGTGCCAGGGCGTCCACGCGTGGCCGTGTTTCCTCCCAGGTTTGTAAGTGTGAACACGGCCTCCCTGTCCTGTCCCTCTGAGCCCCCGCAGATCCACAACGATTTCAAAGTAAACAAACACCCACTGAGGAAACTTATGGAAAAGGAGAGAATTCACTTGGAATCCCGCCAGCCCCGCCCAACCATGGACCCACGCACATGTGCACGGGGTCTCCCCACGTAAGGAGGATTTAAGGAAACCATCAAATCCCATTTGATTATTCCAGTGTAATTAGTTTCCTTCCTATGGTTTCATATTTCGTTCGGTTTTGATTTTTTGCAGAGGTCCTCGGAGAGAAAGCCCCGGGTCCGTGACTGCCCAGCAGAGGGTCTGCTGTTCAAGCCGCAGGTGCCCGCTGTATAGACGTCATGGGCCTTCTACAGGGCGAGTGTGAGTCGTAGCACGTTTGCACTCTCTCACCACAGCTGATGGCGCCCCCAGACCAGTCAGACCGCCCCCGCGACCCGCCTCGCCCCACGCTGCATGGGGCTGACGGTGGCTGAGGGGCCCTCTGTGGAGCCTGAGTTCACGGGGTGCCCAGCCACCCGCCGGCTGAGGCGTGGCCACAGTCCTGCAAGCCGAGTCCTGTCCACCATCCCGCGAATCTTTTGCAGGCAGGACGAAGGCGGGTCCCTGCGCCACCGAGGACGTGACAGCTTCCCCTCACCCGGACCCCACGGAGCTCCTCCCCCACCTCTGACATGGGGGTGGTCGCTCCACTCTGTGGGTGAAGGTCCCTCCCTGTCAAGTGACCTCCTGGGACCAGCCAAATCCCTGAACAGGGCCTCTGAGCACGGGCCTCCCGGAGGTCCCCGGAACGACTGGACATGGTCTCTGTCCACAGACAGGCAACGGCGCAGCAAGACCTCGAGCATCTGTCCTGCCATACGGTACCGACTGCCACGCGGACAATGCCCACGGAATCTAGGGTAGGAGTCCGACTGCCCATTCACAGACATTTAAGGAGCTTTTGGGACCAACCTAGTCTTGGCCTCAGAACCGTTTCTTCGAACAAAATTGTGCCCAGGAGCCCGACCTAAATGCGGGAGGCACAGAGAGTGGGGTCACCTCACCACCCTCACTCAAGCGAAGGCTCACACCCCAGGTCCCTCGGGAGACGCACACAAAAACCGCACTGAGGGGCACCTGGGGGGCTGAGCTGGTTCAGCCTCTGACTCTTGACTCGGCTCAGGCTGCGCTCTCAGGGTCCTGAGATGGAGCCCGGCGTCAGGCTCGGCGCGCCGACCGGAGTCTGCTCCAGAGCTCTCTCCCTCTGTACCCCACCCCGCTCCTTCTCTCTCTCTCAAAATAAAATCAAATAAAATAATTTAAAAGAGGAAAAGCCTAACATCACACCGCGCTGAGGATGGGGCTCAGGGCACACTCCCCCCAATATGGTGCCAGGACACCAGTGT
The DNA here is from genome assembly GCF_922984935.1 of Meles meles. Lineage (NCBI taxonomy): Eukaryota > Metazoa > Chordata > Mammalia > Carnivora > Mustelidae > Meles > Meles meles. The sequence continues at coordinate 1,281,635 of NC_060075.1, read as the reverse complement.
TTCCAGCCGAAGGAGGCAGAGACAGCGCGGGAAGGTCTCTCTGACGACCCCGTCCTCCCTGAGGCAGGTCAGAAGACGCTCACGAGACAGCCCCCACCCCGCCCCCGGACACAGGGAAGGGAGAGCCCGGAGCTTCTAGACGGAGCGACTTGGAGCAGAGTCCCTCCACGTGCTGCCCTTACCACGCGCTGCTGAAGCACCTGCGCCCCCCGTGACGGTGCAGCCCGCGTCGAATCCCGCGTCAAATACTGGGGTCTAACGGTCTCTTCGGGTCTTCGTTTCCTTACGCTCCCACGTCAGGTGCAACTCGTACATCTGTGCGCTTTCCTCCTGCTCGTCTGTTTGTCCGTGTAACTGTCGGACCCAGCCCCGGACCCGGGGGGGTGAAGAAAACGTCCCCTCCCTGCGCTAGATGGGAAGGTTTCCTTTTTTGGAATCTGGACAAACGGCCACCCCTCGTCTCTAGGTGACAGGGGCTCGTGACCCCCCAGGGCAGCCCCTCTGTGGCCGACTCTCAGCACTCAGTCCAAAGCAGGTGAAGCATGGGCCTCCCACGAGCCTTCGCTGGGTTCCTGAGCCTCGGGAATGAGGCCGAGCCTTGCGCGCCAGCTCTGCTCCTGCTGAGATGCTGGGTGGGTCAACCCCGCAGCTGCATGTCCGTCACACTTCGAGAGATCACACCGTCCTTGTCGCAGACGCACTTCTGGGAGCCAGACTCAGGAGTCTGCCCTCCCGGTGACAATCACCTGCATCATCTTCCTTCCTATCCAAGTTTGTCTTGTGATGTTACAATTTTTTGGAAGAAATATGACTTTATCAATTTGAAGAAAACGTGAACACTTTCAAGATGTCACAAGTCAGATCCTGAAATACGTCAAAACACCCCGTCTCTTAGGAACGCATGCACCTACTTGAAGCTGTTCACTTCCTTTTCGTCTAGTTTTGAGATGTTTCCATGCGGCTTCAAGGGCTTTAGCTCCGCCGTCTGTCGCCCACGCACGTGTCCCCAGCACCTGGGAGAGAGACGGCCGAGCTTCTAGAAATCAGCCTCCGCCGCACACCAGTCGGGAAGCCGCGGCGGGGCTCACAGCAAACGCAGCTCCGAAGACGGGAACCATCAGAGCAGGCCGAACCCCGCACGAGGGAGTAACATCGGAGAAACAGACGCCGGCAGCTTTTAGGAAGTACCTCCACTTGCCCCTTTGTTCCATTTTCACTTTCCGAGACCAGCCCCCGGGCGACGAGCACCGTGCCTCCGTCAGGGGCAGCTTCTGGACGCAGATGGGTTTGGGAGAAGTCTGGGGGGACGTGGGGGTCCCAGGCAGGAGAACCCACCGGAAGGACCTCAGCCAACTTCAAGGTGAGGCAGCACCACCGTGTGGGTCTCTAGGCCCCCGGAGCATCAAGGAAACCCCAGGGCTGCTGACAAGACAGGGGGCGCCCGGGGTGCAGTGGGTGAGCCCCCGTGGCCAGGTTCCCATTGGGGCCCTGAGGGCAACGCCTCAGGTGGGCAGAGGAAAGGAGCCAGCACTGTGGCGGTGGGCTCGCAGGCCCACCCCCCTGAACTGACGACCCCCCTCCCCACCCCCTGCGTCGCCAGAGCTCCCCCGCTGGGGCAGACCCCCACCCACGGGTGAGAAGGACGGATCCAGAAGGAGCAGAGGGCGATCCCTTCACGTCTGAATGGTCACCTTCACAAACTGCCCGAGTGCAAGTCAAATCCCTGCGTGTTGGCCCGATCCAGCACGCAGACAGTGTGATGCCAACAGGGACACGGTTTCTGTCAGTAAGACGGGGAGCCTGGGGACAGCGACGGGCTGGCAGGGAAGTCAGGCGTCCTGCCCACTTTGTGCAGACCTCCAAGTGCAGAAATGTGGGGCGAGGGGGCACAGTGAACACATCGGTCTGGAGACCTAAATTCGGGGTCACCATCCTGTGAAGAAGGACAAAGCCAGCGTCTGGATGATCCCTCGCGAGGCCGTACAGGGTGAATGAGAAGACTGTGCCCAGTGGGCGGCCGTTGGAGACCCAAGGTCACAGCAGGGCCCCCCACACCGCCAGGCTTCCACAGTCCAGGCTGGACCAGCCAGAGGACAGGAGCCTCGGCACAGAAAGGGGCTCTGGCTGCGGCAGCCACGGGTCAGACGGCACCGTCCTGACAGGGCTGACGGGAGCGCGGTGAGGCGCCGGGGCAGGAAATGCGCACGGAGGTTGGTGGGTTTGGCGGTGAAGGGCTCTGGGGTCAGAGGTCCTATCTGGTGTCAGCAACATGGGAAACGCCCAGTGTGTTTGCTGACAGTAACGAGCCAGAGGACGAGGGCCAGGAAGCAGCAAGGACTGGACAGGTGCCCTCTGAGCCCGGGAAGTCCCACACGCTCACTCCAGCTGTGGTTCAGGCACAGGAGGGCGCAGGGCTCTGCCCCGAGCCGTGCACGTCAGGATCACAGACCAGGGGTGGTGGGTGTGGAAGGAGGAAGGAGGAGGATTTTAAAGGACGTGTCCTGGGCAGGTCCAGGCAAATGAGCGTCCTTGGAGACGACCGCCTGGCGGTGCCGAGTGCTCGTCTGTGGTCTGCGGTGGTGAGTTTGTGGTCCGTCAGCAAGCAGGGGCGGGAAAGCCAGGGAGACACGCCCGCGACCCAGAAATGGGGGGTGTGCGCGGAAGAAGACAGACATTTTCACGAAAGCGCGAGGTTCCTGACGACACGCGCGTGCCCCTGTGTGCAGGCGGACGGGACGGCGGCACGAGCGAAAGAGGAGGTGATTCTGCGGGAGGCCCACGGAGGTGGGGGTGAGCCCACGGGCAGCTCAAGAGAGAAGCGGACTGCAAGGTGGACGAGCTCAAAAGCCCCAGAGCAGGGAGGGCAGGGGGCTGGGACAGAGAGGAGGACGAGGGGACGGCGGCATGAGGCTCTCCAGACCGAGGAGAGAAGTCGTCACGTGGGACGGAGCTGGTTTGCTCCCCTCAGACAAAGCCCAGCGGAGGCGACGGCAGGCTTTGTCTTCCGAGTGGACGGTGAGCCTTGCCTCGCAGAGGACCCCGGCTTCCAAGGAAAGGGGAGCTCCACGAGGCAGGTTCGTCTGTCCCAGGCCCGGCTGTGACCGGTCCTTACACAGTGCCTGGTGCACAGGAGGGCCCAGCGCGGATCTGCAGGATGACGTGTGCTGAACGGAGCGCGGCGGGAGCTGCTCACTGTCCGCACATGGACACTGGACGCAGCACAGCCACACGACGCCACACGACGCCACGACCAAAGGGGAGGACGGGTCATCTCCAGACTCGGAAACCAGCAGAGACAAGAGGACGTGTCATGAGGGGGCTGTTCCGGCTGCTCTCAGAGTCCACCTCCTCACACAGCCCGGGCTTGTGTGTCCACACGAGGACCACGCGCACCTCTGGTGGCGGGGGGGCAGAACCTGGGAGAGCGGCTCGCCGGGGAGCGGACGTCCGGACGGCGCCCCAGACGGCTGTGAGGGCCACCAGCGGGCCCACGCCCCCTCCATCTTCCAGGCGACTCAGCGAGGGGGAGACTGCGGGTACCCGGTCTGGCACCAGAGGGGAGACCGCGGAGGCTGACATGCAGGGAGGGGAGGACGTCCCCTCCCGGGGCTGCAGCAGCACCACGAGGACGGACACGAGGACGGACACGAGGACGGACAGGAGGACGGACAGGAGGATAGACGGGAACACCAGGCCCTTGGTTCCCTCACAGACGGGCAAGCCACGGAGGCGGAGCCATCGGACAGGCGAGCAGCCTGGGGAGGGGTTGACCGACGACCGACGCAGTGGGGTTTGGCCCAGAGCCTGGGGGGAGGGGGGGGGGGCGAGGACCCTCGGAGCCAGAACAGCCTGTCCTCCACCAGCCACAGCACCGGCTCCACTGACGACCGGGTTTGCTCCCACGCTGTCCAGCATCCAGCCCATGGGCTCAGTCCTCGCCTGTCCCCTTTCCCGAAACTGCCGGAGGTCGTGTTTCTCTCAGGAAGAGGAGCTCTGGGATCTCCGTGGGCCAACCCCACAGCAGAGCCTGCCTGGCCCACACGGCAATCTCCCCTCCCCCGGGGCAGCACAGCCGGCCCCCACGAAGCCCGTGGACCCTCGTGGGGAGAAGACTCATGTCCCTGGAGCTTTCTTGGCAGACGTTCTCCCTGGTCACCTCCTGGGGAAACGACGGGCACCAAAAGGGGTTCCCACCCGACAAGGATGTGGCAGGAAAGGAACGAGGGGCTTCATGCCTTCACTGCCCCCGAGACGGGCAGCACATTCAGAACCTTCCAGCACGATTCCAACCCTCTGTCCCTTCAGGGCCCTTTCTGCCACCGGCCACTGTTCATTGCCCAGGTTTTGGCGGGTCTCCGGCCGCCCCCGCTCACTCCCTGCCGAGACCACGGCCGTCTGCGGCGGGGCCCAGAGTGGGACGTCCTCACTGGACGTGCACTCCGTGCTCCTGGCCACGGCCTGCAGGCACGGAGAGGGTCTCGGTCCTAGTGAGCCTTTGCTGACAGGTTTCGTCCAGTGACCCTGCCCTCCGCCCGCTGGTCCCGGAACAGGAGCGCACGACTTGGGCCACTTTCTCCTGGAGGCTGTTCCCGCCCGCCGGCCCCTCGCGCAGCTCAGGAGCCCGTCCGCGGGAACAGGCAGTTAGACTCTTCCTTCAAGAGCCAGGCCTCCCTGCTGCCGGGGGCTCCCTGAGAAAGCGGCGCGGCCCTGAGGGGCTCTGCGGAGGGCGTCCCTCTGGGAGCGAGGAGCACCCACGAGGAAGCCGCCCCGCACCAGCTGGTCATCCGGAACGGCGAGGGCCGTGACATCGAAACTCGACCACCGCGCAGGGTGTCGGGGTCCGCGCGGCCTCACACGGCCCAGCACGTGCGCTGTTCTGCCCGCGGTTCACGCAGGCACCGGGGCGACCACAGCGTTAGCGGCCGATGGAGGGCCTGGTCACGTGCCCTCGACCCCGACACAGCCGCTTCACGAGGTCGCGTCGCGGAGCGTCCCCAGTGTCCGGCGCGCCGACCCAAACAGTGTCCTGCGACGCCCCAAGGACAGAGCGCCCCAGGGGCTCGCGCCATATGCTCAGCAGTTACGCCACCTCTGGGGAGGGAAGCTCGTGTCCCCTGCACGGCAGCGTTTCCCGAGCCGGGACGGCCGTTCTCCGTGACGAGCCGGACGCCGACCGCAGAGGCAGCGCACACCGGCGCCCGCGTCCTGAGGCCCGTCCGCCGGCCTGCCCCGCCCCCGCCAGCCACGCCCGCCTCGGAGGCAGCCGCGCCGGTACTCACCGACCCGCTCCCGGCCCGCACGATCTTCAGTCCAGACGCTCGTTCTAGCTCGTCCCTGCCGTCCGCTGTGGGGAAGAGAAGCACAGAGTCAGCCCTTCGCGGACGCCCTCAGCCTCCTCCACCGCGAGACGCCGCATCGACGCAGCGCGCGGGCGGCCTGGTTCAGCGCGCGCCGTGAGCCGCCGGCCCCGAGCGCCAGCCTGCGCTGCCCACCAGGGGCGACGCACGGGCCCAGCCCTCCCGCGGCCTTCGGCGTCCTCTACGACCGTCACCCGGGAACCCAACACAACTGTCGCGAAAACCCGGCGAGACGTCGTTGCAGACGCTCTCCGCAGACACAGGGTCTCATCATGCCGCTCGCTCCGTGCGTCCTCGCTGGGACACGTTCCACTAACTGGCGTCCCCAGCTCACGAGGAGACCCGGAGGGCGAGCCTGGCTGTGTGCATGTCCCAGCACGGCTGGGGGCTGTCCTCGTCCCGTCTCCCTGTTCCCCACCTACGAAGAGACAGACGGGCGGAGGACGAGCCGCCCCCGTCAGACCAGGAGACACGCGCTCCGGAAACAAGCAGCGGACGGAAGTGAACACTCAGGAGTCCCGGCGCCGGCGCCACAAGCCCCGGCCCCAACTTGGTCGGGAAGACCTTGTATCACAAAGCAACTGATCTGGGCTTACAAATCTGTAGAAATGGTCTTTTGGACAAAACCCGTGTCATTTGGAAATGGAAAACCAGGAGGAACAGACTTGACTGTACAGAGCCTGAGCGTGAAGAGTGCCAGGCCACTGTGGCCAACGCCAACGAGAACGAGATCGATCACTTCCCCTTGTCGCGTCCGCCCCGTTAACCTGGTGATGGGGCTCTCTCTTGTGCAGGCGTGGGGTGAGCTGCTGTTACGCCCGTCTGCCCCTCCTGGGGGCCTTCCGTTGTCCCGTGGGAAGTTTCCCCTTGGACAAACGCACGTTCCTTGTACAGGCAGGTGGTTATCCCCGCACAGGGAGGAGGAGGGCCGCACAGCCCCATCTGGTTCTGAGCTGCACGGGGCTGTGCGGGAGCAGGGGGAGGGCAGGCGAGGCGGTGGCCCAAACAGAAACACTGACTGGAGGAGGACAGTCTTCACGGGACAGAGTACAACGCGATCGATTTCAATGTCCTTCAGCGAACAGAGAAAACGTCTTGCCAGATGGCGAGCTACTTTTGGGGGGAATAACAGTGAACTCTTGGATAGGCTGAGGGACAGGAAGCACACGAAGGCGGAATTTAAAAAGTTCTCCGTTTACTGCCCCCAAGCAAGGACAGACACTCCAGACAGCCCGGCCATGTCGGCGCAGGCAGCGCAGTCCCAGAGTCCGCAAACCTCCTATGGGGGCAGGCGGCGGGCGGCCGGGGCTCTCCAGCAGCCCTGCGGTGAGGATGCTGCCGGGACCTCCTTAAGGAAACGGTCCCGGCTTGTGCCAGCGAGTGTCCTGTACAAGGCAGATGGCCAGGGATGGACCCACAGGCCCGTGTCCCCCACAAGGGCCGGAGGCCGAATGCTGGAGTTCTCTGCCCAAATGCCTGCTCACTCCCTGGTCTGCAGGGGAAGGCTGAACCCTCCCCCAGAGCAGACAAGCCCTCCCTCGTGTCTCCGGTGGACACGCGCAGCCGAACTGAGCTGACCCATCCTACAGGCCCAGGAGCCTCGGAGCCCCAGGCCCTCAGGCAGGCCTCTTCCCCGCGCCGGAAACACACCGCTGACCCAGCTCGCGGAAAGCAGCGTCGGTGTCGTGCTCGTCTTCCGGCCACACTGTGTGCGGCTCACCACCGGCCCAGGAACCATGACGCTGTGTGGACTGACACGGCTTCTGCTGGCTTCAGGGCGGACACGAGTGAGGTGCGTGTGACCGGGTCAGGGTCTGGCTTCCATGTTGGTGCCACCGTGTCTGGGAACCCCCCGGTCTGAGCTCCGTTTGCTCTGCGAGCCTCATGGAGGCCCCATCCTCTCCGCATGACGTCCGTCCTCTGCTGCTCCCCTCGGGTCCTCTGCTCTGCCCATGATGCCTCCCAGTGCGACTCGACGTCCCTCAGCGGCAGGGAAAACCGCTGCTTCCTGGTGTCTCTGGACCTTCAGATCAGAAAACGCACGGGTGGACCTGGGAGTCGCATTTCCTAAAAACCTGCTTCCGTCCCCCACCGCCAGCTAGTTCTCAGGATGAGCCAGACTGAAGAGTTGTCGAAGAGAGGATTAGCGTCTGTCCTCCAAATCGTCTGTCTGGCCGTCCTCCCCGCGCTCTCTGTGAGCAGGGTGGCCCTGGTGAGCGGACACACTGTCGGGGACCACCTACGAGGCAGGATGTGGCCCTGCGTGCCCCAGGTCCACCAAGAGGGGCTCTGGACGTGCCCACGCTGCTCCTGGTGTGGCCCAGCGGGATCACGGTGACAGGGGGACCCTGGGAAAGTGTGGGAGGTCCCTGAGCGTACCTCACCGGCCGTGTACTCGTGACGGACCGGAGAGGCAGGTGACCCGCCGCTGTCACCTCAGGACGTCACGTCTGTGCTGTGATAATTCACTCGCGACATCCAGCCGACCCCTCCGCTCTCCAGTTCCTTTGGCCTGAGGCAGACAGTTGGCCGCTCCCGCGCGCAGGCCTCTGACCGTCTTCCCCACACGTGGCTGTGCACACACACGACAAGGACGGGCCGAGGCACAGTCCCGTGGTTGGACCCACGCTTCAAGGCGGTACGACCCTCGAGACCTGCACCCGCTGCCCTCGTTCAAGAAGCCGGGGCTCTGTCCCCAGATGCTCCTCTGTCCACATCTCCTTGTTTTCCATGTGAGCGGCTGGGGTACTGCTGACTCCGCCCCGGCTCCGGGGCCCCCCAATGCCGCCGTGGGCCCCCCTCAATGCTGCTGTAGGCCCCTCTCAATGCTGCGTGGGCCACGGTGCTTCGGAGAGAGCCTGGGGCCGTGTGTCCTGCCTGTGGGAACTCGCCGGAGATCGGCGGCAGCGCCGCGCCCCCTGCGGCTCCCTGAGGAGCCTCATGGGGGGTTTCCTGCCCCCGTCCGCAGCCCCTGGGGCAGCCGGGGGCCGTGGCGCCTGGGGCCTGTGGTCTTCTGTCCCTTCGCAGGCTTGGGGTCACGTCGTCTCTGTTTTGTCGGAGTGAGGGCAGAGCCGGCCTTCGGGCCTCTCCTCATGCCATCCTGGGGTGCGCACGGTCTCCCAGGACCTGCTCCAGGGGGCCCAGGCCACGTATGCTTCCTTTCTGAATCCCCTCCGCGGGGCAAACGGCACCAGGAAGATCCGTGGCCTCGCCCGGCCCCCGCACGGCTGCCCCCAGGCCCGCGGGCCGTCTGTCCGGCCGCCATGCCGCTCCCGCCACGCCGCTGTCTGCGTGGAGGCCACATCCTGGGAACGCCACGCCGACGCTGCCGTGCTTTCCAGGCTTTGGCTAAAAGGCGTTTTGAGGAAAAGGAATGCGTTGCTCCTGCCGGGCCTCTGTTGAATGTCGGCTGTGGGTTATTTCGACGGCCCAGTGTGGATGCGGAGTTGGTAGGACCAGGAGGCAGAGACCCTGGGAGAAGCTGCTTTAATAACACCAAGAACGGTGTATAAAGCCCATTTTTATCTTCACTGGAGACAAAGAGTGTTTCCAAACACAAAAAAGAAGTCCTTTAAAATTAAATTTACTAGATGAGGATATGCAAACGACCTGGAGAAGCAGAACCCTACAGTGTTCTCAAAGGGCTACAATAGCCTATTTAATCCGTGTTTTCACGTCTCAGAGGAATTCCTGGCGCTGGACGATTTATGCAGGACTCCCTGTAATTAAGCACGAGGCTTCCGTGGGGTGACTTTGCCGCTCTCTGGCCCTGTCACTTTAACTGAAGGGTGTGCACAGCCCTTCTGTGATCTAAATGGGGGCCCGACAGCGAGCGGCCCCGTCTGGGGAGCTCCCCGGCTGCTAGCAGAGCTGGAACCACTATTCCTGGGGCTCAGGCCTCACCCACACTCTGCTGCACGGTTATACCCGGGGGGCATCCGTGAGAGGGAGAGAAGCCTCAGGGTCATTCGGGGACCTCAGAGAGGGCCTGCTGGACCCGCCTGGGGTCAGCCCCCGAAAGCAGCACAGCGCTGTGCCCTCTCCTTCGGGATGACTCCCTGCTTGGAACCCGCCCAGCTGGAGCCTATCCAGGGAGGGAGGAGAGCGGGTCTGTCCCGTGCAGCAGGTGCACGGCCCCTGGCCCTGCTGCCTTGTCCACGCCCTCCTTTCCTTGGTGGCGGCAGAGAAGTGTTAGGGGGTCAGGGGTCCCTGAGCCCCCCAGTCCCACCCCAGAAATAACACGGCGCCCAGACTGCTGAGGGCAGAGCGTCTTCTTCGGCAGGAATTAGAAAGAAATGGGAGCTGTCCCTGCTTGTTCATTCTTTCCCCGCACGTGCCTTTTCTAAGAAGCAGCCAGAGTCCGGGGCAGCAGCCGTGGGCCTGACCCCTCTCCTGCCGCAGGGTGCCGCCGAGGGCCCGTTTCTATAAGCCACTCTCCACACGGTGACAGGTGTTTGGGGAGACAGGAGGCCTCTGCTCACACGGGTTTGGGAAGCACAGAGCTGAACACAGCCAAACACACGTACACACACCTGCCGGCCTTCTCAGAGCCGTCAAGGTGCTGCGTGCCTGGTGGCGTCTGGCACTGGGGGTGTCGCCGACAGACTGGGGACAGCGCAGACCGTGGGGAGGGGCTGGAAGGCGAGGACGTCCCTGCGGCGGGCACTCACGGTGCCCCCCTGACCCTGAGGAGCGCAAGACTCTCAGAGGAGACGGAGCTGCGACTCCCGCGACCGGCCAGGAGCCCCGGCCAGAGGCTGGCAGGTGGCCCGGGGAACCCCGTCGGTTCGGGGAGGTGGGCCATGGCCCCCACAGGCAGCCATGTGCAAGCCGGTCACGGTCACCGTGGTGGGGGGAGGGGCCTGAGGGTACGGCCGGGGGCCATGGGGCTGGGGGAGGGCAGATGTCACGACGGGCCCTGGTCTGCGGCTGCGAACCTTCTCGTGGGCGTGCAGGGACCCTTGCTCGAGAGCCCTTCCTGCTCACCAGGCTCTGCAAACGGGCGTGTCCGGACACTGGGCCTGGAAAGGATTCTTTGGGCTAATTACGTATCCGTGGCTCATTGGGCGTCCTGGGTCGCTCCGACCTGAGCAGCAGGCGGGAGACTGGGCCTCGCCTGAACGTCCTCGTGCTCTCGGATCCACGGCAAGCCCCAGCCCCGAGAAGGGGGTCCTCCTCCTTCACAAATGAGGTGCCCCGGGTGGGGGGGCACTGGGCTCGCTGCTGTCCCCACGGAACCCGCACGAGTCGCGCCACACGGAGTCTCCCCCGAAGCCAGAAGGAATTTATCTTCACGACGACGACGACGACCGGATTACATTTCAAAACACAGAATTACAAACTCCTCCTTCCGAGTATTTCTGATCTGAAGCTCGTTATCTATTATTACATTTGTTGTATACCTTTAGTCATCCATTTTGGGTGTTGCTACAGAAAAATTCCTTTTTGAAGATATATACGTAATTTTAATGTTTGGTTTCTTATGTGCTTTGTATTTTTCATCAAAACACCCTCTCATTTTATACTCTGCATGCAATCACACTTGGATCATTTCCATCTAAACGCACAGATTTTATGAACTCTTATTAAACACTATAATTAGCGATTTTCTAAAAAAAGGGGAGCAGAGACATTTGTAAATAAATGTGCGATCATCGAGAATCACGTCTTTATCACTCACCAAACCCTGCCAGCGCAACAAGAAGCCCCAACATGCATGACGAGAACTGCGTGCAGCCGTCTTGCATTGCTTGGCTGACTTTCAGAGTAAAAGTTAGCTCTACGCATATTTAAACAAACTTTTTTCATTATGAATATATGCATTCAAAGTACGAAGATCAGATTTTTTAACGGCTCGTTAACTTGAGGCAGACATTTACGTACTAGAACCCTGGCATAGGGCCTCCATGTGGCGGTGCCTTGGGGCCCTCCAGCATCCATCCCTCGACGGCCAGCACAGAAGACTCGCGGTGCCTGGAGGAGGAGGCAGATCATTCCGTCTCTCCTCTCTGCAAAGCCCTACCTCGGGGTCCCAACAACACAGGGTCCATGGGGCAGGCGCAAAGCTTTCCCAATCTGACCCCAGGCATCTGTGGCTCCTTCTGTCCTTGAATGCCCCTGGGGTATGAGCCTGCTTTAGGCCTTTGAAGAGCTGCTTGCTCCGGGGGCCCAGGCCCCGCAGGACTCACCACCCTCTCGGGTGGGTTTTGGTCTGTCCAGTGTGAGCAGCAGCCTCGCTGGACGGCGCACTTGCCCTTCTTCCTGCCTCGCCCGCTAGGATGTGAGCCGCGACAGGATAGCCCCGGTGCCCAGGACAGCGCCAGGCACACAGGAGGACACGGGGGATGACTTGCCAACGGTCACGTGACTGATGACCTGAACCAGCGCGGGCAGTCGCCGGCGGTGGTGGTGCCCCATGACCGTGACTGCATGTCACCACTGTGTCACTGGCACTGGCCTGTGCTAGTTTTGGAACCAAAGTGTCAATCCAAGAGGGGCCCCGAGATGCCCTCCTGGACGTCTCCTGACGGGCAGGGCCTGCTGTCCCGTGAGCGCTGGTTCGAGCCCGAGTCCAGACGTGGACGTGTCCTTGTGCGCCACCCTCCCGTCTTCCTCGCAGCCACACAGAACTGGGCTGTTGGCGTCAGAGCGAACGAGAGCGCAACCGTCCCGCGCTCCTGAACGCTGGTGGGCGCGGACGCTCGCTTGGATCCTCGTGACGGCCCGGCAGTAGCACACGAGTCTGGAGTGGCCACAACGTGAAACACGGGAAGATGCTTGGATGGCAACCGTTTCGGGTCAAGTGTTCTGAACGTAAATATTTGGATATTTATTTTTGCTAACCGTCAGGCAGAGCTAAAGTGACCGTGGAACAGAACTGCTGTCCCAGCAATTATCTATGACAGAGACGCCACTTAAGGCTTAATTCTAAGGGGGAAAGCAGAAGGGGGGGTGTACACTGCCTGTCCTGTCCTTGGCTGGAAACGGGCCCTCTCTCGGCCTCCTTGGTGTCCAGAGGTGCTGGGCAAAGGGAGCTGGGAGTCGCCTGTTCCCGGAAGAGGAAAGGGGCAGCCAAGGTCTGTGTCACTGTGCCCAAGGCCGATGCCCGGCCCCCGACAGCCCGAGGACGATGCCCGGCCCCCCACAGCCCTGCACCCGAGCCAAGTCTTCCACTACGCCCCCTCCCGTGCGGACACAGGCCACCACAGACAGCGGGAGCAGCGCAGCGATGCTCGTTTCCGCACAAGCAGCCCAAGCCTTGCTCAGACGTGATTCCGCAGAGAAGGGAGATGCACGTTCGCTTACGCACGCGCAGCAGACCGCGTTCTGCTGAACACGTCACCAACCCTGCCACGGACCTCGCGGCTGCCCCTTGATGACCTTCTCTTGATAGTTGGAAATGTTACTTGTTGATTTGTAATTCAAAAACATCAATGTTTTCTACTTATGTTTAATTAAATATCAGAGACAATGAATATTTATAAACACGTGCTGGTTCTAAGGCACAACGACAGCCCAGGCCCATGACTCCGACGCCCTGGGAGGAGCCGAAGCCTGAGGGTCAAGTGCAGCCTTCGTGCCCCCGACCCTCCTGCCCATCAGACCTCCCTCCCTGGAATTCTGGGTCAGAGCCTCCTTTCCTGGACACTTTCTGCACGTGTCGCTCACTTTTGCTGGGTTTGAATGCCACAGCAGGGGGTAACAACACGTAGGTTCTCTCCGACCGGCTTCGGCTGCTGTCAGTCCCGGGTCCCGGGCGGTTTCGCGTGGCGATGTGGTCTGTGTGCTCTCCCTGCTGCGGGGCTGCACCGCGGGTGTCCGGAACACCGTCACCTGTGTCCCCTGAAACACCCAATCCAGTGGACAACCCCATGGTTCCTCCCTCTGTTCACACCAGGTCCCACCTGGGACCACCAGGAGCGTCCTCGCCCACGTCTCCAGCACACGACAGACTTTTCTCGGTGGAGTCGCTGAACATAGACGTCCCACGGTGACGGTATCCATTCCCACTCCTTTGCTCAGGCTGTAAAGGTCTGCGTGGCTCCAGACACCCTCCGTGTGCTGGACTCCGTGTGCCGGACTCCGTGTGCCAGACTTGCGCCAGCAGCCTGGGGGTCCGTGCCTGCCGCACGGTGCTTTCCTTTGACCTCTGGTCAGGGTCTTCCTGGGTGTCGGCACCATTCATGCTTCCTCCCACGCAAAATTCGTGTTGGTGCTTTTTGCCCATTTTTCTGTTGGATTATTTGACTTTTCCTTATCGCTTTGCAGGGTTTCTTTAAACATCCCACATGCTAACACTTTGTCAGTCGGTGGGTTCTCACTAGTTTATCTCGGTTTGTGGTTTGGCTTTATAAATTTCCCAGTAGTTTCTTTGAAGGTCTTATTTACTTATTTGAGAGAGAGAGGGAGCATGAGCCGGGGGAGGGGCAGAGGCAGAGGGAGAAGCGGGCTCTCCGCTGAGCAGGGAGCCCCATGTGGGGCTCAACCCCTGGACCCTGGGATCACGACCTGAGCCGAGGGCAGACGCCCAACTGACTGAGCCACCCAGGCGCCCCCATAAATATCCTAGTTCTGAAACACTCTAAATGATCATTTTCTTTAAGGTGTGTGCTTTGGGTACCTTGTTCAAAAACTCTCTCTCTTCTGAGATTGCAGAGTTGTCATTCTCTACATTCTTCTAAAAGACTACGTTCTGCTTTCCCACGCCAGCCCAGGAATGGATTTTGTGCACGACGAAAGGTTTTCCTCTGACTGAACACTCAGTCTTCCGAGGATAATTTGCTGAAAAGGCCACCCTTCCCTCTGGTCTGCAAGGCCAACCCCATCAGATCCTCAGGAAGGTGGGTCCCCCCTCGGGTCCTGCATCCCCGTCCCCAGGCGCTCACCGTCCGCTGTCCCCCGGGCCTCTGTGACCTCCCAGGAAGGCAGACCCTCGCTCCTTCTGCGGGCGCCTGGCCACTCTCGCTCTCTGCACTTCCTAGCAAGGACACCAGAATCAGCCCATCAAGTTGCCAAATCAATATAAAAATTAAAAAAAACAAATCTGCTGGGATTTTGGTGAAAATTTTGTTGAATCTGCGGGTTTTGGAGAATTGTCATCCTTCTCATCCTCTGATGTCACGAACCTCACCATGGACTTGCATCTTCCTTCGCATCTTCTAACCGTTTTATAATTTCCTCCACAAAAGTCTCATACATTTAAATAAAATATTGATTCCTGGCATCTTATTATTTAAAATGGTAAACGATGATCATATTTTTAAAACTGCATTTTCTAAGCTTTTTTTTAAGTACAGAAACGCAATTAACTTTTCCCATGATCTCACACGCAGCAGCCTCTCGTCGAATACTAGCAATTTACCTGGATTTTGCGTTGTGTGTCGAATAAACAAATAAATAATGGGGCTGCCTGTAAACGGTGTGAGCGTCTCCCCCTTTCCCATGAAACCTTTTCCTTTTTCTCTCCCACACGGCGGCCGGGCCCTCCCACAGCCTCCTCGGTGGACGTCCGCCACGAAAAGGAGTATTTTCAGTGTTTCCCTGTGAAGGAAGACATCCGTAGGTGGTGGTTGTTGTTTTCATCAAGTTAACAACCCTGTCCTGTTTCTAAGGAATTTTGTTATGAACAAATGTTAAATTTTTTATCAAAATTTATCAAGAAAACTAATTGTTCTTCTTGAATTACTAACGTGCTCAGTTACATTCACTCTCTAAGGACAAAACTTGAATTGTTCAGGATGAATTTTTTTAAAAAACTGCTAGATTTCGTCCCTTGCATTTGACTCAGTTTGTGCGTCTGTGCTCCTGTGGGAAGTCGGTCTCTAACTTCTCTTCCCGGCAGTATCTTCCTGGGGCTCGGGTGCTGGGCTGCCGCCTGGGGCGTGGAGTGCCATGGGGCGACCGCGTGGCGTGCCATGGGGCGACCGCGTGGCGCTGGGTTAGTTTGGGTACGGGCAGCGGCTTCTGCACGGCGTGTGGGCTGGCACACTCTTTGCAGGAAGACGTCCAACCACTAGTTCCATTTCGTTCTCTGTCCTCGGACCATTGCGGTTTTCCGGGCTCCACGTTGGCCCTGTGCTCTAACTTCCTAAACGCACCATCCCAACATTGCTCGCGCCACCCCTCCTTTCTGTTCCGAGGACACGCCTCCCTCATTCCCAGCATTATTTCTGTCTTTTCTCACTTTTATCCCGATCGTTGGTGACACACACTTTCCAACTCTGTTTTTTCCAAGAGGAAAACTTTTGCTTTTCTTCCCCCTTGGTCTGTTGGGTTTGCTGTTTGCGTCTGCATGTTTGTGTGGGTTTGTCCTGCCTTCTACTGTGTTTGGGTTTGTTCTTCTTCCAAATTCTTGAATTTAGCACTTAATTATCTTCACGTCTTGTTTCTTTTCTAATACGAACAGTGAAGGCAACAAATGTCTCCTGACTATCCCGTCTCAGGGCAAATCGCAGGTACGGACCTACCGTCCCATATCCCGTGACTGTGGAGTTCCATTCTGACTTTATCTTGGACCCACCGACTGCTTTTTAGAAAAAATTAAGAATTTTCCAGACTCATGAGTGAGGTTCTTCTTTTACTCATTTCTGTCAGTGATGGCGTTGCCGAGAGTGTGGTTTGTGGGACGCTGATTCTCACAGATGTTCTGTGTGCGTGAAGGGGCACCAGAGCCCCACTCACCGGGACGCCGCTCTCCACCTGCTCCCGGCTCCGAGCTCCCCACCACGTGGCTGAGATCTTCAGGGCCCTTCTGGCTTTTTGGCTTGATTTCTCAGTTACCGTGTGAATTTGACTCTTTCTCCTTGTCATTCTATCCAGTTTCGTTGATACATTTAGGCTATTTTCTCACGGCATGGGTTTGTGATTTTCAAAAATCCTATCATAACAGAGCGACCCGCCTTTCTTCTCAAAGTCTGTTTTATCTGCATTCAGTACAGTTGAGCCATAGTTTTTGGTTAATATTTGCTTTTTCTTAGCAATACGTACAAATGTACCTTACAAATACATCTCGTCCTTTTACCTATGTCTTTTGTAATCTCACTTGTCTGTTTGCCTGTCTACAAATCTCTGGTTTTAATTGGAATTTTAATTCACTTATAGTCACTGGGATTTCTGACCAATTTGAATTTATTTCTAGCATCCTATGATGTCTTCATGCCTGGAAGTTATCTCCTGGACTTCTCATTCGTAGTGGCTCCCAGAGACGTTACTATTCACACCTATAAAGTCCCATTAATTAATAAAGCTCTGTGCTTTCTTCCCAAAATTACAGGAACTCTCACCTCGGAACAGGGTCACCAGTCGTGGTCACCTGTGTGCAAATACTGTTTCTGACCGGCTGTCTCAGTCTGCCCGGTCTCTAGCCTGGTGGGATACCGTTGTTCTCCACCCTTCCCTGCGTTTAGACTGAGGCCCTCACTCCCTGTCTCCTTCCGCATCTCAGGTCTTCCTTACGGGATCACTTCCTTTCGTCTGTGGTAAATCTTTTAAAACTAAATGAGGAGCCATGGGGACAAGTTCTCGCTGTTCTGGAAGCGTCTTTATTCAGCGATTCCTTCCCTTCTCTTTCCTTTCTTCTTTTCAGCCGTCGTTGCTGGAAGACAGTCCTCCTGGCACAGCTCTGGGCCGACAGCATTTTCTGCCTCAGTGGCGCGAGGACGTGCTCCCCAGAAGCAGCCGCTCCGTCCGGACGGCGTCTTGGCTGCTCGGCAGCTGGGAGCATCCCTCTCTGCTCTCCTGTGGTTTCACTGCTACGGCTCTGGAGGCCAAAGGCTTTTCACTCCCGCAGACTTCCTGCATCTGGGGATGGGCGTCTTCCGTCAGCACCAACGTTCCTCAAATACGGCCTCAGCCGACTCCCCTCTCCGTCTGGAATTCCCATTAAATGTGCACTTACCTTTCTGCATTTTCCTTTTCCTTCTCTCTCAGCTGCATTCAGCAATTTCTCGGTTCCATTTATTGGTTCTGGTTCCCTCTTCAACGTGACCTAACCTGTCACTAAACTCACCTCTGGAGTTTAGAATTTCTATTATGTCTTTCATTTGTAAAAAATTCTATTGTTTTAAAAACACTTTTTGTGGAGGTGCGCGGGTGGCTCAGTCGTTAGGCCTCTACCTTTGGCTCAGGTCACGATCCCAGGGTCCAGGGATGGAGCCCCGCATCGGGCTCCCTGCTCAGCGGGAAGCCTGCTTCTCCCGCTCCCGCTCCCCCTGCTGGGTTCCCTCTCTCGCTGTGTCTCTCTCTGCCAAATGAATAAAGTCTTAAAAAACAAAAAACATAAAACATTTTTTGGTTATTTTTAGGACTCCTTTTATCTCCCTCTTGTATTTCTTTAAATGACGAAAACACATCAGTTTATGTTCTGTGTCTACTACTCACACCACCTGACATTCAAGTTTGTTCATTCTTTCAGTTTACTTTGCTGACGGTATCTTGTTTCCTGGCATGTCCAAAATCTCTTATCGTGGACTCCTACTTCTTGGTATTTTAACTGTGGGAGTCCTTGCATGTCCTTCTCCTGAGAACCTGGGAGCCGACCCGAGGCCACTTGAAACAAAAGCTTGAGCTTCCCCCAGACTATGCCGGGGGTCGTACCCGGGGGCAGCACTGCAACCTCGCGCCCTCCAGGTCAGACAGAGGGCAGGCGGGTCGCCGTGGCTTCCTAACTATTCTGAGCTGGTCCCAGCTGAAGGTGGTATCATTCGCTTGGTTTAGGATCTCCAAGAATCTGAATGCTGCCGGGCACCCGCCATGATTAAAATGGCAGCTGTGTCTTCACAGTCAGCATTCTGGGGTGTTCTCTGATCCGGAGTCAGCCCCGTATCTGTTCTCCCAGTGCATGGATGGGAACAGGGACACCCCAGCAACTGCCTGACGGCCCTCCATCCTCAACCATCTACTTAGGGAACAGTAACTAATGCAGGTTTGAGCAAAACCTCGTGGGAAACTAACTAGGAAGTGTATAAAACGTTAGATAACCCAGCCATTTTAAATTACACTCAACATAACTGTAAATACATGCGTATGAAACTGTCAGACCAAAGTTCTTTGTGATTTGTGTAGGAGCTCTTGCTTGCACCGTGAACAGGAAAGGGGAGTAACAACTCGCTGCCTGCAGAGGCCCGTGAATGGGCACGCGGGTCTGTCCCCACCCGTCGTCTGCACTTCCCTCGCACCCCGTCTCTCTCCGACGCTCCCGGGCACGTTGCCGAGTCTGAAGCCCACACCCTGGAGGGTGCACATCTCACACGAGCAGGCTCGTCTCCTCCAGGGTGGGCTCTGCCCGGGGCTGTCATGTTCTCGACCTGGCTGCAGGAAGCCAAGCCCAGACTTGAGCTCGAGGCCCTGCCTGCCTCGCTCGACCGTGGGTCATGAACAAGCACGCGTCTCCATGTGACAGACCTCTCCCATGATGATCTTTAAGTCATGAAACAGAGATGTGAGGACGGTTCTGGGAGCAGACGCGGGAGCAGCAGGACAGGAAGTCAGCAGTGAGGTCATACCTGCGCTTGGGAGGTGTGAGGGCACCGTGGGACAGATGTTCGGCCGGCTGGCCGCACTGCTCCCGGGCACGCTCGTCCCACATTCCTGAGCTGACCCAGCCCAGGAACCACGACCACAGCTGTCCACCTGCCCCCATGTCCCACGTCCCCAAAGCAACCAGGCTGAGGAGCCGCGACCACATGTCTGTCCACCTGCCCGCACGTCCCATGTCCCCGAGCTGACCCGGCCCAGGAGCCGTGACCATCTGTCTGTCCACCTGCTGGGGGCCACCACAGCAAGGACGTTTCTGTCTCCTTCTCTTTGCCATTCCAAAGTTGGGGTTTTCTTTTCCTTTTAATGCTCCACATAGACTGAAGGCACCGAACAGTTTCCAGCCCCAAATGTCCCCACTGGAGCAGAGGGTCTGGAATACATTCTCTCCTTGGAAACCGGAAGGTCGATTTGCCCAACCCCACGCCTTGGGTCCCCAAGAAAGGTCCCTTAGCCCTTGTGTTCCAGCCATAGCGGAATAAAAAAATGAGACTTTTCCTCTGTCGGTCTCTTGCAAAGTCTCCCGGGAGCAGGCAGGGCTTCTGTGAAAATGCAGCTTAGGCACACGGTAATAATAATGACAGGCTGGTAAAAGCTAATGTCAGCTTCAATTTGCAAGTCATTTTTCAAATTATTTTAATTAGATATTGTTTCAATCTCACTTACATTAATTTAATATCTGATATCAACATTTCAGTTTTCAATTTGTTCAAATGATTTTTTCCAGTCCGCCTGCTGCCTTCAGTAATTTAAAATACAATGTTTATCTTCAGCTGTTTTCAGTGCGTGGGTCCTGGCAAACTTCTATGTTCAATAAAAATGGTGGGGACGGGAGGGACCATGGTGCTTTGCAAAAATGGAAATTTATCTCCTTCTCATTTATTGCTAGACATTAAAGTAAGCAGGTAGAGCTGCGGCTAGGTGCTCATCATAATAAGATTTTCCACCAGTTTTACTGTGTAATTGGCTTTCCCAATGCAAATCTCAGTGAGATCTGATGAAGTTTTATTATTATTGTTATTAAAAGGTACCGGGATAAATAGCCACATGCCCTCATCAACATGTTTTCTGACACTCTTCAGGCACAAGGTCTGGGACCTGCCCCGCAAAGAGTCTTGTTTGCAAATGCACTGTGGTAGTGTTAGGTTCTGAGTTTCATTACACCACTCCCCAAACCTGTTAGCACAGACTCTGGTAAAGACACCCTTCGATCATGGCAAATATGAGGCTGACCTTGACCTCCACATTACAAAGTGTGGAGGAGGCAGATATCCTCAGGTGCCCTCTAAGATGAGAGAAGTCCTTTCCTCTTGAAGTTCGCAGTTAGAACACATGGAACCAAACCACACTTGCAATGTCTGAAGGGCTTACAAGAGTGAGTACACATTCCATGATCTACACGGCTGAAGACAGACACTACAAGAAACAGAAAGGACACACAGAACGTGCAGAGCAGGAAACAAGACGATGAATAAAAACATGTGTAGCTATGACAATAAATGTAAACAGGTTAAATTTTACTCCCAGGACAAAGTCTCTCACTTAAGTCAAAAGTATTATCTACAAGAAATACATCTAAAACAAATCAGGTCAGAGATATCAAAAATTTAAGGAGTAGGGAAAGTTATGATAAATATCAACAGAAATAAAAGAAGCGCCATGATGTTAACATCAAGACAATATAGAATTATAAAGTTATTTTTAAGTGAAATAAGTAAGGTAATTGGATAATTAATGTTTAAAATAATCCAGAAGGAAGGTACAGTGTGTGTGCCAAGAAATAAAACAAAATGCTGAAATTAGTAAAGAAGAACCAACGTGCCTTCCATGGTCTGAGAGATGGAAAACCCTATGGCAGTCAATGTGCAAGGCTTCCCTCATTCTGAGGACGGTGACCAGCACGTTCACTGCCTTGCAGGGAGTGCCCCAGAAGACACGTGTACGAGTGAGGAAGACTGAGCTTTACTTCAGGGCAGAAGTACCTTCCCTGAAGTCGCACGACTAATAAGTGGCAGATGGACTTGACCCTGGTCTCCCTAGCCCACGTGGGAGACACACGAACACAGCTCAGTCACAACTGATCAGACTCCACGGTGAAGAAACAAGAATACAGACGATCAGGTGTTGGGCCTCAGAGGAGACCTTTGCGAGTTCCAAATGGTCAAACGTACATAAGTGATCTAATAAAATTAAAAATTAGTAACTGCAGAAGATAAACATACAACCAGCTGGGTACTGAAAAATACATTCTTCAATGACTCTTAGGTTAAAGAAAAAAATCGAAACTATGATTGCAAAATACTCAGCAGATGATGATAGGAAAGCTTTAATCTGAACTGTGGGAGGTAACCACAGCTCGCAGCATGGTAGGTGTGGGTAGCAATGTTCACTGTTACTTAAGAAACAAGTGGACAAAACTTGGAGTTCGAATTAAGGTGTCAGAACTCGAGGGAAGGAACAGAACGAGGAAGTAAAAATATCATTAATAAACTATGAAAGGCTAGAATTGGTGAATAAATCCAAGAACAATATTTTCGACAAAAAATATGTGAACTCTTACTAGAAGTCAAATACAGAGAAAAATACGGCACCTCCAACCCTAAAGTTACCAAAAATTAATAATGAAAAAGAAAATATAACCAAAGGATGGTGAAAATTTTAGAGTTACAAGCTAATAATATTACTTATGTATAAATGTCCAGAACTCTTGAGGAATTCAACTATAAACAAAGAAAACATAAATTACAAACCGGCGAAGACTGAAGAAAGAATCTGAGTAGATAACTATGAAGAAAGAGGAAAAACAGTCAGGCGAACAGTTAGAGGAACGCATTTATTAGTCACCAGGGTCTAACCTGAAATTTAGCCTAAACTGTGTGTGTGTTTCCATGCAGGTCTATACATACACCCTTCTGGGGTTTTCGTGTGACCCTAACACTGTGAGGAGTAGAGCAGCTCCCCTGGGGACGGTGTCTCAGGCAGAGGAGCCCCACCAGGAGAGTCTGGAAGTCTACTTGCAAGCCGGTGCAGGTGTGGCGGGAGGCACCGGCCACTAGTCCCACTGCTGCCCAGACTGCGTGTGTCTGGGCAGAACAAGGTTGCATTTCAGGGACCCTCCAAACCTGGGGCTGGACCTCCCCGGGCCACAGGACATCCACGCAGAGCCAAGATCCTTCACAACAGGTGGAGTGTGGGACATTCGAGCACACTTGGTGGGAAAAAAGGCAGAGAACATGACCCACATCCTTCCGCCTGTGCCAGCTGGTCCAAAATGGGCCAGAAACTGCCCTCTGAAGGTCCTGCACATTTTGGAGGCAAAGTCAATGGGCATCAAATTTCCGAGGTCTCACAGCCCATCCCATCACTCAGCAGATAAGCGGACAGGAACACGGAGCGGTGACTTCTGCAGAACAGGCCCGACAGACAGATCTGCTGATCCAAACAAATCAGCGAGAGGGGATTCCAAGGCTACTGAGAACCCTCCCCCCTTCGGAACACCATCCGAACATGGCTTTCAGCTCCAGGAGCACCCTGAGCCGCCCCTCCCCCGACCTGCTATGGCGGGTGGCTGGCGAGTCTGGAGACCGCATCATAAAGGTTGCACGGGAAGGGGAGGGACCTCGGGAGGGGCCCACAGTGACCACGGTCTTGAGCGTTTCCCACCTCTGGAGGTGAGGGTTACAGGGCCTCACACAGTACCGCCCACCGCAGGACCAAGCGAGAGCAGGGGTGTTTGGGAGGATCCCAGGGCTTCCTGCGGGAGCAGGGGTGTTTGGGAGGATCCCAGGGCTTCCTGCGGGGGCTCTCCCTGGAGGGTGGGCTCCAGGGCTCACCCCTGCGTTTCCTTGGTACTTGGAAGGAGCTGTTCTGTGCTGAAGCATCATCAAGAATAATCCTGGCTCTGGCAGGGGCAGCTGCTCCTTCTAGACACGACCTGACTCCTGGAACCTGCACATCCCAGGATGGCTGCAGAGGTCCCTGGCTTGGGCCCGTGGCAGAGCCGGACCCCAGGCAGCTGCTGCTTACAGCATGGAAGCTTCTGTTCCGGAGCTCACAGAGAAGAGGATGCCCGGGCCTATTCCGGGGATGCCGGGCAGGAGGCCGTCTGCCCCAGCAGGCTCGAGGCCTGTCCTGCCGAGCAGGAACTCGCCACTCCATGGCTCACTGTCCAGCTCGCCCACTGTGTGATTAACATTTATCATTCCATCTTTAGGTGGCAAAGCCTTGCAGTCAGAGTCCCAAAAGGCAGATGTGAGAGTTAATGGAGAGCGAAGGCAGCTGCGGCGAGCCCCTTGCCGCAGTAGCTTAAATCTCCTCCAGAATCCAGAATCCTGCAGAGCCCACATGCCTGCGCGCGCGGTACCCACACCGTCGGAGCAGCCCACGACGGGTCCCGGCCAGCTGGGCTCCACGCTCTCCCGTGGCCCATCTGCCCCAGGTCCCTGCCGCTGGAGGCAAGCCCTGCCTGGCTGGGGCAGGCGAGCAGAAACCAGGAGGCGTCTTGTGGTCGGTGGGGGGGAGGGGGTGCTTCTCCAACTGTCAAGGGCACAGGAACGGCCTGGGACCTTGTGAAAACGCAGATTCTGACCCCCGGGGCAGGGGCGCAGAGGTCCTGCATTTCTGGCACCTTCCCCGGGCGAAGCCAGCGCTGCTGGTCAGCACGAGAGCTGTCGGAGAGAAGCCGGCAGCCGCCGGCACGGCCTGGAACAGCTGGGCAAACACGGGGTGACACTGAGGAAGGGAAGGGGGAGGAGCAGGCACTCACCGGCAGCGTTCTGCACCAGGGAGGTCCACAGCACTCCGTCTCGGCATGGCTGTTCAGCCTCTTCTCCCACAGCGAGAGCCCCACTTCCCGGCCAACTGTTCCAGGGTTTTGTCCTGATCTCCGGGACGCGCAGTGTCCCTGGGCGCACTGGTACGGAGGCCTTCGAGCTCGCGAGGACGTGCTGGCACCGACGAGTGGGTCTGATTGACATCATCCGTCTGTCTGTGTACTTACTGTCCCTCTGTCCCCCAGCTCTCTGCTACCGCAGCCCTAGCGAGCCGAGGAGGAGAAACCCACCTTGATCACGCGCGCCAGGGACCACGCAAGAGCTTTACGTCCACGGCCTCACATGGAACCCACGGGAGACAGTAACACCTCAATACAAACACTGAGAGCAGGAAGGGGTTTGAGAAATCACACGATTCGATCCCCCTCCCCTATTACGGACCTGGCCCTAGTCACGGGTCTCTGAGTAGCCACCTTGGGGCAGGTGTGCTGGGGTCCTGTGCCCTCAACACCACTGAACACCCGCACCTGATTTCAAGGGCTCTTCTCCTGCTTCTCATCCCTGGAAAGGATGTTCTCTGCCGGGGGCCCTGGAGCTCGTGCGTCCTGTCTGCCCGTGGGTGGGTGACAGCTGTCTCCACTTGTGTCTGGAACTCTGGTTCCGGGAGTCCCACCACCACAGTGCTCTGATGCGGGGCCCCAGAGGCAGGAAACAGTGGCGCCAACTGTCTGAGAGCACAGGCCGGCTGCATGGTCTGGGCGAGCTTGGTGGGCGGGAAGCAGCAGCCTGACTCGGGTGGTCTCACACTGCTCTGTTGGTGGTCACCTGGCTCGGGGCTCGCTGGACTTCCTCTTCCCCCCCGGGGCGGCTGAGTATCGGTTCTTCTCTCTCTGGTCCCCGAGATCCCGTGGCGTGCCTGTGAGTCCGTCAACGCTCCTCGGCTCACTTAAGCTCTTTACTTTCCCAATATCTTCCTTGGTTCCTCGGGCTGGATGGGGTCAGTCTGAAGTCCAGTTTGCCAATCCTTTCCTTTGCCGTCAAGTCCAAGCCATGAACTTTCCACCTGACACGTGCGTTTCTTTCCTGAGCCTTCGCTGTGGTCTTCTGTGTGTCTGGCTGTCTGCTCAGGTCCCCGTGTGCCCAGTCACGTGATCACATGTTCCTCCGACGTTCTCCGGCATACTCACAGCAGTCGTGTTCAAGTCCAGGGTCTGTGTCTAACGACCACTTCCTTTTCTTTCTCTTTTTTTTCAATCTGGATCACATTTTCCTGCTTCTTCACACATTTCCGGTTTTTCTGTTTGTTTGTTTTTTGCGGGGTGGACACTTTGATGGGAACATCATAGGAACGTAGTTACGTCTTACTAATTATTTTCTAAATTAGGATTAACTGGGAGTTATTAGTGTCTACATCCATTAGTACCCGTTTTTCTCCCGTTAGAGCTGCTCCGTTATCCTCACAATGAGCACCGACACGGCCATAACGTGGGGTTTGTAACCCACAAGCGAGCCTGTTCCTAAAGCAAGTGCCAATGAACAAGACAAAGTGAATGCGGACGTAATCTCCAGCGCCAAAGCCCCACATCTTCTCCTGCAGAGAAGCTTCTCATCACCGCGGGGCTTTACCGCAGCCCCGACCTCCCTCCTGTGTGCAGGTCCACGGGCAGAGGAAAGCTCTTCTGCCTCAGGTCACTGAAAAACATGCTGAGAGTCCCTGGGCTTAGCTCCGTCTTGTTGAGGACCCGGCACGCGAGACTGCGGGCTCTGTGGGTATCACCGCCGTCCACGCGGCTTCCCGAACTGGAACCTGTTGAACACATGCTGTCCCAGCTCCGCACACCCAGTCATCGGCAGAGACTCTTGAGGGTTCCTCCAGCAGCTCCCTGGTCACCCATCCTGGCCTCTCCTCCCACGGGGACGCCAGAGGAGGGGGGAGGCGGCGTCTACAACGCAAAGCCGGTCGCGTGAAGCCCTGTGTACAAGTCCCCAGAGACCCCGCATGTACCCCCCGCCCTAGCCTGCCACGCGGCTCTCCTCACATGCCCCGTGTTCCTGTTCCCTCAGGGGTCTCCCCGCCCACCTCTGCCTCTTGCTGGGGTCCTCCCACCTCCCTCAGCCGCGCCAGCCTCGCTCGCTGGGTTGTCATTCTTCAGTGTCTCTCTTCAGAACTCACCCAGGCACCTTGCAGG
The DNA here is from genome assembly GCF_922984935.1 of Meles meles. Taxonomy (NCBI): domain Eukaryota; kingdom Metazoa; phylum Chordata; class Mammalia; order Carnivora; family Mustelidae; genus Meles; species Meles meles. Next base: position 1,255,784 of record NC_060075.1, on the reverse strand, counting down.
ACGACTTCCTGGGACTTTTGCGACCTCGGGGCAGAGGCTAGTTCTGGGAAGGCCACTGTGCAGATCCTTAACAGAAGTGAGATTGTGAACTTGGGCCAGTCACGAGCCAGTGAGTGGAGCCCAAGGAGGTTGTGGAGGGTGACGCGGGGTCTCCTGTCTCCCGGGCACTGGGGCACCCAAGGGTGTTGATGAAGAAAGGAAAAGGTGAGAGAAGACACTGGTCTTTGATTTCTGAAGCAGATCGCCTGTGCCCTCCCTCCACCTGTACTGCCTAGTCCAGAGCCTAATGAACAGCATTTGACGAGACAATAAAGCCACCGGCCCCGGGGGCTCCAGCCTCTGAGTGCGATGCTCCAGGACGACTCTGGTAACAGAGGCCTTGGCAGAAAATGCTTAAAAAGCCAGAGAGGAGCTGGACTCGTTAGTCCAAAGGGTTTGTTCCTGGAAGAGAATGAGACAGGACCCTTGGGGTTTTGGGGTAGGTCCCGGCTTGAAAAAGATCGACCACCTGTTAGCTCTCGGAGCCTAGATGAGGGGCTGCAGTCTCGGGGGGCAAGTCTCACGTGCTGGCCGCTCTTCTCCGCCCTGTTCTACGATCTGACAACGGGAGCCCAGCGGCACAATTTACAGCCGCCGGGACTCAGGGCTTCCCATCTCTCTGACGCACTTGTCTCTCGGACTGGCATGCTTTACTTTCCTCTGGCACCGTCAAGCTAGAATTTGGAAACAGTGTGGCGTACGCAATCTTCCAGATCTGAAGCAAAAGGCACGGTGGGGCTGTTCTGGTGTGTTTTCATTCGTAATGCGACCCCCACCGCTCAAAGACAAGAGCCACGGCCTGTGAGGAAGAGTACTGTGGACAGAGGCGGTGGTCGTGGGGCGTGGGGCGGGCGCATCACGGGAGGATGCTGAGCGCATGGCCGACTGCGCCTTGTGAAAGGCTCCTTTGCTTTGGAGAGCTGCGGTCTCGGGAAAGCCAGAGCACCCCCCGACTGAAGTCCCCACGTCAACTAGAGCTATCGCACAGGGAAACGCCAGGGCCGAACTGGGAGCCAAGATGAGAAGGACGTGTGCGCAGTGCCGAGTGGATGGCGTCAGCCAGGCCATTCTCAGGGACACTCAGTCCTGCCTGGGGACGGTGGCCCCAAGTCTTGACATGACTGCTGAGCCATGTCGACACAAGAGGCGGGCAGGGGCGGAGGCAGAGACAAACGTCGTAGGAGTGGACCATCAGGCAGACCACCCCGGGGCAGACCACCTCCCGTGCCCTACCACGTGCTGGGCACGGGGCTCCCGCATGATTCCCTCCCTTTCAGATGGCGCCTGGGGCGCTGGGGAGCACCGCTGTCTTCTCAGCGCCACACGACCACACGCAAAGGCAGGATCTGAACCCAGGCCTGCCTCGCACCGAATACCAGCGTTTTCCATGTTAGACCTGGCCTATCAGTACATTAAAGATGAAACGTGCAAACTGTGTCAAATTGATGGAATTACAGGTAACTCTCTTTCCAGAGGTTCTGTTTACTATCAAACAGACGTATCTCTCTGACATGCCAAACGTGATAATTTTTCCATGAAAAGCACCACCTTTCGGGGGCTCGGCACTTAAGCAGAATGATTTCACTTCCAGCCATGAAACAGAGAGTTTTTACCTCTGTGGCTACGGCCCACAGTGAGGAACTGCCCCATCGGGGTGGGTGCGGGCACGGTGGCAGCCTGAGCCCAGCGTGAGCCTCCCAGAGCTGCCCTGCTCACTACCGCGGCCACGCGAACTCGTGGTAAACTACAGTCGAATAACGTAAAAAATGTGGCTCTTCAGTCCTATCACCAACATCACAAGTGGCCAGTGCTTGTCCTATTCGACAGCAAACACCTACAACATTCCCGTTGTCACGGAAAGTTCTAGGCCACGGCTACCTCAGGCACTCGGCACTGGTCGACGTGCTGGTAGTCTGCCGGGCGCAGCTCACCACGGGTCCGAATCTCCCTGGGCAGAGCCGCGTCTACAGTGAAAGGAGGGTCACGAACCCAGTGTCCCGAAACCCATAATCACAGGATGGCGGGAGCAGGGTCAGAAACCCTGCACGGAACGTCCGGTGTCCACTACAGCTTACCGGTCGGAAGGGCACAGAGTTCGACCCCGTGCGTCCTTAGTCTCGCATTCTCCAGGGATAACCTGCAATTTGTTTTTATATTTTTGTGCAAAAAAAAGTCTGAACACCTCAACCTCTAACTATGGCAATTATCAAAAAAGAAAGACAAGTGTGGGCAAAGATGTGGAAACACGGAAACCCTTGTGCACCGCTGGTCGGGACGTAAACCATGTGGCCACTGCGGGAAACAGTACGGAAGCTCCTTAACAAATTGAAAATAGAATTGTCCTAGGACGGCAGTTCCACTTCTGGGCATTTGTCCAGAAGAACCGAAATTAGGGTCTGGGAGGAATGTCCACTCCCATGTTCACCGCGGAGCCAAGAGCTGGAGACGAGCAGTGTGTCTGCCAGGGCGCCTGTCAACGAACGCACGGGGAAAACACCACGCGTGCTAACACGCGTGTCCTACACACATGCCCCCACACACGTCCTAAACGTCTGCCAACATGCATGTCCTACACACGTCCTGTACTCACCTCTACACCCATGTCCTACACGCAGCGGGACAGGAAGGAAATGCTGCCCGAGGGGATGACACTGATGAAGCCTGAGGACACTGTGGAAGGGAAGTCAGTCAGTCCCAGAATGACGACTGCTCCGTGAGTCCACAGAGTGAGGCACCGCAGTCGTCAGACTCCTAGAGGCAGGCAGTGGGGTGTGGGTCACTAACCAGCAGACACAAGTTCTCAGTCGCGCAAGACGGGAAGTCGCAGACGCTGCCGAGCGCCCCAGGGGCTGCTGTGCTCAGCACTGTCCTGTCACTCACACGCCTGTTAAGAGGGTTGTGTACTTGCCACAGTGAAGTAGACTGTCACCGGCCGACCCTGCCTTCAGCGGGGGGTGTCTGGGCAGGTGTGCCTCGCCTGGGTGGGGCAGGTGGCCGCGTGCTGTCTGTTGATGACACGTGGCTTTGGTCCGGTGGGCCAGTGGCACACAGACGCTGAGTACGTATCTGCCGCGTGAACGCACGAACCAGGCGCAGTGGTCTCACTGCACGGACAACAGAGCCACAAACACCGCAGGTTCCAGGCGCCGACCCCCGGGGCCGCATCCCTCACGTATTTTCTGTGAGCACGGCCCGCGCACGTTCCGTCCGGCTTGCTCGTTCCCGGCAGCGAGGCCCAGAGCTTGCGGACTCCGCGGCAGTCTCCTGTTCAAAGCCCAGCGGCAGATTTTTTTCTTCTCTCCCTTCTTCGTTTTACATTAAATTGAGAAGGTCTGTGCCCGTTACTGTTAGAGAAGACCCTCGTGCTGTTGAGAAGCCGGGTCACGTTCAGCAGATTACCAAACATCAAAACACCGGATTTCAACAACTAAGGAAGGCCTCGTGTTACTGTGACCCTGGGAGCATTGGTCCCTGGACTCGGCCCCCAGTGGGGCTGCCGGAGTGCCTGCAGCCTCCAGAGAGCAGGCCAGCCAGGACCGCGGCACCCAAGGCACCGGAGGGTCCTAGAAGGAATTCTGTTAGAAGGAATTCCCGTGGTGGGCTTCTGACACGAGGTATACGTGTGTGCGGGCACGTGTGTATGTACACACACGCAGAAATGTGTGCACAGAGTGCATTGTGCGTGCATATGAACACACGTGTGTCCGTGTTTTGCACGAACGCGCACACACATGTATCTATATGGGCACGCACGTGTGTGCGCACAGCAGCGGTGTACACACACGTATGCATGTGAGTATGTGTGCGCACAAGTTTGCATGCGTGTGCACGTGCGTGTGTGTGTGTGTGTGTGTGTGTGTGTGCACAGCTTTCGGCACCAGTTTGGGGCATCCCTGCCTTGGCTTACCCACTGGAGGGAGGCCACCGCGGGCCATTCCGTCTCGACACCCACCCTGGTCATCCGTGGGGTCTTTCGGGCCCGGTGCAGTGTCCAGGACTTGAGGGCACAGGTACGCCTGGATCTCACCCAAGGTGGCGTCCCCAGCTCTCAGACGGACACAGCCCGTGCCAGTTGCTGCCATCTCTCTGCAGACAGGAGCGGAAGACCTAGCTGCCGCTGAGGGCCACCGTGCCGCTTCCTCCCGTCTGACCCTGGTGCTGACCCAGCTGTCAGGAGCTGGCGCAGGCAGGATGCTGGGCTCAGACCGTGTGCCCCCGGGCGTCTGGCCAGCGTCCAGGTTCCAGGAGTTGGGATGCTACAGCTTCACCACCCTGTTCTCACGGACGGGACGGGAGCTCCCTCGGTGTAGAGTTAAGGGCCACACGAGACCATTGCAAACAGCCATTCAGGTCACAGGGTCCGATGGTCTTCACCACATTTGGGTGAGATCCAAATGCATGCTGGCTTCTGGGTCACCCGCCAGTGGCCGAGGGACACAGTCTCCTAAGAAACGGCATGGAACTACAGGCAAGCCCCCAGCTTTGGCCGGAGCGCCGGCTCCAGGGCCCGGGGACTCAGAACCCGCGGCACGTGCTCCGACAGAGTAGGGCTCCGCTGTCCCCCCGTCATGCGGTACCTCGGGAACGCCCCTGCGGCCGACGGTGCGATCGCTGGGAAGCGTGCCGCAGTTACAACACTGGCGAGGGGACTCCATGCTCTCAGGGGTCCTCGCCGGCCCCGTGAACACAGAACCACCGCGAGAGAAGTTAGTTGTGACAGAGATCCTATAGGGCCACACGATGACACGCAGTGGCCTTTTGCAGACACAGCACTCTCCCTGTCAGCCAGCCGTCACTCCCAGGGCCCCCACTCCACTGTCTGGGGGCTCAGGAAGGCAAGACGGAGGCCATGTGGGGCCTCGGCGGCCGCCGCACCACCCACCTATGAGCCCGGCTCTGCCCGCGGCTGGCTGCAGGCTGGCGGGTCAGCCGGGCGGCGTGTGTCCTGAGATGCGGCCCCTCAGGGAAGCATCTCCGGAGAACTGCCCGTCTGGGCTGGATCGGGACAGGGGACCGGGGACCGCAAATCCAGCAGCACCCACGGATGGAGACACTGAGCGACACGGCACCACGTCCACGAGGCTCCTGCATGCCCATGAGAGGCGCTGCGGTTTCCCCGCCCCTGCCCCCGGCAGCTACAAGGTCACCAGAGTGTCCCCCCACCACACACAGCTCAGCTCAGCGTCTCAACCCCAAACTCAGTGCTCCTGCCCAAGCTGTGCTGCTTGTTCTGACAGGGGACCCGTCACCCCAGCCTCAGAAGGAATCAGGAGGGAACGAGCCACTGTCTCGGTCTCCAGTGGCTGGGCGTGGCCGGGCTTCCTCTTGGACACCCGGGACCCTGCACTGCCTTTCTCTGTGCACTGGCGTCACCGTGGTTACTGCAACCTAACGTGGCCCTCAGTGTCCACCCTGCACCCCGAAGTCAGAGCCGCCTGCAGGGAGGGGTCCCTGTTAGTGGACCCAGGGCCTGGGGGGCTGTGCGGACGGCCCCGTTGGCAGCACAGCTTCCTGGCTGTGTTACACCCACTTTGCACACTCACACTCAGGTGAGAACCACAGGCCGCGGCCGGAGGGGCTGTGCGGGGGCTCTGGCCCCGGGAGGAGGCGGCCCCATCGGGCAGGCCCAGCAGGGAAGGGGGAAGCTCTGCGGGATTTCATGCTAAGATCAAATCAGCAGAGCGCATCGCGGGGAACAGTGATGAGAAAGGACAAAATGCCTCCTTTGCTCCCCGAGGGTGCAGCTGCTTCTGCCTGCGTGTCCAGTGAGCACCGAGGCCCAGTGAGCTCTCCCTGCTGCATCCCTGGGCCCCAGAGCCTCTGTGAGCCATGGCAGCGCCAGGCCCACCCTCGGGACCCTAGACGGGTGGTGGGCGTGAGGGCGGGAGGCAGCCTCAGAGGCCAGCAGCACCCACGGAGCAGCCCAGGACACACAGGCAGAGCCTCGCTGCGTTCTAGAAGGTTCTGCGTCCCTGTTTCAGGTGTGCATCCCAGCATGACTGCCAGCCCCGGCCCCGACGGCAGATCTGCTGGGAGTGAGATTCCCAGCCGGCTTCCTCCAGTTGCCACAGACCTCCGAGCTCCCGATGGCCCACCCTGGCCTCTGGCCTCAGGCGGGCTGAGAGCCGGGCGCCGTTCTCGGTGGGGACAGAAACAACTGCAGGCGCCCCTAGTGTCCCCCGTCACTCATGTTCGAGGATCCTCGCTGCCCGAACATCTGGGCTCAGCTGGAGCTCTCCCAGCTCCACAACCATCCTTCTGCTCTTGGAGGCTCCTGTCAAGAAGAAGAATCACTGAGACGCCGGCTCCTGTCAAATCCGCGGAGCCGCCGGCCGCCGGGAGCCACCGGGGAGCAACCAGCCGGAACTGGCTTCCCCGAGTCTCCGCCAGCAGCTCCCGCCACGGGGGCCAGGGTGGGGGCTGGCAAAGAGCAGTGTCCGTTGGCTGAAGCGGGAAGCAGGGAGAGGGAGAGCCGGCCGCAGACTCCCCTCTGCAGAGCGGCCTGCGCTGGGCAGCCCTGCGCCCAGGTCCTGAGCTACGCTCTCCCTTTGCAGCCCTGCGCCCAGGTCCTGAGCCACGCTCTCCGTGGGCACCAGGGACCGGGGTGAAGCACGCAGTCTGCATGCAGGCAGGTGCCGTGCCCCTTCCCGCCCCCCACGCCTGCTCTACGCTCTGCTCCCTGCTCCCCGATCGCCGAGCCTGGGACAGAGTGCAGGCCATAGAGCCCGCAGCGCAGAGGGAAAACCTTCCCTCCCAGCGAGAGGACAGAAGATAGCAGGAAAGGCGGGCACGTCAGCCACTTCTCAGAATCACACGGTGAAGGGGCAGCTACTCCCAACCTCTAAAACTCACTCAGGGGATGTGGAAAAATCAACTTTTCTGCTCTCGTAAAGTAACCAAAGCTGAAGTCTCTCCAGCTGGCTTGGGCCTCATGGGACATTTTACAGCTCGTTCTCCCAGGAAGACACTCACGAAAAAAAAAAAAAAGTAAGCTCCAGCGAGTCCTTAGGGAAGAAGAGCTCGTCTATCAGCAGCGAAAATACTGCCTATGTGTGGCGTGAAGCCACACAGAATAAGAACACTTCAAGTTACGTTTCCACACCATTTCACACATGCCTATTTTTGTCCCAAGGCAAGGATTCTGACGTATCGGTATACAAATGAGACACTTCGAATTATTAACACATAAGCCAGATGCCAAGCCCACAGGCAGCAACCAAGGGTTTGCAACCTTGAGAACCAGGCACAGGCCCCTGATGCAGCGCCTCCTGGCCTGAGGGCAGCTGGGGAAGGATGACCTCGTAAGCCACGGCATGGGGATGTCACCAGTGGAGAAACAGAGGAACGGAGGCAGATGCTGCTTCAGTTGGAGTCCCACACGAGATGAGGATATGGCCACAAGGATATGGAGGTGATCCCCGGGAACAGGCTGGCTGGGGCTGGGGGACGTGAGGCCAGGAAGCAATGCTGATGAGGGTCCCTGAGAGAGCGCCCGGCAGGCAACGAGGCCATCCTGGTGCACACCCATGGGGCTGCAGAACCTGCCTCAGACCATCCTGATTCTTGAGGGAGGCTGTGAGGAAGCTAACGCCTGAGTAGCCCTGGCCACCCTTGCGCACAGGTCAGGTGTCCTCACTGGGCCAGAGAGAAGCCAGGGCCTGCCCAGGAGAGCTGGGGTGGGCCAGGCGGGCTGGGGTGTGGGCAGGGCTGAGGAGTCTGTTAGGGAGCTCTTTCCAGATGGGCTGCAAGGCTCCATCAACTCAACAGCACCTTGGACATGGTGGAACGGGTGGCTCCAAGGACCTGTCCCCCCGTGAAGTCACAATTTAGGTGACAACCATGGACAGAATCAACTCTTCAGAATACTGGGGTCTCGTGGAAAAAGCATACAGCGACCAAGGGAATGGTCCGAGAAGGAAGCGAGCATCACATTTTGGTAGAAAGTGTCGCCGTGTTTTGCTTCCCACCTACCATCCCCCTCCCCCTCTGCAGCTCAGCAGTGGCCCTGAGGACAGTTGTGTGTGCTCACTGGTGTTGGCGGTGATACTCACAGGTTCTCAAGGAAAGTGGTTGTGTGTTCGCCGTGTCGGGTGCTTTCCTGAGGGGCCAGTGCAGACAGTGAGCTTTGTTTTGCATCTTTTGGGTGGGACTGGCCTTCCGGGAGGCGTCTGTTGAAAGCACTGCTCCACCTGGAGCCAGAGACGGTGGAAGCCCCAGCCTCCGAGAGGCCCAGAAGCTGGGGAAGGAGGAGGCTGAGAGGAGGATTTGGGGGAAGATAAAGGTTCTGAAGGGCTGCTTCACACCCCAGGGAATCTGGAGTGTGACACACATGGCCAGGTCCCATATGCCCTCAGTGAAGACCTGGGAAGACCCTAGGCTTGCACCTCAGGCCAACCTTTGGGCTCTGAACAACAGGAAGTGAAGGCGAGGGATGGTGTTGAAGGAGTGAGCAGCCCAGAGCCAGTCAGCAGAGGCTGGGAGAGTTCTCGCCCCCTCCTGGCTCCAAGCACTTAGGGAAACCTCTTTCGGGTTACTGGCTGACCACAGAGAGGACGGCCAAAGTGCCTCAGATCTGATGACAGACATGCACACACATATCCAAGGGGCCCAACTACGTCACATAGGGTAAATTCAAAGAGATCCACACGAGATCACTATAACCAAACTGTCAGAGGCCAAAGACTAAAGACTCCTGAAGGCAGCAAGAGACAAGCGGCTTGTCACCTACAGGGGCCCGACCAGATCAACGGCCACTTCCTCACCAGAAGCCGCAAGGCCAGAAGCGGTGGGAGGGCGTACCTCATGCGCTGGAACAAAGAACCTCACCCAAGAATTCTGTGTTTGGCAAAACCAGCCTCCAAAAATGAGGGTAAAGTTAAGACACTCCAGGATAAATGAAAACGGAAAGGACTTGTCACTAGCGGACTTGCTCTACAGGACAAACTCCAGGGAGTCACAGTGGCTGAAGCGAAAGCACGGAGTCCGCAGCTCGGCCAAGGACAGAAGCGCAGAGCTCCAGGGAGCATGGCGGCCGAGGGGCAGGGAGAGCGGCGGAACGTGTGTTTGGTTCGGGCTCCATGGTCTGAAAGACAAATGCAGGACACAACAACTACAAACCCAAGTTAGGGTGGGCAACTGGGGGATCTGGGTGGCTGGGTCAGGTGTCTGACTCTCGGTGTGGACGCAGGCTGTGATCTCAGGGTCATGGGATCGAGGCCCACACTGGGCTCCCTGCTCAGTGCAGAGCATGCTGGAGATTCTTCCTCTCCCTCTCCCTCACCCTGCACTCTTGCACGCTCTCCCTCAAATAAATAAAGAAGTTTTTTTTTTTTTTTTAAAGGGCACACAGCTTAGAAAGAGGTGATGCATGACAATAACAAAAAAAGGTTGGGGACAGAACTGTGTAGGATCACAAGTTCTACAGGCTCTGAAACTACACTGGTAATAATTCCAACTACGTCATTATAATCATGGGTTGCTAATTTGAAGTCCTGTGGTATCCACTTCAAAGATAACTTTAGCAAGTACAGAGAGGGGAATGATGAGCAGACAGAGGACAGGTGTGATACAGGTGTGTCAGGAGAATTCAGTGATTGATCACTTACATATGACACCCAGTGCCCGTCCTAACAGATGCCCTCCTTGACCCCCATCCCCTATGTAACTCATCTCCACCCCTCCTCCCAGCAACCCTCAGCGTGTTCTTTGTTGTTAAGAGTCTCTTATGGCTTGTTTCTGTCTCTCTTTTTCCCTTTCCTGCTTCCTCTATGTTCATCTGTTTCGTTTCTTAAAGTCCACATATGAGATCATATGGTATTTGTCTTTCTCTGACTGACTTCTTTCACTTAGCACCCTCTCGCTCCAACCATGTTGTTGCAAATGGCAAGACTTTGTTTTTGACGACTAAGTAATATTCCACTGTATGTATACACCACATCTTCTTTCTCTGTTCATAAGATGGACATTTGGGCCCTCTCCATAGTTTGGCTATTGTTGACAATGCTGCTATAACCAACAGGGAGCATGTATTCTTTTGAATCTGTATTTTTATATCCATTGGATAAAGACCCAGTAGTGGGATGGCTGGGTCAGAGGGCAGCTCTATTTTCAACTTTTTGGGGAACCTCCATGCTGTTTTCCAGAGTGGCTGCACCAGCTTGCATTCCCACCAACAGTGCAGGAGGATTCCCTTTCTCCACATCCTCTCCAGTATCTGTCATTTCCTGACTTGTTAATTTTAGCCATTCTGACTGGTGTGAGGTGGTACCTCACTGTGGTCTCAATTTGTATTCCCCTGATGCCGAGTGATGTGGGGCACTTTCTCGTATCTGTTGGCCATCTGGGTGTGTCTTTGGAAAAGTCTATTTATGTATTCTGCCATTCCTTAACTGCATTATTTGGTTTTGGGGTATTGAGTTTGACAGGTTCTTTACATATTTCGGATACTAGCCCTTTATCAGATGTCATTTGAAAATATCTTCTCCCATTCCACAGGTTGCCTTTAGTTTTGTTGACTGTTTCTTTGACTGTGCAGAAGCTTTTGACCTTGTTGAAGTCCTAGTAGTTCATTTTTGTTTTGTTTCCATCGCCTCTGGCAACATACCTAGGAAGAAGGAGCTATGACCGAAGTCAGAGAGGCTTCCTGTGTTCTCCTCTGGGATTTTGATGGATTCTTGTCTCTCATTTAGGTCTTTCACCTATTTTGAGTCTATTTCTGTGTGTGGTATAAGAAAGTGGTCCCATCTCCTTCTGCAAGTGGCTGTCCGATTTTCCCAACACCATTTGTTGAAGAGACTATCTTTTTTGTATTGGATGTTCTTTCTTTGTTGAAGAGTAGTTGGCCATAGAGTTGAAGGTCCACTTCTGGGTCCTCGATTCTGTTCCATTGATCCATGTGTCTGCTCTTGTGCCGGTACCGTACTTTTTGATAAGAAAGCTTTGTAATAGAGCTTGAAATCCAGAATGATGATGCCTGCAGTTTCTTCTTCTTCAGAACTGCTTTGGCTATTTGGGGTCTTTTGTAGTTCCACACACATTTTAGGGTTGTTTTATTCCTGCTCTGTGAAAAATGCTGGTGGTATTTTGATAGGGGTTGCTTTACATGTATAGGTCACTTTGGGTCATATAGACATTTTAACAATATTTGTTCTTCCAATCCATGAGCATGGAATGCTATTCTTTGCGTCCTCTTCAATTTCTTTCATAAGCATTCTATAGTTTTCAGAGTACAAATCTTTTACCCCTTTGGTTAGGTTTATTCCTAGGTATCTTATTGTTTTTGGTGGAATTGCAAAGGGCTCAATTCTTAGATTTCTTTTTCCACAACTTTGTTGTCAGTGTCTAAGACTGCAGTAATTTCCGTATGCTGACTTTATATCCTGTGGATTTGCTGAATTCGTGTGTCAGTTCCAACAATGTTTTTGGTGGAGACTTTCAGATTTTCTTTTCTTTTTTTAAAATTTAATTTTATTTTTCCAGTGTTCCAAGATTCATTGATTATGTACCACACCCAGTGCTCCATGCAATACATACCCTCCTTAATACCCACCATCGGGCTCACCCATCCCCCCACCAAAACCGTCAGTTTGTTTCTCAGAGTCCACAGTCTCTCATGGTTGTCTCCCCCTCTGATTTCCCTTCGCTTTTCCTTTTCTTCTCCTAATGTCCTCCATGTTATTCCTTAAGCTCCACAAGTAAGTGAAACCATATGATAGTGGACTTTCTCTGCTGCTGGACTTATTTCACTCAGCATAATTTCCTCCAGTCCCGTCCATGTTGATACAAAAGTTGGGTATTCATCCTTTCTGATGGAGGCATAATACTCCATTGTGTATATGGACCACATCTTCCTTATCCATTCATCTGTTGAAGGGTATCTCGGCTCCTTCCACAGTTTGGTGACTGTGGCCATAGCTGCTATGAACATTGGGGGTACAGACGGCCCTTCTGTTCACTGCATCTGTGTCTCTGGGGTAAAAACCGAGTAGTGCAATTGCAACAGCAATCAGACAATAAAGGAAATAAAAGGTATCAAACTGGCAAAGAAGAAGTCAAACTCTCTCTTTGCAGATGACATGATACTTTATGTGGAAAACCCAAGAGACTCCACCCCAAACTACTAGAACTCACACAATAATTCAGTAATGTGGCAGGATACAAAATCAATGTACAGAAACCAGTTGCTTTCTCACACACTAACAATGAAAATACAGAGAATCAATTCCATTTACTGTAGCACCAAGAACCATAATACACCTTGGAATAACCCTAACCGAAGAGGAAAAGGATCTGTACTCGAGGAACTACAGAACACTCATGAAAGAAACTGAAGAAGACACAAAAAGATACAAAAGCATTCCATGCTCATGGATCAGGTTTTCTACATGGAGTACATAGTACATCATCTTGTCTGCAAACAGTGGAAGTTCAACTTCTTCCTTGCCAATATGGATGCCTTTTATTTCTTGTTTTTATGTTCTGATTGCTGAGGCGAGGACTTCCAGTATCATGTTAAATAGTAATGATGAGAGTGGACATCCCTGTCTTGTTCCTGATCCTAGTGGAAAGGCTCTCAGCTTTTTCCCACTGAGGATGATATTAGCTGTGGGTCTTTTGTATATAGCCTTTATGATGTTGAGGTATGTTTCCTCTATGTACTTTGTGAAGGATTTTTATCAGGAAAGGATGCTGTATCTTACCAAATGCTTTTTCTGCGTCTACTGACAGGATCATATGGTTCTTGTGCTTTCCTTTATTAATGTGGCGGGTCACACTGAATGACTTGCAGATGTTGAACCACCCCTGCAGCACAGGGATAAATCTCACTTGATTGTGGTGAGTAATTCTTTTCATGTACTGTTGAATTTGATTTGTGAGTATTTTACTGAGAATTTTTTAAAAAAAGATTTTATTTATTTATTTGACAGAGAGAGATCGCATGTAGGCAGAGAGAGAGAGAGAGAGAGAGAGAGAGAGGAGGAAGCAGGCTCCCTGCTGAGCAAAGAGCCCGATGTGGGGGGCTTGATCCCAGGACTCTGGGATCATGACCTGAGCCGAAGGCAGAGGCTTTAACCCACTGAGCCACCCAGGCATCCCTTATTGAGAATTTTTGCATCCATGTTTATCAGGGATATTGGCCCGTAATTCTTTTTAGTGGAGTCTTTGGTTTTGGAGTCAAGGTCATGCTAGCTTTGCAGAAAGAGTTTGGAAGTTTTCCTTCCATTTCTATTATTTGGAACAGTTTGAGAAGAATAGGTATAAATTCTTCTTTCAATGTCTGGTAGAATTCGCCTGGGAAGTCATCTGGCTCTGGACTTCTGTTTGTTGGGAGATTTTTGATTACTGATTCAATCTCATTGCTGACTATGGGTCTGTTCAAATTTTCTATTTCTTCCTGTTTCAGTTTTGGTAGTTTGTATGTTTCTAGGAATTTGTCCATTTCTTCCAGGTTTCCCAGTTTGTTGGCATATATTTTTCATGGTATGAGAATTACAATTGTTTATATTTCTGTGCTGTTGGTTGTGATCTCTCCTCTCTCTTTAATGATTTTATTTATTTGGCTTCTTTCTCTTTTCCTTTTGACACGTCTGCCTAGGGTTTTTATCAATTTTATTAATTCTGTTGAAGACCAGCTCTTAGTTTTAAAAATCCACTCTACTCTGTTTGTTTCTAGAGTGTTTATTTCTGCTCCAATCTTTATTATTTCCCTTCTTCTACTGGCTTTGGGCTTTATTTGCTGTTCCTTTTCTAGCTCCTTTAGGTGTGAGGTTAGGTTGTGTATTTGAGATCTTTTCTTGCTTTTTGAGGTAGGCCTGTATTGCAATATACCTCCCATCCCCTCTCTGCCTGTTTCCCTGTACCAGCTCACCCACGAGGTGTGGTTCTGCCAGTCGTGGCATGGAGAGAGAGGCACAATCATGAGAACTTCTGGAATGCCCATTTTCATGCTACGTCTAACGAGTTTGTGAGCCCTGCTGGCTTCTGTTGACTGTGCCATGCTCAGAGCCCCAAGCACAGGGCTAAGCCTCTCAAGGCCTCAGCAATGAGTGAAGGAACAGACGGAGATGGGCAGCCCACCCTCATTCCGTTCTCTCTGTGACGTGGGAGATACTGAATTTGTCCTGCTGTGCTGACGGATCTTTGGTTGTAAGCAGGACTGTAAAAGATCAAGTATTTGGAAAGTACCCAGAAGGCAGGCAGGACTTCCTTCTCATAAACACTCCTACGCATGTTCACGCAAGGAGGCACATGGGGTGGAAGGGCTAGTGTGCTCATCTGGAAACTGGAAAAATTGTGCACTTTTCCTACAAATTACGTTCATTCAATAAGACTGTCTTCACTCAGAGTCAGTACACCAGCTTTACTGGAAGCCACAGAGAGGTTGGGAAGGAGATGATATGCAGAACACTCAAGTTTTCTTCCAAAAATATTGCCTTACAAATATCTAAGATTCATTCACAGACTTTTAAGTCTTAATATTACAATAAAATATAAGAAAATGATTGGCCTGGTCACTGTAGAAACAAAGCACCCAAAGAAAATAGAATATTTGACATATTTGATAGGTTTTCCGAACAAGACTTGCTGACCATTTTATTTTCCGGATTTACTGACCACTATCCATGTGCTGGGGATGGTTCGAGGCTCTGGGGTTTCAGTAGTGAACAAAATAGACAAATTATTTTCTCACGGAGATGACATTTTAGCAAGGTAGGAAGAGAGTAAAACAAGTAAAAACTGGTGATGAACATGAAGGAGACTATCTGAGTGGGAAATGGAGTGGGGAGAGCTGCTGCCCTCCTGGGTAGGGTGGCCAGGGGCACCCTTGCTGAGACGATGAGGCATGAGCCACCTGGACATCTGGGGAGGAGCCTACCTACCAGGTGCACACATGGATGACATCTGGGCTTTCTGTGTTTCCGATCGAGGGGACCCAGGTGGCCGGACAGGCTGTGGGGGATCTGAGAAGTGTGGCCACATCACTGGGCTTCGATCATGGTAAGGAATGTGGTTCACTCTGTCCTGTGAAACTCTGGCTGATGGTGAGGCCACATATCCCCAGACTGCCCATCGGCTGTGATGGCCACTGTGTGGGTCTATGTGACAAATCATTCTGGACTTCTTCAGGCCACAGACGAGGATGTGGGCAGGTCCGTCCTGGATGGTGTCTAATCCAGCTCCGGCCGAGGACACAGTTTTGCAGGTCTCCTGGAGCGGCCTGCACTCCCATCAGTGCTCTGCGCTGTGTCTGAGAGCAGACGCGGGACGCTCGGGCATGGGGCCAGAGGGACCCACCCTAGCTCCACACCCAAGGGTCAGCAGCTGCAGGGCACATGGGATGGAGAGACAGGAGAGGAGACGGGGGGTGGGGGAGACAGACTGAGTCAGGGAGGGGAGACTGAGGCACAGCCACAGGCTTGTCCTGAGCAGAGGGCTGAGCTGTGTTACCTCACAAGTCCAGTGGAGGCCCCTGGGCCGTGGCCGGGGATCTGACACTCCTCATCTGTCTGCTGCCACCGCCTGGGAGAGTGGCCCTGCCCGCCAGCCCGGCGTCAAGCACAGCCGCGTGAAGAAAGCCGTGTACGAAACACCTCAAGCCCCGGACTCCCTGGCATCAGCGGGGTCGCACCCTGGCCGGGCTGAGAAGCCCTGCGACCGCCGCGGGGAGCCCCCATTTCTGGGAGGATGTGACGCCAAGAGCTCAAGGAAAAAGTGCGCATCACATCGGATGTGCTATGTGCTTTTCAGAGGATCTTGGACTCAAAACTCAAGATCACGGCGCGATTACAGGACCACCAGAGCCTCCACGAGGAGCACTGGTCCCAGGGGCGCCCTCACTTCAGGTACAAAAACAGGAGGGAGAGCAAGCCTTTGGGGCCGGGAGCTGGGGTCCATCTGGCACCACGTCGGTGTGTCTGTGTCCACCATCTGGACTTCTGGGGCATGGGGACAGAGACACCTCCTCCCAAGTCTCTCAGTCCCTGTTCCCCGGAGATGGGAGCGTCGGGGTCCTGCCGAGGGCCACACGGAGGAGCAGTTTATGTCTGATACGAAACTCGCGCATATCTACACACCGGCACACATGGCAGAGAAACGTCCTCAGTGTGGAAACCGCCTGGGCCAGGAGAGGAAGCCGATAACCCTTCTCCTCCGTGGCCGCGCCCCGGTTTAGAGAGGAAGACCGGGGGCTGGAGAGGCTCACGGTTTTTGGTGTAGCTGCAGCCACGTGTGTCCATGGCACACACAGGTGGGGCGGACGGGTGGGGAGGGAGGAAGGGTCTGGAAAGACGGATCCCCGTCCGAGCAGGACAGGCCTGGGGACCTTGGGCGGGCGTTCTGAGGGCACTGGGGGGCCCCGTGTCCTGGGAGGGGGTGGGGGAGAGGCAGAAGGGGCCCGAGGACACACTGCACTGAAGTGAATTTCCAGGGCTGCTGGAAAACCAGAGCCTTCTTAAAACGTCATCAACGAAGGGCTGACCTCCACGCACCACGGACAGAAGGCGGCAGGAAGGGAGCACAGAGACGACTACGCCGCAGCCCGTGCTGCAGCCCGGAAGCAGCGTGAGCCCAGCCGAAGAAATCCTGGTCACCGGCCGCCTGAACAGGACCCTTCCCTGAGGTCAACAACACACACGGTCACGGTCACCGTGAGCGGCGGCCGGCCAGCCGCATGAGTGAACCCACACGTCCCGAAACTCGGCTGCCTGATCCGGGGCCAGGTGAGCCTCCCAAAGGGTGGGGGACGACATCCTATAACAAGGTGGGCTCAGGCCCACCCGTGCTTGCTGGGGGTGCCCGAGCAGGCAAGCCGGCCGGGAAGGCAGCCCCACTCTCCGTCAGCCGGCCCCGAGCAGACGGCGCGCTCCTGAGCCGTGCCCCCTGCCCACTGTGTGCATCAGGAAGGGCGTCAGCCAGGCCGGGGTGGACCTCCCTGGAGGAGCAAAGTGGGGGCTCATGCGGGGCCCACCCCAAACCCACGTGTCCCCGCCCTCCCGTGCTCTCCGCCGGCGGCCTCCCGGCCCCTCCTGTCCAGGGACGGCACTCTGGGGACAACGGCTGTCAGTCATGGCTTCAAGGAGGCATTGGCATTCCAAGCCTTTCCTCTGCTGCCGGGGAGCATGAGGTTTTGTTCTCTGCTCAAAGGATTTCTGGGAGTTCCAAGAAAACAAGGAGACATTTTGGTTCATGGTTTGGGGGACCCTCCAGTGTTTCTTTAAGTCACCAAGTCCTGTGGGTCCTGCATTAGGACAGGAGGAGTTCGGGGTCCTCTGCACGTGGACGGGGGTCTCCTTCCAGCGCTGGGCTGGAGTGTGCCGCTGAGAGGCTCCCACAGTCCCCGTGCCCACCCCCCGACATCCCCCAGCCTTCGTGACCCCCGGCCCCGTCCCGTCACCGTCCCTGCCTCTGCCCAGCAGTGAGACCTCCTACCCTTGCTTATTGTTTTGTTTGAAGCCTCTGCTGTCCACCCGTCGTCCACTGAGATGCCGACCTGGTCTCTCTGGTATAGAACCCGGCACCCGGCCGCACCCACAAACCCTGCAGGAGCCCCGTGGTCTGTGGCTCCCCAGCCCCGGCTACGTGCGTGGCTGCTTCGGGGAAACACAGCTCGCCAGACTCTTCTCCAGCGGTCAGTCCCGGGCAGCCCCAGGGACTGCGGTGGCCTGGTTGTGAGATGCCGGGCTGGGACACACACATCGGACCGCCCAGGGCCAGGGTCACCTCTCCGGGCCTCTGCAGCCCTGCGGGGTGATGTGGGCCACCCTCCTCGGAGCCCATGGTCCCTCAGAGCCCTTCAACACAGAGCAGCGTTGTCTGAGTCTGCCGCCCGCTGGCCCGGATGCTCCCGGCCCTCAGCCCCCTGAAGTCCGTGATCCTGGGACCAGGGACGCTCCCAGAAGCCTCCCTACCGTGGCCAGCCTCCCGGGCTCCAGGGGCCTGGGATTACCAAGACGGCCTGGGGTCAGACCCCTGCACGACCCCAGCGGCCTTCAGCCTCCTCACTGGATTTAAATTGGGAAGAAAGTTTTAAGCAATCAGGCTAGAACCAGTCCTCGTTCTCTAGCGTCTGGATTACAAAGCTTTTACATTTTAGAGAAAAGAGTAAGTATTTAGTGCTACGCCGTGTGTATGTCCCACTGCGTTGCGGGTGTTGGCTTGTGGCCTTCCCTGGCAATGTAGTGGTCCCACCGTCCCCGCCCGCGACCTCCAGATACAGGGTCGCCGGCCATGCACAGTCCTGCGGGAGCCGCCTGCGTGCTGGCCCGGCCTGGGCTCCACCGCCGGCCCTCTCTCTGCCCCGCGCTCACGTTCACGTCCGGTCACGGAGGCAGGACTGAGCCTGCGTCTGCGACCTCCCACCGCTCCAAGAGTCCTGTTGGCTTGGGTTATTCATTTAAAATATTGTTTTAAGGTTTTATTATTTTGACAGGGACAGTGAGTGTGAGCGAGAGAGCAGGAGGGTGGGCAGAGGGAGAGGGAGAAGCAGGCTCTCCATGGAGCAGAGAGCCTGAAGCGGGGCTCGATCCCAGGACCCGGGGGTCATGACCTGAGCCGAAGGCAGACGCTTACCAACTGCGCCCCCCAGATGCCTCCCGTTCCTGTTATTGGTGATTTTATTTCTGATAACGACGACCGCCACTAGCGTGCACCCTTCCGGTTGGAGGAGCTGCCGATCCCCTAGAACCGCTTTATAGAAGGCAAACCGGGCCTGCTTCCACCCGGAACTCTCTTCCAGACTGGGCTCCAGAAAGACGGAGACGATGGGAAGACGCTACAGCCTGGGACTGTGGAGGGAGACACTTGAGAGCACCTGCCATGCGTCTGGGGGCAGCAACTGCTCACCAACGTCTCCGAGGCGGCCCCTCTGTGTCCCGTTACCATTTCCTGCCGATGGGGGGGCCTCATTTATTAGCAATAACATAAAATATAAGAAGAAAATCTCCCGTTCTCCGTCTCTGCACTTCTCCGCCCATTCTCCCTGAGGAGGTTACCCGGATGCCTGAGCTGCACTGACCCCCTCGCCCAGCGTGGCTGGCCTCGCGCCATGGCCACCATCCGAGCCCGCTGGGAGGGCGCGTGTGGCTCACAGAAGGGCTGTTCAACAGAGGACCTTCCTGGGGTCCCGTTCTCCAGGCCGGCCAGTCCCATGTTCCAAACTCTGACCCAGGGACGAAACTCACAGTTCGGGGAGGGTAGCCTGTTGCCTGAAACCAGTCCCGCAAACCCTTTTTACGAAAACATTCAGGAAACAGGAACTTCACTCCTTGCAAAGAATCACTCTGGTACAAAGAGGAAATAGCACCATTAAGTGCGACCGAGGTTCTGCAGAATCAGCGCCCAGAAGCCCCGGCTCCATCCCAGGGTCAGTGCGCCTTCCCCCGCGCCGAGCCGGGGAGCCCTCACTGCGGGGCCGACTGTCCCGGCGAGGCCCCGCACGGCGCCCCCGGAATGCAGACTCTGGTCTGGGTTGACGACGGTCCCATGACCTCCTTCTCTTGCCGGACAGCAAGGACACACTTTCACACCATCTCACCCGGGATTAAGACAGAAACCCCCATGTTTGATGACTCTCGTTCAGTCGGAGAGCGAACTCCCGGGGGCCCACGTCTGCACTGGGACGCTTGAGGCGCCATCCGTGACCCGCGGCTGAGCTCGTCCCGCTTGAGGGGCCAGACTCCAGGTTCTCCGACTACAGCTCTCCCGTCCCACCATCTGCCCTGTCTCTGCTCTCGCCCGATTCTCTCCGCTTCACAGGCTCCTCCTCCCGCCCCGGGTGGACCCACAGCTCCTCACGAGGCGCCAGACAGACCCCGGCCGCATCCTCACAAGCAGCTCGCTGATGAGTCCTGGCTGGCTCGCGTCCCCAACGCGGCTTTCACCCCGAGGATCTGCGGGGCTCATGAGGTTGCTCCGGACGCCCCGTGGGACATTCTCCAGAGGGGTCTCGCCGCGTGATTTGCGGCCACGTTCCTTCAAAGCCCGAGAGCCGGCGGGCATGTGCCTGCGAGCCTCCTCCTCGACAGCCTCGGCTCGCCTGGCACTGAGGCTGGGACACGCCATGATGCAAAACCCGAAGCCTGGGCAGGGGTCAGGGCCGGCTGCACACGGCACCCGCACGAGCCTGTCCAGGAAGCCTCCTCCGGGAAGTCCCTACTCCGCACCCACAGCAGATCCTGGCGCAGGCACTCGGGGGCCGACGGCCTGGCACGCAGACATGGAGAGACTGACCATGCACCGGGTGCAGGAGAGACGAACAGAGACGGAGAGACCGGGGCGGGAGGGAGAGCTGCCGAGACCAGCCCTGAAACAAACCGCCGGCAAGAGGCTACGATTTCCGTGCGTGAACGAGGATCCCAAGCCCGGCCCCTGCCTGCTCTGCAGACACTCGTGTTCTTTCTGGGATGCGTCGCTGCGTCTTCTGGCCAGCAGTGCAGTCCGACCCCACGTGAGGCATGCGAGCGGGCTCTCCAGTCTGCGTGGTGGCAGGTGTGACCTGCCCCTGCTGGTTTCCTATCCCGCACCCCACGGTGAGGGAGGACAGGGCAGTGGGACGGGATCCCCTCGGCTGCTCTGACCACAGGGAACCTGAGAGGGACTGTGCGGGCAGGAGCGCGGGCCGTGCACACCCAGACACCGCCACGCGAGAGCCTCGCTGATGGCCTGGCCGCCCTGGGATGGCCTGCCCAGCTCTGTGCGTCTGGGCTCCGCTGTGGGTCTTTCTACCTGACAGGTTTATGACCCGGGGTCCCCATCTGACGCCGGTGGTCACCTCTGCCCCGCAAACTCTTGAGGACGCCCCTTGTCTCCACGGGCACAGAACCAAGGTGGAAGCAGAACAAAAAATCACGTCCTGCCCGCCTGATCTTGCCTGTCTCCTGCGGCACAGCTCTGTTTGAAGGCCGCTGGGGGCCCCTGGTATTTTGGGGGCAATGGACCTTTCTGTTTACATAGCTCTGGCTAGGACTGTCCCCCACCGCCTGAGACGGTCCTCGTGGGTCTCTCTACCTCTGGGACCGCTCCGCCTGTCGGCTCAGTTCTGTTTTCCGGGCCACACGCAGCCTCCAGGGCCCATGAGCACAGGTGTGCCATCAGGAACGCACGACGCAGCCCGGGACCCGGGGTGGGGGGTCAGCGGTGTTCAGAAGTGGGGTCGGCCCGGCGGGAGGTACTGTGAGGGCGAAAGTGGGAGAGAGGCACGGAAGGGGCCATGACATCACCGAGGGCAGCAGAGGAAAGCAGCGCGGGAGACGTCTGGAGCAGAAATCACAGTGTAAGTGTCCTTCTGCTTCCAACCCCCAGACACACACACCCTTTGAAGACACAGCATGTGTGACTGTTTCATCTAGAAAACGCTCTTAAAACACAGTTCAGAGAGTTATTATTTTTTCAGTGCCATGTTAGTGGAAGTTTCAGCAATGGTGAACAGGTTGATAGATCTTAAACTGTTATTTTATTCTTTTTTTTTTTTAAAGATTTTTTTAATTTATTTATTTGACAGATAGAGATCACAGGTAGGCAGGGAGGCAGGCAGAGAGAGGAAGGGAAGCAGGCTCCTGCTGAGCAGAGAGCCCGATGTGGGGCTCGATCCCAGGACCCTGAGATCATGACCTGAGCCGAAGGCAGAGGCTTTAATCTTAATTGCCTAAAGGACCTTTAGATGGGGCTGGGGTGTGACGTCAACAGGAAGCAACGACGAGCCCTGAGGACGGGGAGTGGCCCTCAGTCCTGCCCAGGACCCCATCCCGGCAGGTGTGTGACCGTCCGGCGGGAGGCGGTGGAGCAAAGGCCATGGGGAGTGTGTGTGTGAGGGGGTTCTGGGGGGGGGTTTGGGAGGGAAACACTGAAGTCCTTGCTGGCATGTTTGGAACCAAGTCGGATGATATGTTTAAAGATCCCGTCTGTTTTTCAGTCATTATCTTGATTTATTTCTGCAAAACTACTGTTTAAAATAAAGTAAAAGAATAATCATCACAGTGTCAGATTTAAAATATAAAAACTGGAACATGCACCAGGGAGGACGGGTGCCCACCACCGACTGTGACATGGATGGACCTGCAGGGGTTAAGCTGAGAGACACAAGTCAGAGAGACGAAGAGAGTGCTCATATGGCCTCGCTCACACGTGGGACGTAAGGAACAGTGCAGACGACGACAGGGGAAGGGGGGGGCGAATGGGAAGAAATCACTGAGGGAGACAACCTGTGAGAGACTCCTGACTCCAGGAAACAAACCGAGGGCTGCCGGAGGGGAGGCGGGTGGGGGCGGGGGTCGCTGGGGGACGGGCACGAAGGGGGCCCGTGACGCGATGGGCGCTGGGCGTCACACAGAGCTGATGAAATCTCGGAACGCTGCATCTGGGACTAATGATACACTACCTGTTGGCTAACTGAATTTAAATTAAAAAATAATATAATACAATAAAATGAAATATAAAAGTTGGGGAATTTCGGGCATTCTCCTCGGCCTCACCAAGCCCTGCTTCTCTGTTCGTCTTCATGCTCCGCTGCGGGAGGAGTCGGCATGCGGCAGGGTCCCTGTAAATACGTCTTTTTTCTCAGTGAAAAGACCCCGTCCCGCCGTGGTCTATTCCAGAAATACCGACTTGCCGCTGCCCCCCTCACGCTCAAGAGCCGCAGACGTGTGGACGCTGCTCTCTCGTGCGGCTCGGAAGGAGCTGGTGTGACTTGGTAAACTCCAGAATTTCCTCTCCAGGAACATTGCTTCACTGCTGACAGAACAACCTCTTTTTGTCAAAAATGTCCTAAATCTATGCCAGATCATACGCGGTTTGGTAACAGAAAGCAGCTCTAAGGACAAGAGCCGGAGGTAGAGTGGCTCGTTTCTCTGGAGCATTCCTGCAGCCAGGCACCCATCACACAGTGCGAGGCAGGCTGCGTCTTTCCCGGAGGAGCTCGTCCACCTCCAACCAGCGGACGCAAAGGCCCTGCCAGCCGTTTATGCCAACTCAGCCTCTAAAGACCAAGCTCAGGAAAGCACCACGGGCCCATCTCGGGTCCCTGGGGAAAAGCAACGCTCTGTCCCGTGCCCGCCTCTGCTTCCGCGCCGCACGCAGCAGGGCCGTGCTCGCCTCCGAAGACTCGGCCTCGGCATCCCAGCGCGTCTTCTGAGAACCCCAGTCACTTCTGTGTGATGTGGGAAGAAAGTCAAGCGACGGGAAGATCAGTGCCGCAGCTCCAGGTGGGGGGCTGGTCGGGGGCTCGCACGCTCGGAATCCCAAACAGTATCTCTGCGCGAGGGTGAACACCGGCACGAGTTTTAGTCTCAGAGTCAAGAAAAATTGAGGAGACCATAAAAGAAACATGCAAATTTTGACAAATGTGTTCTCTGATCGTGACGTTGGCTGCTTGGTCATCCTGGGCCACTTGTGAGCCTCTGACACCAATTCATGCCTTCTGAGTTTGTACGACCTGTTTTCCTTCCTACGTGCTGACAGGACGCACTACAGACAGCTGTGCTATGGGGGAAATGGAGGGACAGCAGGGTGTGGAGCTCAGAGCATTTCGGGGGTGCTGGGCCCAGGGCACTGGCGTCAGGGGCAGTTGGATCAGAAGTTGCAGACCCATGTTCACCGACACGTGTGTCTAGTAGGAGACGGACGGCATGTCTGCAGATGGGCTGGACCAGCACGGAGCAGGGCGGCTCCTGTCCACACCTGCGTTCCAAGTCAGTTCGGAGTCTACTGACAGGCTTCTAACTGAGTTGGTGTTGCCATGAGGGCTGAGTTCCGGCTGGAGAAACACGGGCTCTCCTTGGACACCGACAAAAACAAAGCACCAAAGCACAAGGAACAGGGGTGTGAGAGGGTTTTCCAGCCGCTCCTCGGAGGCCCAGCCATGTGCTGTCCACCTGCTTCCAGGCCCCCACTGCCACGTGCGTGTAACACACCCAAGCAGCGACAGGGGCCAAGCTCTGAGCCGAGTGCTGGGAAGGCAGCTGGGTGCAGGTGCGGCACCCCTCCTCCCCCCATGCCCGTCGGTTGGCAGCCACGAGGATTAAAGGGTGACTGCCCAGGGTCAGGGGTCATTGTTGTAGTTTTTAATAAAAATCTTACTTTCCCAGAAGATACATTTTTACATACAGAGCCTGATTTATTTTGGCTCCTGAGCCTGTGAGTTGGAATTAATTTGTGTGACTAATTCATGTCAGGAATTCACAAAAAGAATGTTTCAATTGCCACAAAGCAAAGGGATAATTTAAAATGCATCCTGGCTGGAACACCTGGTTGACCCCATTGTGAAGACCTACATTCGAGCTTGTTCCGTTTCCCCACAGTGGCCTCCTGAAGGAGATGGATGAAGAACGGCAGGGGACGTCCCGCCTGAGGCAAGCGCGAGAGAAGCAAACAGCCACTCAGAGAACACAAGTGCGTTTGGAACGGTCATTGTGGAGAGCGAGAAGCTGGGCAGTTACTAAGCCACGAGGGGGGCTCGCACTTTTGAGCCCACTGAACACTCGTGCAGGAGACCAGAACAACGCAAGGGAAATTTAGATCCCGCCAACGCCTTTGATGTGCGCTGCCCAGCGTCTGCTGTGTCCCCAACCAATTCCCACTCACCCTCCGCATAACCGTGCATTTTAACCACGTGCTCATGAAATGCTCACATTTGGCCTCTGGGACTTGAACATTAATCCACATGGATGAATCCCATAAACTAAAGACTGGCACTGAGTAGATAAAAGGTTTAAAGGGAAGTAGAGTTATGGGATGAAAAAGGAGTCAGACTACGGTGAAACAATCTCTAGACAAAAATATTTATAATGTACACAGGTAAACAATGAAAAATAATCAGATTGATGAGGTAATACTTTAAAATAGTTATATTTGATGCCTTCAGAAGTGTGGCGAGAAGTACTCTGTGTTATGGGAGAACACTATGAACCAGTGCATGCCGGCAAACTGGACAGCCTAGATGAAACGCACAAGCTCCTGGAAACAAAGTCTACCCAAGTCAAATCACAAAGAGACAGAAAATCTGAACAGATTTAGAACTGGCAAGGAGATGGGATCCGTCATCAAAAACTTGTGAACAAACAAACGAAAGCCCTGAATCAGATGGCTGCATAGGTGAGTTCTACAAGTATTTAAAGAAGAATTAACATCAATCCTTCCCAAACTCTTCCAAAAAACTGAAGAGGAGGGAACACTTTCTAACTCATTCCACGAGGCCAACACTGTCTTGATGTTAAAGCCAGATAAAGATACTACAAGAAAGGAAAGCTGTATATCCATAATCTTTATGAATTCTGATGTGAAGTCCCTCAACAAAACACCAGCAAACAGAATTCAGCAGTTTATTAAAAGAACTACACATTATGGCCAAGAGCGATGTCTTCTCGGCCTGCAAGGACGGCCGATATATTGACGTTGACCAGTGCACGACATCACTTTGACAAAATGAAAAGAGCAAAAAAACTCAACATGATCATCTTAATTAATGCAGAAAACGCATTCAACAAATTCAACACCTTTTATGATTTAAAAAACTCAACAAGCTAGGAAGAGAAGGAGATTGCTACATAGTAAAGGTCACATATGATAAAGGTCACATAGAAAAACCCACAGCAGACATCATACTCAATGGGGGAACACTGAGAACTCTTCCTCCGAGGTCAGGAAAAAGATAAGAATGTCTGTGTGTGCCACTTCTATTCAACATTACATCACAAGTACTTACCAGAGCAATTAAGCAAGAAAAGAAAGGAAAGTCATCAAAGTTGGAAAGGAAGAAGTAAAATTATCTGTTTGTGGATGACATGATCTTACATCTAAAAAACCCCATAAATTCCACAAAAAGACTATTAAAACCAATGAATGAATTCAGCAAGTTTGTAGGATACAAAATTAACACAGAAAATGAATTGTTTCTGTACACTAACCACGAATGATTTGAAAAGGAAATTAAGAGAACTTCATTTACAATAGCATCCAAAGAATAAAATATTTAAGTAAATAAACATAGACAAAGAAGTGAAATACTCGTACACTGAAAACTACAACATTGCTGAAAGAATTAAAGAAGGCCCAAATAAACGGAAAGACATCCCATGTTCATGGATTGGGACACTCACTAGTGTTACGATGTCAATGCCACCCACAGCAAACTACAGATTCAGTGCAATCCCTAGCAAATTCCCAATGACATTTTATAATTCCCTCACTTTTCACAGTGCCCCACTTAGGGAAAATCCATCCTAAAATTCATATAAAATCTCAAAGGATCCTGAAAACCCAAAACAATCTTGGAAAAAACAAAATCGAAATCATACTTACTGATTTCAAAACATACTACAAAGTAACATTAATCAAAGCAGAGAGGCTTTGGCATAAAGACAGACAAACAGAACAATGACTATAACAGAGCTTGGAAATAAACCCTCACATATCTGTTGAATGACTTTTGACCAGGTCGCCAAGACCA
Source organism: Meles meles (assembly GCF_922984935.1). NCBI lineage: Eukaryota > Metazoa > Chordata > Mammalia > Carnivora > Mustelidae > Meles > Meles meles. The sequence goes on along the minus strand of NC_060075.1, from coordinate 1,229,308 downwards.
CTCAGTGGGGAAAGGACATCTTCTGAGCGACTGGTGCTGGGGTCACTGGACGTCCACAAATGGAAGAACAGATGTAGGCCTGTATCTCACAGCACATGAAAAAACACCTCTGTGGGGCGCCGGGGGGGCTCAGGGGGTTAAGCCTCTGCCTTCGGCTCAGGTCATGATCCCGGGGTCCTGGGATCGAGCCCCGCATTGGGCTCTATGCTCAGCGGGGAGCCTGCTTCCTCCTCTCTCTCTGCCTGCCTCTCTGCCTACTTTTGATCTCTGTCAAATAAATAAATAAATAATCTTAAAAAAAACACACAAAAAAACCTCCAAATGGCTCCGGGACCCAAGTGTAGAAAGTAACAGTGTACCTCTTCAAAGAGAACTTAGGAGGAAAGCTTAGCGACATGGGCTTTGGCAGTGATTCCTTGCACAGGACACCAAAACCACAGGAAAGAAAAGAATAAGTAAGTAAATCAGACTTCATCAAAGTTAAAACTTTTGTGTATAGAGGAACATGATTAAGACAGTGAAAGGCAACACACAGAATGGGGGAAATATTTTCAAATCACGTGTCCTCTAAAGGATTAGCGTACAGAATGTGTAACGGCCCTTAGAGGCGACAACAGCAACCAGAGAAACCAAACAACTCGTTCAAAAATGGGCAAAGGGTTTGCACAGACGTTCTTACAGGAAGGACACACGGACGTCAGGGGCACATGCAGACACTGAACATCATCAGTCTTCAGGGAAATGCAAATCATAACCACAATGACACTCCCCCCACCCCCGCAGGATAGACAGAATTTTTTTTTTTTTTAATCTACGAAACCCAGAAAAAAACAAGTGTTGGCAAAGATGTGCAGAAACGGGACCCCCTGTGCTTTGCCGGTGAGAACCCCAAATGGCGCAGCTACCGTGGAAAACGGGATGGCAGCTCCCCCGACGCTGAACTCACTGCCCTGCGGTCCGGCAACTGTGCTTAGAGAGTTTGCTCGAGAGAGCGGAAGTGTGGGCCAAATGATGCTGTTCGCGCAGTCACGGCAGCCCCGGGCAGGAGCAGCCCACGCGTTCGTCACAGACGGATGGATAAACACAATGCGATCCGCGACGAAACGCCCTTCAGCCCGGAAGCGGAAGGAGGTCCTGACCCCCGCTACGACACGGGTGAAGCCGGAGGACATGACGCTGGGTGGGGGACCAGACACCAGAGCACGACTGCACGGATCGCGCCCTGACGACGGAGCTAGAGTCAAACCCAGAGTGAGGCAGGGAATGGTGGGGACGGGGACCGCGGGAGGGGGTGGGGGCTAGTGCTGAATGTGACAGGGTCACAGTTTCCCACGCTGACAAAGTCCTGCGGATGCCGAGGTCATGGTCGCCGAGAAGGGAAGCTTTCACTGGGGCATCTGTGAAAATGGCAGGGGTCTTCCTCTGGCTCTGCTGCGACATCGGGCAAGACCCCTGCTCCGGGGAGGAAGGCCCGGCCCAAGTTTTTACTTGGGGTTTACGGCTGACGGCAGAGGGCAGGAGGAAGCGTGCAGCAAATCGGGGAGAAGAGACGTGGGGGCCGGGGGTTCTGGCTAGGCCAGCCGGGCGGTAGATCTCGGGGGTGGAGGGTTCCACTCAGAGCGGTCGCTAGCCTGCACCCCACACGCTCTCCTCTGCCAGGTTTATGGGCGGCGGACTACAGTGACGCTCAGTCAGCCCACGTACAAACGGACCTGGGGAACCCGGGTCCCAAGGAACGACCGAACCACAGGCGCCCCTTGTGACCGCGCCCTCTCACCTTACTCCTGACAAACAGGCCCCCGGTGTCCTGCGGGCATGGATGCTACGTGCTGGGGTTCCAGACCCACCCTTCAGCCTGCCCCAGGGGACACCCAACACGCAGCAGAGTTTTGTTAAACATTTAAATAAATGAAGGAGAAAGGAGTGGATCGTTTGCTTTAAAAAAAATCACGACGTCTTCTATTTCCCTCGGTACTTCAGGGAGAAACAACATGCTTTAAATTTTGTTTGCGGATTAGCATAAACAACCAAAAATATCGGTGCGTTTCCCGGTTGTGACTGAGCATCGTGGTGTACGCAGGACGAGATCTGAATTTAAATTTACACATCTGGTAAGTCAGTCAGAGAACGTCAGTGGGACCCTACGATCTCACTCAGATGTGGAACGTGCGAAAGAAAACAAACGAACCAAGAAAACAGACTCTTCCGTCTGAGAACGCACTGCGGGTCCCCAGAGGGGAGGGGGCCGGAGGGGGGAGACCGGGCGGTGTGAGGACGGGCTGCGTCCCCGTGCACTGACGCTAACACTACGCGGTACTGAGTATTAATTGTTCTAATCATGTACGAGCCGGGAAGCCGTTCCCTCCAGTTCCAGCTCTGAGGTGTTGACCTCAGTGCAGCAAAGCTCGGGAGCAGAGTCACAGCCGAATTTCTAAGCTCCGTCACCAGCAGGTTGATTTTCAATACCCAGTTCTCTCTCTGAGGTCAGAGAGCATATGGACGAAATCCTCAGGCCCAGGTGCGTTGACTGCCCGGTGGGGGCCCCGTCTGGTATGGGGTGAGTCCATGGGTGTCGAGACTAAGCTCCCGGGATGGATGTCCGCGTGGCTGGGGTCCGGCGCCGCCGGCCCACAGCGGGGACTCAGGAAGCATGTGTCGGCGGAGTGAAGCGAGAGTCCCCCGGGAAGAGTCTTGGCGGTGACCTCTGGGGCAGCGAAGGCTCTGACACCAGCTCTCAGACGCACGTCCTGGGGAAAGTTCGCAGGGAAGCAGCAGGACTAATGGCCGCCACAGCCCAGGGGTGCGGGCGGGGTGAACCCTGCAGGCCTCGCTTTGGGCGGATTCGCCCGGATCCGATCTGGGCACCACACGCTGTGTGGACTGTGGACTCACACAGACCGAGTCCCACTCTCGGCCCCGTGTCCCACTGTCGGGACAACCTTGGGCAAATGGGTGTTGGGCCCCCGACTGGAGAGGAGCAACCCTGTTGCTCTGTGACTCCGACCTGGTGCATGTTGTCCCTTCCCCGGTTTCCCGCCATTGGGCGTGTTAGGACAGCCCCGGGATACAGAAGTGAGGACCAACCGCTTGGCACGGTGTGGAGCTCAGGGCGCTCCAAGAACTCCCGCCTCGCCGTCTGCGGCCTCGTGCCACTGTCCCCGCGGCGGGGTCCGGTGGGGTGCGCCAGGCCAGACGCGGACGGTTCTGTCATCTGGGAACGTGCTCTGGAGAGTGTTGGGACTGACGACAGACACAGGATTCCGGCGATCCGTGGATCTGCTCACTGAGAGCGAAGTTGCGAACTGACTCTGTTTTATTATTTCTCCTTAAGCGGAGAACGTGCCGGGTTAAGGCTCAGCTCTCAGAGAGGATTCCACGGGACGGGCGCTGCAGACATGGGCCCGGCTGTGAATAGCACGTTCGCTTGGATGTAATGACTTGTGTTCTCTGCGCCCCACAGGAGGGAAGGACCCCCCTCCCCCGCCGACACGCATGCAGTCTTGGCTGAAAACTGCGCCGGCGTGAGGCAGAAGTCCCGTGACCACGCCCGCACTCCCAGGACCCCGACAGCTCGCGTCCGCACAGAACTACCTTCCCGTAACACCAGCACATGGTCCCCATCTCCGAGGCCAGGTCAGTGTTAGTTCTAGTCACCAAGAGGCTCCGGTTCCCTTCCCGGTGTGACAGCAGGGACAGACGCACGGATGCGGCGTAACGTCTACATTAAGTCCTACCGGCACGGCACGTGCCCTGGTGAAGTTCAAACAATGTATTTTCTCAGATAAAGAGGATTCCCGGTAGGTCTTCCTCCTGACCTGTAAAGGCTGTTGAGGGACAATCTGTGGCCGATTGTCTCCTGTGGGACTCAACCGTGTCTATCCTGTGGGGGGCTCTGGGGCTCCCGGTGCCCGGGCCCTCCACACCCTCCTAGCAGTAAGGACAGACCTGACGGGCCTTCCCTGTGCACACAGGGCCGGACCTCCTGCCTGGAGTCGGAGTCATTAGTCGGGCGTGAGGCCTGGACCTCAGCATTTACGAAGTCCTCCCGACAGTCCCTAAGTGCAGCGAGAGACGGCACTTCTGGGTTGGGGGTTACTAAAACACGAAGATGGTTCTGGCCCCAACACGCGGCCACTCTGCCGTCAGAGCAAACACAATTAGTCCAGACAGTAAAATTGAGGACAATTTGAGCTTGAGAGGAATTAATCAATTTGGATTTAAACTGATTGAACTTGAAGCTTTCCACTCTAATGGCCAGTTAAGTGGGTGGACGGGTCCATGCTGGAGCCCCGCACAGGCTGCGGGCACCAGTGGCCACGGAGGATGTCCCGAGGCGCCAGCGTCCAGGGCCGACCGCCTCCCACACACGTGGTGTTCATCAGCCCCAGCCTAAGGCAGACCTGCAGCCACACAGGCCCGGCCTCCGCCTCGTCCTTGAGGAGCTCCCGGGGCAAGTCCCCGCTAGCAGTTGTGGCCGGCACAGGAGCGCAGCCCCCTCTTGCCAGACGCGCAGCCGCAGCGGGGCCGTGAGCACTGCTCGGCTCATCCTCTCCTCTCTGCCAGCAGGTCACGATGCAGCGTAGCTTCCAAAGAGCACAGTGTTGAGAGTGGACGCAAGCATTAGCCAGTGCCGTGCTGGGCAACCCGTCTGCGGGGGACGAGTCTGCATTTACTGAGAAACGTCACCCGCAGAGAGCGACCCACGGAGGGGATCTTAGCAGGGCAAGAACATGGATTTGCGCAGGGCAGGCGGGAAACTGCTGGTCCTCTGCGAGTCCCTACTTCATGCTAAATACTCACTTTTCCTCCCGTGGGAGACGGGGGTCCCCACCTTTCATCAACTCCAAGGGACACGGCTTTTCAGGTCTTAGCGTCTCTGGAACGACAACTCAAGGCTGCGTAATGGCGATGGCAGCAAAACGTCTTTCTTGGCGGTAAACAGAGTAGCGGTCGGTCTTGGCGCTGACTGTGGCTTGGGCTGGGTGGACTGGCCCCCGGCCAAGCGCTTCACAGCAGCGGCCGGAAAGAACTCAGCGCGGGACAGTGTCTGCAGCTTCCCCGCGCTCACACCGTTGAGGCGGCCTATGTGACGGCACTGGGACCGGCGCCAGCGCTGACAGAGGGCCCTGGGGACTTTCGCACACGCTCAGCTCCCCACCCCCACTTACCTGGCTGGCCAGGCACGGTCAGAGGTCCCGGTTTCTCCATTGCCTCCTTCCCAGATTCCTGCCAATCTCTGCTCACACCCACGCGGCGTCCCGGTGCCCAGAGACTACACTGCCTTTTGTACGACTTTCTGAAGATCCTGTTGCGTTAAAAACTGAAGCCCATCGCCACCCCTCCCCGGGGCACCCGGCGGCTCCATCGGAGAAGCATCAGACTCTGGTTTCCACTCAGGTCACGATCGCAGGGTCGTGGGATCGAGCCCCATGTCGGGCTCTGCCGGGTGTGGAACCTACTTACACCCCGTTCGCACTCTTTCTCTCTCAAAAGCACACAACAGCAACAGGAGCCCCCAGTCACCAAAACGTTAAAAAGTGTGTTTCCCAAACCATCCGCTAACCCCGAATGCTCCCAGAACCACGGACGCCTCCCGTGTGCCCAGCGCTTTGGTGAACCCTGGCAGCCAGGCTGCACCGAACCGCGAGGGAGGACACAGCACATGGGGACCAGACACGGGGCTCTGTTCCCACGCGGGTCACGGGAAGGCAGCCGTTCCCACGCCAGCTGCACCGTCGACCTGCCGCGCTCCGGGAAGTCTCGCCTCACGGTCCGAGACACCCTCAGGAATTACTGTGGGGGAGCTCCTCCTGCCAGAGCCCTCATCCATGGCTCACTGCCGTCTGGGGAGGAGAAGCTCCTCCCTGTCCCCCTTCTTCCCCCCCTTCCTCCTCAACATCACTGTTTCAAAGGACGGAGTTCTAAAACGTCCTGGGTTCGAATGGCTAGCGGCCTGCCACGGCCACGGTAACGGATCACCGCAGACCCGCTGGTCTCTTGTCCGCTGCCCCGGCTCCCCTCCGTGCGCCCCAGCCCCCGCCTACCGCACTCCCTGCAGGTGGAGGCTGGGCCAGTCCCTTCTGGCCCCCGAACACCTGCTCTCAGCCTCTGCACCTCTGAGGGCGTCAGCAAAGCTGAGGGGCCAGCCTGCACGCCCGCCGACCCCATGCCGCAGGCTAGAAAGCGTTCTGAGTGTTTGAAGGTGACTTCCTGATGCCACTTTACTTCCACACGCGGAGAAGGTGAAGATAGAAAAGCTCAGGGGCACCCCCTGACCTGGACGTGTGCGAACCGATCTCCTAACCCAGGGGCTCAGATGCACAGGAAGGGGGTCTCCCATGCCCCAAACTCTGCGGGATCGCCCTGTGGAGAAGGGCTCTTTCCGTGGCCCACGGAAGCAGCCGGAGGAAAAGCAAGAGAGCTCTCTGTCCCGCGAGTCACAGAAGGTGGCCTTTTCAGTCTGTGTGTGCTAAGCTTCCGGTTCAGTCCCCGTTGAGAGTCCGCAGTGCCCGAGAAGCTCCCCGTAAAAACACCCTCTCGGCCACCATGTCAGAATCCCCCTTTCCCTCTGGGTCCGTCCACAGCAATGAGCCGCAGCCGGAAAGGTCTGGACAGGCAGAGAGAGCTGACAGGCCAGCGTGGGGCTCTCTGCGCTTACCAGGCTCTCGGAGGAGGCCCCCAGGGACCAGGCGGTAACCATGGCAACGTGGAAGGAGGACCAGATTGGAGAGAGGTTGAGTGCACGGTCTGAATCGTGGGTGTGGAAGGAAGGGAGGGCTGACCTGGGGCTCTGGTCGTTGGTGGAAATGGGCACCTGGGGTGCAGGCCCGCTGGGCCGCATTTGGGAGGGAGGTCACCCAACAGGCACATCCGTCCCGGTCTGGAGCTCGTGGCCAGGGGGTGGTCCGGAGGGTCAGGCCTGGAGAATCTTTGTGGACACGAGGAGAGCCCTGAGCTCCCTGGGAGACAGGAGAAGGCTCTGGGGGATACCCACGGGGCTGGAAGGAAGCGGAGGAGAGGAGGAGCCCACGGCAGGGTCACAAGGCCAACAGAAGCTCCCCCCCATCCCCGGAGGTGCAGGCGCTGGGAGGTAACTGCAGGGTGGGGCGGGCCGGACCCAGGACGGCACAGGAAGTAACTGCAGGGTGGGGCGGGCCGGACCCAGGACGGCACAGGAATGACACAAATTAATTTTCCAATGAAGGCCTGCCCAGCTCAGCTCTTTAGAGAACATGGGCCCAGGCCGTGGAGATCACAGTCTGAGGGCAGTTTCCAGGTCCATGCCCCCTCCCAGAGCAAAGTGCGCACACTTGGAGAGACGGGACAGACCCGCTGGGCTCCAGGCCTCTGCTCACAGGGACAAGGAAACCACGATGGCCCAGAGGGGACAGACGCTGGGGCAGCAGACGCGAAGGGCTCAACTCCCCCCCAAGAAAGGAGCGAAGCGCTCGGACGTCTGCACAGCTGAGTCAGGGACGCGGAGGCTGATGGTCTCCCGCGGCGTCAGCCCTGTTCGCAGGCCCTCGGCCGGCCCCGAAGGGCCAAAATCCCGCCGGGAGGGAAGGTCTGCAGGCCTGCTGTGCCGGCGGCCGGTTTCTTTTCCCTTCTTGACGGACGGGTTTCCAGTCTGCTCAGGAAGGTGTCATGAGGCCCGCAGTGTGACAGCACCAGGTGCTGCTTCCTCGGGGACCCTGGCAAACGGGCGCCTGTCGGCGGGGCCGGCTGTGAAGGGGCCGCGGGTGGCTTCGGCACCCCTGCACCCGCACTGGCGCTTCGGCCACAAGCAAAGGAGGGGAGCAGCATCCAGCTGCCCCCACAGCCCTCTGAGCGCCCAGCGCCCCGGGGCTCGCTGGTGGGCTCCTCCTGGTCACACCCGTCCTCACGTTGCAGACACGTGCCGAGTTGCCCTGCCCCGGTGCGTGCATCTGCACATGGCCCGCGGTTCTTGTCCGCCCGGCCAGCTCCTCGCTTGCGGTAGCAGCCGAAGTTCACGGCCCGGTGAAGCCCTGTGACACAGTCCCACTCCAGCTCTGGGCCTGCCCGAGCCCCTGGGCACATCCAGTCCAGCGTTAAGGAGGCCCAGCGTCATCTGTCTTCCTGGCCGGCGCTTCCTTGCCTGGTTCTTCAAGGGAAGGGGCCACACGGGGTTCATCTGGGCACTGCACCCCAAATAAGTGATTCAAGGCCTCGTACACAACACAGACTCGTATTTGGACTATTTTTTGGAAGGAATAAGTGAAGTCTTGAAGCATTAATCCCTCGGAAAAAAAGACTGAAAAAAAATGTTATAACCCATCACGGACCCAATTATTTGAAAACCTCTGGAAGAAAAGTGGGTTGGAAAGCGAACGTCCCTCGGCGAGTCTAGGGACCCACGGCACTCCAGGCCCCCACGACCGACACGCATCCCAGCACGGACACCAACGCCTGAGTCGTCTTCAAGCTCTTGTGACGAGCAAAGATCTCTCAGTCCTCAGCGTCACTTGGAAGTAAAGCCTAATCGTTATTAACGCCTTTGGTATTTCCTAGGATAACATTAATCACAGCAAACTCATTTGATATAAATGGAAAATCATGCGTCTTCGGCAACTTCCCGCATTAATTAACGGGAGAACCACGTCAGCATGTCACCGTGTCTGACGATTAAGTACATTTCTTGCACACTTTGATTAAGACGCAAATCCCAAGCCAATAAAGAAGAAAGGTGGGAAAGGAAAAAAACAACACTTTATTGGAAGGCAGTAATGAAAGCCTCGGGGAAGAGGCGCCCTCGCTGCCGGGGGCTCTGCGAGCTGCCACTTGAACTGGAGAGGAAAGGCGCTGCCCAGGGAGGGTGTAAACGGAAAATACCTCCTCTGTACTTTAGCTTATTAGCTGCGTATGTACAGAAGCAGTTTTAAAATGTGTTTTAAACACTGTCGTGAATGAAGGACTAATCCACAGAGAGACTGCTCGTCTACGCGGATTAGAGATACGGAGGCAGAGATTTCCATGCAAACGTCTATCAACGAATAGAAAACACCTTTTTTACCACTTAAGGTAAATGTTCCATTTCTAGAGGGTAAATTGCCTGCTGCCTCATTCAGCGGCATAATTTCCCTCCCGGTGATTGACATCGGGATATCAAGGTGGGAGAGAGGGGCAAATGCAAGACGGCTCTGCTCGCCGTGCAAAAGGCGTTCATTAGAACCGGTCTCCGGCAAATGGCATGCCGGAGTCTTGACAAAAATCATGTCAAAAGTCACATCAATCACGCTATTTTTTCCTCTGCTGGTTCAAATGCGCATCTTTCGAGGGATGACAGACACGTGCAGAGACACCTGGAATGCAGCAAGTAACGCCTCCCATCTCAGAGGCTGAGGCCGGTGCACACGGGCGACGCATTCAATTGCTGACTGACAAATGCCCGGACAAGAGGACGCAGACACCGCCCCAACAACAGAAGATGGTTGTGGTCCCTCTGGGGAGAAACACCGGATTTCACAGCTGAGAGCAGAGCAGCCGCATCAGGGGCAGAATGTCACGGCGCACAGGGCCCCTGGGCCCCCAGAGCCCCAGACCCCCAGAGCCCAGACCCTCAAACCCCATACCTCTAAAGCCTCAGACCCCCAGGCCTCCAGAGCCCCAGACCCGCAAACCCCCAGACCCTCAAACCCTTGGGCCTCCAAAGCCTCAGACCCCCGGGTCCCCAGAGGCGGAGACCCCCAAACCCCCAAGCCCCAGGCGCCCAGAGCCCCAGACCCCCAGGCTCCCAGACTCCCAGACTGGCAGACCCCAGGCCTCCAAGCCCAGTGCCGGGGGAGCTGGGGGAGGATGTGCAGGCCCAACGTGGCTTTCAGGGCATAGACGGGGGAGCAGGTCCAGAGAAGACAGCCCTGTCTTACAGGATAAATGCAGAGAACCAGGAAACCTTCCATGTGTAGAATAACAGTATTTGAGGGAGGGAGAGCGGGGAGAGTTACAGTGTCACGAGGACACACTCACTCAGTGTGAAACCTGGACCTGTCTCCAGACTCCTTACGTCATTTCCTAATTAGAGGGAAATCGATTTTCAATATTTATGCACACAATCCTCTAGAAGGACTTCACCAAACAATCAGAGCAGACTTGCACGGGTCCGCATGAGCTGGTCCACGCTGGAGACTCCGTGGCTGCGGGGTGTGGTGTGTCCTACCAGGAGGGTGGTGAGCAGCAGCGACGACGGGGCCGTGATTTGGGGTGCTCACCTCGGATGCCAAATGCCCAGTTCTCGGGCTACAGGCAAGGGGCAAATTTGTCAGAGTTTAAAAAGTAAAGTATTGTTGCCAGATTCAAGGAATCTGTATGTCGCTTGTTGTTTTGATGTAAAATAACAACGGAAAAAACCAAAGATAAAGTCATCTATTTTGGGAAGACAGTGGGGTTTGGCTGTTGTGATCCTGCTAGAGGCAGCTTTCAGAGGGTTCACTTGGGCGTCCGTGGGGCGACCGCTGACGGACACCGTGCAGTGAGACGTCCCTGACAAGCGCGCGGGCTGACATGGAGCCCAGAGCCAGGGTTCTGATCGGGAAGGCGGTCCCGCGGGGCCTCCTCCTCGACTCCCAGAGAACAGCCCCGCATGTCAGACAGCAGGTCTCGCATCTGCTCGTAATTCCCCAAGACAGTCTGGAGAAGTATGCGCTCCGACGGCCCGGCCAGCCGACCGCGGGTCTGGAGCGTCTGTTCCGAGAGGACGGAGGGAAGTGGTGAAGCCCTCACTGAGCAGAGAGAAGGGCAAGGGCTCGAGGTCGGCAAGCGGCTTTACACCGCTCTGCGAAAGGGACGCCCTCCTGTCCTCGGTGCGGACATCCCTGCACTCGGCCCTCAGAGTCTCAGCTCATTTGAGGGAGATCTCAGACCTGGGTCGGGCGTGGCCCGGGGTGGGGGGTGAGATCGGGCCGCTGGGGGCCAGGCCGGGAGCAGCGGCGCTGGCAGGCAGATGATGGCGGTCTGGGCGGGCCAGGGCCTCTGGCCGCTGGAGGACAGGTGAGCACCGGCAGGAGCAGAGACTGGGAGTGTCCAGGAGGCGGGTGCACTGGCCCCAGACCAGCGTCATTTGTCCCTTTGTTCCCTTGTGGACATTCACCCCCCTGTGGAGTGGTAGGCCCCTGGGGAGGCAAGAGGCGGGACAGACTCGCGGAGGAAGTCAGGTGCACAGAACCGTGGTCTGAAAGCTTCCTGAAGCTGCACCCTCCCGGCGGGGCTGGCGACGAGCCGGAGGGCAGAGCTGCTGCCGAAGACAGTGCGCTCGGTCTTCTCCCGCCCGCGACCTGCTGCTGCCCTTCGGTCCGGCCCTCCTCACTCACCCCCCGGCCTCGGTCCCTGACCTTGGCATCTGTCCCCGAAGTCTGGCCAGCCTCCCCTTCTGCCTGCACCGCTGTCCACACAGAACGTGCAAGCATCAGCCCCTCCGCCGACCCCCTTCCAGGTTCAGATGAGGCCTGACGGCCTGACGGGTGGGAAGCGAGGAGAGAACCCTGGCCGAGCCGGGTGCTGGTCGGGATCTTCACGACCCCCCCGGGCATGGCATCCTTACAGATTGGAGGTTCCTCGTCCGTGTCCTCACCTGCTGGTCTGAGGCAGAGCCCCAGCAGGGTGCCAACAGGACAGTGGTCACACTGACACTCTGTCGGGGACCAGCTCTGCCTCGGCCACTTCTGTGGCACACAGCCTGAGCTCGGATCCCGACGCCTCCCTGACCGAGGGGCCCCGCGCCTGCCCACACGGCTGTCCATCCACAAGCTGCGTGATCTGCCCCAGGCCTCTCCTGCGTGCCCTGCCTCCCCGCAC